>NC_140584.1:775214335-777614335 GCF_964204655.1 Triturus cristatus | reverse complement strand
GGAAGGATAGAACTCTCCATCCCCAGGCTGATAACACGCTCCAAAACCAACCGGACCAAGTCCAGGTGCCTGGATTCTGGTGTATCTGGCTTACAATCTTATGAAGGCGGGTTATGGCTTTATATACAGATGGCGAATTTTCTGGTATGAATATGCAACAGCTTGATCCGATGACCCTACAAGCTCCGCCCCTATCAGCCAGGATGACGTCAAGGACAAGACGATTTTGAAGCACAACAATCCGCATAGCAGACTGCTCTTCTGTTAAATTGCCTAAGGCGGAAATAGTTTCGTTCACTACTGCTTCAAGGGTTCTAGTCAATCTACGTATCAGCTTACTATTAGTAACGGTACCTATATAGGGAAAGAGACCTTTATTGAAATCTGTGTATTTTTCCCATGCCGTTTCAGTGTAATCGACTATTGGGAGATCTCTCCTTTCTCTATTGTGTACTAAATGAGTATTTCTGTGATAATCAGGAGGAGCTAGGAAAACAGGTGGCAAAAGGAATCCAATGTAGCAGGTACCATCCCAATCTAGAGGCAAACGTACATATGCCGTCTGACCACATATAAAATAGGAATGGCGGGAAGCTCTAAATGTAGACTTGCCTTGATCACTAAATTCTACTACAGTGGTGCATCTACTATGGCCCATATGTATGGAACCATTCTTTCTCACACATAATTCACCTTTTACTGGAAATATTGACATAGCGGGCAAAATTGGAGTAGCTTCGGATTCGACATTTAGGATCATAAGATTAAGCGTAAAATTACCTAATCCATATACTTCATTTTCTAGATCAGTTCCTGTTCTTTTGGGAAGTCCCTCCTTGTTAGGATAGCAGACCTTAAGCAAAACTAAGTTCAAATTTCCCCATACCCAGTTGTCTTGATAAAGTGCAGAATTCGAATCTAGGGAATTAATTAGACTAAACCATGCTCCACAGGAGCCATTGTGTGTGAACGGGTATGGAAAAAGAGGTAGAATTCCTTTATAGTTCTGATAGGGAGGGAGTCGGCCACATATCCAACAATTTGTAGCATTGCTAACCTGATGGGAATGATGTAACATACTAATAAAAGTGTTATTGCGTAGCGCAAATCTGTATGACAATTCAAGCGGAGGTAATTCACTAAAAGAATGTTCAGCAGTAACATTGTAAACATGTCTAGAAATAGGATAATATATGTGCAACAATATACTTGCGGTAATTATTAAAAGACTTAAGAAAAACAGAATTAATAACGTCACTATGCAATGACTCTGCAGTGATTTACAGTACGCCTGTCGTTTCAACATTTTTCGGGTGTTATCTCTATTCAGGTCCAAGGGATACATGTCAGAGACAATTCAACCGCTTCACCTTGGAGAGGACTTAAACAATCAAATTGCTCGACTGATTGGGCCTGAGCTTTAGTTTATAATGTTCGGCATTACTTTTTTCAACAAGAGGAAGTTTTGAGTCAATGGGTGAAGACACACGAGGTGTGGTATTCACATCTGCTGGTAGTCCATGAAATTTCTTGATATGACTTGAATGAATCCAGCCTTTCCTGCCCTCGATCTTTACGGCTGTCCTTGTGGTGAGCAACACCAGCTGAGGCGACCTCCACCTAGGATCCAGCTGAGTCTTTCGATCAAAGTTCCTCACAAAAACGAGATCCCCCGGAATTACGTCATGGGGTTTCACTTCAGTGTTGTCAGGAAAAGCTGCAGCTACCTGTGAACGACAAGATTGTAGTGCAGACATCAAGGAAGCCAAATAATCTGTCAGCATATTACAGTCAATATCAGTTATTTTACGTGGTATAGGCGTCCCCCACATATTTGGTGGTCGGCCAAAGATCACCTCATACGGAGATAGCCCTGTTCGAGAGTGTGCTACCATTCTCATGTAAAAGAGTGCAACTGGTAATGCTACTACCCAGTCGACACCTTTCTCCCTGCATATTTTGGACAATCTGATTTTCAAAGTTTGATTATGTCGTTCCACGAGACCTGCTGCCTCGGGGTGTCGGACACAATGAAACTTCCACTGATATCCTAGCAAAAGTGAAACGTGTTTCATTAATTCGGAGGAGAACGGCTGACCGTTATCTGAGTGAACAACACGTGGTAAACCGTATCGTGGGAAGAATTCTCGAACCAACTGTTTGGCAGTAGTCGGGGCAGTGTAATCTGAAACCGGGTATGCCTCCGTCCAACGGGAAAGAGCACAAACAACTACGAGAATATATTTGAATCCTCGACATCGTTCCATCTGGATATAATCCATCTGGAGGACTTCAAAAGGGTGATCAGGAGGCTGAAATCCACCCTGCTCTACGGGAATGCTTTTTCCTGGGTTGAACTGACAACAGATCATACAGGTACGAACTTTTTGTTTCGCTGCTGCTCGTAAATGCTTGTTGAACCAAATATGTTGAATGCTGTCTAACATAGCTTTCTCTCCTAGATGCGCTGGACTATGGACAGTGTTAATAATGACTTGGACCATTGAATCAGGAAGGAACCACACAGACTTTTCCTTCGTCATCCATCCTTGATCCGTTTGGATCCCTCCTAATTCAGTCCATTTCTTTATTTCTTCTGATGTAGCATGTGTCTGTATATCAATTACGTCAAGAGTAGGATCTTTAACCGTCATACAATGTGTTGGCGTCGGGACTATTGTCTTTGTCATGTCGGATATTTGAGTTTGAGCAGTCTGTTTAGCTGTTCTGTCAGCTAAATCATTGCCTTGAGAAATGATATCAGTAACTTTCGTATGTGCTTTGCATTTCATAATCGATATTGCAATGGGTAAATGTATTGCATCTAATAAGGCATGAATGAGGGGTCCGTGCTGAATGTGGGCACCGTGAGAAGTTAAATAACCTCTCTCTCGCCACAGCACGCCGAAGTCATGTACAACTCCGAATGCATAACGTGAATCAGTGTATATGTTGACTTTTTTATTTGTGGCTTGAATACAGGCTTGTGTCAGAGCGACGAGCTCTGCTGCTTGAGCGGACAAGGTATTTATGCAATTTGTTTCAATAATTTCAGTATCTGTTGTGACTGCGTAAGCGGCCACTAACTCTCCTGTACTTGTTCTCATACATGAACCATCTACATACAACGTCAGGTCTGGGTCTGACAATGGGACATCGGTTAAATCTTGTCTGGGTTTCGTCGTTATTGTAATAACATCAATACAATCATGGGCTAGTGGGTCTGTTCCGCTTACAGGTAAAAGTGTGGCAGGATTCAATGTGTTACAACATCTGATTTCTATATGTGGCTGAAACAGTGTTAACTCGTATCCTGTAAGTCGCGCTATCGTCAAGTGTTGTGTTTGCGTTCTATTCACAAGAACCTCCACTGCATGTGGTACTTGTACTGTTAATGGATGTCCTAACACTATGGCATCGCTTTGTCTGATTGCTAAAGCTGTCGCTGCCACTGATTTCAGACACGCAGGCAGAGCCTGAGCTACGGGATCTAATGTACTAGAAAAATAAGCACATGGTTTGTGTGATCCTGCTTGTTCCTGTGTGAGTACTGACAAAGCAGTACCTTCTCGTTCTGTAACAAAGAGTGTAAAATGTTTTCTGTAACATGGTGTTGCTAAAACAGGTGCTTGGCATAGAGCTTTCTTTAAGCTTTCAAAAGCTAGTGTGTGTTCCTGAGTCCAAGGGAGGACAGTCGATGTGGCTGCCTCCTGTGTTGTCAATTGAATGAGTGGTTTTGCTAGAAATGCATACTGAGGGATCCACTGTCTACAATATGAAGTGAGGCCTATGAAAGCCCGCACCTCCTTTTGTGTCTTGGGTATTGGCATGTTAGCTATTAACTGAATGCGATCTGGTGTAAGCTGCCTTCCCTCCTTGGACAGCGAGTGACCAAGGTAAATAACTCGCTGGACACAGAATTGCAGCTTAGAAGGAGACACCTTGTGCCCTTTTTCGGCTAGAAATTGTAAAACCGTCAGTGATGCTTTTTCACATTCAGGTTCGCTTCGGGCGGTGATCAGCAGATCATCGACATATTGAAGCAAAGCAGTGTTAACTGGCATGTGGATACTGTCGAGTTCTCGTTTCAGTGCTTGGCTATAGATGCTGGGGCTTTCTGTAAATCCTTGAGGTGCGCGTGTGAATTTAAAGCTACGTCCATTTAAACTAAATCCGAACAAATATTGGCTTTCCGGATCTATTGGGACGCTGAAAAAGGCATTTTTGAGATCAATTACAGTAAAGAATGTTGCTTCGGAATCAATAGCTGTCAGTAATGAAGAGATGTCTGGAACTACGGGGTATTGTGGTACAATACATTTATTTAATTCGCGCAGATCAATAACCAATCGATATACTGGCGGGGCCTTCGGATCTGTTCGTTTAAGAATCGGAATTATCGGTGAATTACATACATTGGAGTCTGTTTCTACAACCACTCCTTGGGCAATGAGCTCGTCAATGATTTGTAGTAAAGCCACTACAGCATCTGGTGGTAACTTGTATTGTCGCATTCGTGGTAGTACCACTCCTGCCTTTAGTGTAACTCGATATGGTGTAATATTCATGCAACCAACATCAGTAGGGCCTTGTGCCCATAGATGTGTAGGTAAAGTCTGCAATCGGGGATCCATGTCTCTAGACACATAATGACCTTTAAAATCACGTAAAAACAATCTTACTCCTTCCGGAGAACAACATATTATAGCTCCTAGAGCTTTCAATGTCTTTATTCCTAACAGGTTTTCTGGACATGATTTAGTAAGCAATAAATCCGTAGTTCGGGTCAAAGGTCCTATCGTAAGTGGAAGAGGTTGTGACACTTCATTAACAATAGGTTTTCCTGAAAAACCAAGGGAAATATTCTGTGAGCCTGAGAGGGGTGCCCCTGGAACTTCACTACGTTTTATAGTTGTTCGACTTGCCCCTGTATCGAGTAAAAATTTTCTGTCTTGGCCTAATAATTTACTATGTACATAAGGTCCTTCTTGATCTACAGGGATCTCGATAAGGGGTAAGTCAACTTCCCTCTCTAGGCTGGTTCATGCATATCGTTGATAATCAGGATAGTCATACTGTGCGGTCTGGTACAGTTGTCGTGTCGTGGTTTGCGTGGCAGCAACAGGCAGCGCTGGTGCAGCTGGCACAAACTGTATAGTCTGTTGTGGAGCTGGCATGGACTGTGCATGCTGCAAGGCTCCTTGTTCATTCTGATCCTGTCTGGGTGGCCGTGGTCTTTCTCTTGTATTACCTATGGCGATATTATGTTTTAAAACTGGACAATCGTGTACGTAATGACCTGGCCTTTTACAGTAATTGCATGTCCCTTTTACAGGTCCTGGTGAATCACCGGAATGTGTCGTACCCTTTTTATGTCCTTCAGCTGGAACTGTCTGAGAGACTAGCATTTTCATTTTCGTGTCTTTCATGCGTCTTTGTTCATGTTCTTGTTCTTCTCTAATTCTATTGTAATGGTACTGTAACATTTGTAGCATCTGTGATGGGGTATTACCTTGCCATGTACTCTCGAATTTTAATACTCTATTCTTCACTTGGGGCAAAGAATTTTCAACTAATTTTGTCACAAACAGATGTGGGTATGACTCGCTACTTGCTTTTATACCACTATTTATACCAAAACATTTTTCGAATCGGGCATAGAAATCACTAGTGTCTTCATCTTGCTTTTGTTTACAGGCTGAAATTGCACCCCAGTCTTCCTTTTTCGTAGTTAATAAACGTGGCAGTACCTGGACTAATAAACCTGGCAGTGCTTTAGTTTTGTCCCCAAGCCCCGAACCTGGACCTCGGGCCTTTTCTTCTGCTTCTAATGCTGTCCAATCTATCTTTTGGTCTCCTACCTCCCACTCTTTTTCCTTGAGTTTTTCATAAATGCCAGCAGGCATCAATACCTTTAATATTGTCATAATGTCGGGATAGGTATACTCTCCCATGAGTAACATGTCTTTAATTTCTCGGTGGAAACCCGCTGGGTCTTTGTCATGACTGGGTACCACTTTCTTCATTTCTAACAATTCTATTTTTGATATGGGCGTATATACATATACACGTTTAAACTGATTGTCCTCGCCTTTTATTGGGTGTACTTCTCGTAAGGGATTCTGTCTGTCCATGTAATACGTGGTTCTTTCCTTAATGGGCAGTGAGACATGTCCTGGACATACAAAAAGAATGTACTGCTTTCTTGATTCTAGTATTTCTTTAATTAGCTTAGTACCTGAACCTCTCCATTTATTCGTGAGTAATTCAGTCAATATATCAGGTAAGGGACCAGGATCTGAATGTTGGCTTTTATATAGTATAAGAAGTTGTTGAATCATATAAATCCCAGCTAAACGCTGTTCATCTGGGGTGAGATTCAAAAATGTGTGTGCTACTGTATTATCACCATACATTCCGGGACTGTCAACCCAATGGACAGCTGACCTGGCTAATTCTTGTTCATCCATAGAATCGAGAAAATGATAACCCCTTCGTTCTCGCAGTAATTTGTCAGCGGCTTGGAATGAATGCTCGTTAGACCTTATATTTATTATTGGTGTTTGAAAATTCCTGTTATTTTCTAGACATATCGGACGTATCGGATCAGTAAGACATCTAGTACTATTACAAGATCTTCCTCTACCTACATAGGCTATAGTTTCTGACTGTCCTGTGGGCAGTCCTGATGCTTCTTCCTCGCTTTGTTCGAACTGGTCTACCGCTAATCTTTCTTCGTGTAGGCGTTCTATTTCTTTACGGACCTTTCGGCACATGGCTATTATACAGTTTTGCTTATCATGTCTCCCTTCTGATATATTCTGGCTCCATCTGGTAAGAATCTGCATTGCTTCCGGGTCTACCCCCGGTCGGTCTTGATTTCTGATCACACAATTTATGAGGAAACGTAACAGTTCCCCCTGTATTTCCACTTTCTGGTATTCCATAGCTCTGTTAATACATTCAGAATCTCGCCCTGTTTGGACAAAATGGTATATATTATCTAGATGCGCAGTCATTCCTGGTAACTTCCCTAAATACACCGCGGCTCGTCTGATACGTAATGATGCTAGGGTCATTTCGTCCTCTTTTCCGGGCACAGGGTCATATCTACAATCTATAAGAAGTTCCTTAAGCGTACGGGCATTTATGAGTTTGGGGGTACGTGAATGTGCTGACTCTTGAAAAGTAAGTTTATTTATTCTAGGTGGCGTAGAAAAGATATTGGTAGCACCTCCGGTAGCCCCGTCTGGAGTATCGGGCGTGAAAGGATTCGTAGAACGTGATACAGCAACTATAGGTGTGGACACAGCTATAGAAGTAGCTGTAGGAACAGATGCAGAAACAGATGTGCTTGCCGGAACTTGTGTCAGAACTTGTTGCTGTAGGGATACGGGTTACTGGATCTTGGCGTTGAACCTCCCTGGCAGGCGGTCTATGTGGGGCGGGATTAGCATACTCGGGAGCTGCGTCATCTAAATATGAGGAAAGAAAAACATCTTCTGCGGTTCTAGGATGCCCCTTAGGATGTACCTTTATTGGAAATAATGGGGTTGGCAAGTCTTTTGGTATCCCTGGAGTAGCCTTAGGTAATCCTTCAGCCAGAAGGGGATACATACCATTCATAAGGGCATTTCTTTGTCTGTCTACTTGTTCTGATTTCACTCGTGCACCTTCTTCAATTAATAGATTTTCTCGGACTTCATTTGAATTCTCTTTACTCTTCTCTTCCTGTCTACGTGCTTTTTCTGTACGTCTATACGATTCTTTACGCCATAATTCAATGGCGTCTTTCTGTGATTGTCTAGCTTTCTTTTTCCATAATTCTTCCTCTACTTTCACGATGCACTCTGCATCCCAGGTCCCAGCCGCGGGCCACCTCTGACTTTCTGGTAATTCCTTAGTGTAGTCTACCCATAAATCAAGAAATAATATAGTGTCTAAGCCATGTTTATGATACATGAAGTGCCCTGGAGTGTCCCTAGGAGGAATAGGAACAGCTTCTTCGAGTACCCCTTTTCTTGTTGTGATCTGTCTTAATTTCGAAAAGAGCGGCATATTGAAAACTGATCTGATACTTGATCTTGAACAAACTTAATACAGTAATCACAATAATGAACAGTCATTCATACCACAATATACAGAACGTATTTAAAACATTTAACATTTAACATTTAACTGGGCAACAATGATGATGACGATTTAAGAAAAATTTAATCACTAAACATAATACTCGACTTTAACTGAATTATTCTGAATTCATATACTTGATATACTAGATATACTGCTAAACAGTACAGTTACACTGCTGAAACAGTGCAGACCGGATTTGTGTACCCAAATCCGTCTTGACCGGCGCAACCTATGTGCACGTCAGAACGCCTCCCCAGTAATGGTACTCACCGGGTAGCTCGGAAACGGAAGGCCTCGGAAACTGAACTGAACTTGAACCGGACTGGACTCGACTTGAACACTTCGGAAACCGGACTCGACTTGGGATTTCAGAAACTGGTGGGCCTCTGTATACCTCGGATCTTGCTCTCTCAGCTAGGCTCTGGTCGGGATACTTCGCACTTCTCACCGCCTCGTCTGGGTGTTGATCGCAGCCTCAGTCGCCCCCGCTTGACCGGAGGGAGATACAGGAAATCCTGCTGGTACGCGTTATTGTCCGTCCAGCTGTGGCAGGAGACCGGGCCTGCAACGCACCGCCGGCGCGTGAGATGAGAAAGTGTCCCTATTCGGGCGCCATTCATGTGGTAAATAATTTAATTACCGGGACTTAATTTGATACAGAAACATAATAAAAATAGCTCAATAAATAAGAGGCAGAATCCGTGGTATTAGAGGTTCGGAATGGGCTTTATTCCAATGGTCGATTATAATCGGTTGCTCCAAGTTCCATCACCACGAAGGTTCAGGAAGTGAAGTACATACGTTATTGACAATCAATTACTTTTATACAATAGGCATTACAGTGAGGCCAATGCAAGAGGCGTAACAATTGATAGCAAAGATAACATTTCACATGTGTAGCAGAAATAGGCGTAACTGGGAGTGATTTAAAGAACGTCATCAGATGTGATGTCATAAGAGGGCGGTTACATGAAAGAATTTCGCAATGTCAGCAGAAATACTTGACAGAAATGCGCGCGCAGCAGTATGACGTGTGATTGACGCGCAACTAGGGGGTGAAGGGGACTTGACATTTAGCTCTACATGTGGCGACAGAAGTCTGGAGGGTCAAGTCAACCTAATCCCAAATCATATCTAACATCCTATGTTTAAAGAACTATGTTATCCAAAAGAGAGGTCTTCTTAGAGTAGAATCTTATTCTATACTGACTATACTGACTGTTAGTGCGTGTACAAGCGTCTAAGTGTCTACACTAGATGCGAGGGCGGAATCTTCCATAGTAACAGGGCTATGAATTACTTGCATGAAGACAGAGAAGCCGGGCCTTTGCTCGGTAGCTGGCAGAATGTTTACTTAAGCTACTAGACAGGAATGCATTGGGCAGGGAGCGGAGCAGATAATTTTCGAAGGTGAAATACAGTTCTTGGCAGGCAGCAAGCTGATGTCAGGCTTCGTGAGCCGCGCAGGGAATGAGACAAAGTTCATGGTCACAGATGCAGGCTCGGACTGGAGCTTCAGAGACAGAAAGCAAGGAAAGCTTGATGACAGAATCAGGGCCTACTTGCCTGGACTGTAAAAATGGCATAAGTGAACCATATAAAGGCGGTGGCCTTTTGTACTTATGAATGGAATATCCGGCCTATTCATGGCGGATCTGAAAGAGGACATGTTAACGGTGGACGCACATGTATTTGCGTCTTCATAACTGGAACTGGAGGGAACATACATGTACTTGTAACATGTACATAGAACCGTTGGGGTCCAAGATAGGGGACATAACTGACCAGAAAAATCCATATTTCCACAGTGCCACCCACAGAAGCGGCCTAGTAAAATGTGTCTAAGGTCTGCCATTGCAGAACCTGCGTGCAGTCTGGTACCGTCATGCTGACTGGACAAGTGCACCCACTTCCCAGTCCCTAAACCTTCCCTTAACTTCATATTAGTCACCCCTATGGTAGGCCCGAGGGCAGGGTGCATTGTAAGCCTAAGGTAGGACAAGCCCTGATGTGTGTGGCATATCCTATAGTGAATTACAGCCATTTTCGTTTTTCACTATTTTAAGGCTACCTGTTCCCCATAGGACAGAATGGGCTGTAAGAATTGTTACATCCTATGATCCTAACAGACCCAGGGAACATGGTAGAAAATCGAGTTTAGTATGCCTGAACTCAGAATAATAATATACATCTTTTAGTAAAGTTTATTTTAATATTCTGTGTTTGCTTTTAGAAAGTTGGTATTTGCTTGCCTAACCATTTCAGCCCGCCTCTGCTATGATGTGTATCTGCCTGTCTGGTTTGTGTGAGTGACATGCCTGGGGAAACCCAGAGGGGCAGGGCTAGGTAGCCTGGTGGTGAATGGAGAGATTGACATCCAGATGGGTGGGAGGAGTGCACCTGGACTCTGAATAGGGGTGTGCTCTGCCACCACAATGCTGGCTCCACCTCCTGTGGAGCGGCTGATGTCTCTGCCCTGCACCCTGAATAGAAAGGCAGAGTCATGTCAACAAAGTGCTCAAGAACTGGTTTGGACTGGGCAAAGGCCCCTCTACCCCAGAGGAACAAAGGAATTAGGGGTATAAGTATTGGGACCCTGCTCCCAAGAAATTAGATCCTGCTTGACAAGAAGAACCTCTGGCTGAGGAGAAGGAAGTGGGAAAGCTGTAAGGAGGAGTACTGTCCCTGACCTGGGGGATTGGTCTGCAGTGGTTGCCTTGCTGCTGAAAGGAGAGGAGAAAAGACTACAAAGACTTTAATTCAACTTGTGCTTAAAAGATCTCCAAGGGCTTGTACTGAGCTTGCCCCCTGAACGAAGTCCCAGGACCAGTGGACTTCACCCCCAGCTCCCCAGAGTCTTTTGGAAGTGCCTGCTGCTGTTGTTGGGCCTTCTGAGGGACAGCGTGTCGCAAGGAGCTGGAAGCGCAACTCGAGAAGGAGAAGCGTGCCGCCGTCGGAGCTGTTGTCGTCACATCTCGCAAAGGGTGTCGCCGCTGCAGCATCGCATCGAGCGGAAGCATCTCACATCATCGGAAGTGTCTCGCAACGCCGAAGAAGCGTGTCGCCATCGCAGCCATCGTAGCTGACGCATTGCACCGCATCAAGAGAAGAGTCTCGCATCGAGGAAGAAGCGTGTCGCCATCGCAGCCATCGTAGTTGTCGCATTGCACCGCATCAAGAAAAGTGCCTCGCATCCACGGAGAAGCGCGCCGCCGTCGGAGCTGCTGTCGTCGCATCGTTTAAAGGGGTGACGCCGCAGCAGCATCGCATCGAGCGGAAGCGTCTCGCAAACGTCGGAGAAGAGTGCCGCTGCCAAGGCCGCTGTCGTCGCATCGCGTAAAAGGGATGACGCCGCTGTAGCTGACGCATCGAGTCGAGTCTCCTCGCAACATCGGAGAAGCGTAACGCATCTGGAAGATCTTCACGTCTTTATTTCTCTGCACCAAAAACGTCATCGCATCAGCATCGTTGCAACACTTTCGTTGCCCTGCGTGTCGCATCTAAGGTACATTGACTTAAAGTGTCGCATTTAAGAACTTAAGAGAACTAAGCAAACTTCTACCATCGAAGTAACAGTATTGTGTATTTTTGTCATTTAATGGTCTTGTGGTAACTCTATATAAAGAATCCTTATTTTGAATATAAAAACCTGTGTGGTGTCCATCTGTAGTGTTGTCACTTGGTTACTGTGTGTGTTCACAAATGCTTAACCTATAACGCTCTGAGATAAGCCTTGTCTGCTCGCGCCAAGCTACCTAGAGGGTGAGCAGGGGTTATTTTAGGAGTGTAAACCCTTACCCTGACTAGAGGAAAGGTTCCCTGCTTGTCACAAGTACCTACCTGTGACAACCAGAGAACCCGGATTCTAACAGGCAGCAACATTTCTTTACCAATCCACATGTGTTCGACTTTCTCAAGCGTATCCCTCGAGGGACACCCCAGAGGACAACGGCCCAAACTGCCTCCTTTGCCGATGTCTGAACTGGGCTGAGATATTGCACTTGACCCAGCTTTGGCAGATCCATGGATTATGTCACAGTCGACTTGGTTGATGACTTTGGACAATGACTCACCTCGGAAGTTCATTCAAATTTTCGCCAAGTTCTGTACCTTTTAGCAGTCACTGCCATGAGGAAATGTAAATATGAGGAATCCAGACCATCATCCAGCTGGTCATAATCACTTTGGACACTTGGGATCACCAATAGACCCTTCCAGGCACCCGCGTCCTCCCAGGGGAAACCTGCTGCGCCCTTGAGTGATACCCCAGAAGGACACCCATAATGCAAATGTCTATCATTCTTTGGCTTAATCTCTACTCTTTCTCAGTCTTACACTATCCTAATTTTGATCCATTCTCTTCTTCTATTGGTTCTCTTTCTCTGTCTTATTTCAACCAATTTCCATTGTGTCACTTGTTGTCTGTTGTAACACTGGCTCACTATGGGGGCCCCCAACAATATTCACTTCTGTGCTTTCTCATTGCAGGTATACCTGTCAGTTGCATTAATGTTGTTTCTCTCTTGGTTGTTGAGAAGGGGAGGGAGACTGTGTCCAGCCGGTTTGGGCTGCAGTTGTGGGATAGATGTGGGATGGGGAGGTATTCAATGACTTTCATGTTGCTCAACACTGATTGCTATGGTCTGATGTTACTCACTGCTAAAACTTTAGAAACCTTTGGTCATCCCCCACAGGTCTTTTTCTGAAGTCATACATGTATCGCAGCTAACCCAGCTCGAACAGGATTCAACTTTTTGACACACACCCATGACCCTCTACTCATGCTACCTTTGCCTCGTGCTGCGTGGCCCACAGAGGATTTGCCTCTTATTCCAAATATGCCAGTTTGATGGCGATACTCATCAGGAAAAAAGTCCCATATGTGGTGATGGGGTCCATGCAGGACTCACAGGGCCGGTACAGCCTTATGTGGGGCAGACTAGCATTGCACTCCATCACTCTGGTGTGCTGCTATGGCCCCAATAGCGATGACCCTGACTTTTTTTCTAATTTGTCGGGGAAGATCACTGACATAGGATCCATTCACATTGTCTGGGGAGGGGATTTAACTATTACAATTGATCCGCGGCTGGACAAATCATACCCCCATGCCCATCACTACACCAATGCCCAGCGCCAAGCCCAGCATGTTATCGCGGAGCATCATCTCTTGGACGCTTGTAGGACTCTCCACCGTTTGAAGACGGAGGGCCCATTCCATTCCACTGTACATTTCTTGTGGTCACGGCTTGATTATTGGATAATCTGCAGATGACTTGGCCCCTGGCTGCGACATGCATCCCATCTGGCACACACATACTCTCCAGTTGTGATGCTACTAGTTCCCCCGAATGCCCCTGCACCTAACCTGCCCTGTTGACTCTCCCCTCTTACTCTATTAGATACCCCATTCAGGATGGAGGTGGGGCAGGAGATACAAGATTTCTTCTGGTGCAAGATGGATTCTGTCCCTCTACTAACAACAGTGTGAGAGGCCTTCAAAGTTACTATACATAGGGTGTGCATAGTGAAAGGAGGGGGCATATTGCGAGATAAACACACTAAACTCATTAACCTGGAGAAAGACATCAAACAGATGGAGTCACAACTAGAAAATACACCTTGTGGGCAATTGAGAGTGAAACTTAGGAACACATTAACTGAATATCAAGACGCAGCGGGGTGAGAATGTTTATTACGCAGTAAATATTATCAGGCCTGCATGTATGGGGAGAGGGAGAGGCCCGGGAAGGCGTTTGCTGAACTTATCTGCAAGGCTTGATTTTCTATAACAATCCTGTAGATAAAAGTTTTGGATGGCAGTGCATATAGGGACAGGCTGGACATACTGCAGGCATTCTATATATTCTATACCACTCCATACACAATAAGGAGGGCACAGCCCCTAGATCTGGAGTCATATCTGGAGGACGTGGCATTGGGGTGGCTGGGGGATGCCCAGAGGTAGTTCCTCTCTGCAGAGATAGAGGATGATGAAATCAGATCGGCTATAATGCAGCTAAGATCTGGTCATGCTCCCGGACCGTGCGGCCTTCCAGCTGATTTTTATAAAACATATATTGGCTGCCTGGTCCTTATCCTGAATGCCCTATATGAGGAAGTTCGGGAAGCCGGCATTCTCCCACTATCTATGTGGGAGGCTGTTCTGCTTGGGTTTTCGGATCAGATAGAACCCGCTCAACAGAGCCTCTCTAACCCAAACCAGAACGTTACCCCCTCCCTAGGGCCTATTTACACCTAAATAACCACATATATGTACCACCTAAGGACAGGGAATTCCTACTATATATACCAAGACCTACAAGTCACAGCCTCGCGGTCCCAAACGGACCCAGGACTTCCTGCCCAGACGGCAGCCACAGCCTCGCGGTCCCAAACGGACCCAGGACTTCCTGCCCAGACGGCAGTCACAGCCTCGCGGTCCCAAACGGACCCAGGACTTCCTGCCCAGACGGCAGCCACAGCCTCGCGGTCCCAAACGGACCCAGGACTTCCTGCCCAGACGGCAGCCACAGCCTCGCGGTCCCAAACGGACCCAGGACTTCCTGCCCAGACGGCAGCCACAGCCTCGCGGTCCCAAATGGACCCAGGACTTCCTGCCCAGACGGCAGCCACAGCCTCGCGGTCCCAAACGGACCCAGGACTTCCTGCCCAGACGGCAGCCACAGCCTCGCGGTCCCAAACGGACCCAGGACTTCCTGCCCAGACGGCAGCCTTAGCACGAGTTCATCCTATAATTACCACGACATACAACAAGGGAATCAGTGTTACTATATATCAGATCACACAAAGACAGCTAGTTGAGCACAACTTGTTCCCCAGTTCGAGGGGCTCCTTTCTCCCTTATTCAGTTACCACCTACCTGATCAGGATTAACATCTGTTCATGTCAAGTCACAGCTGACTAGAAGAATAGGCTACCCTCTTATACAAGAACACGCAGTACATGTTGATTCACTATAATTACCAGGACATACAACAAGGGCACACAAAGACTGCTAGTTGAGCACAACCTGTTCCCCAGTTCGAGGGGCTCCTTTCTCCCTTACTCAGTTACCACTTACCTGATCAGGATTAACATCTGTTCATGTCAAGTCACAGCTGACTAGAAGAATAGGCTACCCTCTTATACAAGAACACGCAGTACATGTTGATTCACTATAATTACCAGGACATACCACAAGGGCACACAAAGACTGCTGGGTGAGCACAACCTGTTCCCCAGTTCGAGGGGCTCCTTTCTCCCTTATTCAGTTACCACCTACCTGCAAGTCACAGCTGACTAGAAGACTAGGTTACCCTCTTATACAAGAACACGCAGCACATATTGATTCGCTACAAACTGAATACTTTATTTAGTTACTACATACACGCTCACAGAACATAATACATATCACATAACCTGCAAAGCTACAAACTGAATACTTTATCTAGTTACTACATACACGCTCACAGAACATAATACATATCACATAACCTGCAAAGCAAAGTGGAAGATTAAGTTGTACACTCTAATAGTAAGGGGTTGACATCACCTTGGTCGTATGTAGCCTGCACTCAATGGTCATCTAGGTTCCCTTCTCGTCTGCGCCTCGGCTTCGCCTGGAAGTCACACCTCCGCAGTCACAGATCTACTCCCTTCTCTCTTCTCCGAGTCACTGGGACCTCTTCCTCATCGGCTACTCTCTTCTCTTTGGCTATTCTGTTAGAAGAATATCTGTCTCTCGGTTTTTCTCCACCTTCAAGTTTGTCAGCTGTCTTCCCTGGAATAAGTAGTAGCTTTCCTGCTAACGGCCAGGTGCCGCCTACGGACTAAAAGAAAGTGCCAGTATCTGCCTCAAACTTTCACTAATATAGATGTGCATTTCCTCATGGAAAATTCCAGCCCGTAACCTGCCGCCCACCAAATTCTTGTACCTCCCCGTGCCAAGGACACGTTCCCAGCCGGCCGGCCTGATGTAGTGTCTTCGGCATGAAGAAAAATACAATCCTTCGATAAGGGCCGGCCTGAACCGGTTCTCTCCAAGCGAATAACACCTCCTAACTAAAACACTGCCTATGACCTAGAAACATCCCAAGCTGCCAGAGCAGGAGGAAAGATGGAGTCTCTCCCGTTTAAGGCCTACCAGGCCTGAATTCAGCACGGCTCCATGAAATACCCTCACTACAGAACAGATTACCCCTAATGCTAACGAATCTATCCCCTAGGATATGTATGCAAACCCTGATCTATGGGGAAGAACACAGGATCATGTCGGAGTGCCTAATAAATAGGCTCTATACACTACTCTAACCCTTAGACTTGAATGAAAAGAGACTGAAGTCACCTAAATCACCCTTCAACACAATAAGACCGGAAAAATCGAGCAGTACATTTCACCCTTGACTTCAGTCTATTATACATTCATTAAACAGAACTAACATCGGTGGAAGAATAATATGAAACAAAACTAACTGATCTATTTCTAGTACCAAGTGTGCAGAATTGAAGTAGTGAAGGAATACACTGAATAAAGCAACAGATAGAAATCAAGATGCCGATAATAATCAGAATACCTAACAATCGTGTCCATGTTTAAGCAAAAGACAATCAATGGCCGCTCGATGTTGAAAAATGGCCCTACGTTCACCCTGGGCGTCCAATAGCATGTCAGACAGGACTGTAGAAGTATTATTAATGGATTACACCATCCAGCAGGCCATTTTCCCAATAGATTTGGCATTATAGACTGCCAAAGCAGGAACACCAATAATTCTCATCCACACAACTTACAAGCACCACTGTGCACACAAAAAGTTTGAAGCAAGGTAGAGTCAAAAGGCAGAATCACATTAGACCACGTCAAAGCCAATAGGTCAAAATCATAATTCACCTAACCCAAATAACATTATACGCTAAATCCCTCAGTATACAACATTGAGCACATGTGTGCACCACCACCCACAAGACTGCACCTCAACATACCATACCTTCTATTCTTGGAAAGACTATTCCACTAAAAGGCAGAACACACTTAAGTCAGTACAGAATGGTGGTGGTTGAGGGCCACCATAGGGTGTCAGACCACAAAAGTGGCTGATTCACTACATAGCACCCCATGACCCTTGATCATCACCATTCACATATGTCAAAAACAAAATCTAGCAAATAGCAACTGTATTACATAACTGAAAAGCAAAACTATCATTAAAGTACTGCATATCTCAATTGAAAGCAAAACCATTTAAAAACCACATGTCTAAATTAAAAGTCACAACTACTAAAAAGCACATGTTGAAACAGCAACTCATGTGTTGAAGTGGCTACACAAAAATACATAATTCAAAACAAATCATGACTAAAAAGCAACTATGATCGAAATGCTCCACTGCAAACCTGAAAAACTCATCAAAGGTATATGATAATCACTTTAGAGCAAATAAAGTCTGCATTCTCTAAACACATGTAGTAGCAATAACTCAGGTGCATCTAGAAATAGCTCATAGATATCTGGATACATGTCGAATGGATACACAAAATAAATGAATCAAGCTTTTGAATGCTCCTAATGCCTCTAATGTTTAAACTGGAAACTCCACCACCAAACTCATATATTGTAGCAACAGCTACAGGTTATCACTGTTCACTAACGTAGAAAATATCTACTCTGATCGCTGCAAAGCGTCTCTATTGGTCTCCATCCCTAAAAAAAAAAAAGTCCTTCAGTGTGAAAAAACACACAGCCGCCTTCCATCGCATCCGAACTTCACGTTGAGACAACAGTTCTGGCAAAGCACATCCTGTAATTCCCACTTTTGTCGTTTGTTTCCACCGTCACACAAGCAGTCACCTTGTGTGAAAGGCACACAGCCTTCATGCATATAAAGTTGGCCTCACGTGAAGGAAACAGTTCCACACTTTGCTGATCCCATATTGCTTGGAAAGAAGCAGTCCATCATGCTCTCCGGTATATAGTAGCAGCTGTATCTCCTTGATAAGGGAGGACCCCATCCAGTCTGGATAGCCACAGGCATCAGCCGCCACCATCTCGTCTGGTGATCACTCCAGGCTTGGGGGGGGGAGGGAAGGGGGGAGGGGGGGGAGAGGGAGGGCCCCACTCACACGGGAGAAGGGAGTCCCACTCACACGCGGAGAACTGGGCGAATCTGAAAAAAAAACAAGCATCACTCTTCTTGCAAAAAAAAAAAAAAATCTTTCAAAAGTACACTTCTTCCGTCTTGCATTTCTAAACATACAATATTTCAATTTCTGTCTACATAGGTCTCCTCCAGCTCTGGGGAATCATGTAAGAATACTGCTAACGCTTTAGCCTCTGAAGTCTTGATAAAATCCCTCTTTTTCTATACACAGCAAGAAGGGCTGGGGCAGTCTCCTTCTTACACTTCTCTCAATGTACTCCTCACAGGCGCTACCCCCCTTCACAAATCTCCGCGGACACTAAATGGCCCCTTGCCAAACATAACAAGCAGATACTTCTCCGGCTGTCTGTAGCTCACACCTTATCTCCTTCAAGGTCGGAGTGATCTGCACTCCTGCCAAGTTTCTTGGCTCCTCATGGGGGGGGGCCTGCGCCTGTGCAAGCCTCCCAGACATCTATCTCCATGAAGCTGTCCCTGCCTACGGAGGAGAGGAGCTGAGATGGGATGACCCCTCCCGTAGGAATTCCTTCTCGGACTTCACAGAAAGCCCGAGCTCTGCTCAGCGTTGCTGGATGATCTCACTGCAAGCCTCCCACACATCAATCCGAAAGACGCTTTCAAATGACCCACTTCCAGAACAACTCTTCACATGTCTGAGAGGAAAAACAGCTGTAACCACTCCTTACCTCCAGCAAGACTTCACATTCTTTAATCTGAAAATGCTCTCCCATTCTGTCCAACCAATTCTAGCAAATTCTTAACTGACATTAGTCTATCACCCCATGAGAAAAAAAAACGAAACTGCTCTTGACATATCAAAAAGAAAAAAGCATTGGCAATATCAAAAGGCAAATATCAAGTCCCATGCTACTTCTGTAACAATATCTGGGACAGCATCAGTCAAAGAAGGTATATTAGCACACAGGCTACACAATTAGGGTTACCACTTCAGTCTGTCAAGCCCTTCATGATCTCCCTGATCCCTTCACGCCCATCAGGCATTCCGTACTGTTTCAAATTAATTTCCTTCGTAACATAGGGCACCTTCACTGGGAAATCTTGTGTTTCAAACTCCACTTCAGGACTGTCGATCAAATCCTGTGCAAACTGTATTTCTGTCTGTACATGCCACTTAATAACCCGTGCAATCTCCCAGAGGCAAACCACATTGACTCTAACTCTGTTCTGTCCAGTATTTGTTGGTGCGCAAAAGCACAACATGTGTCCAGCATCTGAATTTAAAAGTGACCTATTATTTCCCTGCACTTACCTGTAACTAAAAAAGGGCACATTGTTGCAATTCTCTTTCAAAGCAAAATGTATCATTCACTGTCATGTCTAATTTATGTCCGCAACCGGTGATCGTGAAGCCTAAAACATTAGTCTGTTTACTTTCATGCACATTCCTGTTTGGCTGAGAAAGCTCCTCAGAAGAATTAATTAAAACCGTCTGTGTAGCTCGTAGCCAGACTGCATTCTCTGTTACATTTATCACATCTGAATCATTCGGGCATGGCAAAGTAAACAACTTCACAGCCTGGTACACGTTTAATTCTGTCTTCAAAGATATATTTTCAAACGGGGCATCAACTAGCTCTGTTTTCAACTCACTACGTTCTTATTGCAAATGCCCATATGTGTGATGCATATTAACCAACACATTAAAATAACACCGCTGTCTCTCTCTCTAAAATGTCATTAATCCCCTGCTGAATAACACCCTTCATTGCAACTTCGGAGACTGGAATCTCAAGGGAGTCCCGCGTTTCAGAGTCATGCTCTGATATCTTACATTCACTTTGCAACTGAAAACATTAGATATGCATTCCTTAACCAACACTCGAAAGGGATCCAGTCCTTCCTGCCTCACGTAGCAAGCTATTTATAAGCACTTTTTACAAAACACGCGTAAACACACACATACCAATTCTAACTCAGCACAATTAGCTCACTTCACGAGCCAGCACATCATATGGTCTACCCCCATGCAAATAAATCAATTGATATCTAAGAGTCTGCTTTCAATTTCTCCGCCCACTCACGGGCTAAGGCTTCACAAGGCGTTGAATCCCATCCGGGAATATCAACGGGCACCTTAAAAGTATATGTAGATTTTCTAGAAAACATCGTGAAAAAGAAAGAAGAAAAAAAAGAAAAGAAAGAAGAAGAAGAGCTAGACACACAAATATATCACAAAGAATATACAAACAAAACCACGCACACGCCGACAGCAAACACGATACAACACAACGCACACAGGTTTCGTAAACGGTTCGTGACGCCAAATGTTCTGCTTGGGTTTTCGGATCAGATAGAACCCGCTCAACAGAGCCTCTCTAACCCAAACCAGAACGTTACCCCCTCCCTAGGGCCTATTTACACCTAAATAACCACATATATGTACCACCTAAGGACAGGGAATTCCTACTATATATACCAAGACCTACAAGTCACAGCCTCGCGGTCCCAAACGGACCCAGGACTTCCTGCCCAGACGGCAGCCACAGCCTCGCGGTCCCAAACGGACCCAGGACTTCCTGCCCAGACGGCAGTCACAGCCTCGCGGTCCCAAACGGACCCAGGACTTCCTGCCCAGACGGCAGCCACAGCCTCGCGGTCCCAAACGGACCCAGGACTTCCTGCCCAGACGGCAGCCACAGCCTCGCGGTCCCAAACGGACCCAGGACTTCCTGCCCAGACGGCAGCCACAGCCTCGCGGTCCCAAACGGACCCAGGACTTCCTGCCCAGACGGCAGCCACAGCCTCGCGGTCCCAAACGGACCCAGGACTTCCTGCCCAGACGGCAGCCACAGCCTCGCGGTCCCAAACGGACCCAGGACTTCCTGCCCAGACGGCAGCCTTAGCACGAGTTCATCCTATAATTACCACGACATACATCAAGGGAATCAGTGTTACTATATATCAGATCACACAAAGACAGCTAGTTGAGCACAACTTGTTCCCCAGTTCGAGGGGCTCCTTTCTCCCTTATTCAGTTACCACCTACCTGATCAGGATTAACATCTGTTCATGTCAAGTCACAGCTGACTAGAAGAATAGGCTACCCTCTTATACAAGAACACGCAGTACATGTTGATTCACTATAATTACCAGGACATACAACAAGGGCACACAAAGACTGCTAGTTGAGCACAACCTGTTCCCCAGTTCGAGGGGCTCCTTTCTCCCTTACTCAGTTACCACTTACCTGATCAGGATTAACATCTGTTCATGTCAAGTCACAGCTGACTAGAAGAATAGGCTACCCTCTTATACAAGAACACGCAGTACATGTTGATTCACTATAATTACTAGGACATACAACAAGGGCACACAAAGACTGCTAGTTGAGCACAACCTGTTCCCCAGTTCGAGGGGCTCCTTTCTCCCTTACTCAGTTACCACCTACCTGATCAGGATTAACATCTGTTCATGTCAAGTCACAGCTGACTAGAAGAATAGGCTACCCTCTTATACAAGAACACGCAGTACATGTTGATTCACTATAATTACCAGGACATACCACAAGGGCACACAAAGACTGCTGGGTGAGCACAACCTGTTCCCCAGTTCGAGGGGCTCCTTTCTCCCTTATTCAGTTACCACCTACCTGCAAGTCACAGCTGACTAGAAGAATAGGTTACCCTCTTATACAAGAACACGCAGCACATATTGATTCGCTACAAACTGAATACCTTATTTAGTTACTACATACACGCTCACAGAACATAATACATATCACATAACCTGCAAAGCTACAAACTGAATACTTTATCTAGTTACTACATACACGCTCACAGAACATAATACATATCACATAACCTGCAAAGCTACGAACTGAATACTTTATCTAGTTACTACATACACGCTCACAGAACATAATACATATCACATAACCTGCAAAGCAAAGTGGAAGATTAAGTTGTACACTCTAATAGTAAGGGGTTGACATCACCTTGGTCGTATGTAGCCTGCACTCAATGGTCATCTAGGTTCCCTTCTCGTCTGCGCCTCGGCTTCGCCTGGAAGTCACACCTCCGCAGTCACAGATCTACTCCCTTCTCTCTTCTCCGAGTCACTGGGACCTCTTCCTCATCGGCTACTCTCTTCTCTTTGGCTATTCTGTTAGAAGAATATCTGTCTCTCGGTTTTTCTCCACCTTCAAGTTTGTCAGCTGTCTTCCCTGGAATAAGTAGTAGCTTTCCTGCTAACGGCCAGGTGCCGCCTACGGACTAAAAGAAAGTGCCAGTATCTGCCTCAAACTTTCACTAATATAGATGTGCATTTCCTCATGGAAAATTCCAGCCCGTAACCTGCCGCCCACCAAATTCTTGTACCTCCCCGTGCCAAGGACACGTTCCCAGCCGGCCGGCCTGATGTAGTGTCTTCGGCATGAAGAAAAATACAATCCTTCGATAAGGGCCGGCCTGAACCGGTTCTCTCCAAGCGAATAACACCTCCTAACTAAAACACTGCCTATGACCTAGAAACATCCCAAGCTGCCAGAGCAGGAGGAAAGATGGAGTCTCTCCCGTTTAAGGCCTACCAGGCCTGAATTCAGCACGGCTCCATGAAATACCCTCACTACAGAACAGATTACCCCTAATGCTAACGAATCTATCCCCTAGGATATGTATGCAAACCCTGATCTATGGGGAAGAACACAGGATCATGTCGGAGTGCCTAATAAATAGGCTCTATACACTACTCTAACCCTTAGACTTGAATGAAAAGAGACTGAAGTCACCTAAATCACCCTTCAACACAATAAGACCGGAAAAATCGAGCAGTACAGAGGCGCTAATCATTTCTTTACTGAAGCCTGGAAAACCGGAGGATAAATGTGAATTGTACAGGCCACTCTCACTGATAAACTGTGATGTGTAAATACTGACCAAAGTGCTTGCCAATCGTCTGAGCCTGCTCATGGACTCCCTAGTCCTGCCCGACCAGTCGGGCTTCATATCTGGGCGTGCAACATCACACAACCTCCGCAATCTATTTGCTCTAATGCAGGATATCAACCCCGATTTGTCTACGGTCGTGGTCTTCCTAGATTCCACCAAGGCATTTGAATCCATGGAGTGGGATTATCTTGTAGGCATCTTGCGCCGGATGGGATTTCCCTCCCCTTTCCTATCCTGGATAGAAGTATTGTCAGCCGCAGGCAAGGGTGCTGATTAATGGTGTATGCTCCGTGTTATGATTGGCTCTAATGGAGTTAATGATGCAATGTAGAATCTTTCCTGTGTCATGGAATGGTGTGATGCATGGTATGATGCATCACTCATTCCATGGATTGAAGGAAGATGGAGACGGTTGGTGCTTAATTATTTTGTCCCTGAACACACAAGGAGGAATCACCCTTCCACCTCTCATGAGATTATCACAACAAAACGACAACTCTTCCCTCACAGTCCAATAAGGTCTCATTTCCTGATCCAGGACTTTGTAATCAGGCCATCCATGACTCACCCATCTTTTCAGGCAAGCAAATTCTTTGTCACCATTAACACCCTCCACCCACTCTTCAGATGAGAAAGCAGGCTCAGCAACCCATGACACACACTCCACTTCACTGCAATCCGTGGACTCCCCAACAGGCAAACGAGAGAGGCAATCCGCAGACTTGTTATTCATACCAGGTATATACCGAACAACAAAGTTGAATTCCTGTAGACCTTCACTCCAGCGTTTAAGCCTGGGTGTGATGTTCTCATTATGCCTGCATGAAAAAACTTGTACCAAAGGACTATGATCCTTTCGGACCACAAAAGGAATTCCCCAAAGATAAAACCTGAAGTGCTGTACCGCCCAGAACACATTCAAGGCTTCCCTCTCAATACACGAGTAGTTTGCTTCAGCATCCTTAAGGGCTCTAGAGGCAAAAGCAATTGCCCTATCCTCCCCATCCACAAACTGAGACAACACAGCCCCCAACCCTTTAAGACTGGCATCAGTTGTAAGTATAGTCTTCCGATTAACATCAAAATGTCCTAGGGTAGGCATTTTACCTATTCCCATTTTTTTACAATCAAACGCTTTCTGGCATTCGTCAGACCAAGTAAACTGTGTCCCCTTCTTAAGCAGGACTCTGATCGGCTCAGCAACACTTGCAAACCCATGTATAAACTTGGAATAAAACTCAGCGAGTCCCAAAAACGACCTTACTTGGTCCTTATCTTGAGGAATAGGTGCCTTCATCACACTTTCAGCCAATTCCAACTTCGGTTGTATCCCCTTCCCAGAGATTACATGACCCAAGTATGTTACTGAACTCACACCAATCTTACACTTTTGTTTTTTAACTGTGAGCCCAGCATCCCTCAGTTTCTCCAATACCATGTAAAGGGTTGTACAATGCTCCCTCTCATCCTTCCCATATATCAAGATATCATCTTGAAAGAACATCACATTAATTACTTTCCCTAGTACCATCTTCATGACCCTCTGGAAACATGCTGCAGCTGACGCCAACCCAAAGGGCATACGCAAAAAGCGGTAAGCTCCCATGGGTGTTACAAAGGATGTGAGATGTCTTGAGTCTCTATGCAGTACAATTTGATGGTAGGCCGAGGATAGATCCAACACACTAAATATTTTGGCCCCAGAAAGAACACTAATGGACTCGGTTATATTGGGCAAAGGTTGGCGATCCACCCAAATCCATTCGTTCAGTCCCCTCAAGTCCACACACATTCGGACACTTGCCCCACCATCCTTAGGGGCAAGAACAATGGGGGCAAGCCACTCTGAGGCTTCAATTTCCTCTATAACTCCTAAATTGAGCAATCTCTGTAATTCGGCCTTCAGTGGTTCAATCATCATGTTTGGCACCCTGCTTACCTTGTGCACACAAGGAATAGCTTTCTCTTTGAGGACAATACGATGCTCAAATCCCTTCAGACAGCCTAGGCTATCCGAAAATAGCATTCAGAACTTGAATCCCATGAATCTACCAACATGACCTGATTATCAGGATCCTTAGCACAAGGGTTAAGCATAAGGCCAAGATCACGCTGATGTCTCCACCCAAGCAGGTTGTCACCCCTTTCAGCTACATAAACCTTGCCCATAGTACACCTATCTTTAAATTGAATAGATGCTTGAACATAACCAAGGACATTGATCTTGGAACCCCCGTAGCTGACAGGATTGATATCTGGCCTTAACAATGCTACATTGTCTAGACCTACACACTCATCCCACTGCTTGTTACCAATCATGGTAAAAGGCGAACCCGAGTCAGCCAACACAGAAAAATCAAACCCATCAACCATTATATTACACTCTGGCATGGTTATACTATCTGCATCTACTTTCCCATCATCAGCCCTAACACTCAAAAGAATGGTATGCACAATCTCCACATTCTTCTGAGGATTACGAGCTTTGTCAGAAGCTTTGCAGACTCTAGCATAATGCCCCTTGACACCACATTTGTTACACACTGCCTCCCTAGCAAAACAATGGGGATAATTAGAAAAATGTGAGAAACTTCCACATCCCATGCATTTAGGTTTAGTGACTGTAGAAGTGGGCTTATCAGGAGAAGAACCACTGTGATTGTCACGTTCTACTCTGCTTTGAGTGCTCTTCAAAGGAACACGCACACGTACATCCTTCTCAACAGTCTTCCCCCAGAAGACGCAGAAATCTTTGCTAAGCTGTTGCAAGTCTCCAAATTATCTTCTTCTTCTTCTATAGCATGTACTTCATTAGGTTTCTGACTTTTCTCTTCCTTGTTTTTCCTAATTTCTTTAACCCACTTGGAAGTGTTCTCCATTCCCTCCACAATGGCTACAGCCTCAGTCAAAGAGGGATTTTTTGATAAAAGTTTCTCCTGAACTCGAACACTGTTGGTGCATCTTACCAACTGATCTCTTACTAGCGAATCCGAAAGATCACCAAACTCACACGTGCGTGAGAGAGTTTTCAGAGCTGCCACATAGCTGCCAACACGTTCAACTGGACCCTGGATTCTAGTAAAAAATGTATGTCTCTCCAGAACCACGTTGATACGTGGACCAAAATATTTTTCCAACATAACCAGGGACATCTCATACACATCGCTAGGAGCACCATCACCCTCGCCCACAGGAATGATGTCCATGCTGTCGTAAGTATTTCTTCCTTCTACGCCCAAGTTATGAAGTAAGATAGCTTGTTTTCTGACAGCCGAAAACTTCTCCCCACCAATGGCTACAATGTAGGAGTCAAAAAGGTTTTTCCACCTCTTCCAGGGCAGAATTGGATCACCCTCTTCTGACAAAAAGGGTGGAGGTTGTGACATACTGGAAGATGATGCTAAAGCCATTTTCCAAAGGGAGAGAAATTGAAATTAATAAAAATTAAATGTTTGGAAAATAATGTGAGTTTGTTTTCCACAAAATTACATTAACATTTCATATTATTAGTTCACTGTCCAAATCCAATACTCAAATACCATTTTAATGCAAAGTTCCACTGCAAACGTGTTCTCTTAGCGAGGTTTTGTTGCTTCGTTCGTGTTCATGCAGGTTGCTAGGTAACAATGAATGCTTCGTTCGTATTCGTGTACCGAAAGTTGCCAGGTAACGACGAATGCGTGATGATGAAGCGCACAGGAGCGTGCGTAGGAAGACGTGCGTTCCAGCCGAATGAATCAGGCTTGGAATGGAAACCAACATGCGAGGAGGCGCGAGGAGGCAAGCGCGTGGAAACAACGGTACGTTTCACTTTGAAAATTAAAAATTGTCGAAAATGAGTCAAAGAGACTCACGGAAGGTGAGCAAGGTGATGTGCTCTTCCAATCAACCTCCGCTGCAGTCCACGCTGATCACGAGTCTCTGTCCTCAGTTTGACTCGAAAATGAGACGTTAGTTATCAGGGGAATAGTTGGCTACCTTCTAGTTTGGAGGAAGAGTTGTCTGTTGAAACTAGGAAAGCTAGGATTTCTGAGTATCAAAACAAATACAAGTCTAGTTATGATTCCAGAATGAATGTTAAGTACAAGAAGTGGTGTGTGGGAGACCAAGTCTTGGTGAAGAATCCTAGGCATACCTTCAAAGGTAGAACGCGTTATTTGGGTCCCTTTGCCATCGTAGCCACCAAGAAGAATGTGGTAAAGGTTAACACGGGTTGCTGGTGGAGTATGTCCAGGTTGGTCAGGCACACTGGTGGTTCCCAGAGTGCAGAGTGTTCTGACCTTTCCGAGATGGGTGGTAATCATTCAGAAAGTGAAGGGGTTGAAAGGGAACCCGAACAGTATCCGTCCAGGTCTAGGAGAGTACCTGTTAGGATGAAGGACTATGTACTGTACTAATGTTACCTTGGTTGAGTCTTCTCTTATATTGTATGTTAAGATGATGGACCATGTACTGTACTAATGTTGCTTTGTTTGAGTCTGTTCTTATTTTGTATTTTCATTTTTTTAGAATTAGTTCTTAAAGTCTTTTGTATTCTTTTCATTTGGGTGGGAAGGGGATGTGTTATGATTGGCTCTAATGGAGTTAATGATGCAATGTAGAATCTTTCCTGTGTCATGGAATGGTGTTATGCATGGTATGATGCATCACTCATTCCATGGATTGAAGGAAGATGGAGACGGTTGGTGCTGCTTAAGGATCTTGCTGTACTTGAACAATAAACCTACGATATACATCTGAAGCGGATCCTGACTATTATTACACTCCCCCATTATAACATCACACAAAGCAGGGTTGCCCCTTATCCCCTCTTTTATTTGCGCTGGCCACAGAACCGCTAGCTTCCAAACTTCGGCGACACCACCGGGACTATGCGATTCGGTCCCACACTAGGCAATTGTCCGTATCCCTTTATGCAAATGACATTACACTGTATGTTAGGCACCCCGAGATTAACCTCTACCCTAAACTGCGTGAATTCATTGGTTTTGGGTAAGCCTGGGCAAAGCACTACACTCGCATAGTTTGCGAAGTTTGCGCTACTTCGCACTACGCGAATTGCACGTAGCACAGTGCAAACACACGCAGCGTAGCGTCGCATAGTGCAGCGTAGCGTCGCGTAGTGCAGCATAGCGTCGCGTAGTGCAGCGGTCATTTTTTGCTTGCTCGCAGTCCTCAACGTTAAGTTGGCGACCGCGAGCAAGCAAAATGACATCCTGGCGAGACTTTTTCCTCGTTCGCCATCAGCAACATCAAGTTGCCGATCGCGAGCGTGGAAAATAAACCTCCTGGCGAGATTCCCAACGCGGGAAGGTCAGGTTTCTCATTGCGAGTGGTTGCGTATGCTCACGACCGCTCGCGATGAGAAACTACCAGTCCGCGTTGAGAAAGCTGCAGCTCGAGTAAAAATCTACTTGAGCGGCAGAAAACTACGGCTCGTACTGTGCAAGATGCCATTTTCAATGATTGCACAGTGCCGGATGCTTGTCCGCACTGTGCAATCATTGAAAACAGCATCTTGCACAGTGCGAACAGGGTACTACACAGTTCGCGAAGTGCTATGCGTAGCTTGCATAGTGCGAAGTGCACTTTGCGCAGCTACGCGTAGCGCTACTTCGCGAACTATGCCCAGGGTTAGTTTTGGGGCACGCTCTAGAATAAATGTCAACTGGGAAAAATCCCAGATTTTTCGTCTCACCGCTGCTGTTCAGCATTACGTCATGGACTACCCATTGACTTGGTGTGGGACTGAGATTAAATACTTGGGGATAATCAGCACAAGAGACAAAGCAGAAGTACTGCAAGGCAATTATGGCAGGACATTGGATGCCCTAACAGGCTCAATCATGAGACGGATTTCTATGCTCCTTTCACTGGCAGGCCGGATTTCATTGATAAAGATGGTTATATTACCTAAACTGCTTTATCTCTTTATTGACATTCCGTATAATCCAGCAGACATTTTCTTAAAGCTCTAAAAACTCAGCCTATTCATGTGGCCTGGGGTGGGAAACAGCCCAGGTTGGAATGGGAGGTGATGACGCAACCATTCTCGAAGTGGGGGGTTTGACGCTCTCGATATGTAACTCTATTTTTAGGTGCCCAGGCACACTTTTCAGCATATTGGTTCCGCTCTCCCCCGTATATGCCACACCTATCCGTCAAGCAGGGGTATATGGCTCCTATTCTGCTTACAGCATTCTTTGGGATGCCTTCTTGACGCAGGGATGCTCACCCCTCTATGGTTAAATGTACCTCTGCAGCTTGGTAGGGTATAGCCAAGCGCCTCTATGCACCCATGCTGTACTCTCCGCTGATGGGGATCCACTATCACCCAGATCTCCAAGTGACACACGAACCCGGTTGTTGTCAGATGCCCCAGAATATCGGGCTGACAACATGAGGAGATCTGTATGAGAAGGGTCTCTTTCGTGACTGCAATGCTTTCTTTAGAGGAGCTAGGCCCACCTCTATGTAGTTGTTCCTGTATGTTAGGTTGAGACAAAATGTTAGAGCGGCCACCCCCAACTTTCCACGTGAACTTCCAACGTTGTCCCCCTACATATATTGCTACAAAGCACTAACCCCACGCATGTGGTCTCGATGCTCTAGCACAGTGTTCAGACAGAAAGTGCTGAGCTGTGGAGAGACTCGTGAACTGGGAAAAGGAATTGGGATTCTCCTCAGTGATGGACAATGGTGATATTGCTGCCAACAAACAGGAAAGATATAGGAAAGCAGTCGATTGCGTATTATACACTTTAAATATTTGCATTGGTTGTATTATACCCCTACTCAACTTCACCGCTTTCACCTACGACCAGATGACAAATGGGAGCAGTGTGGAAGGGTAGGGGCAGACTTCCTACATTTAGCAAGGGATTGCGTGCCTATTAGTAAATACTGGCAACAGTTATTTAAGGCCCTGCAAAAGATGACCGCGTCTTTGCTTCCCACTATCCCTCTCATGGCATTGCTTTGGTGCACTGAGGAGGTGGAAGTGTCTATCTGGAAATACTTCTCTCTTGACTCACTATTAGCTAAATGAAAGGTGGCCTGTAGGTGGGGAGGGGTCGGGCCCCCAAGTTTAAGGAGTGGTTACATGATTTAATATTTTGTCAGGCGCAATCACTCATTTGTGGAGAACTGTTACAGCTGGCCTCCAGGCCAAGAGATGTGTGGGACCTATGAGGGCGTTTTTGCTAAAGCACCCAATTGAGGATACCCTACCACCTGCACTGGGTACCATACAGTTGAGGTTGATGAGGGAACGTGCAGATAAAGTGCTGGAATTAGGCAGTGGCGTGGGGGTTGCATGTTTCTCAAATAAGTTGCTTAAAACTGGGGAGGAATAGTCTAACTACCTGGAAAACACTGGATTATATGAGGGAACGACCCGGTGTGGCATGTAGACCATCTGTTTTCTTATTTTGCTACATGAATGTTACATGGTCATGAAAAATCTAAAAGGAAACTATGGGTAATATTACATGTACAAACTGGTGATGATGTACGTGAATTAAATATCCAGCTATTTGGATCCAAGATGTTTCTTAAGTCATAAAACTTAATAAAGATTTTTTTTTTAAAATACTGTTTTGATTTATTGTCTTAGACCTTTAGTCTACCTCAGTTCACTGCTCAAAAGTTCATTTCTACATAAAAAGCTACGTCACCTGCTCCAGATAATAATCTATTCTAAAATGTTAGCAATACGTTTACCAATATAAAGTGCCAAGACACCAATCTTGTTACCATTCTATTTGCATGTACCATGGACGATTTTGTGTGGTTCCTAAGAGTTTTTACAACTGGCCCTCCAATTTCTGCCAGTAATGAAACCCACCCCTAAATAACATTTCAGTCCAATATAAGTATTATGCTTGAACCAGTGCTTTAAACTCATCTGAAACCAATATCATGGTGGGACATCCGTAATCCCTACATTTAAATGCATCCTCCAATCCAAATTATATGTTAAATGCAAAACAAGATATCTGTAAGAGGATACTTCTTCTTCCCCAGTTTTATCTTTAGGAGCCATTGGTTGTTGGTTATAAAAATCAAAGTTTGGGCACTTTTCATATTAATCATAAGTTTCTTTTTCTTGCAAAAGTTGAAAATCACATCCAGTTTCCTTTGTAATCCAAATTTAGTTAAATCCATAATCACCAGATCATCCCCATATAACAGGCAGGGCACATTTCTGAATGTGTGTGTAGACCTATGGATGAGTGAGTAGGTATGTAAGTACTGGATTGGGTGTGTCAATGGTTTCAAGAATGGTAGTGTGAAAGTTGGAGTGGGTGTATGAATGGTTACATGGCGTGCGTGTGGCTGCGTAAGAGATTCTGAGGATGATGTCATCAGTGATGTCATTTGAGATGTCATCCGTGATGTCATCAGTGATTTTACTGACCATGTCATGAGTGATATAATATGTGAGGTCATAAGCAATGCATTGCGGGCGTGTGAGTTATATTTAGCTCAGCTACCTATAACTGCTGAATTTCTCTGGTTTTGTATGAGTCAAAAGTCAGCCTAACTACAACGTCCCTGTAACCTTTGGTTTTTACAGTGAATATATATGTATATTACAGATATATATGTATATTACAGATGCTAGCACCAAAATCCTCATGTCCTGGAACCCAAACGGCAGAGGTGTGCATCCTGGTGAGAAAACCATACAAATTGAAAATCGCTACTCTACATACATAAGAGAGACGTGCACTCCAAAATGTGCGTTGACAGCATAGTCCTCTTTATTTAGTTTGTAAGATCACAAGTATAGTGCAGTGCAGACAAATCACCCGATGGGTAACCAAGGGTGCTATCAATGAATCAAATTTCAAATATGGTGGGAATCTGAGAGAATGAGGAGACTATGGGCTCACTGAATGGGAAGAATTAAAGTTTTTATTTTGTCAATATCCCAAAGTGCTGATTTTTTACTTGCTTCCAAAGATCCATAAAGACCTCGGTAACAAACCAGGGAGACCTATTGTCTCCTCTATGGGTTGTCTACTGGAGAATACGTCCAAATATATAAATGTTTCTTCTCCGTCTTTTTGTCAGCACTTTGCCTTCATTCATCCAGGACAGAAGAGAATTTCTTTTTTTTTAAAGTTCATAGTATTTCATAAAATTGTTGCAGACAGAGGTAGACAGTGGTAAACAAAATAAATACACAGTAGGAAAGGTAGGAGACATCAAAGGGAGGGGGGTTAGCTATTCATAGGATAATGCAGTGAACATTCTGCAGAATTGATTGACCAGTACAATGCATAGGGGGGTATTACATAGTCCCGTAATTCTGAATACCATAAAGGGATGCGTAGCATAACATTATATTACATATGGTGTGGGCTATAATACAATGCATGCATGTTATATAACAACATTATTATTAACATGTGGATTAGAAACAAGTAGGCTAAAAACGGGCAGAATTATACACCTTGACATCTATGGCCTCACAGAATGCACAGTAGTGAATACAATTATTTTGTCTCACATGCGTGTAGGAAGACGGTGGTGGTGGAAGTTGTATGGCCTAGTATAGAGGACCTAAAAAATGCATTGGGGAGTCATATACACCATGAAGAGAGGATAGGGAGGTATGATTGTCTATGATATGGGTCATGGTGGTTTACAAGTAAAGGCACTTGTGTCTAGCGCATTCCAGATTGAGTGCCGTGAAGATCTCCACGGGGATATTTGGAGAGCAATGTTATCAACACCCCTGAGGAAAGAGAGCCACACCTGCCATTTGAAAAAAGAGACCGCTTTAAAGTTTTTCCAGTTGCTTAGGATTAGTTTTCAGACAAGAGTAAGCATTAAATCCGGGAGGAACCGATCATTGTCGTCCCTGAGTTGGGGATCCAGAGGGCCCAGTAAAATGCATGAGAACTCTCTTGTGGGGATAATCGTTACGGTATATGTGATGTAATCAAATACCTTAGCCCAAAAGTCTTGGAGGAGGGGGCATCTGAATAGCATGTGTTCAAGGGAGCCCTCATGTTTGTCGCAGCACCAGCAGGTGGGATTTTTTGCAAGGCTGACCTTGAAGAATCTTGCTTGAGTTCAGTGAGTCCTGTTTATTAATATAAATTTAGTTTGTGATAATATAGGTGAGGTTTTATGTGAAAAGGGGGATTTGTTAATGTTGGCCCAGTTAAAAGCGATGTTTAACTTGGTAGATTTGGATTCCCATTTCTGTTGATTCCAAGATAGAAATTTGTTTTGGTTCGGCAAGAGAATTTTATATATATATATGAGACCAGATGCCCTACCTTGGATAGGTGGTTCAAGAGGGTAGTGATAGTAGGGCAGATACCCGATAGGTTACATTTTGCAAGCCCTACTTTAAGCTGCAGGAATTTGTAGAAATCCAGGTTAGCAAGATTGGACCAGTTTTGCAAGGTTGAGAATGGTAGCAGAGACGTGTTTTCGAAAATGTCTTGCACTAGGTTAATACCCTTGCATGACCAGTCTGACCAGAAAAATGAGGAACCATCAATCTTGAGTGTTTGGTTGTACCATAGGGAAGATAGGTGGGTGTGTTTTATTTTGACCTGCAGGCGAGAGTCTAGGAGTAGGATGGCTTTTTTGTAGGATGTTTTCAGAGTGCGGTAGATGGAAGTGTTCATCGTAGCTAGTCCGGTAAGAGGGATGTTCTGTATGAGGAACTTTTCTATCACCACCCAGGGCGGTATGTATGATGGGTTATCAATAAACCAGGAAGGTCGTTTGATAGTTTCTGAAGATGGGTAGGGAGATGCCCCCTTTATCCTTGGCCAGCTTGAGCTTTTTCATAGAGATTCTGGGCTTTTTGCCCTGGCATAGGAATTTGCTGAACGTTTTATCAGTATTTTTTAAGAATTCTTCTAATAGGACCATGGGCAGCATGCTAATAAGGTAATTGACGAAAGGGGTTAGCATCATCTTTATGGTCTCTGCTCTTCCCCACCATGATAAAAATTTGGGAGACCAGGTGTCTAGGAGTGAGTCTATTTTCTTGGTTAATATTGTTTCGTTAGTACGTAGGGGGTGATTAGATCATTTGTGAACTCAAGACCTAGGTATTTGATAGCCTTCTGTTGCCAGGTTAGCGCTGACGAGCCTAGAATACTTTTATCACCATAGCGGCTGAGAAGTTTTACCTCGGATTAGTCTTTGTTGACGGAATATCCAGATATTTCTGAGAAGTGGTTTATGGTATTCATAAGTGCTTGGATTGCAGCTGAGGCTTCTTGAGTGACAATTAATACATCATCTGCATATGTGGCAAGTTTTACATTGTTGTCACCAAAGGGGATACAAGTAATGTCCCTATTTTCCCTAATATGTTAGAGGAAAGGCTCTAAAGCCAGGAGAGAGAGAACAGCAATGTAGTGTCCCCTGGTTTAGGTTGAAAGTAGGGGAAACTATTCTTCCAGCTCTAACTCTAGCGGTGGGGTTGTGGTGGAGGGCCATTATCATTTTGATCAGGTTATCACCCAGATTAAATTTCACTAAAATGGCCTTTAGATATCTCCAATCCACCTTATCAAAGGCTTTTTCCGCGTCCAATATGATGGCCACCGTGGGGGAGTCAAGGAGTTTAGCCTTTTCTACGGTGTGACATAACAGACGCATGTTGTCACTAGAGAGCCTGTGTTTTAAGAAACCCACCAGAGATGGGTGTATTAATTTAGAGATATGTTGTTCTCTACAATAGGATTGAAGCATACATTTTGCAATCTAGGTTAATTAATGATATCGGCCTATAACTTTTAGGTAAGAGGGGATCTTTACCTTCCTTGGGTAGAACGATTATGGTTGCTTCCGGTGGTGTGCCAGTGACTTGGCCAGTTTCTGAAATGTGGATAAATAGCTGCAAGAGTGGTGACAGTAGAGACGGAGAGAATGTTTTGAAAAACTTTCCATTGAACCCGTCAGGGCCTGGGGCTTATTCTGATTTCAATCTATTGATCGCTATCAATACCTCATCTTCTATGATCGGGCCATTTATTGATGAACTCTCTTGGCCTGTAAGGCTAGGGAGAGTAATATTGCTTAGGTAGAACAAAGTCCTGTGCACACGTATAAGGATGGTGGTTTTAGTGTAAAAACCAAAGTTGAAGATTTCTTTTTGCTGAAATTGTGGAAATCGACATCAGAAGTATCACAGATAGGGTTTTAATATCAATCCAGATCAATACCAAGCGAAACAAACCAGCCGACACGTGTTTTGTCACAACGTGGTACAATTGTGACTCTTCAGGGCTGGGAAGGACACAAAACAATAAATAAAACCAAAGCAAAATTATTTTTTGGCGCATTAGAAATGAAATTGAAAATGAAAATGGTGACGAAATGTGAAAACGTCAAATAACGTGGAGACCCTATGTTGTGAGAAACACACAATATTGTTGACTTCACACTACATAGAAAACCAAAACCAGTGTAAAACGTTGTGAGATAGGCAATGTCTATTGATGGTAGCGCGTGTACGTTGTTCTGAAAAGTAAGGGGACAAAAGACATAGAACATGAACCCCATCTGAAGCAATAAGCATTTGAAATTAGAACATAGGTGAAGATTAAGGTTGTGTGAAGAGTGACATGGTGCGAAATACGTGAAATTTGCGAAAAAACGTAATCATGTATACCGCATGTAACAGAAAACGTTAGTCAAATAAGTCATATTGCAGTACGAGGAGATAATAAATAGCACATCTATGATAGATGAGAAAAGTTACTCCAAGAACAAAATGAACGACAAAAATAGTACTTATTACAAAACATAACAATACTGTGTGGACGAGTTGAACCGTAAAGACAAAGGGTTGAAAAGGAATCAAATAATATATGTTACATCCGAACAAATATATACAAAGTCAAAAATTAGGGTGAGAGATTGCGCATAAGCAATGCAACAAAGAAAACACTTGAAAATATTTCGCAGTCATAAAGGGGTAGGAAGATGTATGAAAGATGGAAAAGGCATGGAAAAAAGAACAGAAGTAGACTGACAGAGTAAACAGTTTTATTTTGGCGCTCATAAGCAGAAGCAAATGGGGAATGAGATCACTAGAATATAGTCCAGCAGTATTAAAAAAAAAAAAAGTAGGAAAAACGGGAGGGAGGGAAACTGAAAGTGGGTTGACAGAGAACATAGACCTATGTAAGCGCTCAAGACCAATAGTAATGGAAAGTAATGAAAGAAATCGCCCTTAGGTAGTGCAAAGCTAGAAAAAATATTTAGATCTACCTGTATGTATGTTGCAAAACAAGGCAAATCGCGATAACGGTGATATTTCCGACCCGGCAAACACACAGGTTAATTAAAATAGACCAGTCGGGAAAAGGAAGAACAACCTTTCCCTACGTCCACAGGTAAGAGGACGTAAATGTTTAAAGATGGGTACGTCTGTACATGGCAATCTGGGAAAAAGGGAGAAAAAGGGGACAAAGTACTGTGAGTCCTAAAAATTGTATAAGGGAAGTGGCAGCATGAAAATGCTGGGAGGCGGCCAATATTCGGCTTACCTGTGTTCCAGAATCCTGGTAGTAGGATTCACATAGTCCTGTCTGGGCTAGTGGAGGTGCACGATAAGGGAACAGGAAGTAAAATAGAAAAAGGAGAGTGAAACACTAGAACGTAAGGAGAGCTTCCGGTAAGGTGTAAACCGGAAGTGAGTATTGGATAGGGAACAGACCACAAAAACTATGGAAAGAGATGACGGAGTGAAATAAAAAAAACAAAGGACACAGACGAGGCCACGCAGTGTCAGTGAAACGAAAAAGGAAATGTATAACATTTGTCCAGGAGGCAAAGTGTTAGAAGAATAAGGTGGCAAACGGGGGAGATGCAGACAGGCTGGGTAGTAGCCTAAGCAAGTAATAGAGTAATATAGGATGTGGATAATAAAGAAGAGGAAGGAGGAGATAGAAAGTTAGTGAAATGAGTATTTGAAGAAATTAAAGGTGAAAGATATGAGATATGTAGAGTGGGCATTAGAAAAAGGAGGGTTTGAAGAATATTAACTGTTTGCACGTAATAAACAGAATGAAACTCTCTAAAATAACAGCAAAGGAGATACAAAAACAGATTGTATGGACAAAATCAAAGTTCAAAAGAGACAAGACATGTAAAAACCATCATGTTTCAAAGAGTGTAAATTAGCCTATATTTGGCATACTTCCAGTACTCGGTGGTTGGCTGTATAAAAGAGATTACAGTGTCAGACATCAAAAGGTCATAGAAAGGTAATTGGGATCACAATAACCTATATTAAACACAGTTTCAGTACTCGGTGAGTGACTGTGTGAAAAGGGCATAGCAGTGTCATACATCGGATGTTATGAAAGGGTCTTTAGGATCCCAGAAAATATTACAGTTCGTGGTCGATGTTAAGACCATGTTTTACTGACTGAAGAAGCATTATCCAAGTGGCCTCCAGTCTTCTTCATCTCAATTTGCGATTGCCACCCCTGATACTGTTGTTGGTGACATCTATACCAAAGAAAGTCAAACTCTTGTGAGATCCTTGAGTTGCACATGTCGCTATCTGCAGGGACATTGGGTATTTTGCATCTCCATTGTTCATTGATCTGATGTGTTCCATAATGCGTTCCTTCAAAGGCCTGATGGTACTTCCCACGTAATGTTTTTTGCATGTGCATTCCAGGATGTACACTACATACTTAGTGTTGCAATTGATGTTACGAATTATATTGTATTTGTGTCCATTCCAACTTTTGAATTCCTTTGTACCATTTTGGGCCCATTTGCAAACTCCACAACATCCGCATTTCTGAAAACCTATAGTATGGGGGGTTAGCCAGGAAGAGGCGGTTATAGAGCGTGGAATAGTCGGGCTTAGTCTGTTTCTTAGTGTCCTGCCTCTCCTGAAAGTAATTTGTGGATGAGTGGTTATGCAATCTGCAAGTGTTTTATCTGCTAGAAGAGTTTTCCAATGTCTGTTGAAACTTTTTCGCATTGTGACAGTTATCTCGTTGTAATCCATAATGAGCCTCACAGGTTGTTTAATAGTCTTTTTCTTGGTCTTGGTCTGAAGAGTCATATTTCTTTTAGTGAGCCAATTCTCTTTGCAGCTTTATTGATGGTCGGTGGCCCATAACCACGTTTGGCAAATCTGTGCTTCATATCTGATAAGCACTTTTCAAATTCTGTGTCCTCGCTGCAGTTCCTCCTTGCTCTTGTAAATTCCCCATAAGGGATTGTTTGTATCTGGTGAAGTGGATGTGAGCTATCTGCATGGAGGATGGCATTGCATGATGTTTCCTTGCGATAGAGTTTACTGTGAAGTAAGTCTCCCTTGACATATAATTCAATGTCAAGAAAAGTGACACAGATGGGGCTAGAGTGACAGGTAAATCTCATATCCATATCATTAGAGTTCAGGTATTTACAGAATGCATCCAGTTTTTCTTGTGAACTGGACCAAAGGAGGAGACAGTTGTCAATGTATCGACCCCAGTAAATTATGTACTCTGTCCATTGTGCTCCCTTGCTCCCCCATATCCATGCAGATTCAAGAGAGCCCATGTACAGGTTAGCAAAAGATGGGGAAAATCATGAGCCCATGGCTACACCTTCAATTTGTCTGTACCACTGTTGGTCGTACATAAAACAGTTGTTGTTAAGTATGATTTCCATCATGGCAACGATCATGTTAGTATGTTGCCATAGTGTTGCAGGCCTATTGTGAAGAGACTCAGTGACTACCTTAAGGCCCAAGTCAGGTTTGATCGAGGTATAGAGTGAAACCACATCCATAGTGGCCATGATCATGTTGGATTGCCACTGTACATCTGATAGAATACTGAGTATGTGTTTAGTGTCCTGTATGAAGGAAGGCACATTTTTGACAATGGGGTTGAGAAAAAGGTCCACATATTGGGCTAATCTCTCTGTGGGTCCCCCTATACCAGATATGATAGGTCTCCCAGGTGGAAAAGGTGCTTGTTTGTGCACTTTAGGTAAGGTGTATAGCCAGGGGTAAGTGGGTCTGACTAATTTCATGTAGAAGGCTTCCTCTTCTTCAAGAAGACCGAGGGTCTGCCAATTTTTGAGATTTTGGTTGATTAAAAGAGTTAGAGGGCTCATGGGGTTGCTGCTAAGAAGTTCATAGCAGGAGTTATCATGTAATTGGCTCATTATTTAATTATGATAATCCAAGCGGTTCATGATAACCACGTTCCCCCCTTTGTCTGCCTCTCTTATGATGATGTTCTGCTCTGTGCTAAGCGTTTTGAGAGCTAGTCGTTCGCCCCTGGTTAGGTTGTCTCTCATTCTGTGTGTGCTAGTGTGTATCCTGTTTTCGTATTTGTCTAAGTCTCCCAACACTAGGTTGTAGAAAACATCAATGGCATTGCCACCGGGGAGAGTAGGTGTCCATTTCGACTTCGTTTTTAGGCCACTAGGGATAGTGGCATTAGGGTCAATATCTAAATCTTGCAGCAGGAGGTCTAGACTAAACGGCGGATCATCAATATCCGTGATGGATAGGAGTAGGTGTGTGTCTTTGATATCATTGATGGTCTGAGCCTGCAATGGTTCGGTGTGATCAGTGTTGCCTGCACTGTTTGCGATGGTGGGCATGAGAGCAAAGTGTTTTTTCAGTTTAAGGCCTCCAATGAATTTGAATAAATCAACCTTAGATCTACACAGGTCCCCTGATTCGTGGGGATTAAAACTGAGGCCTTTACTCAAAAGGGAAATCATGTCATTGGTTAGTGGTGTGGATGAAAGATTTACCACCTGGACATCCTATTTATCTTCTATTGTTTCTTTCCATCCCCTGATCTTAGTTTCTTTTTGTATTGTTCCTTTTCCAGCTCTTTTCCCTCTGCGGGTTTTTTGTCTCCTGTACTCTGTCTTTGTTGTGTTCTGTTTTCACGTCTGATTGTTTGTACTTCTCATAAAAAATTGGATGTGGTTGCTTTTGGGTTGGATGGACCTGGGTTTTCTGTTTCTCTGCCACTTGTAAGTATGGTGTTTAGAGATGAGGAACTAGAGGTAACTGAGGCAGTATCACCTCTGCCAGTCTCGGCAGGCTTGACAGAGTTTGATACAAGTTGGTCGTATTTTCTGGCAAATGTCAATACTCGACCTTCTTTATAGTCTGCTTCGTCTCTTTTGAGTTGTCTTGTTTTCCTCTCTTTAATGTCGTTTTGGTTTTTTGCAAGAATGTCATTCAAAATTGTGTAGTTTTTCTCTGTTGCTTCCTTTAAGTTAAGCTCTTCTATCTCTTTTTCTAGGTTTGAAATATCTATCTGCAGTTTGGCCACTTTGCGTTCTGCATTTTCTATTAGTATCTGGATGAGAGTGTTAGAGTTGCTAGTTAGTGCTTCTTCCCATTTGCCGAAAAGGTTGTTGTCCAAGTCGTCAAATGTAGGAAATATTTGTGAACGAAGTCGCCTTGGGACTCTCTTAAGCCTTAAGTATTGTATTTAAGTCGCGCTACCCCACCAACGTGAATTTTCTGTTTTCTTTAGTCTCTCTAGTTTTATAAATTTCTCCTTGAGTCCTTCTTTGCGTTGCGTATTGTTATTAGTAGATGTATTGATCAATGGGATGCCTCTAGCTAGAGTTTCAAAAAGATCTGATGTGATTTGATCTCTATCCATATCAAGTAAATGCTGAAGTGATACTCTTTCAAAGGTTTGAATTTAAGCGGTGCGGCTGCCCTTCCTGAAGAAAACACAGTATATTTGTCGTTGAAGGGTTTAGATTGAGAACAGGAAGAAATGGCACTCTTGCATGTATGCTGCAAGTTTGTGATGAGGATGAATATGCATGGTGCAAAAACAGGTCAAGGGGAAACAAACCCAAATGAAAAAAAAACCCTGCAAATGTGTAGATAAAGATCTACACAGTGAATATAGAACAAAGTCCTGTGCACACGTATAAGGATGGTGGTTTTAGTGTAAAAACCAAAATTGAAGATTTCTTTTTGCTGAAATTATGGAAATCGACATCAGAAGTATCACAGATAGGGATTTAATATCAATCCAGATCAATACCAATAGAAACAAACCAGCCAACACGTGTTTCGTCACAATGTGGTACAATTGTGACTTTCAGGGCTGGGAAGGACACAAAACAATAAATAAAACCAAAGCAAAATTATTTTTTGCCGCATTAGAAACGAAATTGAAAATGGTTACGATAGGTGAAAACCTCAAATAACGTGGAGACCCTCTGTTGTGAAAAACACACAATATTGTTGACTTCACACTACATAGAAAACACAAACCAGTGTAAAAGGTTGTGAGATAGGCAATGTTTATTGATGGTAGCGCATGTACGTAGTTCTGAAAAGCAAGGGGACAAAAGACATAGTACATGAACCCCATCTGAAGCAATAAACATTTGAAATTAGAACATAGGTGAAGACTAAGAATGTGTGAAGAGTGACATGGTGCGAAATATGTGAAATTTGAGAAAAAACGTAATCATGTATACCGCATGTAACAGAAAACGTTAGTCAAATAAGTCATATTGCAGGACGAGGAGATAATAAATAGCACATCTATGGTAGATGAGAAAAGTTACTCCAAGAACAAAATGAACGACAAAAATAGTACTTGTTACAAAACATAACAATACTGTGTGGACGAGTTGAACCGTAAAGACAAAGGGTTGAAAAGGAATCAAATAATATATGTTACATCCGGACAAATATATACAAAGTCAAAAACTAGGGTGAGAGATTACGCATAAGCAATGCAACAAAGAAAACACTCGAAATTATTTCGCAGTCACAAAGGGGTAGGAAGATGTATGAAAGATGGATAAGGCATGGAAAGTAGACTGACAGAGTAAAGAGTTTTATATTGGCGCTCATAAGTAGAAGCAAATGGGGAATGAGATCACTAGAAAATAGTCAAGCAGAATTAAAAAAAAAAAAAGTAGGAAAAACGGGAGAGATGGAAACTGAAAGTGGGTTGACAGAGAACATAGACCTATGTAAGCTCTCAAGACCAATAGTAACGGAAAGTAATGAAAAGAAAACGCCCTTAGGTAGTGCAAAGCTAGAAAAAATATTTAGATCTACCTGTATGTATGTTGCAAAACAAGGCAAATCGCGATAACGGTGATATTTCCGACCCGGCAAACACACGGGTTAATTAAAATAGACCAGGAGGGAAGAGGAAGAACAACCTTTCCCTTCGTCCACAGGTTAGAGGACATAAATGTTTAAAGACGGGTACGTCTGTACATGGCAATCTGGGAAAAAGGGAGAAAAAGGGGACAAAGTACTGTGAGTCCTAAAAATTGTGTAAGGGAAGTGGCAGCATGAAAATGCTGGGGGGCGGCCAATATTCGGCTTACCTGTGTTCCAGAATCCTGGTAGTAGGATTCACATAGTCCTGTCCGGGCTAGTGGAGGCGCACGATAAGGGAACAGGAAGTGAAATAGAAAAAGGAGAGCGAAACACTAGGGCGTGAGGAGAGCTTCCGGTAGGGTGTAAACAGTAAGTGAGTATTGGATAGGGAACAGACCACAAAAACTATGGAAAGAGATGACAGAGTGAAATAAAAAAAACAAAGGACACAGACGAGGCCACGCAGTGTCAGCTAAACGAAAAAAGGAAATGTATAACATTTGGCCAGGAGGCAAAGTGTTAGAAGAATAAGGGGGCGAACGGGGCAGATGCAGACAGGCTGGGTAGTAGCCTAAGCAAGTAATAGAGTATAGGATGTGGATAATAAAGAAGAGGAAGGAGGAGATAAAAAGTTAGTGAAATGAGTATTTGAAGAAATGAAAGGTGAAAGATATGAGATATATAGAGTGGGCATAAGAAAAAGGAGGGTTTGAAGAATATTAACTGTTTGCATGTAATAAACAGAATGAAACTCTCTAAAATAACAGCAAAGGAGATACAAAAACAGATTGTATGGACAAAATCAAAGTTCAAAAGAGACAAGACATGTGAAAACCATCATGTTTCAAAGAGTGTAAATTAGCCTATATTAGGCATACTTCCAGTACTCGGTGATTGGCTGTAAAAAGGAGATTACAGTGTCATACATCAAAAGGTCATAGAAAGGTAATTGGTATCACAATAACCTATATTAAACACAGTTTCAGTACTCGGTGAGTGACTGTGTGAAGGGGCATAGCAGTGTCATACATCGGATGTTATGAAAGGGTCTTTAGGATCCCAGAAAATATTGCAGTTCGTGGTCGATGTTAAGACCATGTTTTACTGACTGAAGAAGCATTATCCATGTGGCCTCCAGTCTTCTTAGTCTCAATTCGCGATTGCCACCTCTGACACTGTTGTTGGTGACATCTATGCCAAAGAAAGTCAAACTCTTGTGAGATCCTTGAGTTGCACATGTCGCTATGTGCAGGGACATTGGGTATCTTGCATCTCCGTTGTTCATTGCTCTGATGTGTTCCATAATGCGTTCCTTCAAAGGCCTGATGGTACTTTCCAGGTAATGTTTTTTGCATGAGCATTCCAGGATGTACACTACATACTTAGTGTTGCAATTGATGTTACGAATCATATTGTATTTGTGTCCATTCCAACTTTTGAATTCCTTTGTACCATTTTGGGCCCATTTGCAAACTCCACAACATCCGCATTTCTGAAAACCTATAGTATGGGGGGTTAGCCAGGAAGAGGCGGTAATAGAGCGTGGAATAGTCGGGCTTAGTCTGTTACTTAGTGTCCTGCCTCTCCTGAAAGTGATTTGTGGATGAGTGGTTATGCAATCTGCAAGTGTTTTATCTGCTAGAAGAGTTTTCCAATGTCTGTTGAAAGTGTCAGCTATTTTTTGCGGGTTAGTAAAAATATTCCCTACCTTGTCCTTTATGGCTTTAATGGCGAATTTCTGCATTTTTAATTTTAGATAGGAGGCAAGGGATTTGCCTGCCCTGTTAGATTCACATAATTTGATGCTTTTTTGCTTGTTAATCTACATCCCCACCCTATTACTGATGATTTTATTGTATTCATATTTCCTGTTGAGGATTTTATTAAGAGTGTCATCGTCTTTGCTAGTGATATGTATTTTTCCTAGGTCCGCGATTACTTTCTCTAATTTCACTAAGTTAGAGATAGGTATTTTGTTCATTCTTGATCTAATCCTGATTATTTCCCCTCTTACTGTTGTTTTAGGGCCTCCCATCTTGTCAGATCAGTCGTCTCACCAGCCTTATTCTCAGCAAGAAAATTATGAATCGTGCTTTCAATTACTTGAATGTTGTCCTCATCAGCTAGTATCTCGTTGTTGAAACACCTGTTTGATTGCTTTTTTTGTGGTGTGGTGTCAGAGATAGATAATGTGATACAGGAGGGGTCTGAGATCACCCTGAGTTCGATTGTTGTATGATCCACCTTACAAAGTGTATTGTCGGATGCTAAAATATAGTCTATACGTGAATATAACTTGTGGGGAAAGGAGTAAAATGTATAATCTCTTTCTACTGGGTTTTGAACTCTTCAGGAGTCAGCCAGATTACATTTCGAGCAGATTTTCTTCAGGTTTTTATGTAATTTATTTGGAACAAATTGAAATCTAGAGTTTTTGTCTAGATGTGAGTCTAGAGGTAGGTTGAAGTCACCCACTAGGATAATGGTAGCTGTATCAGGGATTTTGTCTAGTTGTGAGTATAGATCATCCCAAAAGGACTAATCATCCTTAGTAGGTGCGTAAATGTTAGCTACATAAAATTCAACATTGCCTTTAGTAAGCTTCGAGATGATCCATCTGCCTTGTGAGTCAGAGTATTTCAAGAGTAAGTTGATTCTAGATTTACTGAAAAACAGTGTTAGTACACCGCTTTTCTTCCCTACCGCTGCTTAGCATGCATTAACCAAAGATTGACTATTAGCAAAACTCTCGGATAGTGTGTTATCCAATTTTGTTTTTTGAAGGAGAATTATATCTCCTTTGAGTCTATGGAGATAATTAATTGATTGATTTGATTTGTGAATTTATAAAGCGCACGATTGCCCATGGGCGTCTTGGCGCTGAATAGATGCAAAGCGAGATTCAACCGAGAATGAGGTTCTAACAGGAGGTGAACAGCCAGGTTTTTACCTCTTGCCTGAATGAAAGCAGAGATGGACTATTTTTGATCAAAATAGGGAGAAGATTCCAGGCTCTGGCTGCCTGCAGCAGGAAACTTCTTCCCCCACACCTGACTTGCTTGAATTTCGGAATCTGAATCAATTTTGATTGGCTAGATCTCAGGCTTCTGGTTGGCTCGTACTGTTTCAAGTGTGTTTTTAAAAACTGGAATCCCATCCCATGGAGGGCTCTATAGGCTAGACAAACGGACTTAAATGTTATCCTTTTTTCCATAGGAAGCCAATAGAGGGCTCCTGATCTGTGTGCAACTGGCTCAAATCTGGGTCTGTATCCTGGGTCTGTATCCCAGCATATAAGGCATTCCCGTAATGTAGCCTAGATAAGGCCAATGCTGTTACAACCATTTTAAAAGAGTCATGGGGAATAAACAGCAGAAGTTTCCTTATCATTTTGAGAATGTACCATATTGTGGAAGTCAATTTGTTTGTCTGAGCATTAAACGAGAGTTTGTTATCCAGTATCACTCCAAGGTTTCTAACTTTGTTCACTGGAGATGGACAGTCACCTAAGCTGTCTGGCCACCACTCTGGGGACCAGATTGTTATGTCTGTCCCAAGCAGCATGACTTCGGTTTTATCACCATTTAATTTTAGGCAGTTGCACTGCATCCAGTGATTAATCTTCCTCATACATTTATTAAATGTGTCTGCTGTCTCTTCTAATTTGTTTGAGACTGATACCACTATTTGGGTGTTGTCTGCATAGGAGACTGGTAAGAAACCACAGTTCCTTATTATTAACTATCTTTCTCCTCTTTACCGGGTGGTCCAGGCTTTTCACATTTAGGGAGACTACTTTAATACTTTGGTTCAGTCCTGCCATATGATGTGCGAAAAGAGGGAGATACGGGCCAGTGTCACCCTTGGGTAGGGTTGCGAAGAGCGAGGCCACACCTCAATTGAAGACTTCCCCTTGTGTGTGTTAGATTGACATGAGGCTTGTGAGACAAAAATCAAGAAGCAAAACAATGGGCAAGGAAAACATTAGAATGTACAGTAGGACAATTGGAGAAACCAACCCTTAACTACCCAACCCCCCTTCTCCCACCTCCCATATTTGCCAACGGTAGGAGGAAGGTCGCTCCTCTGTAGGAACAGATATTAAGAACAGCAGTAAATTGGGGCGATACTCTACTGATTTAAATAGGAACTAACATTGTGAAAAAAGGCCCTGATGGCATGCACATAATACACACAATAATGTTGAGAATAAGGCCTATGGTGGAGTCGAGGGTAGCAGTGTGTATGTGTGTGAGTGGGTACAGAGGACTAAACAGTGTGTGACTTCTAGTCTGGGAAAATGTGTAGAAGTATGTGTTTGAGGCTGCAGTTGTGTGCCACCCAGCTGCGTGGAAGCAAGATTGTGTGAAATCGTAAGCCCATTGTATGAGCTTTCAGTGTGAATGGATGGGATCTGAATAGTCAGTAACTATAATCATATGATGTAGCCAAGAGTAAGTGTGGGCTACCTGTATTATGAAGAAAGTGCCAGATGAGATAAGTGTGTGTGTGTGTGTGTGTGTGTGTGTGTGTGTGTGTGTGTGTGTGTGTGTGTGTGTGTGTGTGTGTGTGTGTGTGTGTGTGTGTGTGTGTGTGTGCGTGAGTGTGTGTGTTTGTGTTACTATCCTTGTGGGGACTTGGGTGTGATAACACACTCACGCTGTGGGGACTTGATTGCACTGTGGGGACCTGAACCCAGGTCCCCACAAGACAATATCTTCTAAATGGTAAAAAATGACTTCAGGAACATCTGTGCCAATTTTTACAACTTTTTAAAAAATTACCTTGTGGGGACCTGTGTTTCATCAAGTGTGTTTATATTTCTGCTCAGCTCTGCCCCCGTAGACAGGAGGCGGTACTGCAGTCTTAAACACACTTTGCATTTAAACACACTTTGCTGACCAGAAACACCCAGTAGCAGCAGAAAGGACAGATATTTCAAAGGAAAAGCTCCATAAGTTGTGCTTATCCAAATATTTTTCATCCAAATTAAACTTTTCTCTATTTATTTAAAATAAAAATGTATTTACATGAAGCTATTGATGTTAGATTTTTTTGTATCTAAAAATTATTAGTGGTTTTATGAACATCGCTAAAAGTAATTTGGGTCAGTTTCAAATCCCAACATTCTTTGCTCTTGCCATTTGATCCTTACTTGTAACTAAACAATGATGGTGCACTACACTGTGATTCAGTATAAACTGAATTGATCATTTTTGTGCACATAACCTACAGGCATCAATGCCTATTGTTACAATTCTGAATTCCTGGTACAGACATTAAAATGTATGTTGCTTTTCCTCAGTTTACATATTTATATGCACACTAATATGTTTTTTTAGATGATGGCTAGATAAGCGAGTGACTAAGCTTCCACTTTGCTATGGGTTACGTTCTTTCAGACAGTGAACTGAAGTATGTTCTTATAAAATGAATGAACTTCTTAGAAGATATATTCTATTATTATCATATTATGCAATTACATTTAAATTGTTTGAATTGCTTAATTTAATTTAAAAACTATTCCTAAAGCTTTACAAATAAGCATTGGCAAATCCAATAAATCTCACCTATGCAATTGCTATTGGCTTTGGCAATGTGTTTTAGCCATGTTGTACACCACTGCGGCTGCTGTTCAGCAAGGCTAAAAGTTCATGGGGTGGGGTAGGATAGACTGGAGAGGGGTAGATTGGGGTATAGTGGATGGTAGACTGCCATACATTGGAGTGGGGTAGATTGGGGTAGAATGGAGTGGGGTGGATTAGGGTAGATTGGAGTGGGGTGATTGTAGTGGGGTAATTTAGAGTGGTGTAGTTGGGTAGATTAGCGTGGTAGATTGGAGTGGGGGCAAATTGAAGTGGGGTGGGTTGGGGTGGAGTGGGGTGGGTTGGGGTGGAGTGAGGTAGATTGGGTGGAATATTGTAGACTGGGGTGGAGTGGGGTTGATTGGAGTGGGGCAGATAGGAGTAGGGTCGATGGGTTAGATAGGGTGAATTGGAGTGGGTAGATTGGACTGGAGTGGGGTAGATTTGAGTGGCATGTGGTAGTATGGAGTGAAGTAGAGTGGGGTAGATTGGCTAGAGTAGAATAGAATGTGGTATATTAGGGTAGACTGGTGTCAAGTAAATTGGGTGGATTGTAGTGGGTAGAATGGACTGAAATGGGGTAGATTACAGTGGCATTTGGTAATCTGAAGTGAATTGGAGTATGGTAGATTGGGTAGAGTAGAATTGAGTTTGGTTGGTTAGGGTAGAGTGGACTGCAGTGGGGCAGATTGGATTGGACTACATTGGACAGGTGTGGGGTAGATTTGAGTGGCATGTGGTGGTATGGAGTGAGGTTGAGTGGGGTAGATTAAACTTGAGTGTGGTTATTGGAGAAGAGTAGAGTGGGGTGGATTGAGGTAGATTGGAGTGGAGTTGGCATGTGGTAATATGGAGTGTGGTAGATTGGGGTATAGTTGAGTAGGATAGATTGGGTGGATTGGGGTGAGTGAATAGGATTGGAGTGGGGTAGATTTGAGTGGCATGTGGTATTATGGAGTGGAGTGGAGTAGATTGGGTGGATTGGAGTGGGTTACATTGGACTAAAATTCAGTAGATTTGAGTGGCATGTGGTAGTATGGAGTGAAGCGGAGTGGGGTAGCCTGAGTAGAGTGGACTGGAGTGTGGTAGATCGTAGTAGAGTGTAGTGAGGCAAATTGGATGGATTGGAGTGGGGAAGACTGGACTGGGGTAGAGTGGAGTGGGATAGATTACAGTGGGGTGGAGTGGAGTTGGATAGATTACTGTGGAGTGAGCTAGGTTGGGGAAGAGAGGAGTAGAGTAGGATAGACTGGCATTGAGTGAAATGGGATAGATTAACGTGGAGTGGAGTGGGGCAGATTGGGTGGATCAGAGTAGGGCAAATTGGAATGGAGTAGGGTCGATTGGAGATTGCCAGACCTTCACTTGACCAAGACTGGTCCTACCCTTGCAGTGGGACACACACTGGACCTCATTTTCTCTACTCTCCACTCTCTTCAAGCTAACACCCCAATTTCCCTAATCTGGACCGACCATTTCCTGATACGTTTTCAGATTCCTACCAGGATCAGATCTGCCAAACCTACAGTTCAGAAGGGCATTAGTTTGAGACAATGGAAGCAGATTACTATGGAAACTTCCCAATCTGTTTTTACTGCTCCCAATTTAGACAACTCACAGGACATAAACTCAGCTTTAGCCCTATTCCATGACACCTTTTCAGGAGGCACTTGATATCGTTGCCACTTATAAGTAACTTCCCGCAATAATGTCTAGGCCTAACGATTCGTGGTACACAGCTGTTGTGAAAAATGACAAAAAAATGCATGTAAATGGAGAGCTACTAAAACAAATACAGACAAACAAACATATAAATCTGCCCTTCGAACCTACCACTGTTAAAGATCAGCCTGAAGGCATTTCCTTGTCAACCAAATAGAACAAGCAGGCAATTCCTCCAAAGAATTATTTAAAATCTTAAACAACTTTGCTAAACCTCAAGCCTGCTTAGCGGCCATCCCTGCTTCTCAACTACTCTGTGACACCTTGCAAGACATTTTCGCACTAAAATGGGCAATATTCACAATGGTTTTAATGCACCAGACCTTTCTCTAACCAATGGGTCACCTCAAACGACTGCATCAGTAATATTGGAAAGATTTAACCCTATCTCTAATACACAGACGCATGACCTGCTGCATAATGCAAAATCTGATTCTCCTTCTGACCTCTGTCCCCCTTATATCATTGCCACTCTCTCTTCTCGCTCCAGTTATCACAGTTCTATGCAACCAGTCCCTGACTCAAGCCTCTATTCTGCAACATTGGGAAGCAGCCCAGGTTACATAAATTCTGATAAGAATAAATGCAGACCCGAGCAATCCAGCTAACTATTGCCCGAAATTCTTCCTCCCTCTATTGGGTAAAGTTCTGGAGACCCACATCAACAAACAATTGTCCTCGTATTTGGAGACTTATGGCCTGTCGGATGCTTCTCAAACAGGTCACAGACCTTCCCACAGCAAGGAGACGACCCTTCTTGACTCAGCAGATACTGTCAGGCTATCCCTTAATGCTGGAAATCCAGCCATGTTGGTTTTGCTTGATCTGTTGGCGGCATCCAATACCATCTCACATTCCATGCTAACACAAAGGTTTTGAACAGATTGGCATCAAGGGCGCCGCACTCAACTGGCTAAAGGGCTTTCTTATGACAGGGTCTAGACTGTCTCTATTGGCCCTTATCACTCTAAACCACCTGCTTGGACAAGAGGTCCCTCAGGACTCCTCCTTGAGCCCCTCACTTTCTCACAATCAATGTGGTCCCACTAGAAAAGTTGGTAAATTCCTGCGGGTTTGAAATACTCTCCTATGCTGATGACACCCAACTAGTTATCTGATTCGGGTATGACATCAAGAATGTCAAACAGCAATTTGTTACTTGTATGAGGAATTTGGATGTCCCATAATTGTCTCCAACTGAAAAAACTGGCAAAACTGAGATTCTTTTGTTTGGTAAAGCCCAACTTTATTGGTCGAATGACTGGTGATCGGCTGAACTCCCCCTGAGCCCAGCAGAATAGCTAGGAATTTGGGTATACTTTTGGATGACACTTTGTCCGTGAAAGACCAGATCATCTCCATCTACAGTACCTGCTTTGGTACGCTGGTCCTTCTTAGAAAAGTCTTCCAATGGCTTCCTATGAATTCTCAGAAGACACTCGTCAGGAATTAATCATCAGTCGCCTAGATTACGGCAATTTGTTCCTTTGCATAAACGAATCTCTGGTAGCTAAAATGCAGGTGGTTAAAAAAAATCACTGTCTGAATGGTTAACAACCTGCCTCCACACACTCCGTCAGCCCTCACACTTAGAGCACTCCACTGGCCAACCATAAAAAAAGAGCACTGTTCAAACTCCTTTCCCTCACCTATAAATCTAGGTCAGGATTAGGCCTAAAATATCTCCAGGAATGATTTACCCCATACCTCCCTGACAGTAAACTAAGGTAACAAAATCAGCTTCTGCTACAACCTCGATGCATTCACACATCAAAATATGAAGACCAGGCATTTTCCGCTTCACTGGATTAAACACCCGCTGTTTATTTGTCCGTTTTAAAAAACATCTTAAATGTGGGTGTTCAATCAAGATGATCTTACAACGCCCTCTCATTTCCTGCCTGTTAAAGTGCTGAGATGTCCCTTCTCGGACAAGTTGCACACTATATCAAAACCCAATTAACATAACCTAGGTTGAAGAGGGATGACTGGCGCGTGGTAGTTTGCAGTGCGGTTGATTGGAGTGGAATAGATTGGAGTGGAGTAGATTAGAGTGGGGTAGGGTTGGGTGCGATAGAGTGAGGTTGGGTAGATAGCAGTAGGATGGGCTGGAGTGGGATAAAGTCAGGTAGACTAGGGTAGAGTGGGGTAGATTAGAGTGGAGTGGATAACAGCTCTACTGTCCCGTACTTGCTACAGCATGTCCACTTGGGAGGCCCTGTCCCTTGCAGTGGCTAGCAATACAAGATGATGAAAAGAGTGCTGAATCTTTTCAAACACCCACTCCCAGGCAAGAGCTCTGCATTGAAACCATCTTTCTTTTGCTCACCATGCCATCCCAGTTTGGACCCAGCCATATGCAAATCAGTCTTGATCCTGCTCCCATGGGAACAGTTTGTTCTGAACTGACAGGCCAGGTCCTCCCTGGACCGGAATCAAGCATCCTGGGACCGGTTTTGGAGTATTACCCCTCATCAGCCAGGCTAGCTTGAATCCAGTGGCACAGCAAGCAAGGGATCTACATCTGGGCATACCCATGGGCAACGTCATCTGTGCATTTCAGCACCTCGCTGCCACATATGACATGCATAGAATACATATCTACCAATGCTTGCAGTTGTGTCATGCCCTCAAAACACCCCTAGTGCAACAGCACACCTTACCTGATTACAATCCTGTAGAGGCACGCATCACTATGGAAACACACAACAAGAAGGTGATTTTTCAATTGTGATCAATAACACTATTGACTGCATGCTAATGTTTGTGAGCCTTTTATAAGCCGCTTCTTTATATTCTAATGGTCTTCATTTTCTTATAATTCTTGTAACATTTTGTTCCCTTCATAAGATCACCTCATGAGCAGCGTTTCTTTTAGTTACAACTTTTTCCAGTGGACTGGTCTTTCCATATCTCATGGTGAACTTCTCCCAAGTCAATGACATATAATTCTACATTAATAGGCAGTATCCCTGTCTGTAAACAAAGTGGTGCATAGCAAAGAGTTCCTGCCTATATCCCACTTGTGACTACGGACCAGATGAAATCTTATCTATATTTTCCTCTGCAGCACTCACAGCACTCACAGAGAATTAATTTAATACGGTCCAGATTTAATATAGTGCACTTCCTGGTCTCATATCCTAGCAAAGCTTTTCATGAATCTGAGCTCGTGTCCTTGTGTCTCAAGCTCTCCCCATAATACACTTACTTTCTTTTTCTTTTGCTAGCGAAAGGTTTTTGCTCCCACTCTTGAGCGCCCAAAATGTTAGATTATGTCGACCCGCTCTGCACCAACTGCAGATGCTATCATCCCAATACACATGTTTGATGGTATATACATTTCTCTCTGCAGCTTTTAGACTGTGAAAAATGATGGGGAAGTTAACTGCCTATTATACTCTGGTGTTATGTGTGTGGGGGGATGTTGATTGGTTATCGGTGAAACGTGATAAAATTGCACCCTTTTGTATATTAATTGTGGTATTTTTAACATTTGCACAAGCATGTTTTAATGGCAATTTCTTTTAAGTTATATGCTGTATCGTATTCTGTATTTTAAACATGAATCATGGCTTTCGGTGTCTTTGCTTTTATGCTCATATGTTTTTTTTATTTTCCTATCAATCAAATAAAGCTTAATATGACTACGAAGAAGTGACACACTTCTGCGCTTTCCCTGCACTGGCACAATTTCAGCAGGTATGCACCAATGCAGACACCCTAACAGTGCAAGGGTGTCTGCGTTGTGGTCAGCATACTTTTTTTGTGCAGGAAGGGGTCCCTTTCTGCAGAAAAAAATATGCTTTAAGGTAATTTTCTCTTTGTATGTGTGCTGCAGAAATATTTCAAGAGACAGTAACTCATTATATTTAATCTTTTTTTTTTTTACGAAATGGGCACCGCATTTCATTTATAAGATCATTTTGTGCTAACAGCGCACACCAGGTACTTAACAGAAAATAGTAACGTTCTGTATGTGTTAATCTCTAAGGATGGCACTAGTTGAGAAGGATAGAGTAACATTACCCACAGTTAACTGAGTTGGGATTAACAATGAGCAGTTTTATATTTATTGTGAATATGTGAATAGAAAATAAATAAATACACTGATCCTACCTACAAAAATGTAATGTGCACTTAAGGATATTCTCCAATAGCATTGTTTTCATACAAATATATATGCACGCTCTCTTTCTCGGGTGCCTTCTAAATGTTTGCATTCATTTTCTTGTTTATCGTGACAATCACTTTGCCTTGTGAGAACTTCGACACATAATATTGGGTTATCCATACTTTGAAATCAGATTGGCGTTTTATGGGTAAAAACCAAAGAGGCATAGATAAGGAGGCGCAGAGCCTGTGTGGGCTTGGGAAGGCTCTCACTGCCTGACATCTTTATGAATGGTATCCATGGTAGGTCATGAATGCACTGCAATGCAGAGATGGGGAAGCTGCCATGCCTTGAACCAGAAGCAAAGAAGAAGCTGTGTCAGACACAATACTGTGCGGTTCTTGTTTGATAACAGTAAAACAAGCTGCCATGCAGTGCATCCTGTATGTTCTCCAATACAGCAGTGCATGCATCAGTCTGCTGCTTTGTTGCTTTCTGTTCACTACAGGCCGAAGCAACAGGGCCAGGCTTATTTGCGTGCTGGATGGGTTTATTGACACTCTGCTGCAGTGGTCTAGGATGCTATCTTACCTTTTTAGCCCGCTTAATGCCTCAACTTTAGAAGGCGGCCACCCAATGAGAATGAAATAGACATTTTAACTAAAGCAAAAACAGTAGTTCTGTACAGTTCAGTACAGCTGAATATGCAGGCCAGACCGATTTGCTTTGCCAATGCTTGTTGCATTCTAAGGCTTATTGTTCTGCATTTAAAATTGGAAAAGCTGAACTACAACTTGCAAAACTTTAAGGATAGTACCAGAATTTTATAGGAGACTCTATGAAAGCCCATCCTGTATGCACTCAGCTTCCCATTTCAAAGGGAGAGACTTGCTACAACCCAGTGGTGAATCACACAGACAGCACAGAATAAAAGCCAAACATATTATCGGAGATAAAATTCAAGCCAGCGAAAAATTGCAAGCGCATCCAAAGTGTGTTGTAACCTCTTGCAATAATGCATGCGTACAGATTGTCTTTAAAAAAAAAATATCTACAGATTTGAGATGAGACATTTTGTATTTCGCTCGAAATGTAAAATGTTGACAGAGATAGACTGCAGTCATTGTTTAAAAATCGTTTCTTAGAATGTGGTGAAATTATGCTTTTCAAAGACCTGAGACTGGGGGTCCCCTTTCTCCATCTCTGCATACAGGACAGTATTGTACTTCCAAAGAGAAGAGCTTCGTCAGTGTCTCTTCTCTGAAACAGCCCCTTCCCCCTCCTGTTGACGGGCGACTGCCGGGCTTCTTTTGTCATGCCTAAAGCTGACGAAGAGGTGTGAATGCGCGCCGTCCCAGGCAGCTCTGAATGTCAAAGGGCCTAGACCTTGACACTCCCAGCTCCAGCCGAGGCACGTTCACCCACTGGCACCGGTGTATGTGCATTTCTATTGAGCAGCAGCACTTCTCAACAATCTGGAGTCACTTTCTTCGAAGTCAGCACAGCGCACAAGCTTAAAACAAGACATTCTGAAAATGCTAACATTTATCAAACATTTATCATCCTTTAATTTATGTGAAAAGGCCGCCACACCTGCTACAAAGACAAAAGTTGAACACAAGAAAAGTATATTTTAATACGATGTGGTGATTTCTTTCCAGATTCAGTGGCAAAGCCAACAGTCCTGGCCTTAACATGCATCCATGCGCCGATGCAAGCTGCATGCCAATGTTTGTGCTATTTCGAAGCATGGTTTAATGTTCTTGTTCTTCATTAAAACATACCCTTACAAGATCCTTAAATATGCATTTATTTTAGTGACAGATTTTTTAGTTGAACCTTTCATAGCTCATGGTGTTCTGCCTAAAGTAAATGAGTATGATTTCACAGTAGTAGACAGAGGAATGCAGTCTTTACTCCGCAGGACGGCTTAACACAGTTAAGTACTATGCAAGACATTTTTGGGAACTTTCCCACACAATAGTTTATCACGAAGATAATTATTTTTTAAATGTCACCAATATTATGTGATTAAAAAAAGGGGATTTTAGGGAAATGGAATGGGTAAGTGTTCAGGGTGATACAAGTCTTAAAGGGGCTTTTACGGTCCCAGGGTGGGTTAAGGTACAGGATAGTAAGTATAGTAATAGGGTTTTTAGGGTTCAGGGTTGGGTAAGAAAACAGGGAAATAAGTTTTTTTGGGGTTCAAGGGCAGGTAGAAGGAAAGGGAAGTAAAGGATTTATAGAGTTTGGGGATAGGTAGAGGAAATGAGAGGTAAGGGTTTTTAGGGTTGAGGGGCAAGTAAAAATACATTGAGGTAAGTGTTAGGGTTCATGGGCGGTAAGACGTAAAGGGAGGTAAAGGGCTTACAAAACGAAGGGATGAGGGATTACCGCAAAAAAGAAAACATTCAAAAAAAGTAACAAAAAAGAGGATGTTGGCGGAGTAACCCCCAATATAAAAAATATTTACATATTTTCCCCAATGGAAAAACAAGTGTGTGTGTATATGTATATATACATATATATATTTATATAGGAATATCAGAAAATACCATTGCATTGTGTGGTAAAGGAATGGGTGGTAAAGCCCTGTATTACACCATGTTGTTAAGGCCAATCCATTGTAAAGCTTGCGAGATAAAGGCCTGTGTGGTAAAGAATGTTATTTGCAGGAAGTTTCCCTGCCTTTACATGAGCAATGGCAAAGCCAATAGGTCCAGCATTCAATGGCAGCCTTTTAACTTTGTCAATGCTTGTTTTTTGGGAAACCCATTGTTGGGGTAGCTGCTAGGCAATGTCCTTCATTAAAAAAAAAAAAAAAAAAAAATGAGGCTAACAGTAGAATGAACAGATTTTGAAATCCAAAGCTGGGGATTACACAAACAAAGAAGGACTACAATTCTACATCGGCCACGCAACATAGAATGACTTATCTGACAGTGCTCAACAACACAGAATGTAGCACCAAGGGAACTAACTGGGATCTTTAAACATAACATTATCTATGTTAACTAAATTGATTTCTGCTACGGGATTCTTCAATTTCTGTACTGCAACACAAGAAACATGGGGGCAGATTTATGTCTGCTGGCGCATCTCTGCTAATCAACAGAGATGCGCCAGAAGAGTTGAGACGCATCTGCCCACCCGTGTGCCACCACTGATGCGCCGCATTTACAATGCGGCGCACCGTGGCGCTCGGATGGCCAGATGCGTGACGCATCCCCCGTCGGAAAGGCGGCGCATTGCTGGAGTTGCGTCGCAAGCGCGACGCAGCTCCAGTAAGTCTCGGGGGTGCCCTATCCCTAACATGCTGCGTCAATCCTTACGCCTGCTTCAAGCAGGCGCAGGGTTTTGATGCAGCATGGCCTTAAAAGTGACTGGGGGAAATCTTGTAGATTTCACTCAGCCACTTTTAGGAGGCGTTCCTGCGCCGGAACGCCCCCCCCGCGCGCCGGAATGCCTATATGTGGCGCAGAGCTTCATAACGTGACGCATCTCCCAGATGCGTCACATTATGAATACCCCGCACCATGGTGCAGGGTTTACGCCGCCGCTGCGTCACGAAAGTGACGCAACGGCGGCGTAAATAAGGCGCAAGGGCCTCATAAATCTACCCCATGGTCTCCCTCTGAGGTCTGCCAGCCCTGTCTGAAAACAGCAAGTGGTATATTTAGAGAATTTTACCTGGACAGGTCATAATTCTTACTGCATTTGCCACATTGTCCATCATCTGCTGCATAATCTGCAGATTTTACCCCCTCCAAAAAATCAAGTTGCTCTGCACTGAGCACAAGAAATGATAAAAGTACCTTACTGGTTGCTCATGGACAACACTGAAACGCTTCCACATAGGATCATAACAAATACAGCACTCTGTCAACCACACACACACCCACTGTGTAGCATGCTGCCATCTAATAATGTGCTTCAGAACCCCTTATAGGATATGAAGCACTATCTATGTGTTATAATACAATACAACAATAGCAGCACCCCAGTGCTTTGCGCTGGGAGCAGTCTGCAGTTGACTTTTAATTCGTTTGGGCAGCATTCCCACTGTACCAGCTGTACTAATGTTAGCAATGCTCCTGTGCTCTCTTCTGAGAGCCTATCTCACAGAATACTAACCCTTATGTAACCTGGGAGCAGTTTGCAATGGGTCCTCCGGCCCATGTGCCCTCGTGGAGTGCTCCTGGAGCACTAATGGCTGCTGTGGTCTTGTGATCCATGCTGGGAGGAGGATGCAGTGGGCTCCTGAAGAATATGAGGCCCTGTGCTCCCTGCACCTGCTCAATCCTCTTTTCTGGATTTTCCAAGCATTTCTCTCAGTAGAATATATTTTAGTATATTCAGCAAGTGAGTGTCTTTACCCTGTGCAATGCACTACAGCATTATGACGAAGCCCAATCGCACCTCCAGTCAACAACTGGAAGATGAGAGTGAGCCACACATTGACAATGCATTTCACAGTTTCCATTATAGCACTGGAGTACACAATATCATAAAATCCGCTAGTTGAGGATGTAAATTCAAGATATGGTGACCATTGTGACTGTGTGACTAGCTAAAATGAGTGTCTGCTTATTATCAATGATCCATTTTATAGCTTATTGTGAAACACTGCCTCTGGTCTTAAAACCACCAGTGATGGATGGCAGGTCTAACTTGGTTCCACTGTACACAACAACACTTTACGCCAGTCTAGGCTGTTCCACTCTACGCCACTCCACTCAGCGCTGTTCCACTCTAAGTCACTCCACTGTATGCCTTTCTAATCTACGGCACTCCATTATACCCTACTCCACTATATGCTATTCCTCTGTATGTAGCTAAACTCTGTCACTTCACTCTATGCTATTCCACTCTATGGGACTCCACTCCATACCACTCCACTATACTGTATACCACTGTACGCAACTACATTGTATGCCACTCCACTGTATGCTATTCCACTGTATGACACCCAACTCTATGCCACTCCTCTGTACACTATTCCACTGTACGCCACTCCACTGTGCCCTAGTGTGTGCCACTACACTCTACACCGCTCCACTGTACAACATAGTAGTGTACACCAATCCACTCTATGCCACTACACTCTATACCAGCTCACTCCACGCTACACCTCTAAACTCTATGCCACTCCACGGTAGGCCACTCCATTCTACACTGTTCCACTCTACTGTATGCCACTCTACTGTATGCCACTCTACTGTACGCCACTCAACTGTACACCACTCAACTGTACACCACTCAACTGTACACCACTCTACTGTACACCACTCCAGTCTCCGCCACTCCAGTCTATGGCCCTCCTCTCTATGCTATTCGACTGTACACCACTTGACCGAACGCTATTTGATTCTACGCCACTCCACCTAGGGCACTCCACTCTAACTTATTCTACTCTATGGCACTCCACTCTAGGTATTCCACTCTATTCCACTCCACAGTATGCCACTACACTCTACTCTATTCCATTCTATACCACTCCTCTCTACGCCACTCCCCTCTATGATATGCTACTCTAAGCTACTCCACTATATAATATTCCTCTCTACGCCACTCCACTCTACACCATTCCACTCTGTCATTTCACTCTATACCACTCCACCCTGCAATACTTGACTCTACTCCACTCTACGGTATTCTGCTCTAAGCCACTCCACTGTACGGTATTCCACTCTACTCCACTCCACTGTATGTCACTCCATTCTATGCTGTTCCACTCTTGCCACTCTTTGCCACTCACCTTTACACTATTCCACTCTATGCCACTTGGTCAGCCGAAGGTGGATGGGGAGGGAGTTCCAGGTCTTGGCTGCCAGGTAGGAGAAGGATCTTCCTCCGGTGGTGGCTCTGTGGATGCGTGGTACGGCGGCGAGGGCGAGGCTGGTCGATCGTAGCTGGCGGGTGGGCATGTAGAAGGTCAGGCAGCTGTTGAGGTACTTTGGGCCCAGGTCGTGGAGAGCCTTGTGTGCGTGGGTGAGGAGTCTGAACGTGATCCTCTTGCTGACGGGGAGCCAGTGCAGGTCTCTCAGGTGGCCGGAGATGTGGCTGGGTCGGGGTATGTCCAGGACGAGTCGTGCGGAGGCGTTCTGGATGCGTTGGAGTTTTTTCTGAAGTTTGGCTGTGGTTCCGGCATAGAGGGTGTTCCCGTAGTCCAGTCGGCTGGTGACGAGTGCCTGGGTGACCGTCTTCCTGGTTTCGGTGGGGATCCATCGGAAGATCTTGCGGAGCATGCGAAGGGTGTTGAAGCATGATGATGAGATGGCGTTGACTTGTCTGGTCATCGAGAGGGAGGAGTCCAGGATGAAGCCCAGGTTGCGTGCGTGGTCCGTTGGCTTGGGAGTGGCGCCCAGGGCAGGGGGCCACCAGGAGTCGTCCCAGGCAGAGGGCGATGATCCCAGGATGAGGACTTCCGTCTTGTCTGAGTTTAGTTTCAGGCGGCTGTTCTTCATCCATTCGGCAACGTCTTTCATCCCTTCCTGGAGGCTGGTTCTGGCGGTGGCGGGGTCGTTGGTGAGGGAGAGGATCAGCTGGGTGTCGTCGGCGTAGGAGATGATGTTGAGGTTGTGTTGGCGTGCGATGGCTGCTGAGGAAATAAAAATTATGAGGCCTATGTGTCCCCATGTGCCCCCAACGTTTATGTGCACATGCATGTAACCCATGCATCTCCCCTCCATGGCCTGTCTATTATGATGCTTATACTATAAACGTGGCCTGCCATCATCCAGTCTCCCATGAAAGAAACGACAAATCTGCATTGAGGCCTACACGTTTTGCTTCATGTTTTCCTGCATTTACATGAAAACCCATGTTTGTGGCTCAGCCAAAGCCGAAAAGAGGTTTCAGGCCTCAGACGCTCTAAGAGCTGCAGCTGCGTATCCTTGGCCTTGCACACTTGGGCCTCAGCCAAAGGGGCCCTGTCAGAGGTGCCGAGACAGTATTGAGCACGGTTATCTGCTGAACCACATTCCTGCCTGGAGAAGGAGGAATAAACATAACCCATCTGCAAAGGAGAAAGCCTAGCCTTTCTGTCTCTTTTTGTGTGATTGCAAAGCTCACGTCAGTAAAAAGCCCATAGCCCCCATGTAGGGCCTACGCAGTAAATGAAGAAATAAATGCCACATTGGCTCTTGGTGATGGGCAACATATGTCACAAATCAGTCCCTGCTCCAGACTTTAGATATCAGATAATACAAGATGTGCTGGTCGTCCTGACACTGAAGGCCTCACTTCCAGACTCCCCGGTTGCACAGCAACCCTTCCCCACGTCAGTTACACGTCATGCTCGAGTTGAGCACAAGTAAGGCAAAGTTCCAGTAAAATTCCAGCTGATCACGCAACCCCCTCCAGGTATCCACCCACCTATGACATTCACCAATGATCATCAAGTGGACGCCCACATGGACGCCCACCTTCACGCCTACTTACACGCCCACATGCTCTTATCTCATTCTCTCTTGCTCTTCTGCTTACGTATAATATCAAATGTATATATACTGTACTCTGTGAATAAAGTTTGAGAATATTCTGAGAATACTTTGAGACCCTTCCAGATCCCTTGTGGTGATGGAACTATTCTCCCTATAACTCGAGTTATTGGAATAAAGCCCTTTTGAACCTGATACCACAGACTCAGCCTCTTGCTTTATGCATGATCATATTGATAAAGAAATTATGAGTACGTAATACTTTATTTACGACACTGCGAGGGGGCTCATGTAGATGTTGACGAGGGTTGGGCTGAGGGATGATCCTTGAGGTACGCCGCAGATGACTTTGGTGGCCTCCGATCTGAATGGGGGAGGCGGACTCTGAGTTCTTCCGGCGAGGAACCAGATGATCCCCTTAGGTGCCTTCTCTTGGATCCCGATGTTGCGGAGGGGCTGTACTAGGGTGCAGTGGCAGACAATGTCGAACGCTGCAGAGAGGTCCAGGAGGATGAGGGCTGCTGTTTCCCCGTTGTCGAGCAGGGATCTGATGTCATTGGTGGCTGCGATCAGTGTGGTCTCGGTGCTGTGGTTGGCTCGGAAACCGGACTGCGAGGGGTCGAGGGATCCGTTCGTCTCGAGGAAGGCGGCGAGCTGTCTGTTGACGGAAAAGTGAGGAGCGAGATGGGGTGGAAGTTCTTGAGGTCGGTGGGGTCCGCTGTTGGTTTCTTCAGGAGGGCGCTGAGCTCGGCGTGCTTCCAGCTCTCCGGGAAGGTGGTGGTGTGGAAGGAGGTGTTGATGATGTCCCGTAGTTGGGGTGCGATGATGGAGTCGGCCTTGTTGAAGACGTGGTGGGGGCAAGGGTCGGCAGGTGATCCGGAGTGGATGGTGTTCATCGTCCGGGTGGTGTCTTCGGTGCTGACCGGGGTCCAGACGCAGAGGGTGGTGGTGGGGGGCGTTGGTTCGGCGGTTGGGTGCGTGGTTGGTGCGCCGAAGCTGTTGTGTATGTCGGCGATCTTGCGGTGGAAGAACGAGGCGAGAGAGTCGCAGAGGTCTTGTGAGGGAGTGATGTCATTGTTTCCGGCACTGGGTTTGGAGAGCTCTTTGATGATGCTGAATAGTTCCTTGCTGTTGTGGGGGTTGTTGTCCAGTCTTTCTTTGTATGCTGTCTTCTTGGTGGTGCGGATCAGCTGGTGATGCCTGCGGGTGGCGTGCTTGAGGGCGGTCATGTTGTCTGCGGTCTGGTCGTGGCGCCAGGCTTTCTCGAGGGGGCGGCAGTTCTTCTTGGAGTCCTTGAGTTCGTCGGTGAACCAGGGGGCTTTCTTGCTGCCGGGTCTGCTGGGAGGGTTCTTCAGTGGTGCGAGGTCGTCGGCGCAGGCGGTCAGCCACTGTGTGAGGTTGCTGGCTGCTTCGACTAGTGTGTTGGAATGGAGAATTTGGGCAGGACTGTCAGACCATTCCCATTTAACCTTGATATATGAATTAGTGAGAACTCGGCCTAATGTACCCAGATGATGACTCCGAGTTGAGGCCCTGGGGGATTGAGCCTTCCAAACAATTCTTAATGAGGAGCGGAGTGTACATTTTTACATGAAAAGTAATAGGGTAGGGTAGGGTACTAAAATATCATAATTACATATTGTCCTATCTTAGTATTGAAGCACAAATATGGACAGAAATATCAAAAGGCAAGTATATATAGGTAATTATAGGTTTATTATTCTTAACTCTACAGTTCAACTAAATGTATGGCAATTAAAAATTATAAGTACAGTCACCTGCCCATAATCGGGGTTTTCAAGACTTTTCAGACACTGAATTTGCACCAATCACCCCAAAAATCATTGATTATTAAGATAATCTAGGCAAAATCAATCTTCATGGCCTCATGGGTGAACAGAGAAATGTTAGATTCCTGGCTCATGATGGAAGAGCTGAATGCCTCATTAAATTGGCCTACAAATAGTCTTCTATGTGGATAGATTTGAATTCCCTATGTAGGAAATCTGATGCTATTAGATCCATCACCCATTCAGAAACTATTCGTTCGGTTTGTCACAATACCCCACTGCAACCAAAGACAGAGAATGCAAGCTCCCATTAGAAGGTAGTTTTAAGTCGAAGACAGGAAAATAGGCCCGGGGCATGGCCACAGATCGGCGCACTAGATTGAACACTACTAAACATATGCTACTTTTGATTCTTAGACATGTATATTTTAGAAAGATTTTGTCAGAGTCTAAACAGCGATCTCAAAATAATTTGGTTAATTTTTCTAGCTTCCCCCATGTAACTTCATGGCCCACCCAGGCTTCTTCATAGCCTTCCTAGATGTAGAATCCTGGAGCTGGGCCTGATGCAGCAGCAGAATTGTCACGCCATACCATTCCTGTGGTGGACTTATTTTCGCTTGAAGATTCTCTACTGGCAGCCAATCCCCAAAGTGCATATGAACTGGTCCAGAAGAAAATATACCCCATGGGGCAGATTTAAAATAAATACATGAAATGCAGCGCAGCACCCGAAGAGGTTGCAGTACGCTGCGTGACAGGGAGGGAGCAGGAGATCTCCATATCTTTTATATGGCTATTTCCTCCCCTCTCCTTAGCGCCGGCACTGATTTTAGCTGCCGAGTGCCAAGCACACACCTCAGCGCCATAGCACGAGGGTGTGTGCATGAGTCTAGCATAGGTTTTATACAGGAATGGTACCCTTCCTGTACAAACACCATGCCTAGACAAGTTTAAACGTTTTCCCCACTGTGTATGTGTGCTGCACAGTGCAGCACGTATGCAAAGTCGGAAAAGAAGAAATTAAAACATTTCTCCTGTTAGCGCCTCCTATGAGGTGTTCTTAACTTTTAGCGCAAAACCCTGTCTGCAATTATTTGTAGATAGGGTTTTGCCTCAAAAGGCATTGGTGGTTGTATGAGAATGCCCATGTACCCCCCATGTAACGCCCTGTTGGGGCTAAGTAAAGCTAAGTAGTGCTTCTCGCGGATTTGCACCACTTTTAGGGCACTTTCCAGCACATACCAAGTTTTGCGGAGGAAAGTAAATTCCCCCCAAAAAACTTTTGTGCTGGTTAGCATCACTTTTGTGATGGTAATCCAGCCCAAAATGTTTGAAAATTTGGCCCAATGGAGCAAATGTTTTAAAACACATAAGCAACGCAGTACCCAAAGAGGCTGTGCTGCGTTGCATGACAGGGATGAAGCAGGAGAGTACCATATCTTCAGAGATATGTCTCTCTCCACCCTCTTCCTAGCACTGGTGCTGATTTCAGCTGCTGAGCACAACGCACATACCTTAGCGTCATAGCGCTAGGGTGTGCGCCTGTGTCTAACATAGGTTTTGTATAGAAAGGGTACCTTCCTGTACAAAATACCATGCATAGACAAGTTTAAAGGCTCTTTCCACTACAAAGTCGGAAAAGAAAGGAAAAAATAAAATTAATTCTCCTGTTAGCGCCTCCTTTGAAGCTTTTGGTGCAAACCTGTGTCTACAATTCTTTGTATGTAGGGCTATGCGTCAAAAGGCATGGATGTTTACATGGGAATTCCCATGTACCACCCCTTTAAGGCCCCCTTGGCGCTAAGTTACGCAAAACAGTGCTTTGCACATCTTTCACTTCTTTTAGTGTACTTTCCAGCACAAAACAAGTTTTACGCTGGAAAGTAACTTTCCCCAAAAACATTTTTTGCTGGTTAGTGTCAATTTTGTGATGCTAAACCAGTGCAAAATGTTCTATCCCTATGGGAAGATTTTCAAAAAATACACGCAATGCAGCACCCAAAGAGGCTGTGCTCCGTTGCGTGACAGGGAGGGAGAAGGAGAACACAATATCTTCAGAGATATGCAGGGCTTGAAGTGGGATGAAATAACTGGGGTGTCCCTTAAAGGGGCGGGCCAAGAACGTGGCTTAAAAGACTTAAGCTTAAAATCTGTGCTTAGTGTAGCGCCCGACTTGTATTTTGCTGTTTCTGTCATTGCAGCCAGATATATGATGCAATAAGTAACATCACACCTACAACAAGTCAGGACTATTGGCTGTGTCAATGGTTGTTAGTTGCATAGGATAAATAAGCAGCAACTATGACTTGTATATAATATTGAAAAACCTTCCACTTAAAGCTCTGGTGACACCACAACAATGTTGCTGCTCCCGAGTTTCAAAAAGAAAAGGGAAATCCAGAGAGAAAATGACTCTCTTTAAAGGATTTCCCTTCCCCAACAACGCTCACCTGGCATGACATCATGCTGTAACTTCTCCACTAGTGAGCAGTTTGAGCACGCGCACATCGATGTGCTGCTGTCACTGCAGTCCGGGAAAAACAGACCGCCTGTGCCAGAGCACAAAACAGAGACTGATAGAGACCCGTTTCGAGCCCCCCTTTAAAAAACTGCAGGTGATCAGCACCTGTGAGACACGGCCAACTTAAAGCCCTGGAGATATGGCTGATTCCTCCTCTCTCCCTAGTGCCAGTGCTAATTTCAGCTACTGAGTGCTACGAACACACTTTAGTGCCACAGATCCAGGGGGTGCGCGTGAGTCTAGCATAGGTTTTGTATAGGAAGGATACCCTTCCTATACAACCTACCAGGCTAGACATTTCTCTTGTTAGCGCCTATCTTGGAGTGGTGTTAACTTTTGGCGCAAAACCCTGTCTACTATTCTTTGTGGATAGGATTTTGCGTCAAAAGACAGGGATGGTTGCACAGGAATGCCCATGTAACGCCCCCTTGGCGCTAAGTAATGCGAAACAGTGTTTCGTGCTCCTTTGCGCTACTTTTAGGGTATTTTCCAGCGCAAAACTACTTTTACGCTTTCAAGTACATTTGGAAAAAAACATTTTGTGCTGGTTAGCGTCACTTTTGTGATGCTAACCCACAACAAAATGTTTGAAAATCTATTCCTAAGTGTCCTTGCAACACAAAAGAAGAGCAAACCACTTGTTAAAAGGACAGACAAAAACTGAATGTAGTGATAGTGACGATACACTGGCCTCTAACAGATAAAAATCACTATTTAAACAGAGTTTTCGTTTATCGTGCAATGTAATTGTAGCAATTTAAGAAACAACCTGTACAAAACCATAGTTAAAGATAAAAAGCTATTGAAAAAATACCCAGCATGTCAAATAACTGAAAATTTACAATCTGAGAAGGGCTTAAAAATATCAGACCCTTCCTGTGCAGCGTTTTTATTATTCTCTGCAAATGATTGACAATATATCCAGATATTCGGTTGTTTTGCAGACATTTAGTTTAAAATTACATGGTTCTTTCGATTCCTGTTAAAAGAATTCGAAAGGCTCTGCCCAGCCTTCCTGTGCAAAGAAAAAAGAAAGGGCTCAGGGCGTTTCCATGGTCAGCCAAAGATGTGCAGATTCACATATCTGCATAACAAAGGGCCAAGTAATCAACGTTGCTGATACCTGCTGGCCGTGACTGTCGGAGATTGGGGGATGGGCGCTCCTGCAGCCTAATACACACACCTTAGCTGTGTGAGCAGACAGAGCAGGAGGCCAAGAGCAAGTAGCAGTGGGTGCGCCTTGCTGAAAGGCTGAAGATCTTGTCAAAGCTTTTTTCTCTCTGCTCACAGTAAAGATGCATGTCTGTGATTACAGCAAACACGTTTGTCCAAGCTCACGAAAAACACGTAAAAAGTATTGTTTTCAACTGCAGTAAATGATGAGCAGTAGCATTCCTATAAAGGCTACAGCAGCCTACTTTGGACATTAGTATCCTGGTTCGAGTCCCATGGTTTGCTAAACCGCCCATGATTATGGGAAATTATATTTATTCTCTTGGTAGTGAAAGAAACACAGCCCAGCCATGTAATGTCCTTGAGTCAAGTTCGCGCTAGAAAATAAAAATGCCAATAGCTGAGGCACCCTCGTGATTTAATAAGGGCTAAGCACCTTGTACAACTGCATTTATTGAACGGAACAGCACAGGGATTTCAGATGCACAGGCATGCAGAAAGTTTAACACCAATCCTTGTTTTGTTTTTATTAGAAAGCACCAATGCTTTCTTTCGTTTTAAATTCATATTTCAGCTTCTAGCCATTATTTTTCCTTGAGCATTTCAAATCCTCACCATCTTCTTTTTTGGGTCTTTTTGAAGGGGGATGATTTTTTTTTAAATTAATCAAACTCCTACTTGCAAAAATGTGCTGCTATTTCAAACAAGCATTGGCATAGCCAATAGGCCTCACCTTTGGGACCTTACGTTTAGCCAGAGCTTTTGTCTTTCCCAATGTCTTTAAGCTATGTTAAAGAGCAGCATAGCTGCTGTGCAGCATGTTGAAAAGTTATTATAAAAAAGTGTTATAAGCATTTGAAAGTTATTATAAACAGTGTTATAAGCATTTTTGTTCCCTTATATATAACCAAGAAGACATTATGTACAACTGAACACCATATTAAAAAAAGAACTAACATAAAAAAGTCTTCTGTTTTGTTTGTCTTTGGAATGCTGCCAAATTTTTCCTGCCTGCTCTAAAGTTGGTTTGTTATAGCTTTTTTTGTTGGGGGCGGGGGGGGGTCAGAAACACAAAAAGGCTTAATGAGGATAGAGAATGCTGCTGCACCAGCGAATGTCATGAAGCCCTGTGCGCCGAGAGCCGGAGCACAATACTGAGCAGGCACTCTAAGGTAGTCAGTCGAGCCCCGGCAGGGAGATTTATCTCAGGGGTACACATTTTTCATATATACACCCGCCACGGTATGAGGGCTTGCGTTTCACTCTTGCACAGATTGATACCTTTATAGCTGTGAGGTGGAGTTGCCACACGTGATGCTTTCACCCAGTGCTTTTAAGATACAAACAGAATGTTTTGATTACTAATACTTGTAGAACTATTAGAAGTAATGTAACATTTCCTGTAATTATTGTGTAGTTGTCTGAAAACAGCATAGCAAAGGTGTTGTTAAACATGACATTGAACCTTGTAGGGACCTATATTTTGGTGATGGAGGCTTGCCATTGAAGGCCCCTGCTCAGGATACCGCACCTATCATACACACGAGGGCACCACTGAAAGAGCAGCATTAACATATAATTGTGCCAGGGCACCACCACACACAGTAACACCCAGGACACACTATAACACCACCAACCCCGTACTAATGGGCACGGTTAAACCAGTGCCACACCAGTGTTCTACCAAAAGCAGAGAAGTTCAAATACAGAATAGCACGAGCCACTACCAGACACAGAAACACCCATAGAAACCTACCATAACACTATAGCACCATGACACAAGTAGACCCTGTGGATTGCCAGACCCAGTGCAATAACTGGGCACCACCAGAAACACTGAAGCAGAAACACAGTAGCGCCAGTTCACATACAAACCGAGCAGCAGGCTAATCCTGCAGTATCTGCAGGGCATTGACAGACCAAAAGTACCAGCAAGGCACGGCCTGAGCACAGTGGGACCCTGAGTAGCATCAAACCATAACCATAACCAAAACAAGGCAGTGCTTGGCTTTAACCCAGAACGATACGATGAAGCTGACAGAATTGGCAAAAAGGTAAACCAATAACAGCACAAAGGCCGAACGTCACCCAAAACTCCACCAGGGCATGGCCAGAGCTTCACCAGGCCATGGCAGAGCTCCACTGGGCACGGCGAGGTGCAGGGTGCACCAAGCATACTGCCATACTACCCTGTGATCCAGACCTGCACCAGTGTAGGGCCAGCACAGCAATATGGCACAGCGGAAAGTAAAGTTGCAAGGCACAAGCCAGTAGTGCCAAGGTAAGGCAGACCCAATACTTGTGAGAACCTCACGTGATAGCAGGGCAAAGCAAGACCTAGCGCAGGGCAAATCAAGAACTATCGCAGCACCAGAGCAGCCAGATCTGCCAACAAACAGATCAAGGGAAGGGCAAATGCCACAGGTGGCAGGGAGCGGGCAAAACACTAGCAGGACAGGACCTCCTGGGTAACAGCAGCTGGGTGCTGTGACCATTGGCAGTCCGAGGCTGTGTGCGGCTGGGGAAGGCTGCCTGCCATTCATTCTCAAGAGTGTCCTTGTGTAGGGGTTGGGGGTTGTGGTCAGTTTCTACTGCTCTTCACCATCCCTTCTAGCTGTGCTCCCTCCAGAGCTCTTAAGCATTCCCAACGCCATGCTTGGCAGCTGCATCAATGCACCTTCAAGTGTCACATTTTATCCATCTGTACAGCCCCTGAAGTCTGCCATCCAGACCGACCCCGTGGCTCCATCATGCACAGCTCACTATCTGCCGTGTGATCTCGGTGGCCGCCATAATGTTCAGGCTCAGAGGCCAGCAGCAGCCACAAAAAGAAACTGTTCCAGGGGGGTTGACACCAAGTCAGTAGCTGGGAGGGGCCAAGCAGGGGTTGGGCTGTGTGTAGTGAAGAGCAGCCTTACAGGCCTCAGTGCACAGTTGGACTGCACGCATTGAGCCTGTTTTAAAGTCAAAGGAATGAGCTGTATGTCTTTCTTTGATCTCTATAATGATAAAAGAAAGGCACCTGTCCACCTTGCTTAAATATAAAGCAGGTGCCATCTGATTAAGGTGTTCATGACCATGTCATGAATGATGTAATATGTGCAGTCATAAGCAGTGCATTGCAGGGGCGCAAGTTATAGTTCTCTCAGCTAACTATAACTGATGAATGTCTCCGGTTTTGTATGAGTGAAATGTCAGCCTAGCTATAATGTCCCTGTAACCTTTGTTTTTTTTCAGTGAAAATATATATATAAATATATAATCTACTGGCGGTCGCCAGTAGATAGTTATAGTTAGGACCTATTTTCCATAGAAAATCCGCAACATTCTATTGGGAATATCTTTGGCGCCGGTTGATGAATCTTCGCAAAATTTTCCAAACTTTTGGCCAGCTCCGCTCCGCTCCTACCCCGTAAGTTTCGTGGTGATTCGTCAAGCGGGGGCTGAGAAAAAAGCGGGGTCCCAAAACGCGTTTTCCCCATGCAATTTCCCATAGGATCTGTTGTCGCAGCTACAGCCCGAACCGCTGAACGGAATGACACCAAATTTGCCAAAGAGGTAGTCCTCAGTTTGGACTCGTGCCTTTTGCATATATGGTGTGAATCTGTTCAGTAGTTTCTGAGAAAATTAGGGTAAAAAAGTTAGTGACTAGGACAGTGGCGTACCACATGCACCCGCAGCCCCGGTGGTGCGGGGGGCCCCGAGCTGCAGGGGGGCCCCGAGCTGCAGGGAACCCCCTCAGCACAGTACTCTGGCCTGGGAGCTCTGGAGTAAATCCGGAGCGGGGCCCCTCCATGTACCTTGCAGGGGGGCCCCCTCAAGTTTCATTACCTACGTGGACTAGGATTGATTGCTGCTTGACCCCAGTCAACCAGGAACCCAATTTCCAACACACACACATACACACACACATAAATATATATAACAAGTATTGGTATAGCCAATAGGTCTCGCCTTTGGGACCTTATAAGTGTTTAGCCATGCAACAGCAGAGGGGTAGAAGGGTGCAAGGCAGAGCATGAGGAGCGTCTAGCAGCACGGGCATGTCAGCATTTTTTACGGACCCCTATACAAACAACTATGCTGGGCCCCAAGTCACAAGCGCCTGTTCTGAAGTTTTAAAATAAAGTGTTATGGGAAAGAAAAAACACAGTAGCTCCAGTCTCCGCCACCAACTAATGATTTCAAATGCATCAGCTGAGATGAAAAAACACAAAATGCTAGCTTCGAAACCTATGCTTAGATTTTATAGCACAAGCACCGGTGCTGTCAAAGCACAGGGTCTGAGGAAAAGAGTCCCTTTGGCAGTCCTAAGCATTAGTGCTTTCAGTGGGATGAGAATGGTAAGGGTTATCTTTAAAAGGGGCATGGTTAATGAAGCTTTATCTCGAAATCCTTTACAAGAGACGTGGTCTTAGATGAGCAAAACAAATCAAATAAAAATTGGAAATATCTATGTACGTGAGTCACACAGAGCACCAACAGAAGTGTCAAAGGAACTTCAAAAAAGTCACAAAGTACCAATTATCGGAGTTCCCTAGCTCAGAATCCTGTCCTAACTTGGTAGGTCTGGTCTAGAAAAATTCAAAGCAGCTCATATTGCAGTGGGCTGGATTTTTCATCTTCTCAGGATGAGGTCAGCAGCCTATGAAAAGAGAGCTCGGTGAAAGACTACACCACAGCCGGCCCAACTGGGACTTATAGTCTTTCCAATGTCCTTCATTTTGAGGATGAAATTCCTCCAAGCTTATTCAAAGAAAAAAAAAAAGCTCCCTGCACAGATTCGCAGGGCGGAAAGCTCCATGCAAGGGCATGAAATGTAATCTCGGTCCCTGCCAGGCAATGCAGCCCTGGTTACACTGCCTGAAGGTCACCAACCTAGTGGAGAAGTCAGATAAGCTTGGTGAACTTCCAAGGCAGACGAGTCCGATACTGTGAGCGCGGGGCACACAAGAGTTCTCGAGCTCACAGAGAGGGGGGTGACATTAGCTGTTTATAGCGCAGGTGGAAATGCTACGAGGTACAGTCGAGTTATTGTGATCTGCGCACAAGCTGTAGATACTGCCTGTTCTCACTTTAAATTAAAAAGAAAAAGGCTGGTAAAATGTCATCAGGTAAATGTCAACTACGGGATACATAATAGAATATTTCCAATGGTGCATTGAAAGAAACACGTTTTGCCTCATTGGATATTAATTATATATTTTATTATTATATAAACTGAAGCAGTTTGTGCTTTGCCCAGGAGTGAATATCATTTGCTAAATTCCTGTTACACAAGCAGAAAAACCAGGAAACAAATGCACATACACAAACAGCATATTTAATAAGTGATATTTTAAAAGATAGCCGTGACCTGATTTCCTGCACTTACACCGATGCATAACACGCTAGGTTGGGTCAAAACGGTATTGGACTTTTTCACCGTTATAGGTGTGGAATTAAAAAACAAAGCATGTAATGGTGGAGTCAAAGAAAAAAAACAGGGCTAAGCAAAAGTGTCGAAAGACACCACTGACTTGAAGGCATGAATAAGAGGCATTGCTGCAGAAGTACCTTCTTTCTTTAAAAAATAAAACCTCTTAATATATAGGGAAAAAAACAAAAAATCAATGTGGGACTGGCGCATTAATGGAGAGGCAAAATGAGAGCGAGTGAGTGGGCGATGAGAGAGGCACGTGAAAGTGAACGCGATCGCGTGCTGTAAGGGTGCCCAGGAGCAATGCGCCTAATGAGCCATGACGAGAAGAAAGCCAGATGGCACCTGTGCGTGTAACTGTGCACGTAACCGCACGCTCTAGGCCACACAAAGCGTGTGGTGAGATTTTTGAAGCCCACTTACTAAAAGTCTCAACAGTACAGTGCATGCGCTGGCTCAGGCGAGACCTAAAAACAAGGTTAAAGGGACATTAGGAATTGTAATTATATCTTACTTTACATTAAAAAACGAAAACCTTAGAAATTCACTGACTAAACCAAAGGCTAAAGCTACATTATACTTAGGTGAAAAAGACAGTTCACATGCCATTTTAAACTAAAAACAACACTGCAATTCACCAGTTATAGTTACCTCAAGTAATTATAAGTTGAGCTGAGTGGAAACACCAGGATTCAAACTGTGAGTGGGAGGTCAAACACTGATCCTTCAAGTGAATACATGAGTGTACAGATCCATCAGACTAATATAATCTGTTTGGTATCTTCAACATAGCATCATTGCACACATTATTGTGGAGACTTGAATTTGACTATGGTCACACACTATCAGGGTGGGGACCGTGACATCCCTATAATCACACACCATCTCTCTGGGGACCTGAGCATCCCTATCTCTGTGGAGACCTGGCATCTCTATAATCACACACTATGTCTGTGAAGACCTGGCATCTCTATGATCACACACTATCTCAGTGGAGACCTGAGCATGCCTATAATCACAAACTATCACTGTAGAAACCTGGCCATCAATATAATCAAATACTATTTCTGTCCGGACATGGCATTCCTATAATCACACACTATCTGTGTGGGGACCTGGGCATCCCTATAATACTGTAATAACACACTATCTCTGCCTGTGGAGACCAGGCATCTCTATAATCACACACTATCTCTGTGGAAACCTGACCATCAATATAATCACACACTAGCTCTGTGGAAACCTGGCCATTCCTATAATCACACACTATCTCAGTGGGGACCTGGGTATCCCTATTATCACACACAATATCTGTGGGGACTTGAACATTACTATAATCACACACTATCTCTGTGGGGACTGGCATCCTTACTATCACATACTATCTCTGTGGAAACCTGGCCATCAACATAATCACACACTATCTCTGTGGGGACCTGGGCATCCCTATAATCACACACTATCTCTATGGGGACCTGGGCATCCCTATAATCACACACCATCTCTGTGGGGACCTTGACATCCCTATAATCACACACTATCTCTGTGGGGACCTGGGCATACCTATAATCACACAATATCTCTGTGGGAACCTGGGCATACCTATAATCACACATTATCTCTGGGGGGACCTGGCCATCACAATAATCACACACTATCTTTGTTTGGACCTGGGCATCAATATAAACAATCACGTGCTATCTTTGCAGTAGGACACTGCACCTGCCTTCTCTATGGGGAACCTGGTAACACCATTCTCACACACCATCTCAGTGAGGACCTAGACATCCTCAAAATCACACACTATCTCTGTGGGGAGCTGGACATTCCTACAATCACACACTATCTCTGTGGGGATCTGGACATCAATATCATTCATCACACACTATCTTCTTGAGGAATTGATCATGGCTATCATCACACACTATCTCACTGGTGACCTTGCCATGTGTATAATCACACAGTGTCTCTATTGGGACCTATGCATCAATGTAATTACACTACTGCTTTGTGGGAATTTGAACATTATCATCATCACACACTATCTCTGCAGGGACATGAGTGTGTCTCTCATATAATTTTTCCATAGAGAGACTTGTACTTGACAGTTGTCACACACTTTCGCTGCAGGTCTACAGTCACTATTGTGGGGATGTGGGCAACCCTATTATCACACATTATCTCTATGGGGGCCTAGGCTTCATTATAATCATACAACACAACAATCCCTGCAGGACTTGAGCAAGACTATAATCTGTGCACACAACTGGGTATGACTATAATAACCTACTATCACTACAGGGACCTGAGCATTACTATTATAACATTCTCTATGTGGGGACTTGAACATAACTATGCTCACTCACTATCTCTGTGGGGTTTTGAACATAACTATAATCACACAATATATTTGAGGGACCTTCAATGTGAATATACCCACACACTATCTCAATATGGTCTTCAAGGTGAGTATAATTAAACGCTTTATTTGTGGGGACCTGAGCATTAATGTAATGACACACTATTTCTACATGAACATCAGTATGACTATTATCGTATCCTATCTCTACATGGACTTGAATATGACTATTATAACATTTTCTATGTGGGGACTTATGACACACTCTCTCTGCACGAACCTGAACCTGACAATCTCACACTATCTCTGGGGGAACTTGAACATGCCAATAATCACGCACTATCTCTGCGGGGACTTCAGCATGACAATCACACACTATCTCTGAGGGGACTTGAACATGACAATAATCACACACTATCTTTGCGGGGACTTGAACATGACAATAATCACACACTATCTTTGCGGGGACTTGAACGTGACAATAATCACACACTATCTTTGCGGGGACTTGAACATGCCAATAATCACACACTATCTTTGCGGGGACTTGAACACACCAATAATCACACACTATCTTTGCGGGGACTTGAATACACCAATAATCACACACTATCTTTGTGGGGACTTGAACATGCCAATAATCACACACCATCTTTGTGGGGACTTGAACATGCCAATATTCACACACTATCTCTATGGGGACCTGGGCACTTCTTGAATAACACTCTATATTTGCATGAATTGCAGCATGACTGTCATTGAACACTATCTGTAGAGGGACCTGAACCTGACTATAATCAAACATGATTAAAATCAAACACTGTTTTGGAGGATTTCAACATGTCTATAATCACACACTATCTGTGTGAGAACCTGGCATCCCTATAATGACAAACTATCTCACGTGACTAAAACGGAACTAGCATCAAATACCACCTCATTGGGGACTTAAGCATTAGTAAAACCACACATAATCTAGGCAGGACTTGAACATAAATATAAACACACACTATGCCTATAGGAACTTGGGACTGACTACATTGAAACACAATTTTAATAAAATCACGCCCTATCTCTGCAGTGGCTTAAAAATGATTATCATCAATTACTCTCTCTGTCAGCTGTAGAACATTACTATAATACCATACAAAATCTTTGGGGCTTATCATTGCATAACATGCAAAGAAAATGATGCCTAGTGGTGAGGTTGATGAAAATGAACTAGGTAATCTCAACTTGACTTTCCTATCCAACCACATTGCAGGATGTTTGGCCTCTAAATAATCTTAACGTTGTGTTGTTTACTTATTCTTGAAAGTTTGTGAGCACTCAGTAACAGGCTAAATATCTGTAAATCTCTTTCCAGGGACTTCATATGCTATAGGCCTCCGCTGAGAAATTCATTATCATCACAGTCCATGTTCTGTGTGCTCGTAGGACACAATGAGCTATTTATATATGACTAAACTATCATGTAATTTAAGTAGAGCATTGAAAAATTACATTTAGCCATTTGTTTATGAAGGCATTCAATCACAAATGATAATTATTGAGTAAGTCCCCACAAGGATGGTAACACATGTTCAAGACCCCACAAGGATGGTTCTGTGCGCACGATTAAAAAACAATATTTTTGCAAATTTGAAGCAGGATCCTGTATTATGAATTTTTTCTTAACATATTTCTGTTATTGGTATATTTTTAAACCATTGGGGAAGGTTAGTCCCCACAAGGCAGGTGTTCACACATAGTCCCCACAAGGATGGTAACACGTGTATGTGTGTGTGTGTGTGTGTGTGTGTGTGTGTGTGTGTGTGTGTGTGTAAATACATGCAGCGCGTGAGAAACCCATGTATGGTGTAGTATCTTCATATAAGGTTAACTGTTCTCCTGTATCTTGTAACTAGCTGCTCAGCCAGTGTGAGTGTTCCATGTGGAATTATGACGTGACTGGAATGTTGGTGTGGTGTGAGACAGTTGAGAGGATGGGCTGAGCAGCTAGCAGGCTGCTCCTGGTGGGGCTATACTATTGACTTAACATCTTAATAAATAACCTAAAGATATATACCTGGCTACGTCTGCTGTTTCACATCAACCTATGGAACCAGGTCACTTCAATTGGCGACGAGTTGGACTAAAGAAACCGTGCGTGCAACCTGGATAGACTGACGTGTAACTGAACTAGTGTAACTTGAAGAAAATGGATTTAATGAAAAGAAACTCCTCATCTGGCGAAACCACCTGGCACCGTGAGCCCCACCAGTGACCACAACACCGGTTGCCCAAACCTCTGTGTGCCAGTTCGAGTGAGGAGTGGAGCTGCAAGTTGGTCATTAGTGCAAAACAGAAGTTTGCCTCAGTTCTGTTTCAACTACAAGGTGTTGTCTCCCTGAGCCGTCTTCTGGATGTTTTTGCAACCAAGTTGGCTGTTTTAAGATCGCTGCTGGCTTTAGTGACAGTCGTGTTGATGTACCTGCTGGTCTGTGGAGGGTCAGTACAACAACCAATTTCAAGCCTCCAGTACTAAAGGACAACGTGCCTTTGTTATCAAGGTAATTGGTGACTGTCTGTGCTGTCTTGCTGTCTTGGGAGAGTGTCTCCATCGAGAGGAGTTCCCCAGTGGACTCACAACTGAAATGATTAATCACCGAGTGCGTGATGTTGTGTTGGGAAAATATGTTCGGGGGCAAAAATGGGCCCCGGTGTTAAACTACTCTGCCTCAACTAAAGCAGTGTGTTCTAAAAGTAACAAGTGACAGCCTAAGGGTTGCGGTAAAATGCAAGCTGCCAAGTTTAAGGAAGCGAGTGGGCCAGTTCAAGTTTTCCCTTGCTTGTTTTTTTTAGCGTTCTTCTGTGTCAGCGCTACAAGTGAACCGTTTTTTTTGGAAAGTGAAGCCTCTTGAGAGCACTGTTGTGTGACTAACTTTGTGTGTTCTCTGGGGCTCACGCTGGACTGGTGTGAGTTTTACTTGTGCCTGTTTAATTTTGGGTACGATTTGGATTGTTTTGGATCGCCTTGTCGCATTGCCTGCTTAAAAGGAGACCGACACTGTGACCAAGATGGGGTTTTTGATTAAAAGTCATGTTGTGGCCAGACTTGTTTGAACTGTTAGTTGCGCTTCGTTTTAAAAATTCAAATACAGCTCGCGCACACCTACCTGCATTCTTCAGTCTCGCAGAACCATGGCCTCGAGGTTTTCATTCCGAGGTTTTCGTTGCTAGGCAATATGGGGCTCTGCTTATGGACGCATTGCAGCATGTACGCGCTGGGAGCCACCCTGCGCGAAGCGCCGCAGCGTGCCGCCATTTTGGAGTTGGCGGATCTGCGTTTTCTGCAACCATGGTCATTTATTGTGCCTGCCACTACGCAGCCAATCTTTGTTCAATCAATAAAGTTTTCAAAGCACTTCAGCAGCGTCGTAACGCTCAACGTGGAGTTGGTTTCTTTGCCTCTCAAGCGTCCACTTCTTCAGTCTATCGCTTGTCTGCTGAGTCCTGTTTTCATGTCATCGGACATTCAGTTTGGGTTATTTCCTTCCGCTGCCATCTGCTGTCAAGTACTTTGGTCTGCTGGCAAGTACTATGTTCTGTTTTCATGTCACCGGACATTCAGTTTGGGTTATTTCCATCTGCTGCCATCTGATGTTAAGTACTTTGGTCTGCTGGCAAGTACTATGTCTCGTTCGAGCACTGTTGATCTTCACAGTCAGAGCGCACTGTATCGGTTGCAGAGTGTTTTCTTTTGTGATGTTACCAAGTACTGTTATACGCTTGTCTAATTATCGCGCTGACAGGCACACCAGTGTCGTTTTAAGCGTACAGTGGTTATATTTTGTGTGGTGTGTTGTTCACATTTTTGTTTTTAGTAATGGGTGTTAATCCCATACTTAGTGGTTTATGTGAGTTTATGTGTGCTACATGTTCGTTTTAATTGGGTGTGATAGTTATTTTGTGCTACACCTACTTAATTGGAATGGGTTTTAGCCTCATTCCCACATCATAAGTCACCTTTCCGATATTTTAGACCTGTCTTTGGAGTTAACATGTTAGTTACTTATTTTCTCTGTGTCTTTAGGGGGTGTTAGTCCCACCTATGTTATTGTTTATGGGTTTTAGTCCCATATTCTTAGTGTTTAGGGGGGGGGTTAGGCCCACCTACGTTATTGGTAATGGGTGTTAGTCCCATCTACTTTGTGTACAGGGGGTCTTAGTTCCTCTCCACCTATGTATTAGTAATGGGTATTAGTCCTTTTTACTAAATTTTAAGGGGGTGTGAATCCCACCTTTTTCATGTTTGTGTTGGGTGTTAGTCCCGTGTACTTAGTGTTTAGGGGGTGTTAGTCCCACCTAGGTCATTGTTAATGGGTGTTAGTCCCATTTACTCAGTTTGTAAGGGGTGGTAGTCATGGGTGTTAATCCCATCTACTCTGTGTACAGGGGGTGTTAGTCCCTCCTTTGTTATTAGTAATGGGTATGAGTCCTTTTTACTACATTTCTAGGGGGTGTGAGTCCCACCTTTGTCACGTTAGTGTTGGGTTTTAGTCCCTTCATTTAATTATTAGCGGTTGTGTGTGTGGGTATCTGTCTTTTGATGCCTCACTGTCCTGCATTTCTTTTATGCTTGCTGCATTACTCTGTGGGTTTAAGTCCCATTTCTGTATTCTGTACATTTGGGTGTTAGTCCTTTATACTCAGAGTTTAGGGGGTGTTAGTCCCACCTACGTTTTAGTGTTTGGTGACATCCACCCATTGTATATTTGTTCTGGGAGTCATTTCTTCCTGTATATTTCTACAATTTTAGAGTATTTGCTTTCATTTGTATCTCATGTGGTGTTTTTCCAATCTCCGTTTGGTAGTTTTTCGTTTTTTGTGTCTCATTGAAGGAGGAGGTTGGTGATAGTGTGTGGGTTTAATGTTCTCTTTTGTGTCTTAATATAAGAGGAGGATGGTGATAGTTCATTCTTATTTTTCATCCTTTTCTTATCCTTTTCCTTCCGTTTTATAGTCTGGTTCCCTTTCGTGGTATATTTTATTCATCTTACCCTTGGGATTTGGACTATTTTTCTCTTGTTTATATTTTGTGTCTAGTTGCTATGTACTTTTAGTATTCCTTGTTTTATTGTCAATTGGAAAGAAGGGAGATATTGTAGTATCTTCATATAAGGTTAACTGTTCTCCTGTATCTTGTAACTAGCTGCTCAGCCAGTGTGAGTGTTCCATGTGGAATGATGACGTGACTGGAATGTTGGTGTGGTGTGAGACAGTTGAGAGGATGGGCTGAGCAGCTAGCAGGCTGCTCCTGGTGGGGCTATACTATTGACTTAACATCTTAATAAATAACCTAAAGATATATACCTGGCTACGTCTGCTGTGTCACATCAACCTATGGAACCAGGTCACTTCATATGGCTATATGTGGAAGAAGATGCGACACACATCAGATAAGGAGGTGTAAGCATGGTTGTGTGTCATAGGAGCAAGAGATGCGACACACATAAGAAAATGAGGTGTGCGTTATAGGAGCATGAGAGGCCTGCAGGAGCTTAAACGTGTAAATAGTGTGAAAGGAGAAAATTAATGACAAACAACATACTTATAACATACCTGTGACTTTAAGATACAACCTGGTAGTAGGTGGTTCTTGCCAGGAGGAGCATTGTTATTATTAACTAATTCATTAACCAGCTCCAAATGCCTTGCCAAGATGAGATGCGTCAATGACAGGGTTGTGATAAGTGAGCGAATTTAGACGAACCCAGTTTTGGTAACATTACACTTATAGAACATGTTTTGTTAAACACAGTGGGGCAGATTTATGTTCCCTGGCGCATCCCAGCAAATCAGCATGGATGCGCCAGGGAAGATGCGTCACGCAAGTTTACCCTTGCGCCACTGCAGATGCGCCGCATTTACAATGCGGTGCATCGTGGCACAAGGACAAGCAGATACGTGACGCATCTGCCGGCTTAAGGTTGGCGCAGTGCTGAAGTTGCGTCACAAGCGCGACGCAACTCCAGCACTGTTCCAACCTGCCCTATCCCTAACATGGTGCGTCAAGCCTTACACCTGCTTCAAGCAGGCGCAGGGTTTTGATGCATCAGCGTTGGGAAAGTGACTCAGTGAAATCTTGTAGATTTCACTGAGTCACTTTTCAGGGGCGTTCCTGCGACGGAACGTCCCCCCCTGAGTAGAAATGCCCACATGAAACCTGACGCAGGTTTCATGTGGCGCAGGGCTTTACACCGTGACGCATCTCCATAGATGCGTCACGATGTAAATGGGGCGCAACATGGCGCAGGGTTTACGCCGCCGCTGCGTCACAAAAGTGACGCAGCGGCGGCATAAAAGTGGCGCAAGTCTGATATAAATCTGCAAAGAATCAAAAGAGAGTGGACCACTTGTCCTGTGTCGCCAGGGTCTATTTGCTCTTGGTTCCGTCATAAAAGAACCCTCACAACTGTACACAGGCGCGAAGGCGGTATTTACTGGGTTACCGCTAATGTGTACTAGTACAGCATCATCATAGGGTCTTTTTTAGTATGTATGCTGTCCTCCGCCAGGAGGAAGACCAACTGGTAAAACAGTAGCGTCCAGACATGAATATGAGGGAGGGAAGGTGTGAGAAGTGCTCTTGATAAAGTGAGGTAAAATTCTCTTAATCACTTTTTCTAATGGGACTTTATTGAGAGAATGTTGAAAAAGAGAAAAATAAAAAAGTTGAAGTAAGGATATAGACCGAGTTACTGGTCTGCCGTACTTTCAGGTGTCAAGGGTCAGGGTCAACATGTTTCAGCCTTCTGTAAAAGTCTAAAGGCTTTCGTCAGGACCAATCTGAAGGAAAGCGCGTTGTGGCTCCTTGATCCCCGGGGATACCGCGAACAGAGGCAGAACAAGTCCATGACTTCACGGAATCGAAGATAGTTCCGTGAATGCCTCTCGGGTACCACCAAGAAGTGCAATTTGCACCCGTATGAGGTACAGATACCATGGATCTGACCCTTATACTTGTAATCAGTGAATAACATTCACTACTCAAGGAGCCACAACGCGCTTTCCTTCAGATTGGTCCTGACGAAAGCCTCTTTTTCAACATTCTCTCAATAAAGTCCCATTAGAAAAAGTGATTAAGAGAATTTTACCTCACTTTATCAAGAGCACTTCTCACACCTTCCCTCCCTCATATTCATGTCTGGACGCTACTGTTTTACCAGTTGGTCTTCCTCCTGGCGGAGGACAGCATACATACTAAAAATGACCCTATGATGATGCTGTACTAGTACACATTAGCGGTGACCCAGTAAATACCGCCTTCGCGCCTGTGTACAGTTGTGAGGGTTCTTTTATGATGGAACCAAGAGCAAATAGACCCTGGCGACACAGGACAAGTGGTCCACTCTCTTTTGATTCTTTGCATCTATGAATGGAAGCCGAATGGACCACAGCTTCTCCTTCCCTCCCCATTGATTATTTTGTTTTTGATATAAATCTGCCCCAGTATCTTTAGGAGATTAGTATCCAAAGAAGACATCAGTGATCAGAGCAATAGTTCCCTGGAGTGGAAGTGGTGGTCGAGTCTTTGGGGACTGATGTATCCATTTGCATTCCGCCTTTTTCATCTGGAAATTTGTTAAGCAAACCTGGGTCCATGAAGATGTGAGGAATGCCATGCGAAAAGATCGCGAATGTTGCCGGGGCAACAATGAGCCTTGTAGACCAGTTGACTTCATCTTAGGTAAAAGGTTTAGAAAACCCTTATGAGTGTCAACAGTTAATTTTGAGTTGTCCCGTGAGATGAAGATTTTTGCGCCTTTCCAGAGTATGTGATTATGTTTTCTCATGTGGCTCAGAATAAGCTCTACATGTTGATACCTTAGAGGTTTACATACTATGGGTCGGGCGCTTTGATGTTTTGAGATATCCGAGTTGGGACCCTGTGGGCCCTATAAAATTCCAGCTCTTTGTCAAATTTTATGTTGGAGGCCTGGGTAAACCATTTTTCTAGGAAGGCTATGCAAGATTGGTCAGAGTCTTCGTCACCTTCAGGCATGCCAAAGATACCTAGGTTGCCTCGTCTGTTTCTATCTTGCAATTCTGAGAGTTCTTTTGCAAAGGAACGGGAGGCAGTATTGAAAGTTTGAATGGATTTTTTCATGACATTTCTGGTGTGTTCTAGTTGACTAATTCTTTTTTCCGCCTCCCTTAACTCTGTTGCTTGTTTCCTTCATGTCTTGACAGATGACTGCAAATTTGTTTTGCAAGATGTCAGTGTTTGTTTTAGTGGACTTGGCCAGATCGTGGACCTCTACTCGTTTCTTTAGGATCATTTCCTATGTCGTGTTAATGTCTTGTTTCCCTTTTGTTGGTGAGTCTGGGTGCGGCGGGTCTGCTTTCACTCTTTTTAGAGATTGTTTGCTTTCTTTAGCTGCCATTTTGGCAACCATATGTAGCCGGGAGGTATGACAGTGGTTGGCCAGATTGGAGAGATTGTCGTAACTTGCTGACAACTGTTGTCACTTGGTGACTCTTAATGTCACTCGCTGACAACAGGGGAAACTGATGTCTCTTGGTGACTCTTAATGTCTCTTGTCACTTGGTGTCTCTTGATGAAGACTCTTGACTGTGCCTGTGACTCTTGACTGTGCATGCGCTTGCTTACAGATAGACGAGATGAGGGAGAGAGGTACAGGCATATGATATTAGGCGACCACTTTAGTTGAACCCGCAGGCTTCCACCGAGTCAGCCGAGTGTGCAGGAGACATCAAGATCATTAGGAATTAATTTTTGCCTAAGACAGTGCCGCTCATCAAGGGAATGTAAGTGTGCTTGCCCCTGCTTGCTCCTGTCACATCAGGCCTAGAGGTATTAGCGGGCGCTCGATGTCATGCGGCCGCCATTTTGGGTTCAGGCATCCGAGACAGCAAGCATCCGATATCTTTTGCCCAGAACATTAATGGTATTGACATGAAAAAATTTCCTCAGATTTTTTGTAGAAAAATTAGTAGCAATATTGAATGCATACAGCTGATTTAAACCACAATCGGTAAGCAATAGTAAGCAGCAGTAAGCCACACCATGTGCTCCCATAGAAATTCATCCATCCCCACTCACCCCAAAGTAGTTGTTACGGGGACCCCTCACTCTCGCCCTTCCTCTCCCATTACTTCGCTCGATTCTAAGACTGTACTGCCCTTCTGTACGCAAAAGACCTTGCGCAACAGCATCCTCCTCTGTCACCCCGAAAAGGTTGAGCCTTGCATCCCTCTCTCCCTCCTATCGTCTACCAGCACACACCTTGATTTTAGTAATGAACCACCATTCTCCACTCTTAATCCCGTGTTTAACAACCAGAATACTGTCCCTATTCCTGCCGCCCAACTCACCCCCTCTCCACTCATCATACTACCTTCTGAGTTCTACTCAGACTCCTCCTCATCCCCCTTCCCCTTCTCAGTTGACTCCTTGTTCTGCTAGATTTTCCCGGCCTTCTTGTGAGGAACAATGATGGAATGTGACTTCAGTCTCTTATCATTCAAGTCTAAGGGTTAGAGTAGTGAATGGAGCCTATTTACTAGGCACTTCGACATGATTCTGTGCTCTTCCCCATAGATCAGGGCTTGCACACATAGCCTAGGGGATAGATTCGTTAGTATTAGGGATAACCTGTCCTGTAGTGAGGGTATTTCATGGAGCTGTGCTGAATTCAGGCCTGGTAGGCCTCAAACGGGAGAGACTCCATCTTTCTTTCTGCTCCGGCAGCTTGGGATGCTTCTAGGTCAAATGTAATGTTTTAGTTATGAGGTGTTATTCGCTTGGAGAGAACCGGTTCAGGCCGGCCCTTATCGAAGGATTGTATTTTTCTTCATGCCGAAGACACTACATCAGGCCGGCCGGCTGGGAACGTGTCCTTGGTACGGGGAGGTACAAGAATTTGGTGGGCGGCAGGTTACAGGCCGGAATTTTCCATGAGGAAACGCACCTCTATATTAGTGAAAGTCTGAGGCAGTTACATGTTCAGTCCGTAGGCGGCATCTAGCCGTTAGCAGTAAAGCTACTACTTATTCCAGGGAAGACAGACGCCATCTTGAAGGCGGAGAAGAACCGAGAGACAGATGCTCTCCTAGCAGAATAGCCAGAGAGGAGAGAGTAGCCGATAAGGAAGAGGTCCCAGTGACTCGGAGAAGGGTGATTCCAGGCGAGCCGAGGCACAGACGAGAAGGGAACCTAGATGACCACTGAGTGCAGGCTACATACTACTAAGGTGATGTCGACCCTTTCTTATTAGAGTGTACAACTTAATCTTTCACTTTTCTTTGCAGGTTATGTGTTATATTGTAATGTTATGTGATTGCGTATGTAATGAGTAATAAAGTACCCAGTTTGTAGTGAACCAACATGTGCTGCGTGTTCTTGTATGAGAGGGTAGCCTATTCTTCTAGTCAGCTGCGGCTACATGAACAGATGTTAACCCTGATCAGGTAAGTGGTAACTGAATAAGGGAAAGAGGAGCCCCTCGAACCTGAGAACAGGCTATGCTCGAACTGGCAATCCTTGTGTGATCTGATGAATAGTGAGACTGATTCCCTTTTTGTATGTTATGGTGATCATAGGATGAACTGTCGTATGAGACTGCCGTCTAGGTAGAGAGGTCTGGATTCGTATAGGATCGCGAGGCCGCCACTTGTGATACTGTCATATGGGCAGAGAGGTCTTGATTCGTAGGGGATCGCGAGGCCGCCACTTGTGCTGAGACTGCCGTCTGGGTAGAGAGGTCTGGATTCGTAGGGGATCGCGAGGCCACCACTTGTGATACTGTCGTATGGGCAGAGAGGTCTGGATTCGTAGGGGATCGCGAGGCCGCCACTTGTGCTGAGACTGCCGTCTGGGTAGAGAGGTCTGGATTCGTATGGGATCGCGAGGCCGCCACTTGTGATACTGTCGTATGGGCAGAGAGGTCTGGATTCGTAGGGGATCGCGAGGCCGCCGATTGTGCTGAGACTGCCGTCTGGGTAGAGAGGTCTGGATCCGTATAGGATCGCGAGGCCGCCGATTGTGCTGAGACTGCCGTCTGGGTAGAGAGGTCTGGATCCGTATGGGATCGCGAGGCCGCCACTTGTGCTGAGACTGCCGTCTGGGTAGAGAGGTCTGGATTCGTATGGGATCGCGAGGCCGCCACTTGTGATACTGTCGTATGGGCAGAGAGGTCTGGATTCGTATGGGATCGCGAGGCCGCCGATTGTGCTGAAACTGCCGTCTGGGTAGAGAGGTCTGGATTCGTATGGGATCGCGAGGCCGCCACTTGTGATACTGTCGTATGGGCAGAGAGGTCTGGATTCGTATGGGATCGCGAGGCCGCCACCTGTGATACTGTCGTATGGGCAGAGAGGTCTGGATTCGTATGGGATCGCGAGGCCGCCACTTGTGATACTGTCGTATGGGCAGAGAGGTCTGGATCCGTATGGGATCGCGAGGCCACCGATTATAAGAGGTCTTGGTATGTATAGTAGGAAGTCCCTGTCCTTAGGTGGTAAGATATATGTGGTTACCTATTGTAGATAGGCCCTAGGGAGAGGGAGGGGGTAACGTTCTGACTGGGTTAGTGAGGCTCTGATGAGCGGGTTCTATCTGATCCGAAAACCCAAGCAGAACATTTGGCGTCACAAACCGTTTACGAAACCTGTGTGCGTTGTGGTTGTATCGTGTTTGCTTTCGGCGCGTGCGTGGTTTCGTTTGTATATTATTTCTATATAATTGTGAGTGTAGTTTTTTTTCTTTTTCTTCTTTCTTCTTTCTCTTTTTCTCTTTTTCTTTCTTTTCCGAGATGTTTTCTAGAAAGTCGAAATCTACTTTTAAGTTGCCCGTTGATATTCCCGGCTGGGATTCAACGCCTTATGAAGCCTTAGCCCGTGAGTGGGCTGATTCTACTGGTTTGAGTGAGAATTGGAATTCTTTTTTGGAGCTGGCGGAGCCGGCTAATGTGATTACTTGTTTACAGAAGGCGCCGGTATCTAAGGGTGATGAGCTTCCCGTTTTGGGGCGCAGAGGTTGGATTGTTCTGTCTGCATACAGGATTCTGCATGAGAGGTTGTTGAAGTTACAGAACTTGCATAAGGATTTGGAAGCGAACTTTGTTGAGATTCAGAATGCTCATACTTTGTTGCGATGTCAAAATAAGTTGCTTGCTGATAAACTTGAGACGTACCAAACTATTGCCGAGAGGGCGGCTGTGCGAATTGCTCGTTATAAATACAAGAATCGGCGTGGTCGGATTTCGACGCGAAAGGTGCGTCTGGTCGTGGCGAAAGCCGGACTGGATTGGAATCCTGATGAATGGGATGGTAATATCTGGAACTCGAGTGATTCTCCTTCCTCGGGTGAGAAGTCTGCCAAGCGCGAGTCCTCTCGCTCCGGCCGTGATTGTAAGTCTGCTTCTTGCGCCTCTGATGGTGCACCCCGTGATTGCGCTCGTCCTTCGAGCGGGGTCGATGCTTCTTACACTGATTGTTCCTCTACGTGTACTGGTCGAGCTCCTTGTGATGCTCGTCCCGCGGTCTCGGTGCATCCAGTTTTTCGGCGGAAGTTGCAGCAGGCTCCCGGTGCTCCGAATGGTATTGCTTTAGACTCTTTGGAGGATTTTACTCAACAAGAAATTAGTGATATTTTGCAGCGATTTCGGCAGCGAGCTGGTGAGACCTTACTCACATGGATGGTGCGCCTTTATGAACTGGGCGCTGCTGGCATTATGTTGGATGCTGGCGATTGTTTGAAGTTTTGTTCCTTGAGTTCGGATTCTACTGTACAGGATCATTTTCGTAACTTTAATGTTGGTGGTCAAATTTCTTTGCTTCAATTGGCGACTGAGGGTTGTAATCAAAAATATCCTACTGAGTCTGACTGGCCTGTGAATGACAAACCGTGGTATACTTTGCGCGATGCTGCGCAACGTCTCAAAGATGAGGTGATGAAAACGGCAATTTTTCTAAATACTGCTGACAGGTTGCTTGATGGTTTCTTGACATCTTCTGTGCGGAATCGTATTATTCGTTCTTCCCCTGTTGCTTATAAGCAGGTCATGATGACTTTATTGATTAATCAGACTGGTAACATGTTATCTGTGGTGCTGGAATCGGTACGCCAACTCGGTGAGTTGGGTGAGTGGTTTAAACCTGAACGGCAATCCCGGCCTGACACTCGTACTCCTGGTGACAATAAACTTACTAGGCGTGATATGTTTTTTGGTCTGATGGCCGATGGTGTGCGGAAGGAGGACATTGATGGTAAGACTACTTCTCATTTGTGGGAAATGTTTCGCAAACGTGGCTTGGATCGAAAGGAGGGTGCCCGGCGTGTTCGGACGACTGAGTGTGATCGTGGTTTTTCTGACGGTAGCGTTGATGACGACCGCCGTGGGCGCTCTGATCGTTGTGATGATCGACGTTATGTACGTGATTTGTCCCCCCGTCATGAGAGAGACAGGGAGAGAGAGGGGGAAAGAGAGAGGGGGAGAGATGATTATGTTAACAGCAGACGTAGAGATGATAGGGATCAATCCCCTGAGTTGAGAAGGAGAGAGGATCGACACAGATTGGCCGATCGAAACCCGCAGTACAATGCAGAGAACAGGAATCCATTTCGTAATGGAGATGGATATGAACAGGAGGTATCGATACCTGGGAAACGTGAGAGTCTTTATCCTGATTTATCCTGGTACACAGAACGTAGTAAAGATGACTAGGAAATAGGTCAAGCTCCAGTACACAGATGGGCTCACAGAGATAATAGACCCTATGTAGATATTGATATTTATTGGAGACATCGTAATGTCCAAAGGGCCCGAGCATTGGTAGATACAGGAGCGGAGGCCACTCTTATTCATGGAAAATCAAAGAAGTTTAAAGGTCAGCCTTTTACAATTACCGGATTAGGTGGAAAGGAAACTCCCGCAGTTCAAACTTTACTTGAAATGAGAATAGGTAGAATTCCTAGAAAAGAATACTCTGTATTAGTCGTACCACTCTTAGAATTCATAATTGGAATTGATATTTTGAAAGGAATGACTTTGCACTTAGATGATGGATGTTACCAATTTGGAACTAAACATTATATATCGTCCAGGCATGTACGGGTTGGTCGTTTAAGAATGCCCCCCATAAAAGTTCCCCAGGCGACAAAAGTGGTTCGTCAGAAGCAGTATCGTATTCCAGGTGGTCATGAAGAGATTAGTACCACTATTCAGGAGTTGGTGGATGCAGGAGTTATAACCCCAGTTACTTCAGCTTGGAATAATCCTGTTTGGCCTGTACGTAAGAGTCATAATTCTTGGCGCATGACTGTTGATTATCGAGAATTGAATAGACACACACCCCCTTTGACTGTTGCAGTACCGGATGTTATTACCCTAATTGAAAGAATCCAAAAACATCCAGGTACATGGTATGCGTCCATTGATATTGCTAATGCTTTCTTTTCGATTCCGATTCCCCTGAGTGTCAAGAACAATTCAGTTTTACGTGGAACGGGCGTCAGATGACGTTTAGAAGTCTTCCCCAGGGCTATGTGCATAGTCCTACGATATGTCACCGGCTGGTGGCAGAGCATTTGGCTGAGGTACCGGTTCATCCGCGAATTCAGATATGTCACTATATTGATGATATTTTGATCCAAGGTGAAACACAAGAGGAAGTTCAGACCGAATTGGACAGAGTCATTGAGTGCCTGCGTGAGAAAGGTTGGGAAATCAACCCGGGTAAATTACAAGGTCCGTCCCAGGCTGTGAAATTTTTGGGTATTAATTGGCATGAGGGGCACCGAGAAGTGATCCCTCAGGTTAAACAGAAAATTCTTGATTTTGCAGTTCCGAGGAACAGGAAAGAAGCCCAAAGCTTCATTGGTTTTTTTGGTTTTTGGCGCCAGCATATTCCTCATTTGAGTCAAATATTGGCCCCTTTGTACCGTGTCACTCGTAAAAAGAATGCATTTGAATGGGATAAACCACAGCAAGATGCGTTCAGTCTGGCAAAAGAAGCAATTCAGCATGCTCTGGATTTATGGCCTGTATGTGATGGTGATGTGGATTTGAATGTGTCTGTACAAGGCCTTTATGCGAATTGGAGTTTGTGGCAGAAACAAGGCAAGAGTAGAGTACCGTTAGGTTTCTGGACCAAAAAGTTACCCGATGCTGGTGAGCGTTATACACCTTTTGAGAAACAGTTACTTGCATGTTATTGGGCTCTGGTGGATACCGAGCAATTAACTTTGGGACATGATATAGTTTTGCGACCTGAAATTCCTATCATGCAGTGGGTTATGAGTTCGCCGAAAACTCACCGAATTGGACACGCTCAAGAGGCGAGTGTGATTAAATGGAAATGGTATATACAAGACAGGGCACGTGTGGGACAAAAAGGAGTTGCATCTTTGCATGAGCAGGTGGCACGGGCGCCATCGACTGAGACTGAGAGTGAATGTTCTGTACCTTTAGTACAGGAGTCTCCTGTTCAGTGGGGTAGACCTTTTGATGATTTGTCCGCAGAGGACAGAAACCATGTCTGGTTTACGGATGGTTCAGCAAGGTTCATAGGGACGAAACGGCATTGGAAGGCGGTGTCCTATAATCCGATCACACAAAAATTGCTGAGTACAACTGGTGAGGGTAAGAGCAGTCAATTTGCTGAACTCTATGTTTATCAAGTTCTGAAACAAGAGTTACCTGGCACATGTCATATTTTCACCGATTCTTGGTCTACTGCCAATGGACTGGCAGTTTGGTTACCGACTTGGCATTCCCATAGTTGGAAAATCCATTCAAAAGAACTGTGGGGAAAAGAAGTATGGCAGGAGATTTAGGAAATGCTCCCACAGAGTACTGTTACAATCTTCCATGTGGATGCTCATACCCCGATAGACTCTCTTGACAAATTCTTTCATAACATTGCAGATGAGAAATCTAAAATTGCTGAGGCAGTGGTGGACAGGCAAGATTCTGATATTGCGGGATTGGCGAAATGGGCCCACCAGAAAGCAGGACACTTTGGAGAGAAAGCCACTAGCAGGTGGGCTGCTGATCGAGGAATTTATATTCCCCTAGATTTAATTAAAAATGTTATTCTACATTGTCCCATTTGTCAGCATATCAGGCAGCGCAAAGTGCCCCAAATTGTTAAAGGTCATTTACATCGCGGGAAATTACCCGCTCAAATTTGGCAGATTGATTACATTGGTCCACTTCCTATGAGTAGGAATTGTCAATATGTTTGCACTATTGTTGATACATACAGTGGCCTGTTGGTGGCCCTTCCCTGTAAGCAAGCTACCCAATTGAATACTATTAAAACAGTGGAATTGATTATGATGTATTATGGTGTGCCATTCCAAATTCAATCTGATAATGCATCCCATTTTCGTGGAAGATTGGTACAGGAATTCTGTGTCGAAAACAATATTGAATGGGTGTTTCATATACCATATTATCCACAGGCCTCGGGTCTTGTGGAGAGGTTGAATGGCCTGCTGAAAAGTCAGTTACGTAAATTAACAGATGACAAGTATAAGAATTGGCGAGACTTTTTGCCTCAAGCGATATTGATTTTGAATAACCGTCCTTTTCTAAATGCTGAATCCCCACTTATGCGTTTGTTTCCTCCGAATGTTGATGCTAAGCCCAATGAAATCAGAGAGACTGTGATGTACTGGGAAATTACTCCCGGAGCTTTGGCTCCATGTAGAGCGACCCCAGGGTCGGCAGGTTTAGACTTGCATGCCATGGATGACACCGTTATAAAAAGTAAGGATCGAGTCATCATTGAAACTGGTGTTGGTGTTCATATACCAACTGGAAATTTCGGATTAATTGCCCCTAGATCGGGGCTGGCTGTAAAAGGCATTCAGGTGCTTGGAGGAATCATTGATAGTGATTATCAGGGAGAGATTAAGGTGCTCCTGCTGAATAGCAGTGAGGTTGACTTACTGATACATCAAACTGACCGAGTGGCACAATTGCTAATAATGCCTGTTTTCAGTGGTGAGATCACAAAAGGCACTGCCCCAACGTAGCTAACTGTACGAGACCAGAAAGGTTTTGGCTCCACAGATAATCCTGGGGCCAGAGTTTGGGTGCAGTCGCCTAAGAATCCCCCTGAGCAAGCAGAAGTCATTGCAACCGGTCAAGACAACACCATTTTAGTTATGAGACCAGGGAAAGATAGCTGGGAAGCAGTCCCGGCTGACAAATGTTACTTACGAGAATGAATAATGCTTGTATTTGATTCTCTTTCAGATCATTCTTTGGACTGTTGCTGCAGGATGTGTCGGCGTTGGACTCCTTTTGGGCTGGTACGACGAGAGAGGAGGGATCCCATCAACCCGGGCTGAGTTGAGAACCCGAGTATCGCGTTCCTTCGCTGCGTGGGATTCGTCGTCGAACTTTTGGATTACATTAGCCAAACAAGTGACTAAAGCCCCTCATTTCTGCTTGACACCGATGAGATCGGTGACGGACATTCTAGCGACTTGTTTAGTTGCTGTCCCTGCTTCATTGGAGACTTTGACTCATATTTTTAATATATCGAGTGCTCGCCCCAATGTTCTTCTGGGCGATTTTGCTGCCCATGAGTATTGCCCCTTGTGTACTGTACTGTCAGACCCGATACCCCCCATCCAGTCCCAAATAGTTACCTATAATATCACACAGGGTGATCTGTGTTTTTTCCTTACTTGTGATCCTAGTGCGATTTCTGAATGTATGCGTTTAAGATTGAAAGGTGCCACTTCATTCACCGCTCATTAACGAACTTTGTGCCTTCAAAGGACACCGAAAACATGTACTTCTGTTCAGAATAACATGACTTGCAAGAGTTTGGTAGTTACCCCCAGTCATTATCGCACGATGTTACTACCTGCCGGATGGCTTTTCTCATGTGGTAATACTTCCTGGCCATATATTCCCGCAAATATTTCTGGAGGCCCTTGTGCCATTACTAGACTGAGCTTGTTAATGTTCTCATCACATCCGAATGCCAACTCTCGTGTGATTCGAGATACAGTGAGGTTACAGGAGGATTGTGACTCATCTTTGCATTTATATTCCAAGTCTGAATACCTTAGCCTGGCTATTTCAATTGTTGGTGTTCCTGCTTTGGCAGTTTATAATGCCAAATCTATTGGGAAAATGGCCTGCTGGATGGTAAAATCCATCAATCATACTTCTACAGTCCTGTCTGACATGCTATTAGACGCCCAGGGTGAACGTAGGGCTATCTTGCAAAATCGAGCGGCCATTGATTATCTTTTGCTTAAACATGGACACGATTGTTCTGATTTTGAGGGTCTTTGTTGTTTTAACTTGTCGGATCATACAAAATCCATTCAAGCTCACATTGATAAACTACATGACTTGACAGAAGAAGTTAGAAAACACATTGACCAGGGCTGGTTTGACTGGCTCTTTAATTGGTTACCTGATTTGCATATGTTACGTCAGATATTAGGAGGTATTCTGATTACTATCGGCATTTTGATTTCTATCTGTTGCTTTAATCAGTGTATTCCTTCACTACTTCAATTCTGCACACCTGGTACTAGACATAGATCAGTTAGTCTTGTTTCATATTATTCTTCCACAGATATTAGTTCTGTTTAATGAATGTATAATAGACTGAAGTCAAGGGTGAAATGTTCTGCTCGATTTTCCCGGCCTTCTTGTGAGGAACAATGATGGAATGTGACTTCAGTCTCTTATCATTCAAGTCTAAGGGTTAGAGTAGTGAATGGAGCCTATTTACTAGGCACTTCGACATGATTCTGTGCTCTTCCCCATAGATCAGGGCTTGCACACATAGCCTAGGAGATAGATTCGTTAGTATTAGGGATAACCTGTCCTGTAGTGAGGGTATTTCATGGAGCTGTGCTGAATTCAGGCCTGGTAGGCCTCAAACGGGAGAGACTCCATCTTTCTTTCTGCTCCGGCAGCTTGGGATGCTTCTAGGTCAAATGTAATGTTTTAGTTATGAGGTGTTATTCGCTTGGAGAGAACCGGTTCAGGCCGGCCCTTATCGAAGGATTGTATTTTTCTTCATGCCGAAGACACTACATCAGGCCGGCCGGCTGGGAACGTGTCCTTGGTACGGGGAGGTACAAGAATTTGGTGGGCGGCAGGTTACAGGCCGGAATTTTCCATGAGGAAACGCACCTCTATATTAGTGAAAGTCTGAGGCAGTTACATGTTCAGTCCGTAGGCGGCATCTAGCCGTTAGCAGTAAACCTACTACTTATTCCAGGGAAGACAGACGCCATCTTGAAGGCGGAGAAGAACCGAGAAACAGATGCTCTCCTAGCAGAATAGCCAGAGAGGAGAGAGTAGCCGATAAGGAAGAGGTCCCAGTGACTCGGAGAAGGGTGATTCCAGGCGAGCCGAGGCACAGACGAGAAGGGAACGTAGATGACCACTGAGTGCAGGCTACATACTACTAAGGTGATGTCGACCCTTTCTTATTAGAGTGTACAACTTAATCTTTCACTTTTCTTTGCAGGTTATGTGTTATATTGTAATGTTATGTGATTGCGTATGTAATGAGTAATAAAGTACCCAGTTTGTAGTGAACCAACATGTGCTGCGTGTTCTTGTATGAGAGGGTAGCCTATTCTTCTAGTCAGCTGCGGCTACATGAACAGATGTTAACCCTGATCAGGTAAGTGGTAACTGAATAAGGGAAAGAGGAGCCCCTCGAACCTGAGAACAGGCTATGCTCGAACTGGCAATCCTTGTGTGATCTGATGAATAGTGAGACTGATTCCCTTTTTGTATGTTATGGTGATCATAGGATGAACTGTCGTATGAGACTGCCGTCTAGGTAGAGAGGTCTGGATTCGTATAGGATCGCGAGGCCGCCACTTGTGATACTGTCGTATGGGCAGAGAGGTCTGGATTCGTAGGGGATCGCGAGGCCGCCACTTGTGCTGAGACTGCCGTCTGGGTAGAGAGGTCTGGATTCGTAGGGGATCGCGAGGCCGCCACTTGTGATACTGTCGTATGGGCAGAGAGGTCTGGATTCGTAGGGGATCGCGAGGCCGCCACTTGTGCTGAGACTGTCGTCTGGGTAGAGAGGTCTGGATTCGTATGGGATCGCGAGGCCGCCACTTGTGATACTGTCGTATGGGCAGAGAGGTCTGGATTCGTAGGGGATCGCGAGGCCGCCGATTGTGCTGAGACTGCCGTCTGGGTAGAGAGGTCTGGATCCGTATAGGATCGCGAGGCCGCCGATTGTGCTGAGACTGCCGTCTGGGTAGAGAGGTCTGGATCGGTATGGGATCGCGAGGCCGCCACTTGTGCTGAGACTGCCGTCTGGGTAGAGAGGTCTGGATTCGTATGGGATCGCGAGGCCGCCACTTGTGATACTGTCGTATGGGCAAAGAGGTCTGGATTCGTATGGGATCGCGAGGCCGCCGATTGTGCTGAAACTGCCGTCTGGGTAGAGAGGTCTGGATTCGTATGGGATCGCGAGGCCGCCACTTGTGATACTGTCGTATGGGCAGAGAGGTCTGGATTCGTATGGGATCGCGAGGCCGCCACCTGTGATACTGTCGTATGGGCAGAGAGGTCTGGATTCGTATGGGATCGCGAGGCCGCCACTTGTGATACTGTCGTATGGGCAGAGAGGTCTGGATCCGTATGGGATCGCGAGGCCGCCGATTATAAGAGGTCTTGGTATGTATAGTAGGAAGTCCCTGTCCTTAGGTGGTAAGATATATGTGGTTACCTATTGTAGATAGGCCCTAGGGAGAGGGAGGGGGTAACGTTCTGACTGGGTTAGTGAGGCTCTGATGAGCGGGTTCTATCTGATCCGAAAACCCAAGCAGAACACTCCTCCCTTCATCTTATTGTTCAGACACTAACCAACATTGACAGCAAACTCTCAGCCACGATGACCGAACTTTCTCGCCTCAGGGAAAATTACCATGCCCTCATCTCCAGGACCTACCCCAATCTTTCCAATCTACCTTGCCCAACATTTCCCATCACACCAGATGTCGCTCTATCCTCCTCTACAATCGAACACACAGACCACTCGGTGCACTGAGCTACCTCTCCTCTGCTGACCTAACAAACCTAGTCAACTCCTACCTACCAAAACCCCTTATTACCGATCACCCTCGCCCCTACTCCAACGCCCCTATTCACAAGCAGAATACCCTCCTCTCCCATCTCTCCTCGACCCCCAGCTCAACTCACCTCCATCCACTCTTACAAACATGCCAATGTCCCAGTGATCATGGGAATCAACAGAATCCCTTCATCTCCCAACTCTCCGCGAACCCCAGTTCAACTCACCTCCATTCACCTTTGTAAACCTGTCAGAGACAACCCTAATCCCCTCTCTTGTTTACTCATTAATTGCCGTTCGGCGGATCACCATGCTACGGAAATATCTGAAACTATCCTCAGTGAGGCTATTGACATTGCCTTCCTTTCAGAAACCTGACTCAATGAACACTCAACGGCTATCCTTGACTTGCTCACCCCCCAGGATACTCACTCATTAGGAAAGACAGGCCGGTCTGAAAAGGAGGTGGACTAGCTAGAATCTATAAAAATGAACTCCATCTCACCACCTTAAAAAACTCTGATCATTTAACTTTTGAATACCTTGGCGCCAAACTCACCATTCAGGGCTCCCCCCAGTTAGACTACACAACATCTACCACCCCCCTGGTGAACCCCTCCTATTTGCTGACTAATTTTCTGACCTTCTGACACACTCCTCCCTCTCTGGCTCGAAATATATATTCCTAGGAGACTTCAACATCCACTGGAATAATCTCGAGGATCCCACTTTCTGTCGCCTCTCCAACCTTTTAGAGATTAATGACCTAAAATAACTTTGTCACACACCAACCCACACCAAAGGGGCCACACTCGATACCATCATCTTTAACTCAGAACTGGCCTCCCTTTAAAACATTATCCCCACCGGCTGGTCTGATCATCAACGCATCCTATTTAACATCCTATTTAAGATTGCCTCTAATAACCCACTTCCCACTAATGCACACACTAAACACTCCAAATTGACCAGTGACCTCAAACAAATCACTCCTGGTTTACTTGAAGCCAAACTCCAAGCACAACTCTCCCCCACCCTCTCTCCCAAAACCCTAACAAACACACAAATACACGAATATCGAAGGCACCCCTTAGGTGACATCAGGTCATGGTCGACCCAAAATTTGTGAAATACAATCCGGGCAGAGTGTCCCACCTTCCATGTGCAACACCGTAAAAAAAATGGCTTCAACCATGACCTGATGTCACCGAAGGGGTGTCTTCGATAAACACCGGCTAAACCTTGGAGTTTAGTACGCAAAAAATCAAAAAATCTTGGACCCTAAAAATGCAAGTACAGCTATGTGATACTGCTGTTATCACGAGAGAAAAAATACAGAGGAGAATTTTAAAATAAGTTTTTGTAACTGGGGAATATGATATCCCAGTGATACAGACAGGACAAAGTCGAGGTGGCAGCCAAGTTAGGAGAACAAGTACATCTCCCAGAGGACAGTTTATGAGTCCTGCAGAAGTCCTAAAATAGGACAAAACGTGTTGGCTACTGTGAAGAAAGAAATCACAATAAAGGAATATGTAAACTATTTTACTTTGGTGGAACTGTTTACTTACTTCTTTTTTTGTGCGGATCAAATTCTTTATGCAATTGCAGTACAGAAACCGCTATGCTAAACAGTGTTGATGACATTCAAGGTTCCCTCGACCAAGGTGAGGCTTGCCTTCTTATACTCCTTGACCTCTCCGCAGCCTTTGATACTGTTAACCACTCCTCCTTACTGAATTCACTTAAAGCTCGCTTTGGCCTTAATGGTCAGGTCCTCAAATGGTTCGCCTCTTTCCTTCAACATAGAATGCAATAAATCAAAATCAAAGACTGCCTCTCCAACCCTACACCTGTCTCCCTGGGCATACCCCAGGGCTCTATTTTCTCCCCCTCCCTTTACCTCTTCATGGAACCCCTTACCCTCCTCTTGAAAGAAGTGGGAATCAACTACCACCTCTACACCGATGATACCCAACTCTACTACAAGATTAGATCCCACTCTGACATACTGCATCTCAATAACACACTGAGTAAAATCCAAGTCTGGTTCTTCTCTAACCATCTCAAACTTAACCCTAAAAAAACAGAAATTATCCTCTTTTCTCCTAAAAACAACTGACTCCCCATCCACAGCTGGATCACGGACCTTAATGCCCTCAATTGCCCGCTTTGCCTATCCGACTCAGAAAAATCACTTGATTTCACTCTTGATAAAAACATTACTCTCACTCACCATATAAAAAATTCGGCTAAAGGAGCCCTTTTCACCCTCCGACACGTCAAGAAAATAAAATGCTTCATTCCATCAGATGACTTCAAATGGGTTGTCCAATCTCTAGTTCTCTCTAAACTCGACTAAGGCAACGCTATCCTCACCAGAACCCCTAAAGTACACCTTGCTCCCCTGAGAGCGGTGCTCCACCTGGTGGCTAGGCTCATCAATGACTGTAAAAGATTTGACCACATCTCTCCTTTCCTCAAAGCCCTCAGCTGGCTTCCCATTGAAGGAAGATGCCACTACAAAACGGCATGCATTACACACAAAGCTCATTACCAGCAAACCCCCTCATACCTTACAAACAAACTAAACAAAGCAGGGTGCTCCCGACCGATGAGAAGCACAAATGCTCTCCTTCTCGTCCCCGCTGAAAAATAAATCCACCCCATCTCGCTCTTTCTCTGGGAACACCCCGAACATCTGGAACTCTCTCTCCAAGGACTTGCGCTGTAACCCCTCCTAGTTCAGCTTTAAAAAATATCTTAAATCCACCTCCTCAACCAATATTTTCATCCTTAAACCCTCCACTGAACCATTCCCTTCCTCTCTTCCTCTGGTGATCCTTTGGGTTCCCCCTCCCATTTTCTCCCACTCTCGTCCCACATCCCAATCCTCCACTCCTAACGTTGATCCCCTCCCCCACTCTACCCCCTCCTCACGTCCTCTTTCCATGTCCAACCCATCACTTCCTCGATCTCTTCTCCAGTATTTTCTCCCTTCTACCCCTTAAACTTGTTCTCCTCTACTTATACTCCTTAAACTGCCTATTTCACGTTGCCCCATCCAGACTTTTAGCCCACCACCTTACTAAACCGCTTGAGCTCCACTTGCATATTTGTATCTCCTTTATAAAACTGCCTCTCCTTATTCCCTCCTCTCATGTTAATTTGCTCTTCTCTATCCCGCTTTTTAATAATTTGAATTTCTGTCTTAATTGATGTTCAACTATCCTACCCTCCTCCCCCCCTTCTGCCTCACCTTTTTCCCTCCCCTCATGTAAATTCCTCTTTCCCATCCTTCTTTTTATTATTTGAATCTTATATTTTAATTGACTGTCCATGCCCGACCCTTATACACCCCTCTCATGTTAATCTCTTTCCCCCTTTCCTTTTTTATTTCATACTTATGTTTGGTGTTGTAATTGACTGTGTTATGCTTTACCCTGACCAAATGTTTTACATTTCTTGTACTGCTTTTCGCTACTGTAAAGCGCTATGATACCCACGGGTCTAGCCAGCACTATATAAAACCTTTCAAAAAAACATTCACTTTGAAACTGTGTGTTTACCCAGTTGCTATTTTAAGGACAGGCGCTCGACGTGGGTATATGATGACCTTGATACTTACCCCCTACACAGTGACCCAAAAGTGAGCAGCTCTCCAATGAGCTATGGCTGCATATTATGTTGTTGAAGCCTGTATCACTTTTAATATTTTGAGCATTTTGAGGGTAGAGAAATGCAGGCTTGCGCTAACTATGCCGCCGCCATTTTAGAGTCAGTCAGTCATCTGATCCGATGATCTTCCGACCAAGTACATTTTGTTTATTGCAATCCCATTTAGCTTGATTGTTGCCATAAACAGTGTTGAGGCTGTCGCTTAAGTAAGGATTATAGATGCGCCTATTCTCTGTATCTGAGAAGAGAGATGAGCCAAGTTATGAGTGAGCGTTGTCAGCCACCGCTATCTTGGGATCCAGCAACTATGCACGCAACCCCTCGGTGAGCTTCACTAACTTTGTCCAATTACTACACTCTTCTGAGTCAGGGGCACCGTCCGTGAAGAGGTTGTGGTTGCAGATGTCGTATGCTGCATTCGCCCTACCTCCGGTTCAGGGCTTAGATTACTTTGTAATCCTCCGGGATCCTACTAGATCGGGCCCTGTGTTCGGGTCACATGGTGCCTCGTACCATTCCAATTACGGGAGATTCTTTTTCGAGTGTCTATGATCCAAAAATACTGCTGAAATTGAGAGGAGCTTGTTCCTCCGGAGCAGAGGTGAGCATTTACGTGTCATCTTGTTCTGCATCCAAGCCACGCCCCCGACAGTAGAGAATTTCTGACTAGGATTAGTGACATCCCTTGGAAAGATGATTTCTTGTTAAATACTCTTGATGTTCATAGAATTTACACCAGCATATGGCATAAATATGACATCAATGCCGGCACACATTTTCTCAAAGCTAGGTCGCCATCTCTATTCTTTCATATAGAAATAGTTCTAGACATGAGTTCTGTTTGCAAAAACCAAGTTTCCTGTTTAATGACAAGTTATACAGACAGAGACAAGGTACAGCAATGGGCTCCTGCTTCACCCCCAGCTATGCCAATTTCGTTTGGATCGGCAGCAGGAGCAGGTGGTTGGGGCCCTGTAGGAGTTCAATACTCATGTAGTTCTATGGATCTGCTACATAGACGATTTGTTAATAATTTGGAGAGGTGGTACTGAGAAGGCAGTGACATTTATCAATACATTGAATGACAGTTGAACCTACAATTCACAGGTCAAATGAGCACTGCTGCTGCAGTGTTTCTGGATATTGAAGTGAAGATAATTGAAAACACATTGACCTCCAGTTTACATAGGAAGGTCACAGATGAGAACACGTTGTTGCATGCACAGAGAAGCCATCCGGCGGTTTTGATAGTGAATACTCCTGATGGCGAATTCCTAATAGCAACTGCAGCACGTATTAGGCTTTTCATTCTCAATGTACTAATATGTTAAACAGATTTAGGATGAGGGGGGCACCAATATTTCATATTGAATACAGCCCCGCAAAGGGCCCAAAAAAGTTCCTAGGGAAGACCTCCTTATCCCTAGAACACAATATGGGAGTGGGCCTATTGCTAAGTTTAGATTTATCACCACCTTTAACGACAAGGCAAAGAAATTAAGAAACATTCTGGACAAACACTGGCACATATTGTTAACAGATAATAGCTACTCCAGGATCATGTACAGAAAAGGGGTGACCTTGAAAGGTAGATTGACTAGGAATTACATCGGCAGGACATGGTCAACTTCCTGGAAATGTAGCAAAGGCTTTTTAATCTGTAATAGATTTAAAGCCTGTAAAAACAGCATGAACATTGCAAAATGTTTTCGCCCCAATTAGAGGAAGAGAAATGAATTAACCAATTACTTACTTGCATCTCTGACTTTAGCGTATGCATATAAGTGTGCCCATGTGGGAAAAATATGTAGGGAGCACAACTCACCCAGTCAAGAAACATATTCTTGAAAACTTGAGGGCATTAAGGAATGATGATAAGCAATATCCTGTGGCATGTCCCTCTACCATGCATCATAATTGGGAGAACACACTGTAGAGGTGTTTTGCCATTGATAGAGTACTACAGACCAGTAGCAATAGAATATGAGTCCTCAGACAACTTGAATCCATGTATATCTTGGAACTAGATACCAAAGCCCTGCTGGGGTTTAACAATGAAGATGAGTCACATACACATATGAGCTAAACGTGTTGGTATGCTATAATAATGTGCTGTTCCTTCTCGGAGTCTCTCAAGGTTTTAATGTGGTTTAAATATGAAAGTATTTTTTCCTGTTTTTCCTTTTCCTTGTCACATGCAGAGCCTTCAACTGTTTGGAAAATTATGGCCTCTGTCTGCACATTGATTTAATTGTTTTGTTATTTGCCTGACCATTGAGTTTACTTTTTGCTTCCTATGATGTGTGCGATAAGGATATACTCTTCGGGTTTGCTGCTTTTTTGATATTATGGATTAATTCTGAAATAATTTACATCGAAATTGGTTGTTTAAATGTGACGGCTCTTTGCTTCATATGATGTATATGATATGGATAATCATGGATATTGTCTACATATGTGCAAAGATCATTTGTCTTTATTGCTTATGAATTAAGCCCACGGGGGCATGATTGTTTAATTATCAGTATCTTAATACATTTTTTGTCTTTTACTGTTTATGATGTAGACGATATACAATACCCACTTGGGTTCAATGTAGTCTGGACAACATGTGACATATATGTATATCCAATTAGTCTGTTTCATTGTTATTATGCTTTGCATCTCATATTGTGAGTGAAGTCACACACTGGCTTGGTGGTGTTGATGTATTTTCAATTCTATTTCAGTTCCATTTTATTCTTATTGGCAATAGAACAGCTGAAAAACTGTGTCCTGCAAGAGCCATTTGACATAGAGGGACTATTGAAATTCACATCATCACTTAAAATAAATAACATCTTCTTTTGTTAGTACAATTGAAAAAGTGTGCCCCATCCGAGGTATTTGATGAATACTATATGTGTTACATTTCAATATGTCCAACATAGTACAATGTGTTTCACAGTCCTTTAGCCCTTCTTTTATGTTATTCACACTAACTGGGCTTTTATTGGCTTGGAGGGAAAACACCCTTCACCTTTGACCAAGACATTTGGAATGCCAAAATGCATTGGGTGGTTTGTCTGCACTGTGCTATACTTGTGATGTTAGCAAGTAAATAAACAGGACTACACTTTGATTTCAAATTTTGAATATATTATATATATATATCAATCCAACGCCGAATACTTCATCAAAAACAGCATACTGTGGACTCACAGCTCTTTGCAGAAAGTGTTTATTCACCTAGGTGGCTCTAACAAACTCTACGCGTTTCGGGGACAGTCCCCTTGATCACGAGTGAAGTTCTCAGTGTTGGTTCCAATTTAAATACACAAATCATGTGACTAATGAACATAATCGACAGACTTTCAAGTTACATTCACTTTGAACTAATCAAAATTCTTTCTTTACCCAAGCAATTATTTCCAAACATTTAAAAAAATGTTACTGATATAACTAACTGCAATTTTGGAAGAATGAATAGAAAAAATAAACTAAAATAAAAAAGTGGAGAAAGAATGTCACATTTGTATTTGACTCAATGGCTTCAATAGAACTTTATAAATCATAGACACATTTCTATGAAAAGATCTTATTTTTATAATCCAGTTTTACTCCTGATATTGTTATACTGAGCCTCATTTAATTCTCGATTTGATCAAGACCAGTCATATTGTCACAGTGGACAGAGGTTCTCAAATTGTTGGATATATAATTACAATAAATCAAAAATCCACCAGGATTCAATTTACTTATCATTATGATACTCAAATTATTGGGTTTATGCATAAATTTAAATTCAAATCATGTGTGCCAGTGCACTCTTAATTTCATAGATTGTTTTGTTAAACAGCATGTATTATTGACAAACCATCAATGAAAATAACCAACAGCAAATAATAAAAGAAAAGAGGATAAAAAGATATTATAGCTCAATTGTCTTCTTCTTCCATATTGCAGTTTACAGAATTTCTAAAGGAAAAGGGAAAAGAAAGAAAAAAAGATGAATATGTCCATCAACATTTTACGTCCATGTCAATAATTAAAAATTCATAAATAACACTAAACAAACCAATCAAATCACGTTGCTGCAGCAGTTGCTAAATAATTAATCTTTTAAAAGAGAAACAAACTTAATTCTTTCAAATTTCACTAATATATGCGTCTTTGTTTAATCTATTTTTTGTAAGTTTCTAATGTTTATGATCTAATTGGTGTTCTCTTTATACATGTAATTCACAAAAGTACATTGTCAACATCTACCTATGCTCAGCCTAGATGGACCGACAGCTCTTCATCGCAGTTGTACCCTCCAGAGGCCATAGTTTGATATTGTATGATGAGCCTTGATTCGATTGCCCCCTCTAATGCTTATATCAATCGAATCTAAGACACAAAATCTTAAGAGATTTTCATTTTGGTTATGCTGTTCTTGAAAGTGTCTTGCAACTGGATAATGTCTATCTCCATTTTTGATAGCTCTCAGGTGTTCTAAAACCCGTTTTTTTGCCCTATGCAATGTGCTGCCAATGTATGTTTTATTGCAGGGACAATTTAGAGCATAAACAGTATATTCCGTGTTGCATGAGACATGCTTTCTGATTTCATACGGTTTTGTTGTGGTAGAAAATTGGTATTCTTTACGATTTTTACTGTTCTTACATGCTTTGCATTTTCGGCATGTGAAAAATCCCCTGATCTGAGTTTTATTCAAGATTTTTAACTCAAGTTCTACACAATGTGTCTTTGAGGGAGTTGGCCTTTCTGAAGCTTATTTGTGGGAACTGTTCTATTTCGCTGGGGATATCTTTATCAGTGCTTAATACTTGCCAAAACTTTCCCAAACCTTTTCTCATTCTCTGTGCCTGTCTGGTAAAGGTAGTGATGAACCTTAATTTGGGCTGACCTTCTTTTGTACTACCTTCATTCTTGTTTACAAGACTCAATCTAGATCTTTTGTCAACTTCAAGACTTGCTTAATTGATGGTGGATTTGCTGTAACCGCGTTCAAGAAATCTCTGCGTCATTATCTCTTTTTTGGACTTGAAACTTTCCTCTGTACTGCAATTTCTTTTTGCGCATAAAAATTTCCCTAAAGGGATACTTTGAATCAGAGTTCTGGGATGGCAACTGCGAGCATGAAGTAAACTATTGCCCGCTGTCTCTTTCCGAAAAAGACTGCTTTCGAGTCTCTCTCCCATTATTACAAGTCTAAGGTCAAGAAAATCAATACTCTCTTTGGAGAATTGATGGGTGAATTTTAGATTGAATTTATTGATATTCAAGCATTCAATAAAATTATTTGTTTCCTCTTCACTGCCATTCAAGACAACAAAAATGGCGTCAATATACCTTGCCCAAACTACCATTTTTTCTTTCTCACTGTCTAGCTTTCTTACCACCATTTCCTCCAAATACCCCAAATAGAGACCCGCAAAGCAAGGAGCAAAGCAGGTCCCCATCGAAGTACCGAGAGTTTGCCTAAAGATTTTGGCGTCAAAGGGGAAGTAGTTCTGGGTCAGGCAACAATGAATCATAGAGATAAGCATCTCTGTATGATGTAAGAATAAAACTGATCTTTCACTCAAAACGTAACGGCATGCCTGTATCCCCAAATCATGGGGAATACATGTATACAGGCTAGTTACATCCATACAAAGAAGGACAACATCTTTTTTCCATTCAATATTTTTCATTTTTTTCAAAAAGTCACCCGTGTCTTTTATGTATGACGGTAACTTCTGTACAAAAGGCTGAAGAAAGAAATCAACATATTTTGAAGTGCTTTCAAAACAACTACCTCTAGAAGATACAATAGGCCGACCAGGAGGATTTTGCAGATTTTTGTGGATTTTAGGAAGTAAGTACAGGGCTGGTAACTTAGGATATCGACAGATAAGGAAATTGTATTCCTCAATCTCTAAAAAAAACCCTGTCTTTCCAATCACTTAACTGGCTCTGAAAAATGGTTGTACAGTTCTCATAATCTTTTTTGTTACTCAATTCGTAACTCTCACAATTGGAAAGTTGACGCATCCCCTCATTAATATACATTTCACAAGACATCACCACCACATTGCCGCCCTTGTCAGCTTTCTTTATGACTATGGAATTGTCATATCTGAGACTCTCAATGGCAGCTATTTGTTTAACTGAGAGATTTTTTCCATCATAACATTTTGACTTAGAGAGTTTGAGGAATTCCTGCATAACACCTTTTTCAAACACATTGATTGCATCATTTTTTATTTGAGGAAAAAAAAATCGATTTTGGTTTAAAACCACTCTGTGCACTCATATCAATGTAAACGTTTTCTTCAATTCAATTCAAAATTGGTAGGTTAACAGAATTGATATCACCAGCAAGTTCCTCAAGTGTATGTAAAAGATCAACATCGCCAATACTTATTTCGCTCGTAATCTCTCTTGGTGTACCACCTTTGTCTCTACATCTGGTGGCATACCATTTTTTAATTCTCAATTTATGGGTAAAATGGAAAAGATCAATGCGACTTTGGGTATAATTAAAATCATTAGTGGGGCAGAAAGATAACCCAAGTGAAAGAATCTCTACCTCTTGGTTGTTCAGTTCACGTTTGGAGAGGTTGACCACCGTTTTCTTCTCCATTATTTCTTCTGCTGCTGGCCCCTTGTTCGCATTCCCACTGGGCTTCCCAATTCTCCTAATGATGTTGTATTTCCCTTTCCGATGCCTCTACATCCTCTTCCACGCCCTCGATTTCCTTGCTTGTTTGTTGTCATTCTGCCTCTGGCCATCAGTGTAAATTCTGTTAAAATGTTGTCATTTACTCCATTATGTTGTGATACGCTCGATATGTCACTTTCACTGATTACGCTTCCTTCTCTCAAGCTCTCATTTGGATTCTCAGCAGTTCCACTTGTGGGTTTATTTAAGCTGGTACTGTTTGGTATTTCTTTTGTTGTAAAATTATTGCCTCGGAGTTGGTCATATTTCTTAGAAAAAGTTAGGATTTGTCCCTTCTGATAGTCTATTAGATCACGCTGAAATTTCCTTTGTTTTTTACCTCTGATTTCTTCTTCAATTTTATTTAATTTTATCTCCATTCTATCCATCTCTGTACTGTATTCTTCTTGACTACATATCTCTTTCAGTTGTTTAGTGATGTTTTCAGTTTCTTCAGCCAAGCGATCAACATCTTTGCGTGCATATTTGACCAAAAGCCCCAGCATTATCGTAGAACAATTGTGGTTATTGGCAGCCCAATCACTAATTAACTCTGGGTCAGGGTCGCTAAAGGTGGGGGTAACAAAGATTCTTAGTCCTCTCGGTACTCTACCCACATCTATATACTTTTGAAGAGTGGTGGCCTCCCACCACTTGTTTTGTTCTTTCTTCAGCGCCCTTCACATTTGGTCCCAAAGCTGCCTCTTATTTGGAGTTGCAGCACCATCTGCTGTCAGTTCAGTATGGTCAACATCAGCACTTTTGAAATTTTCAAACATTTTTCCTGCTGCCTCGCAGCGCTTCATATTATGAGATAGAGCCATCTGAATATGTTGTAATGCGCGATCCACACCACCTTCCGCAAAATCCCCGGTTTCAACCACATACGGTTTCAACACGAGGAACCCGTCTGCCTCGATACGTTACTTCTCATTTAAACCGCGTCAATCACTCTTAATTGGAACTAACTTGTGCCTCGTCTCGCGAGCAATATTAACTCACCGTAGCACCCGTATACAGCTCCTTGTTCTGATAAACGCTGTTGTAAACTTCGGGTTGGGCAGAGAATCTCAAATTCACAATCCGATTCGGCTAAGCAGCGCAACGCGCAACAAAGCCTTCGCCTCCTCTCTGTCTCTTCCGACGGCGTTCCACAGCGGGACGGCGTGTCCCAAACTATCAATCCAACGCCAAATACTTCATCAAAAATAGCATACTGTGGACTCACAACACTGTGCAGAAAGTGTTTATTCACCTAGGTGGCTCTAACAAACTCTACGCATTTCGGGGACAGTCCCCTTGATCACGAGTGAAGTTCTCAGTGTTGGTTCCAATTTAAATACACAAATCATGTGACTAATGAACATAATCGACAGACTTTCAAGTTACATTCACTTTGAACTAATCAAAATTCTTTCTTTACCCAAGCAATTATTTCCAAATATTTAAAAAAAAATTACTGATAAAACTAACTGCAATTTTGGAAGAATGAATAGAAAAAATAAACTAAAATAAAAAACTGGAGAAAGAATGTCACATTTGTATTTGGCTCAATGGCTTCAATAGAACTTTATGAATCATAGACACATTTCTATGAAACGATCTTATTTTTATAATCCAGTTTTACTCCTCAGATTGTTATACTGAACCACATTTAATTCTCGAATTGATCAAGACCAGTCATATTGTCACAGTGGACAGAGGTTCTCAAATTGTTGGATATATATTTCATATAAATCAAAAATCCACCAGGATTCAATTTACTTATCATTACGATACTCAAATTATTGGGTTTATGCATACATTTAAATTCAAATCATGTGTGCCATATATATATATCTCCAAGTTTTGTCCAAAGAATTGAGGACACGCACAATAGCAGGTAGCTTGGACAAAAGCTCTTTATTGGCGTGTGAAGCTTGCCGTCATGTCCGGATTAGTTGCGATGCCTGACGCGTTTCGGGCCAACCTCGGCCCTTGTTCACAGGCTATAGCAGGAATCAAGTGGAGCTTCAAAGTCAGTACAACACCAGCATCCATTTGGCTTTTACGCCCCTTGTTGAGCTCTCGCAGGTGAGTCCGTTTTTCGAACAGCATGCTGGGATATGTAGTGTAGAAGCGTAGCACCCTACCCTCCAGTGGGTGTACTTGACTTCCTATGGTTTCAAATAATTAATTTCAGGGGAAATTCTTTGTGCAATGCCCTCCAGTGGGCCTCCAGACATAATTAGCAAGCTCCTTACCTGTTGTTGCTGCAGCGGGGTGATGAACAGTTCGGTGGGGATGGCGTCCCCGGGGCCAGAAGTGACTCTGGAGAGGAGCCACGTGGCCCCCCTCCCCCTCAAAAAAATAAAAAATAAAGGTGGGCGCCGGGGGATGGGGTCCCCGGGGCCAATAGAGGCCTTAGGAGGGGGGACCATGCAGCCTCCCTTCCTACAAAAAAATATGTTTGGCCTTGCCCCGGGGGAGGGGGTACCCGGGTCCGGAATAGGCCACTGGGGGGCCCATGCGGCCCCCTTCACATTCAGTTTTTAATTTTTTTAAAAAAAGGGTCAGGTCCTGGGGGATGGGGTCCCCAGGGCCCAAAATAAAGGGGAAAAAGGGGGGCCACACAGCCCCCTTCTAAAGAAATAATGTAAAAAATGTTTTTAAAAAGAACATGGCCCTCCTCCCAGAAACACTCTGAAAAAGCACCCTGTGGCATGTTTTACATTGTGGAATTAATTCCCCTTTAATACTGGGGGTCCCTGGGGCCAACTAGCCCACCAGGTACCTCCAGTAAGCGCCACAGGGCTGCGTTGCAGAGAGGTGGTCCAGGCCATGCCCCTTTTTACACCTCTCTGCAATGCAGCTCTGTGGAACTAACTGGAGGTACCTAGTGGGCTAGTTGGACCCCAGGGACCATCAGGTTTCAAGGGGACTTAATTCCCCAACTGAAAACGTGCCACAGGGTGCGTTTGCCCAGTGGTGAAGGGAGGGGGTGGAGCCTGAAGTGACATGTGTGCAAACATGCCCTGTGGCGCGTTTTAAGTTGGGGAATTAATTCCTCTTCAATCCTGAGGGTCCCTGGGGCCCAACTAGCCCACCAGGGACCTCCAGTAAACGCCACACAGCTGCGTTGCAGAGAGGTGTAAAAAGGGGCGTGGCCTCTGAACACCTCTCTGCAACGCAGCTCTGTGGTGCTTACTGGAGGTAAGTGGTGGGCTAGTTGGCCCCCAGCGACTCTCAGGACTCAAGGGGACTTAATCCCCCAATTTACAACACACCAGGGGGTGCGTTTGCGCAGTGGCGCAGGGAGGGGGCGTGGCGTGATGTCACAAGTGTGCAGATGCGCCCTGTGGCACGTGTTAAGTTGGGGAATTAAGTCCCCTTAAATCCAGAGGGTCCCTGGGGGCCAACTAACCCACCAGGTACACCCAGTAAGTGACACAGAGTTGCATTGCAGAGAGGTGTAAAATGGGGCATCCCCCAACTTAAAACATGCCACAGGGCGCCTTTGCATAGTGGTAAAAGGAGGGGGCGGGGCCAGAGGTGACATGTGCAAACACACCCTGTGGCGCGTTTTAAGTTGGGGAATTAAGACCCCTTCAATCCTGAGGGCCCCTGGGAGCCAACTAGGCCACCAGGTACCTCCAGTAAGAGCCACAGGCCTGCGTTGCAGAGAGGGGGTCCAGGCCATGCCCCTTTTTACACCTCTGTGCAACACAGCTCTGTGGCGCTCACTGGAGGTACCTAGTGGGCTAGTTGGACCCCAGGGACCCTCAGGATTCAAGGGCACTTAATCTCCCAACTTAAAACGGCAACAGGGTGTGTTTGCACACATGTCACCTCAGGACCCCCCTCCCTTCACCACTGTGCAAATGCGCCCCGTGGCGCGTTTTAAGAGGTAGTTTTAGTCACCCTGCCCTATTATGTACTAGGGACTTACAGAGGAGGTCATGCTAATCACAGGGGTACTCCAACGCATAGTGTTCCCTAGTGTATGTAGGTGTTTTCACTGTATTCTAAGTGTCTTTTAGCATAGCACTGGCTCTAGGCCTGGTTAGTCAGAGTCAGTTACCACCAGTACCTGTCTGAAAAAGTTGTGGGTACAGGATGATTTTGCAACAAGGCCTCTTTCTGGTCCTCTGTTGGTTCTTTCTGGACATGTTTAGCTTTTTCCTGCACTTTTCTTCGTCTTTGTGGACTTCTGTTGCCTCTTTCTGCATTTCTTTTGCTTCTTTCTGTGCGTTTTTCTTCTTTCTTCAGATGTCCAAGCTCTGTAGGCATAGTTGGAAACTAGCATTTAAAAAACCTTTGAAATTCACTTAAAAAAACATCGGTTTCAGGCACATTATAGTTAGAAATTACCATTTAAAAAACCTTTGAAATTCACTGAAAAAACCATAGGTTTTAAGGAAAGTTATAATTAGTTGGATATTTCACTTGTACAAAACCATAAAAATTCCCCCATTATAGTTAGTTCAGCTAACTATAACTCTTGCCCCTTCAATGCACTGCTGATGACGTCACATATTACATCACTCATGACATGGTCAGTGACATCAATGTCCAACTAACTATAACTTTCCCTAAAACCTATGTTTTTTTCAGTGAATATATATATATACTGGCTGAAAAAAATCAAAGGTTACAGGGACATTGTACTTCACTCAGAGTTCACTTGTACGAAATCATAGAAATTCAACAGTTATACTTATGTGAGCTAACTATAACTTACGCCCCCGCAATGCACTGCTTATGGTTTCACATATTACATCACTCATGACATGGTCAGTGAAATCACTCATACCATCTTAAATGACATAACTGATGACATTGTCCCATGACTGTAAGTGTTTCATAAATGTTTCTGAGCCTTAAAAATATGTTACAAAGCTACACCATAAGCTAAATTACTATAATTTCTGTACTAGTAATTAGACATACTATTTCTTACATATCTCATCTGATTAGCGTTGTGACTATCTGTATCAGTGTGTGAGTGTCTTTATGAGTGGGTGTGTGAGGTGCTGTATGGATATTCTAGTTACTATGTAAGTAGCTGTATGGGTGAGTGAGTAGCTGTGTGAGTGGCTATATTGGAGAGTGAGTGGATGTGTGAGTGGCTGTATCGATGAGTTAGTGGCTGTGTCAGTAGCTGCAAAGGTATGTGAATTACTGTATGGGCAACTGAGTAGCTGTGTGAGTGGCTGTATGGATGTGGGAGTGCGTGTGGCTGTGGGTGTGGGAGTGACTATGAGTGAGCGGGCAGATGTTTGAGTGTGTGTATAGGTAAGTGAGTGGGTGTGAGTGGCTATATTGGAGAGTGAATGGATGTATGAGTGGCTGTATGGATGAGTTAGTGGCTATGTCAGTAGCTACAAAGGTATGTGAATGGCTGTATGGGCTACTAAGTAGCTGCGTGAGTGGCTGTATGGATGTGGGAGTGGGTGTGGGAGTGACTGTATGTGTGAGTGGGCAGCTGTTTGACTGTGTGTATAGGTGAGTGGGTGTGAGTGGCTGTACTGGAGAATGAATGTCTGTGTGAATGGCTATAAGGGTGAGTGAGTGGGTGTATAAGTAGTTATATGGATGTGTGAATGGGTGTGTAAGTGGTTCTGTGGGTACTAGGTGTGTGAGTGGTTGTGTGGGTAGTTGAGTGGCTGTTTCAGTGGCTGTATGGGTAAGTGAGTGGGTGGGTATGTGAGTTGCTGAATTGGTGAGTGAGTAGAAGTGTGAGTGGCTGTATGGGTGAGTGTGTGGGTGAGTGACTACCTTTATGGGTAAGTGAGTGGCTGTGTCAGTCAGTCAAAAAGTAAAGTTTATTTGGACCATTGGTCTTTAAACAGCATAAAAACATGACATTTTATGTAAATATTCTAAAATTATTACAAATTCATTAACCAATGCCATTGTAGCAGTCTGATTTCCATTTACTTCCTCTCAATTTTACACAATACTCCATACATAAGTCATAAACACACCTGTATATGAGCATAAATCATTTTAAGAACAATAAAATTCCTATTCTAAAATATTTTTAAAAGGTATATATCAAGTAGAACTTTCGAAAATCCCTATCCATCATAGCTTCTAATCTAGATTACAGCCAACCATGTCCTATTCCATAAAAAACCTTTTTACAGCCTTCATATACATCGCAGTGGCTATTGAAGTTTCAAGATTTGGCATATCTGTAAGGAGTTCAATTGCTTGTGCATGCAACCTAATACCATATTTTAGAAAGACAGTGCATAAAAACTGTTTCCTCAGATCTAATAATTTAAGGCAGTCCATTAGGATATGTAAATTATCACATTTTGTGCCCAACCGGCATGTACATTGACCATCAGTTTGAATCAGTTCTGTTTTATTCTGCCATTTAACATAGCAGGATTAATGCTATTTCTCAACCTTAGTACTTCCAATATGAGCCCATGATTAGGTAGTATATCCAGATAGGGGTACCAGATTGCTTTCACCCAGCTATTTCTCATACATTTCACAGATTCTTTCTTTCTCAGATACTCCATGTCTTCCAACCAAGACAATTCCTTCTCTAGTGTTCTGAGTACACTCTTTGTCACTTCTATTTGAAGAGTCTGCTGATCAATTCTCAGGTCTAAATATTCATAGCTGGTGTACAATTTCTTTTCACCTATTTTGCCCATTTTAGGTCACTTTGCTGAATCTCACTCTTACAACATTGTGACACTTTCATATCTCCTCACGTCCCCAATCTTTTCCAGAATTGTAATTGGACCACTTGCACCTGTACATTCCATGAGGTCATGCCTAGGCCTGGGCTAAAATTTCGTTCCGTTCGCGGAAATTGCGATAATTTGTCATTTTCGCGTTCCGCGGAAAGCGCGAAAATGTCAAAATTTCCGCATTCCGCAGCTTTGCGATAATTTGGTTCTTGCTCGCGCTGTACAATAATACATTCTCACGCGCGCGCGATCACCTTACCTGAATCCCTGCGTTCGCCGACAAGTTTTCTTGATCCGGTCGCGTTCTCCATGAGATGTTGTATTGTTTTTAGCCATTTGCGCTGTCTCGCGACAGTTCGCGCCCGCAGGGACGTCATGCGTCGCACGATCACGTCTTTCTTCTCGCGATCATGCACCGCGAGACAACTGAAAACAAGATGGCCGCGCCTGTGAGCAACCGAATGGGTAAGTTGGCGAGCCGCAACCATGCAGAAAATCTCGCGAACATGCGGGAAAAAAACTTCCGCATCTTCCCGATATTTCCGCGTGTTTGCGATAATTTTTAACATTTTCGCGATAATTTGCGAAAGTGGATTTCGCAAATTCCGCCCACCCCAAGTCATGCCCAACTCCAATCTAATTGCCTGTCTCATGGATGAGACAGGCAATGACATTAGAGATGTTGTGCATTTTCCTTCCTCGATATCCCAGGTGCTTTAACCACCTAAGCAGAGAATGTTTGCTCCTTACTGTAGCTGCGGGGGTATCATAGCCTTTATCAATGGTCTACGGGACATGTCACCATAGCTGCGATTACATTTTTTCAGCCCACACACAGATGTATGGGCTTTTGCTTTCTGTGCCTCCAAATGTGTGCACCACTTTAGAGACTTGTCAAACCAGATTCCAACAGTGGATGTGAGTGGATGTGGGATTTTCTGAGAGGGTCTGTGAGTTGGTATGTGACTCTCTGAGTAGGCCTGTGAGTGGGTGTGAAAGAGTATGAGTAGGTCTGTAAGTGGACGCATGAGTGCCTGAGTGGGTCTGTGAGTGAGTGCACTTGTCTGAGTGTGCCTGTGAGTGGGTGCATGAGGGTCTGAATGGGTCTTTGAGTGGGTGTGAGAGCCTCTGAGTGGTTCAGTGAGTGGGTGCATGAGTGCCTGAGTGGGTTTGTGAGTGGGCATGAGAGTTTCCGAGTATGTCTCTGAGTGAGTTCATGAGTGTGAGTGAATCTCTGAGTTTGTGTGAGGGTGACTGAGTAGGTCTGTGAGTGGGTATATGAGTGTGTGAGTGGGTCTGTGAGTGAGTGTATTAGTGTCTGAGTGGGTCTGTCAGTGGGTATGTGAGTGCCTGAGTATGTGAGTGGGTGTCTAAGTGTCTTTTTTGGGCGTGTCATTAGCTGTATCAGTGATTGGGCCACAATGCAGCCGCACCTGCCCCTTAATCCAAAAAGAGTTCGAAAACACACTTACTTTGCCTTCACCAAGCCCAGGAGTTAGGATCATATGTCATTTACAGAAGTGGAGCTTCAACTGGGACACCTGCTACATTTACATGTGTAAGTGCTTACTGCTGAGGTTTAATTTTTGTGAAATGAGCATCAGGACCAGAATGACCCCATTCTCGGGGCCTGATCACAAGTCACTGAGGGAGGGGGCTGCAAAGCCCCCTTTCCATGGCATAGTTTTGCCCTGGGAAAAATATCTCCCAGGCCCAGCCAAAATGTAATGGGGAGGAGAACTACATGGTCCCCCTCTGTGGGCCAATTTCAGCCCCAGGGTTCCCATCCCCCAGGGCCCATCCATATGTCCCTCAGTGCCGTGGTTCCAGCAAGCGGGAGATCTTTGACAGCTTCTGCCATCCAAAATCAAACAACTATGTCCTGAGGATTGGCACCCCGGGACACAGGAGGAGCTGGCCCTGGGGTGTGTGGTTCCCTGGGCCATAATTGGCTCCAGGAGGGGGGCCGCGTGGACCCCCTCCTGCTCTGTGCATGGGCTGGCCCCTGGTAGGTGGTGGTGCCAGGGGCCGTATATGACTGCCTCCCACATATATTTTAAATGCTGGTCCCGAAGAGGTGGTAGTCCCTGGGCTGCGGGAGGTCCACATGGCCTCCGGTAATTATTACTGTTAAGCCCCAGGGAGGTGCCAATGGAGGGGGTCCCCATGGCCCCCCTCCATTTTAATAATGAAGCCCCAGGAAGGTGGTGGTCTCCGGGGCTCCCTTGAGTCCACTGAGGGAGGTCCAAATGGTCCCAAACAATATTTAAAATAAAGCCCCAATTAGGTGGTGGTCCCCGGGGCCCAAAAAGTCTCAGAAGGGGGGCTCTGTATGCCCCCTTCTTTTATTATAAAATGCACCTGGGAAATGGCCCACCTAGTAGCTTCTTGAAAACCAAGCACGAGATAATACACTTTTCTTTTTTCTTTCATGGTGATATTCGCTAATATTTCACGAAAATCAGAGTGAATTAAACAAAAAAAATGTTTGCCCTGCTGGGGTCCCTCTGGAACCCCAAGACCAAGCCTTGGGGGTCAGGGTATTCCTACCCTGCCCCCTATTCTATTTTTTGGGGGGACTTGGCTGAAGCCGAGTCCAAAGATGGCTGCCAACACTACCTGGTTGAACTGTTGGCAGTCAATCAAAGCTCTGTAGATCTCTGCACAAGCTTGTCATTAATTATGAAGGCTTCACGGTGATAGATATACAAATTTGGATTTCCTTTAATATCTTGCAACTACTGAAAGGATTTACACCAAATAAAAACAATCATAATTTGCAGACCAAAAGCTAGCGTTCTGCCAAATTTGGTGTAATTCCATCCAGTGGTTCGGTCTGCAGGCGTGTCTAATGAGTCTACGGGAATCAACAGGGGAAACAAACTTATTTTGACCTCCTCTTTTCTCAGCTCCCACTTCATGGATCACCCCAAAACTTTCCATGCACAACTAAATTTACTGGCGCACTTTCTTAGATGCCTGAGAGCGCTGTGCTACATGAGGGAGGAGCACCATTTTCAAACACGACAAAAAGGCTGTGGAGTGGAACGGTTCCACATCATGTAGCATGGTGCTCTCATGCATCAAAGAAAGCTTGTTTTCCTGAGCCCTATCCTACAAAGGAGGTAAAAAGGACTATAAAAGAGACATTTATGCACTGTACCTACTAAAGGATAATATTGAATACTCACCATTTATGACCACAAGTCCCAGCATACTATTTGGCAAATGAAATGTGCCACGCCTACTAAGAGCCATTATGCCAATAAAAAGAAATTGAACAAAGGTGAGCTCACAGTGTAATTTTGTCAGCCCAAGAAGAAGAGGTGTTATGCTTCGAAATGCTTCAGCTTCATGAAGTAATTACTGGGAGCAGGGAGTCGAGCTGCAGCGAGGCTTGTCACTGAAGGAGAACGCCGTTGAGTGCCCCTCTCGTTGCTTTAGGGCATTTGTTGTACTATATATATATATATATATATATATATTCAGTGAATATATATATATATATATATATATATATATATATATATATATATATATATATATATTCACTGAAAAAACCATAGGTTTCAGGGGCGTTATAGTTAGCTGGACTTTTCACTCGTACAAAACCATTGAAATTCCCCCGTTATAGTTAGTTCAGCTAACTATAACTCGCGCGCCCGCAATGCACTGCTGATGACGTCACATATTACATCACTCATGACATGGTCAGTGACATTACTCATGACATCACTGATGACATCTCAAATAACATCACTGATGACATCATCCAGTGAATGTGTGTTTTTCTAAAAATTACATATGTTTTATATATGTATATCTCAAGGTCGATGGAAGAATAAATGGGTATATAAGTGTCTAAATGGATGATTTGTTTTTGAAAAATTGATTGTATAACTGCCTGATTAAGTGTATCTTAGTGAATACATGGCTTAGTGAGTAATGTTTAAATGTGTAAATATCTGTATCAGTCTCTCACTTTGTGTATAAGTGGCTGCATGGGTCGGTGAGTAGCTACATGAGTGTCTATATAGGTTATTAGTTGGTTTTTTGAGTATCAGTAGAAGTGTCTGATGTCTGTATGGTTCGGTGGGGGGGTATTACGTAGTGCATAGGTACATGAATGAGTGACTCACTGTTTGCATGTGTTGAAGACAGCATGTGTGCAGGACTGTATGGGTGGATGAGTGTGTGCATGGGTGTGTTAGTGAGTGAATGACTGTCTCAATAGTGTCTCTATGAGTAACTACATATGTTTTAAACTAGTATATGTGACTATTGGTGTATATAAGTGAGTATATGTGAGAGTGAGAGATTGAAAGAGTTCCTGTATGAATAAGTATGTGTTTCTATAAGTGATTGTTAAAAAGACTAAGTATGTGTAAGTTTCTGTAGAAGTAAGTGTGGTGGTGTGTGTATAACTGTATATGCAGGTAAACGGATGTTTGATTCTTTATTAGCATGAGTGACTATGTGTGTGAGTAACTTTATGGATGAGTGGCATTGTGTAACAGGATGTATAGGTGTATGAGTACATATGATGAGTGAGTACATGTATGAGTGACTGTATAGGACTGTTGGTGAATGAGTGGATGTGGATGTGGATCTTACAATTACTGAATAGGTTGTTGTAACTGGTATTGGTATGTCCATTGTTTTGAAAATTTTAATTTCTATTTTTGAATGTGTGTATCAAAGGTTATATTAGGGGGAGAGGAGGTCTGCCACTCTATCACAAGGATGATGTTATCAGTGATGTCATCAGTGATGTCATGAGTGATGTCACTGACCTTGTCATGAGTGATGTAATATGTGACGTCATCAGCAGTGCATTGCGGGCGCGCGAGTTATAGTTAGCTGAACTAACTATAACGGGGGAATTTCTATGGTTTTGTACGAGTGAAAAGTCCAGCTAACTATAACGCCCCTGAAACCTATGGTTTTTTTCAGTGAATTTCTAAGGTTTTTTAAATGCTAATTCCTAGCTATAACGTGCCTGAAACCTATGTTTTTTTCAGTGAATTTCAAAGGTTTTTTAAATGCTAATTTCTAGCTATGCCTACAGAGATAGGACATGTGAAGAAAGAAGGAAAAACGCACAGAAAGAAAAAAAAGAAATGCAGAAAGAAGCAACAGAAGTCCTCAAAGACGAAGAAAAGTGCAGGAAGAAGTATAACGTGCAGAAAGAACAAACAGAAGAGCAGAAACAAGCCTTGTTGCAAAATCATCCTGTACCCTCAACTTTTTCAGACGGATACTGGTGGTAACTGAGTCTGACTAACCAGTCCTAGAGCCAGTGCTATGTTAAAAGACACTCAGAATACAGTGAAAACACCTACATACACTAGGGCACACTATGTGTTGGGGTCCCCCTGTGATTAGCATGACCTCCTCTGTAAGCCCCTAGTATATAATAGGGCAGGGGATTAAAACTACCTCCTAAAACGCACCACAGGGCGTGTTTGAACACGTCACCTCATGCCCCGTCCCCTCCCTTCCCCACTGTGTAAACACGCCCTGTAGCCGTTTTAAGTTGGGAGATTAAGTCCCCTTGAATCCTGAGGGTCCCTAGGGTCCAACTAGACCACTAGGTACCTCCAGTAAGCGCCACAGAGCTGCGTTGCAGAGAGGTGTAAAAAGTGGCACGGCCTGCACCACCTCTCTGCAACGCAGAGCAGTGGTGCTTACTGGAAGCACCTAGTGGGCTAGTTGGACCCAAGGGTTCCTCAGGATTGAAAGGGAATTATTTCCCCAACTTAAAAATGCGCCACAGGGCCAGTGGGCGTTCTGAGTTGAGAGATTAAGTCCCCTTGAATCCTAAGGTTCCCTAGGGTCAAACTAGCCCACTAGGTACCTCCAGTAAGCGCCAAAGAGCTGCGTTGCATGGAGGTGTAAAATGGGGCGTGGCCTCAGAACACCTGTCTGCAACGCAGCTCCCTGGCGCATACTGGAGATACCTGTTGGGCTAGTTGGCCCTCAGGGACCCTCAGTATTGAAGGGGAATTAATTTCTCAACTTACAACTGGCCAGGGGGCACGTTTGCAGAGTGCTGCAAGGAGGGGGCGTGGCCTCCGGCGTGATCCCGGTCTTTTATTTATTTATTTTTAAGAAGGAGGGCTGTGTGGCCCCCTTTCTTTTTCTAATTTATTAGCCCAGGGCCTGCACTCTAATTTTTTTTTGTTGAAAAAAATTAATTTGGCCCTCCCAAGGCCTTAATCGGCCCCGGGGACCCCAACCCCAGGTCATGGCCTTTTTGAAATGTTTTTATTCTTTAGTAGGGGGGCTGTGTTGCCCCCCTCCTCAGGCCACTTATGGCCCCAGGGACCCCATCCCCCGGGGCCGGCCTTTGTTTTTTTTTTTTTAAATATATTTATAGAAACACCTAGGACATGCTGGACAAACCGTATGTACCTATCACCATGACGATTTGCGTGATATTCATTAAAAGGTGACTATGCATACAATGAATCCACGTAGAATGTATTCACACCGCTAGTGAAGCTCTGACATGTCTGACACCCTACCGTGCCTAAACCCGGCGCCCCCGCTGGTGGGTACTCTCCAAGTAGACACCCTTGTCGTTTATTTATACAAACATGGGTAACTATTGACGGGCACATTCAATACACATGCACACCAAGCCATTCAAAGGGGATTTGACAAAAATTCGACCAAAACTATGCAAGAAACCCCCCTCACGGTTAATAAAACACACATCCACTGCCAGATGTGTAATACTTTTATTTTACTCTCTGGAAGGGGGACAAACATCACTTGAGAGTCACAGCGCGCTCCTGGCAGAGCCCAATGCTGTGTTACACCCACCATTGCCTGCTGAGTGCCACACACCTCTGTGTTGTATTCCACTAGCTAGTGCATATGCTATGACACTCTCTAGCCCATGTGCACTGTAACACCACCCCGTGAATATGTCATGCCACACTTGTCTTCGCACGGGTTATATTGCCCCATCTAACATGCCTTCCTCGATGCCTATGTTATAACGCACAGTGCTATGCCTTACATATTACAATCTGGGATCCATATCTTTGTCACAGTGCATATGCAACGTTACACTCCCCAGCACATATTTTATATTACAACATTAGAGACTAGTTAGGTTACACAACACTGCCCTGTGCATATTACACTCCAAGGCGCATATCGCATAGCACACGCTAGAGCCTGTGCTATCTCGCGCTCTCCAATGAATCTGTCATTGCGCACAATGTATTGCATATTATATATTACGCCCGGTTCATCTTATATCACACTTTTTGGTGCATAGTTTATACCATACACTATATCTAGTTTTCTTTTTCAATCGTGCTCTCGGGACTATGTTCTATATAACACTGTGTTCACCTACCCTTTTCACGGGCATTACATTTTGCGATAGGGGGTGGAGGGTCAGGGGGTGTTTCTGCCAAGTGAGCCCGGAGTCACAGTCACAAACGTCCTCTTCTTCCTGAATAAAAGTGAGATTATGCTGCATACTTGTTCATATTTTAAGTAGTTTGCACAGACACACGTTTTAAAAACAATAAAGTTCCTATTACCCGCCTTCTCTGAACAGTTAGCTTGCTGCCCCATCCCCCCCCTCCCTATCCTCTGTTGTGTGAATCCATGGACTAGCCTCCTCCCTCCTGCCATGCATGGTCTGATGTGCTGCCACTGCCCTCAATTTAGTATGATGTACCAGTCCACTCCTCCTGCCCTCCATTGCCCAATTCTATGCCCCATCATTGACCTCCTGCTTAAACTCTGTGCTTAGCTTGCTGCCCCTATTCTCCTTCCCCCTGCCCTCTGATGTCTTTGTGCATGCCCCTGTTCCATCCTTTTTGCCCACCACGTTCCATGGACCTGCCACTCCTATCTACTCTGAGTGTTCTGTTGAGCTGCCACTCCCCTCCCACCTGCCTAGCATTGTCAGATGACTGTAACCTGTCCCTGCCACCTCCACCCTGCCTGTCCACATACCATGCCCCTATCCTCTTCCTCCTGTCCTACATGGTGTATTGTACTGCCACACCCTTCTGCCCTCCCTGGTCTGTTGTGCTGCAACTGCTCCTCCTGCCTTCCCCGTGCGGTCTGTTGTGAGGCCCCTTCCCCTGAACTTTCTTGTCTGTGCACAGGTCCTGACCCTCCCTTCTATCCTCCATCGTCCTTTGTGCATGCCCCTGCACCCTCCTTCTTGCCCATCATAGCCATTGTGCTGCCACTAACCCTCCCACTTGCCATGCATGGTCTTCTGTGTTGCCATGGCCCCTCCCACCTTCCCTGTGTGGTCAGTTAGCTGCCCCTGACCCCCTCCCACCTTCCCTCCATGGTCTGTGTGTATGCCATCACAGTCTCACTGTTGCTCTTCATGGTATGTCTTGCTTCTAGTGCCCATCCTGCCTGACCTCCATGGCTATCTTGCTGCTCCTGCCCTGCCCCCTTGCCCCCAGCCCTCTGTTTACATGTGCAGACCCCTACTCCCTCCCTCCTGGCTTGTCTGTTCCATTGTAAAGCCCCTGATCCGTCCCTCCTGCCCTTTATGGTCTGTTATGCTGCAGCTTTCGCTCCTGGCTGTCCATTATGGTCAGCTAGCTACCATTGCCTCTTGCCCCTCTGTTCTCTGTTGTCCATGTGCATGGTCCTGTCCCCTCCCTCTTGCTCTCTATGGATTGTTGTGCTGCACTCCTGTCCCGCATGCCCTGTGTGGTGTATTGTGCTGCTGCAAACCCTGATGCCTGCCCTGCAGGGTCAGTTTGGTGCACCTCTACATGTCCCTCCTGTCCTCTGTTATCCAAGTCCATGTCCCTACCCCATTTCCTTCCATGATCCAATGTACCATACTTGCGAACATTTTGAACTTGGTAAGAGGGAGATTTTGAAAAAAAACTGGGGTAGTGATTTTCCCCTTTGAGTTACATTGAAAAAGAGGAGATTGTAGACAGGAGACAGATCAAATAAAGCCCATTTGAGCTTAAAAACATTGGACGTTTCCTGGCTGAATCGGGTCTGTTGGCATGTATGGTTGTACTACCATTACCTCTTCCTTCTGCCCACAATGGTTTATTACATTGCCACAGCCTCTCTTGCAAGTCCTGTATTGTTGGTTTGTTGCCCCTGCCCCCCTTTCCACTGCCCTCCATAGTCTGTTGTGCTGCCACGGCCCTTCCTGCCTGCTCAGTGTGGTTAAATTGTTGCCTTTGCACCCTCCTACCTGCCTTCAATTTTCAGAGTCCGTGCCCCTGGCCTCTGCCTCTCAACAGTATCCTAATGAACAACTAGATTGCTAACATTCTATATTTATTACAAAAGTGTGGAACGCCTGACGTCATCTTGATGTAATCAAAACTGTAATACCTAGAGCATTTCCTTTAGAAATTACATATATGAGAGGGTCTTATTGGCATCAAAATTATGGTTAGTGCTCTAAAAGACTAAAATAAGGACATATTTTCTGAGTTTTCAAATAGCGACAAAGCACTTTTAAATTATTTGTTATCTTTATGTTTTTTTATCCAGTTGACCACTTGATTAAATGTTGCACTTAGGGGAGAGGATGTGGTGTTACTTCCAGAACTGCAGACTTTGCAACTGGGGAACCAGGTTGGAGTTTCTGCTTCAGCTCGACATTCTGTGATTCTGGTCAAATCACTTAGTCTCCCCATGTCTACAACCAAAATGAATTTGTTCTTGTGTGATGTAACCAATGCTCATGTAAAGCACTCCAATACCTGACAAGTCTGCACTATATAACACTGCAAAAACACAAAATAATAAGTGTTTTGCACACTTCTGTCATTGGGCTATATTTGGGCTACATCTGGGTGATTTTGGGCTACATTTGGGCTCTTTTGTCCCCGGTGGCCATCTTGGGAGATTTATTTGTTATGAAGTTTCCTAATTTCCTCATGTACTGCAGTCTCCTCAGTAGGAAATGCTTTCAGTTTTTTACTTTGATTCCATAATAAAGGTATTGGTATTCAGATATGTCACACATTTGCCATAAATTCTGAATGTTAGCACTCTAGTTGCTCATTAGATCACTGTAGTAAAACTACTGTTCACCATGGAAGTCTGCTCCTGGTATTAAAAGTGCATGTTTCAGTCTGCATGTCAGAATTTTTTCATGAAATAGAAGAGGATTTGAGAAGTCACTGAACATGTGCCCTAATTTTTCTTTCTGCAGCACTAATCATACTTTCTTTGGCAAAATGAACGCCCTCATTTTGTTCCTTTTTAAATTAAATGTTTTAAGAGTTACCACTTTAATCCAAGCAAGATGGCTTCAGGTGAGCCATACGTTTGTCATAAGTAGGACTGTTAGCGCTCTAGTTGTTCTTTAGAACACTCTAGGAAGCTGCAGTAGAACACAAACGAATCAACTGACATCCTTGTTGGATGTACATGTTTTACTGAGAATGTCAGACTTCATTCTTACATGACTGAGAAAGATAATGTGAATTTACAGAAAATATGCTCTCAGTTAGCTTATAGATCACCTTCCAAACCTCTGTGGGAAAAGCATGAGAAAATAGTTTTCTCTCAAACATGCTTCATGAAATCACAGCAGAAGGCTTTTTCACATGGTAAAATCACCTTAGAACACACCACAATTCCTAAAATGAGTATGGTACCATCAACAAATGATTTATAATGTAACTAAAGTCTTAAAACCTTCTATTAACTGCAATGCTTTTTAGTGAGGTGCTATCATGTATATTGGTCCCAAGATGGCTGCCAACACTTCTTGGATGAAGTACTGACAGCCAATCAGATCTCACGATGAGATGTGTCGTTAGGCTCCGCCCAGATATATTTGTGATTTTACTTTTGATTTTCTCAGGAACTACTGAACAGATTGACACCATATATGCAAAAGGCACATCCCTGAGCTGAGGACTACCTCTCTGCCAAATTTCAAGTGATTCTGTTCAGCCATTCGGGCTGTACCTTGGACTAAAGATCCCTATGGAAAATTGCATGGGAAAAATGCGTTTTGGGACCCCCCTTTTTTCTCAGCCCCCGCTTGGCGAATCCCCCCGAGACTTTCAGGGTAGGAGCGGAGCGCCCCACCTATTTTGAAAATTTCGCGAGGATTCGTCAACCGGCGGCAAAGTTATTCCAAATAGAATGTTGCGGATTTCCTATGGAAACACGGTCCTAACTATAACTATCTACTGGCGACCGCCAGTAGATAATATATATATATCATAGAATTTGACAGTAAGGCCCCCAATGGATTAAACAATACAGATGAAATGTACCATTTTCTGTAACTAACACTGGGTCTCACGATACCTACGGGTGGCTTGATTACTGTTTTGAGACATACAGGTACTTGTTTAGTCCACTATTTATTTATTTATTTCTTGTGAGTCATTGAAATCTATATAATGTCGATATTCATCTTCCATATCAAATAAGTGCACATTTCTTTCAAGATAGCTAAACAGGATTGTTTGGTTTTTTCCACTTTGTTTATATCATTGAAAATATCAATTGGTTTTAGTCAGATTTTAGCCCGGTTTTTAACTTTGTTAAATGTGGGTTTTTAACTGTCTTTTACCTTGTTGTTTTCTTTAGAGTTGCTTACGCATTTTTATTGACTATGTATTTGGCACATTTCTATGTTTGCACTAGCACTTTATGACGATCCACTCTGGATCAGTTTATCAGTATTTATAATCCGTATAAATGACACTGCTACGATTGGTCTGTGAACAGATAAATTAGATGGGCAACAAAAGATGCAGCATTGAAGCAGTTATATGATAACATGGAGTCATGATGATATTTTGTATTGTGGTAACTTAGTTCTAACCAATTGAAATTGTTGCATTATTTTAACAAATCTTTTTGGTTTTAAATCACAATATATACAATTGTTACTATAGGTTTTTTATATAGACATTTTATAAAGACTCTATTTATTAATATTATTTATAGGATTTTATAACTATTTATTATTAGTATTGTATAATTGTATTATATAATGTAGTGACTCCATAAGTTGCATTTACGCATTTAAGCAGTCCATGTTAGAAAACAGACTATTAACAACTAGTTACGTTTTGCAGTGTGTCTTCTATGTTTATACATCATGTGATGTCAGCACTCTAATCACGGTGAAGCATTTAAAAACAATGATGAGTATGCTTCAAACTGACTTGTGAGCAAGGGCTTTCGTAGCCCGAAACGCGTCAGGTTCGAGGTTGAAGAACAAATAAACTCCATCTAACCTACTTTCGCTGGGTCCGCGTCTCTGTTCGCCATTGCTGTGGAGGTGCAGGGATACTATCGTTTTCTATATATATATATATATATATATATATATAGTTATCTATTTATATCAAACACAACTCCTACTCCACAAGAAAGAGACACATACACAAGGGCTGCTGAATTAGGGCTTTTTTACTGCATCATGGCTACGCGCTAAAATGCAAAAAACAGTCTCCCTCCATCCAAGTAGACAAGGGGGCACGGCGGGGTTTAAAATTTCATCTATTATATACATATATATATATATATATTCACTGAAAAAACCATAGGTTTCACACATGTTATAGTTAGCGGAAATTTTACTGATAAAAAACCAGTGAAATTCCCCCGTTATAGTTAGTGCAGGCAACTATAACTCACGCGACCGCAATCCTCTGCTGATGCTAATACTGTATTTAGACACTTATATGCCCATGTCTTCTTCCATACATTTTTAGCTATACATATATTACAAATATTTTTTTTTCATAAAGACACATATGTCATCAGCAGAAGATTGCGGTCGCGTGAGTTATAGTTGCCTGCACTAACTATAACGGGGGAATTTCACTGGTTTTTTATCAGTAAAATTTCCGCTAACTATAACATGTGTGAAACCTATGGTTTTTTCAGTGAATTTGCAAGGTTTTTTAAATGCTAATTCCTAACTATAACGTGTGTGAAACCTATGGTTTTTTCAGTGAATTTGTACGGTTTTTTAAAAGCTAAGTTACTTTACGCCATTCGAGGCGTGCGCGCCCACTTAACGCAGTTCGTTCCGTGCACGGTTTTTATCAACTTTAATAAGCCCTGTACATTTGGTGGCCTTCGGCCACCAAAAGCACAGGGGGTGGGGTCAATGTGGATAGTGTTTTTTTTATTTCAATTTTATAATTTCATGTTGCCAAAATTTAGTTTTTTTTACCTATTAATAAGCCCTGTACATTTGGTGGCCTGCTGCCACCTAAAAGCACAGGGGGTGGGGTAAGTGTGGATAGTGTTTTTTTTATTTTTATTTTTTTACCGTACGCTTACGGTAAGCGTACGGTAAGCGTACCCCGCGAAATTGCCGAAAAAAAAATAAAACCGTTTTTGCTCTTGGGGGATGTTTGTGGACTCCCTCAACATGACTATGTGGGAGGGAGTTGTCAAAACAGCCCCGTAACATGTTTTTGGCCATCATGTTTGATAAACAACACTCAGTGCGAGAGACAAAATGGCGGCCGCCGCTTCCTGGTTTCGGCCGATTCGAATGTTTACTAAGATCTAAGAGCCAATCAGAATCGCGCTCGCGCACGCCACCGTACGCTTACCGTAAGCGTACGGTAAGCGTACCGTAAGCAGGCTCAGATATATATATTGATTTAAAGGCTATTTTCTCAGAATCTACTGAACAGATTTACACCAAACCTACAAAAGGCACTTCCTTGACCTAGGGACTACCTCTCTGCCAAATTTTGAGTAATTCTGTTCAGCCGTTCGGGCTGTAGCTCGTTCTAAAGGTCCTACGGAAAAATGCATGGGAAAAACGCGTTTTGGGACCCCCCTTTTATCTCAGCCCCCGCTTGACGGCTCCCCCCGAGACTTTCAGGGTAGGAGCGGAGCGTAGCGCCCCACCTATTTTGAGAAATTCGCGAGGATTCGTCGACCGGCGCCAAAGTTATTCAAAATAGAATGTTGAGGTTTTCCTATGGAAACGTGGTCCTAACTATAACTACCTACTGGCGACCGCCAGTAGGTAATATATATATATATATATATATATATATATATATATATATATGTATATATCATCTACTGGCGGCCGCCAGTAGGTAGTTATAGTTAGGACCGAGTTTCCATAGGAAATCTCAAAATTCTATTTTGAATAACTTTGGTGCCGGTTGACGAATCCACGCGAAAATTTCAAAACTAATGGGGCGCTCTGCTCAGCTCCTACCCTGAAAGTCTCGGGGTGATTCATCAAGTGGGGGCTGAGAAAAAAGGGGGGTCCCAAAACGCGTTTTCCCCATGCATTTTCCCATAGAACCTTTAGTCGAAGGTACAGCCCGAACGGCTGAACAGAATTAGTTGAAATTTGGCAAAGAGGTAGTCCTCAGGTCAGGCATCTGAATAACGGCTTCCTGAAGGTTCCCCCGAGTGGCCTCTTTCCTTTTCCAACCGGAGGGGTGTTTTGTTTCAATTCGATTGGTGCACCAGCCAGAGGTGTACAAGAGACCCCGCTCTACAAAGTGGTAGGAGAGACACTGGCACCAGCTGTTGCAGCTTTAACTTTCCTTCGTGGTATCGAAACAACTCCTGCCCGCCCCGAGTGTTGTCTCAGCCAAGGACTGCTGCCAGGTGCAGCTCGTGACTGCACGAGGAGCCGCAATCACTGCATTGACGACTCACAGCCCGGCGGACATCTGCACTGGAGGTTGGAGCGTAAAGGGGACCCAAGGGAGCCTGAGGATACTATTTTACCGGGACACTCCATGTTTGATACCGCGTCTTTGCCCTGACCAGTGATTCCGTCTCCACGTTGCACCCACCGGGGAGCGGTGCTTTCTGGGAAATGCAGTTCGCTTTGAACTTCTTTGGGTGAACGAACATGTGATCTGGGGTTGGAACTTACCGTCCAATGATGACAAGGCAGGACACTTTAAAAGACGTGGGTGGAGTTCTATCGTGTGTGTAGCAGCATCTGAGGAAGGCAATTTATGCCGAAATGCATCATGCTGTGGGATCTGAATAAACGGCTTCCTGAAGGTTTCCCCGAGTGGCCTCTTTCCTTTTCCAACCGGAGGGGTGTTTTGTTTCAATTCGATTGGTGCACACCAGCCAGAGGTGTACAAGAGACCCCGCTCTACAAAGTGGTAGGAGAGACACTGGCACCAGCTGTTGCAGCTTTAACTTTCCTTCGTGGTATCGAAACAACTCCTGCCCGCCACGAGTGTTGTCTCAGCCAAGGACTGCTGCCAGGTGCAGCTCGTGACTGCACGAGGAGCCGCAATCACTGCATTGACGACTCACAGCCCGGCGGACATCTGCACTGGAGGTTGGAGCGTAAAGGGGACCCAAGGGAGCCTGAGGATACTATTTTACCGGGACACTCCATGTTTGATACCGCGTCTTTGCCCTGACCAGTGATTCCGTCTCCACGTTGCACCCACCGGGGAGCGGTGCTTTCTGGGAAATGCAGTTCGCTTTGAACTTCTTTGGGTGAACGAACATGTGATCTGGGGTTGGAACTTACCGTCCAATGATGACAAGGCAGGACACTTTAAAAGACGTGGGTGGAGTTCTATCGTGTGTGTAGCAGCATCTGAGGAAGGCAATTTATGCCGAAATGCATCATGCTGTGGGATCTGAATAAACGGCTTCCTGAAGGATTCCCCGAGTGGCCTCTTTCCTTTTCCAACCGGAGGGGTGTTTTGTTTCAATTCGATTGGTGCACCAGCCAGAGGTGTACAAGAGACCCCGCTCTACAAAGTGGTAGGAGAGACACTGGCACCAGCTGTTGCAGCTTTAACTTTCCTTCGTGGTATCGAAACAACTCCTGCCCGCCCCGAGTGCTGTCTCAGCCAAGGACTGCTGCCAGGTGCAGCTCGTGACTGCACGAGGAGCCGCAATCACTGCATTGACGACTCACAGCCCGGCGGACATCTGCACTGGAGGTTGGAGCGTAAAGGGGACCCAAGGGAGCCTGAGGATACTATTTTACCGGGACACTCCATGTTTGATACCGCGTCTTTGCCCTGACCAGTGATTCCGTCTCCACGTTGCACCCACTGGGGAGCGGTGCTTTCTGGGAAATGCAGTTCGCTTTGAACTTCTTTGGGTGAACGAACATGTGATCTGGGGTTGGAACTTACCGTCCAATGATGACAAGGCAGGACACTTTAAAAGACGTGGGTGGAGTTCTATCGTGTGTGTAGCAGCATCTGAGGAAGGCAATTTATGCCGAAATGCATCATGCTGTGGGATCTGAATAAACGGCTTCCTGAAGGTTTCCCCGAGTGGCCTCTTTCCTTTTCCAACCGGAGGGGTGTTTAGTTTCATATATATATATATATATATATATATATATGTATATATATATATATATATTACCTACTGGCGGTCGCCAGTAGGTAGTTATAGTTAGGACCCCTTTTCCATAGGAAAACCTCAACATTCTATTTTGAATAACTTTGGCGCCGGTCGATGAATCCTCGCGAATTTCTCAAAATAGGTGGGGCGCTACGCTCCGCTCCTACCCTGAAAGTCTCGGGGGGATTCGTCAAGCGGGGGCTGAGATAAAAGGGGGGTCCCAAAACGCGTTTTTCCCATGCATTTTTCCATAGGACCTTTAGAACGAGCTACAGCCCGAACGGCTGAACAGAATTACTAGAAATTTGGCAGAGAGGTAGTCCCTAGGTCAAGGAAGTGCCTTTTGTAGGTTTGGTGTAAATCTGTTCAGTAGATTCTGAGAAAATAGCCTTTAAATCAATATATATATCTGAGCCCGCTTACGGTACGCTTACCGTACGCTTACCGTAAGCGTACGGTGGCGTGCGCGAGCGCGATTCTGATTGGCTCTTAGATCTTAGTAAACATTCGAATCGGCCGAAACCAGGAAGCGGCGTCCGCCATTTTGTCTCTCGCATTGAGAGTTATTTCTCAAACTTGATGCCCAAAAACATGTTACGGGGCATTTTTGACAACTCCCTCCCACACAGTCATGTTGAGGGAGTCCCCAAACATCCCCCAAGAGCAAAAACGGTTTTATTTTTTTTTCGGCAATTTCGCCGAGTACGCTTACCGTACGCTTACCGTAAGCGTACGGTAAAAAAAAAAAAAAAAAAAAACACTATCCACACTTACCCCACCCCCTGTGCTTTTGGTGGCCGGAGGCCACCAAATGTACAGGGCTTATTAATAGGTAAAAAAAACTAAATTTTGGCAACATGAAATTATAAAATCGAAATAAAAAAAACACTATCCACATTGACCCCACCCCCTGTGCTTTTGGTGGCCGAAGGCCACCAAATGTACAGGGCTTATTAAAGTTGATAAAAACCGTGCACGGAACGAACTGCGTTAAGTGGGCGCGCACGCCTCGAATGGCGTAAAGTAACTTAGCATTTAAAAAACCGTACAAATTCACTGAAAAAACCATAGGTTTCACACACGTTATAGTTAGGAATTAGCATTTAAAAAACCTTGCAAATTCACTGAAAAAACCATAGGTTTCACACATGTTATAGTTAGCGGAAATTTTACTGATAAAAAACCAGTGAAATTGCCCCGTTATAGTTAGTGCTGGCAACTATAACTCACGCGACCGCAATCTTCTGCTGATGACATATGTGTCTTTATGAAAAAAAAATATTTGTAATATATGTATAGCTAAAAATGTATGGAAGAAGACATGGGCAAATAAGTGTCTAAATACAGTATTAGCATCAGCAGAGGATTGCGGTCGCGTGAGTTATAGTTGCCAGCACTAACTATAACGGGGCAATTTCACTGGTTTTTTATCAGTAAAATTTCCGCTAACTATAACATGTGTGAAACCTATGGTTTTTTCAGTGAATATATATATATATAGTTATCTATTTATATCAAACACAACTCCTACTCCACAAGGAAGAGACACATACACAAGGGCTGCTGAATTAGGGCTTTTTTACTGCATCATGGCTACGCGCTAAAATGCAAAAAACAGTCTCCCTCCATCCAAGTAGACAAGGGGGCACGGCGGGGTTTAAAATTTCATCTAATATATACATATATATATATATATATATATATATATATATATATATATATATATATATATATATATATTATCTACTGGCGGTCGCCAGTAGATAGTTATAGTTAGGACCCTGTTTCCATAGGAAATCCGCAACATTCTATTTGGAATAACTTTGGCGCCGGTCGATGAATCCTCGCGACATTTTCAAAATCGGTGGGGCGCTACGCTCCGCTCCTACCCTGAAAGTCTCAGGGGGATTCGTCAAGCGGGGGCTGAGAAAAAAGGGGGGTCCCAAAACGCGTTTTTCCCATGCATTTTTCCATAGGACCTTTAGACACAGCTACAGCCCGAACGGCTAAACAGAGTTACTTGAAATTTGGCAGAGAGGTAGTCCTCAGGTCAAGGAAGTGCCTTTTGTAGGTCTGGTGTAAATCTGTTCAGTAGTTCCTGAGAAAATAGCATTTAAATCAATATATATATGTGGGCGGAGCCTAACCACACATCTCATCCTGAGATCTGATTGGCTGTCAGCACTTCATCCAAGAAGTGTTGGCAGCCATCTTGGGACCAATATACATGATAGCACCTCATTAAAAAGCATTGCAGTTAATAGAAGGTTTTAAGACTTTAGTTACATTATAAATCATTTGTTGATGGTACCATACTCATTTTAGGAATTGTGGTATGTTCTAAGGTGATTTCACCATGTGAAAAAGCCTTCTGCTGGGATATCATGATTGAGAGAAAAATATTTTCTCATGCTTTTACCACAGAGGTTTGGAAGGTGATCTATAAGCTAAACTGAGAGCTTATTTTCTGTAAATTCACATTATCTTTCTCAGTCATGTGAGAATGTAGTCTGACATTCTCAGTAAAACATGTACATCCAACAAGGGCAGAGACTGTCAGTTGATTCCTTTGTGTTCTACTGCAGCTTTCCAGAGTGTTCCAAAGAACTACTAGAGCGCTAACCGTCCTACTTATGATAAATGTATGGCACACCTGAAGCCATCTTGCTTGGATTAAAGTGGTAACTCTTAAAACATTTAATTTAAAAAGGAACAAAATGAGGGGGTTCATTTTTCCATAAAAAGTATGATTAGTGCTGCAGAAAGAAAAATTAGGGCACATTTTGAGTGACTTCTCAAATCCTCTTCTATTTCATTAAAAAATTCTGACATGCAGACTGAAACATGCACTTTCAATACCAGCAGCAGTTTTCCCTGGTGAGCAGTAGCTTTACTACAGTGATCTAATGAGCAAAAAGAGTGCTAACATTCTGATTTTATGGCAAATGTGTGACACATTTGAATGCCTTCTTGATGGAATCAAAGTAAAAAACTGAAAGTATTTCCTACTGAGGAGACTGCAGTAAATGAGGAAATTAGGAAACTTCATAACAAATAAGTCTCCCAAGATGGCCACCAGAGACAAAAGAGCCCAAATGTAGCCCAAATATCACCCAGATGTAGCCCAAGTATAGCCCAATGACAGAATGTCCAAGAATGTTCTTAAAAACAACTAGAGCACTTACTGTCTTCATTATGACAAAAGTATGGCACACCTGAAGCCATCTTGATTGGAATAAACTGGTAACACTTAAAACATTTAATTTAAAAAGGAACACAATGAGGAGGTTCATTTTGCCATAGAAATTATGATTAATGCTGAAGAAAGAAAATGAGGGCACATTTTGAGTGACTTCTCAAATCCTCTTCTATTTCATTAAAAAATTCTGACATGCAGACTGAAACATGCACTTTTAATACCAGGAGCAGACTTCCATGGTGAACAGTAGTTTTACTACAGTGATCTAATGAGCAACTAGAGTGCTAACATTCAGAATTTATGGCAAATGTGTGACATATCTGAATACCTTCATGATGGAATCAAAGTAAAAAACTGAAAGCATTTCCGACTGAGGAGACTGCAGTACATGAGGAAATTAGGAAACTTCATAACAAATAAATCTCCCAAGATGGCCACCGGAGACAAAAGAGCCCAAATGTAGCCCAAAATCACCCAGATATAGCCCAAATATAGCCCAATGACAGAAGTGTGCAAAACACTTATTATTTTGTGTTTTTGCAGTGTTATATAGTGCAGACTTGTCAGGTATTGGAGTGCTTTACATGAGCATTGGTTACATCACACAAGAACAAATTCATTTTGGTTGTAGACATGGGGAGACTAAGTGATTTGACCAGAATTACAGAATGTCGAGCTGAAGCAGAAACTTCAACCTGGTTCCCCAGTTGCAAAGTCTGCAGTTCTGGAAGTAACACCACATCCTCTCCCCTAAGTGCAACATTTAATCAAGTTGCCAACTAGATAAAAAAACATAAAGATAACAAATAATTTAAAAGTGCTTTGTCGCTATTTGAAAACTCAGAAAATATGTCCTTATTTTAGTCTTTTAGAGCACTAACCATAATTTTGAAGCCAATAAGACCCTCTCATATATGTAATTTCTAAAGGAATGCTATAGGTATTACAGTTTTGATTACATTAAGATGATGTCAGGCGTTCCACACTTTTGTAATAAATATAGAATGTTAGCAATCTAGTTGTTCATTAGGATACTGTTGAGAGGCAGAGGCCAGGGGCACGGACTCTGAAAATTGAAGGCAGGTAGGAGGGTGCAAAGGCAACAATTTAACCACACTGAGCAGGCAGGAAGGGCCGTGGAAGCACAACAGACTATGGAGGGCAGTGGAAAGGGGGGCAGGGGCAACAAACCAACAATACAGGACTTGCAAGAGAGGCTGTTGGAGGGAAGATCTATTACGGGTCAAGGAAGCTAGGGGCGGTCCCCAGAGCCCCGGGAGCCACCACAGAACTGAGCAGGAGAGTGAGTCAGGGACAAAAGGGGCACCTTAATTTGAGCCGGGGTGCCTAGGAACGCTTGCTCCAAAAATGAAGAAAACAGACATATGAGACATGGAATTGGAGGCAGAATACAATGGCAGTTTAATGAGAAGATGCAACTTCAAAGAAACCGCAGAATAGAGACATAAAGTACAAAATACAGAATCCAGATAATCATACAGCTGTCATGATATTCTCTGTATCTCAATTAATGGACTGACAGAGAGAGAGAGAAAACACATCTATAAATGCATCATGAGAAACAAGTTATACCAAGGAAAATGTTACCTAGGGACACTCACATTTACTCTTAGAGCAAGCATTCCTGCAATTACAATACAACATCTTTTAAATGCAAAAGTAAAGAGAACAATGGTTAAAAAATAACATGACATTTCATATAGGTAAAATAGAATAAGATACTTCAAGCAAAGCAGAGCAAGACATTTTAAGCAAAGGAAGACAAGAGCTCCCAGTTCTTGGGGAAAACCTGCACAGCCTGTTAACCTACATACAGACGGCGAGGTTGTCCGTCGATATCTGTGGGTGCTCCCTTTTTATATCATTTTGTGGGCTCCTTTGCACGCTACATCTACCTACGTATGCTACCCAAAAGCTTCGTCTGCAGATTTTACCAGACATTTCGTCATTTACCCACTTAATGCTGACAATGGACTGGGTGAAAAGGTCAGTCTCTCAGGCCAATCGCTTATCGTAAGTTCCATAGAGCAAGCAGAAAATAATGGGTATTCTACAGGAATTCAATATATTCATGTATAAAATCTCCTCAGTTCTCCTAACTTGACGCTCTGCGGTTGCCACTTCCTTAAAAGCGGGAAACCTGCCCAGGAAGCAAGTACCAGTCCAGGATGCAGCCTACTGTATGTCGACAGCTTCAGGGGGATGTTGAACTTTGATACCGAGCACGGAGCACTCGGGTAGGGTGGGGGCTACTAGTTTGGAGCAGAAGTCCTCGCAGACCTGCCTTCAGACTGCTATACACTAAAATTGCAGAGCTATGGTCAATTTAACAAAGAGGCCTACATATTGAACAGAAGGGCCTACACAGGGGTTTTATGCTGGCTGAGTGGTAAGGATGTCTCAGGATAATTATATAGCAACACAGGACCCGCTGGTCAATTTAATACGGCCTACAAATGCCGCTGGCAGGGCAAGGACAAGGGTCTCATACTTCAGGTGTGGACAGAACGGGCCAGGGGCCCCCTGTGATACAAAATCTACCCTCCTTCAAGGCTGTGGCAATGTAATAGACCATTGTGGGCAGAAGGAAGAGGCAATGGTAGTACAACCATACATGCCAACAGACCCGATACAGCCAGGAAACGTCCAATGTTTTTAAGCTCAAATGGGCTTTATTTGATCTGTCTCCTGTCTACAATATCCTCTTTTTCAATGTAACTCAAAGGGGAAAATCAATACCCCAGTTTTTTTTCAAAATCTCCCTCTTACCAAGTTCAAAATGTTCGCAAGTATGGTACATTGGATCATGAAAGGAAATTGAATAGGGACATGGACTTGGATAACAGAGGACAGGAGAGACATGGAGAGGTGCACCAAACTGACCCTGCAGGGCAGGCATCAGGGTTTGCAGCAGCACAATACACCACACAGGGCATGCAGGACGGGAGTGCAGCACAACAATCCATAGAAAGCAAGAGGGAGGGGACAGGACCATGCACATGGACAACAGAGAACAGAGGGGCAAGAGGCAATGGTAGCTAGCTGACCATAATGGACAGACAGGAGAGAAGGCTGCAGCATAACAGACCATAAAGGGCAGGAGGGACGGATCAGGGGCATTACAATGGAACAGACAAGCCAGGAGGGAGGGAATAGGGGTCTGCACATGTAAACAGAGGGCTGGGGGCAAGGGGGCAGGGCAGGAGCAGCAAGATAGCCATGGAGGTCAGGCAGGATGGGCACTAGAAGCAAGACACAACATGAAGAGCAACAGTGAGACTGTGATGGCATACACACAGACCATGGAGGGAAGGTGGGAGGGGGTCAGGGGCAGCTAACTGACCACACAGGGAAGGTGGGAGGGGCCATGGCAGCACAGAAGACCATGCATGGCAAGTGGGAGGGTTAGTGGCAGCACAATGGCTATGATGGGCAAGAAGGAGGGTGCAGGGGCATGCAAAAAGGACGATGGAGGATAGAAGGGAGGGTCAAACCTGTGCACAGACAAGAAAGTTCAGGGGAAGGGGCCTCACAACAGACCACACGGGGCAGGCAGGAGGAGCAGTTGCAGCACAACAGACCAGGGAGGGCAGAAGGATGTGGCAGTACAATGGACCATGTAGGACAGGAGGAAGAGGATAGAGGCATGGCATGTGGACAGGCAGGGTGGAGGTGGCAGGGACAGGTTACAGTCATCTGACAATGCTAGGCAGGTGGGAGGGGAGTGGCAGCTCAACAGAACACTCAGAGTAGATAGGAGTGGCAGGTCCATGGGACATGGTGGGCAAAAAGGATGGAGCAGGGGCATGCACAAAGACATCGGAGGGCAGGGGGAAGGAGAATAGGGGCAGCAAGCTAAGCACAGAGTTTAAGCAGGAGGTCAATGATGGGGCATAGAATTGGGCAATGGAGGGCAGGAGGAGTGGACTGGTACATCATACTAAATTGAGGGCAGTGGCAGCACATCAGACCATGCATGGCAGGAGGGAGGAGGCTAGTCCATGGATTCACACAACAGAGGATAGGGAGGAGGGGGATGGGGCAGCAAGCTAACTGTTCAGAGAAGGCGGGTATTAGAAACTTTATTCTTTTTAAAACATTTTGTCTGTGCAAACTACTTAAAATATGAACAAGTATGCAGCATAATCTCACTTTTATTCAGGAAGAAGAAGACGTTAGTGACTGTGACTCCGGGCTCACTTGGCAAAAACACCCCCTGACCCTCCACCCCCTATCGCAAAATGTAATGCCCGTGAAAAGGGTAGGTGAACACAGTGTTATATAGAACATAGTCCTGAGAGCACGATTGAAAATGAAAACTAGATATAGTGTATGGTATAAACTATGCACCAAAAAGTGTGATATAAGATGAACCAGGCGTGAAATATAATATGCAATACATTGTGCGCAATGACAGATTCATTGGAGAGCGCGAGATAGCACAGGCACTAGCGCGTGCTATGCGATATGCGCCTTGGAGTGTAATATGCACAGGGCAGTGTTGTGTAACCTAACTAGTCTCTAAAGTTGTAATATAAAATATGTGCTGGGGAGTGTAACGTTGCATATGCACTGTGACAAAGATATGGATCCCAAATTGTAATATGTATGGCATAGCACTGTGCGTTATAACATAGGCATCGAGGAAGGCACGTTAGATGGGGCAATATAACCCGTGCGAAGACAAGTGTGGCATGACATTTTCACGGGGTGGTGTTACAGTGCACATGGGCTAGAGAGTGTCATAGCATATGCACTAGCTAGTGGAATACAATACAGAGGTGTGTGGCACTCGGCAGGCAATGGTGGGTGTAACACAGCATTGGGCTCTGTCAGGAGCGCGCTGTGACTCGCAAGTGATGTTCGTCCCCTTTCCAGAGAGTAAAATAAAAAGTATTACACATCCGGCAGTGGATGTGTGTTTTATTAACTGTGAGGGGGGTTTCTTGCATAGTTTTGGTCGAATTTTTGTCGAATCCCCTTTGAATGGCTTGGTGTGCATGTGTATTAAATGTGCCCGTCAATAGCTACCCATGTTTGTATAAATAAACGACAAGGGTGTCTACCGGGATTAGGCACGGTAGAGCATCAGACATGTCAGAGCTTCACTAGTGGTGTAAATACATTCCACGTGGATTAATTGCATGCATAGTCGCCTTTTAATGAATATCACGCAAATCGTCATGGTGATAGGTACGTACGGTTTGTCCAGCATGTCCTAGGTGTGTCTATAAATATATATTTTTTAAAAATAATAAAAAACAGTGGCCGGCCCTGGGGATTGGGGTCAAAAAAATATAATTAGGAGACAGGCCCTGGGGGATGGGGTCATCAGGGCCAATAAATTAGAATAAGAAGGGGAACCACACAGCCCCCCTTCTTAAAAAAATAAAATAAATAAAAGACTGGCATCGTCCCGGAGGCCATGCCCCCTCCATGCAGCACTCTGCAAACGCGCCCCCAACAGGCATCTCCAGTATGCGCCAGGGAGCTGCGCTGCAGACAGGTGTTCTGAGGCCAAGCCCCTTTTTACACCTCTCTGCAACGCAGCTCTGTGGCGCTTACTGGAGGTACCTAGTTGTCTAGTGTGACCCTAGGGACCCTTAGGATTCAAGGGGACTTAATCTCTCAACTTAGAACAGCCACAGGGCGCGTTTACACAGTGGTGAAGGGAGGGGACGGGGCCTGAGGTGACGTGTGCAAACACGCACCATGGCACGTTTTAAATTGGGGATATAATTTCCCTTCAATACTGAGGGCCCCTGGGGGCTAACTAGCCCACCAAGTGCTTCCAGTAAGCGCCACTGAGCTGCATTGCAGAGAGGTGGTCCAGGCCGTGCCACTTTTTACACCTCTCTGCAACGCAGCTCTGTGGCACTTACTGGAGGTACCTAGTGGGCTAGTTGGACCCTAGGGACCCTCAGGACTCAAATGAACTTAATCTCCCAACTAAAAACGGACACAGGGCGTGTTTACACAATGGTGAAAGGAGGGGACGGGGCCTGAGTTAACGTGTGCAAAAACGCCCTGTGGCCTGTTTTAAGAGGTAGTTTTAATCCCCATGCCCTATTATATACTAGGGGCTTATAGAGGAGGTAGGGCTAATCACAGGGGGACCCCAACGCATAATGTTCCCTAGTGTATGTAGGTGTTTTCACTGTATACTAAGTGTCTTTTAACATAGCACTGGCTCTAGGACTGGTTAGTCAGACTCAGTTACCACCAGTATCCGTCTGAAAAAGTTGAGGGTACAGGATGATTTTGCAACAAGGCTTCTTTCTGCTCTTCTTTTTGTTCTTTCTGCACGTTATCCTTCTTTCTGCACTTTTCTTCGTCTTTGAGGACTTCTGTTGCTTCTTTCTGCACTTCTTTTGTTTCTTTCTGTGCATTTTTTCTTCTTTCTTCACATGTCCTATCTCTGTAGGCATAGTTAGAAATTAGCATTTAAAAAACCTTTGAAATTAACAGAAAAAACCATAGGTTTCAGGCACGTTATAGTTAGGAATTAGCATTTAAAAAACCTCAGAAATTCACTGAAAAAACCATAGGTTTCAGGGGTGTTATAGTTAGCTGGACTTTTCACTTGTACAAAACCATTGAAATTCCCCCGTTATAGTTAGTTCAGCTAACTATAACTCGCGCGCCCGCAATGCACTGCTGATGACGTCACATATTACATCACTCATGACATGGTCAGTGACATCACTCATGACATCACTGATGACATCTCAAATGACATCACTGATGACATCACTGATGACATCATCCTTGTGATAGAGTGGCAGACCTCCTCTCACCCTAATATAACCTTTGATACACACATTCAAAAATAGAGACTAAAATGTTCAAAACAATGGACATACCAATACCAGTTACAACAACCTCTTCAGTAATTCTAAGATCCACATACACATCCACTCATTCACCAACAGTCCAATACAGTCACTCATACATGTACTCACTCATCATATGTACTCATACACCTATACATCCTGTTACACAATGCCACTCATCCATAGAGTTACTCACACACATAGTCACTCATGCTAATAAAGAATCAAACATACATTTACTTGCATATACAGTTATACACACACCACCACACTTACTTCTACGGAAACTTACACATACTTAGTCTTTTAAACAATCACTTATAGAAACACATACTTATTCATACAGGAACTCTTTCAATCTCTCACTCTCACATATACTCACATATATACACCAATAGTCACATATACTAGTTTAAAACATATGTAGTTACTCATAAAGACACTATTGAGACAGTCATTCACTCACTAACACACCCATACACACACTCATCCACCCATACAGTCCTGCACACATACTGTGTTCAACACATACAAACAGTGAGTCACTCATTCATGCACCTATGCACTACGTAATACCCCCCACCGAACCATGCAGACCCTCAGACTGATACTCAAAAAACCAACTAATAACCTATATAGACACCCATGTAGCTACTCACCAACCCATGCAGCCACTTATACACAAAGTGAGAGACTGATACAGATATTTACATATTTAAACATTACTCACTAAGCCATGTATTCACTATGATACACTTAATCAGTCAGTTACACAATCAATTTTTCAAAAACAAATCATCCATTTAGACACTTATATACCCATTTATTCTTCCATCGACCTTGAGATATACATATATAAAACATATTTAATTTTCAGAATAACACACATTCACTGGATGATGTCATCAGTGATGTCATCAGTGATGTCATTTGAGATGTCATCAGTGATGTCATGAGTGATGTCACTGACCATGTCATGAGTGATGTAATATGTGACGTCATCAGCAGTGCATTGCGGGCGCGCGAGTTATAGTTAGCTGAACTAACTATAACGGGGGAATTTCAATGGTTTTGTACAAGTGAAAAGTCCAGCTAACTATAACACCCCTGAAACCTATGGTTTTTTCAGTGAATATATATATATATATATATATATATATATATATATATATATATATATATATATATATATATATATATATATGTATATATAATCTACTGGCGGCCGCCAGTAGATAGTTATAGTTAGGACCGAGTTTCCACAGGAAATCTCAAAATTCTATTTTGAATAACTTTGGTGCCGGTTGACGAATCCACGCGAAAATTTCAAAACTAATGGGGCGCTCTGCTCAGCTCCTACCCTGAAAGTCTCGGGGTGATTCATCAAGTGGGGGCTGAGAAAAAGGGGGGTCCCAAAACGCGTTTTCCCCATGCATTTTCCCATAGAACCTTTAGTCGAAGGTACAGCCCGAACGGCTGAACAGAATTAGTTGAAATTTGGCAAAGAGGTAGTCCTCAGGTCAGGCATCTGCCTTCTGCATATATGGTGTCAATCTGTTCAGTAGTTCCTGAGAAAATTGCAGTTAAAAGTACATAAATATCTATAAGCGCCATCATGACGTCATCAGCAGTGGATTGCGGTCGCGCGAGTTATAGTTAGCTGAACTAACTATAACGGGGAATTTCAATGGTTTTGTACGAGTGAAATGTCCAGCTAACTATAACATGTGTGAAACCTATGGTTTTTTCAGTGATGTTGCAAGGTTTATTAAGTGCTAATTCCTAACTATAACGTGTGTGAAACCTATGGTTTTTTCAGTGACTATATATATATATTACCTACTGGCAGTCGCCAGTAGGTAGTTATAGTTAGGACCTATTTTCCATAGGAAATCCGCAACATTCTATTTAGAATAACTTTGGCGCCCGTTGACGAATCTTCGGAAAATTTCAAAACTTTTGGCCAGCTCCGGTCCGCTCCAATCCTGAAAGTCTCAGGATGATTTGTGTAGCGGGGGGCTGAGAAAAAAGGGGGGTCCCAAAACGTGTTTTTCCCATGCAATTTCCCATAGGACCTTTGGCCGCAGCTACAGCCCGAACTGCTGAACGGAAATACACCAAATTTGGCAAAGAGGTAGTCCTCAGTTCAGACTCGTGCCTTTTGCTTAAATGGTGTAAATACGTTCAGTAGTTCCTGAGAAAATGACATTTAAAAGTACATATATATCTATGGCCTCTGAGGATCCGCGTACCATATGCACAACCAGCGCGCACCCTGCCGTGCATGAGCTGCTTTCTAATTGGCTGTCATAACTCCAAATCAGGAAGTGTTGGCAGCCATCTTGTACCTCGGTTGAACTGAGGCACAAGAAACCCAAAAAAAACCTTGCAAAATGCGAAAAGGGGGCAGGGTAGAAACAGAGGCCTGCTCAGGGGGTCCCACGAGGACCCCCAAGGCCAAAAATGTATTTATTTATTTTTACGCGGGAGGATGCGCGCTGGAGGCGCACATCCTGCCGATAAAAAAAAATAATTATGTGCGGGCTCTCATGCTTGTTTGGTTTTTAGCTCCCAGGGGGGCCAAATCCCAGTGGCAATGGTGAATTATGTAAAGGGAGCCCAGAGGGGCCCCCGAGCCCCGGGGACCGCCACCCCTGGGGCATTTTTAAATTATGTACGGGGGTCTCTCAGGCCCCCCAGCGCCGGGGACTGCCACCCCCGGGTCTTATTAAAATTGGGTGAGGGGCTCTCAGGCCCCCGCAGCCCCGGGGACCGCCACCCCCGGGGCTAATTAAAATTGGGTGTGGGGGGGCTCTGAGGCCCCCCCAGCCCCGGGGACCACCACCCCCGGGGTTTGTTACAAATGTGGGAGGGGGCTGCATGGCCCCCCTCCAAGAGCCTTGTACAGGCCCTGGGGACCACCAACCCCCAGGGCCGGCTCCTGCAGTGTCCCGGGGTGCCCACCCCCGGGACAATGCTGTTTGCAAACTGCTTTGCTATTTGGAAGAGAGAGCAGGAAACTGCTCTCTCTTCCAAATAGCAAAGCAGATTGCTTTTCCACATGGGGAGCAGCATGTTAGCTGCTCCCCATGTGGAAAAGCAATGCCGACTCCCGCAGGATGCGGGGAGCCAGCTGGGACCGTGGGGGGATTGGGGACCTCCCCACAGTCCCCAACGGAGTGGGCCAGCCCCGGGAGATGGGGTCCCTGGGGCCATAAGTGGCCCAGGATGGGGGCCATGTGGCCCCCCTCCCCAAAATGTTTTTTTTTTAAATAAATAAAAAAGGGCCAGCCCCGGGGAATGGGGTCCCCAGGGCCATAAGAGGCCACAGGAGGGGGGCAAGGCAGCCCCCCTCCAAATAAAAAAAAAACGCCCGGGGGATGGGGTCACCGGGGCAGATTATGGCTCTCAGGCCCCCCCAGCCCCGGGGACCGCCACACCCAGAGCTAATTAAAATTGGGTGTGAGGGGGCTCTGAGGCCCCCCTGCCCCAGGGACCGCCACCCTCGGGGCTTCTTACAAATGTGGGAGGGGGGCCATTTGGCCCCCCTCCTGGAGCCTTGTACAGGCCCTGGGGACCGCCACCACCCAGGACCGGCTCCTGCAATGTCCCGGGGTGCCCACCCCCAGGACACTGCCATTTGCAATGACAGGGCGGGAGCCTCGCGGCTCCCACCCTGTCATTGACCTGACCTGCTCAGAGCCGGTCGCTCCTCCCGCCGCGTGGCCCACCCCGAGTGTGCCCGGGATCCGCTTGCCGCCGCCAAGTTTGTATCTGCCCCTGTAATTGTTCACTGCTCATTTACATCGTCCACTGTTGTACCAGTATTGTGCATATAACTGTTTTCCTTTCATTTGCATCGTCAACTGTTGTACCCCTGTGCCCCTGTCCTCGCTCCCAGTGTTGCGCCGTATTGTTTCTGCCTCCCGTCCCCTGACCTCAGTATTGTTTTGTGATCCTGCATTTGTTTTGTGATAGTTTGCATCGTTGTGCCCCTGATCGTTCCTGTGCCCCATCGCCGTTTTCTACCGCTGACCCACCCTGCTCCCTGCCGCTGCTCCTCCGTGACCCCACCCCCGTTCCCTCCTGCATAACCGCTCCTCTCCCCACTCGCCACCCCGCTCCCGCCTCCCAGCTGCTCCTCCCTCCCACTGAACACAAAAGGTGGTGTCCGCGAGGCGGGGAGCTGTGACCTGACCTGACCTGGTCAGAGCCGGTCGCTCCTCCCGCCGTGTGGCCCACCCCGAGTGTGCCCGGGATCCGCTTGCCGCCGCCAAGTTTGTATCTGCCCCTGTAATTGTTCACTGCTCATTTACATCGTCTACTGTTGGACCAGTATTATGCCTGAAACTGTTTTCCTTTCATTTGCATCGTCAACTGTTGTACCCCTGTGCCCCTGTCCTCACTCCCAGTGTTGCGCCGTATTGTTTCTGCCCCCTGCCCCCTGACCTCAGTATTGTTTTGTGAACCTGCATTTGTTTTGTGATCGTTTGCATCATTGTGCCCCTGATCGTTCCTGTGCCCCACCGCCGTTTTCTACCGCTGACCCACCCCGCTCCCTGCCACTGCTCCCCCGCGGCCCCACCCTGTTCCCTCCTGCATCACCGCTCCCCTCCCCACTCACCACCCCGCTCCCGCCTCCCAGCTGCTCCTCCCTCCCACTGAACACAAAAGGTGGTGTCCGCGAGGTGGGGAGCTGTGACCTGACCTGACCTGGTCAGAGCCTGTCGCTCCTCCCGCCGCGTGGCCCATCCCGAGTGTGCATGGTATCCGCTTGCCGCCGCCGCTGCCGCCGCCAAGTTTGTATCTGCCCCTGTAATTGTTCACTGCTCATTTACATCATCTACTGTTGTACCAGTATGGTGCCTGTAACTGTTTTCCTTTCATTTGCATCGTCAACTGTTGTACCCCTGTGCCCCTTTCCTCACTCCCAGTGTTGCGCCGTATTGTTTCTGCCCCTGCCCCCTGACCTCAGTATTGTTTTGTGATCCTGCATTTGTTTTGTGATCGTTTGCATCGTTGTGCCCCTGATCATTCCTCTGCCCCAGCGCCGTTTTCTACCGCCGACCCACCCCGCTCCCTGCCGCTGCTCCCCTGCGGCCCCACCCCTGTTCCCTCCTGCATCACCTCTCCCCTCCCCACTCGCCACCCCGCTCCCGCCTCCCAGCTGCTCCTCCTTCGCTCCGCCCCCCCACTCTCCATTTATGGCAGTGTCAGCGCATGCGCGCAGCGTTCACGCGCAGCGGGTGCGCCAAAGGCAGGCCCGTCTACGCCCGTCCGCGCCTGGACCGCGCCCAGGGCCAGACCCCCTGGCCCCCGCAGACGCCAGCCCACCCGCCGGACGTACGACGCCGCCACCCTCAGCGCACTCAACACCGGCCGACTCCTCGGCTGCCACCGAGCCACCCCAGGATGCACCCACGGACCCTTCACCTGCCAACCCTGCAAGTTCTCCTGCATCCGGAACTGCACTGCACCCGCCAAGCCGAGCACCAACAGCAACCACCTGAAGTGCATCCTGCTCAACACCCGCTCCGTCCACAGACACGCCGTGGAACTATGGAACCTGCTCGACACCACATCTCCGGACGTCGCCTTCCTCACGGAAACCTGGATGAACGCCTCCTCAGCGCCCGACATCGCCATAGCCATCCCGGACGGATACAAGATCACCCGAAGGGACCGCGTCAACCAGACAGGAGGAGGCATCGCCATCGTCCACAAGAACACCATCCGCATCACGACCAGCTCCTCACAGCCGCCGAACACCTTCACTTCCAGATACACACCGACCACAAGACCACACTCAGAGGCACCCTCATCTACAGACCCCTAGGACCCCGCACACAATTCAGCGAAGACATTGCAGACTTCATCAGCCCACACGCCCTCCCCTCCGCCGGCTACATTCTCCTAGGGGACCTCAACTTCCACCTGGAGAACAACTACGACAACAACACCACCACCCTGCTGGACAACCTCGCCAACCTCAGACTCAAGCAACTGGTGAACACCCCCACCCACTACGCCGGACACACGCTCGACCCAATCTTCTCCTCCAGCAAGTACATCTCCTTCAGCCACTCCACCGGACTCCACTGGACAGACCACAGCTGCGTCCACTTCAGCTTCAGAAAGACCACGACCACCACCTCCCGCAACAGGTTCCCCGCAGGAGCTGGAACAAGATCACCACCGACCAGCTCACCACATCACTGAACCAGAACCCTCCCGCCAGATCAACGGACCCCAACCAAGCAGCCAACAAACTCACACAGTGGATCACCAACTGCGCTGATGACCTCGCACCCCTGAAAAACCATCCCAGCAGGCCCGGAAGGAAAAATGCCTCCTCGTTCAACGACGACCTCAAGAACTCCAAGAAGAACTGCCGCACCCTCGAGAAAGCTTGGCGAAAAAACCCGACCACAGACAACATGATTGCCCTCCAGCACGCCACCCGCAAACACCACCAGCTGATCCACACCACCAAGAAGTCAGCATTCGACTAGACAACAACGCACACAACAGCAAGGAACTCTTCAGCATCATCAAAGAGCTCTCCAACCCCAGCGCCGGAAACAATGACATCACTCCCTCACAAGACCTCTGCGTCTCACTCGCCTCGTTCTTCCACAGCAAGATCGCAGACATACACAACAGCTTCGGCGAACAGTCCACGCACCCTACCACAGAACCAATGCCCCCCACCATCACCCTCCGCGCCTGGACCCCGGTCAGCACCAGAGACACCATCCGCACGATGAACACCATCCACTCCGGATCGCCAACCGACCCATGCCCCCACCACGTCTTCAACAAGGCTGGCTCCGTCATCGCACCCCATCTTCGGGACATCATCAACTGCTCCTTCAACACCGCCACCTTCCCGGAAAGCTGGAAGCATGCCGAACTCAGCGCCCTCTTGAAGAAACCTTCAGCAGACCCCCCGACCTCAAGAACTACCGCCCCATCTCGCTCCTCCCGTTTCCTGCCAAAGTCATCGAGAAGACCATCAACAGACAGCTTGCCGCCTTCCTCGAGACAAACGGATCCCTCGACCACTCACAGTCTGGATTCCAAGCCAACCACAGCACCAAGACCGCCCTCATCGCAGCCACTGACAACATCCGAACCCTGCTCGACAACGGGGAAACAGCGGCCCTCATCTTCCTGGATCTCTCCGCAGCGTTCGATACTGTCTGCCACCGCCCCCTAGTACAACGCCTCAGCAACGTCGGTATCCAAGAGAAGGCACTGGAGTGGATCATCTCGTTCCTCGCCGGAAGAACCCAGAGAGTCCGCCTCCCCCCGTTCAGATCCAAGGCCACCGAAGTCATCTGCGGCGTACCACAAGGATCATCACTCAGCCCCACCCTCTTCAACGTCTACATGAGCACCCTCGCAGCCATCACACGCCAACACAACCTCAACATCATCTCCTACGCCGACGACACCCAGCTGATCCTCTCCCTCACCAATGACCCTGCCACCGCCAGGACCAACCTACACGAAGGGATGAAAGAAGTGGCCGAGTGGATGAAGAACAGCCGCCTGAGACTGAACTCAGTCAAGACGGAAGTCCTCATCCTTGGATCATCACCCTCTGCCTGGGACGACTCCTGGTGGCCCCCGGCCTTAGGCAGCGCACCCAAACCAACAGACCATGCACGCAACCTGGGCTTCATCCTGGACTCCTCCCTCTCGATGACCAGACAAGTCAACGCCGTCTCATCATCGTGTTTCAACATCCCACGCTTGCTCCGAAAGATCTTCCGATGGATCCGCACCGAAACCAGGAAGACGGTCACCCAAGCACTTATCACCAGCCGACTGGACTACGGTAACACCCTCTACACCGGAACCACAGCCAAACTACAGAAAAGACTACAACAATTGTTTGTCACAAATAAATTGCTTTTTAACTCACCACTTGCCTCGAGTTCCCCGCAAAGCGGATTTATCGCTGCCGCGGCTCGAGTTTGAAAACCACCTTTTGACGCCATTCCGGAGAGCACCGAGGCCATGCCCCTTCTCAGAGGCCACGCCCCCCGCCGCCGCATACAAAAGGACGCTGATTACAAGCGCCAAACCAGATTGCACGAACTTCCTGAGGCGGAAGCCGGGAGCGCGACTTGATCCTTTTGAAAATTGTTTGTCACAAATAAATTGCTTTTTAACTCACCACTTGCCTCGAGTTCCCCGCACAGCGGATTTATCGCTGCCGCAGCTCGAATTTCGAATCCACCTCTTGACGCCATTCCGGCGAGCGCCGAGGCCACGCCCCTTCTCAGAGGCCACGCCCCCCACCGCCGCCTTACCCCCTATAAATCATGTGCTTCCCTCGGACGCGCAGCGGACGAGCGCAGCGGGCGCGACAATTGCGCCCCAAAGGCGCGCCTAAGGCAAGCCCGTCTGCGCCCGTCCGCGACCGGCCGGGCATAGGGCCCCCCCACCATGTTCAAACCACAAAATACTCCTCTGCTCAACTCTACAAATTCCAAGGCCCGTGGCCTTTAGCTGACCCTGTGACTGAGCACATCGACCGATTGGGATTGACTGCTTCGCGCTCTTCCCCTTCTCTCCCGCTCTCGCCCTGATCTCCTCCTCCCCCCCTTAGCCCTCCCCCATCCCACTGCTCCCCCTGAGCTCACTACCCTCTCCATCTACTATCTTAACACCCGGTCAGCTGTCAAGCATTGTCAAGAACTCTTTGTCTTACTGGATACGCACAAACCAGATCTCTTATTTCTCACAGAGACTTGGTTTTTTGACAGTTCCCTCCCCTCCCTGCTAGCTGCTCTCCCTGCCACTTATTACGCGCTGCGCACCGACTGACCCACAGGCAAATCGGGCGGTGGTGTCGCCCTGATTGCCCGCAGAGAATTCTCCTTCCAGCCTCTAACCTTTTCCTCCATTGGCTCGTCAGACTTCTTAGTTGTTCGTTCCCCATCCTTTACAATTCCACTTACCTGCCTGCTCATGTATTGCCCCCCCCAACCCTCTCAACTCTTTCTCGCTGGGTTCCAAGATCTTGTGGCCACCTTAGCGGTCAACAATTCTTCCATCATGGTACTAGGCGACTTCAATTTTTGGCCCTCAGATCCCGCAGAATGCTCTACCTCCAAAGAATTCTCGGACACCCTTCGTTCCCTCAATTTCGAGTCCCACGTCCACTCACCCACTCACATTCAGGGCCACATCCTTGATCAGATCTGGTCCCTCAACTGTCCTATAAGTTCCTTGTCCATCTCCCCATGCCCCTGGTCCAACCACTTTTTGATTTCTTTTTCCCTACACCTTAGCCCAGCCACCAAGCCATCTCTTCCCAAAAACATCTGGGCACGCTCTTGGAGCCAGGTGGACGCGGCCTCTCTCTCCACCACACTCTCTTCCTCCTGTCCGAGCTTACTCGGCCAGCCAATCTCTGCGCAAGCCGACTCTATCAAATCCTGGCTTCTGTCAGGCTGCGACTCGGTCGCCCCTCTCAGGCGAGTGTCCTCCAGACGGACGAACGATGCCAACCATTGGTTCAACGAGGAATTGAAGGCCTTAAAACTTACAGTCCGTCATGCTGAGCGAGCCTGGAGGCGAGATTATTGCCCCAACCTTAAAGCTCAGTTCATCACCCTCTTGTCTCAATATAAAAAAACTATTCTGACCACTAAAACGGCCTACTTCTCCTCTAAAATCTTGGCTGCCGAAAACCAGCCCAAAGAAATCTCTATCGTCCACGACCTCGCCTACTCCGATAGAGCCACCCCCAAACCCTCCCCCTCCCAGGCTCTATGCGACTCCCTTAATACTTACTTCTTGGATAAAATCTCAAAAATCAAAGCCAATATCCCCCCCACCTCCCCTTCTTTCCTTGACCCACGATGTCCTTCAGTCGAGGCTCGCCTTGACTCATTCCCCCTTCTGACAGAAGAGACTTTCCTCTCCCTCCTCCCCTTGGTTAAATCTGGCTCCCCTTTAGACCCTTGTCCTGCTCACATCCTCAGGCACATCTACTCGATCTGTGTGCAACCCCCGATCACCTTTCTGAACAGCTCTCTGTCTCAGGGCATTGTCACTCCATCCCTAAAATCAGCCATCATTGTCCCCATCCTCAAAAAACCTGGTGCCGACCCTTCCGCTCTTGTCAACTACCGCCCCATCTCTCTACTACCCTTTCTAGGGAAGGTATTAGAGCGACACGTGTCCAGAGCGCTCACTGCCTTCGTGGAGGAAAACGGGGTGCTAGCCCCCCGCCAGGCCGGTTTCCGCCCCACACACTCCACGGAGTCTGTGGTGCTCTCGGTCCTCGACAACCTCAGAGAGGGCATGGACACCAACCTCCCCCAGGCCCTTGTCCTCCTTGACCTCTCTGCCGCCTTTGACACGGTTGATCACTCCATCTTACTCTCCCGTATCAGGGTGGCCGGGGTTGGAGGCTCCGCCCTGGTCTGGCTGTCCTCCTTCCTCAGGGACCGCACCCAAGCTGTGCGCCTGGGTGACTTCTCGGTGGAGCCACGGAAGATACAATGCGTGGTCCCTCAGGGCTCCTCTCTTTCCCCACTTCTGTTTAATCTGTACATTGCCCCCCTCATCTTTGCCCTTCAACAAATGGAGGTCTCCGTCTATAACTATGCGGACGACCTCCAGCTCATTTTTTCCTTGTCATCATCCCCTGAGTCCATAACCAAATTTCAATCTATTATGATCTTCATCCGAGACTGGATGAACCACAACCACCTGAAATTAAATCCAGACAAAACTGAGCTGGTTTTGACGGGTGGTTCCTCCAGTCCCTGGACTCCCCTCTTTTGGCCCCCTCCCTAGGTCCCCCTCCCTCTCCATCTTCCTCCGTGAAAACACTTGGAATCAAACTGAACGATCAACTCACCCTGCACTCCCAGGTCAGTTCAGCTGTGTCCTCCTCTTTTCTTTCACTTCGCACCATTCGAAGGGTCTCCCACTTCTTTTCTTTCTCTGCCCTAAAGCTCATTGTCCTGGCAATGGTTATCTCTCGCTTAGACTACGGCAACGCTCTATACTGTGGCATGCCCGCATACAGTATGCGGCGACTACAGCTGGTCCAAAACCAGGCTGCCCGCCTAGTCTACAACCTGGCCAAATCCCATCAGGTCACGCCGCTCCTCAAGTCTTTACACTGGCTCCCCATCCGAGAACAATCCCAGTTCAAGATGGGCTGTATCACTTTTCAGGCCCGGGCTGGTTCCGCCCCTGCCTTTATCTCCTCGGAAATTAAAACCTATGTCCCAGCCCGGGAACTACGCTCTTCTTCCCAACATCTGCTGACAGTTCCCCGTTTTAGGCGCAAAAAGTGGGGGGGCTCGAAATTCTCCACACTCGCCTCCTCCTTCTGGAACTCCCTACCAGCCCACCTCAGATCTTCCACCGAATACTCTCACTTCCGAAAGGCGCTGAAAACCTTTTTATTCCTACAAGCCTTCCCACTATAAACCTCTCCACTCCCTCTTGACTCTCCTGTTCTCTAAAGGTTCAGCACTCCATAGCGCCAAGAAACCGCCAGGTGAACGTGCGCTTTATAAATGTTTTAAACTCAAACTCAAACTCAAACGCATCCAGAACGCCTCCGCACGACTCATCCTGGACATACCCGACACAGCCACATCTCCGGACACCTGAGAGACCTGCACTGGCTCCCCGTCAGCAAGAGAATCACGTTCCGTCTCCTCACCCACACACACAAAGCCCTCCACGACCTGGGCCCCAGGTACCTCAACAACCGCCTGACCTTCTACACTCCCACCCGTGAACTGCGATCGACCAGTCACGCCCTCGCTGTGGTTCCACGCATTCAAAGAGCCACCATGGGAGGACGATCCTTCTCCTACCTGGCAGCCAAGACTTGGAACTCCCTCCCCATCCACCTCTGTTGTACCCAAGACCACCTCTCCTTCAGGAAGCAACTCAAGACCTGGCTGTTTGAGCAGTAGCGGACCCCCCCCCCCCCAAGCACCTTGAGACCCTCCGGGTGAGTAGCGCGCTATACAAATTTCTTGATTGATTGATTGATTGCAAAGTAGATTGCTTTTCCACATGGGAATCAGCATGTTAGCTGCGCCCCATGTGGAAAAGCAATGCCGGGTCCCGCAGGATGCGGGGAGCTGGCTGGGACCGTGGGGGATTGGGGATTCCCCCACGGTCCCCAACGGAGTGGGCCCAGCCCCGGGCGATGGGGTCCCCGGGGCCATAAGTGGCCACAGGAGGGGGGCCACGCGGCCCCCTCTCAAATTTTTTTTTTTTAAATAAATAAAAAAAGGGCCAGCTCCAGGTGATGGGGTCCCCGGGGCCATAAGTGGCCACAGGAGGGGGGCAAGGCACCCCCCTCCAAATAAAAAAAAAAAAGGTCCTTGCCCCGGGGATGGGGGCCCGCGGCCCCCGTCTTGATTTTTTTGTTTAAAAAAAAAAAATTAGGGGGCAGGCCCTAATACTGGGGGTCCCTGGGGACCAACTAGCCCACCAGCTACCTCCAGTATGCACCAAGGAGCTGTGTTGCAGAGAGGTGTTCTGAGGCCACGCCCCTTTTTACACCTCTCTGCAACGCAGCTCTGTTGCGCTTACTGGAGGTAGCTGGTGGGCTAGTTGCACCCCAGGGACCCTCAGTATTCAAGGGGAGTTAATCCCCCAACTTAAAACGTGCCACAGGGCGCGTTTGCACAGTGGTGAAGGGAGAGGGCGGGGCCTGAGTTCACATGTGTGCAAACACACCCTGTGGCGTGGTTTAAGTTGTAGAAATAATTCCTTGTCAATACTGAGGGTCCCTTGGGGGCCAACTAGCCCACCAGGTACCTTCAGTAAGTGCCACGGAGCTGAGTTGCAGAGTGTTGTAAAAAGGGGCATGGCCTCTGAACACCTGTCTGCAACGCAGCCTCTTGGCGCATACTGGAGGTACCTGGTGGGCTAGTTGGTCCCCCAGGGACCCACAGGGTTGAAGAGAAATTAATTCTCTAACTTAAAACGCACCAGAGGGCATGTTTGCACACCTGTGAACTCAGGCCCCACCCCCTCCCTTCACCACTGTGCAAACGCGCTCCGTGGCACGTTTTAAGTTGTGGAATTAATACTCTTTCAATACTGAGCGTCCCTGAGGGCCAAATAGCCCAACAGGTATCTCCAGTATGCGCCAGGGAGCTGCGTTGCAGACAGGTGTTTAGAGGCCATGCCCCTTTTTACACCTCTCTGCAACGCAGCTCACTGGCGCATACTGGAGGTACCTGCTGGACTAGTTGTCCCCCACGGCACCTTAGGATTGAAGAGGAATTAATTCCCCGTTTTAGAACGGGCCACAAGGCGTGTTTGCACACATGTCACCTCAGGCCACGCCCCCTTTCTTTACTGTGCAAACGTGCCCTGTGGTGCGTTTTAAGTTGAGGAATTAATTTGTCTTCAATCTTGAGGGGTCCCTGGGGGCCAACTAGCCCACCTGGTACCTCCAGTATGTGCCAGGGAGCTACGTTGCAGACAGGTGTTCAGAGGCCATGCCCCTTTTTACACCTCTCTGCAGCACAGCTCTGTGGTGCTTACTGGAGGTACCTAGTGGGCTAGTTTGACCGTAGGGACCCTTAGGATTGAAGGGGACTTAATCTCTCAATTTAGAACGGTGACAGGGCGCGTTTACACAGTGGTGAAGCGAGGGGACAGGGCCTTATGTGATGCGTGCAAACATGCCCTGTGGCGCGTTTCAGGTTACGGAAAAGAATTCCACTTCAAACCTGACGGACCATGGGGGCCAAGTAGCCCACCAGGTGCTTCCAGGAAGTGCCACTGCGCTGCGTTGCAGAGAGGTGGTGCAGGTCGCGCCCCTTTTGACATCTCTCTGCTACACAGCTCTGTGGCACTTACTGGATGTACTACGAATTCCGATTTACTCACATGGTATCAGAAGAGACCTCAGTGCTGCATCTTTGAGCCCAGTACTGATCCTGAAAAGCAATTCTAACCATACTTACCAGTAACTTGAATTTCCATCCATAGGCTAACATTGACTGGTGTTACTTGGAAATTCTTCTAAGTGTGGAGTTTTGGAACTTTAAAATATTCACATAAAATCATCCGAAGAACGAATTCCGATTTACTCACCTGTTGTCAGGAGAAAACCCAGTGCTGCTTCTTTTAGCCCAGCACTGACCCTGAAAAGTAAGTCTAACCATACTTACCAGTAACTTGTATTTCCTTCCATAGGAATCCATTGTCTGGTTTTCTGCAGAAAAGTTTCGAAGTGTCTATTTTCACAAACTAAAAATATTCCATACAAATCGCCTGTATGACTTAAACGCATTCTTTCAACTGTTTACAGGAGATGCACCAGTGCTGGATCCAGGATCCACCACAGAGTAAGAAAAAGTGACGATCACACTACTTAACTGCTAAGTGAATTTCCTTCCATAGGGTAACATTCACTGGTTTCACTTGAAAATTCTTCTAAGTTTGGAGTTTTGGAACTTTAAAATATTCCTATAAAATCAGCAGAACTACGAATTCCGATTTACTCACCTGTTATCAGGAGAGACCTCAGTGCTGCATCTTTTAGCCCAGCACTGACCCTGAAAAGTAATTCTAACCGTATTTAAAAGTAATTTGTATTTCCTTCCATAGGAATCCATTGTCTGGTTTTCAGCAGAAAAGTTTCTAAGTGTCGATTTTCACAAACTAAAAATATTCCTTAAAAATGTATGACTTAAACGCATTCTTTCAACTGTTTACAGGAGATGCACCAGTGCTGGATCCAGGATTTACCACTGAGTAAGAAAAAGTGACGATAATACTACTTACCTGCTAAGTGAATTTCCTGCCACAGGATGACATTGGTGATTCTGTGTGAAAAAATTTCTAAGTGTCAACTTTTAAAATACGATAATATTCCTTAAAAATCACTACTGTAACCAAAACGCTTTTACTCAACTGTTTACAGGAGATGTCCAAGGACTGAATCTAGGATCCAGTCCTGTGGTTAGAAAAGTAATCCATAAAGTAACTAATTGCATTTAACTAGAAATTCAAATTGAGCTCAATGGTGAATTGTGTTTGAAATTGTGTTGCCCATTGCAACAACTGTAACTACTGTACTTAAAAGTCTATTGCCTATTTGCAAAGTATTTAAACTAAAGTAATTCATTCTGAGAAAGTATATTTTGTGATGTAATGTATAATGTAATCATAATGTCATTTAACAAATAAAATATCTAAAAATAAATAGTTTAAAAAAATGTAGGAAATCAGTATCAAAAAAATCAATATAACAATTAATACATTTAAAATTTGTCATTTACAAAACCTTTGGAATTCACTGAAAAAACCATAGGTTTCAGGCATATTATAGTTAGGAATTAGCATTTAAAAACCTTAGAAATTCCCTGAAAAAAACATAGGTTTCAGGTGTGTTATAGTTAGTTGGACATTTCTCTTGTACAAAACCATTGATATTCCCCTGTTATAGTTAGTTCAGCTAACTATAACTCGCGCGCCCGCAATGCACTGCTGCTGACGTCACATATTACATCACTCATGACATGGTCAGTGACATCACTCATGACATCACTGATGACATCTCAAATGACATCACTGATGACATCACTGATGACATCATCCAGTGAATGTGTGTTTTTCTGAAAATCAAATATTTTTTATATATGTATATCTCAAGGTCGATGGAAGAATAAATGGGTATATAAGTGTCTAAATGGATGAATTTTTGGGGGGGAAATTGATTCAATAACTGACTGATTAAGTGTATCTTAGTGAATACATGGGTTAGTAAGTATCTTTAAATATGTAAATATCTGTTTCAGTCTCTCACTTTGTGTATAAGTGGCTGTATGGGTTGTTGGTAGCTACATGAGTGTCTAGGTTATTAGTTGGGTTTTTGAGTATCAGTATGAGTGTCTGAGTGTCTGTATGGTTTGGTGGGGGGTATTACATAGTGCATATATGCTTGAATGAATGACTCACTGTTTGAATGTGTTGAAGACAGCAGCATTGCGGGCGCGCCAGTTATAGTTAGCGGAACTAACTATAACGGGGGAATTGCAATGGTTTTGTACGAGAGAAATGTCCAACTAACTATAATTCACCTGAAACCTATGGTTTTTTCAGTGAATTTATATATATATATATATATATATATTCGACTGTTATAGTTAGTAGCACTAACTATAACTCGCACCCCCGCAATGCACTGCTGATGATGTCACATATTACATCACTCTTGACATGCTCAGTGACATCACTGATGACATCTCAAATGACATCACTGATGACATCATCCAATGACTGAGTGTTTCTAAAAATTTCAAGAATGTTATATCTATATATGCCATGGTATATTGACGAATGATTGGTTGTCTGAGAACCTGTACGGGTGCCTGGGTGTCTGTGTGGGTGGGGGGTGTGTGACTCCATGCATGGATGTGTGAGTGGGTGATTCACTGGGTGTATGTGTTTATGAGTGCGTGTGTTAGGTAGTGTATCGGTGAGTGAGTGTATGTATAGCTGTGTTGGTGAGTGAATTGATGTGTTAGTGGTAAATGTGTAAGTAACTAAATATGTGAAAGGCAGTATTTGTGAGTTTTCGAGTATATAAGTGAGTATATGTAACAGTGAGTGATTTTGACAGTGGCTGCACGGATAAGTGTGTGCTTATGTCAGTAACTGTTGAAGACAGTACGTGTCTGTATGTATTAATTGACATGGTGTGTGTATAACTGTATAGGTGAGTAAATGGCAGTTTAATTCATTCTTTGGGTGACTGACTAGGTTTTTGAGTAACTCTTTGGGTGAGTGGCAGTGTGTGAGTGTCTATATGGGTGTATGAGTGGATATATCAGTGGCTATATTGATGAATGACTACATGTATGAGTGACTGTATGGGTTAGTGGGTGAATGTGTGTATTAACTAACTGCTATTGGTGTGTCTATGGTTTCGATATTGGCAGTCTGTATTTTAGAGTGGGTGTTTAACCCTTTCGATGCGCATGACGGAGCGGTTCCGTCCTGCGCATCGGTCGCGCTGTGCGGATGACGGAACCGCTCCACGCAACGAACCTTCAGCATGGCGCGGTAATCCGCACCGCGCTGAAGGGGTTAAAAGGTTTTATTAGGGTGTGAGGATGTGCATCAGATGATCACGTGGATGATGTCATCAGTGATGTCATCAGTGATGTCACCGAGCATGTCACGAGTGATGTAATATGTGACTTCATCAGCAGTGCATTGCAGGGGCGCAAGTTATAGTTAGCTCTACTAACTATAACAGCCAAATTTCTCTGGTTTTATACGAGTGAAATGTCCAACTTACTATAAGGTCCCTGAAACCTATGGTTTTTTCAGTGAGTTTCTGAGGTTTTTTAAATGCTAATTTCTAACTATAACGTCCCCGAAACCTATGGTTTTTCCAGTGAATTTCAAAGGTTTTTTAAATGCTAATTTCTAACTAGAACATAGCAGCCGCATTTGCAGAGTGGTGGAGAAAGGTGAGCGTGGCCTCCAAACACCTCTTAGCAATTCCACTGTGTGGGATTTACTGGAGGTAACAGGAGGGGTAGTTAGCCCCTAACATCAACCTTGGGGGCCAACTACCCCTCCTATTACCTCCAGTAAGTCCCACAAAGCAGGATTTCTAACTTCTCATACCAGGCCACTCCCCCTTTCTCCACCACTCTGCAAACGTGCCCCCTGGAGCGTTGTTAGTTGGGGAATTCATTCCTCTTGAATATTGAGGGTCCCTGGGGGCCAAACCGTATTCGTCTGTTCCTGTTAAGCTGGACTTGCTGGTAGGCCTGGGTTAAAAAAAATTCAGTTCGCGGAAATTGCGATAATTTGACATTTTCGCGTTCCGCGGAAAGCGCGAAAATGTCAAAATTTCCGCATTCCGCAGCTTGGCGATAATTTTTTTCTTGCTCGCGCTGTAAAATAATACATTCTCGCGCGCGCGCGATCGCCTTACCTGAATCCCTGCGTTCGCTGACAAGTTTTCTTGATCCGGTCGCGTTCTCTATGAGATGTTGTATTGTTTTTAGCCATTTGCGCTGTCTCGCGACAGTTCGCGAACGCAGTGACGTCATGCGTCGCGCAATCACGTCTTTCTTCTCGCGATCATGCACCACGAGACAACTGAAAACAAGATGGCCGTACCCGCGAGCAACCACATGGGTAAGTTGGCGAGCCGCAACCATGCAGAAAATCTCGCAAACATGCGGGAAAAAAACTTCCGCATCTTCGCGATATTTCCGCGTGTTTGCGATAATTTTTAACATTTTCGCGATAATTTGCGAAAGTGGATTTCTTAAATTCCGCCCACCCCTACTTGCTGGGCGAAATACGCTGCATATATATATATGCAAAGTCAGCGCAATTCTACTATATAAGCCCCATGACCATCACTGAGGAAACTTATCGTTGCCTATTGGGAGGTAATCAAATGTGAGATGTTTAGGATCACATTGTGACTAGTTTAACCCCGTATTTTGAATCCATACAATTTTTACAAAACAAGGCAACTGTGTTTTTTTGGTTTAATTTAAAAATACTACAACATGAATCAATCTCCGACTAAGACATAAAAACTATTAAGAAGTTCTCATGATTGATAAAGTTTTGCTAGAAAAGTACAAAATAAGGAACATGTGAATAATGTAAAGTATTGTGTTTATTTCTATTGCACTGTCGTCATGTGATGGTTTTGATTTAAGGAAGTAGAATGCAAAGAACGGGTCATGTGACAAAGAACAAAAGTTCGACACGCGTCTGTTTCTTTTGCTTCAATAAACTGTGCTAACTATACTGCGTTGGTGAGGCTGTTTTCCTGTCCTCTGCCACGGTGACCTTTGCCTGGATTGCAGGAATCTCATTTGGAATATATATATATATATATATATATATATATATATATATATATATATATATATATATATATATATATATATATATATATATATATATATATATATATATATATATATATATATTTAGATGCTCTGTTCGTACTGCGTACTCCTTCAGGCAAACAAACGGATACGGACCACAAATCGGTGCAATAGAATTTATTCGGTGTAAGAGGTCGCCATGACGCGTTTCAGCCCTTTCCACGGGCCTTGATCACATGACACAGTGTGTGAATTTGCATTGGTTTATATAGCATACACTTGCAGACGTAGTCATTGGAGCATGTAAGCCTACAACAGCAAATGACATAGAAGAAAGACTGGTAAAAGAACTACAAAATCGTCGGTTAAAAGATAATTACATAACAAAATTGCTGTAAAACATACATGTAATGCCTAAATATAACAAGATAAATCTATGACTAGTCTAGGCACGTAGTGTAAAATAACTGCACATTATATGTCAAATAACCGAGTTCTTAACAAGTTCAAGTCCTTCAAGAGTGACATGTATACTGCAAGTTTTCATGTTTAAAAACCACACAAGATAAAGTGCAAAATTAGTGCAAAAGTGAATGATAAAATTCAAGAGAGCTAGTTGCTTATCTTTTTTCCTTATTTTTTCATTTTTTATATTTTATGACAAGTATTCGACACATTTTTGATGCCAAAAATATTATGGGGGCATAATCAATTCAAGTTAAAATACCATGAAACAGAGTGTGTGGACATAACAAATATTATAACTTATACTGCAATAGTATTAGAGATATGTACTCAAAACAATTTGAGCCGGGGTTTTTTTAATTAATTGCTAGGAGCCCCTGCAATTCCCTTTCTCTATGTTTGTCAACACACATAGATTGTAAGATGTCAAATGGTGACTAGGCTAATAATTCACATCATCGGTGATTTGAAAACATGGTTTCACTAGTCATTCCCGGAGGGATATTTTCAAAATAGCCACATGTGGGGAATGCAAAATAGAAGGGAGTGACAATATCATACTTATATTTATAAGCAAGTCAGAAGCTTATACAAATAGATGAAATGACAGCATATAAATATTAAATATTAAATAAGCTAAGAATTCAATCTAAAATAGATAAAATATGTATATATGCTTATAAAAATAAATTATGCGTCTTATAAATATGTATAAAAGGCATATTGTGTTATTACCATCTATCTTATTATAACAATTTAATAAATACGATAAAATCTCCCATTTCTAAAATCCCACATAAAAGGGCTAAAAGGTGTATGAAAATTTGTTGTCTTTAGGACATAAGGTATAGGAGTCATATTTATATTATCTACTGGCGGTCGCCAGTAGATAGTTATAGTTAGGACCGTGTTTCCATAGGAAATCCGCAACATTCTATTTGGAATAACTTTGGCGCCGGTTGACGAATCCTCGCGAAATTTTCAAAATAGGTGGGGCGCTCCGCTCCGCTCCTACCCTGAAAGTCTCAGGGGGATTCGTCAAGCGGGGGCTGAGAAAAAAGGGGGTCCCAAAACGCGTTTTTCCCATGCATTTTCCCATAGGACCTTTAGTCCGAGCTACAGCCCGAACGGCTGAACAGAATTACTTGAAATTTGGCACAGAGGTAGTCCTCAGGTCAGAGATGTGCCTTTTGCAGGTCTGGTTTAAATCTGTTCAGTAGGTCCTGAGAAAATAGCATTTAAATCAATATATATATCTGTAAGCGCGCTCCGTGCGCTTACAGTAAGCTTACCGTACGCGTACGGTGCCGTGCGCGAGCTCAATTCTGATTGGTGGTTACATGACTGTAAACATTCGAATCGGTCGAAATCAGAAAGTGTCGGCCGCCATTTTCTGTCTCTCGCACTGAAAAACATAGGTGGATAACGTGAAAACGGGGCAACGGAGAGAGTTGCAGACCCCCTAGCGTTTGTCAGGGGGTCCACGAAGGACCAAAAAGTACGAAAAATACATTTAATAATTTTAAAAAAAAACCGCGGAGTGCGCGTACGGTAAGCTTACCGTACGTGCACGGCAAAAAAAAAAAAAAAAAAAAAATACGAAATAACAATCACATTTATTAAATAAATTGAAGGACCAGCAAGGGAAAAAAAAAATTGTAACTGTGTAAAAAAAGGCGAGGCGCGCACGGTATGAACTGTGCAACGTGGGTGCTCGGTGCGCGAAACGCACCGAGTGCCCACTGCGCGCACACGGTGCACGAAGTGCACCGTGCACGCAGGGTGTGCGCACGGTGAAAAACCAGAAAAAAAAAAAAAAAAAATACATAACTTAGCATTTAAAAAACCGTACGAATTCACTGAAAAAACCATAGGTTTCACACACGTTATAGTTAGGAATTAGCATTTAAAAAACCTTGCAAATTCACTTAAAAAACCATAGGTTTCACACATGTTATAGTTAGCTGTACATTTCACTCGTAAAAAACCATTGAAATTCCACGTTAAAGTTAGATCAGGTAACTATAACTTGCGCGACCGCAATCCACAATGTGTCATTTCAGATGTCATCATTGATGTGATGAGTGATGTCACTGACCATGTCATGAGTGATGTAATAAGTGACGTCATCAGCAGTTTATTGTGGGCGCGCAAGTTATAGTTACCTGATCTAACTATAACGTGGAATTTCATTGGTTTTTTACGAGTGAAATGTACAGCTAACTATAACATGTGTGAAACCTATGGTTTTTTAAGTGAATTTGCAAGGTTTTTTAAATGCTAATTCCTAACTATAACGTGTGTGAAACCTATGTTTTTTTCAGTGAATATATATATATATATGTGGGAAATAGAAATTATTCTTCCATTTTTCCCACTGTATTTGTTTACATGCCTTCAATCACGGCTGTGATAGGATGTAAATTGGTTTTCTTTGCACAGCACATTTTGGCACTTTATTTCAAATAAACCCACCTCACAAGATCTAAGCCCACTTGGGCAAGACACCTGACATTCCTTAGATGCATTGTGCAAATAAGGCTGAGTGACGTAGAATGTTGTTCCTGTTTTTGTTGACATTCACCAGTGGCATTTATGTCTATAACTGGTGTCCTCGACATACGATCAAAATGATTATGCTTACCATTTAAGGTGTCATTGGTTTTAATGAGCATAACATTTTAACAGAGGTAGACTGTTTTTAGCATTTTATACGATATTTTATCAATGCTATGCTTCTATCCATACACATGTATATTTATATATTTATTTATGTATTTATATATTTATTGGTGTATATTTACTTTGTCTGGCAACTCTTTTGCACTTTGATATTATATCACAGTACTGTATTATATTGCGTTGTTTGTACAAACGTGGGTACACCCTGCAGTTGTGGGGGTTATCTGTCCTCTATGTCCATGAAACGAGGGGGGAGTGTTTTGCACACACGTCTTTGACGCACTAGCACTTTAAAAACTGAAAAAAACGGACTCTCAGTATACCATGTGATCAAGGCCTCCGCGAGGCTGAAACGCGTAATGGCGATGGTGTATGGGCTTGAAACAATAAATCTTTGAAAAAGAGCACACTAACCTGGGTCTATCTTCGTCTTTTCGAATTGCAAGTCGACGGAGCAATGGAAATACATATATATATATATAAATATATATATATATATATATATTCACTGAAAAAACCGTAGGTTTCAGGGGTGTTATAGTTAGCTGGACTTTTCACTTGTACAAAACCATTGAAATTCCCCCGTTATAGTTAGTTCAGCTAACTATAACTCGCGCGCCCGCAATGCACTGCTGATGACGTCACATATTACATCACTCATGACATGGTCAGTGACATCACTCATGACATCACTGATGACATCTCAAATGACATCACTGATGACATCACTGATGACATCATCCAGTGAATGTGTGTTTTTCTGAAAATTAAATATGTTTTATATATGTATATCTCAAGGTCGATGGAAGAATAAATGGGTATATAAGTGTCTAAATGGATGATTTGTTTTTGAAAAATTGATTGTGTAACTGACTGATTAAGTGTATCATAGTGAATACATGGCTTAGTGAGTAATGTTTAAATATGTAAATATCTGTATCAGTCTCTCACTTTGTGTATAAGTGGCTGCATGGGTTGGTGAGTAGCTACATGGGTGTCTATATAGGTTATTAGTTGGTTTTTTGAGTATCAGTCTGAGTGTCTGCATGGTTCGGTGGGGGGTATTACGTAGTGCATAGGTGCATGAATGAGTGACTCACTGTTTGTATGTGTTGAACACAGCATGTGTGCAGGACTGTATGGGTGGATGAGTGTGTGTATGGGTGTGTTAGTGAGTGAATGACTGTCTCAATAGTGTCTTTATGAGTAACTACATATGTTTTAAACTAGTATATGTGACTATTGGTGTATATATGTGAGTATATGTGAGAGTGAGTGATTGAAAGAGTTCCTGTATGAATAAGTATGTGTTTCTATAAGTGATTGTTTAAAAGACTAAGTATGTGTAAGTTTCCGTAGAAGTAAGTATGGTGGTGTGTGTATAACTGTATATGCAAGTAAATGTATGTTTGATTCTTTATTAGCATGAGTGACTATGTGTGTGAGTAACTCTATGGATGAGTGGCATTGTGTAACAGGATGTATAGGTGTATGAGTACATATGATGAGTGAGTACATGTATGAGTGACTGTATAGGACTGTTGGTGAATGAGTGGATGTGTATGTGGATCTTAGAATTACTGAAGAGGTTGTTGTAACTGGTATTGGTATGTCCATTGTTTTGAAAATTTTAGTCTCTATTTTTGAATGTGTGTATCAAAGGTTATATTAGGGTGAGAGGAGGTCTGCCACTCTATCACAAGGATGATGTCATCAGTGATGTCATCAGTGATGTCATTTGAGATGTCATCAGTGATGTCATGAGTGATGTCACTGACCATGTCATGAGTGATGTAATATGTGACGTCATCAGCAGTGCATTGCGGGCACGCGAGTTATAGTTAGCTGAACTAACTATAACGGGGGAATTTCAATGGTTTTGTACAAGTGAAAAGTCCAGCTAACTATAACACCCCTGAAACCTACGGTTTTTTCAGTGAATTTCTGAGGTTTTTTAAATGCTAATTCCTAACTATAACGTGCCTGAAACCTATGGTTTTTTCTGTGAATTTCAAAGGTTTTTTAAATGCTAATTTCTAACTATGCCTACAGAGATAGGACATGTGAAGAAAGAAGAAAAAATGCACAGAAAGAAACAAAAGAAGTGCAGAAAGAAGCAACAGAAGTCCTCAAATATGAAGATAAGTGCAGGAAGAAGGATAACGTGCAGAAAGAACAAAAAGAAGAGCAGAAAGAAGCCTTGTTGCAAAATCATCCTGTACCCTCAACTTTTTCAGACGGATACTGGTGGTAACTGAGTCTGACTAACCAGTCCTAGAGCCAGTGCTATGTTAAAAGACACTTAGAATACAGTGAAAACACCTACATACACTAGGGAACATTATGCGTTGGGGTCCCCCTGTGATTAGCATGACCTCCTCTGTAAGCCCCTAGTATATAATAGGGCATGGAGATTAAAACTACCTCTTAAAACAGGCCACAGGGCGTTTTTGCACACGTTAACTCAGGCCCCGTCCCCTCCATTCACCACTGTGTAAACACGCCCTGTGTCCATTTTTAGTTGGGAGATTAAGTTCATTTGAATCCTGAGGGTCCCTAGGGTCCAACTAGCCCACTAGGTACCTCCAGTAAGTGCCACAGAGCTGCGTTGCAGAGAGGTGTAAAAAGTGGCACGGCCTGGACCACCTCTCTGCAATGCAGCTCAGTGGCGCCTACTGGAAGCACTTGGTGGGCTAGTTAGCCCCCAGGGGCCCTCAGTATTGAAGGGAAATTATATCCCCAATTTAAAACGTGCCATAGTGCGTGTTTGCACACGTCACCTCAGGCCCCGTCCCCTCCCTTCACCACTGTGTAAACGCGCCCTGTGGCTGTTCTAAGTTGAGAGATTAAGTCCCCTTGAATCCTAAGGGTCCCTAGGGTCAAACTAGACCACTAGGTACCTCCAGTAAGCGCCACAGAGCTGCGTTGCAGAGAGGTGTAAAAAGGGGCTTGGCCTCAGACCACCTGTCTGCAGCGCAGCTCCCTGGCGCATACTGGAGATGCCTGTTGGGGGCGCGTTTGCAGAGTGCTGCACGGAGGGGGCATGGCCTCCGGCACGATGCCAGTCTTTTATTTATTTTAGTTTTTTAAGAAGGGGGGCTGTTTGGTTCCCCTTCTTATTCTAATTTATTGGCCCTGATGACCCCATCCCCCAGGGCCAGTCTCCTAATTATATTTTTTTGACCCCAATCCCCAGGGCCGGCCACTGTTTTTTATTATTTTTAAAAAATATATACTTATAGACACACCTAGGACATGCTGGACAAACCGTACGTACCTATCACCATGACGATTTGCGTGATATTCATTAAAAGGCGACTATGCATGCAATGAATCCACGTGGAATGTATTTACACCACTAGTGAAGCTCTGACATGTCTGATGCCCTACCGTGCCTAATCCTGGTAGACACCCTTGTCGTTTATTTATACAAACATGGGTAGCTATTGACGGGCACATTTAATACACATGCACACCAAGCCATTCAAAGGGGATTCGACAAAAATTCGACCAAAACTATGCAAGAAACCCCCCTCACGGTTAATAAAACACACATCCACTGCCGGATGTGTAATACTTTTTATTTTACTCTCTGGAAAGGGGACGAACATCACTTGAGAGTCACAGCGTGCTCCTGACAGAGCCCAATGCTGTGTTACACCCACCATTGCCTGCCGAGTGCCACTCACCTCTGTGTTGTATTCCACTAGCTAGTGCATATGCTATGACACTCTCTAGCCCATGTGCACTGTAACACCACCCCGTGAATATGTCATGCCACACTTGTCTTCGCACGGGTTATATTGCCCCATCTAACGTGCCTTTCTCGATGCCTATGTTATAACGCACAGTGCTATGCCATACATATTACAATCTGGGATCCATATCTTTGTCACAGTGCATATGCAACTTTACACTCCCCAGCACATATTTTATATTACAACTTTAGAGACTAGTTAGGTTACACAACACTGCCCTGTGCATATTACTCTCCAAGGCGCATATCGCATAGCACGCGCTAGTGCCTGTGCTATCTCGCGCTCTCCAATGAATCTGTCATTGCGCACAATGTATTGCATATTATATTTCACGCCCGGTTCATCTTATATCACACTTTTTGGTGCATAGTTTATACCATACACTATATCTAGTTTTCATTTTCAATCGTGCTCTCGGGACTATGTTCTATATAACACTGTGTTCACCTACCCTTTTCACGGGCATTACATTTTGCGATAGGGGGTGGAGGGTCAGGGGGTGTTTCTGCCAAGTGAGCCCGGAGTCACAGTCACAAACGTCCTCTTCTTCCTGAATAAAAGTGAGATTATGCTGCATACTTGTTCATATTTTAAGTAGTTCGCACAGACACAATGTTTTAAAAACAATAAAGTTCCTAATACCCGCCTTCTCTGAACAGTTAGCTTGCTGCCCCATCCCCTTCCTCCCTATCCTCTGTTGTGTGAATACATGGACTAGCCTCCTCCCTCCTGCCATGCATGGTCTGATGTGCTTCCACTGCCCTCAATTTAGTATGATGTACCAGTCCACTCCTCCTGCCCTCCATTGCCCAATTCTATGCCCCATCATTGACCTCCTGCTTAAACTCTGTGCTTAGCTTGCTGCCCCTATTCTCCTTCCCCCTGCCCTCCGATGTCTTTGTGCATGCCCCTGCTCCATCCTTTTTGCCCACCATGTCCCATGGACCTGCCACTCCTATCTACTCTGAGTGCTCTGTTGAGCTGCCACTCCCCTCCCACCTGCCTAGCATTGTCAGATGACTGTAACCTGTCCCTGCCACCTCCACCCTGCCTGTCCACATGCCATGCCCCTATCCTCTTCCTCCTGTCCTACATGGTCCATTGTACTGCCACACCCTTCTGCCCTCCCTGGTCTGTTGTGTTGCAACTGCTCCTCCTGCCTGCCCCGTGTGGTCTGTTGTGACGTCCCTTCCCCTGAACTTTCTTGTCTGTGCACAGGTCCTGACCCTCCCTTCTATCCTCCATCGTCCTTTGTGCATGCCCCTCCACCCTCCTTCTTGCCCATCATAGCCATTGTGCTGCCACTAACCCTCCCACTTGCCATGCATGGTCTTCTGTGCTGCCATGGCCCCTCCCACCTTCCCTGTGTGGTCAGTTAGCTGCCCCTGACCCCCTCCCACCTTCCCTCCATGGTCTGTGTGTATGCCATCACAGTCTCACTGTTGCTCTTCATGGTGTGTCTTGCTTCTAGTGCCCATCCTGCCTGACCTCCATGGCTATCTTGCTGCTCCTGCCCTGCCCCCTTGCCCCCAGCCCTACTCCCTCCCTCCTGGCTTGTCTGTTCCATTGTAATGCCCCTGATCCGTCCCTCCTGCCCTTTATGGTCTGTTATGCTGCAGCTTTCTCTCCTGTCTGTCCATTATGGTCAGCTAGCTACCATTGCCTCTTGCCCCTCTGTTCTCTGTTGTCCATGTGCATGGTCCTGTCCCCTCCCTCTTGCTTTCTATGGATTGTTGTGCTGCACTCCCGTCCTGCACGCCCTGTGTGGTGTATTGTGCTGCTGCAAACCCTGATGCCTGCCCTGCAGGGTCAGTTTGGTGCACCTCTCCATGTCCCTCCTGTCCTCTGTTATCCAAGTCCATGTCCCTATCCCATTTCCTTCCATGATCCAATGTACCATACTTGCGAACATTTTGAACTTGGTAAGAGGGAGATTTTGAAAAAAAACTGGGGTATTGATTTTCCCGTTTGAGTTACATTGAAAAAGAGGATATTGTAGACAGGAGACAGATCAAATAAAGCCCATTTGAGCTTAAAAACATTGGACGTTTCCTGGCTGAATCGGGTCTGTTGGCATGTATGGTTGTACTACCATTGCCTCTTCCTTCTGCCCACAATGGTCTATTACATTGCCACAGCCTTAAAGGAGGGTAGATTTTGTATCACAGGGGGCCCCTGGCCCGTTCTGTCCACACCTGAAGTATGAGACCCTTGTCCTTGCCCTGCCAGCTGCATTTGTAGGCCGTATTAAATTGACCAGCGGGTCCTGTGTTGCTATATAATTATCCTGAGACATCCTTACCACTCAGCCAGCATAAAACCCCTGTGTAGACCCTTCTGTTCAATATGTAGGCCTCTTTGTTAAATTGACCATAGCTCTGCAATTTTAGTGTATAGCAGTCTGAAGGCAGGTCTGCGAGGCCTTCTGATCCAAACTAGTAGCCCCCACCCTACCCGAGTGCTCCGTGCTCGGTATCAAAGTTCAACATCCCCCTGAAGCTGTCGACATACAGTAGGCTGCATCCTGGACTGGTACTTGCTTCCTGGGCAGGTTTCCCGCTTTTAAGGAAGTGGCAACCGCAGAGCGTCAAGTTAGGAGAACTGAGGAGATTTTATACATGAATATATTGAATTCCCGTACAATACCCATTATTTGCTGCTTGCTCTATGGAACTTACGATAAGCGATTGGCCTGAGAGACTGACCTTTTCACCCAGTCCATTGTCAGCATTAAGTGGGTAAATGACGAAATGTCTGCTAAAATCTGCAGACGAAGCTTTTGGGTAGCATACGTAGGTAGATGTAGCGTGCAAAGGAGCCCACAAAATGATATAAAAAGGGAGCACCCACAGATATCGACGGACTACCTCGCCGTCTGTATGTAGGTTAACAGGCAGTGCAGGTTTTCCCCAAGAGCTGGGAGCTCTTGTCTTCCTTTGCTTAAAATGTCTTGCTCTGCTTTGCTTGAAGTATCTTATTCTATTTTACCTATATGAAATGTCATGTTATGTTTAACCATTGTTCTCTTTACTTTTGCATTTAAAAGATTTTGTATTGCAATTGCAGGAATGCTTGCTCTAAGAGTAAACGTGAGTGTTCCTAGGTAACATTTTCCTTGGTGTAACTTGTTTCCCATGATGCATTTATAGATGTGTTTTCTCTCTCTCTCTGTCAGTACATTAATTGAGATACAGAGAATATTATGACAGCTGTATGATTATCTGGATTCTGTATTTTGTACTTTATGTCTCTATTCTGCGGTTTCTTTGAAGTTGCATCTTCTCATTAAACTGCCATTGTATTCTGCCTCCAATTCCATGTCTCATATGTCTGTTTTCTTCATTTTTGGAGCAAGCGTTCCTAGGCACCCCGGCTCAAATTAAGGTGCCCCTTTTGTCCCTGACTCACTCTCCTGCTCAGTTCTGTGGTGGCTCCCGGGGATCTGGGGACCGCCCCTAGCTTCCTTGACCCGTAATAGATCTTCCCTCCAACAGCCTCTCTTGCAAGTCCTGTATTGTTGGTTTGTTGCCCCTGCCCCCCTTTCCACTGCCCTCCATAGTCTGTTGTGCTTCCACGGCCCTTCCTGCCTGCTCAGTGTGGTTAAATTGTTGCCTTTGCACCCTCCTACCTGCCTTCAATTTTCAGAGTCCGTGCCCCTGGCCTCTGCCTCTCAACAGTATCCTAATGAACAACTAGATTGCTAACATTCTATATTTATTACAAAAGTGTGGAACGCCTGACATCATCTTGATGTAATCAAAACTGTAATACCTAGAGCATTTCCTTTAGAAATTACATATATGAGAGGGTCTTATTGGCATCAAAATTATGGTTAGTGCTCTAAAAGACTAAAATAAGGACATATTTTCTGAGTTTTCAAATAGCGACAAAGCACTTTTAAATTATTTGTTATCTTTATGTTTTTTTATCCAGTTGACCACTTGATTAAATGTTGCACTTAGGGGAGAGGATGTGGTGTTACTTCCAGAACTGCAGACTTTGCAACTGGGGAACCAGGTTGAAGTTTCTGCTTCAGCTCGACATTCTGTGATTCTGGTCAAATCACTTAGGGGCCTATGCATCAACAATGCCATTTGCGATTCCTTATTAGCGAAAAATAAGGAATCGCTAATAAGGAATAGCAAAAGGCTATGCATGTAGGAATCGCTATTCAAATAGCGATTCCTTAATATTCCTTATTACCGATTCGGTAATACCGAATCGGTAATAAGGAATACCTACCCATTCATTCCTATGGGCTTGGAGGCCCATAGGAATGAATGTAAAGCCAGTCTGTATTAGCGATTCGGTATTACCGAATCGCTAATAGCGGGAGCACTTTCAAGGGTGCCAGGGTGTCAAAAGGACACCCTGTTGCACCCCTGAAAATGATATGTGCACATATGTTGCACACACAAATGCTCTAAGGGCATGTGTGTGCGCAAAATGAAACTTTGAAAAATGCACAAAAGTGCATTTTTCAAAATTTTTGCAAATTACCATGCAGTTCATCTTCATGGTAATTTGCTCCCCCTATTAGCGAAATCGCTAATTTTTTAACTTTGATGCATTGCATTTAAGGAATCTCACTTTGGGATTCCTTAAATGCAATCGCTATTTAAGGAATCGGTATTTAAGGAATCCCTATTTAAAGAATCGCTATTTAAGGATTCCTTAAATAGCGATTTCTGCTTTTGGGTTGATGCATTGGGATTGGGTATTTTTTACTTAATACCAGGAGCTATTACCGAATCGGTATTTTACCGACTGGATTTTGGGTTGATGCATGAGGCTGTTAGTCTCCCCATGTCTACAACCAAAATGAATTTGTTCTTGTGTGATGTAACCAATGCTCATGTAAAGCACTCCAATACCTGACAAGTCTGCACTATATAACACTGCAAAAACACAAAATAATAAGTGTTTTGCACACTTCTGTCATTGGGCTATATTTGGGCTACATCTGGGTGATTTTGGGCTACATTTGGGCTCTTTTGTCTCCGGTGGCCATCTTGGGAGATTTATTTGTTATGAAGTTTCCTAATTTCCTCATGTACTGCAGTCTCCTCAGTAGGAAATGCTTTCAGTTTTTTACTTTGATTCCATCATGAAGGTATTCAGATATGTCACACATTTGCCATAAATTCTGAATGTTAGCACTCTAGTTGCTCATTAGATCACTGTAGTAAAACTACTGCACCATGGAAGTCTGCTCCTGGTATTAAAAGTGCATGTTTCAGTCTGCATGTCAGAATTTTTTAATGAAATAGAAGAGGATTTGAGAAGTCACTCAAAATGTGCCCTCATTTTCTTTCTTCAGCATTAATCATAATTTCTATGGCAAAATGAACCTCCTCATTGTGTTCCTTTTTAAATTAAATGTTTTAAGTGTTACCAGTTTATTCCAATCAAGATGGCTTCAGGTGTGCCATACTTTTGTCATAATGAAGACAGTAAGCGCTCTAGTTGTTTTTAAGAACATTCTGGGACATTCTGTCATTGGGCTATACTTGGGCTACATCTGGGTGATATTTGGGCTATATTTGGGCTCTTTTGTCTCTGGTGGCCATCTTAGGAGACTTATTTGTTATGAAGTTTCCTAATTTCCTCATTTACTGCAGTCTCCTCAGTAGGAAATACTTTCAGTTTTTTACTTTGATTCCATCAAGAAGGCATTCAGATGTGTCACACATTTGCCATAAATTCAGAATGTTAGCACTCTTTTTGCTCATTAGATCACTGTAGTAAAGCTACTGCTCACCAGGGAAAACTGCTGCTGGTATTGAAAGTGCATGTTTCAGTCTGCATGTCAGAAGTTTTTAATGAAATAGAAGAGGATTTGAGAAGTCACTCAAAATGTGCCCTAATTTTTCTTTCTGCAGCACTAATCATACTTTTTATGGAAAAATGAACCCCCTCATTTTGTTCCTTTTTAAATTAAATGTTTTAAGAGTTACCACTTTAATCCAAGCAAGATGGCTTCAGGTGTGCCATACGTTTATCATAAGTAGGACTGTTAGCGCTCTAGTAGTTCTTTGGAACACTCTGGGAAGCTGCAGTAGAACACAAAGGAATCAACTGACAGTCTCTGCCCTTGTTGGATGTACATGTTTTACTGAGAATGTCAGACTTCATTCTCTCATGACTGAGAAAGATAATGTGAATTTACAGAAAATAAGCTCTCAGTTTAGCCTATAGATCACCTTCCAAACCTCTGTGGTAAAAGCATGAGAAAATATTTTTCTCTCAATCATGATATCCCAGCAGAAGGCTTTTTCACATGGTGAAATCACCTTAGAACATACCACAATTCCTAAAATGAGTATGGTACCATCAACAAATGATTTATAATGTAACTAAAGTCTTAAAACCTTCTATTAACTGCAATGCTTTTTAATGAGGTGCTATCATGTATATTGGTCCCAAGATGGCTGCCAACACTTCTTGGATGAAGTGCTGACAGCCAATCAGATCTCAGGATGAGATGTGTGGTTAGGCTCCGCCCACATATATATATGCTTTTAAATGCTATTTTCTCAGGAAATACTGAACAGATTTACACCAGACCTGCAAAAGGCACTTCCTTGACCTTATGGCTACCTCTCTGCCAAATTTCAAGTAATTCTGTTCAGCCGTTCGGGCTGTAGCTGTGTCTAAAGGTCCTATGGAAAAATGCATGGGGAAAACGCGTTTTGGGACCCCCCTTTTTTCTCGGCCCCTGCTTGACGAATCCCCCCGAGACTTTCAGGGTAGGAGCGGAGCGTAGCGCCCCACCTATTTTGAAAATTTCGCGAGGATTCGTCGACCGGCGCCAAAGTTATTCCAAATAGAATGTTGCGGATTTCCTATGGAAAGAGGGTCCTAACTATAACTACCTACTGGCGACCGCCAGTAGGTAATATATATATATATATATATATATATATATATATATATATATATTCACTGGAAAAACCATAGGTTTCAGGCCTGATATAGTTAGGAATTACCATTTAAAAAACCTTTGAAATTCACTGGAAAAACCATAGGTTTCAGGCTTGATATAGTTTGGAATTCCAAAGTGAATTTCAAAGGTTTTTTAAATGCTAATTCCTAACTATATCAAGCCTGAAACTTATGGTTTTTCCAGTGACTTTCAAACGTTTTTTAAATGCTAATTCCTAACTATACGAATTACGCTCAGGCGCCATAATCAAGGACTCATAGCAACGGAAGTATACAATGATCCAGCAACCATAATCAATCTGTCCAACTTCGATTTCTCGGATGAAGAAAAAAATATATTATCATTAGGACTGTCTTTCTGCACAAGAACTAATTTTAACTACAACCAGACCTGTATAGACATCTATAAATGTGTGAGGAATTAAAAGTTGAAGACATTTTTCAACAATCAAACAGAAAAATGAACAGAAAGAGAACCAGATCGAGGAGAAGTTATCACCCTTGAAGCTGAGGATTTAAACCTTCTGCATGAACTACATCAACTAGAGAAGGAATGTGAAGACATGGGACTACGTGACTCTGTAAGAGACACTGTTGGAATGTTGGGCTTGGACATTTACAATAGCATGAAAACCCCATTTAAGCCAAAATTCACCTTTGTCTCTAGCATACCCAAAGACTCAATTGATGTATTTACAGATTTAGTGGTGAAAGATCTGAAAGCATTATCAATTGAATCCAGCAAAGGATTCTTGAGGGGGAACAGCCAAAATGACAAAAGATATGCTATGGTTGTGCAGAAGATCAAAAGCTGGAAGGACATAGTAGTCCGACAATCTGACAAGGGGGATAACGTGGTACTTTGGCCACTTGACATACATAACGAGGAAGCTAGGCTGCAATTAAGGGATATCAGATGCTATCAGAAAGTGCCCAACAGTAACCTGGTAGAGACTAAGAACACGTTTCAGAAAGACTAAGAACACGTTTCAGAAAGACCTCGACAGATGGAGAGGGTTAGGTATGTTCTCGCAAGAAGACTATCGGTTTCTTAAGGTAGACAACCCGGTGACACCTATATTATATCTCATTTCGAAAATGCACAAGAATGCAGAGGTCCCCCCGGGAAGACCCATTATTTCAGCCATAGGTAGTCTATTTTAACCTACATCTAGATTCCTAGACTACTTTCTCCAGGGGTACGTTAAAGAGCTCCCAGCCTACATTCAAGACACAAGGGATTTTCTGATAAAAATTTAGAACATTGTGTGGAGGGACACATTTCTCTTAACCACAATTGATGTGTCATCCTTATATACAAGCATACTCCATGAGGATGGGTTGAGAGCAGTGAGGCATTACTTAAACAAAAGATCTATAACATATACCAAGATTCTGCCATGCTGGTTGAAATAGGGAGGCTATGCCTTGAGAACAGCTTCTTTATGTATGGCACAGATACATACAGACAGGTGAGAGCGACTGCCATGGGCAACTGCTTCGGCCCCAGCTATGCGAATTTGCATATGGGCTGGTGAGAGGATCAGGTGCTCCGGGTACAATCTGCTGAGGAATGGGAAAAAAATATAATCCTATGGACAAGATTTTTAGATGATCTCTTTTTGGTGTGGGAAGGAACAAGGGAAACTGCTGGACAGTTTGTTTGGCAATTGAACAGCAATTCTTTGAACTTGGCCTTCACCGACACCATCAGCAGCTCGCAGGTTTGCTTTCTAGACCTAGAGGCTTATGTTAAGGGCAAACTACACACACGTACTTACAGAAAGCCCACGGCTGGGAACTCCATTTTACATGCTAGGAGCTCCTACCCCCAGAAACTCAAAAACAGCATCCCATACACAGAACAGCTCAGGATAAAGAGAAACTGCCTGCAGTGAGGCATCAACCCTGGAATTAGCACAAAAAGATCTTACCACCAGATTCATGCTGAGAGGCCATAATTCACAGGTACTCAACCAAGCACTAACCAAAGTGAGTAAAGTGAAGAGAACCCCATTGAAAAGGCTAGGGAGGAGAAGAGAACAAAGAATGATATACGTATGATCACCGGTTACAATGCCTACCACAGCAGGGTGAGAGACTCCCTAAGCATACATTGGCACCTGGTAAAGAGGTACCCGGTTTTGAGTGGTCTTGTCTCCCGTAAGACATTATTCACCTTCAGGAAAGCACAGTCCCTGAGGCTGGATCTTGTCAATAGTAGCCAGGAAATAGGCAGTGCTGAAAGATGGTTGAGGGCCAGCACAGGCTTTTTTGAAATGCGCAAAGTGCAATGCATGTAAGATAGGGCAAAATATGAAACAGGTCATATCACCCCTATTGAAAAGTCCATGGAATATAAGAACTTTCCCAAACTGCAAAAGTGATTATGTTGTTAACATGTTGCAGTGTACATGTCCTAAGGCCTATGTGGGCAGCAAAATTCACATGATACATTTGCGAATATTGCAATATGTGAGAGCAGTGAAAAACAACGACAAGAGTTACCCGGTGGCAAGATATGTGAATGAAGTACACGGGACAATGTCATTGACCTTGTATATTTTGCAATTGACCAGGTACCCAAAATGCAAAGAGGTGGGAACCGGGAACAAAGGCTGCGACAGTTGGAGTCAACATACATTTAGCTGTTTAATACCAAAATCCCATTTTGTCTTACTTCAGAAGAAGATCTATTTGTACATTTAGGAACCTGGGTATCCACATTAGTTGCTCTTCAATTTTAAATGAATTTTAATTTGATGCAGGAACCTCGTGTTATCAGCATAGGCATTGATGAGGCAAACTGTTTATAATCAATGTAATGAAAAGCATTTGACAGTTTATGAACCCTATGAATTTATGAAGAAATGGGGCAGTCAAGTATAAAAGTAAATTTAACCAATCTCTAAGAGAAAATTTGGTCAAATAATGAGCTCCATGTCAGTGAATGAACTGTGTTTATACTAGTGACCTAACCCGCAATTTGAATGTTTACATAATCGATAAAGTGGAATAGGCACTTGCACCTTTCACATTGAGAACGGAGCCACTTGGTTAGTATTATTGTCATGAAGATTTGTAAGAAAAAGTACTGCACTTGCACTTTTCAGTCTGGTTGTTCAGCAAGCACTTTTGCACATGACTTACGATTTGTGGACAAAGGGATGAAAGCATTATTCAGAAATGTGTTTTATACTTGAGAAATGTCATTAGTAAAGGGCGATCTCCTATGCATCTGTAGCTCGACACTCTTCTACCAATGATCCAACAGCCACAGCGAAGATCACGCATGGACAGAGATCTACCTTGAAACTCCTAAAAAAATCTATAAATAAGTTGCTGAGATCATTGAGGCAATGCCCAGGGGACGAGAAATTACTCCGTAACAGCAAGGCAGAACTTAGGAAACTCAAGTGGGACATTACCAGGTCCAATAAAAATGAATTATGGTCAAAACTCTATCAAGATTCTAAAGGAAATGATAGTGCTCGATTTTGGTCAACAATAAATAAAATTTTACAACCGGCACATGGAGGTCTAATAGCATACATAACAGAAAACACATGGACATCCTTTTTAGAATCTCATTTTAACCAACAGGCATTAGGACCACAAGCACATATGGATAATCAACCAGCTTCTTCGACTCAAACTGTGGCGACTGAAGAGGCTGAGGCTAACGGAATCGATGCTGCTACGATCAGGGAGCAAATCACTAAAGGGAGGAAAGAAGGAGTACCAGAGCCAAATGGCATTCCACCAGCTCTCTTTAAACAAGACCCGGAATACTGGTCAGAAACTCTGGCTCCACTTTTCAGCTCTGTCAGACAATTTGGGTCCTTGACCGCATCATGGAAGGGCTCCATTATCTCGCCAATTTATAAAACTGGAGATAAAACCCTACCAAACAACTACCGCTTGATTGCATTGTTAGATTGAGAGGCAAAATACTTTACAGGTACTCTACTAACAGAGCTGCAGGAATGGGCAATAGAGCATAACATAAACCCCCTTGCCAAAGAGGGTTCTTTAGAGAGACTGGCACAGCAACCAACCTATTAACAATGTCACTACTCATCAACAAGGCAAAACTAACCAAACAAACACTCCATTTCTGCTTTGTGGACTTCAAGGCGGCGTTTGACAATGTCAACCGAGCTAACCTATGGAGGAAATTGGCTCTCTGGGGGATCCCTCCAACTCTTTTGAATCTTCTGATACAGCTACACTCCAACATGTGGATACAGATTAACCTAGTCAACGGCTCCTATCTTTCGAGGTGCATACCAACAACTAAAGGTCTTAAACAGGGCTGTGTGCTTGCACCAACTCTTTTTAACTTTTACACAGCAGATATGACATCAGTCCTTAGTGCCTGAAATGAGCACGCCCCTCGAGTAGGGGGGAAAGCCATTTCCAGTATGTCTTATGTGGACGATGTTGTATTAACAAGCTACTCTCAAGTTGGACTACAACGGCTGCTTAACAAATTGCACATATATCAATATTAACAAAACCAAAACCCTGACAATCAATGGGAAAAAACGGTCTCATTCCAGGTGTCTGGGGAAACTCCAATTGCAAATTCCTCTGAATACATATACTTAGGTGTAATATTTGATAAGGGTGGTCAGTTCACGAAACAGCTTGAGGCCATCAAGAGGAGAGGGTTTGCGATAGCGTCAACATTAAGGCAACTTAAATCAAAATTGACTGGACCAATATTTTCCCCATTGCTTCGTGTTGCGCAAGCAAAAATTCCTCCTTCAATCACTTACGGCAGAGAAGCATTGAGGGGCAGGGACTCTACACTGCTGGATACCACCCTGGCAAAAGCGTACAGAGTCATGCTAAATCTCCCACCTTAAGCCTCACCAGCACAGATTTGAGTTTGGCTTAACGAAACAACTCCTTCAAAGGTGAGCCTCTTACATCAAGTGTTGGCACAAAATCAAGAATTCCTCCAGGAACACACTAAACCACCAGCTCTGGCAGGAATTGTGCAATACATCTACCTCGCCGGCCAAAACTCACCTGGAGGAATCACTGGCTAGCACCAGACTAGTCGACCTACGGGAAATTCCAACAACGCACTCTCTCTTTAAGCATATTGTGAATAAGGTCATTAAGAAACTTTCCCTTACAGAAGACAAAGCTAACTTTGCACGTGGGAGCCATGCCTGGATGACTCTGAGCAGCTACAAATCATTTGGGCCGCAGGCATATTTTAGCTTGGGGTATTTGAGGAAGTCAAAAGAATCTTTTTTTTAAATACAGGTTGGGACTCCTCCCAGCCATACCGCATCTTCCACCATGGCTGAGAGAGAATTGCGGGAAATCATGCAGGCTATGCTGGGTCGGAAACGAGGAAATAGACCATCTAATTTGCTCCTGCATCAGTCTAAAAGAGGAAAGGGCAAGCCTCTTAAAACCCATTTTAATGAATGAGGTATAAGAACACGGAGACAGGCAGTACTTGCCTGCTTCAATCCAAAGGACCCGCAACTGAATGGAAAGTTGTTGTTTTTAAATTTGTTTATTGAGTTTTCACAATAGCAAGCATAATAATCACAATCATTGTCAACAAGAATGCATATACCAGCATGACATCAATATTGCAAAGACCTATATAGGCACATCTATGAGTATCGAGTCTTCCAATGGCCACAAACTATTTCTAAGACATAATGCAATTGCTTCATTTGAACATTTCAGCCATACTCCAAGTGCATAAAGACTGCGGGGGAAGCATGGAACGTTCTAGAGATAGAATGCATTGATAGATTTACCGTTCCCCCTCCAGAGCTGTGAACTAAAATCTGTATTAGTGTCAAATCGGGCTCTCCAAGAGACCCTGCTTCCCCTAAAGTGCTGGGAGGGAGCATCGCAACTCTTGAGCCATGTATTAGACACCTCTTGGAGTTATCTTTTAGGACAGGAATAGTGCCAGCTAGATGGAAGGAAGCAGTAGTCCTTCTGCTACCCAAGAAACCGCACATCAGCCCAGATCAACTGGAGAATCTGCGTCCATTCTCCTTACTCCCTTACTTCGCAAAGGTTGCGGAGAAAGTGGTAAACACGCAACTTACTGGGCATATTGGGAAATACAATCTCCTGTATCCCACTCAGTTGGGTTTTCGGGCCCTCCAGTCGACGGAATCAGCCCTGCTACACGCCACTGAAACCATTAGGAAATATGTGGATGAGGGACAGACGGCGGCCTTAATCATGCTGGATTTAAGTGCCGCCTTTGACACTGTTGCCCATCATACTTTGTTGCAGTGTCTGAGGAGAGGAGGGGTGTCTGGCAGTTAATTGAGCTGGATGAAATCCTTCTTGTCTGAGCGCAGTTTTCAGGTGAGGCAGGGTTCTCATTATTCCAAAGACATCAAACTGAAATAAGGGGTGCTGCAGTGATCGACCCTGAGCCCGACCCTGTTCAATCTCTAGGTCACGCCGTTAGCGGAGATTGCAGACGGGTTTGGGATCAGGGTTGTGTCCTATGCCGATGACACTCAACTGGTGGTTTCCCAGACACAAGCACAGGATACGGCAGCCTCCAACTTCGTGGCATGCATGCAAGATTTTGCAGCATGGATGGCTAATACATGCCTGAAGTTGAATGGCAATAAGACCGAGGTGCTTGTGGTGGGGAAGGCCCCGTCGGTGTGGTCATCGGCCTGGTGGCCCCAGAGTTTGGGACCCACCCCCACGCCCTTCGCTCAGGCTAAGAACCTGGGAGTTTGGTTGGATACTAAGCTCTCCTTTGATTACCATACCAGGCGGGTGGCAGGGGCCTGTTTCGGAGTCTTGAGGGGCCTTCGGAAAACTCTGGACATGCTGCCTACTGCAGCCAGGAAGACCATGGTGCATGCCCTGGTGACATCGCGCCTTGATTATAGTAATATACTGTATCTGGGTGCCACGGCTAAATGCATGCATAGACTTCAAGTCATACAGAACGCAGCAGCTCGGCTGGTTCTTATGCTTCCGAGGAGGGCCTCCTCGAAGATAGCATTGGTTTCCCTCCACTGGCTGCCGATTAGGGAGAGAGTCCTGTTCAAGGCACGGGACGGGCCCATCCTACCTGTTTGATTTACTTGCTCTCTACTCCCCAACGCGCCAACTAAGGTCATGGGGGACGGGCCAGGTATGTGTCCCTGCCATTAAGAGAGCTAGGATGGGCGGCCGCTCCTTCTGCTTTTTGGCGGCACAGCAATGGAACAAGCTCCCCATGAGCCTCCGGTTGGAGGGCTCGGAGGGTACCTTCCGGAAAAATCTGAAAACGTATCTGTTCCCCCCTGGATAGACACGCCTGGGTAGGATAGGGTGTAGTTCCGAGGCAGTTTTTTTGCACCGCAGCGTGGGGACACACTGGCCGAGTGTCACCAGGCGCTTTACAAATGTGCTTATTATTATTATAAACACAATTTAGAGCGACTTCTTTTACTGAGGCGATAGACCAGAAATTAAAAGTGAGGGATGCCAATCATCGGCTATTCGAATATAGGGAGTATATTGTCAGATGGGAGAGGACAGTTAGGACTCATGACCAGTCTGTGCAGAGTGTTCAAGGAGATATGATTTAAGTGGGTCGTAGATATCCCGGGGTCTGGACAATAGTGGGAGTAGTTCAGCATAGGTGTAAGTTTGTCCCTGCCAGAGTGTCATATCACAATCCAATCCTTGAACTTGGGTGCACGTCCGCAGCCCCACCTGCAGGCCACCCGACGCCTGGCCAGTAGGAGAGTGAATGAGACAAATTTGCGGTGTGCCGCAGGTATCTCTGCTGTGTAACCAAGCAGTGCGGTGAGTGGGGATATGGGGATTTGTAGTGAGTTCATCGATTCCAGCGCAGTGAATACCTGCTGCCAGTAAGTGAAAAATGAGTTAAAGCCCCAAGCAAGGTGAAGGAAGTCGGCTGCTTCCTCCCTACATCTGTTGCAGTGGTTTGTTTCACGGAGTTTGTGTTTGTGTAGTTTAACAGGAGTATAATATAGGCAGTGTAGGAACTTGTAGTGAGTGATGCGCAAACGACTACTGGAAGAGACTTGTTCAGTGTGCTTGTAGCAACCAATGTTGATCTGTGATCTCGTGTCCGATGTCCGCCACCCATTTTTCTCTGTAAGTGCAAGGGGGGGGGGGTAAACCATCTCTGTGTATACACTATGATAGAGTGTAGATACCAGGTGGGACGCTTAGTTGATGCGTAGCACATGATGTAGTGGAGCAACTATCGGGGGCTCTTGAGGGTAAGAGAGAGTGTATTCCCTAAAACTGTCGTAGGGAAACGTACAGAAACATTTCCATAGGAGAGGGTGGTGTATCCTTAAATAGTTGCTGCATGGTGCGGAACGTGCCATTAAAAAAGAGGTCACCCCAGCACTGAATGTTATGTTTAGTTTTGGTTTTGGTTTTGTGAAAAACTCCTTCCTAGAGGACCGGCATCCTTGGGTGATATGTAAGCGGGAGCAGCGGGGAATATAAGAAGGTAGCTTGAAGGCGGCGAGTGATGCGGCGCCAGGCTGCAACCGTGTAATCTACTGAATTTGGGAAGGCCATGCAAGATGTGGGTGTAGTCAATATAACCCTATCCAGCGGGATGAGGTCCGACAGACAATGTTCGGTTGCGACACGAGGTGTATATCGAGGTGGGTGGAACCAATACAGAGCGTAATGTGCTTGGGCACATATGTAGTACAGCTCCAAATCAGGGACGTCGAATCCCCCCTGGGAGTATGGTCGTGTAAGTGTATCCCATTGCGAGCATGGTTGTTTATCACCCCAAACTAATTGGATGAGTTCCGGGGGGAGCTGAGAGAAGAAATGTATGCCCGGGTCATAAGGGATATTTAAAAACAAATATAGGAGCTTGGGTAGGATGACCATTTTAATGAGCGAGACACAGCCCGCCATGGTGAGGGGGACAGCATTCCAGCAAGTGACGCTGCTAGTTATACGTGCCAATGTGCAACCATAATTGAGCCTCATTAATTCCTTGTGATCAGTAGTGATGTGTATCCCCAAGTACTTCACCTCGGCATCGCACCACTCTATAGGATAGTCAGTGGGGAAGCGTCTCACATATATTGTGAGTGGAAAAAGTTGAGATTTTCCCAATTAATTTGGATGCTGGAGAGACCTCCGAATCAAACGACTTCGTGGAGTAGCGGGTTGAGGTTCTGTTGAGGGTCTTTGACATAGAGGGTGACATCGTCAGCATACAGGGATATGAGGATCAGGCAAAGGAAGCATCGAAGAGCCTTTTCTTGATGATGCTGCCTGATTTTGGCCACTAACGGTTCTATGGCAAGGACAAATAGGAGGGGAGATAGAGCGCAGCCTTGTCGGGTGTCTCGAGTGAGGTGGAACGAAGGGGAGGTATGGCCATTAATCAGAACTCGTGCAGTGGGAGAGGCATAAAGCAGACGTATCCATGCTAGGAAACCTACAGGTAGCCCCATGGACTATAGGATGGTGAAGAGATATCCCATTCCACAGAGTCAAAGGCCTTTGTGGTATCTAAATATACTGCCACTAGGGCCAGTTGGGAATCAACTGTTTGCAGAATGGAGAATAGAGTACGGAGATTGTGAGAGGTAGGTCTACCAGGGATAAAACTTGCCTGATCAGGCAGCACGAGTTTCTGCATCAATAAGCTGAGGCGATTAGCTAAACGTTTTGCAAGGATTTTAGCGTCTGTGTTAGGGAAGGGGGCTAGTAAGAGTCGCAGTGGTCCGCAGACTTCCCAGGCTTCAGGAGGGAGGTAATTAATGCCTCGCGCATTGTGTCAGGAAGAATCTTTGCCTTTAGGGCTTCAAGATATACCTCTCTCAACACAGGAAGTAATTGATCCAGGTATGTTTCTTAAAAGTCAATGGGAAGGTTGTCAGATCCAGGGGCTTTGCCCGATTTCATCAGCATAATGGCCGTTCGAAACTCGTCATCCTCAAAGTGGGCCAACAGCAATTCCTGCTGATTATCACCCAACCATCCCAGGGTGATATTTTGAAGGTAGGGAGCGAAATCCAGGGGAGCGGACCGGCAAGAATGGTAGAGGTTTGTGTAAAATGCAGTGATTGTGTTTAAGATTTCAACGCTATCCCGGTCTCGTATGCCTGAACTATCTATTATGTACAAAATGTAATCGCTGAAGCGGGGTAGGTGAATTTCTGTCACTAGCACCCTACCGGGTCTTTCCCCCTCCGCAAACCAGCGTGCGGTGAAGTATTTGCAGCGAACCTCCTGGTCAGCTGTGGCGGTGTATTGTGAAAGTTTGTCCCTGAGTATAGCCATCTGAGCCCCGGTTGCATCTTGCCCCATGTGTTTTTCTATTTGTTCTAGCTCTCCTTCAAGGCGACGCAGGATGCTGCGTATGTCTCCCAGAACCCCAAAGCTTTTGGATATGCAGAACCCACGCACTGTAACTTTAAAAGCCTCCCAAAGCGTGTTCATTAAGGTTGACTGTGCCCCTATTCCTCTCAAAGAAATCAGAAATCTCCTCCCTAAGTTCCACTTTGAAGACAGTATCCAATAGCGCTTCTTGCATAAGCTGCCAAGTGCGTGGGGAGGCAGTCGAGTTAGGGGGCGCGACTGTCATGCACACCGGGGCATGATCAGAGACGGTCCTGGCCATGTGCTCCACTGAGAGAATCCAAGAGGCTACTCCTCGGGAGACTACCAATAGTCAAGCCGTGACCAGGAGGCATGTGCCGTAGTGTAATAGGTGCCTTCCTTCCCAGTGGGGTGAACGTGACATCAAGCATCAATAAGGCCATGATCAGGAAGCAGATGTGTCAGTGTGTCATAAGTTTTGTTGGAAAGATGAGGAAGAGGATTGGACCTGTCCAGTGAAGGGCATAGAGCAGTGTTAAAATCTCCCCCAAATGATGTGAGTGGAACCCACCTTGAGGATGTGTCCCCATAATGTAGTAAAGTAATCTGGGTCATCGATGTTTGGCCCATAGCAACAAATAAGTGTAACGGACTGTGTACCCAGAGTGCCCCAGAGCATGCAGCTTCTACCAGACGGGTCGCTAAAAGTGCTGCCTAGGATAATGGGCGTGTACTTTCTAACTAAAATCAGGGTACTATGGGAGTACGTGGAATAAGAGGAGAACACTCGCTCAGCAGTCCATTTACTCCTGAAATGGGGATGGCGGTGTGGGTCAACAGGTGTCTCCTGGAGCATGGCAACGTGTATCTGGTGTCTATCGAGATAGGCAAAAATTTGCTTGTGTTTACGGGCGTCGCAGAGGCCTCTGACGTTCCACGTGAGCAATTTTATATTGAGAGTGTAAGTTGATGGATGCATTACTCGGAGGGGGTTAAGTGGCAAATGCAAGGGTCAAGATGACATGTGCCATACATGGCTAATTCAGTGTGCACTGGTATGAATATCTGCTGATGCATAACCCAAAGAACATTCAAAAACAACAATTCCCCTCTCACCCCAGCCTACAGCGGCACCCCAAAAGTGGCGGAATGACAGAGCCCACCCGTCACCCAAGAAGAACGTGACATTGTAGTCTAGTTCTATAGATGCCAACAAATGAAAATGCAAGTAACTAGGGGGATCACCCATGTGGGGGGATCGCTGGTGGGTCACGATTTCCTCCCTGCTCGCTCGTACTGCAAGCAGTCACCCAATGGAATGGAGATGTATTGGGAGAGAGAGTGAGGGAGACTTGGCATAGTTCAGTTCTATTTATCAAACCATGTAGTTAATCTGCTGTCCCAACATACAAAGTTCTTGTGCTGAGCACATCACTGATCTGTCCATCATGCTCCGGGAACCATCAGGAGACCTGGAATCCGGAAATGTTCATCACTGCAGACCCAGACATCAGGAGCCCGCCTGCGTATGACTTCCTGGACTTCGCAGACAAAAGAGTATGCAAGAGGCGTTAGGGCAGCACCCAGTCGTGGTGTCAGTATAGGAGTTAGTCTGCAGCAGGGGATGGAGACCTGGATTCACGGAGGTTGGAAGCTTCCCCTTGGGGATCGCCGGGAGATGGATGTGAGGAAATCGTCCACTTGCTGCGGGTTGGTGAAGATGGAGGTCTTCCCTTGGTAGGAGTTCCGTAGACGTGCTGGGTATAGGAGGGCAAATTCAATCTGTGCTTTTTGATGCTTCTGTTTGACCGCCAGGAATTTACGCCTCACCTCCTGCACCGCAATGGTGAAATCCGGGAAGATGGTGAATTCCAAGCCCTCATAGTGTAGTGGTTTATTCTCACGAGCCAATGTGAGCGCCGTGTCTCGATCCCTGTAATTTAGGAGGTGGGCCACAATGGGGCGAGGTACACTGCCTGGTGGAGGTCGTGGACCCAAGGATCGATGCACCTGTTCCACGGTGAGTCGTGAGGAGAGAGCGTCAGCACCACATGCACCTTTCAGAAGGCGTTCAACAAAGTCCTCCATACGGCCCGTGTTGGTACTTTCTGGAATGCCAATAATTTGGATGTTGTTCCGTCAGCTGCGGGCTTCTAGGTCCTCATTTTGGGCAGCGATGACTTGGAGCAGTTTATCCATCTGCGATACTTGGAGCTGTAGCTGTGTTGTGGTGTCCTCAGTGTCCGATATACGGTGCTCCGCTTCCTTGATCTGCACATCATGCTTATCCGCCTTCTGAACTAAACAATTTAGGCAGTTGTTCATGGTATCCATTTTTCTGGAGAGGTCTGTGAGACTGTGTTGCATAGCCAGAAGTAGCATTTTGACCTCATCCCCATAAGTGGATGATTGCAGTTGCGGTGGTTCCTCGCTTGGGTGGATGGAGTCCACTGAATTGGAGCATGTGCCCGTCCTCTTGGCGTCAAAGACCAACTTAGGTTGGTGCCCATCTGAATTCCTATGGCTGCCGCAGGCAAGGGCAATCAACGAGAAGGTGTCCGCCAGAGTGATGCGCTGCACGGTTCTCTGTAGAGCAGTGTTATCAGCCATGGGTTGACGAGAGTACGAATCAGCGCAATATCACGCCTTCACAGCTGGTCAGCACACCAGACGACCACCACTACGGCAAGAGGATGAGCGACCAAGGCCTGTTAGCATAGCAGGCAGCAGGAGTAAGTGCGTGGTAGTCAAGCTGCCAGCGGTAAAGTCTAGCGGGAAGCAAGAAGGCAGTCGGTTCAAACGAAAGTACCAAGCATATGGCATGCTTTAGGTTCGCAACGCAGCATCCAATGAGGTGTCCCTTGTTATTTGGGCAGGATTGCCCAGTTTTGTAGAGGAGCAGTTCTGTCTTAAGCGGGGTCAGGGCAGAAGGCGGGGCTCAGCGAACTCCCAGCACACCGAAATCAAGTGTAGAAGAGAGCACCCAGTGTGGCCAGGAAAGATGGGTGCACAAGCTTAGGGTTCAGTAAGCGCTGCACGGTGAGGCACATATGAGGGCTCCAAAGTCCGTCAGGCCCGAGCGGCAGTGCCGGCTCAGGGTGGCAGACACAGTGATAAAACCGTCTATCAGTTGGCAGCGGAATGTAGGCTGACATGCAGTGTGAGAGCAATCACACGCCAGGTGGATCTTACCGCAGATAAGGGCGTGCGATCCACTGAGGAAGTGGATGGTCAGAGATCAGTGCATTAATGGATGGGGCCGACCTCCAGTGGACGGTAGAGCTCACGTTTCCCAATGTATGCCTCTGTAGTTCTCAGTCGAGCAGTGATGGAGTGTAGGCATCTCAGATTAGCCGATGGGGCAGCAGGGGTCGTGGAGCTGCAGCGTAGTGCAGCTGGGGGGCCCAACACCACATGGAGTCCCCGGGTCTTGCGTAGCTGCGGCCGCTGCAGGGGGCTCCAGGATCGGCACCCCTCTGACCACCCGGTCCACAGCACCCAGAAATAAACACCACTTGGTGAGGGTCTAGGGTACTGGTTTTTTCACCGGAGCTAGTGGGTAACTGGGAAAGCAAGCGGCAAGGTGCAGATGGAGGATCAGCAGAGTTTGATGGTGGATAATTGAAGGATTATGCTACCAAGCAGCCAGAGCCTCACGGGTTTGCGGCCATCTTGGAAGTGCGCCACCTCGCGCCCCCCCAACTAAATGGAAAGTTAGTTAAATTCCTTCTATTAGTAGCAGCAAAGCGAACCCCAGTGGCACCTTGTGGAAGCGTAAATACAACAAAAGACCTTATTCCTACATAATTGTAACATGCAGCCTGGAGCATGATGTAAACTGTTCAGTTTTTTTTAAGATACTCATTTATATTTTTTAACACATAAGAGTTTTACCAGAGTGTGCTTTTTTGAAAATGTTTAACTCATCAAAAACTGTCTATCAGAGTGCACCTTTTGTAATTGTTTTAAATAATCAAAAACAATAAATTTTTTACTTACTTACAGTCACCCCGCCTGGGGCCAAAAATGTTTTTTTGTCATTTTGGCGCATATCTGTTGAGGATCCATGGTTCTTGGCAAAAAGATTTTAAAAACGAGCACATTTTCCAGCCTTTGTGTTTATTATGCCCCCCGGGTGGGCCAGGTCTCAAGAGGGAGGAAATACATATATTGCGGGAAGGGGGCAGGTGTGGGCCACCTCCTTGTTATGATTTTGGTACAGGGTGCCACATCCCCAGGGTCCCAGCCTTATAAATATTTGGAAGGGGGCATGAATCCCCCCCCTCTCCAGGACAATTTCAGCCCCGGGGATTCCGTCCCCAAGGGGCCCTGCCATAATAGTAATGGGGAGGGAGACCATGCAGACCCCCTTTCCCAGGATGATTTTGTCACCAGGTATCCCCTCCCCAGGGCCAGGCTGCAATTAGAAAGGGTAGGGGCCTCCCTCCCAAAGCTATTTAGGGCCCTGAAGACCCCATCACCCATGGACGGCTCCTTCTACATCCCGGAGTGCCACCTCTGCGTCATAGCAGTGTCCCTGCCAGCACTGACTCAGGCCACGAAACCTGCGTTTGCACTCCTTTGGCAGGAGCAATTGCAAAATTCCAGCCAAGTGTGACCAAACACAAGTCCTCTATCAGCTGGCGGGAGCTTTAAAATGCTCCTGCCAATTGGGGCGGACTTCAGATCTGTTTCCCTGCCTGCAGTGATGAGGGCAGGTAAACAGATCTAAATATTACTCCCGCATGCAGGGAGTATCATTTTTAGCTGCTCCTTGTGGGCGGGATCAATGCTGGCTCCCGCTGGATGTAAGGACCCGGTATGGGGCTCTCCCTGCAGCCCCCTACGAGAATTCAGTGGGTGCACTAGGTGGGCTCCAGGGCACCCAGCCTTTCTTGACTGAACCTCGAGGATGGGGTCCCTGGAGTTGTAATCCACCCAGTGAAGGAGGCCATGCAGGCCCCTTAAATTATTGGCCGGGCCCAGGGGCATAGGGTCCCTAGGACCAGAATAGACCTGGGGGGGCTGCGTGTCCCACCTACTTCTCTATTTATTGACCAGGCCCCAGGGAATAGGGTCCCGTGGCCAGATTTGCCTTGGGAGGGGGGCTACATGTCCTTTCCCCCTTTAAAAAGGTGGAATGCCAAGGTTGGTTGTAGCCCCTAGGGCAAAATTGGCCTGGGGAGAGGGGCTGTGTGCCCCGTCCCTGTTTACAATATGGCCAGGCCCTGGGAGATAGGGTCCCCTGGGGCAAAAATGAGATCCTGGGAGGATGGATGTGTCCCCCCATCCCCAATAAATCCAGTTTTGGGCCCTAGAGATGGGGTCCCCGAGGCCAAAAATGGTCCAGTGAGATGGCGTCTCTGGGGTCAAATTCTGCCCAGGGAGGGGTACACGTGCCCTTCTCCCCACTAAATGTGCCAGGGCCCAGTGGATGTGGTCTCCGAAAATCAGCCTGGGAAGAGGGGCAGAGTTGGTGGCCTTTGTGGGCTTCACCACAGGGCCTAGCCATGAGTTACCTCAAGTAATAATAACTCATGTCATAGCGTAACTATTACTCACACCATTGCCATGCACTGCTAATGACCCCATACATTACATCACACATAACATCTTCTATGATATCATTGATAATATCACTGCAACATCTGCTGTAAAATTATTGATGAGAAAACTGTACATGGGGCATGAATTATAGTTACCTTAGGGCATGAGTTACACTTACTTGACATAACTAACTATCAATGCTGAATTTGTATGGTTTAGTGTGTTTAAAATCTGAACCGCACTATAATGTCCCTGAATTTCTAAGGTTTTTTTATTCTATTTCCTAACTTGAACGGCCCTTTAATCATTGTTTTTTCTCAGTGCGCATATATATATATATTTTTTTAAAATATATATATATTTATGATATTAAAATGCTAAATAATTATATTCTTACTTTCAATTCAATTTTTTGTCCCATTATGTTATTATATTCTTAAAATCACAGTATTTTTGCCACAGTATATATGAAAAAACAACAGTTGATGGACAGAATGCAGAACAATGTCATACATTCACCCCAGTAAAGAGATCTGGGCCTAAATCCATCGTTATTTTGCTCACCATGCCATTCCAGTTTGAACCCAGCCATATGCAAATCAGTCTTGACCCTGTGCCTCATGGGAACAGTCCAGCCCGAACTGCCAAGCCATGTCTTCCCTGGACCGGAATCAAGCATCCTAGGAGCGGTTTTGGGGTTTCACCCCTCTTCAGCCAGGATAGCTTGATTCCAGTGGCATGGAAAGCACAGGACTCACGTCTGAGCATACCCGTCCCACTCGGGGTGACAAATGCAAAAACAACAGTTGATGGACAGAATGCAGAACAATGTCATACATTCGCCCCAGTACAGAGATCTGGGCCTCAATCCATCGTCGTTTCGCTCACCATGCCACCCCAGTTCAGACATGGCCATATGCAAATCAGTCTTGACCCTGTGCCTCATGGGAACAGTCCAGCCCGAACTGCCAAGCCATGTCTTCCCTGGACCGGAATCAAGCATCCTAGGACCGGTTTCGGGGTTTCACCCCTCTTCAGCCAGGATAGCTTGATTCCAGTGGCATGGAGAGCACGGGACTCACGTCTGAGCATACCCGTCCCACTCGGGGTGACAAATGCAAAAACAACAGTTGATGGACAGAATCCAGAACAATGTCATACATTCACCCCAGTACAGAGATCTGGACCTAAATCCATTGTTATTTTGCTCACCACGCCACCCCAGTTCAGACATGGCCATATGCAAATCAGTCTTGACCCTGTGCCTCATGGGAACAGTCCAGCCCGAACTGCCAAGCCATGTCTTGCCTGGACCAGAATCAAGCATCCTAGGACCGGTTTCGGGTTTTCACCCCTCTTCAGCCAGGATAGCTTGATTCCAGTGGCATGGAGAGCACGGGACTCACGTCTGAGCATACCAGTCCCACTCGGGGTGACAAATGCAAAAACAACAGTTGATGGACAGAATGCAGAACAATGTCATACATTCACCTCAGTACAGAGATCTGGGCCTAAATCCATTGTTATTTTGCTCACAACGCCACCCCAGTTCAGACATGGCCATATGCAAATCAGTCTTGACCCTGTGCCTCATGGGAACAGTCCAGCCCGAACTGCCAAGCCATGTCTTCCCTGGACCGGAATCAAGCATCCTAGGACCGGTTTCGGGGTTTCACCACTCTTCAGCCAGGATAGCTTGATTCCAGTGGCATGGAGAGCACGGGACTCACGTCTGAGCATACCAGTCCCACTCGGGGTGATAAATGCAAAAACAACAGTTGATGGACAGAATGCAGAACAATGTCATACATTCACCCCAGTACAGAGATCTGGGCCTAAATCCATTGTTATTTTGCTCACAACGCCACCCCAGTTCAGACATGGCCATATGCAAATCAGTCTTGACCCTGTGCCTCATGGGAACAGTCCAGCCCGAACTGCCAAGCCATGTCTTCCCTGGACCGGAATCAAGCATCCTAGGACCGGTTTCGGGGTTTCACCCCTCTTCAGCCAGGATAGCTTGATTCCAGTGGCATGGAGAGCACGGGACTCACGTCTGAGCATACCCGTCCCACTCGGGGTGACAAATGCAACATTCCGTCCATCATCTTGTGTATTTTGCTGTTCACCCTATGTGGGAAGAGTATGCCCAGACGTGGGTCCCGTGCTCACTATGCCACTGGAGTCAAGCTATCCTGGATGAAGGGGGGGGGGAAACCCCGAAACCAGTCCTAGGATGCTTGATTCCGGTCCAGGGAAGACTCGGCTTGGCAGTTCGGGCTGGACTGTTCCCATGAGGCACAGGGTCAAGACTGATTTGCATATGGCCATGTCTGAACTGGGGTGGCGTGGTGAGCAAAATAACGATGGATTAAACCCAGATCTGTGACTGGGGGTGAATGTTTTGCCAATGTGCAACATTCCGTCCATCATCTTTTGTGTTTTGCTGTTCACCCTATGTGGGAAGGGTATGCCCAGGCGTGGGTCCTGTGCTCACTATGACACTGGAGTCAAGCTATCCTGGCTGAAGAGGGGTGAAACCCTGAAACCGGTCCTAGGATGCTTGATTCCGGTCCAGGGAAGACATGGCTTGACAGTTCGGGCTGGAGTGTTCCCATGAGGAACAGGGTCAAGACTGATTTGCATATGGCCATGTCTGAACTGGGGTGGCGTGGTGAGCAAAATAACGATGGATTAAACCCAGATCTGTGACTGGGGGTGAATGTTTTGCCAATGTGCAACATTCTGTCCATCATCTTGTTTGTTTTGCTGTTCACCCTAGGTGGGAAAGGTATGCCCAGACGTGGGTCCCGTGCTCACTATGCCACTGGAGTCAAGCTATCCTGGCTGAAGAGGGGTGAAACCCCGAAACCGGTCCTAGGATGCTTGATTCCGGTCCAGGGAAGACATGGCTTGGCAGTTCGGGCTGGACTGTTCCCATGAGGCACAGGGCCAAGAATGATTTGCATAGGGCCATGTCTGAACTGGGGTGGCGTGGTGAGCAAAATAACGATGGATTAAACCCAGATCTGTGACTGGGGGTGAATGTTTTGCCAATGTGCAACATTCCGTCCATCATCTTGTGTGTTTCACAGTACATATGACCCATGATATTTTGATTCAATATTTTGGTCAAACACCAAGAAAAGCAGTCCAGGAGGTAATGACCCACCTACTTACAGCAAGTCTACTTCTTCTTCAATCCAGTACTACATGTTTCCATAGTCCTCTCCCAGTGGGTGGTTTCGGTGTTGAGTGAGATTTGGAATAATTTGTTAACCTCAGGAAGTAGTGATATCAGACATTATATTTACTTCCTGGTTGCGCAGGGGCGTTCCAAGGGAAGTGATTCACATTGGTGGACCCAGTGTTGAATTACCTTCATTCGACTTTATTTTACTTGGGCAGGGACTTTTGCGAGGGAAGCCTAGACTCAGAGTAATGAAGATTACTGCTAAATACCAGGGTCAATTTCCCTGATAGGTCTGTGCTCTGATTTTAACTCAGTCCTCATCAGGAACAGAGGGGCATATTATCAAGCCAGGCGAAAAAATTATCGCTGCTTTAGCGGCAGAAAACTGCCGCTAAAACGGCGATAATGGGCTTGATAATATGCTCTATGGAATTCCAATTGAAGCCCATGTTAGATGTCCTTCACATTTAACATGGGCTTCAATTGGAATTCCATAGAGCATATTATCAAGCCTATTATTGCCGTTTTAGCGGCAGTTTTCTGCCGCTAAAGCAGCGATAATGTTATCGCCTGGCTTGATAATATGCCCCTCCGTTACATCAAGTTAGTTTTACACCACATTACCCAAATTCCAGAGTCCTTCTTTAACAGACAGAACTAAGCTTAAATCACCCTCACAGTTACATCACTGGAATCACTTCCCTAATGCACCAATGTCTGCATTTTCTCTCAGAGCACAAAAAACTTAACACATTTATTGAAAAATAGAATATGTGTTTTACCCGTGAGATGTTGAGCTGAATTAGTGTGACTTTTCCAAATCTGTAGTTTTTACAGTGCTAGCAGCACGTGTCTCACAAAGCCAAACTAACAATGCCCGTACAGTAAAGAGAAAACTCTCGGCCATAGAACCATACATTCCCTTACTCGACAGATTGATTGTATGCGTGCAGACGCAGTACACGCATGTAGTATAAAAGACCCTCCGACCAGAACACCCACACAACCGGGGTCTCACAACTATCGGAAACCAAGATGGGCAAGGTAAGAGAACCGCCTCTGGGAACGCCCCTCATTAGATTTTGCAAAATGTAAAATAAACAGTTAATTAAGTGCAGATCTTTATTTATGGGATACACACATCTAAATATACTTTCAAAATTGAATACAACTTCTCAAGATGGATATTTTTCTGTCTGATGTTTGAATTGCCGTTTTGGGCCCAGTGAAATCAAGAGGTGAAAAGGCAAGTTCAAAAATGGTCCCTTTCACAACGCTGCTTCCACCCTGAACAAACGTCCTTTGCCAGTGCAAACCCTACTTTGTGATTCACAATACCTGAATTTGCACTTTTAAATGGATTTAAACACAAGCAAAAGAATACCAGCACGTTAGAACGTGTGGGACTTTTTGTCATGGAGATTCTTAAAACGTGTGAAAAAAAATCAATTCTGCAAAGCAATTTAAGAGTTTTCACTTGCACGCAGCTTACTGCCAGTTTCTGTGGTGTGTACTGCCTCATTCCTTTAGGGTATACAAAGAACTATTTTTCCAAATACAGCGTTGCTTTCTCTCCCTCAAAGATTGCTTTCGTTAATTAAAAGCAAACGTTATTAACAGTAATTAGTTTTCTATCAAAGTTTGCAAGTTTCCTTACAAATACGACAAAATATGAGAAACAAATTCCGAAAAATAAAACAGAACTCTTCGATCCTCTGAAACTTGGAAACATCGGCTTATCTTAGGAAGTAAAATATGTATTATTTGTACTTATATAAAAAGTAAACTGCGCAAGAAATGTTGAGGGGTAAAGAAATACTATAGACACCACAGGTAGAGGCTCATTTTGGGCCGAGTGCATTTTGCCCAATTCCAAACAAATTTAATGAAAGTTCATGAATTTTACAATAAACTAATATTTTACAAATAGTCAACGGACTTAGTAGGGCCCTGGAAAATTAAATAGTCACATGAAAACTAGCACCTAATCACATTAAAAAAGGTAATTTAGGATTTGACGGAGATAGACTGCCAAAAAGTGGTGGGCCCCCTGCACTCCCATTAGAGTTAGAGCAGGGGGTTTGTATGGTGGAGCCCTCGCTATCTCTGCTGTTCGAAACCCATGACCAAGCATGCCCCGCACTATTGATTGATACATTGGTGGGGCCCCTGCACCCCCTTTAGAGTTAGAGAAGTGCTGGGGGTTTGTATGGTGGTGCCCTCGCTATCTCTGCTGTCCGAAACCCATGACCAAGCATGCCGCGCACTATTGATTGATACATTGGTGGGGCCCCTGCACCCCCTTTAGAGTTAGTGCTGGGGGGTTTGTATGGTGGAGCCCTCGCTATCTCTGCTGTCCGAAACCCATGACCAAGCATGCAGCGCACTCTTGATTGATACATTGGTGGGGCCCCTGTACCCCCTTTAGAGTTAGAGAAGTGCTGGGGGGTTTGTATGGTGGAGCCCTCGCTATCTCTGCTGTCCGAAACCCATGACCAAGCATGCCCCGCACTCTTGATTGATACATTGGTGGGGCCCCTGCACCCCCTTTAGAGTTAGAGAAGTGCTGGGGGTTTGTATGGTGGAGCCCTTGCTATCTCTGCTGTTCGAAACCCATGACCAAGCATGCCGCGCACTATTGATTGATACACTGGTGGGGCCCCTGCACCCCCTTTAGAGTTATAGAAGTGCTGGGGTTTGTATGGTGGAGCCCTCGCTATCTCTGCTGTCCGAAACCCATGACCAAGCATGCCGCGCACTATTGATTGATACATTGGTGGGGCCCCTGCACCCCCTTTAGAGTTATAGAAGTGCTGGGGTTTGTATGGTGGAGCCCTCGCTATCTCTGCTGTCCGAAACCCATGACCAAGCATGCCGCGCACTATTGATTGATACACTGGTGGGGCCCCTGCACCCCCTTTAGAGTTATAGAAGTGCTGGGGTTTGTATGGTGGAGACCTCGCTATCTCTGCTGTCCGAAACCCATGACCAAGCATGCCACGCACTATTGATTGATATATTGGTGGGGCCCCTGCACCCCCTTTAGAGCTAGTGCTGGGGGTTTGTATGGTGGATCCCTCGCTATCTCTGCTGTCCGAAACCCATGACCAAGCATGCCGCGCACTATTGATTGATACAGGCTCAGAGTGCGTTTTCCTGCCAAGTGCAAGGCATGAAGGACCCGTAAAGGAAAGGACAGACGTGTCCCTCATGCAGAGAGATCTCTCTGCGCATCAGGGCATTTCTTGGGGGTTGTTTGACGGAATGCCAAGTGGGCCACAACAGGGTGGCAGCCGGCTCAGCCTTCAGCAGGGTGAAAGTGCCCCTGCTGCACTGGGGAATGCACTTTCACAAAAGAGCTCCATGCCAGGCAGTAGAGGGTCAGTGAGCATGGCAGGGTGGCTTCTGCTTGTTGGGGCAGAAGTGAGGGCCTAAGCAAAATCAGACTGTGCCAAGTGTGCCGATTTCAGTTTTGCCGTAGTTTTCTTGTGCCAATGCTGAGACCACTAACCTTATGAGGGTTCACAATAAAGGTAATTTATTTCCTCTAGGAGGGGAGGGCCAATCTGTAGCTGTATATCCAGCACACAGCTTTATAAACCTCCGAAAAGCAGTCCATCGCGGGGGGCGTGATAAACTTTCAAGCTGGAAATGCATGTTATTACTTTAGTACCGCACACTGTATATAGTACGACGGCTTATATATGGAATTACGCTTTCATATTCTCATATATGAAAGAACACGCTTACCAGGAAAAGAGAAGCAGGTGGGGTCACTACCACTGTCAATGGATGTAAACAGACTGTGGGTGAGATTGATTGCTGTGGCTTTGCTAATAGACCCTTCCTTGACATTGTCATGAAGATACAAGAGCATTCTCCACCACGTCATCATTAAGCGTTCTACAATTCACTGTTATTTCTGACAGATCATCTTCTACGAGGACAGGAACTTCCAGGGCCGCTCCCACGAGTGCAGCTCCGACTGTCCAGAGCTGAACCCCTACTTCAGCCGCTGCAACTCCATCCGTGTGGAGAATGGCAACTGGATGCTGTACGAGCACCCCAACTACAGGGGGCACCAGTACTTCCTGCGGAGGGGGGAGTACCCTGACTTCCAGCAGTGGATGGGGTACAATGATTCCATCAGATCCTGCCGCTTGGTTCCACAGGTACGTTTGGCTTCCTTTGTCCATTCTCTTCTCAGAAGATCACTGGCCCCGGGTTTCGTAGGATGGAAAGTTATTTTTGAAATGCTCTTTCTGCAGCGGTCTCCGTGATTTACTTGAAATGAAAACACACCCCCTTCACTCAAGAAGAGCAGTTGTTATTCTCTTGGGTGTGCGGGGGGTGGGGGGTGCGCGAACAAAACACATTTGTAAAAATGTATCTCTTACTATGTTAAACAACTATTATTGCTCTAAATTAAATCATATCTAAATAATAACTTTGCCTGGAACTGAGATTTGTTGTTGAAAGAGTTTTGTGCAAAAGAAGGATGTTTAATTATGTTTAATCGGAAGTAAAAGAATGGGGGCTCCTTTAGCAGATAATGACCAAACAATGACGAGTTTTTATATTATTTCAGAATGCATTACATCACTAACAAGGGTGTGCCATAGTTGCAATAGAAAGGACATTTGGCAAACAAAATAAACATCATTCCTTTTTTTTATTTTTTATTTTTTTATTATTAATGTTCCACAATAAAAAAAACATATCATATCAATAAAAGACAAGAGTTTTTCTTCCCCCCTATATAATACTCATCACAAATAGCAGAACAAAAAAAGAAAGGTTAATTAATCATTAAAATAATCTTTTAACGGACGCCAAATAGCAAGGCCAAATTTCCTTTTACGAGGTTTTTTAAAGCAGATACATACTAGTTTCCAAATTATACAAATTAAATAACTTGGTACGCCACAAATCAAAACTCGGCGCCTGAGATTGGAGCCAGTCTGTAGCTATTGATAATCGTGTTACAGCTGCTATAATGAAAAGAAAATAACGAAATTCAAAAAACGGATGCCCATGAGCAAAGTCTCCCCCTATCCCTAATAAGATCATACTTGCAGACAGTGATATAGGTTTGCCAAGAACATAGAACAAAAAATAAACATCATTCCTATGTCACATTGACAACGTCTTGTCATTTCCCCACATTTTGGTGTAGGAGGCCCAGCACATGTACTTTCAGCTGACAGACCATAAGACACATAAGGGCAGATTTACTAAAATCTCAAAAAACGCATCGCAGCAGAGAAAAAAGATGCGCTGCATTGCACGAGAAGAACAGGAGAGCGCCATATTTACAGAAACATGGCACTCTCCTCCCCTTTCCCTAGCGCCGGTACAGAAATTAGCTGATGTGCACAACGCACACACTTTTGCACCATCGCGCAAGGGTGTCTGCGTGAGTCTAGCACAGGTTTTGTACTAAAAGGATATCCTTTCAGTACAAAATACTATGCTCAGACTAACTTTAAACCCTTTCCCACTTTGTATGGTTGCTGTACAGAGCAGAACACATACAAAGTCGGAAAAGGAAGGAGAAATGAAAGCATTTCTCCTTCATAGCACCTATTTGGAATGGGTGCTATTTTCTCACGCTAAATCCTGTCTACTTTTTTAAGTAAATAGGGTTTAGCGTCAGGAACCTTGGTTGGTTGTATGGCAATGACCATGCACCACCCATGGTATGCCCCATTGGCGCTAAGTAATGCAAAGCAGCATTACGTGCTGCTTTGCGCTACTTTCAAGAGTTTTCCAGCACTAAACATGCGCCAGAAAGTAAATTAGTGAAAAAAGATTTACCGCCGATTTGATTCACTTTTGTGATGCAAATGTGGTGTTAAATATTAGTAGATAGACCCCATATTCCACTAATAAAGGAAGGCAAACATCTATTTGTGCAAATCTGAAGATGCTGATGAGAGAGATAAAGAGAGAGAGAGAGACAGAGAGAGAGGGCGAGAGAATATGCTCCATCTGTTGGTCAGCTCTGCGATGGCAGCCCAGGAGCTGCATGCCTATTACCTGGCTACCAGATTTAGGGAAGGGGGATTACCGCAGAAGCAGCAGTGCAGTATGTCATTATGTATGTATATGGCATTTCTATAGCGTGAATCTAGCCGAAAGGCAGTAGAGCTCTGTACTTTATTAAAGACACGCATAAAGGGAATGAAGGCTGGGTTGTGGATGTTTAATGCATTGTGATGTAGTGTTCTTTGAAGGGGAGAGTCTCCAACTCATGCCTAAACAGTGGCAGTGGTAGGGCTATCCTGGTGGATAACGGGAGGTTGTTCCAGATCTTGGGTGCATAGATGCAAAAGGTAAGGATGAGGTCAAAATAAGAGCTTGAAAGTTGAATTAAGGATCAGGGGTATGTTAGGGTTAGACATCTCTCTGATAGCCAATATTCTCAGCCCTGAATGTTAGTTCCTGCAGCCATACTTGCCATGGCAAGCATTAGCAGGAACCATAGCTATTGGATAGACATTTGGAGCTGAGGCTTTTCAAGGACGCAATACAAACCCACACATGACCTCCTTCTTGTAAATGTTCTTGAAGCAAATCCCTGGGAACTTTTCCCAATTCAATGCATCATTGCTTCCCAGCTAGGTTTTCTTTATGCAAATACCACTGAATGCATACATATATGAAGTCATACAACTATGAGTTTTCAGTTTGTGAACAGCTCTCCACGCCTGTAAATCTCTCTTTGGCAAAATGTCTCCAGTGAGCTATTCCCTAACACAACCCTCACACCCTAAACAGAAGTAGTAGTATCATTTTCCACAATCTAACATTGGTCAGCTCACAAACCCACACATTTACAACCAGAGAAGAGTACCTAGCCAAGGGGGCAAGGCTCGTGAGGTGAGTGCCTTCACTGTGCTCGATCCACCTCTCCATGTGTTACTGCAGTCCACATCATCTTTAGAGTCATCTGAGGAACCTTGACTCAAAATGTCATCAGAAGGTTTGGAACCTGACTTCTTTTTAGTTAGTGTTAAAGCTTGGGGAGGTATTGAGACAGAGGCTCAGTCTGGTGGTTCCTCTACTGCTCATTGTGGTCCTCTACACATCTTTCTCTCTAGACCAACCCATGCCATATATACTCTACAACATTCCTCCTCCTAAAGGACTGAAAATTCAGAAAAACAAACCAGTGATTAGGCACCCACACATTGCAAACCTCCAAGTCTAGATCACACTATTAGTTTAATAACAAGCAGCAACATTGTTCCTAAACCACAAAGTATATCCCAGTGGTTGACCTTTCAGCATCTTCTGTGCCATCAGAGGTCCGCCAATAAGGGCAGATGAGTAATTTCAGTCTGAGCCTGAAAGAGATTTCTGAGACTTTTCAAACCCAAACCAGGTAGACCTATAGCCCTGCAACCCTTCACAGATTGGCATACAACACAAATGACAGAAGATATGAAAACCTTCTCATAATATAGGTATTACTATAGCTCCAAATGTGCCATATTCAATATACTTATCTCCTCTTGTCTTGGAGTAACGTTCCTCTATGTTCATGTTCTTGTTGCCTTTTTCATTTTTCTCTATTCTGTGAACCTGTAAAATTATCCATTTCCTACAAGAAAGTTAATGCAGTGGAAAGCATTTAATAAAATTCAAAGTGGCAAAGATTAACAGAATACTGGCATCAGATATCTAACTATCACCTTTTTTTGCATTTTCCCTAATAATAGCATCGTGGCTCCTTCAAAATAAGGCTTTATGAACGTGAAAACTTTGGAGGCCAGATGATGGAGTTCTCAGAAGACTGTCCACATGTTTATGAACAATTCCGTTATAATGACATTTACTCCAGTAACGTACAGGATGGACACTGGGTCTTCTATGAAGAGCCCAACTATAGGGGACGTCAGTACTACTTAAGACCTGGAGAGTACAAGAGGTACAGTGACTGGGGAGCGTCAAGCCCAAAAGTTGGTTCTATCAGGCGTCTCAGGGACAACTACTAAATTAGTGAATTTGACACAATAGGAAACAGTGCATGCAACATAATTACATTTTGTAAAATGTTTTTTTCCCTGCCCTTTTGAATAAATGGCAGGATAATTATGAATATTAAAGATAATATTACATTTTATGTGAAATGTATATCCAAATCTGAAATTAAATTTGACAACCTACTGCAAAAGGACAATAAACAAAAGTTTTCCAAAATGTAACTTTCCTGTTATTTTCTTCTCATGTTTAAAACAAGTTCGAAATGTCTTTAATACAACCTAAAATTTACTTTTTGACTGTGCTCAAGTACATAAACAAGACATACTTTACATGATAACGTGTTTGCATGGTGTGATGTTATGGGATCGGACCATAAGAATTCTACTCCAAATGGAAAAAGACTACTGGAAGGCTTCAAAATGTAAATGAACAGCAAGATCATCGCTCCAAACCCCGATCTCATGGTGTATTCCCCTAGTCCCTGAGCCCCCAACTAAGGACCCTGGTCACTGACATCTATGTTCCTGATCTAAATGGTCTACCACTATACCAACATCCCTGAATTGCTTATCTTCAAGCCCATAGCCCAGACACCTAAGGCCCCGGCCCATGCCCTGGGCCCACAGCTAATGGCATTGGCCCGCACTGCCCCAGACTCTTAAACATGACTGCACTTCTAAAGCTATTGCACCCCAGAATTTGTTACTAAATCCACTTGATATAGCAGACCATGGCTCCCAGCACACAGACCAGTTACCGACACTACAGGCACTCTGTTTGTGAGTTCTTAATCTATCACAGACTTTATAAATCCACACATTCGTCTTCCAATGAGCCTCTCCTAAGCTGCAGCATCCTGCCACAACATGCGGGCCAAAACTTACACGTTCATCTTACTCCATCCCACGCTATATACATTTCCAATTCTGTAGTCCAATATAAAGTAAAATAGAGCCACATCCCTAAAAACAGGTTTTTACAATAGTTTAGTCTTGATGTCATACATGCCTGGACAATTGTGCTTCTGGAGCAAATTTAACAATTCAAAAGCTGTTCACTTTTAAGGACGTGTACATGTGTCAGTGGGCTATGGATGTTAGGGGGAGATTCTGTGGGATGCTACTCAACTATGAGTAGTTTAATACTGTACGTATTTTGCATTTTATTTAGTTGGCATTTAGTTCTCAGCGGTTGGACTGATCGCAATCTGTACACCACAGAGAACAATTTAGATCTCATTTGCTGTCCTTGTCCTTGGATCTTGTGGCATATTACTAACTATAAGGATGCTGAAACGCAAATTACTAAAAACCCCTAAAACTGCAGCTGATTCATCCTGCTCTACAATTGATGCCTACCTAGTTAAGGCGGTCAGCGCCATCAATGTTGAAATAGACAGGGCGGAGCGTCGCCTATCACTAGGTGTAGATACAGGGATAGAGGAAATAGCGGGCCCAGAAGTAGAGGCCGCCCTAAGTAACGAGCAAGAATTTAACCCCCTTGCGAATTCTGGGACCTCTGCCCCTGATCCAGATTTACCTTTTCCATCTGAGATACTGCGATCACCATCTCCTAGTGGTCCACGACCCTGAGAAGGAAAAGGAGTTGTAGGAAAGGCCACGAGAAAACAGGGACCATTAGTAAAAGTAAAAAAGGCCTTCTATCAAATTCTATTGTTAAGGCATCTGAGAAAATCCCCGACTCAGGACCCCTGTCCGATGAGCAAGCTAACTATATCTTAGCTCTTCTGACACGATGTGAGAGGGAAGGGCGGAAAAAGAATCGAGGAGGTCTTATGCGTGGATCTATGATGGCGTATTTATTAGAGACACAGATGAAATACTTGAAGGGTAAACATAGGTAGGCTTCGTGAAGGGTGATTCGTGAAGGATGCCTGAGGCTCGTCTGCTGATGGGTCTTCTCCCGGTGACTGGTGTTGACGTTGCCCGGGTATCATAGAAGAGAAGAGACAACAGGCGGTAAGTATTTCTGTCTAGGGGTTTCTACTCGCTACCGTCACCCAGGGGAAAAGAAGGGGCGGACACACCCAGTGCTCAGGCTAAGGAGGTGAGGGATGTGTAGGTCTTTGATAAGAAAAGAAACAAGCTAGCAAACAAAACGTATTTATAGTCACAACCTCGTCCCTTGCTTCAGGTGACAAGTATTTGCAGTGATATATAGCTGGTTACCCCGGTTTCTCCACTCGGAGGGTTATAGAGGATAGTGCTCATTAGTCCTTAGGCATATGTCTCTCGGTGCTCCCCTTTTCCCCACCTACGAAACAACACACGGAAATGGCCGTAGCTCCCTCCCACCCCCACTTGTGACCCTCTGCCCTGTACCACGTACCGCAGAAGCCGTAACTCTCCGGAGTTACGGCGGCGTGCAAGTATCCTCCGGGGGCGTCCACCACTCTTCCGACCAGGACTCCAGTTCCGCCACCGCGTCGTCTTCCTCGACCAGGATGGGATCGTCGCCGTCACCGTCCTCTCCGGGTCCCGGTTCCGCTGTCTTCGCACGCTGATCCTCCCAGTAGTCGTTCTCGGTCTTCGGTTCTCCGTCTTCCTCCTTCCAGGCGTCTTCCGCAACCGCCTCCTGGGCTGTCGAGTCCGCCCTTCTATGGTCCCAGGTGTCTTCCCATTGGTTCGCTTCTCTCAGGGGGCGTTCCTGTAGGGAAGAGGAGTTCGGGTGGGTTAACCCCTGCTGGACGGGCGCGCACCTCTCACAGGGAGACAGACGGTCATGAAGGTCTGTCACGGGGCTGAAGGAGGGCTCCTCCTCACATCCCCCTTCCCTAACTTTCTTGCTAGCAAGAAAAGGATCAAGCGGGTATCGGGATAGATAATCAGCATTTGCTTGCTCCTTCCCTTTCCGGTGTCTGGTCTGAAAGCGATATGGTTGAAGGGCAAGGAACCATCTCACTATCCTGTCGTTATGACCTCTGTTTCTAGCCAGCCATTCTAAGGGAGCGTGGTCCGTAAAAAGGGTGAATTCCCTCCCTTCCAAATAATACCTAAGGGAGTCCACAGCCCACTTAATGGCGAGGGCCTCTTTTTTGATCACAGCATACCTCTTTTCTCGTGGAAACAGTTTTCTGCTTATATATAGGACAGGCCTTTCATGTCCTTGGGGGTCCACTTGGGATAATACGGCGCCTAACCCCGTGTCAGAGGCGTCCGTTTGTAAAATAAAAGGCCGGGAATAGTCCGGGCTAAGCAGGACAGGCCGAGATGTTAGGGCGTTCTTCAACTGCATAAAAGCTGTGGTAAGGGTGAGGGAGGGCTGTCTCAATACTTGTTCGGTTTTCGTCTCTTTTTTTAGGAGGTCGGTCAGGGGTGAGGCTATTTGTGAGAACTTGGGTATGAAGCGTCTATAATACCCGAGCACTCCAAGGAGCGCTCTCAACTCTTTCTTAGTTCGTGGAAAGGGAATTGTTGTGATGGCGGCTATCTTTTCTTCCTGTGGCTTTATGTACCCTTCTCCCAAAAGGTACCCCAAATATCTCACTGAACGCGCTGCCAATCTACTTTTGGCCGGATTTATGGTTAGACCATGTCTTCTCAAAGCTTGGATGACTACGCTAAGGTGGGAGAGATGTTCTTCCCAGGATGAACTATGAATGACTATATCGTCAATGTATGCGGCTGCAAAATCGGCGTATGGTCTTAATATCTGATTCATTAACCTCTGGAATGTGGCAGGGGCCCCATGGAGGCCGAATGGCAATACCGTGAATTGGTATAACCCACTTGGGGTAGAAAAAGCCGTTTTATGTCGATCCTGTGGTTTCAGGGGCACCTGCCAATACCCCTTACACAGATCCAGGGTGCTGATAAAGCGGGCCGTACCCAGTCGTTCTACCATCTCATCGACTCTCGGGAGGGGGTAGGCATCAAATTGGGAAATCGTGTTGACCTCCCGAAAGTCGATGCAGAACCTGATGGACCCATCAGGCTTGGGTACCAATACTACTGGCGAGTTCCATTCACTAGTAGAGGGCTCGATTATACCCATTCGCAGCATTGACTGTACTTCTTGTTCTATGGCCTGTCGTCGTGACTCAGGGATACGGTATGGTCTGAGTTTGACCTTTCTATTGGGGTCAGTGGTGATGGCATGTTCTATTAAAGTCGTTCTCCCGGGTTCTAAGGAAAACCCTGCACTTAAGGGATTTAGGGTGGCCTCTAGTTCTTGTTTCTGTTTTTCTGGTAGGTCCCGATCGATGCTTTGGTGAAATAAATGGGCAGAGCCCTCAGGTATCCCTATTAAGACAGGAATAGGCCCTTCCCATTTTTTAAGTAGATTAATGTGGTATATTTGAGTGTGGGTTTTCCTTTTAGGATCCAATTCCAGTCGGTACGTGACTGGAGTGACTTTTTCTACAATCCTGTATGGCCCCTGCCATTGTCCTAATAATTTGTGATCGGACGAGGGGATCATTAGCAAAGCAAAATCGTTTATTTCCAGACTACGGTTCTTGGCTTTTTTATCGTATTGGGCCGTTTGTGCTGCTTCAGCTTGTTCCATATGGGCAGAGACGATACTACGGATTTGACCTAAAAGGGTTTTTAGGTTGAGGACGTAGTCTGGTAAGGGTTTTACTCCCTCGGGCTCTTCTTCCCACTCCTCTTGTAACATGTCCAACAGGGTGCGAGGCTGACGCCCATACAACAATTCAAAAGGGGAGTATCCCGTACTCTTCTGGGACTTGCACTGTATGGCAAAGAGGGCCAACGGAAGTATGTCTTCCCATCTACGGGTTTCAAGTTCCAAAAGTTTTTTTAAGGTGGTTTTCAACGTAGCGTTGTATCTTTCTACGAGCCCCTCCGTTTGGGGGTAATAGGCCGCTGTTCTGATTTGTTTGATATTCAATAACAAACACACCTGTTTCATTAGACGTGAGATAAAGGGAGTCCCTTGATCAGTGATGATCTCTCTCGGAACCCCACCCTGGAAAATATGTCAATCATGGCCATGGCTATTTGGACTGCATTTGGGTGGCGTAAAGCCACAGCCTCAGGGAAACGGGTGGCATAATCTACCAACACTAGAACAAATCTACAGCCATTACGAGAGGGGAGTAAGGGACCGATAATGTCCATCCCTACTCTTGAGAAGGGTTCTTGGATGAGCGGTAAGGGGTGTAAAGGGACTTTCATGGGTAAGGTTCTACTATTCTTTTGACATACGGGACATTCTTTACAATACCGCCGCACTTCTTGATATATACCTGGCCAATAGAATTTCTCTAACATGGATTTTTCTGTTTTTTCCTCTCCGAAATGTCCTCCCAATAAATGACTACGGGCCAAGAACAACACCTTTTCTCTATATTGGCGGGGAACCAGTAGTTGATGGGGCGTATTTCTTCCCCCTACCCTGTACAGCAATCCCTTTTTAAAAACGAATTGGGGACCTACTTGGTTTGGGTCTTCTTCGTCTAGGGCTTTGTTCCATGCTTCACGTAGGGTGGGATCCTCTCTCTGGGCAGAAAAAAACCCACGGTCATATTGCCAAATAGGTGTTTCAGTTTTGCGGGTGAGTGCTACCCTGGTCCAGTCTTTTTTTTCTCGTTTTTTCTGTTTTCCGCTTTTCTTTGTTTTACCTTCCGGAAAACCCTGTTCTGGTACTTGTGAAAAGGGGGCTCTACTGCTCCACTCCTCCCCTTCCGTCCAAGTTTCTCTTACCAATTTTGACATATGAGGATAGTCATTTCCTAAGAATAAGGTTTCAGGCAATCGGGGCACCAGTCCCACCCGTAGGGAATGGGCCTTTATGGACGGTTCGTGTTGTATTTGTACTTCAGTGGCCGGATACTGCTGTGTATCCCCATGTACGCATTGGATATTGACATGGCCTGAGAGTTGGGTAACTCCTCCCGGTATGGCTTGGGGCCGTATGACGCTTTGTAGATACCCAGTATCAACTAAAGCCTGTCTTTTTTCACCATTAACAAGTACCTCTTTATGATAGGGAGGGCTGGAGCTCGATGGACTACAATAGTAGGTACGGGATAAGCCGACCTCCATGGGTTCCTCTTTCTGGGGGCAAACCCTAGCTATGTGGCCGAAGGCCCCGCAGTTATAACACTGGGGTCCCTGTGGTGTAGTGGCTTTAATGGGTGCTGGTAGGGGACTAGGCAAAAGGGTGACTGTTTCGGGTTTCGCAGAGGCCTGTCTAGATGGTCGGACAGGGTTATGTCCTGTCCGTTTCCAATGATGTTCCTCTCGTCCTTTCTGTTGTTCTTGTGCCCTGTTAAAGGCACTGGCTATGTCGATAGCCCTTTCCAGAGTCAGTCCTGTATGCTGGCGTACCCATTTCTGCACATGGGGGTATAGCGAAGCCAAGTACTGCTCTAGATATATTTTTTCCATGATCTCTTCCTTCGTTGCCGTCTGCGGTTTTAACCATCTGTCCGTCATGTCCCTAATATGATAGGCCAGAGCCCTGGGGGTTTCTTGCGGCCCTTCCTTGATTTGTCTTAACCGTAGACGGTAGGTATCGTCCTCTATCCCCAATCGTTCCAGAATATTCCTCTTCACCTCCTCATATGGGGTGAGTCCTTGAGGGTTAACCACTTGATACGCTGCTTGTAATTCACCTGACAGGAGAGCACCCAGATATTGTCCCCATTTTTCTAAGGACCATCCTGCTGCTCTGGCCATGCGCTCAAAATTAGAAAAGAAAAAATCGGGATCCTCTCCCTCGACATATTTCTGCAGGACAACTGATGGCAGACCTGTATGTCCTTGGGGTTGGCTAAGGGTATCAGCCAATTTCCCTATCACGCTTTCCTGGGCTTGGCTTTGCGTTGATAGCGTTAGGTGCAGTTTCTCCCTATCCTCCTCTGCCACCGCCAGGAATTTTTCCATTATCCGTCCTAACTTCTCTTGTCCCTCCGCCATTTTCTGGAAGGCTGCCTCCATTTTTCCGGATCCCACTTCTGACACCAGATGTGAGAGGGAAGGGCGGAAAAAGAATCGAGGAGGTCTTATGCGTGGATCTATGATGGCGTATTTATTAGAGACACAGATGAAATACTTGAAGGGTAAACATAGGTGGGCTTCGTGAAGGGTGATTCGTGAAGGATGCCTGAGGCTCGTCTGCTGATGGGTCTTCTCCCGGTGACTGGTGTTGACGTTCCCAGGGTATCACAGAAGAGAAGAGACAACAGGCGGTAAGTATTTCTGTCTAGGGGTTTCTACTCGCTACCGTCACCCAGGGGAAAAGAAGGGGCGGACACACCCAGTGCTCAGGCTAAGGAGGTGAGGGATGTGTAGGTCTTTGATAAGAAAAGAAACAACCTAGCAAACAAAACGTATTTATAGTCACAACTTCGTCCCTTGCTTCAGGTGACAAGTATTTGCAGTGATATATGGCTGGTTAACCCGGTTTCTCCACTCGGAGGGTTATAGAGGATAGTGCTCATTAGTCCTTAGGCATATGTCTCTCGGTGCTCCCCTTTTCCCCACCTACGAAACAACACACGGAAATGGCCGTAGCTCCCTCCCACCCCCACTTGTGACCCTCTGCCCTGTACCACGTACCGCAGAAGCCGTAACTCTCCAGAGTTACGGCGGCGTGCAAGTATCCTCCGGGGGCGTCCACCACTCTTCTGACCAGGACTCCGGTTCCGCCACCGCGTCGTCTTCCTCGACCAGGATGGGATCGTCGCCGTCACCGTCCTCTCCGGGTCCCGGTTCCGCTGTCTTCGCATGCTGATCCTCCCTGTAGTCGTTATCGGTCTTCGGTTCTCCGTCTTCCTCCTTCCAGGCGTCTTCCGCAACCGCCTCCTGGGCTGTCGAGTCCGCCCTTCTATGGTCCCAGGTGTCTTCCCATTGGTTCGCTTCTCTCAGGGGTCGTTCCTGTAGGGAAGAGGAGTTCGGGTGGGTTAACCCCTGCTGGACGGGCGCGCACCTCTCACTGGGAGACAGACGGTCGTGAAGGTCTGTCACGGGGCTGAATGAGGGCTCCTCCTCACACACAAATATTGGAGGTTTCTATTAAACCACTATATGATAAATTAGATAAACTAAATGGTGAAGTCATTAACCTTAGCAATATACTAAAACATATCAGTGAACATCCAAGGGAGAATGTAAATGGACCACAGGGGGACATCATGAGTATCCTAAACTAGGTATAATCAATGTTACAGCAAATACAATATCTAGTATTTCAAGCAACTCCAATAGCCTTAACAGGAACAGCGCGGGCCAAGGTATCAATAACCAAGTACCCATGTTAGTTGCCAATACGACCTCAACAGGCCCCAGACAGAAAGTGACACAGAGTAGATATCCCTGCCATAACAGAGGGGACAGGATTGTAAGTGTAGAGTCAGTACAGGCCCCTAATAAACCCAAAGAGGGGGAGGAGCAAGAGGGACAAACTGATTTGCCGATTAACTTACCCCCAGAATGCTGTCCATACGTGGCAGTTTTGGTAAACGTACCACCATTAGAATTGGGCCAAAAGGAAAAGCATGACACTTTAAAAAATAAAATGGTGCACTGGTTAAACCAAAATTGTGGTTTTCCTGTGGGTCGGGCTGACCAGATACTCTTAACTAGGAGAGTGAACTGGATCGGGCCCTTAAGAAAATCATTGCATGGTGACTGCATAATTATTAATTTTAAGAATCCTAACTGGGCCCGAACCTCTCTGGAAAGAGCAACTACCTACCCGCATAAAGCTTGTAGTGTATCACTTTTGCCCCTCAGCTTATTCTATAGACATCTAAGACCCTCACCCAATATGGGAGGGGATCAGGAGCCAAGTAGAACTAAATCAGTAGTGCTACCTCAGCCGCATTTTGGTTTACCTACATTTAATAGATTCTCACCACTTAGCACACTTGATGCTAATTATTGACAGGACATTGCCCGTCTGCCTGAGGGGGGGGAGGGTGGTACTGGGTAGACGGGCGTAGGGCTATCTGAAGATAATGTGCATAATAAGGCTGTGGATAATCTAATTATGCCCAAGTATTAATTTAGGGACATAAATATGCCTGCCTCACATTTATCACACTCATTAGGAAAGCAGTTAGTTGCAAACGTAGGGGTCAACCTAGATGTAAATATAGGGCAAATAACGGTAGAGACGCTAAAAGCCCCCATATTGCTTTCATGTACTAGTAAGGGAGTGGCCAGTAGCAGAACTAATGACCAACCCACTGATAGTTCAAGGAACCCCTCAGCCTGCGGCTATACCATTGTCACCTGGAATATAGCCAGACTGGCAAGTAAAAAGGATATGTTAGGTTGGACGGAGTTTATTAACACACATGACATAATTTGTCTACAGGAAACCTGGAGTATCGATAATGTTTATTTTGAAGGGTTTACTTCTTATGACTTAGAGCAACTCCCTCATTGTCTGGTAGAGCGAAGGGTAGGCTGTTTATCCTTTTGAAAAATAATTTGCCCCTGAGAGTCAAAAGTGTTATTAATGTGGGGTACCATTTGCAGCTACTTTGGCAACACCACAAGGACGGCCAGGAGGTTTTACTGATTAACTTTTATAAAAATATATTTAATTCAAATCGCTATAATGTAGTTACTGAATTAAAGCTGGAACTCGATAACCTGGTTACTGCTGAAAATACAAATTTTGCTATTGTATGGATCGGAGATTTTAATATTCCAATTTGTCCTTTGTCTATGACAAAAGTTTGTGGGTTTCAGAATGACGAAGGGGATGACTGCATACATTTTCCACATAACATCTATGGAGATAACCTAAATACTGTCCTGGCGAAATTTGATCTCGACATTATGCAATGTGCATGGGATGGGTGTGGGAGGGAGATCCCAACCTTTACTGGAAGAACAGCAAATAGTATTATTGATCACGTAATAGTATCTGCGAATATTGTAAATCTCTGTTCTACCCCATGGATTGATGACTTGTCCCTGAGTGATCACAATTGTATTATCATGCCACTGCTTGTGTGGGAGAATAAATCAGTAGTACAACATACTGCTATCGGTAATTTTGCCCCGTGCAGACCAAACGGCACTAGAATTAGATGGAAAGGCACTAACTCAGGTAAAATATTAAAAAATATTGTCCTGGAATGTGGTAAAGAGATTGAAGACAGTTTAGAAGTTGAGGTCGAACCAGCCAAGATACTGACCAGTTTTAACACAATCAATGATTCAATCTCTAAATTATTTACTGCACCACCGCGCAGGAAACATACGCAGGTCAGGGGTTGGTATAATCATTCCTGTACCGACTCATTGAATCAGTTGAAACTAGCACTTTCCAGCAGAACCAGGGATAAGGCGTTAGTACAAGAACTAAGATTAGAATATAAATCTAACTTAAAATGCAGAAAGAGGGAACTCCAACAGGAGGCATGGGATACTCTTGCGCTGGCGGCAGACTCATCTAATAATAAGTTGTTCTGGGAAACTGTGAACTCGACATTCCTTAAAAACGAATCTTTCCAAGAACTTCTGTGCCATTTCAGCTGTGAGGAGTGGGTGGTACACTTCACTAGCATATTTAACCCATGCCATACAGTTATAAATGATCCTGCTAACCTGCGCAAATGGCCCGTCATTCCTCTAAATATTACCCTTGATGAGGCTGAGTTAGGTATCAGAAGCAGCAAAGGGGGAAAAGCACCAGGCCCGGATGGTGTACCCATCGATGTATTTAAAACTGTCCCTGAACTATGGGGATGGATACTAACAAGAGTTTTTAATGCTGCAGTAACTGAGGGATCTCCGACTACCTGGGGTGAATCTGTTATTATCCCCATTTATAAAAAGGGTAATAAATCAGAGGCCAAGAACTATCGGCCAATTTCCCTACTTGACTCTTCAGTAAAGATCATGAGTTGGGTTTTACTAGTAAGACTGGAAGAGTGGGTTGCGGATAATGGTATATTGTCACAGGCTCAATACGGTTTTAGAAAGTGGCTGGGCACGATAGAACAGTGTATCAATTTAGAGTTTTTAATTGGGAAATACACATGTGCTAAACAGGGTTGGCTCTTTTTATGTTTTGCTGATCTTAGCAGCGCTTTTGACTTAGTGGACCATGCTATTCTATTGTCAGTTTTACTTAATCTTGGTGCCCCAGAGCCCATCATTTACTTCTTAGCCAGGCTGTACGAGAAGCTATCGACTAAAGTACGGTATGGCCAAATGGTAGTAGTATCCGCCAAGGCTGCGTCCTAGCACCATTGCTTTTTACTCTATTTATTAATTAAGTTGACGCAGTACTTTGAATGATACAGGCGGATTCCCCTCAAGCAGAGGGCAAGGATGTTCCAGTCCTGCTTTATGCGAACGACGCTGTGCTCCTATCCAAAACATTGGTAGGCCTTCAGAGGTTAATTGATGGGTTCGCAGATTTTATGAGTAGGAGGAAGCTGTGGATTAACAAGGCCAAAACATACACAATGGTCTGTGGCTCGAAACCCAGGTATATTTTATTGATGGCAATAAAGTGCAAAATGTAGATAATTCTTGTTATCTAGGGTTATCTTTTTCTTGTGACGGGAAATGGAATCGTGAAATGTCTAATGTTCGGGCCAAAATGACCAATAGTGTGTACGGGGTCTTCAAGTTTGCATCTAAATTGGGGGATCACCGCATTAAAGACATGGCCTATATCTATAAAGCTCGATGCGCCTCTGTTGCATTATATGGGGCAGGTGTGCGGGGACACCACCCAAACATGAATTGCAAACCGAGGAAAACTCATTTCTTAAAAAAGCATTTATGTCTGCTGGCCTCAGCTTCCTCTGAACTAATCCATTGCGAAGTGGGGCTCAATTATTTGTCAGACCTGATTGCACTGAGACCCCTACTGTTGTGGAGATCAATATGGTCAAAAGAGGAGACCATATTCACTAAATCTATCATTGATGACTGCCTGCGACTGGATAACCGTTATAAGAATCTCTGGCTCAAATATTTAGTTAATACCTATAGAGACTTATTTAATCAGATGATCCTGGAAAACCCAAATGATATATTAGGATTGTCTAAACATGAGATAAAGAATACTTTCTTGTATCATAAAAAAGAATGCAGGCTGAGAACAGTAGGGAAGCAAACCATGTACCAGCTTTACCATCTGCATATAGATACCGATGGCTTTCAAAGCTATCTAACACTTGTCACGAGACCCTCCCACCGTTATGTTTTAACAAGAATGAGGCTAGGCCTTGTCCACCATTTAGTAGCGCTGCCCACAATGAAACAGCGACCAGCCTCCCCGTGCCCATGTGATGGGCATACTAAGCAGAGCACCTTTCACTTTTTACTTTTATGCGACCTGTACTTGAATTTTAGAACCATCTATCTTAAACCATTGTTTAAGAAATATAATGCCAAAACCACTAATGCTGCTATGAGCCTACTGTTTACGCTAAGAGAACCTGAGATTTGTTTTTATGCCGCAACATTTATTTTAAGTTTAATTAATGCTAGGAAAAGTATGATGTTTTAATGAAAATTTTGAACTGTAATTGAATTGAATTGAATTTTTTTGCCACTTTTGATGAATTTAATGACTGTGGAACTGCGACCAGTCTCCCCAAAACCCGGGGATGGACATACTAATAGAGCACTTTGCACTTTCTACCTCCATGTGACTTGTTCTTGACCTTTAGAATTGCCTATGTTAAACAACTCTTTATGAAATGCTGCTATGAGTCGATTGTTTACATAAAGAGAGTTGAGATTCGTTTTTATGTTGTGACATCTATTTTAAGTTTAATTCGCTGGGAATTGTACGATGTTTTAATGACATTTTGAATTTCTAATTGATTGCTGGCTGTTCTTAATGATTTTGGTCATTGAATCTGTATCTGTACATCTGCTTTTTTGGTTGCCACATCTTAACCAAATAAAGCTTATTGAATTGAATTGAGTAGTTTAATTATCTTGAAGTATTGGGGTGTGTGAGCACTAAAATCTGTACGGTTTTTTGGAAAGGGGAGTGTTATGGATTTTTTTTCTGTCTCCTCTACCTTGATACCGGCCATTGTAGGAGGGGGTACGGTGGAGACTTGTGCAAGTGATCAAAACCCTAATACCATGTCCTATAGGTACCTAGTTATAACCTTAAATTCGGAGACCCCCCTGACATTAGGACTGTTGACAAGGGCTGCCGTCATAAGTGGTGTGCTGTAGACTTTGACTCCTATTTGTGAGTTTGATTAGTACCAATTTAAGTTTGTTCTTAAATGAATTGTTAATGTTGTGGTACATGAGGAATTTGTTGACACGTGTTCATCTGGGATAAATTGTTAACAATTAGCAACTGACACTGGCTCAAAATCTGAGATTAATTCGTTTAATATCTGCTGAGCCACAAATACACGCATAAGGGCTGCTCTCAATAAAAACCCCTAAGACAGAAAGGCCATCTCCCCATTACGGGCTGAATATAAATCAGCACATAAAAATAGGAAGGTGGAAATTAAAAGGGCCCCTGGGATAGACTTGTGATTGCTTCTTCTGATGGGGACTTTGGGGGCTTTTGGAACAGTGTTAATTCTGGCGACGCCCCTCATCAGACCTATGAATGCATAAGGTGCAACCATCCCTATCGATAGGTGGGTGTCACATTATGGGCTCCCTTCTATGGAACTCACGCTTAGTGTGGTATGGTCCTACAGTAACCTATTATCCATCTTGTTTTCTTTAGAAGAAGTCCATTTAGCTATCATGTCATGCCTTAGAAATAAGGCCCTGGGCCCGGGTGAGGCCTGGTGGATCTCTTTAGGGCAAGACCACAATTTTAGCCCCCTATTATTACCAATGTCCTTAATTATGCAGTTTGCTCTAAGCTACCTAGCTCTTGGCATTTTGCTATTATTGTACCAGTGTTTAAGAAGGGCAGTAGACCCATCTCCTTATTGGATTCAACAGTTAAAATAGTCTTGAAGCCCATCATGAGCTGGGCTGAGAACAATGGCATTACTACAGTATGGGTTTAGGGAAGGCTTAGACAAAATTGATCAAAGCTTGAATATTACGTTACTAATCCAGAAATGCTGTAGTAGCCAAGGATGGGCTCTATATCTGGCATTCATGGACCTTAACACAGCTTTCAATCGAGTTAAACTCTCATTGTTATGGGCTACCTTGGGGGATTTAGGTCTGTAACTTGAAATAATTCATTTCCTTGTAGCCCTTCATCAAGATCTTACTGCGTTCGTTTGTTACAACTCTTGCTGGAGAAATGTTCAGACTACTTCTGTCTGGAAAGAGGTGTGAGGCAGGGCTGCGTGATTGCACCAATTTTGTTTTTGTTATATATTCATAAGTTGCATGATTATCTTATGTTGAATGGTGGTGATTTGCCGAAAATTAAGAATTCCCCAGTGAGAGCTCGTTCATATGCTGATGGAGGGGTGGGGCCTTTGCTCTAGGCTTTCCATCTGCGTACTATCTTCCGCTAGAGCGCCGGGACACCTCTGTTTGAGGTAGCTGTTGAGCTTTACAAGTGTCTGCATTATTATTATTATTATGATGCCATCCTAATCATTCGGACTCCTGCTGGTCTTAAAAAACAAATTGATAATGTGTGCCCTTTATGGATAGCACTGAGTTAGAAACAACCTTTCCAAGACACATTATATGTCAGTGGGAAAGCAACAGTCAAAGATTAGACCCATTTTTATTAGGTCTCACCAAGCGTCGCAGCGCATGCGTTTCTCTGTCTGCGAGATCTATTGTCGTCTGGTTGCTAATGGAATTGGGGTTGGTGACCGCCCTGTCTCCCTTAGGCCCTGCCCACCCAGACTGGACTCGTCATATGCGCCTCGTCTCTTCACTTCTCCCTTCTCACGAGGCGGTGGGCGTGTCGGCACTTGTTTGCATTAGGCTCCTCGGCTGATCCTCCTGGGCGCTCGTCAGGTGGCTGTCCTCTCCATTGTCTGGTCTTGGCACGCCACAGTTCCTTTTATTACTCTGTGTTTTTATGCCTGGTGATGCCCGCTCCCGGCCTGGAACCCGGGCCTTTGCCGCTGCCCCTGCTACCCTGCCCGGGCGTCTCCTTAACCATCCAAGTCGGCCTCCCCAGGAGTGTGTCCTGCTGCCACCCTCCTCTGACCTAGACCAAAAGGTAACGAGCCGGTGGGTGCTTGTGACTGAGGTACTGATTGGTAATTCAATAAACTAGGTGGTGAAGTTATCTGCACATTTGCATGACAACCACTTCCGGGCAGGTGATGGTGTTCAAAGGCTTGGGACATGCCTACCCCCGCTTTTCACCCCTCTGCCCCACCGCATCAGAACACGGAGTAATTGATATAGCACTGATATGGCGCGTACTACGTCCGAGGAGGCATTGGAAGCGCAAAACACTAGAAATAAAAGAAATGAAATCGGTTCGTGAAGTCAGGTGAGATAAATCGCTAACTTGTTTGTCACACGTGGATACTGCAATGGTTTCCTTGAAAGCACAAAACTAGCGTAACTAAAACCACTGGATTAACCACTAACCGTGTGTTCCGGAGCAGCGTGCTGCCTCGCGCTAAACTGTTTAGCGCCTCGTTAGGGTAGTCAGCGCTCTACAAATGCAATTACATTAAAATAAATAGCTCCACATAGCCCGCTAGCGTAAAAACGTGCTCTACTAATACCAGCTTGAATGACTTGGCTGTCATTATGGACCCAGGCACCCACGGATTTAACACATGAATTTAATTTTACCAACACCATAGTACTCATTTTATTTGTATATATATTTCAAATATTGTTATGTTTTGTAGTTGCAGATTATTTGCCGTAGCTGGAGCTTTTGGAAAGTATCCTTCAAAACGAAGATAGGCAAATAGAAAGTAGAACTCGTTTACTAACCATTTCCTTTCAGAAACAAGGACTCGGACATTTGTACATACACCGCATCCCTGGGGATAATATGAATAAAGATGGGGACGTCCCTGCCTGCCTCGGGCAGTTTCAGTTTCAATCCATCACTATCGGACATCTGCTAAAGGGGCGTACCCGTCCCCTCCAGTTTGTGAACAAGGTAATAGGCCTGGGCAAATATCGTCCTCGTGGATGTGACACACCAGGGGTGGGCATATATCGTTCTCGTGGGTGTGACACACTAGGGCTGGGCATATATCGTCCTCGTGGGTGTGACACACTAGGGGTGGACATATGTCGTCCTTGTGGGTGTGGCACACCAGGGGTGGGCATATATCGTCCTAATGGGCGTGACACAACAGGGCTGGGCATATATCGTCCTTGTGGGAGTGACACACTAGAGGTGGACATATATCGTCCTTGAGGGTGTGACACTCCAGGGGTGGGCATATATCGTCCTAATGGGTGTGACACACCAGGGGTGATCATATAGCGTCCTAATGGGCATCACAACTGAAACTATACAATAACCATCAAATTTTTAATATTTTAACTTAATATTTGTTTACACTGTGGTGAATGCTGCTACTGTGTATAGGGCCAGAAACAAGCCTCTGGTTCCCATTATGCAAAGAATGGAGTTAGCATAGTAAATTATCTAATCACACTATATCAGAACCCTGTAGTACAAATGTAAAAACTCTACTCATTTTTTACTCATTATTCATCGCTCTCTATCAAGACAGGACACTTTTGCGATCATCAACCTCTGCTGGAAGGATCTTGCAAGAGAGTACTAAATTCCACTATTTCCTCCACCTGTTTTTCCCCCCTTTTCGTTCATACCATTTTTTCTTTCCCTTTCCCTCTCTCTCACTCCCGTCTCCTTCCCATTTCTTAATTGTTTTGACCTCCTATCTTCCCTTTTCACTTGTCCCTACTTATCACTATCTTCTTTACCCGTCGTTCTTTTCCCTAGCCGCCTTTCTCTTGTTCTCTTATAACCCTCTCCTCTCCCAGTTTTTGCCTTACACCTTAAGCTCGCTACTGTTTCTCTTCTTCCTATCAGTACCTTTCTACAAGCATTGTCAATGCAATACTTCTCGCATTTCTTAAAGTTAGAGGTGTTGGCATTAAAAATATAAATGTTTTTTACTTTTGCTTTTTTATACCAATAGCAATTGCGCTATGCGAATATATTTACAACACTGCAGATAAAAAAACAAAAGTAAAACACATTGTAATTTTGAAAGTCAACAGCTCTAACTTTAACAAAAGCGAGACCTATTGCATTGCACATGCTCGTTAAGGGAAGGCGTTTGGAAAGGATCTACAGCGTTCCTTATCTGGTATTACATCTGACTCAGGATGTAATTAGAGACCCTGCCTGGCAAACAGGATCAATAGATTTTCGCAAGCAACAGGGGCTTTTTTTCAAGCTGCCAAGAGTATTGGCTCTAAGCCTATTTCGACAATGATGGAAATATATAATCATAAGTGTCTGCCCGTGTTCACCCACAGGGCACCTGTTTGGGGCCATGGCCCAATCGACTGCCTAAAAGTTGAAGAAAACAGGTTCTGTAGGAAACCAATGAGGTTCCCGCCCTGCAGTTCTCTATTATACACGAAGAGTTGGTGCTCAATTAGGTCGTGGATGATGTTAGGTTGGCTCCACTGAGGGTCTGGCCATCGATCTCGACCATTCATAAGGCCTGCCATAATAGGGAGATTATTGAGGACTCTTTGAACTGTGTCTATGGTCATAATGTACCATGTTTGGATTATGCCAGAAAGTTGACTGAAGTTTAGTTAGACTGGATTTGTTCTGTGCACCAGAGAAAATAACCAATAGAAATGGGTGAAGGAAAATTATTGGGGGGTAAAAGGAAGAGTGAGAGAGAGTGTGCAGAATTATTGAAACCTTCAGTTTAGGATTTTGTAATAATTCACAATGCTCCGTCAAATGGGTCGCACCTTCATTGGTTAAATAATGTTTGGGAGAGAACTTTATTGATGAGATTTTGAACCTGCCATATTAGGTCCCTCTTATCCTTCCCTTTGGGCCAATATGATACTTCATCTATTCTAGCTTGTTCTTGTGATTAGTTTTCAACTCAGTCTCTGATGAACTTTGTTCTTTTTTGTGCACACCTTAAGTACTTTACTAAGCATTATCTGAGGTCCATGGAAACAGCAAGGTTTTATTCAATCTAGAACAGCTCTTTATTTTCTACAGTCACTCCCGAATGCAGCAGTTTACTGCGCGGTATGTAGTTTTTTTTAAAGCAGCGTTTTGCTACAGCAAAAGTATGATGTTCTGATAATTTATTAACTGTTCGTTATCTCCTTTTTAGGTCTCTCTATGTTTTAAATGTATGGTCATTTATAATGTATTTTTAAATTGTATGACTTGTATATTTTTTTAATCAGTTTGCTCTATCTATTGTGATGTTGTGGCAATTAGTTAATGGCCTAATAAAGCTTGATTGATTGTCCTTCAGAAATGCAGAAGTAACATGTTTCTCAAAACAAAGATTGATAGTGAATATAAGTTCCAAGTTACATGCAGCAGACGCATAGTATTGTATTTAAAATTAAAATAGATCCACAAACAGTGTAGGGTGGCATGTTGGCAAATGGGAGGAATCACCCTTTCTTTCGGTGATCCATTCAAGCCTCCAGTCCTTCACAATTCATGTATTTCCTTTCTTCTGCTGAGGCAGTGGAGTCAAACAATTCCACCTCATCACATCTTACACTGGTGCTTGTTTAGAGTATCTCCCAATCTCTCGTTCCTTTTCTTTGCCAAGTGAAACATCACAGTCTCTTCTGAACCCCTTGTCATCTAATAGTTTCTGTATTGAACTAGGCATTTTACCTGACCTCATTTCACATCCACCCTCTCCTTGTAGTGGGAGTCATTACCTTTCATACTAACATCTACCTACAAGAACCCCAACTATCTGAACTGCTTGCTGGTCCATCAATTACACATTTGCGTAAAACACATATTCCAACTCTATTGCACTATCTTCCTCCTTCATTCACTTCTCAATTCATGCACACATATTTCCACCTTCAGATCCTACCTTCATAGCTCCCACCTCCTCACTGGTACATCACCAACTGGATGCAAATTAACATTTATTTCATTTTCCCTATAGTTTGCTCAGATTCATCAGGACTTTTCTCCATCATACAGCTCAAATTCATAAGTCCTCTTTAATGAGATCATGCATTTAGTATTCAGTGCTTTACATCCCCTCTATGTTTCTGATTCCACAGCTGCCTGATCACTTGAGGCTTGTAACCCCCCAACAATGTGCAGAAACCGTAAAAAATCACACGCTCTCACAAAACAGACCAGACCTGCCCTGATAGTAGCACTAGACTAGGCAAAGCATTTCTACTACAACCTATTATCTCGCTCATTCACATTTAACTACAACAGCTTAAAGCTGCTGGGATTGAGGGGGGCATTAGCACTTATTTTGTAAAATAAGCAAGATGCCCTCCCATTTTTATTGTAAAACCATACTTGTCCACACCAAATTGAGTTCCCTTCTAGATATAACCTACCACCCTTAGTCCCTCCCTCTCTCCCCACTTTCCTCTGACTCTTTCTCTTCAACTTCACCATGTCTGAGCATCATCCCACACTCTTTGCACCTGATACTTCATGTAACTACTGATAGGATTTCCTTTGGCGTAGAAACATTAGGCATAATAAACATCATAAGAAGTGCACTATAGTACGTACTAGTAGAGTGCACACATTAGAAACATCATGCCAACAGTAGGCATACCACCATTACTGCAGATCACCATTACGGCACTGTACCTACGGTGCAACCCAGACAAATGATTACCACTAATATGAGTGGCACCCGCGCTCCTGCTGCCCATTATGCTGCACTTGTCTTCCCCTGCATAGCCTCCTGGGCTACCTGCCGGCCTACCACAGGGAATACGGTGCTGTTGCGGAAGTTCCTTCCTCCAGCAGGGCTCCAGAACCTCCGTCGAGGTTTACCCTGAGCTACTAAAAACACAGTGATGCCCCCAGGTAGGTGGGTGTCAGAAAGGGGGAGGGGTGGATCCTTGGGGAGGTGACCTCACAGGACCCCCGAAGTATGCCCTCTGTTTTGTCAAGGCAGCAGCCCACTACCACACGGGGCAGCTTCTTCTGCACCGGGCAAGTTGGGTGATGCTGACTCGGCTCCTCATCTGGCATCTCACTGGTCCAGCCCTAGTGCGCAGACTGACCTGCACTCCCGGCAAGTCGGACTCCTCTGGGGTGTCCTGGACCATCTGCCGGGTCGAATAGCACAGCAGCTGCACCCTTTGCGGCTTAACTCCTCACTACAGGCGGACTCTAGCCCTGCCCACCAAGGGCCGGATTACTTCCTCCTCTGGTATAGGGCCTCCCTCGCTGGTGAGGCAGGGTGGATTTCTCTTGCGGCCCCCTCGTTGCTACAGCAACCATCTGGGGGTGGCGCATCCAAACTCCAGATACAGTGGCAGCTTTTTGCTCGGGCCCAGATTCCTCTGCAGTGCGATTGCACTCCTCTGTGCCTGCCACACTTTAGAGAGAGAGTCCACGTCTCGGGCTCTGACAACAAATTCAGCCCTCACTATGCGCTTCTGTCGGGTACTCACAGCGATTCTGAGCGGAGGACAACAAAGCGCTCCACATGGTTTTACATTACGTCTGCCCATCTTTCGCTAGAAGTAAGTGGCTGACATATTAGGATTGTCTCTGTGTTTCTGATTGATAGACAGAAACAGTTCTATAACTAATTTTAATTTTTTTATAGTAGATTTTGGAACATCATTACAACCCATGCAAATAATATAAGGTTGGACCATTCCCGGAAATAGGTGATGTTTTCATATTTGTTGACACTTTGGTGTTGGTATTTTTTCACTTTTTTCACTTCTCTCTGGGTGTGATAAACAGCTCCTTGGAAAGTTCTTCACTTTGGTTTCTTTGGAATTTTTCTTTACACCATATGTCTCTCTCAAATTTAGATTCTCTCTTTCTTACTTTTCACTTCTATTAATTCCTTTCTTCTTGTAGGTCTTTTTCTTACAGAAGGAACTTACTTTTAATATTTGACCCATATATTTTATATCATACAGAATTTTTGGGATACTCAATTGAATTCCAGTCCTGATGATGACCGTGTAACTATACAGAGGTCGAAACGCCGTCGACATATATGTGGCCATAAAACTAATGAAGGACACATCATTTTGTTTTATGTTGTTCCCTCCTTGTGACGTATAATTTTTCGTTTGCCACTTGTCTGGTTTGTAATATACACTGTTTTTGTACCAGCACATTGTATTGAGCGCCAGTGTCTCAATTGTTTTAGTGTTCAGAAAATGTAATAAATTTGTCATAATTTTCTCTAATCATTTTGTATATGGGTCCTTTTTTTCTTCTCTTTTTTCCTTCTTTAATTTTTTTGTTTAATTTTCTATTTACCAATTGTTCTGTTTGACATGTGTAATTGGTTGTGAGTATTATATTTTGATGCAAATTGCTTCTTGAACCATTGTTAGGACTATTTACATGCTTTACGGCACACCTGGGGCTCAGGCAACCAAACCCCAGCATGGCCCAAGCCCTGGTTTAGGGCCTAGAGCCCAAAGTAACAAAGCGCTCTAGTCTGCCCAGACCAGGGGCACAGCAGCACTTCTGGGAGTGCACTGGGGACACGCTACCAGGGAGCAGCTAGGTAGAACATCACACGGGTCTCAAAACACAGTGGTTGTCGTTCTCTCAGCCCAATAGGCAGTAGATCAGCCCCCATAATAGTCCAGTTCCAAGGCAGTTCCTCCTGGCAGTCCAGCAGCCTGCCGGTCACACGTCCTTGCAGTGTCTTCTCTTCTTTCAGGGGGTCACAGCCTCTGTACTTATAATACTCATGTCTTTGTTCTGGGGGGCACTTCAAAAACTATTGAAGTGCACAACACCCCATTCACATTTCCAGCCCCAGACACACCACAACTGGGGTGGAGCTAGCATTGTGAAGGGCAGGCACAGCCCTATTCAGGTGCGGGTGCAACTCCTCCCAGCAACCCAGGTGCAGACCAGGCCTATACAGGTGCAAGGGACAACTCCTCCCGGTACTCTAAATTCATCTAAGGTCTAGTCAGCCTAGCCCTTAGTCACCCAGGAAAGGCGTGACACACCTTAACCCCTCTAGTGACTGGCTGTCGTGAATGCATATCCCCTCTCCCGTGTCAGTCAGAACCAGACAGTCAGTACACATCCAGGCAGGGCACAAAGACACATTAGCACACAGAAATGCCCACTTCTAAAAGTGCAAAAACAACAGTTGATGGACAGAATGAAGAACAATGTCAAACATTCACCCCAGTACCGAGATCTGGGCCTAAATCCATCGTTTTTTTGCTCACCATGCCATTCCAGTTTGAACCCAGCCATATGCAAACCAGTCTTGACCCTGTGCCCCATGGGAACAGTCCAGCCCGAACTGCCAAGCCAGGTCCTCCCTGGACTTGAAACAAGCATCCTAGGACCGGTTTCAGGGTTTCACCCCTCTTCAGCCAGGATAGCTTGATTCCAGGGGCATGGAGAGCACGGGACTCACGTCTGAGCATACCCGTCCCACTCGGGGTGACAAATGCAAAAACAACAGTTGATGGACAGAATGCAGAACAATGTCATACATTCACCCCAATACAGAGATCTGGGCCTTAATCCATCGTTTTTTTGCTCACCATGCCATTGCAGTTTGAACCCAGTCATGTGCCAATCAGTCTTGACCCTGTGCCTCATGAGAACAGTCCAGCCCGAACTGCCAAGCCAGGTCCTCCCTGGACTGGAAACAAGCATCCTATGACCGGTTTCGGGGTTTCACCCCTCTTCAGCCAGGATAGCTTGATTCCAGTGGCATGGAGAGCACGGGACTCACGTCTGAGCATACCCGTCCCACTCGGGGTGACAAATGCAAAAAAAACAGTTGATGGACAGAATGCAGAACCATGTCATACATTCACCCCAGAACACAGATCTGGGCCTAAATCCATCGTTTGTTTGCTCACCATGCCATTCCAGTTTGAACCCAGCCATATGCAAATCAGTCTTGACCCTGTGCCTCATGGGAACAGTCCAGCCCAAACTGCCAAGCCAGGTCCTCCCTGGACTGGAAACAAGCATCCTAGGACCGGTTTCGAGGTTTCACCCCTCTTCAGCCAGAATAGCTTCATTCCAGTGGCATGGAGAGCACGGGACTCACGTCTGAGCATACCCGTCCCACTTGGGGTGACAAATGCAAAAAGAACTATTGATGGACAGAATGCAGAACAATGTCATACATTAACCCCAGTACAGAGATCTGGGCCTAAATCCATCGTTTGTTTGCTCACCATGCCGTTCCAGTTTGAACCCAGCCATATGTTTTGCCAACGTGCAACATTCCGTCCATTATCTTGTGTGTTTTGCTGTTCGCCCTATGTGGGAAAGGTGTGCCCAGACATGGGTCCCGTGCTCACTACGCCACTGGAGTCAAGGTAACCTAGCTGAAGAGGGGTGACACCCCGAAACCGGTCCTAGGATGCTTGATTCCGGTCCAGGGAAGTCATGGCTTGGCAGTTCGGGCTGGACTGTTCCCATGAGGCACAGGGTCAAGACTGATTTGCATATGGCCATGTCTGAACTGGGGTGGCGTGGTGAGCAAAATAACGATGGATTAAACCCAGATCTGTGACTGGGGGTGAATGGTTTGCCAATGTGCAACATTCCGTCCATCATCTTGTGTGTTTTGCTGTTCGCCCTATGTGGGAAGGGTATGCCCAGATGTGGGTCCCGTGCTCACTACGCCACTGGAGTCAAGCTATCCTGGCTGAAGAGGGGTGAAACCCCGAAACCGGTCCTAGGATGCTTGATTCCGGTCCAGGGAAGACATGGCTTGGCAGTTCGGGCTGGACTGTTCCCATGAGGCACAGGGTCAAGACTAATTTGCATATGGCCATGTGTGAACTGGGGTGGCGTGGTGAGCAAAATAACGATGGATTAAACCCAGATCTGTGACTGGGGGTGAATGTTTTGCCAATGTTCAACATTCCGTCCATCATCTTGTGTGTTTTGCTGTTCGCCCTATTTGGGAAGGGTATGCCCAGACGTGGGACCCGTGGTCACTACGCCACTGGAGTCAAGCTAACCTGACTGAAGAGGGGTGAAACCCCAAAACCGGTCCTAGGATGCTTGATTCCTGTCCAGGGAAGACATGGCTTGGCAGTTTGGGCTGGACTGTTCCCATGAGGCACAGGGTCAAGGCTGATTTGCATATGGCCATGTCTGAACTGGGGTGGCGTGGTGAGCAAAATAACGATGGATTAAACCAAGATCTGTCACTGGGGGTGAATGGTGTACCAATGTGCAACATTCCGTCCATCATCTTGTGTGTTTTGCTATTCGCCCTATGTGGGAAGGGTATGCCCAGACGTGGGTCCCGTGCTCACTACGCCACTGGAGTCAAGCTATCCTGGCTGAAGAGGGGTGAAACCCCGAAACCGGTCCTAGGATGCTTGATTCCTGTCCAGGGAAGACATGGCTTGGCAGTTCGGGCTGGACTGTTCCCATGATGCACAGGGTCAAGACTGATTTGCATATGGCCATGTCTGAACTGGGGTGGCGTGGTGAGCAAAATAACGATGGATTAAACCCAGATCTGTGACTGGGGGAGAATGTTTTGCCAATGTGCAACATTCCGCCCATCATCTTGTGTGTTTTGCTGTTCGCCCTATGTGGGAAGGGTATGCCCAGACGTGGGTCACGTGCTCACTACGCCACTGGAGTCAAGCTATCCTGGCTGAAGAGGGGTGAAACCCCGAAACCGGTCCTAGGATGCTTGATTCCGGTCCAGGGAAGACATGGCTTGGCAGTTCCGGCTGGACTGTTCCCATGAGGCACAGGGTCAAGACTAATTTGCATATGGCCATGTGTGAACTGGGGTGGCGTGGTGAGCAAAATAACGATGGATTAAACCCAGATCTGTGACTGGGGGTGAATGTTTTGCCAATGTTCAACATTCCGTCCATCATCTTGTGTGTTTTGCTGTTCGCCCTATTTGGGAAGGGTATGCCCAGACGTGGGACCCGTGCTCACTACGCCACTGGAGTCAAGCTAACCTGACTGAAGAGGGGTGAAACCCCAAAACCGGTCCTAGGATGCTTGATTCCTGTCCAGGGAAGACATGGTTTGGCAGTTCGGGCTGGACTGTTCCCATGAGGCACAGGGTCAAGACTGATTTGCATATGGCCATGTCTGAACTGGGGTGGCGTGGTGAGCAAAATAACGATGGATTAAACCCAGATCTGTGACTGGGGGTGAATGGTTTGCCAATGTGCAACATTCCGTCCATCATCTTGTGTGTTTTGCTGTTCGCCCTATGTGGGAAGGGTATGCCCAGATGTGGGTCCCGTGCTCACTACGCCACTGGAGTCAAGCTATCCTGGCTGAAGAGGGGTGAAACCCCGAAACCGGTCCTAGGATGCTTGATTCCGGTCCAGGGAAGACATGGCTTGGCAGTTCGGGCTGGACTGTTCCCATGAGGCACAGGGTCAAGACTAATTTGCATATGGCCATGTGTGAACTGGGGTGGCGTGGTGAGCAAAATAACGATGGATTAAACCCAGATCTGTGACTGGGGGTGAATGTTTTGCCAATGTTCAACATTCCGTCCATCATCTTGTGTGTTTTGCTGTTCGCCCTATTTGGGAAGGGTATGCCCAGACGTGGGACCCGTGCTCACTACGCCACTGGAGTCAAGCTAAACTGACTGAAGAGGGGTGAAACCCCAAAACCGGTCCTAGGATGGTTGATTCCTGTCCAGGGAAGACATGGCTTGGCAGTTTGGGCTGGACTGTTCCCATGAGGCACAGTGTCAAGGCTGATTTGCATATGGCCATGTCTGAACTGGGGTGGCGTGGTGAGCAAAATAACGATGGATTAAACCAAGATCTGTCACTGGGGGTGAATGGTGTACCAATGTGCAACATTCCGTCCATCATCTTGTGTGTTATGCTGTTCGCCCTATGTGGGAAGGGTATGCCCAGACATGGGTCCTGTGCTCACTACGCCACTGGAGTCAAGCTACCCTTGCTGAAGAGGGGTGAAACCCCGACACCGGTCCTAGGATGCTTGATTCCGGTCCAGGGAAGACATGGCTTGGCAGTTCGGGCTGGACTGTTCCCATGAGGCACAGGGTCAAGACTGATTTGCATATGGCCATGTGTGAACTGGGGTGGCATGGTGAGCAAAATAAAACGATAGATTAAACCCAGATCTGAGACTGGGGATGAATGTTTTGCCAATGTGCAACATTCCGTCCATCATCTTGTGTGTTTTGCTATTCGCCCTATGTGGGAAGGGTATGCCCAGACGTGGGTCCCGTGCTCACTACGCCACTGGAGTCAAGCTATCCTGGCTGAAGAGGGGTGAAACCCCGAAACCGGTCCTAGGATGCTTGATTCCGGTCCAGGGAAGACATGGCTTGGCAGTTCGGGCTGGACTGTTCCCATGAGGCACAGGGTCAAGACTGATTTGCATATGGCTATGTCTGAACTGGGGTGGCGTGGTGAGCAAAATAACGATGGATTAAACCCAGATCTGTGACTGGGGGTGAATGGTTTGCCAATGTGCAACATTCCGTCCATCATCTTGTGTGTTTTGCTGTTCGCCCTATGTGGGAAGGGTATGCCCAGATGTGGGTCCCGTGCTCACTACGCCACTGGAGTCAAGCTATCCTGGCTGAAGAGGGGTGAAACCCCGAAACCGGTCCTAGGATGCTTGATTCCGGTCCAGGGAAGACATGGCTTGGCAGTTCGGGCTGAACTGTTCCCATGAGGCACAGGGTCAAGACTAATTTGCATATGGCCATGTGTGAACTGGGGTGGCGTGGTGAGCAAAATAACGATGGATTAAACCCAGATCTGTGACTGGGGGTGAATGTTTTGCCAATGTTCAACATTCCGTCCATCATCTTGTGTGTTTTGCTGTTCGCCCTATTTGGGAAGGGTATGCCCAGACGTGGGACCCGTGCTCACTACGCCACTGGAGTCAAGCTAACCTGACTGAAGAGGGGTGAAGCCCCAAAACCGGTCCTAGGATGCTTGATTCCTGTCCAGGGAAGACATGGCTTGGCAGTTTGGGCTGGACTGTTCCCATGAGGCACAGGGTCAAGGCTGATTTGCATATGGCCATGTCTGAACTGGGGTGGCGTGGTGAGCAAAATAACGATGGATTAAACCAAGATCTGTCACTGGGGGTGAATGGTGTACCAATGTGCAACATTCAGTCCATCATCTTGTGTGTTTTGCTATTCGCCCTATGTGGGAAGGGTATGCCCAGACGTGGGTCCCGTGCTCACTACGCCACTGGAGTCAAGCTATCCTGGCTGAAGAGGGGTGAAACCCCGAAACCGGTCCTAGGATGCTTGATTCCGGTCCAGGGAAGACATGGCTTGGCAGTTCGGGCTGGACTGTTCCCATGAGGCACAGGGTCAAGACTGATTTGCATATGGCCATGTCTGAACTGGGGTGGCGTGGTGAGCAAAATAACGATGGATTAAACCCAGATCTGTGACTGGGGGAGAATGTTTTGCCAATGTGCAACATTCCGCCCATCATCTTGTGTGTTTTGCTGTTCGCCCTATGTGGGAAGGGTATGCCCAGACGTGGGTCACGTGCTCACTACGCCACTGGAGTCAAGCTATCCTGGCTGAAGAGGGGTGAAACCCCGAAACTGGTCCTAGGATGCTTGATTCCGGTCCAGGGAAGACATTGCTTGGCTGTTCGGGCTGTACTGTTCCCATGAGGCACAGGGTCAAGACTAATTTGCATATGGCCATGTCTGAACTGGGGTGGCGTGGTGAGCAAAATAACGATGGATTAAACCCAGATCTGTGACTGGGGGTGAATGTTTTGCCAATGTTCAACATTCCGTCCATCATCTTGTGTGTTTTGCTGTTCGCCCTATTTGGGAAGGGTATGCCCTGACGTGGGTCCCGTGCTCACTACGCCACTGGAGTCAAGCTATCCTGGCTGAAGAGGGGTGAAACCCCGAAACCGGTCCTAGGATGCTTGATTCCGGTCCAGGGAAGACATGGTTTGGCAGTTCGGGCTGGACTGTTCCCATGAAGCACAGGGTCAAGACTGATTTGCATATGGCCATGTCTGAACTGGGGTGGCGTGGTGAGCAAAATAACGATGGATTAAACCCAGATCTGTGACTGGGGGTGAATGGTTTGCCAATGTGCAACATTCCGTCCATCATCTTGTGTGTTTTGCTGTTCGCCCTATGTGGGAAGGGTATGCCCAGATGTGGGTCCCGTGCTCACTACGCCACTGGAGTCAAGCTATCCTGGCTGAAGAGGGGTGAAACCCCGAAACCGGTCCTAGGATGCTTGATTCCGGTCCAGGGAAGACATGGCTTGGCAGTTCGGGCTGAACTGTTCCCATGAGGCACAGGGTCAAGACTAATTTGCATATGGCCATGTGTGAACTGGGGTGGCGTGGTGAGCAAAATAACGATGGATTAAACCCAGATCTGTGACTGGGGGTGAATGTTTTGCCAATGTTCAACATTCCGTCCATCATCTTGTGTGTTTTGCTGTTCGCCCTATTTGGGAAGGGTATGCCCAGACGTGGGACCCGTGCTCACTACGCCACTGGAGTCAAGCTAACCTGACTGAAGAGGGGTGAAGCCCCAAAACCGGTCCTAGGATGCTTGATTCCTGTCCAGGGAAGACATGGCTTGGCAGTTTGGGCTGGACTGTTCCCATGAGGCACAGGGTCAAGGCTGATTTGCATATGGCCATGTCTGAACTGGGGTGGCGTGGTGAGCAAAATAACGATGGATTAAACCAAGATCTGTCACTGGGGGTGAATGGTGTACCAATGTGCAACATTCAGTCCATCATCTTGTGTGTTTTGCTATTCGCCCTATGTGGGAAGGGTATGCCCAGACGTGGGTCCCGTGCTCACTACGCCACTGGAGTCAAGCTATCCTGGCTGAAGAGGGGTGAAACCCCGAAACCGGTCCTAGGATGCTTGATTCCGGTCCAGGGAAGACATGGCTTGGCAGTTCGGGCTGGACTGTTCCCATGAGGCACAGGGTCAAGACTGATTTGCATATGGCCATGTCTGAACTGGGGTGGCGTGGTGAGCAAAATAACGATGGATTAAACCCAGATCTGTGACTGGGGGAGAATGTTTTGCCAATGTGCAACATTCCGCCCATCATCTTGTGTGTTTTGCTGTTCGCCCTATGTGGGAAGGGTATGCCCAGACGTGGGTCACGTGCTCACTACGCCACTGGAGTCAAGCTATCCTGGCTGAAGAGGGGTGAAACCCCGAAACTGGTCCTAGGATGCTTGATTCCGGTCCAGGGAAGACATTGCTTGGCTGTTCGGGCTGTACTGTTCCCATGAGGCACAGGGTCAAGACTAATTTGCATATGGCCATGTCTGAACTGGGGTGGCGTGGTGAGCAAAATAACGATGGATTAAACCCAGATCTGTGACTGGGGGTGAATGTTTTGCCAATGTTCAACATTCCGTCCATCATCTTGTGTGTTTTGCTGTTCGCCCTATTTGGGAAGGGTATGCCCTGACGTGGGTCCCGTGCTCACTACGCCACTGGAGTCAAGCTATCCTGGCTGAAGAGGGGTGAAACCCCGAAACCGGTCCTAGGATGCTTGATTCCGGTCCAGGGAAGACATGGTTTGGCAGTTCGGGCTGGACTGTTCCCATGAAGCACAGGGTCAAGACTGATTTGCATATGGCCATGTCTGAACTGGGGTGGCGTGGTGAGCAAAATAACGATGGATTAAACCCAGATCTGTGACTGGGGGTGAATGGTTTGCCAATGTGCAACATTCCGTCCATCATCTTGTGTGTTTTGCTGTTCGCCCTATGTGGGAAGGGTATGCCCAGATGTGGGTCCCGTGCTCACTACGCCACTGGAGTCAAGCTATCCTGGCTGAAGAGGGGTGAAACCCCGAAACCGGTCCTAGGATGCTTGATTCCGGTCCAGGGAAGACATGGCTTGGCAGTTCGGGCTGGACTGTTCCCATGAGGCACAGGGTCAAGACTAATTTGCATATGGCCATGTGTGAACTGGGGTGGCGTGGTGAGCAAAATAACGATGGATTAAACCCAGATCTGTGACTGGGGGTGAATGTTTTGCCAATGTTCAACATTCCGTCCATCATCTTGTGTGTTTTGCTGTTCGCCCTATTTGGGAAGGGTATGCCCAGACGTGGGACCCGTGCTCACTACGCCACTGGAGTCAAGCTAAACTGACTGAAGAGGGGTGAAACCCCAAAACCGGTCCTAGGATGGTTGATTCCTGTCCAGGGAAGACATGGCTTGGCAGTTTGGGCTGGACTGTTCCCATGAGGCACAGTGTCAAGGCTGATTTGCATATGGCCATGTCTGAACTGGGGTGGCGTGGTGAGCAAAATAACGATGGATTAAACCAAGATCTGTCACTGGGGGTGAATGGTGTACCAATGTGCAACATTCCGTCCATCATCTTGTGTGTTTTGCTGTTCGCCCTATGTGGGAAGGGTATGCCCAGACATGGGTCCTGTGCTCACTACGCCACTGGAGTCAAGCTACCCTTGCTGAAGAGGGGTGAAACCCCGACACCGGTCCTAGGATGCTTGATTCCGGTCCAGGGAAGACATGGCTTGGCAGTTCGGGCTGGACTGTTCCCATGAGGCACAGGGTCAAGACTGATTTGCATATGGCCATGTGTGAACTGGGGTGGCATGGTGAGCAAAATAAAACGATAGATTAAACCCAGATCTGAGACTGGGGATGAATGATTTGCCAATGTGCAACATTCCGTCCATCATCTTGTGTGTTTTGCTATTCGCCCTATGTGGGAAGGGTATGACCAGACGTGGGTCCCGTGCTCACTACGCCACTGGAGTCAAGCTATCCTGGCTGAAGAGGGGTGAAACCCCGAAACCGGTCCTAGGATGCTTGATTCCGGTCCAGGGAAGACATGGCTTGGCAGTTCGGGCTGGACTGTTCCCATGAGGCACAGGGTCAAGACTGATTTGCATATGGCTATGTCTGAACTGGGGTGGCGTGGTGAGCAAAATAACGATGGATTAAACCCAGATCTGTGACTGGGGGTGAATGGTTTGCCAATGTGCAACATTCCGTCCATCATCTTGTGTGTTTTGCTGTTCGCCCTATGTGGGAAGGGTATGCCCAGATGTGGGTCCCGTGCTCACTACGCCACTGGAGTCAAGCTATCCTGGCTGAAGAGGGGTGAAACCCCGAAACTGGTCCTAGGATGCTTGATTCCGGTCCAGGGAAGACATGGCTTGGCAGTTCGGGCTGGACTGTTCCCATGAGGCACAGGGTCAAGACTAATTTGCATATGGCCATGTGTGAACTGGGGTGGCGTGGTGAGCAAAATAACGATGGATTAAACCCAGATCTGTGACTGGGGGTGAATGTTTTGCCAATGTTCAACATTCCGTCCATCATCTTGTGTGTTTTGCTGTTCGCCCTATTTGGGAAGGGTATGCCCAGACGTGGGACCCGTGCTCACTACGCCACTGGAGTCAAGCTAACCTGACTGAAGAGGGGTGAAACCCCAAAACCGGTCCTAGGATGCTTGATTCCTGTCCAGGGAAGACATGGCTTGGCAGTTTGGGCTGGACTGTTCCCATGAGGCACAGGGTCAAGGCTGATTTGCATATGGCCATGTCTGAACTGGGGTGGCGTGGTGAGCAAAATAACGATGGATTAAACCAAGATCTGTCACTGGGGGTGAATGGTGTACCAATGTGCAACATTCAGTCCATCATCTTGTGTGTTTTGCTATTCGCCCTATGTGGGAAGGGTATGCCCAGACGTGGGTCCCGTGCTCACTACGCCACTGGAGTCAAGCTATCCTGGCTGAAGAGGGGTGAAACCCCGAAACCGGTCCTAGGATGCTTGATTCCGGTCCAGGGAAGACATGGCTTGGCAGTTCGGGCTGGACTGTTCCCATGAGGCACAGGGTCAAGACTGATTTGCATATGGCCATGTCTGAACTGGGGTGGCGTGGTGAGCAAAATAACGATGGATTAAACCCAGATCTGTGACTGGGGGAGAATGTTTTGCCAATGTGCAACATTCCGCCCATCATCTTGTGTGTTTTGCTGTTCGCCCTATGTGGGAAGGGTATGCCCAGACGTGGGTCACGTGCTCACTACGCCACTGGAGTCAAGCTATCCTGGCTGAAGAGGGGTGAAACCCCGAAACTGGTCCTAGGATGCTTGATTCCGGTCCATGGAAGACATTGCTTGGCTGTTCGGGCTGTACTGTTCCCATGAGGCACAGGGTCAAGACTAATTTGCATATGGCCATGTCTGAACTGGGGTGGCGTGGTGAGCAAAATAACGATGGATTAAACCCAGATCTGTGACAGGGGTGAATGTTTTGCCAATGTTCAACATTCCGTCCATCATCTTGTGTGTTTTGCTGTTCGCCCTATTGGGGAAGGGTATGCCCTGACGTGGGTCCCGTGCTCACTACGCCACTGGAGTCAAGCTATCCTGGCTGAAGAGGGGTGAAACCCCGAAACCGGTCCTAGGATGCTTGATTCCGGTCCAGGGAAGACATGGTTTGGCAGTTCGGGCTGGACTGTTCCCATGAAGCACAGGGTCAAGACTGATTTGCATATGGCCATGTCTGAACTGGGGTGGCGTGGTGAGCAAAATAACGATGGATTAAACCCAGATCTGTGACTGGGGGTGAATGGTTTGCCAATGTGCAACATTCCGTCCATCATCTTGTGTGTTTTGCTGTTCGCCCTATGTGGGAAGGGTATGCCCAGATGTGGGTCCCGTGCTCACTACGCCACTGGAGTCAAGCTATCCTGGCTGAAGAGGGGTGAAACCCCGAAACCGGTCCTAGGATGCTTGATTCCGGTCCAGGGAAGACATGGCTTGGCAGTTCGGGCTGGACTGTTCCCATGAGGCACAGGGTCAAGACTAATTTGCATATGGCCATGTGTGAACTGGGGTGGCGTGGTGAGCAAAATAACGATGGATTAAACCCAGATCTGTGACTGGGGGTGAATGTTTTGCCAATGTTCAACATTCCGTCCATCATCTTGTGTGTTTTGCTGTTCGCCCTATTTGGGAAGGGTATGCCCAGACGTGGGACCCGTGCTCACTACGCCACTGGAGTCAAGCTAAACTGACTGAAGAGGGGTGAAACCCCAAAACCGGTCCTAGGATGGTTGATTCCTGTCCAGGGAAGACATGGCTTGGCAGTTTGGGCTGGACTGTTCCCATGAGGCACAGTGTCAAGGCTGATTTGCATATGGCCATGTCTGAACTGGGGTGGCGTGGTGAGCAAAATAACGATGGATTAAACCAAGATCTGTCACTGGGGGTGAATGGTGTACCAATGTGCAACATTCCGTCCATCATCTTGTGTGTTTTGCTGTTCGCCCTATGTGGGAAGGGTATGCCCAGACATGGGTCCTGTGCTCACTACGCCACTGGAGTCAAGCTACCCTTGCTGAAGAGGGGTGAAACCCCGACACCGGTCCTAGGATGCTTGATTCCGGTCCAGGGAAGACATGGCTTGGCAGTTCGGGCTGGACTGTTCCCATGAGGCACAGGGTCAAGACTGATTTGCATATGGCCATGTGTGAACTGGGGTGGCATGGTGAGCAAAATAAAACGATAGATTAAACCCAGATCTGAGACTGGGGATGAATGTTTTGCCAATGTGCAACATTCCGTCCATCATCTTGTGTGTTTTGCTATTCGCCCTATGTGGGAAGGGTATGCCCAGACGTGGGTCCCGTGCTCACTACGCCACTGGAGTCAAGCTATCCTGGCTGAAGAGGGGTGAAACCCCGAAACCGGTCCTAGGATGCTTGATTCCGGTCCAGGGAAGACATGGCTTGGCAGTTCGGGCTGGACTGTTCCCATGAGGCACAGGGTCAAGACTGATTTGCATATGGCTATGTCTGAACTGGGGTGGCGTGGTGAGCAAAATAACGATGGATTAAACCCAGATCTGTGACTGGGGGTGAATGGTTTGCCAATGTGCAACATTCCGTCCATCATCTTGTGTGTTTTGCTGTTCGCCCTATGTGGGAAGGGTATGCCCAGATGTGGGTCCCGTGCTCACTACGCCACTGGAGTCAAGCTATCCTGGCTGAAGAGGGGTGAAACCCCGAAACCGGTCCTAGGATGCTTGATTCCGGTCCAGGGAAGACATGGCTTGGCAGTTCGGGCTGGACTGTTCCCATGAGGCACAGGGTCAAGACTAATTTGCATATGGCCATGTGTGAACTGGGGTGGCGTGGTGAGCAAAATAACGATGGATTAAACCCAGATCTGTGACTGGGGGTGAATGTTTTGCCAATGTTCAACATTCCGTCCATCATCTTGTGTGTTTTGCTGTTCGCCCTATTTGGGAAGGGTATGCCCAGACGTGGGACCCGTGCTCACTACGCCACTGGAGTCAAGCTAAACTGACTGAAGAGGGGTGAAACCCCAAAACCGGTCCTAGGATGCTTGATTCCTGTCCAGGGAAGACATGGCTTGGCAGTTCGGGCTGGACTGTTCCCATGAGGCACAGGGTCAAGACTGATTTGCATATGGCCATGTGTGAACTGGGGTGGCATGGTGAGCAAAATAAAACGATAGATTAAACTCAGATCTGTGACTGGGGGTGAATGTTTTGCCAATGTGCAACATTCCGTCCATCATCTTGTGTGTTTTGCTATTCGCCCTATGTGGGAAGGGTATGCCCAGACGTGGGTCCCGTGCTCACTACGCCACTGGAGTCAAGCTACCCTGGCTGAAGAGGGGTGAAACCCCGAAACCGGTCCTAGAATGCTTGATTCTGGTCCAGGGAAGACATGGCTTGGCAGTTCGGGCTGGACTGTTCCCATGAGGCACAGGGTCAAGACTGATTTGCATATGGCCATGTCTGAACTGGGGTGGCGTGGTGAGCAAAATAACGATGGATTAAACTCAGATCTGTGACTGGGGGTGAATGTTTTGCCAATGTGCAACATTCCGTCCATCATCTTGTGTGTTTTGCACTTCTAAAAGTGGCATTTCTAAAATAGTAATAATACATTTGCTTTCACCAATAAGCAGGACTTATCACGTCTATTCCAAACATACCAAAGTTGGTCAAGCTACCCCTCTCATATCAGGAATTACCACTGAAGCACATATCAGGGAATCCCCAATACAAACCTATGAGAAGGCAGCCTCACATCAGTGAGAAACCAAATAGGCTGTTTGTCACTACCAGTACATGTTACACAGTTAAGGCACATGTCCTACCTTTTAGCTACACTGTACCCTGCCGATAGGGTTAGCTTGGGCCTACCTTAGGGGTGACTTATATGTAGTAAAGGGGAGTTGAAGATGTGGCAACCACTTTATATGCCACATCACAGTGGCAGTAAACTGCACGCAGGCCCTGCAGTGGCAGAGGCCTGAGACAGGTTTGAAAGGCTACTTCAGAGGGTCACGCAAGCAGCGCTTCAAGCCCACTAATAGCATTTCATTTGCAGGCCCTGGATATATGGGATTCCACTGTACAAGAGACGTACTCGTAAATTAAATATGCCAAACAGCTGTAGACCAAGTTAACAAGAGAGAGCACATGCACGTTAGCACTGATCAGCAGTGGTAAAGTGCCCAGAGTCATAAAACCACCAACAACAAGTCAGAAAAAATACAGGAGGAAGGTAAAAAGTTCTGGGATGACCCTGCAAAATCGGCCAAGTCTACCACAATGTGTAAAGTATTTATGCAGCACACAAACAGAAATAAAGTGAATACCCCATTCAAGAAAAACCCCACACTAATTTAGACAAATGGAGCACAATTTAATAAATGATTTGGTACAAATCAGTATAACCGGAGATATACAGTTTTAAAGATTTACAGTAAGTATTGCTCCTAAAAGCACAAAGGGGCATATTATCAAGCAGCGCGTTAAAATTATTGCCGCTTTAGTGGCAAAAAACTGCCGCTAAAGCGGCGATAATGGGCTTGATAATATGCCGCAGAGAATTCCAATAGAAGCCCATGTTGACACCAGAACATGGGCTTCTATGGGAATTCTCAAGGGCATATTATCAAGCCCATTATCGCCGCTTTAGCGGCAGTTTTCTGCCGCTAAAGCGGCGATAATTTTAACACCGTTTCTTGATAATATGCCCCAAAGTGATTCTCATGGTTATCGACCGTGAGAGACTGGGTGAAAGTCAGAAGTTCAGGCCGACGGGTTGGACAAAGGAACAAGGTGAGTCCAACTGAAAAAATTACCTTCTAAAGTCCAAGAAGAAGAGTCCAGTTTATGGTGGAGAAGACAGCAATGATCAAGGAGAGCATGTCGGATGCTCTATGCTGTAGCACGAAGAGCAGGCCAGGCGTGACAGGAGGTAGTTGCTGTAGCACAAAGAATATATAGTGACTTATGCTGGAGACTCGCACTGGTGGTCACAGTGGGCTGTCAATGCTGTAGCTCGAAGTGCAGATCTTGTGTTGCCGGTCATCGTTGGTGGTCACTGTAGTGTGAAGAATCAGGTTCACTGGAGATTTGAGTTGGTGGTTGGTGCATTAATTATAATAAGTAATGTATGATAAAAGGTTATTTGGAACTACACAATTGAAAATTTAAATAGCATGGGATAAAGTACTTGCACATTTTAGGGCTGCATATGGTGGCAGGATGCTACAACTTAGGAGAGGCTCATTGGAGAATTAATGTGTGGCTTCATAAAGTCACTGATAGATTGGAAGAGTCCAAACTTCAGGTTTTTTCCGATTCTTCAAGGAGGAGTTCAACTGAGGCTACTCCAAGGGTCCAGGACCTAGGTGGCACCTCTTCAGGATCAGGAACTTTTTCAAGTGGAGGCCAGCAGGGCTCAGGCAAATCCAGTTGTAGGTCCAAGCAGATCCAGTCACAGCAGGTCAGCTGGGCAGTTGCAGAGAGACCTTTGGAGCTTTGTGTGTCCCTTTAGCTCAGAACAGGAGGTAATTCAGCTGACCCTTGGAGTCACTTTAGCCTGGGATGAAGGGTACAGGCCCAATCTTCCTTCTCAGCAAGCAGGGCAGGCCTCAAGGAGGATGGCAGCAGGGTGTCCTTCTTTTGAAGTATCCACGGGTCCAGGAGAGTACTGAAGAGTGGATCTGAGGGTTTCAATGTTTATACTTGATGCCCCCTTTGAAGTGGGATACGTTTTTACTGTTTTCCCCCTAAGGAGGTGTCTGGAATTTCTTGCCTCCCTGTCCTGGTGCCAGTCTGTCGGGGGGTACAATAAGTTAGTGTGAAGCTATTGTTAGCCATCCTGTTAACACCAAGACCCTCTATTGTGATACTGCCCGGGAGGCATACACAAAGTGCAACTACATCCAGGACACAGGCTGCAGGCATCAAATGGTTAAGACTAGAACATTTCAAATTTCTGAAAATGGCATTTTCAGAATTGTGACTTAAAACCTGACTTTACCATTAAAGAAGGTTTCACATGACAATTCCTCAGACAACAAATATGATGTTTCTACCTGTTCCGACACAAATGTTATCACTTATTAAATGTAATATTGCAGCCCAATATTATCCTATGGGAGAGGTAGGCCTAACAGTAGTGAAGAATGAATTTAGGAGGATTTCTTTACCACCAGGATATGTAAAACTTAAAAGTACGTCCAAATTGTTTTTTTAATCAAAACTTTTATTGATTTGCAGAAGAAAAGGTAGTACAGAATAAATATTACTCTTGCAATAAACAAATCAATGACAACAGGGATATCTAGCCTGGCAATATGGCCGATAATGACCGCCATCTATAAAATAATAATGACAATAAAATTAATCAAGTAATGCAAAACTACAACATCAAAGCTTCCACTGTTAGCACTGCTGTGGACCACAAGACTAGAAAGAAGAAAAAGAAGAACTGTGCTCCACTCTACCCAGCCCACTGGATGCAAAGGTAATCCCCCAGCTGAGAACATGGTTCCAACTGTTTCACACGATAATCCTCCCAGCACTCCCAAATTTTGTAATATTTCTTAGGACAGCCCCTAAGCACTGATCCAAACCTCCAGTGAGGGAGCCAGAGCCTCCTTCCAAGCCTGAGCAATGTTGCTCTTAGCTACAGTGAAGCCCAACTATAAGAGTGCATGCCAGTATCTGTTTCCATCTATGCCAACTGAAATGAGCAACAAGGCGCACCTCAGAGTCCGTGGCAGGCACAGGCCCAGCACCTCCTCCAAACAATCAAAGACCCCACCCCCAAAGTAGTGAGAGCCATACAGTCCCAAACTGTATGTACGAAGCACCCTGGCTGAATCTGACAGTGCACACAGTCGGCTGATGGAATGAGGCCTCTCTTCCATAACCTATCCCTAGTGTAGACCTTATTAAGGTAGCTCAGGGGAATAAGGCTGCACTGAGAAGTGATTGCCGCCTCACACGGAGTAGCCAACGCCCCTCTTCAGTCATCATCATCATCATGGGGGCCCAGGTCACACACTCAGGCCACTCTGAAGGCCGCAAAGGTCCTGTGGAATTGAACACCAAGGAACAGTAAAAAATAGAAATTTTGTGCAGCAGGATGCTGGTCAATTAAATGTTTGTCTCCTAAGGACTGAATTCTGGGATATCTTCTGTGGGTGATGAATAGGGCAGAAGCGCATGGCGGAGCTGCAGGTTCTTATAAAATTTGGTCTGGTGAAGTTGAAACCTGTCCTCAAGGATGGCAAAGGATATAAGCAAGGCCCCATCAAGGATGTCGCCCAACCTGGATATCCCTATTAAGTCCCAACATCGGAACCCCCTGAAGCTCAATTACCTGATGCATAACGATGCCCTCCAAGAAGGGGGTCTCCCTAGCATGGCGTTCCCTCACCCCATGGACCTGCCCACCACCTTCCATGCTCTAAAGACAAAGTTAGTCACCGGGGGAGATTTTTAGGGATCAAACCCCCATATATCAGATGCAACAGCGTTAGCGAGCCCAGCACCCACCCCTCGGATGCTTAGGCAGGTTCACTGAAGCCCCCGAACCACCATTCATTTAAAACAGTCAACTGAGCCACCCTATAGTAGGACCTCACATCTGGAGTGGCCATGCCACCATCATAAGTGTATTTATAACACTTGAAAAGGGCAATATATAACGGACCAGAATCCCATAAAAAGCCCCTCAAAATGGAATCAATGTGGTGAGAAGAGAGAAGCAGACATGGGAAACAGGAAGTCTTGGAGCCAATACAAGAGCCAGGAATGAGCCACCATCTTAAAGATAGCAGATCTGCCCAGAAGAGAGAAAGGGACAACACCGCCCTGTGTGCAACACTGCCCTTTGTTTCAAATCAGCAGTCAGTTTGACTAATTGTGGTTGTATATTTAGGGCCATGCCTAGGTCTTATCCGCAGTAACGTAAACCCCCATAGAACGAAACCCCTGCGGGAGAATCTGGAGTTCAGACACCCAGGACAGCCCCGCCGCACCATCACTCACCAGGTACACCGAGGACTTACCGGGGTGAACTTGGAGCCCCGAAAATCTCACAAATATGTCACGTATCTGGAGTGCCCACAGCCCTGAATTATGAAGGTCGGTCAGGAAAATGAGCACATCATCAGCATATAACGCAATCCTCTCCTCCAGCTAAGGGCCCCTCTCAAACCCACTGAGCTGTGAGTCGATACAAACCTAGCATGTCAATGGTTCAGTGGATAGAGCAAAGAGGAGCAGAGAAAGTGGACACCGCTGATGCGTCCCACACCCAACCTGAAAGGGGGCAGAAGTAGCCCCACCCACCCTGACCTGAGCAAACAACTCAGTGTAAAGAAGTTTCACATAGGTAAAAAATCAGGGCCTGAAATTTAACCAAGTCAGGAGGGAGAAAAAAAACGTCCACTCAACGGAATCAAACTCTTTGCAGAAGTTCACTTGCAAGAGCGCACTCTCTGAGTGCTGACTCTGCGAGAGATCAATAGCATTCTACACCTGTCGTATGTTAAGCCGTGTAGTGCGGCCTGGCATGAAACCTGATTGGTTGGGGTGAACCAAGGCAGACATAAACTTGATTAGTCTGTTAGTCAGCACCTTGGCCCACACCTTGACCTCCATGTTTAAAAGTGAGATCGGGTGATAAGACCTGCAACACTTCATCGGCTGACACGGCTTAAGAATAACAGCATCTGCAGTCCTAAGAGACAGTGGCAACAGTATTGCCTTTCAGGGCTTCCCAGAAAACACCCAACAGGTGGGCACCTATGAGCACCCAAGTGGCCCTAAAAAATCCACCCATAAAGCCCTCTGGACCCAGCGATCTCCCGGGTCGGAGTTGCATCATGGCCGCCCCTAACTCCTCGGCTGAGATGTCAGTATATAAGGTTTCTCTGTCCTGTGAGAAGAGGGTCCGAGTAGAGAGATCCCAAACAACCGACTCCACCTCCACCTCTCAGCATCCCGGTGGGCATAAAGTTCACTATAATAATCAGCAAAGGCGCTGGCATGCAGCCAATCACCGGTCACACACACCCTCTGGGTATTAATGATGTATGAGATGGGGTCCTGCAAGAGTGCAGCAGAGCAAAGCCAGCGAAGGGCTTTCCTGAATTTATCCCCCATTGGTAGATGTGACTCTGAGTTACCGTCCAAGTCAAGTGCACCTCCTTCATCAGTTTGATAAAAATGGTTCCGGTGTGCAGCGAGTTTTGAAGAACCGCCGGATCGCAGGAGGCCTGGTAGCGAGCCTCCAACTCAAGAAGTCTCGCCTCCAGTTCCTCTATCTCAACGTCAGTATGGTCACGGTGAGTAACTATTGATGAAGCACCACATCATGGCCTTCTATGCCTCTTACAGGATTCTGGGATAGGAGATCGAACCCACATTGTGAGAAAGGTACTCTTGAGTGGTGTCAAGAAGGGCCAACTTAAACTGGGAGTCCACCAGGGTCCAATTACTCATTCGCCATCGAGGCGGGCCCCTCCTCCCCCCACTGCTTTCCGCAACTCAACAGGTGAGTAATCAGGCACAGCACTGGCCTATTGTGTGTCTAGCTAATTGCATAACCGTGGGTCTTTGGGAGATTGGGAGAAGGAACCAATTAATCCTTAGAGAAGAACTTATGCATTCCAGAGCAGAATAGATACTCACTCTCCATGGGGTGACAAAATCACAAGGTATCAAGTAAACCCATCATATCAACAAATTCTGCCAGGAACGTCTGCAGCGAGTAGGCCTCCAGGCAACTGGTCCAGCTTATTGGAAGCCACAGAATTCACATCTCCTCAAGCAGACAGAGCCCCACAGCAAATTCCACAAGCATGTGCATAAAAAGCCTCCATTAATGTTGAGAGTGCATCATACTGGCCCTGGATGTCATGCTAAGTCTGAAGATGATGGAATGGGATGTGACGTCTGATGAGTATAGCCACACTCCTGGACCCTTTATGAAACCAAGAGTGAAACACTAGTTCAAAGCCAAGTCATGCCAAAAAGGGACACGTGTTCCCCTCTAAACGAGTTTCCTGCAGAACGCTCCGCCAGACAGCACCACGCTTAATCTTGTCAAGAATTCAAAATTCACTTTCCCCTATAAACAACAAAGCTATATAACTCTGATCAACATATACACACAACTTTCCCTTGTGTTTCCAATCTAAAACTAAGGCGGGTAAATTTCTTTTTTCCTGATGTTCAATTTCTTCACTGCTCCACTTTCAATTTTTGAGATCCATATCAGATTCAGTTTGAGATTTTAAGTCTCTTCATCTATCCTCCACCAAATCCAAAAATGTATTTTCCACATCTGACAACAAACAGGTCAAATTATGTCTGTGGGTAAACACAGTATCTAATGATTTAGGGATACAAAATATTTGCCTGCAATCTCTTCACCTTTAAAATAAGGATTCCTATTTAAATATTTGATAAGAGGAACTTGTGGAAGAACTACGTAATAATTCGAAAGATAACATTGAAAACTACCTTCCCCATAAAATATATTTAATAGGAGACTACAATAAATACCATATATCAGACGGAGGTGGTGATATGCAATTTCATCTGATGCAGAAACGGGTAACTGAGTGCAAACATAACAACTCCTAGCATTAATTGCATTTATATACTCATAAAGCAGTCTAAATAAACATTCGTGGCATAGTACCCTTTTGATACATCTGTGTGCAATTTCTTAACGCCCCACAACTGCATGTTACTATCAGAAGAATGTAGCGTGGTAGGGGCAACTGTAGACTTAAATTTCACTGAGCTATCTGTAGCTGAATGTAACTCTATAAGCACTATAACTAATGCAACAACTAAGGCCATTAGTATGCCAACTATGATGTATCCACACCTACTAGTATTACAATTGGCTTCCGTTACTTCATTGGATTCTAAACCTTGGGTGGAATGTAGCAGCTGCATAAACTTCTCTGTCAAGCTGTGCAAACAGCAAAACAAAGTTTGAATGATTGTGCAATGAAATTATGTCCAAAGTCTTTAGAAATCTTCCTTGTTTCTCTACAAAATCTAGGAAATGTCTTTGATAATAAATGGTTCTAACTCATTCACTATTAGTCTCAATATGAAATGCTTCAGTTCATCAACTCGTACAGGAAACCTGTTTGCATACAAAAAGAGAAGGTCAGCCACATCTAAGGTAAGATGTCTCAAGGCACTCTGTCTTGTTAACAATGGAAGTTCAAAGTTATAATCAAACTCGAAATTGAACTTTCACAGTTATCTCAAAATTTCCAGAACTCGTTCTCCCTGTTATTTGCATAAAAATATGGGGATGACTATCTCTGGCAGGGCACTCTTGCTCGATTTGACTTTTTGAGTGTTATCTCTTCTACATCTTCACTCAGGTCTGAATCCTCTATATCCTCTGAAATATCTGGGAGATCACTTTCAGGACCAATCTCCCTCATTCCTGCCTACTCGACCAATGTTCTTCTGCTGGCCCATATGGTTCTCTAGCACTAGGCCCTTTGTCTGGGGCTGAGCCTATCTCTGTTATGACCACTGGATTAGCCTCTCCTGCACCAGTCTTGTCATTCAACTCTCCAGAACCCTCCTCAGGTCGATCAAGTGCTCTTTCAGTTTTTGACTGTTCCTCTACAGCTAACCTGCTCCTGTTATCTCTCAACCACCACTGGATCTTCTGGGAGATGTGCTGTTATTTCATCAAGGGGACACGGGTCCCTACGAGTATGGGCAGCATGGATCCAATTGGGCAGACCTGTGCACTTCACAGCTGTTGTAGTTACAATTATGACTTGGTATGGCCCTCACCAACAAGGTTCCAAGAATGACTTATATAAGTGCTTTTCCACCACCACCCAGTCTCCTGGACTTAGGTCGTGGCACTGGTTCTGGTGCTGTACCAGCTTCAACCTGATGTGGCACAGAACGTACCACATCAGCCAGTTCTTTGCAGTGATCTAGTATCAAATCATCAGTAATGTTTACAAAACCATTTGCAGGTACAGATGGCAATCTCATTGCCCTTCGAATGATGATCTCATGGGGAGACAGTCCTGTCGTACGATCGGGTGTACTGTGCAGAATCATCAACACCAATGGCAGAGCATCCGCTCACTTCAAAGGCATCGAAGCACATACTTTGGCAAGTCCTGATTTCAGTGTCCCATTGACTTGCTCCACCAGACCTGAAGCCTCAGTTCGGTAACTAAAATGCAGCCTCTGTTCAACCTGCAAGGCAGCACACACCATCCTCAGTACTTTGTTATTGAAGTGAATGCCTCAGTCCGCTTCCAAAGAAGTCGGGAAGCCAAACCTTGGTATCAACTCCCTCAACAACAACTTTGCTACGTGATACTATCATTCCTTCTGGTGGGATATGCCTCAACCCATCGTGAAAAGATGCACACAGCAGCCAACACGCATTCCAGCCCGTTGCATACAGGAATCTCAATAGAGTCCATCTGCCTCCTATTGAAGGGACCACCTAACCTCCCTTTGTGGTTCGAAGCTACTGTGGTTCTTTTCCCTATGTTGTTCTGTTGGCAAATGTTAGAAATGGGGGTCTCTAGTTGGCAGTGGTATGCACCCTGTTCAAGAAGGGACACTTCCCTCTAGTCAGGATTAGGGAGTTACACACCGAAGATAACCCCTTTGGTAGCTTGGCACAAGCAGTCGGACCTATCTCAGAGGCAATATGTAAAACATTTGTACAAAACACAAACAGTAATACAGTGAAAACACTACAAACGGACACTACACCAGTTTATAAAAATAACAAATCTTTATCTAAATCAAACAAGACAGAAACACCAAAAATCCGACATATATAACTGAAATTTTTATTTTTGAAAGGTTAAGCAATTCTGTCTATAGAAATCTATGGATGCTGTGATTTTAGCACAAACTACCTTTGATGTGTCAAAATCCACAAGGAAAAACAGCCACAAATGAAGCAAGCATTGATAAACACAGTGATGCGTTGGTTCTTGAGACCCTGGGGAAGGAAGGCATCAGTTCTGCTCCACGCAGGAGAAATGTTGCATCAGTTCCGGAGTGTAAGGGTAAGCAATTCATCAAAATCCGAAGATGGTTCTAGTCTGAGGGTGGTGCGGTGGAAAACATGGTGCACATGTGCAATGCGTGGAAATGCAGATGCGCTGGAGGTCGATGCTGTGGCGGTGGCAAACAGGGGCTGCGCTGATTCTTTTAGTTGTGGACTGATGATGTGTCAATTCTTTTAGGAACAAAGCAGGGCCTGAGTCTGAGTCAGTGCAGTAGTCTTGGATGTTGGAGGCACAGTACACTGGATTCAGGCTGCGGTAGTTCTTCGGGCCTTGAACAGGTGTATCAATTTCATTGACCAGACGGTACCGGTCTGTGGAAACTTCTCCGACCTGGCGGCACTGCGTTGGAAAAACAGCTGCTGGAAGGGTAGTCTTTTGCACCAGAAACATCCTCCATGGACCAAGAACTGGAATTTGAACACTTGGCAGTTCAGAACTCTCAACAGTGGAGTTTAGGGGTGCTACAGGTGAAGTCTTTGATGGCCCTGACACTTCCAACATGAGGCAAGCACACACTACTCCTTGGAGAACCTTGGAAAAGCAGGATTCAAAGGCAAAGTCCAGTTCTTTCACTGCCCATAAACAGAAGCACCACCGCAGGCCAACCTAGCAAAGCAACACACACCAAAGGTGCAGTACTCCTTCTGACAGCCATTCAGCTGTTATTTTTGGCATAGTCCTTAGTCCAGAAGTGTTCTCACCATGTGGGGGTTCCTCAGTCCAGAAGTGTTCTCACCATGTGGGGGTTACAGGTCCATTAAGGACGCCCCTTCGGCCTTTGAAGTTTTGCCCAAGTAGGCAGAGGCACAGGATGATAACACAAGAAAATACTCACTTTCTAAAGGGGGCATTTTCAAACACACAATTTAAAAACCACCTTCACAAAAATATGTTTTGTTAAATTCTGAGCTCAGATAACCCAAACTCAAATCTTTAGCTCTTCCCAATTGAAAGTTACACTTGTGCGATGTTACAAGGCATCTCCAATGATAACCTATGGAAGAGTTAGCCCTTGCCACAGGGAAAAACGAAATTGGAAGTATTTCACTATCAGGACATGCAAAACACACCAGTACATGTCCTATCTTTCACATACACTGCACCCTGCCCATGGAAGTACGTTGGTCCTACCTTAGGGCTGCCTTACATGTAGAAAAAATAAAGGGTTGGGCCTGGCATGTGGGCGCACTTGAAAGGTCAACATGGCAGTTTAATACTGCACTGGCAGACATTGCAATGGCAGGCCTTAGACAAGTTTACAGGGCTACTCATGTGGGTGGCACAACCAGGGTTGCAGGCCTACTAGTAGCATTTGATTTACAGGTCATGGGCATGCACAGTGCACTTTAGTAGGGACTTATCAGTAAATCAAATTTGCCAATGATGGAGAACCAATCATAATCACAATTTACATTGGGAGCACTAGCACTTTAGCACTGATCAGCAGTGGTAAAGTGCCCAGAGTACACAAATCAGCAAAAATGAATTCCAGCACACAATCAAAAATACAGGAGGTAGATGTAAAAAGACAAGAGAAACCATGCCAAGGATGCAAGGTCTAACAGCACACAACACATCTGTGACATAACGCTTTTGCCATCAACCTGAATTTTGGATTAAACTATGTTTAGCAAAACAATCTAACCATGCCAACCTACCATAGTCAGACCATTGGCGGCTACAAACTATTTGGTAACACAGATCGGCCATCTCCTGAAACCCACATTTCATCTTTATCACAATCTGCGTTTACCCAACTCTGCTGTTCTGCTTCTGACACTTCTTCCTGTAACTCTTAACTTACTCCCAAGTATCAGCTGCGGTGAGCAAAAGGTTGTAATTGGTCTTGTCTGTTCCTTGATTTACATACTCGCCATTAAATGCACAAGCATTGTAAGTACAGTACCTTGCAGCATATCTGTTGCAGACTGTCACAAAGTTGTCTCCCTTGCGATATGCGGAATATTTCACAACCGCAACTTGTGCAGGCAATAGCAAAGCCTCTAACAGTTTTCTCACTGGCTCATAACTATGAATAGTTGATTCTGATGATGTCATAAATCCCCTCTTGTACCATAACTGTCCGTAGTCGGGCACCACACCAAAGCCGTACTGACTATCTGTAAATGGAGTTACCTGTAATCGATCTGAAACCTAGCATGCCCAAGTGGGAGCAATCAATTCAGCCACTTGTGCAGTGAATATTCATTGAAGCCAAGCAGCTTCCACTACTCAGGGAACAGCACATACTGCATAAGCAGCTTTCAAATTCCTTGTGTGATCTCGTAAACATGAGCCATTCACAAACAGTACGTAATCAGAATCAGGTAGTGGTTCCTCGTTTATATTTGGTCTCATCTGGTTGCATAGTTCAGTGACTTTGAGACAGTCATGCCCCATTTTCATTCTCAGGAAGGGGTAGCAAAGTAGCAGGATTTAAAACGGAACACCTCTTTAGGGATACATTGTCAGCCACAAGCATGATTTGCTCAGACCAGGACGGGCGCATGTTCGTAAGGTGCTGTGTCCTTGTTCCAGTTAACAAAATGTAAACAGAATGGGGAACATACACCGTCATGGGATGACCCATTGCTATACTTTTCCACCTTTGGATGTGGACACCTATTGCCCTCACTGCTTTAAGGCAGCCAGGCAGCGCTTCAGGCACTGGATCTAACATGGCTAAAAAATAAGCAACTGGTCTTCGGGCACCTCCGTGGTTCTGCGTTAGCACTGAAAGAGTGCAGCCCTCTCTTTCAATGCTGAAAAGTAATAACTCATTGTTGCAATCAGGCATTCCTTGTGCCGGGGTGTGGCAGAGGCTTTCTCTCAATTCTAGGAAGGCAACCAGACACTCATTGTCCCAAGGCACCAGATCTGACACATCCTTGAGTGTCAGCAATTGTAAAGGCTTGGCCAGTAGGAAAACTTTGAGTATCCACTGATGACAGTAACCCACGATTCCCCAAAACATCCTGACTTCTTTCTGTGTTGTTGGCAGATTCATTAGCATGATCACCGAAATTCTCTCTTGTGACACCCTTCTTGCACCTTTCTCAAAGTGATGACCAAGATATATAAACAATACTGCAACCTATTCGAGAACACCTTATGTCTATTCTCCACCAAGTGGTTTAGCAATGGAATAGTGTCAATTTTGCATGCTTTGCAAGTATTTGTTGCAACCAGTAGGTTATCAATATATTGGACCAGGACAGTCCTGAAATGGGTTAATTACCTGGACTCCCCATGATTTCTTTCAGTATAGCTTGCTGAATAATTGTCGCAATCACCAGAGTTATTCCAGCAATCGTTTCAGGAGTCAAAATATACTGCAGTACTCTGGGATATTCAGCTTTTGGTTTTATTTGTATATGGACAGGCTCAACTCCTGCTGTAATGAGTCCAAAGTCATTTCCTGAAACATTCCACACTTTTGATCTCACTGAATCTCTAAGATCTAAAGGCAAGACTGCCGTCATCATTGTCGGATACATTCCAATAAATAGATTCAGATTTGCCAACTTAAAGGCAATGTTCTCATCATTTGTTTACAATTCTATTCCTTTCGGGGTACTGTATATATTGCAATTCAACTTGCACAACAAACTCACAGGACTCAAATCACAGACCAGAAATTGATGTTTATCCACAAAACTTCCTATCTTTAAGGGGACATCCTCAGTATTGGGGTTTTTCAACATATCTAACAACTTTAATAGTTCTTCACGAAAGGGGTAGGTCTGGAACTTTCTCTAATCTCACAGTAAAACAGGTAGCACTAGTATCATCCAAAAATGATACACCATTGCCATTTACCTCAGCATCAGTAAATGGGTCACTCTGGTCTACCTGCAATACTGCTCCAAGAATGCAATCATTCTCCTCCTCAGGCACCGTCGGGAGGACTGATTGATGCCAAAATGTTAACTTATCTTGAACATGGGAAATTGTTGGTAAGGATTATTAGTCTGGAAAGCATTCTGATTTAGAACCTGATTTGAAAAAAATCTGAGAACATTAGCAGCTTTCTGTGGTATTGAAGGTTAGGGATCCTGCATTACTGGGGCTTGTGGCATATTAAACTTTTGAGATTTAGGTCGGGTTACCTTTAGTTGCTGCATGGAATTACTGTTCTGAGATGGGACAAACCCTGGATTTTCACATTGATTTGCAGGACTAAGACATTCTTGCTTCCAATGCCCCAACCTATTGCAGTAGTGGCATGAATTAGACTTCTTCAATGTAACTACATTGATTCCAGTACTCATATCAATAGGGACGCCCGGCCTCTACCTTGTGTCTGACATCCATGTCCAGCCTGCATTGCCAGAGCACCCTGTTGATACACCCCCTTCATCGGAGGGACAGTTCATACAAATGATGGAGTCTGAATTCCTCTCTGAGCAGCGTTCATTTGTACCACCATCAATTTAACCTTTAATTTGGTCTGTCTCATTTCAATCTCATCATTGCAATAGTCCGCATATCGCAAAATCTCATCAACAGTTTTATTCTGCCAACAAATCAAGTGCTGTTGAATCATCATACTAATTACAGGCCTCAAACCAGTCACAAACCTGGAAACAAAATGTACCAAATCTTTGGGCTCCTATGTTTCCAATCCACTGTACTGTTTAAATGTCTGTAACAATCTCTTTTAGTATGCATGAACCGGCTCTTTCGATTCCTGGGTCGTCCGATCAATCTTGACCCAATCAATATCATGGGGTGGCACCTTAGACTTCAACCATGCCATTACCTGATCATACTTCCTCATCACTATAGCTGAAGGACCATTAATCGCAGGATATCTTGTCGGCTCTCTCTTGGGCCAATCTGTGGCTATTCTGCTCACCGTCCATATATCATTTGGGACCACAATATCAAACAATGTATTCAAATCTGTCCACAAAACCTTTGAAATGTTTACAAACCTCTCAACTGGCATATACCACTCCTCATGCTTCTCTCTTAATTTGGGAATTCTTTGTAAATGATGCAAGATCACTCCTATCCCAAGGTACATATATGTACCCTCCACATGGTACTTCACGTAAAGGGAAGCTTGTAGCTCCTGTCTCCCCCCGTCTGGGATGAGGTCGCTCTCCTGTCATTCTCTTGGGAGTCGTTCTTTTTGACCATTTAACTTCACACTTTTCAAATTCACTCCAAATTCGGATACTGTGAAATAATTCCCAAATTTGCATCTTCATTCCTGGTATTCTCACATGTTTTATGTCCTGATCACTAAAAGCGAGTTGGTGGCTTTTCTGTAATGGTCCGCTCTAAATCTACCTCATATGTCTGAGCCAATTCAGATAATTTGTCATGTGCCTGTCTTGCTCTCCTATTAAAATCTTTACTCATGAACAAAAGTTCACTCTTCTGACACATTTCTATTTGATCCAATGCGAGACAACCACTGATCATTTCATGCAATTCCAACTTCAAATTTCCCACATCCACCAAGTTTACTTTTAAAGTGGACTGAAGAGTTCCTTGATTCACTTCAGTACTCCCATTCAATGTAGCATTAAGAACTTTCAAAAAGTCTTCCAGTTCCTGAACATTAAGACCAGGAAGTAGCTCCGGGAATTTAGATACTCCCTTCAATTTAGGTGTGCTACTCTGCATATTTACAGGCGGTTCCCAAGTAAGTGAATCTAGATCTGGTAAATCCGGGACTGACCTTAAAGGTCCAAACCCAGTCTGAATCACAGATGGGTCTGCACTTTCACCAAAAGGAGAACTTGCATTAATCAGACTTAAAGGGACAGATTCTCCCACTTTCCGACTCAAGGGAGTAATTTCTGATGCCTTTTGTTGAGCATGAACAGCTAGGTTTTGAATCCCATTTCCCCCAGAACTAGGTTTAGATATAGAACCCACTGGCCCTAAGGTAGCATGAACTGTAAGTGCATCTGAGACTGTACAAACAGTGGATGACCTAGGCACGCAAGTCCCTGCATTTCCTTCTATCATGTTTTGATTTATTGTAATAGTCCCCATCATGCTCTGGTCCTTCTGCACAGGAGAAATCCCTATCATACCAGGGATTGTTCTTACTGGTGCAGTAGGCAATCCGGTATTCCCACATGCAGCCTAGCTTCCACCATCCTCCATTCTAATCTCATGATGCAGAAGCGGTCCCTGGGATATTAACACATCTAAAAGACTGTCACTTTCACTGTTTTCTTCTTTCACTCCAGATTCTCATGTTTTATCCTACTTTCTCTTTTCGGTCCCTTTTTTCACTTCTCCGTTTTGCAATAATGGGTGTAATTTTGCTCCTTATATCATTTCAGTTTTCCAACTTTTGTGCTCTTCATCCCACTTTGCATCTGAGTATGTACCCAGTCCCTTTTTTCACTTGTCCCAGATATCTCTCCTTTTCTCTGGCATGAGCCCCACGCTCCCAGGCATTAACAACTTCAAAATGTGTGGGTCTAGGTTGTGGTTTCATTTCATATAAAAATTCTCTTCAAATTTTCAATAATTCTCAGATTAAATGTACCATAATGTGGAAATGCCAGTGCACCTTCTTTCTCAGTGATCTATTACCAGTGTTCTAGTGAAATACATGTGTGTACCCTTAAATGTATCGCTGTATAATGTCCTGCAGTATCTTTTGGTGGGGCTTCTGCCCCCCTCTAAGACGTATTCGAACATCTCCTCTGAAAAAATCTAGTGCAACCATAAAACATTTCATTTTCCATTCAAATATTTTCATTTCAATGCAAAATCAATCTTTTACCTAAAGCTCTTGTTCCTAACTTCAACCAGTACAGCGCAGCACCTCGTGAAGTGAATACGCAATCACAGTGAGGCTTCACACCAACTGCCACAATAATCATACCTTACTTTTACCCAAACAATACATCCTTATCTTGGTTTGGGCTGTCGACGGCATCTCAAGACAAACCCCACAAAACCTCAGCAGACAATTACAATACAGTGTCTTTTACACTTTTTAATATCATCCCGGGATCTTAGGCCATGTCGGACCCAGTAAAAAACGTTTCCAGAATAAGTGCTACTTTCAGATGATTACCTAAAACATTACCACATCATATCATGCAATCTCCGCAAGACACCATACAATTGCCACAAATACAGTATGCTCAGCATAAGCCGGTTCTACAAAACCTTATTGATCCTCACTCCTCTGCCGTTACAACTCACTGTTGAAACACTAGAGCATCACCAACACCATTTCTCAAAGTCGAAACATGGGCAATAGGGATTGAGATTGAATCTGGACAAGTCTACAATTTTCTAACCCCTCTAATTCAGGTACTAACCATCCTAGTGTGCTACCATCTGAGAACGCACTGATCTGGTTCTTCCAATTCAATTCTGGTCAAGAGACATTTTTAGTAGCCTGAGAGTAAAAGGGGTTAACAATAATTTAGAACTCAATGCACAGTGTGGTCATTAAGACCACATAAAAAAAGTCAGAATCAGTAACTTGAAGTTAAAAGGTTTATTACAAGCTCAAAGCCAGACTGATATATATCAATCTCAAAAACATAGTATAAAAGTATAAAGTAACCAAATGGAGACAAAGGTATCTTACAATAGTGTTCCTCAACAGCAAAGAAAATATAAGGATCTCACTAACAGCATTACAGAAAATAAGGAAAAGGATTTGATGACTAGATGAATGGTTTTGATCCTATCTCCTAATACATAGAAAAGATTTGCAGCATCCCCTAAACGCTATACTACCTAAAGATAGGGAAAACCCTATTGAATCAAGGAAGGAAGAAAGGTGTCAGCATCAGAACCTCTGTATAAGTTCTATAAGTAAGGAATCATGTATAGCATAAAGCCACACAATCAGAGCTGACAAGATCAATCAATCAGGGAATTGTGAAGCGTGCTTCTCACCCATGACGGTCTCAAGGCGCCGGGGGGGAGGGGGGGTGCCGCTCCGAGTCAGTAGAAGGTCTTGAGGCTCTTCCTGAAGGTGTGCAGAGTGGGGGAGCATCTGATGTTAATCAGGAGCTTGTTCCAGGTGATGTAAGAAAACGTTCTTCTAATCACTCTGGCTCTCTGGATGCGCGGGGTTTTGGTGAGGGCGAGGTCGGCGGAGTGGAGGTTTCTTTTGGGTACGTGAAAGGAGACTCTTTCGTTGAGGTATTGGGTCCAGTGTTGTGGAGGGATTTGTAGGCGTGGGTGAGTAGCTTGAAGGATACTCTCTTCTCGATGAGGAGCCAGTGGAGGTCTCGCAGGTGTTGGATGATGTGTTTATGTCATGGGATGGGATGCAGAGGACAAGTCTGGCTGCTGTGTTCTGGATGGTCTCGAGATTGCGGAGCAGGGATTTGTTGATTCTGACATAGAGGGCGTTTCCGTAGTCCAGTCTGCTTGCTATGAGTGCATGGGTGACGGTCTTTCTGGATTCGGGAGCTCCATTTGAAGGTCTAGCGAAGGATGTGGAGGGTGTTAGAGCAAGTGGAGGCAACAGCGTTGATCTGTTGGGTCATGGTGAGGGAGGAATCGAGTATGATGCCGAGGTTTTGGGTGTGGTTCATGGGAGTGGGGGGTTTCCAAGTGCGGTGGTCCACCTGGTGTTGTCCCATGCTGAGGGGGTGGGACCGGGGACGAGGACTTCTGTCTTCTCTTAGTTTAGCTTCAGGCAGCTGCTGCTTATCCAGGATGCAACGTCATTCATTCCTTACTGGAAGCTGAGTCTGGTGGTGTGGGGATCCTTTGTGAGGGAGAGGATGAGCTGGGCGTCGTTGGTGTAGGATACTCTGCAGAGTCCATGCTGTTTGACGGTGGTGGCGAGGGAGGCCATGTAGGTGCTGAAGAGCGTTGGGCTGAGCAATGATCCTTGAGGTACACTGCAGTTGATCTGTGTGGGTTCGGAGAGGAAGGGTGGGAGTCTGATTCTTTGGGTTCTGCCGGCGAGTAAGGAGCAGAGACAGTTAAGGGCAGTTCCCTGTATGCGGCGTCATGAAGTCTGGTGGTGAGAGTGCAATGGGAGATGGAGTTGAAGGCTGCAGAGAGATCAAGTAGGATGAGGGCTGCGGTGTGGCCTTGGTCAAGGAGAGTGAGGATGTCGTCTGTGGCGGTGAGGAGTACGACCTTGGTGCTGTGGTTGCTGCGGAATCCAGATTGGGAAGGGTCGAGGATGGAGTTCTCTTTGATGAAGTTTGTTAGCTGGACATTGATGATCTTTTCAGTGACTTTGGCTGCGAAGGGGAGGAGAGAGATGGGTCGGTACTTTTTGAGGTCCGTCGGGTCTGCAGAGGGCTTCTTGAGGAGAGGCTTGACTTCTGCGTGTTTCCAGTCATCGGGGAATGTGCCAGATTCGAACATGGCATTGATGGTGCTGTGGAAGATGTGTGGTGGGTAGAGTTCCGTGGGGGCTCCTGAGTAAATGCTTTTCATGGTTGTGGTGCTGTCTTCGGTGGTGACCGGGGTCCAGGCGGAGATAGTAGGCTGGCTGTCATTGCTGGAGGAAGGATTGGTTTCGGTGTCCAGGGCCGTTTCTACCATTAGGCAGGACTAGGCGGCCGCCTAGGGCGGCAAAAGGGCTAGGGCGGGAATTTATTTTTAATTTGAGGGCAGCAGCACCTGCATGTGAGTGCAAGTGCACCTGCTTGTACTTGCTGCGCAGCGCACCCTAGCATAGTGGTGTGTGGAGCAGGCCGGCGGTACCAGTGTGTGGTTCCCCAGGGCCGTCAATGGGCTACCAATGACAGCCCTGGGCATCTATTTTGGCCAGTCCCCGAGCGGTGCTTTATGCAGCAGCCAGTGACGTTGGTGACTACTCGCAAGACGCACCACCCTCTCTCTCGGTGCGCGGGGGATGGACTGTGTGTCGGCTGCTCTGGTGCCTAGGAAATAAAATAACCATGTCAGGTAATTGGTTTATAATTCACAAATGTCATTTGCTTTTAAGCAGTGCAAACAGGTGGCTAATAGCACGCCACACATAGAAAAAATGTATGGTGCCAAGAGGCTCATTTTTTCCAACACGTCAATCTGAAATTTGTTTTTTGTTTTTTCACCCCAAAATACAGGTTCCGGTCTTATTATGATCTGGAAATAGTGAAAAAAAGACAAATAGCCATAATTTATTTTCTAACCTGCAATAAAAACAAGTTCACATTGTGCTCTGCCTCTTGCGCTTTAACTTTTGGGGTTGTTTGTCACGATTTATGCTGAGTGACATATCAGCGGCGGCTAGATATGAAGCGTGTGATGCTTGACCTGCATGAATAAAATCATATAGCGAGACTCTCCAATCAACCTGGTTCTAGAGTCAGTTTGGCAGCTCCATATGATTTACTACTTAAATGTACCCAGGCAAGTATTGTACCGCACTGTGATGTTCTACGGCTACGTTTACACTCTATACGCCCACTTACAAAACATACATCACTAATTAAATTGTGCCTCGGGGCTTAGATAATAGGTCACTATTACTCCTTTTTAACTTGGAAAGATCAAAGGCTGAGTAGACTGTGCAAATATTTCACATTGTGACCAGCTAAAACTGCAGGTATCTGCAGCAAGCAGTTAACCTACTTGTTAGACCTGGCACCTTGGCGTGAGTCTCCCTTCCTCTTTTTGTCGCTGTGCCTCATGTGTTTTATGGTGTTGGCCGCTCAGCGCGCTGTGCCACTGCCAACCAGTGTCGCGGTGCGAGTGCTCCCTATGTAAATTGTATATGTTGGTTGGATTCCATGATTGGACTGTTTGATTTACTGTCAGACCCCAGTAAAGTGCGCCAGGGGCGCCAGGGCATGTAAATGCGAACACCGCTGGTGGGCTTGCAGCACTGGTTGTGCCACCCACAGGAGCGGCCGGTAAAATATGTCTGAGGTCTGCCACCGCAGAACCTGCGTGCAGTCTGGTACTGACATGCTGACCGGCAAGTGCCCACACTTGCCAGTCCCTAAAACCTTCCCTTAGCTGCATGTTAGTCACCCCTATGGTAGGCCCACGGGCAGGGTGCGTTGTAAGCCTAAGGTAGGACAAGCCCGGATGCCTGGCATGTCCTAGTAGTGAATTACCGCCATCTTGTTGTTCACTACTGCAAGGCTACCCTGTTCTCATAGGCGAGTATGGGCGGCCTGGATTATTACACCCTATGATCCTAACCGACCCAGGGAACATGGTAGAAGATCGAGTTTAGTATGCCTGAACTCGGAATAATAAGGTACATCTTTTCGCAAGGTTTATTTTAATATTCCGGGTTTGCAAATGTCACTTTTAGAAAGTTGGCCTTTGCTTGCCTAAACATTTCAGCCGCCTCTGCATGATGTGTATCTGATGTCTGGCTGGTGTGAGTGACAGGGCTGGGGGAACCCAGATGGGCAGGGCTAGGTAGCCTGGTATGAATAGGACGATCGACAGGTAGATGGGTGGGAGGAGTGCTCCTAGGCTCTGAATAGGACAGTGCTCCGCTACCTCGATGCCGGCTCCACCCCCTGTGGAGCGTCTGATGACTCTGCCCTGCACTCTGAAAGAAGAAGCCTGCATCACGTAAACAAAGTGCTCAGAAACCGGACTGAACTAGGCAAGGGCCCCCCTGGCCTGGGAGAACAAAAGATTTGCTGTATAAATGGAGGAGCCCTGCTCCTAAGAAACTAGATCCGCTTTTGACCAAGAAGAATCTCTGCCTGAGGAGGAGGCACCGGGAAAGCTGTAGGAGGAAGACTGTCCCTATCCTGGGGGATTGGCCTGCAGTGGTGACCTCGCTGCCAAAGGGGAGAAGAGAAACTGTTGCTGAAGACTTTGCTTTATTTTTACTTTCAAGACTTGTGCTTTTCCAAAACGATCTCCAAGGGCTTGGAACTGAGCTTGCCCCCTGAACGGAGCCCCAGGACCATTGGGCTCTACCTGATCTTCACTCGCCTGCTGCTTGACCGTGGTGTCCTTTCCCTCGCCGGAGCTGTGACCCTCGTGCCGCAGTCCCTCCCTGAGCCGTGACCAGGACTGCTTAGCCGCCCCCGCCTTGGGAAGAGCCTCGCTCGATCGGAGCCGCTCCCCCTACGCTGTGCTGGGCTGCCCCGTCACCTCGCTCGTGGAGGCTCGCTGTGCACCTTCACCCTCCCGCCGGAATCGGCGTTTGTGAGCATCTCCAAGCCTCGGACAGCCCGGACGCATCGGCGTGCCCGGCTGCCCCGCTTTGTTCACCCGCCACCTGCAACACCCCGCTCTTGTCGTGAGCCTGAAGATCAGACACCCTCGTGAAGTGTGGGAGCCCCGGACGCCGCCTCGCTCTTCTGTCGAAGAGCCGCTGAAATCCCGCACCCGCCTTTGCGTCAAGAAACAAGGTACTGTACTTACGAACTCGACCGCGAGCTCGCATCGGATCCAGGGTCCGCAACGTTCTTATTTCCCTGTCATCCGCCGTGGGCTTCCAAGTCGCCACCTCAGCCTAGAGTGTGCTGAGGCATACAGTCACCTTGTGCCCGCCTAAAGAACTTTCCGTACAAAGAGAACTTTACCGTATTCCTAAGAATTGTGGCCCCATCAGTTCAACGTTACTGGGCCTTGTATTTAACTCTGCTGAAACTACATAAAAGCTTATTTTTATATACTACCGGATTGGTGTCCATTTGTGGTGCATGCAGGGGGTTTACTGTATGTGTAATTGCATTTGCTTAACCGTGTACGCCTGAGACTTAGCCTAGACTGCTCGCGCCACGCACCTAGAGGGTGAGCAGGGGTTATTCTGGGGAGTCATCCTTCGCCCTGACAAGAAGTAAAGGGTCCCTGCTTGTTGTAGGTTCACACCTGCGTCAACCAGAGCCCCCTCATTTCTAACATTGGTGGCAGCGGTGGGGATTTACGGATTTGCATTTGTGGTTTGCGTATAGTGAATCACTGATCGCCACGTAGTAAGAGCAGACCAGTAACACAGCCACAAGGCTAGCATTTGTTTTTTTGTTTTGCCAAGAATCTCCGTTGTTAGAGCCATGCCTGGTTCACTTTCCGCCGGAAGGGCGGCTTCCATAATCTCTGGATTTGAGGACGTAGATTGGGAAGAAGGCGCGCTTATGGATCGTACCAATGAAGACTTGAAAGGTTTGTGCTCCAAGTTCAGGATCGCCCAAACTGGATTAAAAAACAAGGCCCAACTCGTGAAGGCGCTGAGGGCCTGGTATGAGTCAAAGGCACCAGAGAATCAGGTGGAAGTGGTTCCACCGGAAAGTGTCCATGAGTTTGGCAGATGCCTGTCGCCAGAAGAGTTGGCGGACAGGGCAGCAACCCGGGCACACGAGGTGGAAATGGCAAAACTCCATGGGCAGATGGATATGGAAAAACAAAGATTAGCCATGGAAGAAAAGAAACTACAATTAGAGCATGACATGAAGCTGAGGGAGCTGGAGCTGAAAGCCAAAAGTTTGGAGCTTAATCCCTCTGGTGGCAGCACACCGCCAGTATCGGCGGAACCAAGAGTTTATATTCCCAAGGATGTAGTGAAGGAGTTCTTCAGGAATGACGACATCGGGCAGTGGTTCAGAGCCTACGAGGTAGCCATGTCTTCCCACCGGGTCCCTGAGAAAGATTGGGGAGCGGGGTTGTGGGGAAGGTTCCTGAGTGAAGGGCGGGACACACTGTTAGATTTACCTGTTGATGTTCGTAATTCTTATGCCCATATGAAGGAAGCATTGATGGCTAGGTATGGGTTGACCCCTGAGTTATATAGACAGAGGTTCAGGGGTTGCACTAAGATTCCCAATAGTACGTATGTGGAGTATGTGACTTTCTTTTGCAGAGCGCTGGATGGTTGGGTAAAGGGTAGTAAGGTGAATGATTATCAAGGGCTTCTTGATCTGATGGCATGGGAGCATTTGTCCAGTAATTGTTTTCCTGAGCTACGCCAGCACCTGATCGATAGTAAGCTGACTAACCCGAGGAAGCTTGCTGAGGAGGCGGACCGCTGGGTCAGTACCAGGGTCCACAAGGGTACCGTGGGAGATTCCGCCCAAGGTGGGCAGGATCCCCAGCAGAAGAGTGAGGGGGAAAGGGGTAAACAGAAGCAGTTCCAAAAAGGGCCCCAAAATAGTCCCCAAGGGAACCAAGGGAAGGGTTCTCAGCCTCCCCCACCCCAGAAACCGACCGGGGCCCCGACAGGTCCTCCTGTTCAGAAGGGGCCCGTAAGATGTTACAGGTGTAACAATTTGGGGCATTTTGCCTCTGATGTAAAATGTCCGTTGTTTGGTAAACCAGCACCCACTGGTGCTCCACCCCGGCAGGTGACTAGTGTAGCCTTGGGGGAGGAGAGGGATGTCCAAGGTGGGTGGGGTCCCGCAGAGATGTCCCTGGTCTCGCTAGGAGACCGTGAAGTGGTCCCTCCAACCCAGCTGCCTGAGAACACTAAGAAGTACAGGCAGTGGGTGACCATAAATGGCCATAGAGTGGAAGCTCTTAGAGATACAGGAGCCAGTGTGACAGCTGTCAGGTGTCACCTGGTGTCTCAGGAGCAGGTGGTCCCCAATGCATTCTATCCCGTTGTTGCCGCTGACAACACAGAGAGACACTGCAAGGTGGCTCAGGTTCCCTTTGAGTGGGGGGGGGTCTCTGGTACTCTTCAGGTAGCTGTGAGGCCCGCCATGCCTGTAGACTGTTTGTTGGGGAACGATTTGGAGAGCTCACCTTGGGCTAAGGTGGAGCGGAGTGCTCACCTGGAGATGTTGGGTATGCCGGATTGGGCGTGTGTCACCACCCGGTCCATGGCAGCCAGTAGAGGTACTCAAGAGGTCCTGGAGCCTGAGAGGGAGGCCCAGGAACCGGCCTCAGAGAGAAGGAGCAAGGGGCGCGGGAAGCCGGCCCCTGAAGTTCCCACGGTCCAGGAGGAAGCAGACCTTGAGGGGGATGCCCTGGAGCCTACAGGGGAGCAGATAGCTGAACTGGGAGACCTGCCGGAGCTGACCCATTGGCAGCAGGAAGGGGGTCCCACCAGGGAGGACTTTTGCAAGGCACAGAAGGAGTGCCCTTCTCTCGTGGGTATGCGGCAGCAGGCTGCAGACCAGGCCGCAGGTGATCAGTCAGGATCGCATTTCGTTTACTGGGAGAACGACCTCCTATATACAGAGCCTAAGGTTGCTGAGCCTGGGTCAGCCCGTGCGCTGGTGGTACCCCAGGACTTCAGAGCCTTCCTACTGGGGCTGGCTCACGATGTGCCATTGGCAGGGCATTTGGGGCAGGACAAGACCTTTGAAAGGCTTGTCACCCACTTTTATTGGCCTCAAATGCGCAGGAGTTCCGATACTCACTGCAGGACATGCCAGACTTGCCAGGCAAGTGGAAAGAGTGGAAGGAAGCAGAAGGCTCCACTCCAGCCATTCCCTGTGGTCGGTACCCCATTCCAGCGAGTGGGGATTGACATTGTAGGGCCACTGGACCCCAAGACGGCGATGGGCAATAGGTTCATCCTGGTCCTGGTGGACCATGCCACCCGGTACCCGGAAGCCATTCCTCTGAGGACAGTGACGGCCCCCGTGGTGGGACGTGCACTGATGGGAATTTTCTCCCGAGTGGGATTCCCTCTAGAGGTGGTGTCTGACCGAGGTACCAATTTCATGTCCAAGTACATGAAATCTCTTTGGCAAGAGTGTGGTGTAACCTACAAGTTCACCACCCCTTACCACCCCCAAGGAAACGGGTTGGTTGAGAGATTCAACCGAACCCTCAAAGGCATGATAATGGGCCTAGAAGGAGCCATGAGGCGTAAGTGGGACGTCCTCTTACCATGCCTTCTCTTCGCTTACCGTGAGGTGCCACAGAAGTCTCTGGGATTCAGTCCCTTTGAGCTTCTGTATGGTCACCCAGTCAGAGGACCTCTAAGTCTGGTTAAAGAAGGCTGGGAGCAATCACCCAGGAAGCCTCCACAGAATGTATATAGTTACATGCTGGCCTTCAGGAATCAGACTAGGCGATTCAGGCAACTTGCTGAGGCAAATCTGGAAGCCAGCCAGGAGGAGATGAAGCGGTGGTACGACCAGAATGCCACTCTGGTAGAGCTTCAGCCTGGACAGAAAGTATGGGTCTTGGCCCCCGTGGAGCCGTGTGCGCTCCAGGATAAGTGGACCGGTCCCTTTGAGGTGGTGGAGCGCAAGAGTCCTGTTACCTACGTGGTGGACCTGAAGTCTCCTAGGAACCCCTTAAGGGTCCTACACGTCAACCGCCTCAAGCCCCACTTGGAGAGGTCCCAAGTGGGCATGCTCTTGGCAACAGATGCTGGAATGGAGGAGGAGACAGAACCTCTTCCTGACCTCCTGTCAGCCAAGGAGCAAGACGGGTCAGTGGATGGTGTCATCCTCTCTTCCACCCTGACCCCTGAGCAACAGAATGATTGTCGCCAGCTGCTGGGACAGTTTTCTGACCTGTTTTCCCTGGTCCCTGGTGTCACTGATTGGTGCGTCCATGATGTGGACACTGGGGATAGTCCACCTGTGCGGCACAAGGCCTACCGGGTGACTGACAGGGTGAGGACATGCATTAAGGAGGAGGTCTCCAAGATGTTTGCCCTCGGGGTAATTGAGTCTTCTAGCAGTCCTTGGGCCAGCCCCGTGGTCTTGGTCCCAAAGGCTGCAGCGCCGGGAGCCACACCCGAACTCCGGTTCTGTGTGGACTACAGAGGACTCAATTCGGTCACTAGGACTGACGCACACCCCATCCCCAGAGCTGATGAGCTCATCGATCGGCTAGGGGCTGCCAACTACCTCAGCACGTTTGATTTAACGTCGGGGTATTGGCAGATCGCCTTGACCGAGGGGGCCAAAGAGAGGTCAGCATTTTCCACCCCAGATGGGCACTACCAGTTCCGGGTTATGCCATTTGGGATGAAGAATGCCCCTGCCACCTTCCAGAGATTGGTCAACCAGGTGTTGGCTGGGCTGGATTCGTTCAGTGCAGCCTACCTGGATGACATCGCAGTGTTCAGCTCCACTTGGGAGGAACACTTGCGTCACCTCTGGGAAGTGTTGATGGCGCTGCGCAAGGCAGGCCTCACGATCAAGGCGAGTAAGTGCCAGATCGGGCAGGGTTCCGTGGTGTACTTGGGACACCAAGTTGGGAGTGGCCAGGTGGCACCCCTTCAGCCCAAGATAGAAACCATCCTGAATTGGGAGGCGCCCAAAACCCAGACGGAGGTGAGAGCCTTCCTAGGTCTCACCGGGTACTACAGGAGGTTTGTCAAGGGGTATGGCAACATGGTTGCCCCCTTGACAGCGCTGACTTCGAAGAAGCAGCCCAGGAAAGTGATCTGGACTGACACCTGTCAGAAAGCTTTTGAGGCCTTGAAAACTGCTATATGCACGGCGCCCGTGCTCTTGGCTCCCAACTTCTCCAAAGAGTTTATCGTTCAGACAGACGCTTCAGAGCATGGTGTGGGGGCTGTTCTTTCACAGATTAATGAGGAGGGCCTAGATCAACCCGTAGCCTTTCTTAGCAGGAGGTTACTTCCACGGGAACAAAGGTGGAGTGCTATTGAGCGTGAGGCATTTGCTGTGGTCTGGGCGCTGAAGAAGCTAAGACCCTACTTGTTTGGGTCTCACTTCCGGGTTCAGACGGACCTCAGGCCCCTCAGATGGTTGATGCATATGAGGGGTGAGAATCCAAAGCTGTTGAGGTGGTCCATTTCCCTACAGGGTATGGATTCACGGTGGAACATCGCCCTGGTACAGATCACGCCAATGCTGACGGTCTGTCCAGATTTTTCCGCCTTAGTGATGAGGAACTCCCTGGGGTAGGGTAGTTCCCCCCACTTTTCAGCTGGAGGGGACACGTGTTAGACCTGGCACCTTGGCGTGAGTCTCCCTTCCTCTTTTTGTCGCTGTGCCTCATGTGTTTTATGGTGTTGGCCGCTCAGCGCGCTGTGCCACTGCCAACCAGTGTCGCGGTGCGAGTGCTCCCTATGTAAATTGTATATGTTGGTTGGATTCCATGATTGGACTGTTTGATTTACTGTCAGACCCCAGTAAAGTGCGCCAGGGGCGCCAGGGCATGTAAATGCGAACACCGCTGGTGGGCTTGCAGCACTGGTTGTGCCACCCACAGGAGCGGCCGGTAAAATATGTCTGAGGTCTGCCACCGCAGAACCTGCGTGCAGTCTGGTACTGACATGCTGACCGGCAAGTGCCCACACTTGCCAGTCCCTAAAACCTTCCCTTAGCTGCATGTTAGTCACCCCTCTGGTAGGCCCACGGGCAGGGTGCGTTGTAAGCCTAAGGTAGGACAAGCCCGGATGCCTGGCATGTCCTAGTAGTGAATTACCGCCATCTTGTTGTTCACTACTGCAAGGCTACCCTGTTCTCATAGGCCAGTATGGGCGGCCTGGATTATTACACCCTATGATCCTAACCGACCCAGGGAACATGGTAGAAGATCGAGTTTAGTATGCCTGAACTCGGAATAATAAGGTACATCTTTTCGCAAGGTTTATTTTAATATTCCGGGTTTGCAAATGTCACTTTTAGAAAGTTGGCCTTTGCTTGCCTAAACATTTCAGCCGCCTCTGCATGATGTGTATCTGATGTCTGGCTGGTGTGAGTGACAGGGCTGGGGGAACCCAGATGGGCAGGGCTAGGTAGCCTGGTATGAATAGGACGATCGACAGGTAGATGGGTGGGAGGAGTGCTCCTAGGCTCTGAATAGGACAGTGCTCCGCTACCTCGATGCCGGCTCCACCCCCTGTGGAGCGTCTGATGACTCTGCCCTGCACTCTGAAAGAAGAAGCCTGCATCACGTAAACAAAGTGCTCAGAAACCGGACTGAACTAGGCAAGGGCCCCCCTGGCCTGGGAGAACAAAAGATTTGCTGTATAAATGGAGGAGCCCTGCTCCTAAGAAACTAGATCCGCTTTTGACCAAGAAGAATCTCTGCCTGAGGAGGAGGCACCGGGAAAGCTGTAGGAGGAAGACTGTCCCTATCCTGGGGGATTGGCCTGCAGTGGTGACCTCGCTGCCAAAGGGGAGAAGAGAAACTGTTGCTGAAGACTTTGCTTTATTTTTACTTTCAAGACTTGTGCTTTTCCAAAACGATCTCCAAGGGCTTGGAACTGAGCTTGCCCCCTGAACGGAGCCCCAGGACCATTGGGCTCTACCTGATCTTCACTCGCCTGCTGCTTGACCGTGGTGTCCTTTCCCTCGCCGGAGCTGTGACCCTCGTGCCGCAGTCCCTCCCTGAGCCGTGACCAGGACTGCTTAGCCGCCCCCGCCTTGGGAAGAGCCTCGCTCGATCGGAGCCGCTCCCCCTACGCTGTGCTGGGCTGCCCCGTCACCTCGCTCGTGGAGGCTCGCTGTGCACCTTCACCCTCCCGCCGGAATCGGCGTTTGTGAGCATCTCCAAGCCTCGGACAGCCCGGACGCATCGGCGTGCCCGGCTGCCCCGCTTTGTTCACCCGCCACCTGCAACACCCCGCTCTTGTCGTGAGCCTGAAGATCAGACACCCTCGTGAAGTGTGGGAGCCCCGGACGCCGCCTCGCTCTTCTGTCGAAGAGCCGCTGAAATCCCGCACCCGCCTTTGCGTCAAGAAACAAGGTACTGTACTTACGAACTCGACCGCGAGCTCGCATCGGATCCAGGGTCCGCAACGTTCTTATTTCCCTGTCATCCGCCGTGGGCTTCCAAGTCGCCACCTCAGCCTAGAGTGTGCTGAGGCATACAGTCACCTTGTGCCCGCCTAAAGAACTTTCCGTACAAAGAGAACTTTACCGTATTCCTAAGAATTGTGGCCCCATCAGTTCAACGTTACTGGGCCTTGTATTTAACTCTGCTGAAACTACATAAAAGCTTATTTTTATATACTACCGGATTGGTGTCCATTTGTGGTGCATGCAGGGGGTTTACTGTATGTGTAATTGCATTTGCTTAACCGTGTACGCCTGAGACTTAGCCTAGACTGCTCGCACCACGCACCTAGAGGGTGAGCAGGGGTTATTCTGGGGAGTCATCCTTCGCCCTGACAAGAAGTAAAGGGTCCCTGCTTGTTGTAGGTTCACACCTGCGTCAACCAGAGCCCCCTCATTTCTAACACTACTCAGCTGTTTTGCCATGTGCTCTTTGATTGTTGGTGTTATTTATACTCAGAGCCACTTGAAATTAAGCTGCAGAGGGAACCAAATTATGCAGGGAGTTGGCTAAATTATGCGTCCAAAAAAGGCAACTTATGCTGCATAACGAGGCATATTTTGTGATCTAATGCATTAATTCTTCTAGCCTGGATGACAGGGGGAGAGAGTGATGGTAGTAAAAGGGAGTGGGCAGTATTTTTCAATTCTTGCCTAGGCGGCAAAACACCTAGAAACGGCCCTGTCGGTGTCTGGTGTCTGTTCATTGAAGTTGTCGTAGAGGGATTTTATTTTCAGATGGAAGTAGGAGCCGAGTTTGTTGCAAAAGTCCTGGGAGGTGTGATGTCCGTGGCTTCGCTGGGGGTTTGGTGAATTCCTGAATGATGCTGAAGAGTTCTTTTGAGTTGCTGGAGTTAGCGATGATTTTGTTCTGGATGAAGGTCCTTCTGGCGGATCTGATGAGTTGGTAGTATTATGTCATGGCGTACTTGTCCGATCTTCTGCAGTTTCTCTGCTTCTCCAGAGCTTCTCAAGACGTCTGCAGATGCGTCTGGATTCTTGGAGGTCGGTGGTGAACCAGGTGGTCTTCATGGGGCACTGTCTGTCGGGGTTGTGGAGAGGGGCAAGCTTGTCTGCGCAGTTGGTGATCTATCTCTGTAGTTCTGTGTAAGGGTGGGTGGACAACTCTGTTCCGCCCAAGGAATGTGTGGAGATTTGCCTTGTTTCTCCGCCTATTATCGCGTAAGGCGATAATAGACGTTGTATTTGGCATTAAAAAAGCAATTTGGTGCATCATATCTCATTAGTAGTAATGCATCACACAAGTATAGAAGGCCAAATGTAAATATACATGTGGCCTAGCCAAACGTAAAAGGATGGAGCCAAAATTAAGCTACTACACCACTCTGTGGGAAATATAGCACCTTCCAGATTCAGAGATTGAATTAAGGATCTATTGATAGAGTTGTTTTCCAATAGCATAGCATAGTTCAGGAGATCATATGGTTTCATGGCTCTGTCATGCCATTCTGCTTAACAGGAAGAGACACTTCTAGCCCACGCTGCCTGCTATCCATTTCAAACACTGTCCTATGTCTATTTCCATCAATGCCCTACATAGAATCTCCTCTTCTCTCCGGTATGCTTACTCCTTTGCCAGCAATCCCTAATACTACTACTATAGCAAGATCAGAACAGTCAATTCCCCTTTCATTGTGATCCTAATTGCAAAATCTGAACTAGTTACCTTTCAAACTATTACTCCAGTCAAATGGTCAGACCACCATTTTCTAGCTTTCCAATATAAAACATCACAAAGAAACACACCTAAAGCCACCTTATATGATCCACTGATTGATGGTGGAACAAACTCCATTCTGAATACATAGGAACACAACTAACATCCAACACAGATCTAGACACAATAAATTCAATTAAAAAACTAAATGAGTGGGTACAGGAAGCTTTTCTTATCGAAATACCACTCAGAACAACAAAACAAGACAAAAGAAAACAGGCACCTAGGAAAAATACAGAACTAAAAGAGATAAAATAGCAAATTAGAAAGCTGCGATGCACCTGGCTCAAAACAAACAGCATTCAAGACAAACTTCACCTACAGAAGCTTTTCAGATTATACAAGTCAGCAATCAAAAAAGCTAAAAAAGGTACAATTCAGACAGAATTTGTGCAAATAAAGAATTTCATCAAATTCTCACTGAATTTTGTAAACCTGGATGCATAGAAGGAACTCATCCCATTACTCAAGAATTCACTGACAAACTGGCAAATAATTACATAAACAAAGCAGACACCTATTTAAAACAAAAGAAAACCAGCCGTAGCAACACATTTCCAAAAATCTCCTCCAAGAGTAGGCTAACCCAGCCTCTCTAGTCCATCAAACAAATATCACAAAGTGGATTTATGGATCTGGTCAAAGCAACCAGGCCTGACTGCTGCCCTTCTGACCAATATCTACCACAAATATTCAAAAACATTCTCCTAACTGCCTTTGCTACCACAACAGTAAGAAGAATCATCAATAATTCCTTAACTACGGGAATCTTTCCAGAAGACCTAAAAAATGTATACATATGCCTATTATTAAGGAAAACTAACCTGAACCCACTTGACCCCAAGAACTACAGACCGATTACAAATGGACCTTTCCTGGGCAAACTGATAGAAAGGGTAGCATTCACCCAGAAGTTACAATTCACTGAAGATAACTCCATACTTTCCAACTTTTAAACAGGATTCCATCCAGAAAGAGGAAGAGAATCTGCCCTCATCGCCATCTGGGATGACCTTAAAAACACTGCAAACCAGAACAGGAGTGATGCACTTCTCCTCTCGGACTTCTCAGCTGCCTGCGACACAGTTGACCATGACACTCTAATTCAGAGACTCTACGAAGCCAACATAAAGGGGATTGCTCTCAACTGGATCATATCCTACGTTCAAAACAGAACAAGTGTTATCCATTCTCCACCTTTCTTATCCAAACCGTACTTACAATAACAGGGGTCTCTCAAGGCTCTAACATCTCACCCATGCTTTTCAACATCTACATGAATTCATTATAGGAAATAATCAATGAATTACAGTTCACGTTCTATAACTATGCAGATGACACACAAATACTCCTTAAACTGGAAAGTTCCAAAGACATTTGAAACTCACAAATTTTCAGTTGCCATATAGCCGTTGATCAGTGGATGACATGGAGCCATCTCAAACTGAATGCTGCCAAAATTGAAATACTCACATGTGGCGATTGAAAAAATCATGACCCACTTGCTGCCTAAGAAACCTTGGAATTACAATGGACTCCAAGCTATCAATGAATGACCAAGTGGACATTTTAGCACGATCAAGCTTCATTACTATGAAAACTCTGCAACGCATCTTCTACCACCTTGGATTTCCACACAAGGCACAGGTTACTATCTCTCATGTACTGTCTAAACCTGATAATGCCAATGGCCTCTACCATGGATCATCTTTATCAACTATGAACAGACTACAATGGATTCACAACCCTGCTGCCTGACTACTCCTACATGTAAAGCCACAAGCCCACATTTCCCCTGCCTTGAGGACCCTACATTGGTTACCAGTTGCCAGAAGATCCTCATTCAACCTTCTTTGTATCACCCTCAAAACTGTACATGGAACAGGGTCGCTTTTCATCAAGAACGAAATCACCAAATACCTTCAGTAAAGAAACCTCCACTCCAGATTAGCACTTCGCCTCAAAATCGCATCATACAAGAAAAAAAACATAGGTGGCACAACCTTCTCTGTACGAGCAGCCAAACTATGGAACTCACTACCCTGAAACGTAAGATCCACAGAACACTATTATATCTTCAGAAGACTACTCAAGAGTTGGCTCTCCCCTACATAAGCACCATACTCAAACGCAAATGTAGAGCATATCCCTGTGTATATAAGCATTTTATTTGGTTAAATGTATATATCTAGATATGTATAATAATTGTGTTTACAAATATATAGATATAATTTAGGTCTGCATAACAAATGTACATATTACTTATGGTTATATTATTATATGCTTAACATGTATATAGGTCACTCCATAGTTTCCATATAAGTTATTTGATTGGGGTGCCAATGGACAAAGGACATCAATACGCTACCACACACTTTGTCGGATCATGTACCAGTGCTCCTTCATGTACACATTCCACACTCGGCTGGGTGGGAACGTAGATGTCGTTTCCAGCATCGACGTTGCTGGACGAGATATTCCAGTCGGAGGTACAGGAGGCAATTAATGAGTTCTTCTCCCTGAATACGGGCACGGTGGCTCAATACTCAATGTTGTGGGATGCCTTTAAAGCATACATTCGGGGTGATAGTATATCTAAACAGGCGGGTGTCCTGCGATCGATCCGGGGGAGTCTTGCTAAAGTGGAGGCTGAACTAACGTTACTAGATACTATGCCACTCAAGTCGAGGACACAGAATAAACGTAGTGCTCTCCTCTTGGAGTTTAATGAGCATGCTGACAGGGGCTCGGGACACATAGCTGCGATACGACGTGCAGATGACACGTGGCTTCTGAAGATGCTGACATATTAACAGAACTAGTCGCATATTATCGATCCCTCTACTCTACCACACTTCCCAAGAACTTTTCTCAGCACTTAGCTTATTCAGAAGAGGTTGCGATGGTCTGGCTTACTAAAGGACAGGCAGACTTTCTGGCAGACCGCTTCACGGTCGAGGAAATCATGCCTGCTATAGATGCCCTGACCGTCTCTAAAGCACCGGGACTCGATGTACTATCTGGAATTTTTTATAAGACTTTCAAGGAGAGTATGGCACCACAGCTCCTGGAGGTTTACGCGGAAGATCTTGCGACTGGCACGCTCCCCCGTCTATGAGGGAGGCAGCCATCTTGCTGATATTAAATACAGGTAAGGAGTCAGCAGACTGTTCCTCCTATCCTCCCATTTCCCTAATCAATTTCGATAATAAAATCCTTGTCAAAATGCTATCCACTAGGTTGTTGTTATTGTTAAAGCAAATATTTCGCCAGTACAGTCAGGCTTTATCCCGCATAGGTCTATGACCTTAAACCTAAGAACTGTCTTCTCTGTCATAAATTGCATTGAGACAACTACTCCTGCTGCAGTGGCCCTCTTGGATGCGGAGAAGTCCTTTGATTCCAGCGAATTGCCCTTTCTCATGGCCACACTGCGCAAATTGGGCAATTTTATTGCTCTGATATCATTACTATACTCATCCCCAACCGCTCAGCTTCGTGTAGATGGCTCCCTGTCATCTCCCTGTCATCTCTAGGACAGAACGTTCAGGGACTGAAACCGTATCTACCTCAGCTCACATTGTTGCTACAAATCGCCTCAGGCCAAACAAAATGACTTAGCGAAAATACCTCAAATCCAATGGCATCCTTACCGGGCTAAAAGGGAAAACCAGAACATAAGCCACCGCATGATGCAGAGAGAAGGAACATAAACAGAGATCATAGCGATTTAGTGAATCTACCTCAAATCCGATGACTTCTCTACGGGAGGAGAAGGATAAACCAGACCTGTACCTACCTCAACACACCGGGGGGAGAAACTGGTAACAGTGACTAAAACTAATGTAATACTAGATGATGGGAATCAAGAGAGACTAAAAACCTACAATATATCCTTTTTGGAAGAGGTGCCAAGTGGAACTGAATAAGTGTAAAAGAAAAACGTACATATGCTAAGTAGAGTCAACACGTAACTAGACAAGAAAGGGGAAAAGTGAAATAATATAAGTAACACCAACACAAGGAATCAACGTATCCCGGGGGAGGGGGGGGCGGAACGGGGATCTTGTCGTCGCACTTTTAAAATATAATGGTTTAGAGCAGGGAGGGAGGGAGGGTCGGGGGGTCGAGGAGGTTCTGTCTACCATGTCTGTACTGTCTGTCGTGTATATTTACTCTGTACCTATCTACTGTCTTCTATCCTAGTCTATCCTGAGGTATTCAGGTCATTATGGTATGATTAGCGCAGTATATCTAATGACGGTATGCTTAGCCACGGTGCATTGGAAGGATCGAAATCCCCGTTACGTCTAGCATGACAAAAGGGCCGAGAACCAAACTGCCTCCATCTTGGATTGCGGCTCTTGCTCTTAGGAGTCACGTGGTCCTCTTACACACCATCTGCCTTCCCTTTTCACGGTAATAATTAGGAGACAGACAGAGTTGCTGAGAAGCAAGGTCACATCTGCTAAAAGGGAGTATCAAGCGAATTCCTCCAGACCTGGGACGAGAAGGGAGTCACCCTTCCGACCTTCTCTGTAAAGATAGTAACCCTTTGTATGTGTAACCGAAACTAGAAATAGGCATGAGCTCATTAGGGGCGCCAGGACTAACTGGTACTTTTCCACATATAAGGTTTTGTATGCTGTGCTGATAAATTTATAAAAGTGTGTTACTGTCAAGGAGCCAGCAGTCTTCCTCGGCGCACCTGATGGGTGAGGATCGACGAGGCTCCTCTATATAGAGATCTATGATGATAATAAACGTTTGAACCTTCCACGTTGCCAACTGCTCCTTATTTAATGGATATTGCGGGTCAATGGTAAGTGTGGCCCTTGGAATAATTATTTGAACACAACAGTATCCCCTCTAACTACTTTCTCACATAGAGAAGGAACAGTAGACCAAGATCTGGCGGGGGGCGGGAAAACCAACAGGGGCGGACATAGATATCATACGTCAACCTGGAGTGGGGGGGGTCAAGGAGAGCGGCGAACACACACAGTAGAAAATGACACAAAAGAACCCTAATACCTTAGCGTCCAACCTAAATGTTAAGGGCCTCAACCACCCAGTAAAGAGGAAAAAAATCCTTGACTAACTAGCCAAGACAAAAAGTGATGTGTTCCTGCTGCAAGAGACCAGACTATCTCTGGAAGAGGCTGAACGAATCAGAGTGAGATGGATAGGACAGGTGGCATGCCCCCGGCAAAGGGGAAAAAGCGGAGGGTGATTACTCTGGTGAACAAGAACTCAAAAATAACAATAGGGGAGACGCAATGCAACGAAGCAGGGAGGATACTGGTAACGCAACTGAAACGGGGAGACGAAAACATACATGCAGACAATACAGACGACTCTGAATTCTGGGAGGGAGTCTCCAAGAGACTGGAGGCAATTCCACAGAATGAACTAACAGTGATGGCAGGTGACTTTAATATAGCACTAGACTACACACTCGACAGACAATCACAGTGTCGCTCACTCCCCCCAAACGCTCATAACACACTAAAGAACATATGCACCAGATTTAACCTCAGAGACCCCTGCCGACTACAACACCCTGACACTAGAGACTACACCTTCTACTCCAACCCGCATAACTCATACATTAGGATAGACTACATACTAATTTCAGGCACACACACACACTTAATTGAACATACGGATATAGCTGTGAGAACTATCTCGGACCACTCGTGCATCAGCCTATTGATAAGTGGGCGACATAACGAGGACCTCCCTTGGAGATGGAGGTTCAATAGTGACGTCTTGGCTGATCAGACTAACAAATGCAAAATAGAAGAAGCCATTAAGGAATACACTAGACTCAACGATACACCGGACAAGGACCCCAAGACCCTATGGGACGCGCTCAAGGCAACGATTAGGGGCACACTCATAGAAATCAAGGCCATAATGAACAAAAAAGCGACGGCACGTTTGGCCCAATTAGAGAAAGACATCATCAGGCTAGAGTCAACCCAAATCGCAGATCCAAAGAACACTAGCACCCTAACACAGCTGACGAAGGGGAAATACGAATACAACAGAATATTGAGTGAGAGGGCCGGACTGTGGATAAGCAAATATAAGGCAATCAACCTCTGCAAGGCAAACAAAGCAGGGAAGATCCTGGCCTCTTATCTGAAACACAAGCAAAGACAGTACACCATCGCATCTATCACTGACTCACAAAACAACACACACACAAGACACAAGGAGATCCTGCGAACATTCAGTGAGTTCTACCAAGAACTCTACACAAAGGACCAATCTCTGGACGAGATTGGCTGTACGAGATACCTTAACCGACTAAATCTCCCAAAGATAACGGGTGAGGAAGCGCAGACACTGGGACGGGAGATTAGCTCAGCAGAAATTGAGATGGCGGTCAAGTCTCTCAAGGACAACAAGGCGCCGGGGCCAGACGGGTACACAGCCACTTTCTACAAAACATTCCTAACGCACCTACACCCAACTATGAGAAAATAGTTCAAACATTGCGAGGAGGTGGGGGGGCGGTCTCAAATACCATGTCGGAGGCAAATATAATAGTCATCCTGAAGGAAGGCAAAGACAATCAGTTGCCCCGAAACTACAGGCCCATCTCACTAATTAATGTTGACTGCAAGATTTACGCCAAAATACTGGCCTCAAGACTTAACACGGTATTACCACACTTGAAAAGCAACGCACAGGTAGTTTTTCTAAAGACGCGCATGTCACATGATAACACCAGACTCCTGTGTCACATACTGGAACGGGCAGCCAAGACTGAATAGCCAGTGGTGACCATCACGCTAGATGCAGAGAAAGCGTTTGACAGGGTTTCATGGCATTTCGTGGAGCAGTGCATGCGGGAATACAACTTGGGAGAATCATACACACGGAAAGTAATAGCCGTGATGGAGGTCTTTGGGGTCTCTGTGACTATGAGAATGTCGTCCGCGTAGGCCGCTAGCTTGACTGTAGTTTCATTGATGGTGAAACCTCGCCAGGAGAAACAGCGAGGGGAACAGAGGGTAGCCCTGTCTTGCCCCTCGATGTAGGGTGAAAGGCTCAGAGATGGCCCCATTGACCAAAACCCCAGAGCGCAGATTGTAGTCAATGGGGCCGTCTCTGAGCCTTTCACCCTACATCGAGGGGCAAGACAGGGCTGTCCTCTGTTCCCCTCGCTGTTTCTCCTGGCATTAGAACCACTGATCAGGGATATTGGTGCCAATGATGAGATGCGAGGTTTCACCATCAATGAAGCTACAGTCAATCTAGCGGCGTACGCGGACGACATTCTCATAGTCACAGAGACCCCAAAGACCTCCATTGCGGCCCTTACGGAGACCATAGACAAATACTTAGTCCACTCCGGCTACAATCTAAACAAAGACAAGTCGAAATGCAAGCCACTTAACATACACACCACTAGAGATATACTGGGGAACTCCGGCCTAGCCTGGCAAACCAGGTATATCAAATACTTAGGTATCCACTTCGGCAAGGATCTCAAAAGCACGCTCGGTCAAAATGAAAAACTAATGTTAGAAAAGACAAAGACGCTGCTGGAGACCTTGTCACCCAAATTTATAATATAGTGGAGCAGGATAGAGACAATAAAGATGATGATCACGCCAATGGTCAACTACCTGGCAAGTATGCTCCCGCTTGTACTCATGGATGACTTCCATCGCAGAATAGACAAGCAGATAAACAAATTCCTATGGCGGGATAAAAAAGCAAGAACAAGCCTTAAAATATTATGGCTAGACAAAAAAATGGGGGGACTAAACGTGGCTGATTTCAAAACATTCTAAACGGCCTTCTTAGCAAAACAAGCGGCCTACTGGGTCCTGCCTAGCCAGGAATACATGCCGGTCTGGCTTACAATTGAGAGAGCCATACTAGACAACCTTGACCCAATAGTCCTCCTCACATCCAGAAAGCAAGCATTAGCCACAAACTCAATACTCAAAAACACAAGAAATGCCCTGCTTAAAATAGACCAAAAAATGGAACACAGCATAAACAACTCAAGATGGGAATCCCTGTGGGCAAACACAAAGATAAAATATAGGGGGAAACCGCTAGCCATAGATACATGGAAAAAAACTAGGTATCTCATACCCAGCCCAGTTGGAGGAGGGGGAAAGCCCCGCAACCTTCAACATGCTAAAGCAAAAACACAATCTACCAGACATAGAACTGTACAACTTTCTTAAAATCAGGAAAGCCCTATCCAAAGCAAAACTCAATAAGCACAAGCCCTCAATCATACAATACATGGCGGACCTCAACAGAACAGGCCATCACGTATCACACATGTACAGACTACTTCGACACTGCTCGACCAAAATTAATGACAAATTAATCACATACTGAGAGAAACAACTCGGAGACTCACTCAGTGCGAAAGAGCGCCACCTACTGTGGTCCTCCCCCATGCAAAATAACTTCTCCCCGGTTTTGGCACAGACAAAATTCTAGCTCCTTCACAAAACTGGCCCGCCTGGCGACTCTGGACCTGATGGAGAATGACCTGTGCTGGAATTGCGACAAAGAAGTAGGGGACCTGGCACAACTTATCTACCACTGCCCCAAAGTCAAAAAATTTCTGGGAGAGGATTCTCGCCTTCATATCCAAAATGCTGGGCTGCACACTTAAAGCAGAATTTGCCACACTTGCCATCGCATTTTTAACAACAGAGCTAAACTCCCAACAAGATAGAGGCCTATTAGATTTCCTACTAACAACATCAGTTAAAATAATACTCACCAATTGGAAAGACACCTCTAAGGCAACCTTCAAGGGCTGAATCAATTGGGTGATGTACCTTAGAGGCGCTGATACAATTGCCCTACGAATCTCTCCGTGGAGACAACCGTATAGGGGAATGTGGGAGTCTCTGGACAAATTCCTAGGCCCTTACGACCCGCCGTGAATAGGCCCTTCATAACAAACCATTCGTAGCTCAAGCATACCACCGCCGGATCAAGAAATAAACGAGAACAATAGTAAAACTTCCTGTATGCTACCTCTCTCTCTCTACCTTAATTTCTTTCCCGCCCCCTTTCACCCTTTCACTTCCTCCTACTGTGACAGTGGATAGGGGGAACACCCGAACATACGTAAACCAGATATATACCGCAACCAACACGGCCAGTTTGGGCTACTACCCTGCAACAACAAAGCGAGGCCTATTACACGTTATATGCTATATGTTGTAAAAAAAAAATCAATAAAAATATACTTAAAAAAAGAAAAAGTCTGGAAGATATAATTCTGAAGAATACAATTCCGGGAAATGCAGTTAACCAGCCCAGTATTTTTAGTTCTGGGGCCAGGTACAACCTCACCTGAATCAGTCTAGAAATCTTTTCAAACATCAGTGCATAATAGCTAACTGTGCACCTACATGTAAAAAAGAAAACAAGCATTGGCAATGCAAATTGGTCTTGCATTTGTGAGAGTTAGAGGTATTGGTGCTGTAAATGAGATTGTCCTTTACTCGTCTTTTGGATTGTAGTGGATGCATGTGGTGTGGAGTGGAATTATGTGGCTTGGAATTGTTAGTTGTGGAATTGTGTGTGGTGGAATTATGTGGAGGTGTTGTTGTGTGGATTGGAGATATGTGTTGTGTTTGTGTGTTGAATTGAAATGTTTTGTTTTGTTGTCGACTTATGTTGTGTGAAATGTAAATGCGTAGAGTTTAATTGTGCGGCATGGAAGTGTGTAACCAAGAGTGAAATTATACTGATTACATCAGTACCAGATGGTGCTAATGTGAAGCTTCTGGAGAGGAGATAGCGGAGAGGAATGACCAAAAACAGGTGGTGAGGAAGGATATTGTTAGAACTAGCTTTACCGCTCCAATTCAAATCCTCTCCTACTGGGGTAAGAAGGGAAAGTGAAGAAAGAAGGACTATTCTTGTTCTAGTTTGGCAGGCCTCAGAGCTTGTGCTTTTTGCCTTAACTGTGTTTTCAAATCCTAGTCAGTAGTACAAATATGCTCTTTCCCTAGTTTATCAATAGCTGCGGGTGCAACGAAGAGCAGATGACTCTGTTTTAGCCTACGCTGCCTAGCATACAAAAATTTAAAAAGATATATAATTTATCCTGGGGAAACTCCATCAAAACGAAGGGAAGGCTCATTTTATTTTACTTGGAAGTTTAAATCCATCTGACATGTCGAATTTAACAAATACATTTGTTTTGCTCATAACCTCAAATTTTTAAGTATGCAGGCCTTCCCTGTTAATTCCGAATTCATTTTTTTGCAGTAAATGTATGTACCTTTTTTAATGCCTCTGAGGTGAGTAGACATTGCACTCGGCTCTGGAATGGTTTGCCAGCCCTGTCTATGGGCTAAGCAGATACTTAGGGGCAGATTTACAAGCCCCGTGCGCCACTTTTGCGTCACTGTTCCCATGTTAAACGTGACGCAAAAGTGGTGCAAAGGGCTTGCAAATCTGCCCCTAAGTTCTTGTGACTATGTGTTTTGACTTAATGTTTTTAGGGACCTTGTACGTTGAAGTAGATCCACGTCATTCAGGTACTCCTCAATATAGGTGTATACCTAAGGGTCAATCTTATGCTTCTACTGTATGAATCATTATGTAATATGATTTTTCTCACAAGCATACTCACAAAACACGTTGTTGCTAACTATTATCTGAGCAGCCACTACAGTCACACTTGTGGTATATAATATCATGTACAGGCTATGTAATCAAGGATTGGCAAAGCCAGTAAGTCTAGCTATAATATGGTAACACATGAATAGTGAATACTATTCGCATGGATTAAAGACAGACTGTTGGACTTGGCCCTTTTTGCAGGGTCATCCCTGAACTTTTTGCCTTCCTCGTATATTTTTTCTGACCTTTTGTTGGCTGTTTTATGACTCGGGGCACTTTACCACTGCTGATCAGTGCTAAATTGCATATGCTCTCCCCATGGTAAATTGATGTAAGAATTAGGGATTCCATGATTGGTTGGTTTGGTTTACCTGTCAGACCCTAGTACAGTGCACCAGGAGTGCCCAGGGCTGGTAATCCAAATACGGCTGGTGGGCCTGCAGCACTGGTTGTGCCACCCACAGAAGCAGCCTGTAAAAGTGTGTCTAAGGTCTGCCATTGCAGAGCCTGCGTGCAGTCTGGTACTATCATGCTGACTGGGCAAGTGCACCCACTTGCCAGTCCCTAAACCTTACCTTTTCTTCATATCAGACACCCCTATGTTAGGCCCAAGGGCAGGGTGCATTGTAAGTATAAGGTAGGGAATGCCCTGGTTGTGTGGCATGTTCTAATAGTGAATTACAGCCATTTTCGTTTTTCACTATTGCAAGGTTACCTGTTCTCCATAGGCCAGAATTGGCAGTTTGATTGTTACATTTTATAATCCTAACTGACTCAGGGAACATGGCAGAAATTCGAATCTAGTATGTCTGAACTCAGAATGATAAAATACATCTTTTAGTGAAGTTGGTTTTAACATTCTGTGTTTGAAAATGCCACTTTTAGAAAGTAGGCATTTTCTTGTCGAACCATTCAAACCTGTCTCTGCTAGGTTGTGTATTCCTTGTCTGGAGTTTGAGTGACAGGGCTGGGGAATTCCAGGAGACAGGGTGAGGTAGCCCAGTGGTGAATAGAGAGATCTGCATCTCAATGGGAGGAAGGAGTTGCACCTGGTACCTGAATAGGGCTGTGCCTTCCCTCCACAATGCTGGCTCCACCTCCTGTGTGCTGCATCTGATGTCTCTGCCATGCACTCTGAAAGGAAAGGAGTCATGTAAACAAAGTGCTCCAGGAATGACCAGAACTGGTTTGGACTAGGCAAAGGCCCCGGTGTTCACAGAGGACAGAGGATTTTGGGGTATAAGTATTGGGACCCTGATCCCAAGAATTTAGATCACTTTGGGAAACAAGACGAAACCTCTGCTGAGGAGAGGAACCAAGAAGAAACTGAGGAGAGACTATCCCTGAAACTGGGGGATTGGCCTGCAGGGGTTGTCTACTGCCAAAGAGAGGAGAAAGGAACTTTGTGTGTACTTTTGCTCAACTTGTGAAAGATCTCCAAGGGCTTGGAAAAGAGCTTGCCTCCTGCTGAAGTCTCAGGGACAACAGACTTCAACCACCAGCTCCCCAGAGTTCTTTGGAAGTGCCTGCTGCTGTTTTGGGCCTTCTGAGGAACTGCGTGTCGCAAGGAGCTGGAAGCGCGACTCACTGAGAGGATGTGTGTTGCAGTCGCAGCCGCTGCCATCGCATCACTGAACAAGGGTGTCACCGCTGTAGCTGTCGCATTGCACCGCATCCCGAGAAGTGCCCCGCAACACCAAAGAAGCGTATCGCCGTCGCAGCCATCGTAGCTGACACATTGCACCTCATCAAGAGAAGAGTCTTGCATCAAAGTAGAAGTGTGTCGCCATCGCAGCCGCTGCCGTCGCATCTTGGATGACGCCGCTGTAGCTGTTGCATTGCACCGCATCAAGAAAAGTGCCTCGCATCCACAGAGAAGCGTGCCGCTGTCAGAGCTGCTGCTGTCGCATCACTGAACAGGGGTGTCGCCGCTGTAACTGTCGCATCGAGCGGAAGCGTCTTGCATCGCTGGAGAAGCGTGTCGCCGCCACAGCCGCTGTCGTCGCATCACTGGACAAGGGTGTTGCCGCTGCAGCTGACACATCGAGCCGAGATCTCTCGCAACATCGGAGAAGCGTGCCGCATCAGGAAGATCTTCACGTCTTTATTTCTTTGCACCAAACTTTCATCGCATCAACATCGTGGCAACACTTTTGTTGCCCTGCGTGTCGCATCAACAGGTACATTGACTTAAAGTGGCGCATTTAAGAACGAAGGAGAACTAAGCTAAATTCTACCATCTTAAAGTAACAGTATTGTGGATTTTTGTCGTTTATGGTCTTGTGGTAAATTTTTATAAAGAATACTTATTTTTTATATAAAACTTGTGTGGTGTCCATCTGTAGTGTTGTTACTTGATTACTGTATGTGTTCACAAATGCTTTACACACTGCCTCTGAGATAAGCCTGTCTGCTCGTGCCAAGCTACCAAGGCGGTGAGCAGGGGTTATTTTAGGAGTGTAACCCCTTACACTGACTAGAGGCGAGGGTCCCTATTTTTCACAAGTACCTACCTGTGCCAACCAGAGACCCCCAAGTCTAACACAGACCTATAGACTTTGCCAGTGCGTGTATTAAAAATGTGGCTCCTGACCATATCTGCAACCTCATGTGTTGCTCTGGAGAGTTATGCATCGGTAACAGCGCTGTAGCAGCTCTGTCTTTTTGCGTTAAGTCCTTAGTCACTAAACACCCTTAAATCTAGAGGCAAAGACCAATATTTAGATTACAAACCCGTCTCTGCCTCCCTGAACTTCACACTTTGTACAAAAAGTAAAGTTGAAATAGTTCCAAACATAACAAGTCAACCATAGATTCAAAGATCGTGCACTTACACATTAAAAGCTAACACCTAAGTATAATTTAGAAAGGATGTTATACAGATGTTACCTGATAAAATAAAGGACAACTTCTACTTGTTAATACTTAATTAAAGAATGCTTCATTAGCTCCATTCATTGTGTCCATTTAGGGGAAATGGCAGTGTCCTGCCCTTGTTCATTTGGCCCTTCGGTTTGCAGCATTAGAATTCCCCATTTTGCACTACCTGCAACTGGAATGTATGCAGCGCTGTGTGTGCTGCAGAGGGTGAGATTGAGAGGGCTGCCCCAAAATAGAACAAACAAAAAATAAAAAAACATGAACACTTTAAAGTGGGCACAGCGTCCAATGGAAAAAAACAACGCACACAAAGGGCATTGAAGGAGGCGGGATCTACCTACTACAGCAGTCTCGCAGAGCGAGCAGCGCGTGCACGTTACCGCTAGGCCCGACCTAATGAGTATTGTCAGCCATGTATACCCCAGATCCAAAGCATTCAGATTTAGAATGAAATCCCCAATTGTATAGTCTCTTAGGAGTATAATTTAGATCGTGAATGACCAAATAATTATGTAATTTAAGCCTGGAAACATTTACTCATTGATTGTTTAGTCTGAAGAATTTTTCTCTATAAGCAACCTCGATAATCTTTTCTGAGCCATTTTGTGCTAGAGCAGATAAATGATCTGGTTATCTTAAATTAGCATCCCGTATGTCTTGCCCATCAGCCCTTTCCACGTATTGCTCCAAAGCAGTTCGACACATGGTATCTTGGAGAAACATAATTTATCCCGAATCTGATTTGGAAAAGATGCGTCAAATCCGCAAGTATTTACAAATGACAGACAGGTCAACGAAACAGCGTGAGAAGGTATCAAATCAGAAGAAGAGCATATTTCCTGTCCCTCAAATAACTGTGCAACATTCTGTAGCCAGATTTTGCCCATTCATTCGTAAAACAATGGTGTGACGAAGAAGGAAGATGTGCAGTTAGTTATGGGGGAATGCCAAGTTTGTCCCTTATGATCTAAAATATGACAAATTCTGACAGTCCTTAAATGGGTGCGCTTAAAATAAGAAGGGTTAATAAAACCCATTTGTGAGCCCACCTCAGAATATAATGGTCAAAGGTACCATGTATTTTGAAATGGTATAACCTAGGAGAGCCGGTCGGTAAAGGAAGCCTAAAAATAGAATCTTAAAATAGGAAGAGCCCAACCTCCTTCTTCTAACGGAAATTGGATAAGACAGAGAGTTTGACGAGCATGTTTATATTGCCATATGAACTTTTCCATAATCCCCCTACTCTGCAAAAGAAAATAGCAGGTAGGTGCATTGGTATCGCACTGCAGAGATACAAAAATCTGGGCAATGCCATAATTTTAAAGTGATTACATCTCCCAAAGAAGCCTAGAAGTAGTTGATTCCACTGACTGAAACATTGCTTAATTTTTTGGACAAAAATGTCATAATTCAATTATAATATTTTATGCATGAAGGGAGATAGCTGAACACTCAGATAAATAGACAACATAGAAAATAGAAAAGCCCAAGTTTGAGTGTTCCATGGCATCTCATTGAGGGACAAACCCCATGTTGCATGTTATCTACCCAGTTTACTTTTCTTAGTGCTAAGAGATTTGTCGTCATTTTAGCATACTTCTTGGTGTCACTATATATCGGTGAAATGGGCCAGTAAGAAGAGCAGACCTCAGGATGCTTGCCTTATTTAGGAAAAGCTGTGGTGAAAGTTTAGTGGCAGAAAGAAGGTGCATCTCTGTCTTCTTTCGTGGACTCAAGTAGCATGAAAACATGGAGATAGAATATCTATGAAGGTTTTATAGAATTGAGAGAGAATTGCATCAGGTTCAGTCGCCTTGCCCGCTGGCAGAGATTGAAATGCTTTAGATTAGGATAGTGTTGCTTGAACATAAAATACCTTGTACAAACAAGATACGAGAGGCGTTTGGTAAAACAGGAATAGATTATTTAATTAAACAGAGCGGCCAGGAGAAAAGTTACAGGCACAGGACCTGAAGACTGTCTCAATTTACAATCGGTCTGAGGCCTCTTGTTATACAGCTCATCGTAGACAATAAAGTATTTCCAGAGGTCCATGTATGGTAAGGAATGCAACCTGCTGCATTTAGAGTCATAAATTAAATGTCTAATGGAAGGTACAGGTGGTCATCAACCTTGCGTTGGCACAATGAGGCCAGTGGGTAACATGTCCAGATGTCCTGTATCGTGATCCCATGATCGCTGAGTGTGCTGTGTCCTGATAGACTATATGTTCCTAACTCATGTAGTATCTGACCTTATGGTGCTTTGGGAGCATTCATACCCCTCCGGCAATGTGTGCTTTATTGGGGTCAATCTCCCTGGACAATTGTAGTGTTGCTGTGACTATCTGAGGGATTGATCCAGGGTGTCATGTTTGTGCGTTTGTCTGCCAGCTTTGTGCCACTCCACTTGTGCCCTATCATTCAGTGACCTCGGGCTAGGTCTCAGAGTTTGCCTAACAATGTATATGCGAGTTGGAGTTGATGTGGAGTTCACAATGGGCACATTCATTAATATAGATGTGATTTCATTCTCATACATGAATGTATCATTTTTCATATTAGCATCAACTTTTTCCATATTAACATTGCCCTTGCTAGTTGATTTCCAAACTACACTATCTGACTCATACCTTTCGACAGTAACTTTATTGGGGACTTGTTGCTTGTTATGATCACTCTCAATAATTACTACCTTCCTAGTTAACTGCATTTTTCCTATTTTGAGCACTGTGTTTTTGCAGCAGGTGATCCCCAATTTTCCAGATCAGCACAAAAACAGGAGCACAATGAAAATTGGCAACAGCGATTAGGACAAACCGGAGAACTACCGGGGGAGCCAGGAGAATCAATTAGAAAACCGCTCCTGCTCAGGTGCACCTCCCTCCTCACGCATGTCTCTCTGTAAGTGGTGCAGTGCTTGGATGACAGGCATCAGCATCCCATTGTCTGCGTCATTCCCTGGAATGAAGGTGCAGCAGGACGCACCGATCTTGGCACACAACCCTGCCTCTATCGCACAGTCATTAAGTCCAATACATATCGATGCTGCATTACCATGAGGTGGATTCCTCTCAGTTCTTCCTTGATTGAAGTAAGGCCGAGCAGAGCAGTATTCATAATTTTAAGCATTTCCCATCTTATTTGTAACCAGCGGGCATTGGCTTTTGTCTGCAGGGTGAAGAAGGGTATCGACCCTCCTGTCAAAACTTGTATATCAGTAAAAAGTCTGAATTCTTCGGGAACGTCCTTGTACTGATGCCAGCCAAAATAGTCTGCAGATCTCTATTTGTCAGCATGGTGCAGCAAGGTTGTCTTCTTCCTTAACGGGTGCTGATATAAGTCTGATAGTTCTTCTCCAGGAATGACCATCGTTGGGGTGTGCATGGTGACCAGGGAACAGAGTCTGTACCATCCAGGGATGAGCTGAGCATAAGCAAACTTGCTACACTGCCAGTAGAAATCCATCAGCGTGGAGGTGCCCCATTGCATATCCGGAATGTGCATTACCGTGCTGCAGTTAGCATTTGTGCTCATTGGAAGTATTTCTCTTCCTCTGAAACATAAGAAATACAGTGTAAGTTTCTGTACAGTTAGGGGTTGCTCCTTCCCTTCTAGTATATCCACCCACCTCGGTGTCCCAGATTTCCTGACAGTGGGTGATCATACTCTCGCTCAACCCTCCCCCCTGCGACTGATTCCCATTCCTATCCTCAAGCTGGACGGCCCCACACAAGAACTCCATGTCTCTTACTGTTAAAGAAGACTGCCCAGATACGCTAAGGGCCATTCTCGGTCTACAGAAAGATGCAGGAGTGTATGTGTTTGTGCATTGAGTTGGGGGTTTTGCTATCTCCAAGAATCTCTTCTCTGGGAAGTTTCGGGGCCAAGTAGTATTCTTCCCTATAGTGCCCTTGTTGCGCATCCTGTCCAGCTCGGTTTGGATGTCATTAGGTTCAGTGAAAAGGTATAATACAGTTGAGTTTGTTTCATATCAGGTCAAATTTACTACTACCCTGTGTGGTTCTACCATGTTAGGTTGGATCTTGGCACTTATCCTGTATAGGTATAGGTGTATAAGGCATTTTGCTTTCTCAGGGGCTAACTCCTGGGATAAATAAAGCCTGTCTGAGCCTACTGCATGCGGGATCAGCAAACAGATGTAACATGACTTGGCGGATATATGGGAGCCAACTTGTGGTCATATTTTGATACCATGTGTTGTGCAAAAGAGCGCTATGTAGTGAATGTAGGGTGCTGGTGTTCTGCTGAGTGTAATTGTGGGTGACATGGGAAAAGTCCCTATGCAAGTGCTTTGAATAGTCTTAATTTTACTCGGCAGTTCCTTGGCAGTGAGTCACAGAGGGTACATAACAATGCAATAATATGTAACTTGTCACATGACAATGCAGGTCATGGTATGGGTCCCCTGGGTGGCATCTGCAGTCCGCCAGTGGCTGTGGTTTCCTTTATCAGTTCAAACAAAAAGTTTGTGGTGTTAGTTTAAAGTTTTCAAAAGCATGTTTCTTGTCTGGGCTGGCGTGTTTGCTGCAGCAGCTGGGTGTTGGTGCACTTGAAGATTCAGTGGTTGACCTGTTTGGACAAGAACTTGGTTCATTTCTAACTCCAAAAACATTACATGTGCACTGTAATCTGGGTTCTTGTATTTTTTCTCTAGAGGTGTGTCTCCCACACTCCACTGGTCGCTATTTTGTGAGGCCCCAGAAGGTGGCCTCAGTGGGGTATCTTTTTGATAGTTCTGGGGCAATAAGGGAGATTATTGGTTATCCAGGCAGTTTTAGTCTCTTCTATGAGCCGTTGGTCCCCCTTCCTCTTTTATTCCTAAAATGGACACTTTATTTAATGCAGGATATTTCTGGGAAAGTCGTCAGAGGCGGAGGAATGGATAGCATCATGCTCTATCGGGAATTCCGAGGGCATCACCAGCTCTTCCAAGGACGTGTCTCGCTTGGTGTGTGCATGGTGGCGCTGTTGGCGTGAGTTGCGTCTTTATGGTTTACGTGTGCACAGGAGTACGCGTTGGGAAGGCGTGTCACTATTTAGTGCCACTGATGGTTGCAACGTGTCCCAAGATTCAAGTGCGTATGTATCACTCACTTCCTGGCAAGTAGCATGCTATTTGCCCCTCCCTTTTGGCACCAGGTATCTGGACCCGACATTTTCTCTGGAAACCTCTTTTTGGGCTAACTTTGGGCTGTTTATCTTTAGTTTTGGGCATTTCCCTAAGTCTGGCATGATCTTCTATCTCCTTTGTCATGTGTAAGGGACTCAGAGGCTACTCCATGGCCCCTTTTTCTCCTTTACCTATGCAGCCTAGTACTGTCTGAGGTCGGGCCGACTGCTTTCCCTGGATGGTGCATGCAAAGTTTCGGGCACTGGTTAGTCGCATGTTGATATGGAGGTGAGCGCATCCGGTGTCCTACCTTCATCTGGAGCTGCAGTGGACATTTGGGGCCCCTCTTCCCAGGCACCCATCTCTCCCTCGGCCGACACCCTGCTTCCCTTCATCGTAATTGGGCCTTTGTCCCTAGCTGGTGACTAAGATTGCTACAGTTTTGCAGTGTAGGGGCATGGCAACTGAACTTCAGAAAAGTGGGATAATGCCCAAAACACAGGCAAATGCTGGTCTAGTCAATATGTGCCTTGTGACCTCAAAAGCATGGAGCTCAGGGTTTTTGATCAATAATTTCAAAACGTCTGCTGTGTGACGATGGAAGCAGCAAACCTTGGAACTGCCTTCAGTGGTGGGAGCCAGTGTTACTGTGTGCCTGAGATAGTAAAACCCTAAAAAATCCACAGCACACGCGCAAAGAGCCAGTAAGCTGTGAGGCATCCGTACATCGAGCTCAAGCTTCCAGTGTGGGGGGATTCATTAGAGTGACCACACGTCTTAGAATGGCTAAGGCAGCATTAATAGTCAAGTGGAAAGTACATGAGGTCCTCGACCTTGCGTGGACACAATGTGGCCAGTGGGTAACTTGTCCGGATATCCGGCCTGGTGGGCGCGTGACTACTGGATGTGCTGTGTCCTGATTGGCTATATGTTCATAACACATGTGGCATCGGACTTTATAGCGTTTTAGGAGTGTGCATGTCCCTCTGGCCATGTGTGCTTTATTGGGGCCAATCTCCCTGGACCATTATCGTGTCGCAGCCCCTATCTGTGGGATTATTCCTGGGTTTCCTGTTTGTGCATTTTTCTGCTGGCTATGTGCTGCCCCACCTGTGACCTGTCAATCAGAGACCTCAAACGTAGGTCTCAGAGCCTGCCTGACTACATATTTGCTAGTCGGAGTTGATGTGCAGTTTACAAAGGACGTATTAGCTAATAAAGATGCAATTTCATTCTCATGCATCATTTCTCATATTAGCATTGACTTTTTCCATATTACAATGGATAATCGAGAATACATCTATCAGAATCAGTAACAGTTTCGGAGACCACAGGGATCATGTAGTGGTTAATCTCCATTAAGGAGACAGTAGTCTCTTCACCGTATAGAATACCACAACATTTTCAAAAGACCTGTGTTATTTTGTTTTGTTGAGCTGACCTGAATTTTGCCACTAGAATCAGTGATAGATTTAATACAACCTTTGTTTGCTTTTTCTTTAATTTGCAGGGATAGGAGATGGCCCATATCCTACAGCTGATTCTGAGGTTAATCTTGAATGTACTTTTGTGCATTTAGTTTTGCCATATAGAAGATTATTCAAACCATACTCAGGTTTTGTTATCTACATATGTTTTTGAAGGCTAGAAGCTACTAGGTTTCATACTTTTGTGGGGTTTATCGTCAGCCAATAAAGGAATCTATTGTCTGTTGTTGTTAGGTTGAACCGCCTGGGGCTACCTCTGGATTTACTTAAAGGTATCAGATTTCATAGTTGCAAATAAATGGATATGCCTGTACATGTTTTCAAATCTAATGAGCGACTATAACTACATCCTCAAACTAGGAGGATGCCCGAAAAAATACATTTGTTTGACAGCATATTTGTTAGTGGTCAGCTACTTACAGTCTAGTAATATGGCTGCAGGTGTGCTCTTTTGGCTTTCCTTTTCCTAAGTTTCGAGTTAAGCAGAGGTTTATTGATTGCCTAATAATCATGGCATTTTCTTATTGATATTCCCTGAATAGCACTCACTAGTTGCAAACTATAGAGCCTGCCATGATCAAGTCGCTATTTCATGATAATCAGGAGATGCCTTGACTGCAAATTATTTTCGTAAATATTAACGATTTAAGAGTAGTCTATTTAAAATTCCATGCCACTCAAACATCTGTGCAGCAAAGTACAACTACCTATCAAAAAGGTATCATTTTTTAGTTGCATATTTGTTTCTTTTATCTCTGTTTAGCTTCCTTTCCCTATCAATCAAAATCTCTCTATTTCTCCCTTTTCATAACCCCCACATCTTCCCACATCAAGGCATACATAAAATTGTCTCTTCGCCAGTTTCTAATACCGTTGCTTTTTCTCTCCTAGAACATTTGTAAGGTTTCGTTTACCTGCAAGTTACACCCAGTTCTGAAATGCTGTTTGTCCTAAACCTTGTAGAACATATACACTCCTTTCTGTAGTTTCCATCAATTATTTGTGAAGGATATAAAATCAAACAGGACATGTGGTAATGTAAAGAGGACAATAGACAATAGATGGCCTTTTCTGTTGAATATATTCTGCAAAATAAATGCCTACATTAAAATTAGTAACAATTATTAAAATAAAAGGTTGTTTTAAACTTTTTTCTTTAAACTATTTGGAGATATAATACAGTGCATTAGCTTTCAGTTAAAAGAGATACCTTATTTTGATGTGTAACTCATCAACACCATATTTAATTGTCCCTGGGGATCTATTTGGTCTCAATGCTAACAAACCATGAAATATAGAAAGAATTTCAAAATCTGATAATAGCACTTATATCCTTGAACATACAAACGTCTGCCAGTGAAAAACACATTCTGAAATAAAGGAAGAAATGATAATACAAACATTTAGCAGTCAATTTCAGAAGATTTTATTGTATTACATGCAGATTTCTGACTTGTATTTTATGATGACAATGATCTTAATATTTCTCTCTGAGTCGTCTAATGGATCCAACTCTGGGACTGATAGCACCCCAGTCGGTGTATTTCCTGTACTCTCCAGGTCTCAGGTAGTACTGGTGTCCTCTATAGTTGGGCTCATCATAGAAAATCCAGTGCCCCTCGAACACATTGCAGGAGTAAATGTCATTGTACTGAAATTGTTCAAAAACATTCGGACAGTCTTCAGAGAACTCCACCATCTGGCCTCCAAAGTTTTCTCTCTCATAAAGCCTTATTCTGTTAGAGCCATGGTGCTGAAATTGAAAGATAATTGAAATACTAAACAAACTTCTAATGTAGTAAATGTTGCAAAAGCATTACAATGTCTAATACACAATTATATTTGAAGTGCATCCATCTTACACTTCAAGCATTTCATATATAATATGACATTATGTTTGCTGAGATCTAGGTTTTTACTTTTAACTACAAGAGTAGATGGAGAGAAAATATTAAATGATGCAATGTATAAAACATGAGCATTTGTTAATGAGAAACTGAAGTATGTCATTATCAACAAGGGCATTAATGTTATGCATAAAATGAACACAAGTATCAATTACAAACAGCTAAAAGTTAACCAATCCTGAATTTCCATTGTGGGCTCAATTTTGAGCAGCATAGTGCAGGCGGGTGATATTAGCTGGGTTGAAATCATCGATTCCCACCATTAATTCCTCCACGCCACTTCACTGTTCAGCGTTTACATGACTGCGGTGGAGAATAACCAGCAGTACCAGGTCAATTCCCACATGTTTATGCTGACTGAGGCTGTGTTTCAGAGGAAGACACTTGGGGCTTTATTGCATAAAGTGAGAGGTAAGAGAGATACAAAGCTATCTCTGCCACGGTTCTAAGCTGGCTGGTGTCTTACACAGTTGAAGAGCTGAAGTATCGCTATTTTATCACAATTAAACAGTTGCAAATGCCCTAATTACTTACCAGATAATTACATTACTCTAAGTCTGACTCCCTTGCTTTAATTCATTACAGATGAGGCAGCACTACCTCTCAAGATACCAGTCCCAGCAGTTCAGCTAAAAGAAATGGCCATCTCCCTGCCACTCCTCGTCCAGCACAGACTACAAGCACTCAAGTGTCCTGGCTTATAAAGGGATAGTGGAAGGCAAGTATGAACTAAAGCAAGGCAGTAAGATTATGAGTAATACAATTACCTTCTAAGTAATATGGGAATCATCCTCCAGTACCTTCCTCACTTAAATTCATTACACGAAAATTAGCAAGCAATGACATCCAGACAACAGAAGGGTCTTTATAGGCAGACAGAAAGTAATACTGACATAAGTATACGTTCTCTAGTATTTCATAGAAGACAATACTTTAGACGCAAAAACCCTATATAATTCAAATGTTTGTATATTCTATAATGATTGTAAAGCAGCAACTTGAGCTTTGTCTACTATCTTTTTCAGATTTAAGAAATTGAGGTTCCCTGCAAATCAGCCATAGAGGATTTACCTTGAATACTGGTAGGGGGCACTTGCCCTTCTGAACTATAAGCCAAAGCAATCTCAGATCTGACCCATTAGAGTAAAGAAGCTGTCAATGGCTTCTTCTCTTTTTTGCTGGTCCAAAATTAATAAAAACAGATTTGGCCACTCTAAAAGAAGCCATCCTTTGTGGATAGATCAGAAGGGACCATTTTACATGAAGTCTAAGCTCGTTCTCCAAGATGGATAGAATTCAGGGAAGATTAAGTCCTGATATTTGTGGAAGGCCTAATTGACCTTAAGAATGAAAGCAGGAAGAGGCCTCAGTGCTATTCTATTTTGAAAAATTGTACAAAACTAATGTTTATATGACATGGTAGCAATTCTCCCCTCCTTCATGCGGATGTTATGGCAACCAGGAAGAAGGTCTTAAGAGTTATAAATGTAAAATCTATCCATTCTAGAAGCTCAAAGGGTGTCTTTTAAATCTTCCAGAACCAACAGGAGATTGTAAGGTGAAAACTGGCAAGGAGGAGGTGGGTTGGATGTTAATTAACCCTTTAAAAAGCTGAGCCAATAATCTATCCTCATCATCCAGATTTTCCCAGGAGCTTCAAATGCCTAAATGGCTGCCCACAACATTCTTAGCGTGGCTACTCTCAGTCCCAAATCAGAATTATCCCACAAAAATTCCAATACGTGAATTAAATCAACAGTAGTGGGACCAAGACCTCTTGTATCATACTCTGTGCTAAAAGACCTCCAGTGTTTGCCTTCAGATGTAAGTGTAGAGGACCTTCTAGAAGACTGTAAGGTAGAGTCAAATCCTGAGGCAGATGCTTGTCCCTAAGACCCCTCCTCTCAACTTCCAGGCTTGTCTTAAGGCTGAAAAAAGAAGAGGAGAATGATGCAACCAAGATCACTTGTGCTTTCTCTCTCTTGAGTCTCCCAGAAAAGCCTGAATCAGAGGAAAAGGCAGAAACGCATACAGAAGAACCAAAGGCGACCTGCATGACAGGACATGAACCGCTCAAGCTTTCTCCTCCATTGTTCTCAAACCGAACCTCTGAACCTTCATATTCTTATGGAAAGCAACAAGATCTATTAAGGGGTTTCCCCGTAAGTGTACTATGAGCGTGACAACCCTTGGATGAAGGAAATAATTCACTGAAAAGACAATCTCTCTGCTCAGGTTGTTTACCAGTGTATTGGTCACTCCCTGAATATGAATCAATGAGAATGACCCAACTCTCTTCTGGTTCGGTTTAAAATTCTGTCCAGGGAACAGGATATTGTTACTCCCTGCTTGTTGATGTAGGCTTTGGCCATTATCTTATCTGTTCTGATCAACACATACCTGTCCTTGATCTGAGGAGCAACCAACTTCAGAGCTTTTTGCACAGCCTCCAATACCCTCCAGGTGGAAAATCTCCAACTCTGATGAATAGACCAGAAACCTTGGATCTGGTGCACTCCTAACCATGCTCACCACACCCTTAGACATGAGTCTGATTGTGACGTGGTTACCTTATGCCAGGATAGAAAAGCGATTTTACATGCTCACACTCTTAAATGCATCATGTTTAGTTGCCTAAACATGATAGCATTTGACTCACATTGATTTGCATGCATATACATGATAATATTCTTCAAACTCAGTTTTGCTTACACTGCCACTTCATAGGCACCCTATCAAAAGACCTTGAACATTCTCTTCAAGGTCTAAGTTCAAGTTCAAGGGCATCAAGCACAATGTTATTTGCTTTGGCCACTGTGCAACAGCGCTATCACAATAGAATAAACACTAGCAGCAGCTTGCTCCAGCATATATATAACTTCTGGAAAAATCTGGGAACAGTCACTCTTTCCAAGTCCTGCCATTCAACCAAAACCAGATCTTTCTTTTTACCGTGAGAGAAGGCTTAGCATATTGCGGAAACAGACACTTGTCATCCTCCTCTGACTGGAAAAGTGGGGACAGAATAACTTACATATCCTCTGTTAGACTTGAAATCTTTTGATTTGCTATTTCCCAATACTAATTTGTATTCACTACTCTGTTTTTGCTGAATACGTGTTTGTTGGCATTAAGACTCTGCATGCTTTGCCACAGCTAACCATTGATAAAGCTGTTGTGCCCATTCCCTTACACATGGTAAAATTGATATACACCTAATTAGCACATTCAATTTACTTATAAGTCCCTAGTAAATGGTACTGTATATAGCCAGGGCTTGTAAATTAAAGGCTATATGTGGGCTGCAGCACCCATTGTACCAGCCACGGAAGTGGCACTGTAAAACATGTCTCAGGCTTGCCACTGCAGTCTGAAGTGCAGTTTTAAACTGACATTTCAACCGGGCAAAATAAACATTTGAAATGTCAAAACAATGTAGAATGCACATGAAATTAAAATAATCTGCGAAAACCTAAAGGTTTATAGGGCAGGGTGCATTATATTAAAAAAGCAGGACATATGTGCTTAAGCTTTAATTGTCACGACAATGAAAAACTCTGAAAGTCATTTTTTACTGTGGCAAGGCTATTTTTCCCATGAATTTATACTGGATTACCTTTTTACACTTAACAAGTAATAACTTAAGTGTGGGAACATATAGAAAAATGCTCCTTCTACATTGTAATTGTAATTTAAAATCCTCTTTCATGGTAAAGTCGAATTTTAAGTTATTATTGTGAAAATACCACTTTTAGAAAGTTGGAATTTTCCTGTCTAAACCAGAGGCGCCTATCTGCCAGTGTCCAGGGTCACATGACTGTGAATGGCTCTGCTGTGGTGTGTTGCATATTCCTTTCAGACATGGAGATACAAGGGGTCTGGGTGTGGAGGGAGTGGGGCTTTCCTGACAGGAGGGTTGAGGAGGAGCTGTGCCCTGCCATAATTATTCTTCAAAGGACCTTGCCTGCAACACACACAGAGTAAACTGACGCCAGACCTGTCCTTGTCCCTTAGACAGATTGGAGCCAAACACAGGAGAGGGGGAAGAAGAACAGGGCCAGGGAGTGCCTCCTGCACAAAGGCTGGAATTGGGTGTAAAACTGGCACCCTCAGAATTTATCATCACAAACCTCCTTGACCTGTGGGTGATTTAGAAGAAGGACTGCTCTGCTGTTTGAAGAAGGAAGACTGGACCTACTTACCTTGAACCCAGGATCCCCCAGAGGTGACTCCAAGGGTTAGTTGGTTGACCTGTTGTTTGAGCTTGTGGAGGCAATAGCTTTCTTAATCTTCCTGACGGCCCCCAGCGCCGGGACACCTCTCCGGAGGTAGCTGTGCGCTTTACAAATGCTGGCATTTACATTTTACAGGGACACAAAAAGCTTCCAGAAATTTCCCCTACAACTGTCCAGCAACACATGGGTCTGCCTAAGCCCTGCAGTTGACCTCTCCAGGGGTGAGTTCTGATCTCCAAGAAGGCCCCCAAGTCCTGGGTCCTTTCTGGCCTCAGAGTGTACTACCGCTTCAAATCTACAACATCTGCACTCCAGGTGAAAATCCAGATGACCTGGCGACTGTGAGTGGCCTTCTCACATCAGCAAATATCGCCGCAACTCCTGCCAGCATGAAGTTCTGACAGCGACCTGTTCTTTATGTCAAACAGCCGATAGTAATCTCCTCATGGCCCCCGCCAGTGAGCAGATCCAGCTGAGGTCCCTTCTGTGGACTTGGAGTCAGAGTAGGTCAACCCTTCACCATGATGAACCTGATCCACACTCCAACGTGGTCAGCCTGAACTTGGGTCTGACTCGGCCCTGGGCAACAAGATACCTGTGTCACTTTGTGTTTTTTGATGATATTTTCACCTTAAACTTTAAAAATTCATGAATCCCTTTCTACTTATTGGATTTTATGTGGTTTTGGTGTAATTTTATGTATTACATTTTACTCTAGTTTTCTGCATTGGATTGTGATTTTGCTTGTGTTGGGTTTTCACTTTATTACTGTTTGAGAGCTGCATAAATACTCAACACAGTGCCTCTAAGTTAAGCTTAAAAAATGTTGTGCCATGCTACCGGAGGGTTAAGCACAGGTTTATTCAGCAACTTTTTTGGTTCACCCTGACAAGGAGTGTTTTTATTATTTGAGTGGGGCTCTCACTCCTCCCAACTAATAATCCAAATTCTTACATTCTCCCTTCTAATATATTTCTCAGAGGAAATGTGGAAGTTTCCGAATTCAAGGGAGAGGAATCTTGTGCTGAACCTGAGTCAGAAGACTTTCAACCCTTAGATGTATTGGGATTGTTTTTAGAGTTATGTGCCATTGCTTTGGCCACCACCACTCAATCCTTTGCTGGATCTCTGCAGGCATCATCAGGGACAGCATGTCTCTGGGGGAAGATCAGGAGACCGATGCCATAGATCTCCTAGCTTGAATCAGACCCTCTTCATCAGAAGAAGTAGATGAAACTTGCTTCCTCATGGAAGATCTTTTTGTCCTCCATGGCTAACCAGAAACTGATAAAGAAACACAGTTCATCCTCTGCTAAAAACCCCAAGGAGAGCCTAAGCAAAAGCCCACTAGACTGTCCTTCTCAAATCAATACACCAATTAGCTTCAAAGATGGGACCACCATTCCAACTTCTACAGTTTTAGGCAGATTAAAGCATAACAATCAGGAGGAATATTTGCCCTTATAGGGCGACTTTTCCATGCCATGCATAATGTTCTAGTTGGAGACAGCCTTGCTGACTCCACTGTAATGTGCTGTTCTAGCATGAGTTGGCTGCTCCCTTTGCCCCTTAAACACATCCCCAGCCATTCGTGATTCAGCCGGACTCTGTCACTGCAGTTCCAGCTCCAGCAAACATCAGCATCAGACGCTACGTGTTCAGGAGGCTTGCGCCCCTAGACTGCTACTCCAAAACCAATGCTGCCCACAGCCATCCAGATAGTAATCCTTTACGTTCATTTTAAAATATGACTAAACCAAGATACCTCCACCGCTCCACCACCGCTCCACCACCGCTGCTAGGTAAGAGTGTTTTGAAGACAAAAGCACCTCCGCTGGGTAAGAGTGTTTTGAAGACACAAGCAAACAGAAGGAATGGTGAGGGGGTGGCCCTTTCTTTCAGTTAAACTGTTAGGATTGGAGTCTAGAGAGCAAGGCCTGTCTCATGTGTAATGAATTCAAGTGTGTGAGGGATGAGGGGATAATGGTTTCTTTTCACAGAAACTTTAAAGTCAGAATCCATTGGCTGGAAATGTAGCAGCATTTTTGAGATCTATAAAATAAAACACAGTAACATACACAAAATAACATAATACAATTACAAGGTACCATGGCACATTGCAACAAAACAGAACGCAACACAACAACTGCAGTACAGCACAACACAATCACATTGTAAAAAAGCACCACCAAAACATGAGAGAAAACAAAACAAAATATATAACCGCCACAATATAAACATACAAATACATTTTTGCTAGACATTTCCACATCCATAATCCAGTTTTCTTATTACCTTTAGCTAGTCCTTAATCCACTCGACTCATGATCAAGGCCTATGTGGTAAATGTACCAAGTATCGCACCTACCATTGAAGTTTCTGCAGAAATTCTAACAGAATGTAAACATTTCAGGTTAAATTTGGTGTGTTTTGGTGCCTTTCTGAAACATCCATTACCACGGCTGGACTGGCTGTAGCAGGCACTGGGCATTTCCCCGGTGGGCTGCCAGGGTGGGGGCCGGTTTTGGGTCCCTGGAGGCCGTTTTTGTTACAGAGCCGTTTTTGCAGCATAGCTACAATATTGGCCCCTGTAACAAAATTGGCTGAAACCAGCCCTGGCAAAAAGTTCAGCCACACCCCCAACCCCTGGGGGGGCCAGCCAAGCACTTTGCCAGGGCCGGTTTTGATTCTCTGTCCATTACAAACAATCAAACAAGAAGTAATAAATGGCCGCACTCTAGGTTACAATGAGGAGCTAAGTCAGCAGGCACCATTAGAGAGGTAAACACTACATACAAGTTTAAAATATTAAGGAATCTTAATAAAGATGGTCATCAAGTCCTTGCATAAGGACAAAACCAGGAAAGATTGACCTGAGCTTTATCTACGAGGATAGAGATCAGTAGGTCAAAATTTGTAATCATCACAGCCTCCATATTGTTCCAGAGCCACTGGTGGATTTTGTTTGGGGTGAATTTAGAGAAAGATTTGTCAAAGAGGAAAACTATGAGTTGTCTTTAGAAGGCTGGCTGAGATGCTAGAGTTCAGCTTTCAAGAGGAATTGAGTTCAAATTGTAGGAACTTGGGTGACCGTTTGAGGGGGAGTGAAACACTTCTCGAGCAGCAGCCACAATATTTATCAGAGTGAAGTCACAAGCAAATCCCAAATTTACCTGTGCTCAACCCTATGGTAGCTGGGCACAGAGCAGTCAGGCTTAACTTAGAGGCAATGTGTAACGTATTTATGCAGCACTTCAAATGTAATAAAGTGAAAACATAACACCAATTTAGAAAAATAGAGTAAAATGTAATAAATAAACTGACTCCAAAATGACAAAAATCCAGTCAGATTTAAGTGAAAATAGTGACACAAAGCCTAAAGTGCCACTCGTGGCTATCTAGTCATGCGAGACCGGAAGAAAGTCACAAGATCAGGCCGACCATGATGGAGTGCAGGTCGGATACAGGGTCCAGGTTACTACTGCTGAAAGAGTTACCTTCTCAGTTCGATAACAAGAATTCCATTTGCAGTGACGAGACCATAGGGAGCAGGGGGAGCTTCATGGGTATCCATCTAAGTTTCAGGCTCCGGTGAGGAGTTCTGGCTTAAGTCCTCATTGGGTGTAATTGTTAATCTTCAGATAACGTTTCTTACCTGGAGCATTTTAGTAATTGACTATCAGCACATCAATTTCCTAAAGGCAGAGATAGTATCACTCTCTTAGTGCAAGTAGGTAGTTGGGTATGGGAATCATGGAGGGAATGTCATTTTTCAATTCCAGAGACTCAAGCTTCAATATTTTTGTGCTTAAGATTTTAAGTTCTGTGAAGAGGGGCGTGATACAGTTTGGTAAGGAGCTAATGACCTTGGACAACTTTGAAAATGCACATCCTTACTTGGAGTGCCCTTCACCTCAGTTATCCCTAAACCCCTTAACAGAACTTTTACTAACAGATTTTGTTTGTACTTTGTTGAGATTATTGCAACCCGCCTAGTCAAAGCATACAGACTGACCTACGGGTGACAAAACCCAAGAAAACGTCTCCATTTAGCCATAAATAACCTGCACCTGTGCTTAAATCTAAAGCTTCTGTTTGTCTGTGTAGGAATTCCCACAGCAACCAGAGAATACTTTCCCTGTAGTGCTGCACATTTCTGATGTATACTCTTGAGCTATAGTGTTAATAAAGTGTGGAAGAGGTGTGGCGTAGCGGCCAGGGTGCCTGACTCTGGACCACGGGGTTCACGGTTCGATCGCCGGCGGCAGGTCAGCCCAGCACCATGTGACTCTCGCATAATCTCCCGAGGGCCTCCAGCGCCAGGAAACCACTTCGGAGGTAGCTGTGCGCTTTACAAATTCAAGGTATTATTATTATTAAAGTATTTCTCTTTTTTTTAAGAGGGCTGGACGTTCCCTTAATGTGTTTATTGTTTGACCTCTTGAGTTCAGAGAAGGGGTGCATGAAATTCATGTAGTTTGCCTTTGCGTAATTATGTGTAATTTCAGCAACATTATGAGAAAATTCATTTAATTGCGTAAATTCCAAAACAGACATTTGGTACTGTGTTTTAGCATGGAGCTGGACACCATGATGCTTTTCAAGAAAAACAAAAGTCCAAAAGAATGAAAAAACCGTGAACGAAAACATGCGCTCAGTTGTCTGTGATGTTTCTGTGAATTTGTGGTAAATTTCACAATAATTACGCACTGTGGCCTAATAGGGTCATTTTAGGACTTCAGCAAAATGACCAAAATTATTCTAATTATGCCGGCTAACACAAATGTTGCCTGGGCCTTGTTCAGAGCCTCCAGATCCCAAAGTCTCTTTGGACTGCTGTCCCTCCCTCCCTTGAATCTCAAGTGCTAATGAAATGTAGTTGGCCCATAGTAGGATGGGCTTCACAACACCAAGGGTGAATGACCCCAGACCCCACCACTGAGGTCCAGTAGCTCCTGTCTACCCTATGGCCGGAGTCTGATAACTGTATCAATCCATCGTTTATTCGGTTATTTCATTTGCTTGCTAACAAGCCAAAAAATATTGATATGCTGTCAAATCAGGAGGGTTTGGTACAGTGGGATAGTGAGTACATGTGGGTGAGATGGCCGGTGTCAGTCAAAGTTCAGGGAGTTTTTTGAGACAGATAAAAAGATGCATGCAGGAAAGATCTGAGGAGGTTCTGCTGCCTGTAACCTTGCCAATATTACTTGTGTGGTGCATCCAATCATTCTATAGTGGAAGACGACTGTGGTATCCTGTCTGCTTTGTCTTGGAGTTCTCCCTTACTGTATTCTATGTGTTTAGAATACAGTTCATGAAATTCCAAGTGTAGAATCTTATAGTTTAAATGTGAAGCCGGTTGGAGAAGGTAAGGGAGCCGAAGGAAGGAGGCTGGGGTGGAAGATGTATCCTGAATAAACCTTTTTACACATCAAGCCCAGGTATCTCTTCCTTTTTAGGTCTCGCCTATGCAGCGCGCATGCGGTGCTTAGGAGAGAGGCCTAATGCCATCGGCACACCTTTGGGGGCAAAAACGTGCACGCGTTGCACTGCTTGCAATGGCAACGCGTGCACGTCTGGCGATTTCCTTGCGGGAACGCGCGGTGCGGTATGGTGGCACCATATGGCCGCAATCATCGCACCTTGCTTCATGCCCCCGCAAGGAAATTGCACAGGCCCCCTCCCCTGCTGCCGCGCGCTTGTGCTGGTTCACGTGTGGAGGCCAACCCTCAACACAGTTAATGCTAGAACTACTGGACTCGCCAGCAACCGAACCTAGGTAGTTTCTACCTTTGTTATTTGATAGTCAGCAAGAAGACGGGCTGGTCTATGCCGCTTGGCACCATTTAACTGCCTCAACGAATAGCCAAAATCCCTTTCTCTATTTGGCAACTGCACTTCGCACTCGAAGATGCATATTATTGCTGCTGTATGTATATCTTGGCATGCCCAGAGATCTGTACTCGAGCCTGCTAGAGGCAAGCAATCAATTTAATTCTGTGCAACAACATCAACTGTTGATTGTCCTGATTGGCGAAAGATACACAGCTGACGCCCACCTGGGTACCAATTTAGCCACTGCTTAATTTGTGCCGGTAGAAGGGAAGGTCGTGCAATATCAGTTTTTGTTTTTCATTCTCTGGAGGAATTGGGTACAATGACTATTCCAGGGGCTGTGGAGTCGTTCGCCTGAGTCTGTGCAACCGATGGTTCAGGGAACAGACTGTCTTTTGAGTCTGACACCCGCGCACCGCGAAGCAGGCTTTCCAGGAGCCCATGTCGGCCCACCGGAGCATCGAGCTGGAGCACTTCAAGGAGCAGGACCAGCGGCAGTCACGGCACAAAGCGGCGGGTTTGAGCATGGGGTCGGGCCAGAGCCAGAACGGGCTGGTGCCGAGCCCGGCGCACAGCGCCCACTGCAGCTTCTACCGTACGCACACCCTGCAGGCGCTCAGCTCCGAGAAGAAGGCCAAGAAGGTGCACTTCTACCGCAATGGGGACCGCTACTTCAAGGGCCTGGTCTACGCCATCTCTGCCACCCTGCTCATGGAGCTCACCCGCTCCCTCTCCGACAACGTCAACCTTCCCCAGGGAGTGCGGAGCATCTACACCATCGATGGCAGTAGGAAGGTCACCAGCCTGGACGAGCTGCTGGAAGGTGAGGACGGACAGATGTGCCCACTGGGCAGGGAGGAGAGGCAGATCAACAGTATTGTCCATACTCGTCTGCATTGTGATATTTGTACTCAAAGGGGGAACTTTACAGGTCAATGCACTGGTAAAGGCCAGCCCAATATCTTGTGAAGGGTCGTCTCTACCCAGACCTGGTGTTTAGTCAACGACACTGTTCACTGGGATCTGCAGGCCCATTCGTGTGTTGAGAAATGCCAAAAACAAGTCCCAGAATACAAAACGTCTTTGGTTTAAAATGAGGCCTAGTTGAAGGTACCACATGTAACCTGTAAGTTAGAAGTGGTCACTGCATGAGCATGTTATTTTTTTAGGAATGATTAATCCTATTTCTTCTAAAAATGCAACATTTAGTAATTTTCATTTATACAATTTTATCAATGCTTTTACTTTACCTATCTGTTTTGTGTTCCTTTTAAAATGTGTGTTGTAGTTCTGTATAGTTAACTGAGTTTTTTTATACAGCACACATTCACGATTACCTAGCTTCTAAATTCTTCATATGTCAACTGAACGCTACGGGTTAGTAACGCCCGCTGTTTGCATAATGTTCAGCATTAATTTCTTGAGTTTGCTGTGTCTATAGTACTTGCATTGTTCGAAAGACAGCTTCTCTGTGCAGTTCATATATTGCTACATCTCTTGCAGCCTCTGTTCTGTAAAAGCTTTCATGTATTGCACCTGCAGTGACTGGACTATTTGTATCTCCGTTCCACGTTTTATTATCCTACGAGTGCATCTCTAGGTAGTCAATCAGCCTGTGCTGTTTGTGCATTAGACACAGTAATCTATAAGAACTGAAACCTCTCTAACCATAGACTTTATGTTATCCTTGGTGCAACAACATCAACTGTTGCATGGCTAAACACTTATAAGGTCCCAAATGCGAGACCTATTGGCTATGCCAATGCTTGTTTATAATGACTTTCAATATTTCTCTTAGCAAGCATTTGGTATGAGTGAGCTTTCAATACCGGATCGAAAGTGTAAATGAATCTGGGGCCTTATGTAAAGAGGAAATAAATAATCCCTGTGTTTTGAAACTTTTAGCTAATGTTAACAGACACTTGTATAGTGCAGTGGGATTTAAATCCTGTCTGCTTCTCTTATATTGTGCAGTGGGATTTAAATCCTGTCTGCTTCTCTTATAGAGTGCAGTGGGATTTAAATCCTGTCTGCTTCTCTTGTATAGTGCAGTGGGATTTAAATCCTGTCTGCTTCTCTTATATTGTGCAGTGGGATTTAAATCCTGTCTGCTTCTCTTATAGAGTGCAGTGGGATTTAAATCCTGTCTGCTTCTCTTGTATAGTGCAGTGGGATTTAAATCCTTTCTGCTTCTCTTGTATAGTGCAATGGGATTTAAATCCTGTCTGCTTCTCTTGTATAGTGCAGTGGGATTTAAATCCTGTCTGCTTCTCTTGTATAGTGCAGTGGGATTTAAATCCTGTCTGCTTCTCTTGTATAGTGCAGTGGGATTTAAATCCTGTCTGCTTCTCCAGGATCCATTACAGGGCTTTTAAGAAGAGACCATTATGTTGTTCGTGTGATGGCACAATACTGTATGGGTATGTAGTTGATGCATGTCAGTGAGGTTTGAAGTGCCTGAACAAGATATCAGGAAATACTTGCTGAATGGCTTGGTAATTATAAAAGTGGTGGATTTTTCAGAACGTGCACAGTTGGACGTTATTTGGAGAGTAGAAGGTCAATTGGAGTTGAATGTCTAATTGATCAACAAACAAATATTAGTAGCCCCAGTACATGTTAAATTAAATAATGTCATCTGAAATTGTAAACCTGCTTTACATCTGTATACTCATCTAATTGAACATGAAGAACACTTATTATCATCTGAAGCATTGCATGACCAGAATACGAACCCCGGAAATATGTCTAACTTATAATTCATATTTTAAAAGCATATTCAAATAGCCAGGTACCGTCTTAAAATGTGGTTGTGCAGTTAGTTGGACTGAAACACGTCACTTAGTAAATGATACATACCTGTGTCACCACTGTTGTGCATACTCCTCCTACCACATTTTTTTTTTTAAATGTACAGCACGCACATTGTTTCTAACTATAATTGTTAGAAACATGTTGAACCCACGTCATAGTTGCCAACTGTCCCGTTTTGCAGGGACATTCCTGGCAAGTTGGAGACTGTCTCGGGCAATATTGTTGCAGAAACTGTTCCTCTTTATAACACACAGGTGCGCAAACAAGAACTTTCTATCCGTAGCAGCCCTGTGCTGCAAAGTGCCCCAGGATTTGTTTCCAAAGGTTGGCAACTATGCTATGTACATTTATTCATAGTATTCTAATGAAGCTTGCAAATGTGAAGAGAGAGTTCACTGAGGGAAAAGGTACCTCTGGGGTTAAGCGGCAGGATTTGATGGAATCGTTGTAGCCCATCCACTGTTGGACGTCAGGATACTCCCCCCTTCTCAGGAAGTACTGGTGCCCCCTGAAGTTGGGGTGCTCATAAAGGATCCAGTTGCCACTTTCCACCCGGATGGAGTTGCAGCGGCTGAAGTAAGAGCTCAGATCGGGACACTCAGAGCTGCACTCATGGGAGCGGCCTCTGAAGTTCTTGTCCTCGTAGAAGATGATCTGTAACAGGCAAAGATTACACAATGTCAGGGTTGCTGCTGTTGCGGACATGAGCAAGGCTGGTGTTCTGTGTAATACAAGCCATAGAAATAAGTTACTAATGGAACCAAGCAAATGATATTAGTGACAAACTTTCCAACTAATCATGATTGCCTCTCAAAGTTTAAATACATTTCATGAACACTAACATGCTGTCTGAAATTTCAGCATGACACTTGCTGAAAATACGGATACTTATCAATGTAATACGGAATGTGCGTTTTGCATAAATATTTTTTACTAGATTTTTATAGAGCAGTTCACATCCTACTTTTACTATTTATAAGTGCTTTGTCACTAAGACATAGTTTAATGGTTATCAATTTGCCCACCTCGGAATGATGAAAGGCTGAGTTGACGTTGCCAGGATTCAAATTATTTGTTTCTCGATCACTGCTTTTTCAGTGAAGACAATTCAATACCTTCCAAACCAACCTTTTTTCATTTTCATGAAAACATTTATTTTTCCTGAAATACGAGGCTTTCACTTGACTTTTGATTTTAATGTATCATTTATTTTAATATAGTATTTTGATCCCCAGACAGCAGCTTATCATTTTCACCAAAAGCTAAGGTGTACTTTTGGCTCACACAGCAATGGATTCTGTAAACCAGACATGTTCACAATCATCATCAAACTCCAGGGATTCCCACCATAAGGCAGCGCTTTTCACCACCATTATGCAGGGAAAAGACATCATTATCATAGGAACGGCCGCATCAGGCCAAGGACTGGCCAGCACATTGGTATGGATAGTATTCATGTTGTCTCAATGCCCAGGATGTCTCAAGAATCGGAAAATACCATGCTAGAGAGGGCAGAATGCCATCTCAATTGCTCACACTATGTGAACGGTGAGCCCCAATTATGCCACTGAAGTCCAATGTGTGACCAGGCGTGCCTACAATATGTCAGGGATAGGTCACAAAAAGAATAGGGTAGCCAGAAAGTCGCCCAGAAAGCCCTCCTTGTGGCACTGATAGCCCGCCAGCTAGAGTGTCGCGAAAATGTCTACACTTTATCAGACAAGAGCAAAAATTATGCCAAGTAAAGACAGAATGTTGCCCACAACACTTTATGGATGTCTACCATGGCATACTCACAAACCAAACCGAACAACTCCAGCCAAACACTTAGTGCCTAATTTGAGCAGGTGGATCCCAGTGCTGAGCACCGGCACTTATTCATACACACCAACGCTATCGTTTCATGAGCACCAGTTAAGAAGACACTCAATTTTGGTATGCACATGACATTTAGTGATTGGGGATGTTGAACCAATGCCAAAATTCGAACCTGGTTCCCTAGTTCCAAGGTGGACAGCTCTGGCCATTATGCCACATCCTCTCCCTATTTTATGGTTAGTAGTTGGTTCTGTTTTAGGCTGCGCTAGCAGGAGTAATGGACTGGTGTAAGCTGCCACTAGACGAGAGCCCCGGCACATTTTTTTTTACAAATTAACCACTGACTGACACAGACAGTAGACAACGTACACATGCTCAGGCTCACATCAGTCACCCAGACAGACACATACAGATATGCAAACTCACATGGACACTCATGCTCACTTTACTCTGTCTCTAACTCTCTCACCCTCACTCACATGCGAGCCATTCTCACTCACTCTCAGTCACTCACTCATACTCCTTCCACTCAATGTCCTCTCAAAAGGTTGTCTCTCTCACTCAAACCCAATTACTTCTACTCTTCCTATTACTCACACTCACACTCTTAGTCACTTAACAAACACACGTCACACAACCAATTCTCTCAACAATGGATTTCGCAAACAATTTTTATTTCAAAATCGATCTGTGCATCTGATAGATGTTCTGTACATTTTGAGCTAACTTAAAAAAACATATTTTTCATTCTGGTCAGGCAATCAGCAGCGCTGCTGCACCACACCACTTTCAACTACACTTCTCGGTTTTTGTAAACTAAAACACCCACCGGATCTTTAATGTCTCACTAAGTAAGATTCCCTTTGTGCACATTTTTCTGTGCGAAATGTTGGCCACTTTGTAGCAATAAAGAAGAACAGACGATGGACTGGAAAGCACCTCAGAGAATTAATAGTAACTGAGATGTATGCGAACATTTCACACATGAGGTGTGTGTTTTTTAAAGGCAACTAGTATGCCCAAATGTGCAGCTTTACTCCCAGTGACACTCGCCATGTCATAGCAGTAAAGCTTCACTTCACTGATGACAATCACAAAAGACAGAGTCAGTCTGGTTGTGCTTTGGTGTCTGTTTAGAGGAGGTGTCGCTGGCCGTTCGTTTTCACGGATTGCACTAGAGCACGGCTAGGCTTATTGGCAAACGAGGTGGCTCCCTGTCCATTATGGCAAAGGGAAAAAAAGGTTCGTGGATTGTAATGTGGACCAAGGAATTCCCACTGGCTGAAATTAATTATAACATTTCAAGCATTTTTGTTGTTTTGCCCTTGTGTCCATTATCCACCAGGCAGCTTTGAATTTCCCTTAAAGGTCTTTGGCTAATTAATGGCAATGGAACTTCATCAAACGAGTACAGTACCTCAGAAGAAAGGCTGGAATATGTTGCCTTTTATTTACAATGGCACATGACCAAAGAGGCTCGATCAAAATACACTGGAGTCGGATTCATTACTTTGGGGATGGGCCGCTCTGCTACAACGGACGGTGACGGATACCCCGTCCACCGAAATATAAATCCCATTATATCCTATCAGATTTATGTTTCAGGATATCTGTCACCGTTGTGATGGAGTAACCTAACCCGTCCGCCAAGATCTAAATCGGGCCCTTTGTCTTTCACACCACCCCAAAACTCAATCATGGCTCTGCCTGTGGCAGAGATAGATGCCTCTCTTGAAATAAGAATCTAAATAAAAGAGCCACCTAGTGAAATAATGCACCCGTACATTTACTCTGAGAGCTCACCAGGTAACTTCAGTTCAAATGAAGTGCCCTGTAGAATCTGCAGAGGAGTGCTGATCTGTAGTGCCCTAAATCCGAGTCTGTGTCCCTAGCACATCATCTGAAATTTGAGAAATAATTTGAGACATCCCAATTGGTCAGAGGTCTTGTAATGCCCATGCTCTCTAACGTTACTTGGCAGCACCCTATCAAGAAGCAGGCACGAACAATAGGGAATGGAACCTAAATGACTCAAATGATTTTGACAGAATATATTAACTGTACATTGTAAATTGTAGGAAATTAATTAGTGTGTTGAAGCAGAACCTTTCACTGGGAGTAGAAGATACACTCACCAGGGTAAAGGACTACTTACACTGCTCTCCTGTAGCCCTGTCCATCTCCAGAGCAAGCATGAGTGCTGACAAACTCTCCATCAGGAATGCATGTTTATTTCTTTTTGGACCCTGCCTGCTCTCTTGGTGCCATGCTTCATCGGCGGGACTCATTCTGGTCCCTATGAAGCAGGACGGGCTCAACCATATACCAGGGAGCACTTACGGCTATTCCGTGACCGGTGTTAATTACAAAAAAATACCTTAGGGACACCCGGCATTCCTGTATCATTGGTGTCCCTGGTATGGCAAAAAAAACATTTTTACTTGGGTCCTTTAAGCTTCCTAATCTTCCCTACAACTTACTCTGTTTTGTTGACGTTTCGGCCCTAGCCTAGCCTAAACAGTGTCTCTAGAGCCTGGGATTTCACCAGGACAAATCTTACCTGGTATCGAGTAGCTGTCCCTTTAAAGAAGTGTTTTCCATAGATGCAACTATAAATAACTAGCAGGATATCGTGGATACATGTAAAATAAGCCACACATTGAACCAAGAGACTCTGCGCGGATGCAAGTGAACATTGACGCGTTACTTTACCTTTCCCATTCTGGCTGCTTGGAGTCGTCAATGCTGATGGAAAGCTCTGTGCTGGTTGGCGTGCGCACAGCCGGCCTTATATACTGCATCCTTTTGTCCTTTATTTGCACGTGCACACACTGCCCTGAGTACCAGAACATTCATTCTGCACAGTATGGTGAATGCACATCTCGCCACATTCCGCTCTAGATTGTGCTTCAGAGGGTTCTTTCTGTCCACACTCTACTCTTCATTGTGCCTGGCGAGCATCCATCCCCTCTTTGCTAGGGACAGAAATGAACATATTACTGCTCTGCTGCATTCCTTTGTACTGTTCCTCGATAAGGGAAAAGCACGTTCACTGATGGTTAAAAAGAAGATATGATTGTACTGATTGATTCTTTAATATAGTTTCATTCCTTTCTGAGCAGGATACACTATTAGTTTGTAAATATGATGTAAATAAACCGGAGTGCTAAATATACCAAATAACTTTATAATTTGTGTCACCTTGTTGCACCTTTTATCTGTGCAGTGAGCCTTATTATCACTGACAGAAAACACCGAATTCATATATTGTCTCTGTTAGACCTGTCAGCCTTAGGGTGGTCTCCCCGCAACTTTTTGTCTTCCTCCTCCATTTCTTTCTGACCTCGTTTTAGTTGGCCTTAGGACTCTATGCACTTTACCACTGCTAACCAGTGCTAACGTGCATGGGCTCGCTCTTCTAAACATGATAATATTGGTTTATGCCCAATTGGCATATTTATTCCACTATTAAAGTGATACAATATGTACCATGGGTCTGTAAATCAGATCCTACTAATGGGCCCACAGCACTGATTGTGCCACCCACTTAAGTAGGTCTCTAACCATATCTCAGGCAGGCCTGCCATTGCGGAGTCTGTGTGTGAAGTATTAAACTGCCATTTCGACATGGCAATATACACCTTTTCCCAGGCCCAAACCTTCATTTCTAAATACATATGTCATCCCTAGAGAAGGCCCTGGACAGCCAGAGGGCAGGATGCAATGTATGTAAAAAGTAGGGCATGTACTGTTAAGTTTTACATGGCCTGGTAGTGAAAAACCCCTAAACTCGTTTTTCACTACTGCAAGGATAACATTGGAGTCTCACCAATTTTTTTTTTTAGAGTATCTTAACACTTGTTTATTAGATTTGAATTTCATGTCTCACACCAGTAATGAGTCCATTGATTTCTTGTATTTGACTAGTATGGTGTACGAAGGCAAATTAGCTGCAAGGCTATACACAAAGCCTTCTGCCCATAATACTTTGCTTCAATATACAAGCCATCGCCCTAAGGCTCTAAAGATCAGCTCCCTTTGGAACAGTTTGTTCGTGGATGAAGAAACTGTAAATTCAAGAATGATTACTTTTGTGAGGCAAATTTATTTATTTAGTGTTTTGGATATCACGAACGTGACAAGTTAGGGTATCAGAGCGCTTTACAGCGATATAAGTTATTTACAAGATTCAGCAATAACAACTTAAATACAGGATTGGAGCAGGCGACCATACAAATCCATTACAGAAATAACAAGCTATTTACAAGGTGTAGGAGTGGCAAACAAGAGTTCAGTTGGGGGAGATGAAACAAAACATTGGCAGGAGCAGAGGAAGACTGCACAACACAACACCAGCCTTAGCCCCTTGAAGTGACAGTGAGGCAAAAATTATGCAGCATGGTAAGCAACAACAATGAACTAACAGGCACATGCATCAAACCTTTTTGCGATCGCAAACGGTGCGAATCGCAAAAATTGGCCGTTTGCGATCGCAAAATACCGTGTAGAAATGCATCAACTGGATATTTGCGAAAACCCAACTTTTCGCAAAAATAAGGAATCGCAAAAAAGTCTGCAATTAAAATTGCAATTCGGTAGTAGCGTCTTCCAAATTGCGATTCGCAAACAAAGAATCGCAAAATGAATGCATGAAAAATCGCAAATTGCGATTTCCATGAAAATCACAATTTTGCGAGAGCAAAATAAGAAGGATCGTGTCAAGAATTCCTGTCATGCGAGGGGAGGAAAACGGTAACCAGCGAAAACGGACTACATCTCCCAGGATGCTTAGCGGTTGAGAGGTTATGTAAACAGGAGAGCGGTTACATAACTCAAGGAAAACACGCCCTTATGTAAACAGGAGAGCTGTTACATAACTCAAGGAAAACACGCCCTTATGTAAACAGGAGAGCTGTTACATAACTCAAGGAAAACACGCCCTTATGTAAACAGGAGAGCTGTTACATAACTCAAGGAAAACACGCCCTATAAAGGGAGGTACAACGCTGTCGGATATTGTGTTTACACCGACGTACCTGCTTAGTGAAGAGCAGTGTTCCGGAGTGGTGCTCCAGTAAGGCAAGAACGGAGGTAGGTCGAGTCGTTACTCCCTGGGCCGTGTCTTGCCCCATCGTCACCTGTGAAGGACCCGGAAGCTCTACCGGATAACCATTGAGCTTCGCTTTGTGACTCGGCTGAGTCAAAGCGCAGTGGCGCTTTTGCTGGTTGGAGTCGTAACTCCCAGCCCGACCAGAGATACAGGGACTGCCAGCTGTAACGCACACCAGGAGGTGTTTGCCGCGTTACAGACTCGGAAGTCCACGGGATCGATCGAGCGGCTGCTCTCGGTTCAGTCTTCTTTGCTTGTGATTGGGGTATCGGTGACGCATCACCAAGAGGTGACTCCGCGTCCCGGTGCAGTCTGAGGAAGAGGTTGAGCGGCTGCTCCCTTCAGGTAGAGACCCCGGCTGGGTGTTTCCCTGACTCCTCGATTCTCCCCAACACTCTTCGTGCCCCTCACAGCCTACCGATTGGCATTGTCGGCCATTTCATTTCTGCCCTCTGTTGGCATACGCCGGGATCGGCGTATATGCAGAGGACGGTTAGGACCATCCGTGCTGTGGGCTGGTAACGTACTTAGCCTGGAGGATTCCAGTGACTATAACCTTTGTTTATTCCTTGTATTATTTTTGCCTTCAGTAGAAATAACTAAACCTTCACAAGTGGTTGCGTTCTCATTATCGTGTCTGTTAAACGATCCTGAGACGTTCAGGGCGTTACAAAATATCCGACCGTCCTAACACTAACTGTCTCCCGGTCGATAACAGACATGGCAACACTTGATGATGTGCTGGCTGCTTTAGCGACCGTGCAAATTGAATTGGCTGCCTCCAGGCAAGAAACAGCCGATGTAAAAGCCAGACTGGATGCTATCCAATTGGACCCGCTCACGCCCAGCACCTCCCTCACGAACCAGACCCCTGCGGTAGTAGTGGAAATGCCGGTAGCCGTCCCCTTGGCAACACCAGAGAGGTACAGTGGGGATCCTAACACAGTGCAGGTATTCCTCACACAAGTGGCGCTACATTTATCGTGCAAACCAAGGGCGTTCCCCACGAGTCAGGCTCGTGTGGCTTTCCTTATATCCTATTTGGCTGGAAACGCGGCACAATGGGCCGTACCTCTGGTGAGCAGGGACGACCCCATCTTATGTGATTGGGGTGCTTTTCGCGAGGAATTCCTGAAGGTCTTCGACAGAAGGGCTGACTCGTACACAGCTCCTAAAGAATGTGGTACGACTGTATGGATTACCTGGGGTGATCGTGTCGGACCGGGGGTCGCAGTTTACTGCGCAATTCTGGAAGACTTGGTGCACTGCGCTGCAAGTTAAGACCGCCCTGTCCACCAGCTACCACCCTCAAACGGACGGCCAAACCGAGCGCCTGAACCAAACGCTCAAACAGTATCTGCGATGTTTTGTGGACCAGGGCAGGGAAGAATGGGTCGACTTGCTATGGGTTGCAGAGATAAGCCTATAACAACACCACTCACAGCTCCACACAGTCATCTCCGTTCTATAGCAACTATGGCCAACATCCCAGGTTCTTGCCATTTCTACATCCGTTCAGAGAGGACAGGATTCCCGCCACAGCGGACAGGGTGGCACACATAAAAGACACGTTGATGCACTCAAGGGCTGTCCTAATAGAGGCCAAGAGAAGATACAAGGCTGCGGCAGACAGGAAGAGAAGGCCCGGGCCACTGTACCGCACTGGAGACTACGTCTGGATATCCACAAGAAACATGAGGTTTCGAAAGAACAGTGTGTTCCATCCCAAGTACATGGGCCCCTATCGAATTACCAAGTGTATGGGTCCCGTGAACGTGAAGGTGTGCTTGCCCCAGTCATTGCGGATACACCCTGTCTTTCATGTATCATTGCTCAAACCAGCACCCTCCAAGCCGTCTGGGACACCTAGGCCGGTATGCGTGGAGTCGGAGGTGGAGTATGAAGTGTCGGGCATACGGGCGTCCAAATGGCGCAGGGGGAAGCTGTGGTACCTGGTTGCGTGGAAAGGCTATGGCCCGGAGGAGCAGTCATGGGAACCGGCTGAAGGGGTTCATGCTCCGCGCTTGGTCTCCTTGTTCCATCGGCGTTTTCCTGCCAGCGCTGGACCCGTGGGGAGCCACTGAGAGGGAGGATGTACTGTCAAGAATTCCTGTCATGCGAGGGGAGGAAAACGGTAACCAGCGAAAACGGACTACATCTCCCAGGATGCTTAGCGGTTGAGAGGTTATGTAAACAGGAGAGCGGTTACATAACTCAAGGAAAACACGCCCTTATGTAAACAGGAGAGCTGTTACATAACTCAAGGAAAACACGCCCTTATGTAAACAGGAGAGCTGTTACATAACTCAAGGAAAACACGCCCTTATGTAAACAGGAGAGCTGTTACATAACTCAAGGAAAACACGCCCTTATGTAAACAGGAGAGCTGTTACATAACTCAAGGAAAACACGCCCTATAAAGGGAGGAACCGGGAGGTACAACGCTGTCGGATATTGTGTTTACACCGACGTACCTGCTTAGTGAAGAGCAGTGTTCCGGAGTGGTGCTCCAGTAAGGTAAGAACGGAGGTAGGTCGAGTCGTTACTCCCTGGGCCGTGTCTTGCCCCATCGTCACCTGTGAAGGACCCGGAAGCTCTACCGGATAACCATTGAGCTTCGCTTTGTGACTCGGCTGAGTCAAAGCGCAGTGGCGCTTTTGCTGGTTGGAGTCGTAACTCCCAGCCCGACCAGAGATACAGGGACTGCCAGCTGTAACGCACACCAGGAGGTGTTTGCCGCGTTACAGACTCGGAAGTCCACGGGATCGATCGAGCGGCTGCTCTCGGTTCAGTCTTCTTTGCTTGTGATTGGGGTATCGGTGACGCATCACCAAGAGGTGACTCCGCGTCCCGGTGCAGTCTGAGGAAGAGGTTGAGCGGCTGCTCCCTTCAGGTAGAGACCCCGGCTGGGTGTTTCCATGACTCCTCGATTCTCCCCAACACTCTTCGTGCCCCTCACAGCCTACCGATTGGCATTGTCGGCCATTTCATTTCTGCCCTCTGTTGGCATACGCCGGGATCGGCGTATATGCAGAGGACGGTTAGGACCATCCGTGCTGTGGGCTGGTAACGTACTTAGCCTGGAGGATTCCAGTGACTATAACCTTTGTTTATTCCTTGTATTATTTTTGCCTTCATTAAAATAACTAAACCTTCACAAGTGGTTGCGTTCTCATTATCGTGTCTGTTAAACGATCCTGAGACGTTCAGGGCGTTACAGATCCCAACCAGGTGGTAATCATGAGTGCTAATCAGAGACAGCTGAAAACCCATTTAAACACAGCCAGAATGAGCTAGCACTTTTCACAATGGCAGGGATTTACCTGATGGCGAGGAGGATGAGGCTGCAGGCTACCGGACAGAGACGGAGGCGAATAAATGAGCGCATTTTCAGAGTCCGCATAACTTTGCTAGGACAGCAAGAGGATGAGATATACGATAAGTATCGATAAGTATAGGCTCAATGCAGCAATGATCCATGATCTAATCAATGAATTGGACCCCATTCTGCAACGACAGACACGTAGGACCAATGCTATCCCAACGCATGTGCAGGTCCTATGTTGCCTACACCTACTGGCATCAGGCAGTTTTCAGGGGGTCATTGCTGTAGCGGGAGGTGTGTCACAAAGCGCACTTTCAAGAATATTCAAAGCATTCCTTGATGCCAGGATGGCCTTGATCGGGTCTCACATCAAGTTTCCTACCACCGCGCTTGACCTTGCAAAAACAAAACAGGAGTTCTACCAGATAGCTCACTTCCCACATGTTTTGGGTTGTATTGATTGCACCCACGTGGCAATATGTCCCCCTGCAGCACAGGAATATTTATATAGAAATAGGAAATGTTACCATTCCCTCAATATTCTGGTGGTTTGCAAAAAACATCATCACTGACATAGTTGCGCAATTTCCCGGGAGTGCACATGATTCTTATATTTTCAGGCAAAGTGGCATCCACACCCGTCTTGTCAGGGGAGAATTTGGAGAGGGACATCTGCTTGGTAAATATGTGTAATTGTTTCTCACTGTCATTGTACGTATGTCAATGTCAAACTGCCACTGACCCTTTCCTTCCTTACATGTAGGTGACAGCGCATACGCCTTGCGTAATTACCTCATGACGCCTTACCTCAATCCCACAACTGCCAATCAACAGAGGTACAATGCAGCACATATTTCAACAAGGAACATCATAGAGAGCACATTTGGCCTGCTGAAGAGCCGATTCAGATGTCTACATAAGACCGGTGGAGCACTGCAGTACAACCCTGAACAATGCTGCAAGATAGTAGCAGCATGTGCCATGCTGCACAATATTGCGACAAAGGGAGGAATGGAAATCGAGGTGTCTTACAGCGATTCGGAGGATGGGAACCAGCAAGTGCCACACCACCATGCAGCACAAGGGGCAAACGCAGCAGAAGGGCGTAGGAGAAGATTGGACATCACACAAAGTTATTTCTGAGGTGAGTACTGATGACACAGAAACGTTATATTGCAATCAAAGTAATCTTTAATTAAATAAAAATGTCATGAGTGTTGAAGCACACTTTTAATCTGACCAGTGTAATGGACATAAGTGGTTTGCAAATGAAAATGTACTTGTAAGTCAGTAAAAAGTCAGATCCCAACAATGCTTACGTCACCATGGTGGAATGTACTTGTACATGCCAGTCTAGCGCTTTCTACCACGAACACCCAGACGCCTGTCAGAGCCAGCATGGTCATCCCCAATGTTGGAAGCGGCTGTGCTACTGCTGCGTGTGTTGTGTCTTCCTGCAGTGCCGACTGGAATTGCCAAACTACTTAGGCTTGAGGCACCCTCACTACCCTCTTCCGGCGTGGAAATGTTTGACGCAATTGTGGAAGCATTAAGCAATTCTACTGCATTGGTCACCTGGTCCAGTGCTTTAGCCACATCCCCGCTCCAATGGCACATTTCAGTTTGCATGGTCACAGACCTACGTGCCAGCAGTGCAGTTGTCGTGGCCAGCCTATTGTTTGATTTCGCAAACAGTTTGAGGTGCTGCATTAGTTCATGATGCTGTCTCTTCTGGAATACATTTCCCTCCTGCATCACCTTGCTCAGTTGCTGCAGACTTTCAGTTAGTACTGCTATGTTGCTTGCCATCTTGCCTATTTGGAATTGCACTGCACGTGTGTTTTTTGTCTGCAGGCGCTGCATACGGAGCATCTGTCACTCAAGACCACCCCAGACATCAATTGGTTGCTACTCCTGCTGTGTCCTGAGTGCTCTCCCTCTTCTACGCCGGACTCTGATATTGGTTCTGGGGACCTGTGGTTGTGGTTGTTGGATGGAAGTGGGCTGTCCATGGCTGGCACCTGGTGTTGCATCAGGCTCATCATCACACTCCATGGTGACTAGGGATGGAACAGTTGCCCTGCGTGAGTTTGTGGCACATGATGGATTTATTTGCACCACGGGTGTGTCCATATGTTCACCTGCGCTGGTGTCCTGCATGTCTGGGGAATCGCTATCCACAGCTTCTACACGTTGAGCATCTGTGAGGTGAATCAGTGCAAAACTGCATTATTTAATGTCTGTGATCAATATGTCACAGTAATACATTTTTGACTTTGTTAATGAATTTATAATCTATTAAACTATTTTGGGTTGTTCCTCTGAGATTTGTCATTGTAACTGCTTGACCTGACTACATCTCCCATAATGCACCTCCCCTAATGAATACATTGTGTACTGGATGTTCAAAGTGTGCACTTGGGCTGTACTGTGGTCATGTTCTACCTTTAAATTTTGGAATAATGGTAACATGCATTCATCTTACCTTCAGATGTGTTTGCTGCTCCGGACGTGTCAAGCTGGGTCACACCTACAACAGCTTCTGGCTGGATGGTGGATTCCACCAAGTCCTCCATGGGAGTGTTCCCAGTGTCTCTTGGTGTTCCCCCTCCTGTCTTTTTCGCCTCCTTGAGCCGGTCAGCCATGCGCACCTTAGCCCGACTGCGCAAGTCGTACTATCGTTTTTTCAGCTCTTCAATGGTGCGGTGTGTCACCCCAATGGCATTGACCCTGTTTTGGATCCGGAGCCAGATTTTCCTTTTCTCCTGCTCTGCCACTTTTAATGATGCCTTTCCAAACAGCTTATCATGGCTGTGGACTACTCCCTCAATGAGGGTGTCAATTTCTTTTTCTGCAAACTTTATTTTGCGCTTCCTGCCTGTTTGGCTCTCCTCTGCTGTTTGTGAGGCTTCCATTTGGTTGAGGAAGTTTTTCTAATGTCTCTGTCCCACTCCTGTTCAGCTCCCAGAGCCAGCTCCTTCCTCTCCCTGAGACTGTACACTGGAAATGAGGCTGGAGCTGCTCACTTCCTGGTTGTGATGTCGTCAGGATGCATCAAAATGCGACTTCGGTAATTGCGATTTCGCAAATAGCGAAATCGCTATTAGCGAGTTCGCAATTACCGGACTCGCTATTATATTTGCGATTTTTAGCGATTCTTTATTTTCTCGCAATTTTTTAGGTGCATCGCGTTTTGCGAGTCTTTATTTGCGATTCCTTAAAAATCGCAATTAAGAACACGCAATTTTTCTATTTGATGCATGTGCCTGTTTGAATCGTATGGGTTACATATATGAGAACAAGATCCGCTAGCCCTGGTAGAGCTCAAGTACAGAACAGTAGCAAATCGCTGGGCTGCTGGAACGGTAGATGCACTGAGAGAGTTTAAGGTAGGAGTTTGCACATTAGGAAAGTCTTTGCTTCCTTTTTGAATCTTGACAGAGATGGTATTCTTCTGATGTTGGGCAGCAGCGAGTTCCAGATTCTGGGTGCAGCCCCAGAGAAAGCTCTGCTGTATGTTTTTTTCTTTCCGGAAGAGGAGTGGTTTCAGCACAAAATCCCTGGCACACCAGGAGTGTTTGACTCCTCCAGAAACCACAATTTTCTGAGCAAGATATGCAGGAGACTTAGAGTGTACCACTTTGTGAGTGATACAGGCTAGTTTGAGTTGGATCCTGGCTTCGTACGGAAGCCAGTTCAGCGCTTCAGGTGCGGTGAAATGTGGTTGAATGTTTTTGAGCCTGTTATGAGTTGTGAGGCTGCGTTAAGACAGGCTTTTAGGAGAGCCGTTGAGATCTTGGGGAGGCCAGGTAAGGTTGTGCATCCATATTAGATCCTAGAGACAATTAATGCCTGTACTCCCATTTTCAGGTCTGAAGTATCTAGGAATGGTTTAAGATTTGTCAGGTAGCTCAGGTGAAACCTGGCATTTTTGGCAAGTTTTTTGATGTGGGCTCACTTATTCAGGTTTTTGTCCAGAGGGATTCCTACTAATTTGGCTGAGTCCACTATGGTTGGGGTGCAGTTCAGCGCGGTGATCGAGTTGGTCCATTCAAGTATGTCAGGGGAGCTTTTCGGAGGGGAAATTAGTAGGAATTCATTTTTCTGCACATTAAGTTTGAGCTGGTTGCTAGCAAGCCATTAAACAGTCAGCTTTAGAGCCTTGCTTATTGTTTTGAACTCCTCTAGGGATGAAATTTTGATGTGATCTGAGTGTCGTCTGCGTACATGGGGAAAGATATGTTGGCGATTCAAAGAATTTCGGTTAATGGTTCCAAATAGAAGTTAAAAAGAGTTGGGAAGAGAGTTGAGCCTTGGGGGACACCAATCGTAATCAGGAAAGGGGAGGATATTGCCTTGGTCTAGAGCTTGGAGGGGGTCATCTACTTTATGGAGAATAGTAGTTTCAGTACTGTGATCTGGCCTGAAACCAGATTGGCATTTGTCTAGCAGGTTGAATGTGATGATGTGTTAGCTGAGTTGTTGTTTCACACAATTCTCAAGTAATTTTGGTAGTAGAGGAATATTAGATATTGCTCTGAAATTGTCTGATTCAGCAGGATTCAGTGTGGGTTTCTTTAAAATGGGGATGACGACATTTTTCAGAGAATTTCTGAGAATGCGCCGCTAGAGGAAACCATACTCTATCACATAACGCACCTTAGCAGGTGCGCCACATAGATGGTTTCTAATACATCCAGTTTTAGACCACTCTTTTTAATTATGACACACATAAGGTCTTGAAGAACGCCAGCCCAGTAGTGAGAGTCTGGCTGAAACATGTTGACCACAGAGGATATTGGAGCCTAATTACCTCCACACATATCCACCTCTCGTTTTTAACTACTGCTGAGGGCCATACATTAAAGTAGCAATGTGTTGTCAATTGGGACCCTACATACAGTGTTTTAAATCACATTCATTTCACCTTCACTGCACACTCACTGCACAAAACCAGCTCCGCTGTATCCAGGTGTTAAAGCACACCCAAGGTGCACACGGTACCTTGGATTGGACCCGATGATGAAGCATGTCACCAACTAGGTTGGTGAGTGAGGGTCTTCTTAAACAACAAATGTGTTGTCTCGCAAACATACACCAGGAGCTTCTACATGGTAGCTATTTCCCTTTGATATATGCATATACCCCAGGGGAAGTGAACTGGCTCCAACCTTTTCCTCTCTCTTCATTTTGATTTTGATCATGAGTGTGTCGAACGCCAATGAGAGATCCAAAAGAACTAAGAGACATGTTTGCTCTTGGTCTAGAGCTTGGGCGGGAGGGGGGGTTATCTACTATATGGAGAATAGTAGTTTCAGTACTGTGATCTGGCCTGAAACCAGATTGGCATTTGTCTAGCAGGTTGAATGTGATGATGTGTTGTCTGAGTTGTTGTTGCACACCATTCTCAAGTAATTTCGCTAGTAGAGGAATATTAGATATTGGTCTGAAATTGTCCGATTCAGCAGGATTCAGTGTGGGTTTCTTTAAAATGGGGATGACTTGACCAGCTTTTAGAGAGTCTGGTATGGACCCTTGCATTAGGGGAGCGTTGATTATTGTGGTCAAGATGGGTATGATAAATTGTTTGGCTGCGGATAAGCAGTTGGATGGGAGCGGGTCATTGTAGTGGTTGTTCGTTTTTATGGACGAAAGAGTTTTTGAATGGTATGGTCGTCATATAAGTTGAAGGTAGTCCAGTGGGCTTGGTTTTTGGGTCCACCTGTAGGGACTGTTTAGCGACTTTTGGGGGTGTCACCCTGGGATGTGAGCAGACGCTAGCATCAGAATTCAACTTGTTTTCCAGAGAGTTGATTTTGGCCAAGAAGGAGGTGAACTCATCATAGCTTATTAGGGATTTTGTTGTTTCTTTAGAGGTTTTTGTCAGTTTGTTCGATTGCTGTTTTACCATTTGAAAGAGCTTTCGAGGTCTGTTCTTAGCGTTCTCCAGTTCCAACCAAAATAATTCTTTTTTTGATTTGAGAATGCTTTTATTGTACGCATTTCTGGTCTTTCTAAGAAGTTTTAGCTGGGGGAGGAGGGGTGTTGTCTCCAATTCCTTTCTGTTAGTCGAATTTTTCTCCTTTTGTTGTTTAGGGACCCATTGAACCAGGGATTTTTGTTTTTAACCTGAGTTCTTTTGAGTTTTAACGGGGCTAGTGAATCAATTATATCAGACATTGTTGAGTTGTAGTAGTCTGTAAGTTCACAGACATTGGATAGCTTGGGGGAGTGGGAGATCCAACTCGCATTGTGCTACCAGCTTCTCATAGTCTAGGCTTTTAGTGTCCTGGAGCCATAGTTTTGGTTTCACTAATTGCACTGATCTTTTCTTAGGCACGCCTGGTATTTGGAAGGAAATAGCATGGTGATCTGACCAGTCACAAGGAACAATTGAAGTTAGCCTGATCACATTTCCTTTGAGATGCTCCAGTCCAGTGTGGAGCCTTTCGAGTGAGTTGGTAGAGCGCAGACTTGAGTAAGTGATTGGTCAGCTAGGAAGTCTTTAAGGATGTTGACCTGAACATCATTGAGGTCATTCCAATGAAGATTAAAGTCTACTAAGAATATATCATTGGAGGGGGGGAGGCGTTTGCTGTAATGATTTCCATGAGGTGGTCTATGAATGGGTCATTCTTATCCGGAGGGTGGTTGAAGGTGTGCAATTTGCACAATTGGTTAGAGTTGTTACTTATGGAGAGAGCGAGATATTCGCAGGAGTCAAGCGGGTCGGAGCAGAGCTTGGTAACGGAGAGGTCAGAGCGCTGGATGCAAGCGATACCTCCCGCTTTTTTATTTGTCTGTCTAGACTTACGATGTTGTAGTTTGGAGGAACCAATAGATCCATGCAGGGCGATGATGCTTCGTTGAGCCATGATTCGCTTAAGATTGCCACGTCAATTTCTTGACTCAGGATGCGTTCTGCAATGTCAGAGGCATGCTTCACTGCTGATGAGCAGTTAAGTAGGAGACCAGAGAGCGGAGACATGGAGGTTTCATCCTGTGATAGATAGTTAAGTTGTTTGCAAGGGCTATAGTGTCTATTAGCCAGCGACAAGGGTTGATGGTAAAGTTAAATTTGGGGGTTGAGTACTGAATTTTGACTAAGCTTGATTTTAGAGAGAGAGTGTTCAGAAAGGAGTAGAAGGTTCCACAATTAGAGAATCGCGTTAATGATGCTCTGAGCTAGGCTGGCTGTTCGGAGGTTCAGAGCTTCAAGGTCCGTTAGCATGGGCAGTACTAGAGGCGAAGGGACAAGGGAATCCGGGCTTGGTGTGTCAAAATCGGGATCCTGATAAGGGCATTGGAGTTCGAGCTCCCAATGGCTGTATTTCTGTGTGGAGAGGTGAGCAGAGGGCTTGTTTGGCTAAGCAGGGTGGTCAAGAGTCTTTTGGGGGGGGGGGTAGGCGATGAGTTCTGGATGGTCTGAGTGCTTTCCGCTAAGGATGTGGGATGGAGACGATCATTGGATGGTAGGGTTATAGGCATAGCCTTTTTGTGAGATTGAGGTGGTGGGGTAGGTGGTACTCTATTGGATTTAGGGGAGAAGCTGCCATGAGCCAAGTGCTGAAGGGACATCACATTGGGGAGATTAGTGCCAGGGCTTTTGGCTTTGGTAGATGTGAGCGGGAGGCCCTTACCCCACAGAACTAACTTTGAGCTGTAGCAGACACTGCTCCGACATGCGTTAAGTGGAGACAGGAGGCGGTGGGGGTGCATTATGGATGGAGGAAAGCACCTGCTCTTTTAGGGTGGGGAAATGGACATCACATTAATTGAGATCCTAGTGAGGAGCTTGGATTAGTACAGTGACAATTTTATAGATTGTGACGTTAAGGTCAGCTCTTAGGTAAGGGAGCGATCATAATTTTGGTGCCATAAGGAATGTTTCTGGTTTCAATAACGTTTTGTAGGTTTATTATGGCTGCTCGCCGTAGTGCTGTTTTTCTGGTGCAGAATATTAGATAATTTACAATGATGCCCTTTTCCATGTTGTAGGATGGGCCGGAGATCAGAGTCTCTGGGTGTCTTCTCAGGAGACTGTGTTTGAAGGCTTTTGAGGTGGACTTGAATAGGTTGGGTGGTACGAGATGGTGTAGGAGTTACGTCCTGCAGCTTTTAGGGATGCTTCTGCCATACTGGTGGGAGTGATTCTAAGATGGTTGAAAGGATAATTTCTATCCGCTTTCTCAGTCAATATTCCTGGACAGAGGAGATTGTGCGAGAGTTATGCAGACTAGATAGATCTGTCCGCTATCACCTTAACTTTCCTAGACCACTGGTCGGGATGTCCAAATGCAGTGTGAAGAGGTGGTGGGTGCGTTCATCAGAGAGTAGAACTAGGAGTAGTGAGGTTGCTATTCTGGTGAATTCCCTACCTGTGTTGTAGGAGGTTATCAAGCGGTCACTATGTTATGTAGGGTAGATTTATAGATACAGTAGTATTTTTGTAAAAAAAAACTATATTGATTTTCTTCAAGGGTCCGAGGTGAAAGGACCTCAATACCAGACCCAACGCCCTCTATCCTATATATATGAGGGCATTTAAAGATGGCCCCTTCTTTGTAAGACAGTTTCTAAGGTCATATGTAGCTAGGGCCTCTTTCCATCCTTGCTGCTGGCTAACCCGGCGAAAGGGAAAAAGGAATCATTCAGGGACAAAATGAAGCCACGCATTTAAAGTCTGATGTACTTCCAGTCATATCATTCAGCTGATTTTGAGTTGCCCCGAGTTAAATTCACAGATGTGTTTGTTTGAATAGTAGGGGTATTGTGAAGCCCGCTACCCATTTACCGTTTCAATTCTAAATTAGGCACATACAAAGACCTCAGTGGCGTAAGGAAACTTGTCTCCAAATTAGTCTCCAAATGAGTGTCTGAGGCTCAAACTGGGAGCGAGCAGGCAGGCGGGACCACAGACGGGGAGCACAGCTCGCCTCCAGGTTGGATCCGGTAGGGAAAAACGTGGCACCGGGCGTTGGCCTCCAGGCCCAGCAGAAGGCAAGTGCAGAGTTTCCAAGGTCCAGGGGTCCCAGTTCCAGATAGAATTGCCCAATGTATATATAGGTTATTTTTTAGAGGAGATTGACTCGAGGCACTGGACCTCTATGGTCTCAAGAGAAAGTACATAGGTAGGGTTATGAGTCAGTAACTCCTCCTCAATTTGTTTGGTGTAAAGAATAGTCAGAGTACTTTGGTAAGTACACAAGTTTGTTTTATTTGTTATAGAATAAAGAGTTCTTTTTCCAAATAATCCAACATAGGAGTTACATCCTTGGTTATTTTTTTTGTCTTTATTTCTTTCTTCACACTGAAAAAGAGCTATCAGCCGACACGTGTTTCGCCCGATGGCTAGAATTGGGCCAGGGATTTTTCAAGGCTTATGTTTCGAGGTAGTAGCATGTCATATTAACAATGAAGATTTGTATTCAGTAGTTCTTCACAATAAAACAAAACAATTTTTTAATCTGTCTCAGAAGATCGTAGTCCGGGGGTAATCCCGACGCGGTGCTTCCCACTGGAGTATCCTGCAGAAGGCAAGCTCAGGGCAATATCCCACAGGTCTTAGGCAGAAGGCGGTCGGTGGCCTCATGCGTGAAGGCCAACCAGGAAAAACAAGAAGCCGCCCCTCCGCAGAGTCTGCAGACAGCTCACCACAGGACAGCACTCAGCAGGCCCGAGGCCTCAAGCAGGAAGCATGGCCCGTTTCAGGGCCGCACCCTACCAAGGAAATCGAGAGACTACCCCACGGCAGAGTCTGCAGGCAGCCGACCAGGCTGTGCGATGGCCGGCGGTCACAGGAGCACTCACCTGGTCCTAAGCATCCTTGTTCCTCCGCAGCAGTCGAGACAACTCTGTCAGCCCAACGCCACTGGGGAGTTCCGACGGTCCGAGCTTCACCTGTCTCCGAGGTCGCACAACACAGCAGCCGACGATGATGCAGCGGAGGCGATCTCATACAGTCCCGGCATACCCAGAAGGTGAGTCAGAACAAATACTCAGCAGCGTTGAAATTGTAGGGAGAGAGTTGCAGTGAGAGCCAGGGTGGTGGATGGCAGGGTTGAACTGGGATAACAACCGATTTGGTAATCCCCAACCCGGAGCTCACTGGAGGGGCTCCTGTACGGCGGCCATCTTGATATCTTAGCAAAAAAATGTAATCCCCAGTTTATCCACTGAGGACAAATAAGCAAATTTTAAAGAGAGCCTGGTACAATCACTGCGAATTCCAACTGACCCCAAGCCTAAAAAACCTATCGAGAGGGTGGTTTGTGCGATTACTTTTTGCATGGAAAGCAATGCTATAACAAAAATTGTCAAAAAAAAAATGCCTTTTAATTCAATCAATTGGCATTACTAAAGATCCACCATTGTATTCCCTTAAAAAGGGACTCAATTTGAAGGAACATTTGTTATGAGCCAAGATGCCCAAGTCAACTTCTTCTGATCTGGCCTCTCTATGGGAGTTCAATAAGGATCATGGGGCAACTTAAAAGTGGGAATTGTGTAATGTGCGATTCCACTTTCAACACTAGGCAATTTATTCACAGTAATATCATTCACAACTTACAAGACCATACCAACTTTAAAATTGCAAAATGTTGTTTACGTGAGTTGGTGCCCATGAAATTGAATCTATGTGGGGCAAACAACACAAAATATTACATCACGGCTGTCACAACACAAGAGCACAATTCGGTGCCAGATTCTATCGGCTTCATTGGTTTCCCATTTTGAAAGTTTGCCTCCACTATGTGACCTACTCCATAAAATGCTTCCACTTTCTACTTTTCTGCTACAAGTTGTTGTGTGGGACTGAGGTGGCTCATTTCAAATGTATCACATATTGAACCCGCTCTTCAACAATTCTAGCCTCATCTCAGCTCTGCTCATTTTAGCTGCATAGTGCTTCCTTCTCTCACCTCATATGCTCCTCAACTGCATCCTATTCTCAGCCCAGCTTTCTGACAATGTTTGCTCTAACTGTTTGAATAGCTCTGCATGGTGCTTTGTTTTTCTGCTAGCATACTTTTGTTCAAAAGGCTAAAAGAATTTGCTATGCTTCTCTTATATTTTTGATATTGCTATGACCCTGTGGTTATCATTTGCATATTTTGTTTCGTAGTACTTCATTGCTAGGTGTCTCAAATATATATTTTGCCCTTCAGTCTGCATATTCTGAACCAAATGACCCATGCAAATCATCATTAGCTCTTTCCTCGATTTTTCTCTCCTCTGTGGGCGTTTTTAGTAAAGTACTTCCTTTGCAAAGAGTTTTTAAAGCGCTCGCCTCTTGTACACTAAAACTTTGTGCTCATTATATCCAAATGGAAGTACCTTTGACTTCATCAAGTAAAATGGTGTCTTCATCTCTTGATAATGTTTCTTCAGCAGCTACTAAAGTAACAACTAAATGGCTGAAAAAGGACCAGCCTTCTCCGCCGAAGCAAACCTCATCAGTCTCCATGGATCTTCTTCTGGAGGAGATTTGCGCCTTGAGACCATTTGTTGAGGAGACAAACTCTAAAATACAATTCCTAGCAGATGATTGAGAGAAACTGGAAGAAAGAGTTATCAAAGTTGAGCATAATGTTGAAACGCTAAACTCATCATATGCCAAAACTGAGGCTCTTCAATCCCAAGTCACAGCTCTACAAAAACAGGTTGAAAACCTCAAAAACAGAAACACTACACAGCGTAATGACAGCGCCTGCATGCCGAGGGGGATCACTCGGGGGCGCTGCTTGCGAGATTGATCCGTAATGAGACGCCAGTGTCTCCTATTCTACAGATGAAGACCGCTGATGGCCGCACGGTGTACAGCCAGCAGACAATTCTAGCCGGAGTATACACAGGGCGAACTGCCACGGCCCTAGAGGAGATGGAAAGGCTCCTTACTACACTACCTTGGTTAGATAATGAGACAGCCAAGTGCTGGATGACCCGATCTCAAAGGAGGAAATACTAGGGGGTAGTAAGTCCCTGAAATCAGCCAAAGAGCCCTGGGAATTATGGCCTACCAGAAATTTGCCCACATTCTAGCAGATCGCCTTTTTGAGGTATACAACAAGGCATCCCAAAAACAGACACTCCCACCTTCCATGAGTGAAGCCGTGGTGGTTATGCTTCCTAAGGTGGATAGGAACGTCCAGCTCCCAAGGTCATACAGGCCCATCTCCTTGCTGAATATTGACATGAGAGTCCTAAGGGAGAATCATGGCGGCACGATTGCAACCATATATGCAGCGCCTAATTCGCCATAATCAAGAGGGCTTTATCCCCAAATGCAGTACGGCCTTTAACCTATGGCGATTGGCGCACATATGGCACTCACCCCTGCTACAACAGGAGGAGTGCGCCCTGGCGCTGTTAGATATCAAACAGGCATTCGACTCCGTCGTGTGGGTGTATCTCTGGGAAGTATTGTGGGCAGTGGGGGTAGGGGCACAATTCTTGCAATGGGTGCAGCTGTTGTACTCGGAACCCAGTGCCAGGATTAAAGTGGGCAGATTGATGTTGCAGACTTTCCGGCTACAATGTGGTACGAGACAGGGATGCCCATTATCGCCACCACTTTTTGCTATGGCAATGGAGCCCCTAGCGGCGGGCCTGCGAAGAGAGTTGGAGGCTTTAGCGATCACGTGGGAGACCAACCATGTGGTGTCCATGTATGCGGACGACACCTTCGTGTATGTCTGGGACCCTGCCCATGCAATACCGATTCTGTTGGGCGCCCAGGAGAGGTTTGGTCATTAAAAAAAAAAAAAAAGCTGTCATTCAGAATGATGGTGCCGAAGGTGGGATTGCCTACTTATAGCATTTCTAGAGCTAGGTCAAAGTGCTCCATATGTTGATAATGAAGTCAATTGCCATCCTGTTTAATTTTTAGGTGATAATGAAGCTACCCATTCTACAGTTCATTCTGTTGGAGTCCCACACCTACCCATCTCTGGAAAAGAATTCCAAGTTGTAGGGATCAGTAATAATCAAATTGTTAATCAGGTCACCGCAGATGACCCAGTTAAAATTGGTCAATTGAAAATAAACACCAATTCATTTTGTGTGATTCAAATCCTGTGAATGTGCTTTGAAGAGGCTTCAGGCCTTGATTATGACTTTGATGGTACTACAGCAGGGGTGGCAACGCGCCGTCCGCTGTAGGACCACCAAAGCCATGGTGCAGCCGCCCACCAGAGGCCGTATTATGGCAAATGCACGTTTTCATTGTTTGAGCTGGGAACACCTTTAAAAATGCCAAAATTCTGTTGTCAGCATTGGTCTGCTACACCGGGGGGGGGCCTTCAAAACTCCATTCTTCCTCTTGGAATCATTAAATACCACTCAGGCCCTCACTCCCTCCCTTTTGACATGGCAGTTCATCTGACATCGCAGGAGTCTCCACTTCCTCCCTTTTGACACAGCGGTTCGTCCGAGTTAATCTCCTGGGGGTATGGAGATTCTGTTCCCTTGTTGACGTTACTTGATGGTTATAAGTAACAAGATGAATATATTTAGTCTCCTGAGATTGAAAGGGTAAAATTATATTCTTAGTAAGTAGCCCTGCACATTTTTGTGTATATTTTCCTTACTGGGAGAATATGTTTTGGGGTTTTCTGGGATATGAATAAGTTTGGGCCTACAGGGATTCTATGCTGAACCTCTTTTCTGTTAGTATAATGTATACCTATTTTCATTGCGGTGTCTTGTTGTTCTAAACAATAGCTCATGATCTCATATTTTCTCCATATAGATATATATACCACTGACCCTGTTCACTATTATCCATATACCTAAGTGGAAGAGGAAATTCTACAGGTACTTATCCCATTATATCATTACGGGCCACAGTGTTGTTTTTTCCCTCTCATAGGCTTAAATTAATACATATAACCTTGTCTCCAGTACAGGAATCATAAGGACTATACAACAAGAAAATCCGTATCTGATGAAATGAAATGAAAATAGGTATTTATAAAGCGCGCGGCTACTCACAAGGAGTGTCCCGGCGCTAAAATCACCAAAGCTGTAACAGAAAAAGGCTCAACCCCTCCAACCCCAATGTTATTGCTGGAACAACCATGTTTTTAATTGTCTCCTGAAAAACAGCACATCCTGGGCTTGTCTAAGATGCAAAGGCAGATCGCTCCACAAGGCGTGCTGCTAAAACCTGAAAGGAACGCCCCCTATCCGAGAGCGGGTAAACTTGGGAGTCAGCACAAGGGAATGTCCAGAGGACCTTAGGACCCGTTGAGGATGATAGCGTTGGATCCTCCTTCTCAGATACACGGCACACGTATCATGAAAATCTCGAAAGGCCAGCACTAAGGCTATTTTTGCATGACAAATAATTTTGAGTATAAATGATTTTTATTTTAAACCCTACACGTAATCAGTGAAATAGATTTTATGCAGTTGATATTTGTTTAATATACGGTTAAGAAATGTGTTTAAAAACATGTTTTGGTTATACCCCATTTTAGTGAAACAGCCAAATTAGTTAAAGTGGTCGCTGTTTCTGTGTCTTCACTCCCCCTCAGGTCCTCGTGCGTATCCTCTCTCCCCACAGGCACCGCGGAAACCGAAGACGTGATGTAATGTGTTTCCTTGCTCAACATACAAAGTCTATTAAAACGTATCTTCTAGTGTACTAGCAAGGTTTTAACATTTAAGGTTACTTCCATTGTGTTTCTTGGCAGATTTCGTTTTGCACAGTCATGATTAGATTTTGATAGAGGTTGCAAGCTATGTTCAAAACTGCTCGGGAAGACTGCATCGCTGGTGAGCAGCCTCCTTACTTAAAAAATGGGATAGTGCTAACATATAATGCCATTTACTTGGCATATTCTGATTTGGCAAAATAAATGTTACATGCATCATGCCATGGTGAGTCAGTGATTTCAGCTAATTTTCTATGCAGGAATTATGTATCAGAACCCCTTGATTTTGGGGGTGAGCCCGATTGTCTGAGATGTTTCCTTGCAGACTTTTCTGTTTTATTGGGAAGTTTGTCCGACTTTTCTTGATTTTGCTGCTCATTTGAGCCTTGTAATGATTTATTGGCTCTTGACTAACTTGTATTAGCTTTGCAATTTGAGCCTACATTGCATTTATTCTGTACCTTTTGATTTGAGATTTATTTAATAAAACTCTAACTTTTCACTGATCTTGAACTCAGTTATTGAGTGGTCTTTATGACTTATTATGCTACTCATCTAAACAGATATGAGGTGGGGTGGTCTTTTACGCAAGATCAGCTCGGAAGTGGAACTTCTTAAGGTAATTGGTAATGTCTTAAAGATTTTGAAGGTGTCATGATTCTTGGGGTACATACTTGAAATTGGGGTACAGGGTTACACTCCCACGCCGGCATATTTTACATTTCACCCAGGCCTAGTCATCAGTGTTACATATGACAAGATGAAGTCCCCAAATATTCAAAACCCTCCTGAATATGCTCTTTGAACCTCTTGTTAAATCAGACTAGTATATGCGTGCAGCCAGTTTAAGCACCTCAATAACATGGATGAAAAAATTCTAAACCAACTCGTTCAAGGATTTCACTCTACCTATGATCAGTGATGGCTAATCCTACATTAACCAAGGATGTCACTCCTGTATATCATGTGTCTTGGTCACTATTACAAGCAGCCAGAGGGTCACATGCAGAGAGACAACACTTGTGGGTATAAAAATGACCAGTAAGACTACATTGCAAAACTTTCACCCACCACCTTGGCCTTCTGAGAGATATACAAATGAAGGTATGTAGCTTTTGTGGTAACAGCTTCCCACATCCAAATAGGGGGCCCAAGAATGGCCCCACCAAGGGCAGAATATCCTTGGCATGTGAGAGCCAAAGTTTGTAATTCCAGCAGTACCTCCCTGTGAAGCAAAATAGTGGTGTCATTCGTACAGATGATCCTGGCTACCTCACCGATGACAAGGACAAATATGTAGCAGAAGTTAGAACCTAGGTTTATGCGGCAATGGGTACGGAACCACATTGAGAAATCCAAAACAACCCTGTGAATGATTCCAGGACACTCCATCACATCACTAATAGACTGTGTTTGTTACTTCTCAGGATCACTCTCACAGTTTGACACCTGCTCTGTCTGCCAGTCCCATCTTTCATGAGGTGGAAACAACTCTCCTATCCCTCTCAGTGATGTGCTCACATTCAACAACAAATGCAATATACACTTTATCAAAATAAAGTTATTTGTCACAATAAAGGCAGTGGGACACTCCTCAGTTGTTGCAACAGCCAGGCATCACTGCCTCATCCACCTTGTGCTTAGATCTGTTAACTTCATGACATGCTGAATGAGTTCCAGAGTTGTGTCAGGGTAGGAGTGCAACTAATACAGATTCAAATTGATGAAACTGTCCATTTAGTGAAGCTGCAATGTGAAAATGGTGTTTAAAAGAAAAAAGAGAATACAAGTTGAAGAACTATAAAAAAGAGAGAAGCTTGGCATTAAGGACAAGATCAACAAATCACAGAACAATGCCATCTTCTCTGCCTGCAGCCGCACTCTGCACATGCTACATAAGATCTTCAAGTGGCTACCCCTACACACGAGAACCATCATGACGCACACCCTCATCACCAGCTGACTGGACTACTGCAACGCCCTCAACGTAGGATACGCCACACACCTCCTACAGAGACTTCAGACCATACAGAACGTAGCAGCCAGACTCATCCTCTACCTTCTCCGATGAACCCACATCACACCCCTCCTCAGGCAACTCCACAGGCTCTACGTACAGAAGAGATGCCAATTCAAGCTGCTGTTCCACATACACAAAGCTCTACATAACCAAGGACACGCATACATTAACTCTGCCGCCCATTTACTTGCCCACACTCCCCGCATCTACCAAAGCAGAAGTGGAGGATACTCCTCCCACATCGCAGCAAAGACCTGAACAGCCTCCCATCACACCTCCAGACCATCACCTCACTTCTGTAATTCCAAATTGGCCTCAAGTCCTGGCTGTTCGAATAGGTCTCTGGGACCTGCAAGCACCTGGATACCATATCAGGTGATTAGCAGTGATTTACAAATCCTGATTGATTGATTGAATGAAAAAGAAGTGGCTTACCCAGGCGTTCTCTTATGTCAAACATCCAAGCAGCTTAGAGAGGCGCAGATGTGCATACATGTGCACTGACCAAATAAAGCTAAACCTAGAGAATACCATTTCATGTTTAATGACCTTGTCCCAGAGGTAAATAGCTCCAAATGACTCCCAAAACAGACTTGCACTTTGGCATCAACCAAGTCATTTCAGATCGTGAATCAGAAAATGCCACCACATTCTCGATGCATGTTGGTCAGGGTATGTACAGTTACCTTAACGTTGACATTTTGCTAAGGTTTTTCATAACTGTAACAGGAAGCTGTATCACGTCTACAATATAGTATTAATGAGGGCAATGACAGCTGGATCAACTAAACCCCAACAGGCTCAAAGCCATGATCGTATACTCCATTACAATATGTGCAAGTTACCAAACAGCATAAATGTTTTTTTTGGTTTACCACAATACTGTGCAAAATACAGATGTCAAGCATTCTATTTTTGTTAATACCATCTTGGCTGTAACAATTTTACCGAGTCTTTTAAGGTACATTGGGCATTTTCACAGGAACCTGAAATCAGCAATAGGACATCATCATCCATATGGGGTTGAGCAGGGTTTTTGGGGTCAGCTTTCTCTTGCTACGAAGCAATAATTGTGGGTGCTGTTGACATGTCCACATTGTCACCGATAATAAGTCTTTGATCCCCCTGTTTCATGTTTCATTCTCCAAGAAATCCCAAGAATAGAAAAGATGTCCAACACCGGAATAAGAATTCCTGTCTCCCAAGACCCCCTACAGTGGACATGAAGATGTTGCAAATGCAAGAAACAGAACTAGGCAAATGTGTGCTTGATGGTTCAAGAACTTTGTTCAACTCACTAAAAGATATCTGAGATGTCTGAGATGTGACTGCTGATAACAAGTGTGTGTACATACCTCTGACAGTGACTTACAAGATTCTTGTAAAAATACCATAGAAAGACAAAGCCATTGCCCAAACAATGCCTGAAAAATGCTTTGGCACTGCATTGCAAGAACGCTCTCTGACAAACCTTGAGATGCCACTCATATGCACACTTCTTGTTATTCCAGTATTCCATGCTGAGCAAGCCTTTCAACTGTTTGACACAAGACACCTGAGCATTATGAAGACCATTGTACAAAACAGTGGGAATGTGTTGTTTCCCCCACTTGGACACCAAGGTAGAATCCCTAGTGGACAGTTTTACAATCTGCCTTGAGTCATGGTCTGGGTGCACCTTTCCCAGTCATTAAAGAGATCACCCATACCATTCCTTTGGCTTGAGCCAATGCAGACTGCCAGATGGTTATCAGCTACTTCTAAAAATAGATTACTTCAAATGCTTATAGATTGAAATAGTCCAGCCTAGTCTGGGTGGTCCTACTGAAAGCTGAAAACCTACTAGTAACTTTTGATTTTATCAAAGTCCTGCAAACAATGGTCCACCGTTCTTTGAAAAGGAATTTGTGAACTACCTTGAGTCCCATATCAAGTTATCATCATAGTTTCCATAAGTCAGTGGTTAGATTGAATGCTTCATGCAGGCACATGTTGGAAGTTCTAAATATCAGAACACTGAATGGGCTACTGACTGTTGCTTGCCAGAATACAGTTGCGCCCCATACATCACACCTACTGTGTATCTACATCTGTCGGTATAAGGTGAATGGCTCCATAATGTGAATACTCCTGGAGGCCAATATCCACCAGGAAGGGATACATCTTTTGAACTGAAGCGATTGTTTCTCTGCAAGCGCAGACCTATGACCACATTAACTAAAAGCAAGCAGCTCAAAAACCTGACCTGTAGGTTTTTTCTATTGCAGAATCATTGTCTTAGAAACAAATTCCAAACATTCCTCTAGTTAACACTAAGGTTTACCACATGTATCTAAGGAATGCTCCTCATCACCCAGAAAAATGGTGTGAAGTTATGCAACATTGTCTCATTACACATGATATTATGGTGGTCAGTACTTGATCAGGCTCTCTACATGACTGCCGCATGGCCTCCGAGATGTCTCAATGAAAACACTGGTCATGCTACGAATGTAGGGAATAAGACCTTATGTAATGGTGAAAGTCCAATAGAAGATGGAAGATTGGAAATACCACCTGACCTTGCAGTTAACAACGAAGAACCATGCACACCAACTCAGCTTAGAAGGTTTCAATAGGAGGATGGCTTGTGGACACATCTGGCTTGTCCAAAAGACTGAAAAGTGCTCTATTGTAGAATAAATGTGCCAATGCCATAACCATTCATTTGTTTTATTCCCTACATGATGCACGCACTTTTCCCATGTAGTTGGTAAAGTATAAATTATCAACAGGCTTTTGTGGTTACGGAAAGCAACAAACATCCATCATAGTAAAACCCATAAAACACTTGCTACAATAAAGCTGGCTGGTCTGTCATTATGGGGACAGTACAGTTATACACTGTAACTTGTGTTTTTGTACCTCTTTTGGTGTCTTCGCCAAACATGCCTATATCTTACCTTCACCACAGCAGTGCAACACATAAAAGTATATTGTGCTGATTTAGAGTTTGACTGAGAGTACCCTGCCTAATTTAGAGAAAGGCAGACCAAAAATATGTCGATGATAGAGCCTACTCCAGCTCCATCACTGACATACTCCTCCAACGGGCTGACAGGAACACTGGCCGTCAGAGGTGAGTAATCCAACCACTCGCTCAATGTAGAGTGGGTGATTGGATGGTCTGTGTTAGAAATTGGGTTTCTGATTGGCAGTGGTATGCACCGTGTCCTAGCATGAACCACAGTCCTAGTCAGGGTAAGTCAGCTACAACCTAAATTAGCCTGTGCTTACCCTGTGACAGGTTGGTACAGTGCAGGCAGTCTTAACTTAAGAGACGATGCGTAAAGTATTTGTGCAACACTTCAAACAGTAAAACCATGAAAATATAATCCACACCAAGTTAGAAAACGAAAGCTCAATTTTATGAACAAAACAAGATCAAAATGGCAAAAATCCAATAAGTAGAACTGGAGTTATGGATTTTTTAAAAATATTTTGAAATATAGTGCTTAAAAAAATAAAGCGCCAACCGGGGCTATCTGGTCGTGCTTGACTGGGTCAGATCCAGAAGTTCAGGCCAACTGCAATGGAGCACAGGCCGGATACAGGAACTAACCTTGTCCCGCTGAAAAAGTACCTTTGAATGGAGGCTGCGTCCATAACGAAGACCTGAAGCGGGGAGCAGAGGAGGTGATGCGTCGTCTGCAAACCCTTCACAATGAAGGCGATCCATAGTCATTGAGCCACGCAGCCAGTGATACGATGAGCTCGTCCTCAACAGCAATGGCGATGCATCAGCATCGAGGAGAGATGCATGGATTTTACAGGAAAACAGCATGAAACCCACTTCAAAGGGCACAGGCCTGGATTGGAACCACTTGGCAGGGCAGGACTCACAGTTGGCAAAATCAAGAGGCTGCAGCAGGGTTGTTGAAAGTTTTGATGTCCCTGAGACTTTGCAGCAGGAGGCATGAAGTTAGCCCTTGGTGTCACTTTGGTTCTGGGAATGCAGAGATGCAGGTCCAGTCCTTCTCACTCACAGGAAAGGAGGGCAGCATCAGCAAGGCTGGCACATCAAAGCAGGTGTATAGCAGGGTCCAGCAGAGTCCAGCAGAGTGACAGTCCTTTCAGCAACACAGCAGACTTTCTTCAAGGCAGAATGTCTTATTTTCCACAAGTGTACTGAGTTGGTTGTGTCAGGAGTCCAGTACTTATACCCAGTTATGCCTTTGAAGTGGAAGAGACTTCAAAGCGAGGCCTTTGAAGTGCACACAGTCCATGCCCTTCCTTTCCTGGCTCCAGACTCACTACAGGGGGTATGCAGATCTTTGTGTGGGGACAGGCACAGCCCATTCAGGTGTAAGTGTAAGCTCCTCCCTCCCATCCTTACCAGGATGACACATCAGGATGTTGGTGGCCCATCAGGATGTTGATGGTCCAGCGGTCACAGCTAAGCTCCCTTTGTGGCTGTCTGGAGGGAATGCACAAAGCACATTTGTCACCCACCTCAGTCGTGTTTTCAGAGACAGGGAGAAGGCATGGAATGGTTGAAGTAAGATTATGCCAAATTTCTAAAAGTGGCATTTTCAGACCTGCAACATAAAATCCCTTTTTTTTTTTAAGTTTAAATTTTATTGAAGAAAATTGTTTATAAAAATAGGAAGACTTCATATGGAAAATGAGATATAAACATTATAAGAATACAATCTTCATCAATAACAATCTATAAAAAGAGAAGAAGGAAAAAGGGAAAAGGGGAGGGGGGTCAGGGAGAAAAAGAGGAACAAGGGAGGCAGAAAGTAAAAAGGTAGACATCATCAAAATTAGACATAATACCTGAGCTAAAAACTTATAAGCATAGAAAAATAGAATGTAGAAAATATAGATTAACTGTAGTTAAAGCAATACAACGAAAGGAGAAACCATATGTGTAAATGTGAGAGAAGCAAAAAGACATAAGTATATCAAGGAGGTTTACGAACTTCTTCGGGAATGTTAACAGGCGTAATATTGGCGGATGCAACACAGGTTAGATAGGAGGATAATGGGAGCCATAGAAGATCCCTTTTGATGGAAAGAGATATGGGAGTGACATAATTAGTGTCTAGTCTATGATGAAAGCAAACAGCATTCCACCATGCGTTGAACGTGACTTTATCTGCTTGTTTCCAATTAGAGGTAATCAAATGCAAAGCTATTGCTAATAATCAATCAATTAGTTTGGAGTTAGGAGATGAAGAAGGCCAGGCCGGTGATAAAGAACCTAGGAAAATGTTAGTGTGTGAAAAAGAAATTTGGGTTCGAAAGATTTTGTTAATTTGAGACCAGACCAAGCTCCAGAAGCGAGAAATGGGAGGGAAGTCAAAGAGCATGTGTTTTAGGTCAGCATCTACACAGGAACAGGACCAGCAGGCGGGAGAAGAATCAGGAGAAATAGAAGCCAACTTCACGGGAGTAAATAAAATACATTTATAAATTAAATATAAGGTTTGAGAAGTATTAGCAGCCCTTAATGTCTTATGAATCTTTAGCCATAGCTTATCCCAAAGGGAAATAGGCCAACATTCGGCTAAGTCTTTTTCCCAAGCCAATTCAGCTTTCCCCTTGTCTCTAATCAAAGTGAAAAACAAGCATTTATATAAAGAAGAGGCAGATGGGGAAGATGATAGTAAAGAAAAAATAGTGGAGCAAATGGACGAAGGAGTGGAAGTAGCCGGTAGAGAGTGTAAATATTGGGAAAGAGAGGAACTGAGTAAGGTATATTTATCCTTATATGAGGATGGTAATGAAAATTGTGATCGTAAATCCAAAAAGGACCTGGGTATGTTATTAACTAATAGCTGGGAGATCCAAAGCAACCCGTTGAGCTTCCACGTTTTCCAATAAATTGTTCGATTATTGATACGTAACAATTTATTATACCAAATGGGTTGTTGATCTAACGAAGAGGAGGAAGGGTAAGAAGAAGGAAGAAGAGGTACAAGAATTTTACGCGTATGAGAGATAACTGGTGCGCGAAAAAGAGAATTATTGTTAGTAAAGGGAAGTGATTCTTTAAAATCAAAAGGGGACAAAAAATATTTTTCTATAGTCAGCCAGACGGGAGGATGAATTTGATGTGCCTCAGAGAGCCAGCGAGAAGACTGTTTTAGAGAGAAGGCATAATGATAAGATTTAAAATCAGGAAATGTAAAGCCAAACAGAAGATTTATCTGCTTTTAGGGGAGGTTTATTTTTCCACAAAAACTTGGTTAAAAGAGAGTCAATTTTTTTAAAAAAGAAGGCAGGAATGTGAACTGGAATCATGAAGATAAAGAATCAGAGGAGAAAGCATCATCTTGATAGAATCTAGACGTCCCCACCAAGAGAGAAAAAGTGGATGCCAACGATCAATAGAATCAGAAAGAGTCTTTGTAATACTATCAAAATGTATCTTTAATGTATCTGAAATGGAGGAGGAGAACCATAAGACCAAATATTTAATCTTAGAAGTTTGCCAGGAAAAGCCAGTTTGTATAAAATCTTGTTTAAGACAAAGAACATTTAGAGGCAAAACCTCACATTTATCAGAATTGAGACGATACCCAGATTATCGAGAAAAATTATCAACCTGAGATAAAAAGGCAGGTATGGAGGTAGTCGGATTGGAACAGTATAAAAGAATATCATCCGGAGAGATGGATAATTTGACATGAGAGGAGTCAAGCTGAAAGCCAGTAATCTTTTCATCCAGTCTAATTTTAGTTAAAAAGGGTTCCAGGGCTATTATAAACAAAAGAGGAGAGAGGTGGCAACCTTGAGGCACTCCCCTGAAAAGTTTTCCCATTCATAAAAATAGAAGATTTAGGACTAGAATATAATATGGAAATAAGAGATATTAGTTTAGGGGGAAATCCTATCCATTTTAGTGCCCGAAACATAAAATCCCAACCGATTCTATCGAACGCCTTTTCTGCGTCCAATGCTATAGCCGCAATGGGATAATCAAGAGAAGACGCCTTGCTGAGAATATTAAAAAAGACTCTGGAATTGTCAGAAGATAAACGACCTTTTACAAAACCCGATTGTTCAGGACCAATAAGGTTAGGTAAAATAGGGTCAATGCAAAGTGCTAGGATTTTAGCAAAGATTTTATTATCCAGGTTGACTAAAGAAATTGGTCTATAATTTTTACATAGAGATGGATCTTTATTGTCTTTAGGAATTAAACAAATCATGGCCTCTTGAAAAGTCCCAGATGAAGAACCACTAGAGATAAAGTCATTGTAAAGTGATAAAAGATGAGGAAGTAAGAGATTAGCAAAATGGGCGTAAAATTCAATAGTAAATCCATCTGGACCCGGGGCCTTCCCTCTTTTTAATAGTGATATAGTGCGTGTAATTTCAGATGTCGTGATATCAGTCTCTAAGGAAGAAAAATCCGTGTCATAGGGCAAAGGAGGTTAAATAGATTGAAAATAAGTAGAGAGATCTATCGAGTTTGGCTGTTGTTCAGGGGTGTATACATTTTTATAAAAAGAAACAAATGCATTTAATATATCCGCGTCTTTAAAGAAAGATGCACCAGTGTCATTTCGTATAGATTCTGTTTTGGTCCGTTTACGTCTGAGTTTCAGATAATTCGCTAACAATTTCCCCATCTTATTTTGACCTCCATAATATCAAGCACTACATTTTAGAAGATAAGAAGAAGCGGCTTCAGTAGATATTTTGTTAAAAGTAAATTTTGCGTCAATAAGATTTTTCAATGCGGATTCAGAGTTCGAATGATAAGAAGCATATTCAAGCTTTTTGATTTTAGAAAGTAATTGGGAATTTTTTTCTTGAAAATTCTTTTTCTTTTTTGAGACAAAATTTATAATAAAGCCTCTGGCAGCAGCTTTAAAGGAGTCCCAAACCATTACAGGGGAATAGTCTGTGGTAGAGTTGAAAGAAAATAATTCAGAAGCAAAAGAAGTGAATTGGCTTGTGAAGTTTGGATCTGATAGCAACGCATTGTTAAAATGCCATCTGCCTGCATGAGGTGTAAAAAGAAGTAACTCAAAATCAACTAAAACTGGAGCGTGGTCCGATATCAAAATAGAGCCAATTTCAGGATGGGAAACTTGTTGGGATAAGGGTTTACTGAAAAAGAGATAGTCTATACGAGATTGTGAGTGATGAGGAGGGGAATAGAAACTATACTCTTGAGTAGTAGGATTGCAAAGCCTCCAGATATCAACTAAGGATTTACGGCATATGGAGGATGTAAATTGTGAGTGCATCTTTGTGGTCGTAAATTTAACAGACGATCGTGTATCCAAAATAGGGTCAAAAACCTGATTACAATCCCCACCAAAAATAATATGCTCATCATCAAACAAAAGAAGTTTATCTGATACCTGTGACCAAAATGTATTATCTACATTAACTGGTGCATACACATTAAAAGAAGAAGAGGTATTTGATTTATAAGAAGTTTGACAATTACCCAACGACTCTCTAAATCAGCTTCTTGATGCGTAACTGTAACTTGGTATTTCTTATGACATAAGGTAGAAACTCCGTTTTTTTTACCTAACGCAGGGGAAGAAAAGACATTGCCTACCCAACTGTGTTTCAGCTTAGAAGCCTCAAGTTCTGATAAATGCGTTTCTTGAATTAATGCAATATCAGTGTTTAATCTGGCTAAATGTGTCAGCACCCTTTGTCTTTTAATGGGGTCATTTACTCCTTTAACGTTCCAAGTTACAACTCTAAAAATGAACCATCAAATATAACATGAACAGTTATTATGCAAACAGTATAAGCATTACAATTTTTACTACATATGAGAAAGAAGTTAGAGAGCAGAATAATGCAAGAGAGACTCAGGAATGAAAAGAGAAAGAGGATAAGAATGAGAAGAATATTGTAAGGTATAGGGAAATAAATGGAGAAAGAGATAGAGAAAAAGAGAAAGGAGAAAAATAGGAAAGGAAATGATTGAGAGAGATGGAAACACAGAACAAAAGTACAATACAGATGTAACAGATGACAGTAAAGGTTGTAAAAAATAGAAAAGTGAGAAGAAGAAAGATTAAAGGAGAAAAACAGGTAAGGAGAGAGCTGAGGGAGAGCAAAACACAAAACAAAAAATACGATATAAAAGCAGCATTTGATAGTAAAATAAAATGTCGAAAAGACATACCACAACAAAGCAATGAAAAAGGGGATGGTGGGACCACATGAGGAAGATAGCACACCGGGTTGAGGACTCCGTGAGGACGCAGCACAGGGAGAACGGTCTCTAGGGAACAAGAAGATAACATATATCAAAGGGTCACAAAAACTGCACCTAAAGGGGTTCAAAAAGAAATAATGTTAACAACGGGACTTACTGCAAGACAAAAATACAGCAGTGAGAAAGATATAACAAATACAATAACATAGAATGGATTGATACTCAAAACAATTATGCTCGAGGAATGTCCATAGAAACATCCCTACAAGAGTTCAGGAATTGTTGAAGCAACGCTGGATCCTCATATTTCGTTGTTTTATTGTTGTAAGTCACTTTGAAGAGGCACAGGTGGAATAAGCCATAACGAGCATTCAAAGAGCGAAGAGCAGGCCTCATTTCCAAAAACCTTTTTCCGACGATCAGCAGTAGCTTTGGGGTAATTCTGCGCAAAGAAAAGACTGGAGCCATTCCAAGTGATCTTTCCTTTCTGCTTGGCAGCCTGAATAACTTTAAGTAAGTCTGTGTACTCTAAAAAGTACAGGATGACACCCCTAGGCCTAGTTGAAGAGGGAGAGGAGATAGAAGAACTTGAAATTGAGCCCAAACGATGTGCTCTCTGAATATTCAAGGATGGAGAACTTGGAAGGCCAAGAAGCTTAGGTAAAAATGATTGGAAGAAAGATAAAGGATTCGTTCCTTCAAGGCCTTCCGCAAGCCCGTAAATGCGAAGATTATTACGTCAGTTTCTGTTTTCTAAATTTTCGACCTGTTGTTTGAGATTTTGAATTTCTCTGGGAAGACAAGGAACTTGGTCAGTGGCTATTTGGATTGTAGCGACTTTTTTCTCAAGATCCTCGACTTTTTGTTCAGTGTGCGACCAATTAACTTCGAGAATTTGTAGACGTGAATTTGTTTCAGCCATATAGGGTTTAAGTGAGCGAATTTCCTCAAGTAAAAGCTCCATAGAAATAGAAGGAGAAATATTGGTAGGGGAGGGAGGATTCGCTTTCACTCGTTTTCTAGGAGTAGAGGCAGAAGTGGATGGTAATTTAGATGAAATTTTAGAGGTTGTGCGACAAGCAAGGGGAGAGGAGTTTTTAGTTGCAAAAAAGTCAGTTGTTGCATCCTCCATATTGTCTTGTAGTACACTAAAAGGATTGTGGTCTTCCAAGGACCTGTTGGGTGTAGTAATTCGCTGAGAAGAATTCCGGTTGTAGCGTGATGTTGCCATTGGAAGTAAGAATAGCAAAACAGGCTCCAAAATGGGGGGGCCAGAGAAGAGCGAAAGAAAAGCTAAATTGAATGTCTATAAAGGCCAGCCAAAAATGAGTATCTTAGTAGCAGGAGTTCAGTGAATTGTATTATGAGACAGGAGATAAGCAATATGCAAAGGAGGTGGTAAACACAGCAAAAATGGCGGCCGCTTCAATGCCGCGGTCAGCAAACGGCAAATAATTGAAAAATAATGTGAAACTTCTTCCCCCAGCTACGCACAACAAAAATCACAATGTAGGTCTCAGACTTTTTGAGAAAAAGGTGAGCAAATACCCTACAATGTAAGCATGGGTGATTGTAACCACATCCAACTGAAAATGGCGGTCGCTTAATTAGAGTCGGTCTGCAGGCAGTAGGCTGCTCAAAAGCAGTAAGTTTTATCCTATCTCCAGTACTATATAACTACATTCCATAGCACAAGCATTTGGGAAGAGAGAGCTCACATTTTACAGCCCTGCTGCGGTAAAAGATAAGCAGTGGCTCTGAGGCTCAGCACTAACAACAAAATGGCGGCCATGTTGTGAGGCTCGAGGTACAAGAATTCATTACCTCATAAACAGCAGAATTTTGTCAGGTTGTAAAAGTCCATAAGGAATGTCCCCATAATAAGGAGCGTTTGGAAGAAAAAACTTAATTTACCATGCAGTGTGAGGCAGAAGACTGACAGCGGCTACTGGGATCGGCACTGAAGACAAAATGGCGGTCGCTACTCATCTGTGCATCCCAGGCAGCAAAAAGTAGAAAAACAGCAATTTCCCCCTCACAACTTCCATCCGCAAAGGTCTCCGGAGAAGCAGCAGGAGTTCTGCTGTGATTAGAGGCAGTCTTGAAGACCGGGTAGCCGTTTAAAATCCCCAGAGAGCTCCCGTTGCCACTACGTATCCATGGAGCTCCCGAGAACGGCAGCCATCTCCTCCGGTGCCTTAGCCACGCCCCTAAAATCCATCTTTACCATAAGTTGTGATTTTAAATTGTGAATCCAGAGACACCATAGTTGAAATGTCTATCTTTTCCCAACTGGAAATTACACTTATAAAAGGTAATAAGGTAATCCTAATGTTAACCTATGAGAGAGATAGACCTTGCGGTAGTGAAAAACTAATTTAAGAGTTTTCACTATCAGGACATGTCAAACTTAAAAGTACATTTCCAACTTAAGGACTTATATGTAGCAAAAAGGAAGGTTTGGGCCTAGCAAGAGGTAGTAAAAAGGAAGGTTTCGGCCTAGCAAGAGGGTTAACTTGGCAATTCGACATGATAGTTTAAAACTGCGCATACAGGCTCTGCAATGACAGGCCTGAGACAGCTTTAAAGGTCTATGGCACAATAAGTGCTGCAGGCCCACTAGTAGAATTTAATTTACAGCCCCTGGACACATGTTGAGCACTTTACTAGGGACTTGTGTGTAAATTAAATATGGCAATTGTGGACAAGACAATGTTACCATGTTTTAGGGAAATAGATAATGCACATTAGCACAGGTTAGCAGTGGTAAAGTGCCCAGAGTCCTAAAGTCGGCCAACAGGAGCTCAGAAGGCAAACAGTCAGGGGAAACTATGCCAAGGATGCCAAGTCTAACAGTCAGTGTTTTTTTGCTGTCTGTCGCCACAAGGCAAAACTAGGTGGTGAGGGTTATTAATAAAATAATAATAAACCATGGGAGAACATTTACAACACCTACAAGAACTACTGTGATGGGAGTTCCAGTCAATGTTCAGTGTTGTCTGTCAGCCTGGCAGACAACTTTAGATTTGGTGATTGGAGGTCTGTCAGGATAGCGGGGACAATGTCCGCTACCATTCCAACAGTGTACCCTCAGTCCACCAAACTTTAAATCAGCCCCTATGTCTTTTGTTGTTAGAATCTCCAACAAAATCTTCCAACCTGGTGGCAGTCTCCATGCCACAGCAGTCCTTATGCAAACAAAAGTAAAAGTCTTTATTAGTTCAGTCGTAAAATTAAAATTGTCTGAGCTGTGATACTTTTAAGGAAAGACTGAAAATAAAAGGCACAGATCATACCATACAACATTTTTGGGAATAACATTGTGATCTAAGTGGTACCAGTGGTGCAGTGATATGGAGGCATTGTATATAGTCTGTGTCAAAACATTTGTATAGGGGACTTCCCCTCTCAGAATAAGCACGTTATTTTAAGGCTTCAATGGGAGAAATCTCTCTATCACTTTTACTATTTAATAATGGTTTATTTAATTTAATTACTATGTAATTAAAAACACCTCACTCGAAATACAATCATAACATTCAATATGGCATCTTTTAACCGAAGTATTTTTACGTACATTAAATATGAAATACTATTATGTAAAAAAATATGTAAACAAATTCAAGAGTTTGCATCTATTGTACATGTCTGCGGCTTCCAGGTAATCATTTTCTATTTTATCTTTGAACTTTCAAAGAACGATAATGGTCGTGGCAAGTATTAAATGAGATGAATCCATATATCTTAATACTATATTTCTTGTTGCATATTTAGATATATAGATGATTCCCTTGTCCTCTTATCTCCACTTTTTCCCCATAACAGCAGAAGTAAAAACAAATCCACCGTGATATGTTATCAATGTGTTTGCTTTATACGTTTCTGTCATGAAAATCTGAATTGAAAGTAAACTCGAGCGACAAAAAACAGAGGTATCATTGCCAGCCCTCAACTCTTTTCATTGAAAAAAGGGACAATACACCGTTCACCAGGCAAACAGTAATGCAATGCATTCCTTTCACAGCTCTTACGCAAATTGCATTGTACTTTTTACCCAAAAAACACAGTAGTTGAAGATCGAACAATCCGCAGAACAATCCACCATGGAAATGAGAGTGCTGTACATTTGACTTACTAGGCAGAAAGCGGGGCCCCTTTAGAGAACGCATTGTTTGCATTGACCGAGACCCAGTCCCGGTGGAAGTATATAAGGCCAGCCAGATAAACCCACTCACAACAAGTAGACCAGCTCTGGCGCCATCGACAGCAGCCCTCCAGCCAGCATGGGGAAGGTATGAGAGATGCCTCTGAACGCTTTGTCTGGTATTCCTCCTATTCTCGTTTGCACACACGTTGTTCACTGATTCCGTTCAGGCTGAACCCACCCCTGGAATAAAGCTCAAAAGCTGGCGTTTGTACGATTATGGATAATTTTTGAGCTCTGCAAACGTTTGTAACTACTTTTGCTATCACTGCTGTTACCTTGTAGTTTATTTTCTGTTCATTGTGATTAGATGATGTGGAGACTTTCGCATTTCCAATGCTAAATGCACGTCTTAAAAGTAATGCATCCATATCAGGAGTAGGAAGATAAGCACAATGACATATTTAAATAATAAATTAACATTTAACTAATATAAAAAAAATCAGCGCATAAAAAATCACTCGGTGTCGGTCATTAAATTATTTAACAATTAGCCACATGGTGGAGAAGTGAGCAATATTAATTACACTTTTGAGTGAACCGCATCCGAATTAGTTGTAAGATACACTTACGTTTGACGTGCACGCACACATATATGTACAGATATGTTAAAACATAAAATAATCAAGAATTGGCAAAGCCAATAGGTCTCGGCTGCCAAAGGGGAATCTATTGGGTTTGCCAATTCTTGTTCACATTGGCATTAGCAATTGCCAAATTGATTGCCAGCGCGACATAGTGCATGCATCATGATGTGAAATGGGGAGCAGGATTAGGGAGCAACGGATGATTGGGAGAACAGGAGCATACCAAATAAACAGTGCACGAGGGGCTGGATGAAAAGACAAAGGATGATGAGACAGGGAGTCATGATGTGGCAAACCAGAACAAAGGATCAGCGTGGAAGGTATATTAGAAGGATCAAGAAAAACATGCATTCTCATGCAGTGCTAACAACTAATTTCAGCAATAGAGAACGCATCTGTAAAACCGAACTACCACTGAGGAGGGTAAATACAAGATTAGGTAAGACAGCTATTGAATCAAGATCAGACTTCCTAGATAAGCAAAAAGTTATCCAATCACGAGCATAGGGGCTGGCCAAAAGCCCACTCCAACTATACGTAATGGTTCAGAAACAATAGGTCCTGGCAGGCAGTTAACGCTGGCTACAGCCAAGACCTAAAAATGGAAAGCTCACTGATAAAATAGGCTTTACAGCACTGCAGTGAGTTTTTGGTGCCCCATTTTCAAGCATGTGTTCAGAGAAGCGTACATACTGTCCAAGTCCTGACTGCCCATACTGCGTACCAGCCGTTTCCAGAGGAAGCTGGAAGGGTGAGACTGGTCTAGTTTTGTCATAGAGATAATTTGTTACTTGCAGTTCATAAGTTACAATCATAATATAGCACAGTGAGCAATTGTTAGAACTGGAATTCCTGGTTGGCTGAAGTATGCACCCAGGTCACACAGGAACAACCACTCTAGTCAGGGAAAACTAGATACACACTTGTAACACACAAATACACAGTAACACAATGAATACACCAAAAAAAGACTCCACACAGGGTTAGAACAACTGAGAATATTTATCTGAGCAAACTGAGACCAAAATGACAATATTCCAATCAGTGGAAGCTAAGATATGAATTTTTAAAGATCAAATGCAAATATAGTGCTTAGAAGTCACTAGCGGTCAAAAGGTTACTTGAGGTTGCGAGGGACTGGTGCACAACCAAAGTTCGGGCCGACCGCAATGGATGGCAGGCCGGCTACTGGACCCACCCACGGTCCGCTGAGAAAGTACGTTGGATCGATCAAAGCGTCACCTCGTCACCTCTGAGCGCACTATGCATCACTCTTTTCTATGCAATTGGGTCGCTGTCAAGCTTTGCAGAAATGAAGGCAATGTGTCATCATTGATCCGCACAGAGCATTGTCGGCAGGCCGCGTAGGCTGTAGAACCAATGTAATTGTACAGCCTCTTAGTCGGAGATGAAGGATGATGCATTGGTTCCGACCGGCGCAGTGGTGATAATGCTTCCGTTTTGTAGCAAAACAGCTGCATAATCCACTTCTAAGGCCCACAACTTGGAGAGAGCACCTCAGGCGAGGGTAGGACTCACAGAAGGCAGAGTACAGCAGCATCAGCAAATTTGTAGGAAGTCTTTTGTGTCCTTGGACTTCAGAAAAAAGGAAGCAAGCCAGCAAGCACTTGGAGAGCACTTAGAGGGAAGTTAGAGTCCAGCTGTCTTTCAGCAGAGTCAGGAGCAGCAAGGCAACAAGCAGAAAAGCAGTCCTTCCAGCAAAGCAGTCCAGTTAAGTCATTGAAGCAGTACAGTAGTTTTTCTGACAGAGCTTCAGTTCAAGATCCAGGAATGTTTGATTTAAGGGGGTCAGAGACCCAGTACTTATACCTAAAGTGCCTTTGATGTAGGGGGTGACTTCAAAGCAGCTCTCTGAAGTGCAGAGGGATGCCTTTCAACCCAGTCCTGTCTGCCAGGCTACTTGTGAGGGGTCAATCAGTGCTTTGTGTGTGGACAGGACACTACCTAATGGAGAGTAAGTGTCAGCCCCTACCATTCCTCCCTGCCCAGGAACACACATCGGAATGTAGATGAATGCAGGTGAGTTCTCAGAATCCAGATGAGCCTCACCTTCCTTTTTTGTGGCTGTCTAGAGTGAATGCACAAAGTGTATCTGTCAACCAACCCAGAAATGTGTTGGAGACAGGCTGTACGCACAAAGAGCAGTAAGTACAGAGAAATGTCCACTTTCCAAAAGTTTCAACAATGCACTAACCATCACGTTTGAACTGCTATTAACATTATTTAACAGAGTAAGGCCATTCAATGAATTATATGATCTTAAGTATTTATTTACTATATTGATGTCATCTTTTTGAGCTAGTGAAATAGTTTATTTACTTTAAGAGTCAGACCAAGGGGGAAACTTCCTTTTCCCCATTTGTCAACATACATTGAACTTTACATGTCAAACATAAAATAACACTGTTGTACACAAAAAACATAAATTACACACATTATTGAGCCAGTCTTGTCTTTCAAACAGGCAGCAACCTTACAACTGTTTCAACAACCAAATTCTTTGTCAATATTGCGGTGCTGCCCACCAAAGGGAAATATTGCTAGGCCTAGTAGGAAGGTAGAAATTTGTATAACTTCCTACATAGGGCAAAATGTATTAAATACATATTCCCTGTGTTATGTGGTGCCCACGCGTTTCAAGCCCCAGAGTAAATGTAGGGATTCTCTTCAGGGCTTAGACTGGATGCAATCGAAAAAAAGAAAAAATGGGGGAAGGTTCAAGAATCAATTTCTAGACTCTCCTAAAAACTAGTTACATATATACAAATGTGGTTCTGGTACCTAATTAAATGTTTTCTTGCTTTTGTATGGGCACAAAATCAGAATTCAAAGGAGTTCCAAGTGACTCCGACTGTAATGCAAATAATGCCATGATAAGTGTGCGCACCAATCAAAGACCACAAGGTAGCACTTCTGTAGTGTGAAAATGCAATAATAACTTACGTTTGATTGTTAAAAAAATACACTGATTAGTGATAAAGCCTCATGGCGGTTTATTCAAGTGATGTCGTCATCCTTATACGTAGCGGCGATCAATCTCTTAACCGTTCATTCTGAAAACAATGAAATACTCCGTCTCAGTAGAGGAAAGAGGTTACGCGATCATTGGTAGAGTTTGATACAGTTGCATAGCTGACTTACTTTCACGGGCGCTCGTCGAAGCGTGTTAGGGGTCTTGACCTCACTTCGTTCATGCATTCACTTATGAGTTAACAGTTGTTTTGTACTTCTTACCAGTGATGTTGCAGTGTGGGTAGATGAGTCCCAGAAGAGGGCTGGTTCATCTTAAGATTGTCTACCTTTTATGGAGGGAGAGCACTAAATTCTACCTATTTCTGCCATTTCGTTCAAACCACTAATAATACTGTTAAATCTTGCAATCTGATAGGCTTCTTTTCACAATAAAAGTGTCTCTGTGTCACCTCCTCTGGGGTTCGGTTTGATCACAGAAATGACAGTCCAGTTTAAATCTTTCTTGCTATGTTTTTTTTGTGTGAAATGATTAACCATTGGAGCTGTCAGTACTTTATTTTTAATCCGTTGTCTTATCTCCTGATTTGTCTTGGCAATGTAAATTTTACCGCATGGGCAAATTATGGCATATACAATTTTTCTTTTTTTCTGCCTGTATGGAGGAGAGGGCGGTGTCCAGATCCGAGTATAGATGACTCGGGTGACATGCCTCACCCACATAGGTTCATCCCCTCCACGAGCCTGGGCTATTCCTGCTGACTGTATGTCTGTGGTCCTGCGCCTGCAGCGGAGATGGATAGGGACTGCTCCCCCAAGACATCCGCTCTGCAAACTCAGACTAAGATGGACCAATATACCACCACAGACCGCAACCCAACAGATGGGACGCCTGGGGGCCCTGGGACTGATCTCTCAACCATCCTACAGGCCATCGTCGCCTCCCAGGCTTCGGTGGAGAGCAGGATCAGGGAGGTCTGGGTGGACATTGCTCTTATACATCAGGACCTTCGTAACACCACGGCCCGGATCTCGGAGGCGGAGACCCATTTCTCCACGGTTGAGGACGAACTTGGGCAGCTGAAGACTCAGGTGTCCCGCCTGCAGACTCGTACATCAGAGCTGCATTGTTGGGTGGAGGACGCCGAAAACCGTTTGTGGTGGAATAACCTGCGCCTGGTGGGGTTCCCAGAGGGGGTCGAGCAGGGTCATGCAGACACCTTCATAGAGGCATGGCTGAAATCATGGATGCCCAAAGATGCCCTGTCGGTCTGGTTTGCTATTGACTGCTCCCACCGCTCTTTGGCGCCTAAACCTCCTCCTGGTGCCCCGCACCGTCCTATCATAGTGAGGATCCTCAACTTCTGGGACAGAGATGCCATCCTCAGCACGGCCCGAGCTCAGGGCCCCCTGAAGTACCAAAAAAGCACCATCATGCTCTTCCCATACTACATGAGGGAGATGCAAGCCTAGCGTTGTTCCTATGCTGACGTTAAGCAGAAGCTTAGCAACTTAGGGCTTAGATATGGCCTCCTCCTCCCGGCTCGCCTCTGAGTTATCTTACACGGCAAAACAATCTTTTTTGACACCCCGCAGCCTGCCTGGACCTGGCTCACTGAGGAACGGCCCTTGTGGACTCGACATGCTTCCCCCCAGCGCTGTCTGACCCGTAGCAAATAAGTCTGTCTTCTCCCAAGCAACAGCGGAGACACACCCAGTCTCGTAGGAGGGGTTTAGCGGGGGGAGGCATCATGGTCGCCGGACCTCGGGCCCAGTGGGTGGCCACCAGAGGGGCCACCCTTGCTCCTTGATGACCGAAGCCGTGCCAGCCCCATCGACAACATGAGCCGCGATACAGACCCATCCGGGGCCTTGCAACCTGCCTTGTTGGGCTCATACCTTTTTAGAAGCCCCACACTCCAGGACATTGATGGAGATGCGGCAGTCTGATTTGCAAAAGGCTGTTGGGCCAATACCGGGGTAGATCTCCGTGATCACTATCCACTTAGACACAGGCTGATGACCGTCCACATCCGTCACAATGGCCACAAACTGCCCTACTAAGCGTTTTAGCTTGGCTGCCTGTTATAGTTAACTTGTTTTCTTTTCAGGGCGACAGATGCTTCGGTTCCAGAAGTATAGGGAGGGGGAGGGGGTAGAGTGAGGTAGGGAAAAGAGACTGTCGTTCCAGTTTTTTGTTGACACACTTGTTCCTTGCACTAGCATCTTTGACCGGTAGCATGGCAAGCGCGCACACACCTCACACTACAATGATGCATTTCCTAACTCGCGCAGACGGAACAAGCCTGCCGCCTGTTCTGTGACGCCCACCACACAACTGTGTTTCCCATGAATGACACTCATAGTGGGAGGGGAACGCTTCATATAATGTCCTGGAATGTTAATGGGATGTTAGACAGAGTCAAGCGAACAGCGGTCTTGAAATACGCACAACGCCTCGCAATTAACATACTGATGCTCCAAGAAACCCACCTTTCAGGTAACAGCTGCCTCTTCCTGGCAAGGTACGGCTACGGCAGGGTCTGGCACTCCGGCTTCAACCGAGGGTCGAGGGGTGTAGCCATTCTTGTCTGCCTTACCCTCCAATTTGTACTACCCAAGACAACTGCTGACCCTTCGGGTAGCTTTGTGGCCTTGGAAGGAACCATTGTTGACCGTGATCTGAATTTGCTATCCCTGTACTCCCCTCCAACCGTGATGTCCTCCACCCTTAAGCATATTGCGAGCCTGGTTGCCGCCTAGCCCCCGGGAATTACTGGTGTTAGGGGTGACTTCAACGCAGTTATGAACCCTGCCCTTGACACCGCCAGAGCCCCCTCGGCCTCTAGAATCTCCCACGCTAATCTTTTGATGAACTGGACAGCCGCTTTAGGGCTTTGCGATGCTTGGAGGCTTTCGCATCCAGTGACCCGACAGTACACCCACACCTCAGCCTCCCATCGCACGCATGCACAATTAGACTATATTTTCATGCCGGCTATGGACTGTCGAGTAATTAAAGATATCACTATCCTCCCGAGAGGTATTTCTGACCACTCACCCTTAATGATGGAGACTGGCAACCTCCCAGAATCCTTGTGTCTGATTTGAAGGCTAAACGCCTGGTTTCTCCAGGATTAAGGGCCCGATTCACAGAACTAACTTAAGACAAAATCCTAAACTTACTACCATTTTGGTATTCACAGAAGGCACTTCCTCATTTTGGTATTCACAGAAGGCACTTACTCATTTCGGTATTCACAGAAGTTAGGAGTCCTAACTTTAGGACTCCTAAATGCCTTCTGGGAATACCGAAAGTCTTAAAATTAGGATTTTTCGTAGTTTAGTAGTAGTATAGTTAGGACTCCTAACTTTAGGACTCCTAAATGCCTTCTGTGAATACCGAAAGTCTTAAAATTAGGATTTTTCTCAATTTAGTAGTAGTACAGTTAGGACTCCTAACTTTAGGACTCCTAAAGGCCTTCTGTGAATACCGAAAGCCTTAAAATTAGGATTTTTCTCAGTTTAGTAGTAGTATAGTTAGGACTCCTAACTTTAGGACTCCTAAATGCCTTCTGTGAATACCGAAAGTCTTAAAATTAGGATTTTTCTCAATTTAGTAGTAGTAAAGTTAGGACTCCTAACTTTAGGACTCCTAAATGCCTTCTGTGAATACCGAAAGCCTTAAAATTAGGATTTTTCTCAGTTTAGTAGTAGTAACGTTAGGAGTCCTAACTTTAGGACTCCTAAACTGAGAAAAATCCTAATTTTAAGACTTTCGGTATTCACAGAAGGCATTTAGGAGTTCTAAGGTTAGGACTACTAACTTCTGTGAATACCAAAGTGAGTAAGTGTCTTCTGTGAATACCAAAATGAGTAAGTGCCTTCTGTGAATACGAAAATGGTAGTAAGTTTAGGATTTTGTCTTAAGTTAGTTCTGTGAATCGGGCCCTCTGACTTTAGGGAATCGGTGGATGAGGAGCTCCAACGTTACTTCACCACCAACCATGGCTCGGTCTCCTCAGCTAGTTTTCTATGGGAAGCTGGTGAGGCCACCATTCGTGGCTTCGCCAAAGGCCAACTCAAACTCCAGCGCACAGCGCAAGATGCCCGGCTTACGCTACTGGAAGCTCAAGCCAACCTCATTGAGGGCCTGCCGCCTGAGGAGAGATCTGAGGCCCAGGCCAGATGATTGCCATTTTTGAGAGATGAGCTTCGGCAGACTTCCTTGAAGGCCGCCAAGCTGTTGTGGGTGTCCTCTGTGGCAAGAGTTTATGGGTGGGGAGACAAAACGGGAAGCTCTTCCATTGCCTGGCCACGTACCCGTTGGCTAACCACATTATACCGGAGGTGTTTGCCCCAGATGGCTCGACTCACCACTCCCCGGGGAAGGTAGCTCAGCGCTTTGCCACTTACTATGCCACCTTCTATTCCGCTCAAACTCCTGATCTTTCGCTCCCGGAGCTGCTTCATCAGGAGAAGATCTCTCTGCTGCAGCTTAGCGAGCCCGAGGCGGAGGCGTTGGACCTCCCGATTACTCTGGAGGAGATCCATGAAGCTATATCTCACATGGCCTCTGGTAAGACCCAGGGTCCGAATGGACTCCCGCAGGAGTTGTATGCAGCCTACCGAGACACGCTGGTGCCTCATCTCCTGGAGGTATATGCCGAGGCGATGGACAGAGGTTTGTTCCGTGCCAAAACCTATATTGCCACCATTGTGGTGATTCCTGAGTCTCAGCCCCCCTCAACGCATTGCTCCGAGTACTACCCCATCTTTCTCATCAACTCAGGACATAAGGAGTTTGCCTCTATCTTAGCCAACTGCATGCAACGGCACTTGTCCAAACGGGTCCACCATGACCAGTGCGGCTTCATGCCCTCTCGGGGTACCAGACACTGTCTCATGCTCCTCCACCTTGCTCTGGAGAATCGCAAGAGATTGACCCCATACTTGTCGCTCCTTCTCGCTGATTTCAAGAAATCTTTTGATTCAGTGGCCTGGCGGTATCTAGAGGAGGTGTTGATGGAGATGGGATTTGGGGAATACTTCCGCAACCTGGTTAAAACTCTATACAGTAAGCCGGGAGCCCGGGTGCTTGTCAATGGAGGCCTTCCCCATCAGGAGAGGCACGAGGCAGGGATGCCCCCTCTCGCCCCTCCTCTTTGCATTTGGGATGTAGCCCTTCACTTGCCTTATATGATCGGATGCACAAATTATGGGATGGAAATGGCCCAGGTTGGGGGAGGACAAAATTGCCCTTTGTGCAGACGACGTCCTGCTCTTTCTGGTGAAGCCAGCGCAGTCGGGTCCCCGGTGCCTCCGTTCATTGAGTCTATTTGAACAGGTCTCCGGCCTCTGGCTAAACTCTGCCAAATCTGTTCTGGTCCCCTTCATCTTTCGCGGGAGTGCTTCGACTGGCAGACCACAATACCCCTGTCTGGCTTTAGAGCATGGGATCTTATCGGGATCTCGAAGCTGGGTGCGGTATGGGGAGGGGACCGTCTGCGCTCTTTCCAAGACCTGCAAACCTGTTATTCCCTGCATCCTTCACAGTTCAATTGCTACTTGCAGTTGCGCCATGCCCTCCACTCCCACATGCCAGAGGGCACCTCCCTACCTGAATACAGTCCACCTGAGGCCCAAATCATGACTGGCAACCTGGGGAAAGGGGGGATTTCCTGCATGTATTGCTCCCTTACGAACTACACTCCAAATGAACTACACCTCCTCAGAGGTCGCTGGGAGGGATGGCTCGGGGCCCTTGAGGACGACGATTGGAGAGACGCGCTAATGTAACCTAAAACAGGCTCCGCTTAGTCCAAATATACTATCTCCACGCCGCCTATCTTACACCGCTGCGCCTTCACCACGCAGGGCTCAAGTACGAGACGTCATGCCCCCATTGTAGTCAACCACAAGCTGATTTGTACCACATGGTATGGCTCTGCTCAGTAATCATACGCTTTTGGGAATCTGTGGTCGGAGAACTCACCAAGGTCCTGGGCTGGGAGGTTCCTCTTAACCCACTGAATGTACTCTTGGGGGTCACCGAGGGGCTGGATGGATTTCGGATTGACAAACTCTTTTGAAACACAGCCATGATGGTAGCCAAGAGAGACATTGCGGCAAACTGGCTGAGCCCGACGGCGCCCACCTTGACACGTTGGCGCAGGGGGGTGGACTGGTGTGCGGTGCAGGAAAAACCCATGTACGAAGCCAGGGGATGCCCAAAGAAATACCGCAAAATGTGGGGCAAATGGGTGGGGGTGATAGAGGATTGAGGGTTTTCCGGGGTAACCCAGCAACCCAATTTCTCAAATAGGTGATAAATAACAAATTAAATATATGTAAAGGAATAGGTCATTGGGGAGACATCCAGAAATATTGTTGCACCGGGTGCCACCAACGCTAAAGATGGCCCTGTCTTGCTACTTATTGGGCTGGGGGATGCTAACATCTATCAAAATGATCTTTCACTGTGTTCTCAGCTTCTTGCTATGTTAACAGTGAATCCATACACTTATATTTAGATTTGTTTCATGCTTGACATCTTATGTTTTTTGTGTTCTCCGTATGTATGTCTGTGGGTCTGACTCAATATCCTGGTGCCCTGTAAGGCTCATAATTTACTATGCTTCAAAAGCGAATAGTATTGAATATATCATGAAAAATGTGTTGCAGAATTCACCATTTCTTTGCGATTTTTCCCCAAATTTTCTTGAGCAGGGAACCCTTTGCCCCGTTGTCATGGTCAGGTTTGCTCATTACGCTTGTTACGCACCATACGGCGTCTGGTCTGACGATATTTTCCAGGGATGCGTTGGGTTCCCAGTCTTGCCCTAATAATGGTATGGTAACTGCAAAATCCTCCCATTAGTGGCCTTGTATTAGTGGATGTGGTCATTAATGGGTGTGGTCATTCATTTAGATGCTCCAATTGTCTTCTTTAAACACAATGACTCCTAGTTCTCACAGCCTGTTAGTGAGGTCTGTTTCCTTTGAAACTTTTTGCACCATAATGAAAGAAATCTGAGGAATTGTGTGCCACTTTTGTTTGGATATACATATTCTAATGGTATAAACAGTTCTGTGCTTCAAGTGAATATTCATTGTTTTCTCTGAGTCACTTAAGGAAAAATGGCAACAATATTGTTTCTACTCTGTAAAAAACTCTGATTCACATTTTGGTCTTCTAAATGCTCTATCAAACTTCAAATTAAAAAAATCACATGATGTGAGTATTAAATTGTGTCTTGAAGCTTTAAGTATTGTTTTAGAAAACCCAGCCTGCTTAACCTAGAGATCCTTAATAACATGCTCTATCTCCAATCCACCACCCCCTTCACAGATCATCTTCTACGAGGACAAGAACTTCAGAGGTCGCTCCTATGAGTGCAGCTCTGAGTGTCCCGATCTGAGCTCTCACTTCAGCCGCTGCAACTCCATCCGGGTGGAAAGTGGCAACTGGATCCTTTATGAGCACCCCAACTTCAGGGGGCACCAGTACTATCTGAGAAGAGGCGAGTACCCGGACTTCCACCAATGGATGGGCTACAACGACTCCATCAGATCATGTCGCCTGGCTCCACAGGTACTTTTGGTTGTATTTGATGAGGTGTCAGAAAACTGTGCGCGAAGGCAAAGAATGCTACCTCCTCTCTCCTCACCACACTATAATAAAAAAGCGATATTTCACAATGTGAAATTTGATGTGATTTCAATATATGTTGTTTTTGGAGGCATAATGTAACCTATCCTGAAATGAGAGATCCTAGTTCAGTGATGAAAAATTCACATGCCACTAACAATGGCTGAATAAATACATATCCTGCACCTGTACATTCTCACACCAGTCTAATAAGACATATACTCCAGGAGCCCCTGTACTTAAAACAGAGCAACATACTCCAGGTGCTTGCAAGGAAACTATACTAGTCTGCCATTTGACAGGCGTGCTAGGGTAATGCCGATGCGTAAAGCCTACTTCTGATGTCGGTTTGGCAGTGGGCCAACTACATGATTCTACTCAGCCCGTGACAGCAGCCGCTGTTGCCCTCAGCCTAAACACTTACTCAGCACTGTGCTTCAGTGTACGACCGCTGAGGGGTAGAAATTCTGAAGTGCTTTCTATAGCACACGAAGAACGGGAAAATTATCCATGAATTGTATTTTCCGATCCTGGCTATGGCTATGTTAACATTATTAATAAGGTCAATGGTTATAGAAACATTATTTTTCTTCCTTGAATACTGAACATATATGGATTGGATCACAGCCTAGCCTGTTAATGTTAAAAAGAAAACATTCTGCACTCGGGTCTTTAACTTTCAGTTAGATACATATAAAATAAGACACTGCTTAAATTAAAAATAATTGAAAGCTAAGGTAATCAGTGGGAAATGCACTTCCGTACATTATGAAACCTCAATTAGTTAATGCACTGCAGGTTTTAACCTTGCATTACACACACTATAGGCTGCTACAAAAAGCACATAAAGGTTTAGGATAAAAAAAGTGCTTCCAAACTATAGTTTTTAGTAATACCGGGACTGTACACAGTGATTTTTTTTTTATAACTGTCCATTAAAAGTGCACACTTCACAGCTCAGCTGGTATCTCCCTTGCAATACCACTCAAAAAGGATACATCTGTGTTATCTGTCGTTCCCCTCAGACTCCATCCACTTCGACCACAGAATTTAACCTGTTATTTCTGAGAGTTAGTGCAGGATTTTAGACAGCACAGCTCAAACAGAAAGAGGCAAACCTTGCTCACTATTTCTGATCTGTGACATATGAAAATCAAGCTCGTCCTCGGACAAATATCAGGTTAAGTGAATGCGGGGCAAGCTCTGAGTTACAGCAACGTGTCATGATACAACCCTAGAAAAAAATCCCCAACAGCTTTACAAAATGTCAACAGGAAACACTGTTCAAAATAAGTAAAACATGAGTTATGACTCCTTGGGAGAAGAACAACTTAGAACAAGCATAGTAATGCTGCATCTGGTAAATCCCACACATCACAGGATCAGTATGCCCTGTGTGCTCTGTTACAGCACCACAGTGCCAGTGCACCCAGAATGAGAAACATACGCTCGAATTAAGACCACTTATTGGGTCAAAAGTGGTACTGTTTCCTTTTGATAATGTGTGCAGATCTGTACCATTGCTGTTTCGGATTGGAAATAGGCAAGTGCCAATTTTGCATTTTCAACAACGTGCAAACTTGTAAGTGTTGCACCAAAATTGCAATTGTTAAATTAGTGACAACGAACTGAAAGTGAAGATTTTGTGGTATTATATATAACGAAGGGTTAATGGAATCGAAGTTTATTCTGTGAGAATTTGACATTTTGGTATAAGGTCATCAGAATTGACAAATTGAGGTGGCATTTGTCTGGCTCTACCTCAGCAGCAATACAACAAAAGCGTGTACACGCTGCACTATACATCACACTGATTTAGAGAGGAATTTAGATTAGGAGTGACATTTTACACCTTCTAATAGATATAAAACTGAATTGAATCTTCTACAGAAGAATTGAACATTAGAGTGCCAGATGCTAGAAAGAATAGCCCACTCAGACGGCTTGCCTCTCTGACTATATGTGAAACCAAGTTCACCACTTTTAATCAGTCACTAAACTCGCCGTCATGAATGGGTTCTTCATGAATTATTTATCTTAACTAGTAAAGAGCAAGGAACTCATTTCTGGAAGGTTGGGCTTAGCTTTATAACTGCACTAGAATTGTCGCCTGAGACTTATCTTTGTTCACTCCTCACAGCACCACGGATCCTACAGGTTGCGCGTGTACGAGAGAGAAGACTTTGGCGGGCACATGATGGAGTTCTCAGATGACTGTCCCAATGTTCATGAACACTTCCGCTTCCATGAAATCCACTCCTGTAATGTGCAGGACGGGCACTGGATCTTCTACGAGGAGCCCAACTACAGAGGGCGTCAGTACTACCTGAGACCCGGCGAGTACCGGAGGTACAGCGACTGGGGAGCCTCAAGCCCCAGAGTTGGATCTATCAGACGGATGAGGGACAATTACTAGAGCAGCGACATGGAAGAAATAAAATTTTCTGTGTGTGACAGAATAAATTCGTTCAAATAACTTAAGCGTTTAACTTGTTTTGTTGCATTTTAGGATGAAGGGTTTTTGTGAGTCTCACTGTTGTGGGCTACGCCATGATCATAACAAGCTACATACGCACGAGGAATTATCAGTAGTGGCACAACAGGGCAAAGCCCATCCCCTCCAGGCATCACACTTTAGCCAGTGCCCTTATTAATGTTCTCTCACTAGTTAACCATTGCGACCTCATGCTGGAACATAACCTAGACTGGTTTTGTACTACTGAGACGTGGCTGCGCAATGACGCCATGCCTGAGATTGAACAGGCCGCTCTGACAGGCCATGGTATCAGACATCTGGACTGTCCGGATAGAAGCGTCGAAGGATAGCCTGTATTTTTAAAATATATCTTAAGATTTCGAATTACAGTATTCCTCCTATGAAAGACACAGAATATTTAGCACTCAAAATTATGTTATCCGATTCTATTGTGGGCAAATGTATTCTGATCTAAAGACCACCTGGGTCAGTAAATAACCTTTTGTCATCCGCATGCTCCTCATTAAATAAAACCATATCTCTATTCTGAAATGGGCAATAATACTTTTTTGTTTTGTGTTTAAGAATTTTTATTGAATTTTCAAGAAGAACAAACAAAGAGCAAAAACATTCACAAAGTCAAAAAACATAGTACAGATAATAGATGAACAATTAGTATGTAAGTGCAGGATGTGAAACCACTAGAGGGAAAAGAAAGAAAAAGGTGAAAGAAGTAAAAAAGGGAAAGAAAAGTAAATAAATATATAAGTGGATAAAAAAACAAAGAAGATATAAAATGTTCAGAAAAGCATATAGGAGAGTAAGGAGAAAAATAAATGTTTAGGCATGGGGGCACGAGTAGAAAGATAAATGGTAACCAGAGAAGATCAGATTAAATTTTTTGATAAAGAATAGAAGAAGAGACATTAGCAATTCTATGTTCATCACAGATAAAGTTCCACCAAGTCAATGAAGATACTTTGAAATTGTCTTTCCAACATGACAAAATAACTCTGAATGCTAATGCAATAAAAAGGTCAAGCAATAAAGAAATAGGAGTGGCGTCATCTAAATCAGGTGAGGATGAACCTAGAAAAACATTTTGTAATGATAATGTAATGTCACATTTAAAAAGTTTCATGCAAGTAGACCAAACAAATTTCAATACATTGGAACAAGTTGATGTTTTAAAGTGCTGGTATAAAAAGAACACGACCAGCATAATGGAGAAGAGGAAGGGGAAAACTTGGATATACAAACAGGAGTAATAACTGCTCTATTGTAAATAAAATACAGAGATTGGGTTATACGAGCAGCGGCAGAAACTTTAAATAACTTAGACCATAGTTTGTCCCAAACAGAGATAGAGAGTGATAAGGATAAGTCTGTTTCCCACCCAATTTCAATAAGAGATTTAGGTCTTTCAGTAACATGTAACAAAAATAATTTATAAACGAGAGCAGCTTTAGGTCTGTGCGCTTGAGAGAAACTGTATAACGGTGTAGGTGGAGTAAGAGAGGGTAGCCACTGGGGTGGTCATGAGAAGCTAATTGTGATCGTAAGGCGGTTGAAATTAAGATGTATTCATTAAGAGATGTGTTAGGTAAATGGTAGCGTGATTTTAATTCAGGGAAGGGAATACCAGAATTCTGGTGAATCAATTGATACACAAAAATAATTCCCTTCTCCTTCCAATGTTTGTAATAGAATGATTTACCTTTATATTTGAGACATTTATTATACCAGATAGTAGAAGATAAAAAACATTGAAATGGGTTAAGACCATCAGAAAATATATTATACAATCCATTTTGGGAATATTTTAAAATAGGATTCTTGGATATGAAAGTACAATTAGACATATATATTACATTATGAAAAGAAAAATCTTCTAATGAGGAGCGTTCAAAAACAATCCATCTGGGTATAGGGATATCAGCAAATTCATAAGATAAAGCAAAGGGCAATTCGTGAGTGTTTCTTATTCCATAAAAACTTTGTACAGATGGAATTAATTTGTAAAAAATAAGAAATAGGAATTCGAATAGGCAATATAGATAGTGTATAGAGGACATGAGGCACAATCTTCATTTTGATAGTATCTAATCTACCCCACCAAGAGAGATAAAGAGGGGTCCAAGTAAGAAGGAGTGATTGAATTTTGGTGATTAGTGCATTGAACGTATATCTAATTGCGGTAGACAGAGTAGCAGAGAACCAAATACCAAGGTATTTAATTTTTGTGGGGCGCCCAGGGAAGTTAGTGTCATTAAACATATATTGATACCACAGAGAGTTCAGAGGCAAAACTTCTGTTTTAGAGAGGTTTAATTTATAACCAGAAATACTGGAATATAACTAAACCTCATCCAAAAATGGTGGAAGGGAAGTGTGAGGGTTGGACATATATATTAATATGTCATCAGCATATGCTGATATTTTGGTTTCAATGGAATTATGCGTGAAGCCAGAAATATGTGTATTGACACGAATACGTTCAAGGAAGGGTTCAAGGCATAAAACAAACAACAAGGGAGAAAGGGGACATCCCTGACGTGTACCTCTAGATAAAGGAAAAAATCTGGAGAAATGATTATTTACAAAAATACTGGCACGGGTGCAAGAATATAACAATTTAACATAAGAAATGAAAGTTGGACCAAAACCAAACCATTGAAGAGTTTTAAACATATATTGCCAATGAATACGATCATAAGCCTTTTCGGCATTTGAGACAACACTGCAAGTGGGAATTTGAATATTTTCCCAAAGGAAATAACATTTGCAAACATTCAAGCATTAGTCGCAGCCAACCTGCCCTTAACAAATCCAACTTGATCAGTTTTAACCAAGAATGGAACAATACTTTCAAGACGAGAGGCCAGAATTTTAGCAAAAATCTTACATTTATAGTTAATTAATGATATGGGGCGGTCGTTTTTACAAAGGGAATGGTCTTTATCAGGTTTAGAATGAGAATTATCAAGGCGTCTATGAAGGAACCAGAGGCTTTAGAATCAACAATAAAGGAATTAAAAAGAGCCAGAAGTTTGGGAACAAAAATGGAGGAAAAAGTAAAATAAAATTAAACGGAAAGGCCATCTGGCCCTGGTGCTTTCGATTTAATAGCATTAGTTATCTCATGAACAGTAACCTCTCCCTCCAGTGAATCAAATTCAGCAGGCAGGGAAGGAGGAGTGGGAAGAACTGAGAAGAAAGTATTGAAATTTTGATTGGAGGGATTCGTGTCATCAGAATAAAGCGGTTGGTAATATTCATGAAATATAGTAGCAATATCTTCATCTGAGGACGATAAACTTTTGGTGGATTCATTTAAAATGGGTCCAATATTTTTACGTTCAGATTTGATTTTCAAATAATTGGCTAACATCTTACCTGCTTTATTTTGGCCTCCATGATATTTAGATTTAATTTTAAGAAGGATTTTGCAAGCTTCAATTGTAGCAAGTTTGTTAAGTTCAGATTTGGCCTTAATCAGTTCATGAAGAGCCGAAGAAGATTTGGAAGTAAAATAATTATGTTCCAATAATTTAAGTTGTTGTACTAAAGATGTATATTTATTTCGAGTAATTTTCTTTTTTTTTGCAACATCTGAAATAGTAAAAGCATGGAAAGGGGCTTTAAAGGCATCCCAATTATTGGAAATAGAGGTATCTGAGGGTTTATTAACCTTGAAAAATTCATTAATAAAAGCATTGGCTTCTGTAATGAAAATAGTATCAGATAATAAAAAGTTATTAAGCTTCCAACAGCTGAATTTCGGGGAGCTTAAAGAAAGGTCCAAAACAGTAAGGACTAATGCATGGTCGGAAATAAAAATAGACCCAATCTCCGAGGATTGAATAGATGGGAGTAGGGATTTACTAACCAAAATATAATCAATTCTAGACAGTGTTTGATGAACATTGGAAAAAAAGTAAATTCAAGAGAATCAGGGTCGCAAGTCTTTCAAACATCATATAATGAACGAGAGGCAATGGCAGATTGAAATGCTTTGTGGGATTTATCTGGATTAAACTTACACTTAGATTGTCTGTCATTAAAGGGGTCTATCCATTGGTTAAAATCACCGGCAACAATAATATTCGGACATTCAGTGGAGGAAAGTAAAATCTTAATGTCATTCCAAAATTCTGGAACTGGTCTGACTGGGCCATATATATTCAATAAAACCACCTCTTTATTTTGTATAACAATCTTAGCCATTACCCATCAGTATCATTTTGCGTAGATAACATTTGTACAGATAATGACTTATGAAACAAGATGGTACAAAAGGGGGTGGTAATGGACGGAGCATCAGAACCAATCAAACACTCACACCCAGTCAACAGATGTGGGTTTGATCCATCACCGTTCTTTAGCCCACTCTGCCACCCCAGTTCAGACATGGCCATATGCAAATCAGTCTGACCCTGTGCCTCATGGGAACAGTCCAGCCCGAACTTCCAAGCCATGCCTTCCCTGGACCGGAAACAAGCTTCCTAGGACCGGTGTCTGGCATTTCAGCCGTCTTCAGCCAGGCTTGCTTGAATCCAGTGGCAAAGTGAGCAAGGGACTCACGTCTGAGCATACCCTGCCAACTTATGGAGAACAAAGCGGTACAAAAGGGGGTGGTGATGGACGGAGCATCAGAACCAATCAAACACTCACACCCAGTCAACAGATCTGGGTTTGATCCATCACCGTTCTTTAGCCCACTCTGCCATCCCAGTTCAGACATGGCCATATGCAAATCAGTCTGACCCTGTGCCTCATGGGAACAGTCCAGCCCGAACTGACAAGCCATGTCATCCCTGGACCAGAAACAAGCTTCCTAGGACCGGTTTCTGGAATTTTAGCGTCTTCAGCCAGGCTTGCTTGAATTCAGTGGCAAAGTGAGCAAGGAACTCATATCTGAGCATACCCTGCCAACTTATGGCGAACAAAGCGGTACAAAAGGGGGTGGTGAAGACGGCTGAAATGCCATAAACCGGTCCTAGGAAGCTTGTTTCCGGTCCAGGGAAGTCATGGCTTGGCAGTTCCGGCTAGACTGTTCCCATGAGGCACAGGGTCAGACTGATTTGCATATGGCCATGTCTGAACTGGGGTGGCAGAGTGGGCTAAAGAACGGTGATGGATCAAACCCAGATCTGTTGACTGGGTGTGAGTGTTTGATTGGTTCTGATGCTTCGTCCATCACCACCCCCTTTTGTACCGCTTTGTTCGCCATAAGTTGGCAGGGTATGCTCAGACGTTGAGTCCCTTGCTCACTTTGCCACTGGATTCAAGCAAGTCTGGCTGAAGACGGCTGAAATGCCAGAAACCGGTCCTAGAAAGCTTGTTTCCGGTCCAGGGAAGGCATGGCTTGGCAGTTCGGGCTGGACTGTTCCCATGAGGCACAGGGTCAGACTGATTTGCATATGGCCATGTATGAACTGGGGTGGCAGAGTGGGCTAAAGAACGGTGATGGATCAAACTCAGATCTGTTGACTGGGTGTGAGTGTTTGATTGGTTCTGATGCTCCGTCCATCACCATCCCCTTTTGTACCATTTTGTTCGCCATAAGTTGGCAGGGTATGCTCAGACGTTGAGTCCCTTGCTCACTTTTACACTGGATTCAAGCAAGCCTGGCTGAAGACAGCTGAAATGCCAGAAACCGGTCCTAGGAAGCTTGTTTCCGGTCCAGGGAAGGCATGGCTTGGCAGATCGGGCTGGACTGTTCCCATGAGGCACAGGGTCAGACTGATTTGCATATGGCCATGTCTGAACTGGGGTGGCAGACTGGGTTAAAGAACGGTGATGGATCAAACCCAGATCTGTTGACTGGGTGTGAGTGTTTGATTGGTTCTGATGCTCCGTCCATCACCACCCCCTTTTGTACCGCTTTGTTCGCCATACGTTGGCAGGGTATGTTCAGACTTTGAGTCCCTTACTCACTTTTCCACTGGATTCAAGCAAGCCTGGCTGAAGACGGCTGAAATGCCAGAAACCGGTCCTAGGAAGCTTGTTTCCGGTCCAGGTAAGGCATGGCTTGGCAGTTCGGGCTGGACTGTTCCCATGAGGCACAGGGTCAGACTGATTTGCATATGGCCATGTCTGAACTGGGGTGGCAGAGTGGGCTAAAGAACGGTGATGGATCAAACCCAGATCTGTTGACTGGGTGTGAGTGTTTGATTGGTTCTGATGCTCCGTCCATCACCACCCCCTTTTGTACTGCTTTGTTCGCTATAAGTTGGCAGGGTATGCTCAGACGTTGAGTCCCTTGCTCACTTTTCCACTGGATTCAAGCAAGCCTGGCTGAAGACGGCTGAAATGCCAGAAACCGGTCCTAGGAAGCTTGTTTCTGGTCCAGGGAAGGCATGGCTTGGCAGTTCGGGCTGGACTGTTCCCATGAGGCACAGGGTCAGACTGATTTGCATATGGCCATGTCTGAACTGGGGTGGCAGATTGGGCTAAAGAACGGTGATGGATCAAACCCAGATCTGTTGACTGGGTGTGAGTGTTTGATTGGTTCTGATGCTCCGTCCATCACCACCCCCTTTTGTACCGCTTTGTTCGCCATAAGTTGGCAGGGTATGCTCAGACGTTGAGCCCCTTGCTCACTTTGCCACTGGATTCAAGCAAGCCTGGCTGAAGACGGCTGAAATGCCAGAAACCGGTCCTAGGAAGCTTGTTTCCGGTCCAGGGAAGGCATGGCTTGGCAGTTCGGGCTGGACTGTTCCCATGAGGCACAGGGTCAGACTGATTTGCATATGGCCATGTCTGAACTGGGGTGGCAGAGTGGGCTAAAGAACGGTGATGGATCAAACCCAGATCTGTTGACTGGGTGTGAGTGCTTGATTGGTTCTGATGCTCCGTCCATCACCAACCCCTTTTGTACCGCTTTGTTCGCCATAAGTTGGCAGGGTATGCTCAGACGTTGAGTCTCTTTCTCACTTTGCCACTGGATTCAAGCAAGCCTGGCTGAAGACGGCTGAAATGCCAGGAACCGGGTCTAGGAAGCTTGTTTCCGGTCCAGGGAAGGCATGGCTTGGCAGTTCGGGCTGGACTGTTCCCATGAGGCACAGGGTCAGACTGATTTGCATATGGCCATGTCTGAACTGGGGTGGCAAAGTGGGCTTAAGAACGGTGATGGATCAATCCCAGATCTGTTGACTGGGTGTGAGTGTTTGATTGGTTCTGATGCTCCGTCCATCACCATCCCCTTTTGTACCATTTTGTTCGCCATAAGTTGGCAGGGTATGCTCAGACGTTGAGTCCCTTGCTCACTTTTCCACTGGATTCAAGCAAGCCTGGCTGAAGACAGCTGAAATGCCAGAAACCGGTCCTAGGAAGCTTGTTTCCGGTCCAGGGAAGGCATGGCTTGGCAGATCGGGCTGGACTGTTCCCATGAGGCACAGGGTCAGACTGATTTGCATATGGCCATGTCTGAACTGGGGTGGCAGAGTGGGTTAAAGAACGGTGATGGATCAAACCCAGATCTGTTGACTGGGTGTGAGTGTTTGATTGGTTCTGATGCTCCGTCCATCACCACCCCCTTTTGTACCGCTTTGTTCGCCATACGTTGGCAGGGTATGTTCAGACGTTGAGTCCCTTACTCACTTTTCCACTGGATTCAAACAAGCCTGGCTGAAGACGGCTGAAATGCCAGAAACCGGTCCTAGGAAGCTTGTTTCCGGTCCAGGGAAGGCATGGCTTGGCAGTTTGGGCTGGACTGTTCCCATGAGGCACAGAGTCAGACTGATTTGCATATGGCCATGTCTGAACTGGGGTGGCAGAGTGGGCTAAAGAACGGTGATGGATCAAACCCAGATCTGTTGACTGGGTGTGAGTATTTTATTGGTTCTGATGCTCCATCCATCACCACCCCCTTTTGTACCATTATGAAACAAGATAGCAACACCCCCTTTTTTACTAGAAGCAGGAGAGTAAACAACTTTACCCACCCATTGTCATTTTAACTTAAGCGATTCAGCTTCATTGCAATGTGTTTCCTGAATAAAATTGACCTGAGAATTTAATTTTGAGAGAGTACCTTTTGTCTTTTAACGGGGTTTCCAAGACCACAAACATTCCACGTGACAATATTACACATGGTAAAGGGATGGAGGGGTAATATATGTAAGGTGATGATACACTTCAGGAAAACAACTAGAACGAAAAAAACACCACATATGAGATGAACAGAAAAAATACGTTATATAACAACAAACAGCACTAATGGACACATGCAACAAATTGAACATTATCGAATAGAAGGAACAAACTGAAAAAAAAATGAAAAAGAGAAAAATGAAAAAGGGAACAAGGATAAGAGAAAAAGAAGAAAAATTAAGGAAAGAGATCCAGATCTAAGAGAAACAGCAATGGTTGAGGCACGGGGCGCAACAACACAGACGAGAGATGAAACGACAGGGAGGAAGATAAAAAAGAGTAGAGTTATGAACAGCCATAGTGAATAAAATGTAGAAAAGATACAGGAAACTTAAGAATGAGGAAAATAACCAGTTGCAGAATTTGTGGCAAGGTTATGGAGAAAAGACCTTAGTTTAGTAGGATCATCAAAAGAATGTGTGGAACCATCGTGAGTGATTTTACACAGACAAGGATGAAGGATACCATATCGAATATTCAATTGTCTCATTTGAGGTCGAAGAGCCAAAAATTCCTTTCTTCTTGCATTAGTAGCGTTAGAGAGATCTTGTGCTAGTAAGATGTTATGACCAGACCATTTGAGGTGACGTTTTGCTTTGGCTGCAGAGAGGACTCGCATTAAATCAGTAAATTCCAAAGACTACATAATAATTCCTCTAGGTTTGGATGCATGAGGATGAAGACATCCAAGTCGATGTGCTCGTTGGATGTTTAATGGAGGTTCTGAAGGAAGGTCTAAAAGTTCTGACAAGAATTTCTTTAGGAAAAGAAGCATATCCGAACCTTCAAGATTTTCTGGCAGAACATAAAGACCTACGTTTTTGTGTCTATTATGATTTTCAAGGTCCTCATTGTGAAGTTTGAGACGATGAATTTCCTGCTCCAAGATCGGAATTTTAGTAGACACATCATGTAGGTCACTGATGCGTTGCTCCATATCTAGCACCTTAGCTTCCATACTAATCCATCGATCTTCTATTTGCTGAAGTTTCTCATTAGTTGTGGACATAAAAGAATTAAGCCCCCTCACCTCACCCAAAATGATGTACAGAACAGGGTTTTGAGAAGATAGGATTGGTGAGAGAGGATCATTTTTGGCTCTCTTGGGCTTGGTACCTGAAGATGAGGCTCTGACCGCCATTGGAGCTTCATTTGCCATCTTGAAATGATGTGAAGAGCGAGACGTAATTTTTAATAAAGATTTCAGTCTGCCCATTAGCTTAGTGAAAACACATCACTAATCGGTGAGGCTCTAGATAAAAGGATGGCAAGAAGAAGAACGTGATCCGGAGAAAAACTGCGTCACCCTCCGTCTGCACTCTGACATTTGTGAACAAGGGACCGAGAGGAGACGACGTTGTTAGCATTTGTCAGGTCAAATGCCAAACTGTCAAGAGGCTAGAAGGTGTGACAAGGGTGAAGTAAAAAGGTTAGAACAGTCATTTGCGTAGCAAAAGGGTCAGAAGTTCAAAAAAGGTACAAAGCAGCACCATCCTGAAGTGTATGCATGCATATTAATAAAGCAGTAGAGATGCGTGCTGATAATTTGAAGCAAAAACTAATAATAACATGCCTATGTTCTACATGCCTGGCCCAGAACGTTAAGAGGGCATAATACATTTAGCATTTACATTTTGCTGTAGAAATACAAGTCCTGAGCCAATATTCCATGAAATGAGAGCAAATGAATCAAAAAACATGTTGCCACGCGTTTAAAGAAACGCCGGTTTACCTTGAGGCTGATTAGAGCAAGCGGCCGTTATAAAATGGCTGCCGCTGGCATTTGGCTGAGCAGACAACGCCGCCGCTGCCGCTGGTCCGATAAATGAATGAAAAACAGTCAGAGTGGCTCCAACCGCCGCTCCGATCCTTCAGGCCTCAGATTCCAGCATTACATCCATTGTCAAGGACAGAAAGCAGGCTGAATTCGGTAGATGAGTTCCGCGTACGAGCGGAGCTCAGAGCCGAGCCGCCATCTTCTTGCGGCGCATGACCACGCCCCCAATATGTTTTATTTTTAATTATTGATGCTCTCATTACACCAGGGCCTGATGTTAGGTCAGGCGGAACAAACCAGAATGTGTCCAAAACTGAAATAATAGATACATGGGACTCCCTATAACCAATGTCTTCCCCAGTGCTTGAGTTTCACAATCCCGAGGCTAGTACCATGCTAGATTAATGACTGGAAAACATTGTATTTAGATTCCCTGATCCCTACTAATCTCACAATAACTAAACAAATAAATCCTCCTGCTCCTTGGTATATAGAGGCTCTTCGGCTAGACAGGAGTGAACATTTTTAGAAGGAAAATGAAGAAAAAACTGCACCCAGTAAAATGATTGTTTAAAAATAATTCATCTAATGCAATATAAAAAAATTCCCAGAAAAACTAAGGCTGACTATTTTCAATTGCAAACGCAAAAATCCTACAAAAGAATTTTTCACATTCTATAAAAGTTTGGTCTAGTTTACAGCAGTAATAAACCATACCAAGCCTTTACAATAAACAATAACATATCTGATCATTTTAATGATAAAATCGCTAAGCTGCTGCACAACCTGGGACTAGGGGACACGAGGACTAGTTCAAATAGGAATTACATCATTAGACAATCATGGTCTTATTTGAACTAGTCGAATGTGACTATTAACAAGTTCTTTGTGCAATCAAGTCATCCTTCCCAGTAGACATTTGTCCGGTGCACCAGTTAAAGAAAGTGGCGACGACCCATTGTCCCAATACCCTCTGCAGTATGAAACACCTCTCTCCAATCAGTGCCTATTCTTCTTTCATGGAAAAATGCACTTGTCACGCCTCCTTTGAAGTAATCATCTCTGGACCCTATGAGTTTGACCAACTATCTTTGCAGCTCCTCTTTGGTGAAATCGCTGAAGCAGCAGTGAACATCCAACTGTGTGGTTTTTTGGAGGACAACCAACTTCTCCACAGAATGGAAACAGGGTTAATAAACAGACTCAGTGCAGAAAGGGTGCTTGCCAAAACACCCAATGACGTTTGCCTCATCTGAATGATGGAAGGACTGAGGTCTTGATATTGCTTGACATCAGTTGTATTCAATACAATCTCCCACAACATATTACTTGATCACTTGACTGAATTGGATGTAAAGGACACACCCTATAATTTGTATCTTTTCTATAAGAACACATGGAAACAGTGTGCCTAGGCAATTACAGATCCTCCTTCAAATCCTTCACTCCAGTTGTAACACAAAGATCAGAATAAACCCAAATGTGTCCAATCTATAAGTGGCACCCTAGCTAGACTCATTGTTTTATATGGTTACAAAGAAATTGCATATACAGACAACACCCAATCCATACAAAGGCTAAACCAGGACCCCCACTATTCCTCTTACCAGTTCTCTTCTGAAAACTCTCTCTATGGTCTTAGAGTTTGTGGTCATCAAACATGAAACCATTTTACAGCTACTGTTCAGGAGGCCAGGAATCTTCTTCGACTAAAGACCAACCTTTGAACCACATATAAACATGCTTACAACTATGTGTGTGGCTGCTTATGCCATCCAGAAGATCACTCCTTTTCTTCTTGCAGAGTCCACAAATACAATGGTCCATGCCCTGATATTCTCCAGGCTGGACTACCGTAACTTATTTTCAGAGGGTCTTCCTAAATATTTGATTCAAATAGTCCAGGTAATTAAAAATACTGTTGCATGGTTGATGTTCAGTTCAAAATCACCTTTGTGAGCTGAATTGGCATCCAGTAGCCAAAAGATTCCTCTTCGAGGCTCTTCATAGCACTAGGATGGAAAATTACATGTCCTCTTCTTCTCTGGTTCTTCCTCACCAGGACTCTTTGCTCTGGATACCAACGTCTATTTGTCCATTCCTGAACTTAAAAAACTCAGATCGGATGGGTCGATGAGGACCAAAATGGGTTTATGCCTGGTAGTAGTACAAATACATTAACTAAGCAGATTACAGGTGGAACTGTCCAGAGTCAAGATGTTGAAGGGCCCAGCTGCAATAAGAGGGATTATGAAAAGGCCTTTGACGTGGTTCGCTGGCCCTACATGCTGCAGGTATTGCAAAGGGTGAATGTTGTTCCAAGATTTGTGGCATATGTGGTGGCCCTATTCACGCCTCCAAGTATGCAGGTGAGAGTGAACAAAAGAGCTCTGAACACCTTTTCTTACCACGCATGGTACTAGCCTGGGTTGTCCACGCTCTTCCCTCCTCTTTGCTTTGTGATGGAGCCTCTGAATGGAGTAGATTAGGAGAGATGCTAATTTATGTATTTGAGGTTTCATATAGCTCGAACATGACCCGTTAGGGTATCAGAGTGCTTTATAGGGATAAACATGTTGCATACAGTATATGCATAGGCAGAATACAAGGATAGGGTTAGGCAATTAACTGCAATAGGGCAAAAGTCAGAGCTTTATACAATAAACAGTGCAGTACCAAAATCAGCTAGCAACATGTCAGCAATAAAACAAGGGGAACAATTGATACATGAAGAGGGCCAAGCAATACACTAGATTATGCACAGAAACATAGGCCATGAAAAGGTGGAATGCTCAATAATGGAGAGTTATTGGGGGAATTTTCTCATTAGGAAGGTTTTCGCATCCTTTTTGAAGCGCAACAAAGTAGGAATTCTTCTGATGGAGGGAGGTAGCGAGTTCCATATTCTTGGTACAGCCCCAGAGAATGCTCTATTATATGTTATATGCTTAGATAACTGGGTTCCTTTGGCAAAATAGCATTGAGGACAGTGTGTCCCTATATGCGGTTGACATGTTCTGTATCTACAGCACCCACAGATTTCATTGCCATGAAAGGCACAGATGCTGAAAGTTAATAGTGATGAGTCAGGACTAATGGTCAACTGGGGGAAGTCTACATATGTGCATCTTACAGGTACTCCACCTTGACCTACACCTTAGGGTCCATTCAACTCCAGGTGATGGAGGGCCACTTTCAATACCTGGGCATATATACAACTTGGGCATATATACTACCACATCAGTGCTTAAGTTGAGTCAGTGGTTTGCAGTGCTCAGCACCAGTACTTAATCATCAACACCAGCGCTTTTCTCGAGCACTAGCTAAGGGCACATTGATTCATTGATTAATGTGGAGATTAAGTGATTTGCCCAGAATCACAGGAGGTTGAGCTGATGCTCGAGCCTGGTTCCTCAGCTCCAAAGTCGGCAGCTGTGGCCTTTTCCAGGCCAGATCCTCTCCCCACTTTCACTCACCACTAGTAGTTAATGCTGTTTTAGGCAGCACCAACAGGAGAAATGGGCTGGTGCAAGCTGCCTTCTGATGGGAGCCCTGGCACTTATTTATTTACAAACTAACCACTGAGTCCAAGATCAGAAAACAGCTTGGAATTTGAATTTGTACTCCCCCTGATAGTCCAATGTACTTGGGCTGAATTTGATAACTGAGTTTCGCTACCCCTTAATCTGATAAGTAGAGTGGCACTTTACAAAATGAGTGTACTTTCCGGCTTCCTTTATGTGCTTAAAAATTATCCATATATTTCTCCTGCTCACCGTTATTCAAAACCGGAATCGTTGGCTCCATGTTCCATTGGGCAAGCTACTTCCCCAGAATTCCCAATGTTGAATGCACTCTTCCCATATATGATGGTGGCTTGGGTGTGCCAGTTATTAAAATTTCTTATCGGGAAACCCAATGATACCAATTGGGGACTGGTTATGTGTTGATAAGCATGACTCCTTTTGGAGGCTATAGTTGGATACCCTTAAAAAATCAGGGCCTCATGACCTGCTATTTGGTGGGTGGCCCCCATTTTTATTTCCACAGGTCACACAGCTTCCACTTCTGAGTTGGCATTTGGGACCATGACCACATCCATCCGCTCCTTTGACAAATTGGTTGAGTAATTTGATTGACATAGTTCACAATCTTTCCTATACCTTCAAATCAGGCATGCGCTAGACACCGACTGTAGTGAGCTAGAGTTGGTGCCAAAATATAATCCACTTGATGATAAACTAATATTGAGCCTATTGGGTGGTGGAGGAATATAGAGAATCTACAGATCCCTACCCCTCAATACCCCTGATCCATTGCAGAGTGTGAGAGCTGCCTTGGAGTGAAATGTTTGGGAGATGATGATGCGTCTCAGGTAGCCACAATGACAGCTTGGGTACTGACCACCCCCTCTAACCTAAGACTGATCTAGATTTGCTAGTTTTGCAGGATCTATTACAGTCCTGAGTGACTGTGAATAATTGACAGAGCTCAAATCAAGGAACGTATGTGCTGTGACAGCCCAAATGGGACCGTTTACCTCGTGGTTTGGGTATGTCCCGTTTTCATTTAGTACTGGCAAAGAATACACAACACCTTAGCAGATATGCTTTATACTCCCACTGCCCTGAGCCCTAGGGCGGCCATATAGGGGACCATGGAGGACTGGAGTGAATCATGCAGTCAGAGGTTGTTGGTAGGTATCAGATCTATGGTGGCCAGGAAAGGCTGCCTGATATTGCAGAACTGCTAATGCCCCATCTGTGGATGTCTGGGTCAGAGGCATGAACAAGTGCAATAGGGAAGAATAGCTCACAAGTATTATAAATCCCATTTATAATGATAAATCCTGGAAAATTAATAAGACAGAATAGGAGTGGGGAAGTTGTAGTATGTGTACAATTGCCAGAAAACAAGACTTATGGTCGAAGCCATAGACAAAATAAAAAATATGTCGAAAGTATAAAATAGGAAAAGAGTCACTTCGCAAAATCTGTACAGCTTGAATAAAAGCAAAGAAATATGATGCAACATCAGGATGGCAATTAAAGACTAAAGTTGGCAACCCTGCAATGTGAGCATTAAATAGTGTGTGTGTGTGTGTGCGCGTGTGTGTGTATGTATATATATACAACTCTTCCATGTCTGTTGTGACGTCATGTGTATTTAAAGTTTTACCTGGTATCGCCCGGGCAACTTGACAAAGGCCGCCATGGCTGAAACGCGTTGTTTGCACGATTAAATCACTCGTAAACGGATTGGTGTGCCGCCTCATTCCTTGGGTTTGAACTTTTGAATATATTATATATATATATATATATATATATATATATATAGACTCCACTCTCCCCCAACTCGTAGAGGAAAAGAGCACACGCGGGACTCCAGGGAAATGCACAAATCCTTCTTTATTGTGGCGTATGCATAACGCGTTTCGTTTTAAATCGAACTTCATCAGATGCCGCCAAGGATATAGCAAGTGCTTCTCCCGCCCTCTCTTTAAACAAGATGCCTCACTCCGATTGGACAGGCTTCACTGGTGTTTCAAGCACTGGGAAAAGCGTAAACCCAGGAATCTGGATTAGCGCGGAGCAGCCACCATGCGTCAGTACTAGCCCCAGTGGGCGGTGTCTGCTCCCTTCACCCCAATGCACACTGAGTTCTTAACAGTGGGCGGTATTGCACTTCACCTTTGTCCCTCACCCCGCTGCTCTGCTTCCTGACTGGAGCTCGTGCACATATATATATATATTCACTGAAAAAACCATAGGTTTCACACAAGTTATAGTTAGCTGTACATTTCACTCGTAAAAAACCAATGAAATTCCACGTTATAGTTAGTGCAGGCAACTATAACTCACGCGACCGCAATCCTCTGCTGATGACATATGTGTCTTTATGAAAAAAAAATATTTGTAATATATGTATAGCTAAAATTTAATGGAAGAAGACATGGGCAAATAAGTGTCTAAATACAGTATTAGCATCAGCAGAGGATTGCGGTCGCGTGAGTTATAGTTGCCTGCACTAACTATAACATGGAATTTCATTGGTTTTTTACGAGTGAAATGTACAGCTAACTATAACTTGTGTGAAACCTATGGTTTTTTCAGTGAATTTGCAAGGTTTTTTAAATGCTAATTCCTAACTATAACGTGTGTGAAACCTATGGTTTTTTCAGTGAATTTGTACGTTTTTTTAAATGCTAAGTTACTTTACGCCGTTCGTGCCGTGCGCGCCCACTTCACGCAGTTCGTTCCGTGCGCGCATGGTGCGCTTCGCGCACCGTGCGCGCACAGTGAGCACGCGGTGCGCTTCGCGCACCGCGCGCCCACTTTACGCAGTTAGTGCCGTGCACGCACGGTGGGCACGCGGTGCGCTACGCGCACCGCGTGCTCACGTTACGCTGGATGGGCCATGTACGCACGATGCGCTTCGCGCACCGTCCGCACACGGAGGACATATTATGCGCTTCGTTGTGAAAGGTTATCTATTAAATGTTCATCTAATAGATATAATTGTGAATGCGTTGTCTCCCGTAGGAGTAACGTCCTTTACTCGCCACTCCTTTTTTGTCAAGATTCAAATAATGGTAATTCAATTGATGTAGTTTTCTTTAACAATTTATTTTCTGATTCAAATTGTAGACGATTTCATTAACATTCATACTATTTCCGGCATAGTATTATTCATAGTAAAGTTCAAGATTCACTGTATTTCAGCCCTATGCATTTCGGGCGAACCCTTCTTCAGGGGGGTTACATTTCTGAAAGCAAAAAATATTGTATTCAAATAACCAGATACAACACATATGTCATCAAAACGTTGTAAATACGTATTACACTAGCACAAGAAGAAGATTTTAGAGGAATATTTAACAACACTCCAAGATTTGCGTACAAACGCACTCGTAACCTCAAAGAATTGCTCAGACCCAAAGAGGAAGTCACCCCTGTTAAATATCGAGGAACCATTCCATGCTACAATTGTAGTAATTGTAACGCTATAATACAGGGCAGTGAAATATTGCATCCTTCACAAGGAACAAAAATCAAACTACGGGTATCAGGTACATGCGACAGCAGCAATGTGATTTACTTATTGAAATGCCCATGTACAAGACACCTTCAAACAACCGCGTCCTAAAACTTCCAACTTATCACAAAAAGAAAGACAAATATTGGAAAAATTGTCCAAAAACAAAGAGATAACCATACGACAGGCAGACAAGGGCGGCGCCCTCGTAATCATGGACACTGATTTCTACAAACACAATGTTAACCAACACGTTAATGATACAAACATTTATTCAAGACAAGACAGGGATCCCACCACCGAATTCATGAATACTCTGAACCTAATAGTGAATGCAGCCATTTCCCAGGGAATCATTGGTACCAAAGAGAAAGAATACTTGATCAAATCCAACCCGGCAACTCCATATATTTATATGATTCCCAAAGTACACAAAAATGCCAACTTTCCACCGTTTCGTCCAATTGTTTCTACCATAAATTCCATCCACGAGCCAGTGGGAAAGTTTCTAGACAAACATCTTCAACCACTTGTCCAAAAAATGAGTACCTACATCAAGGATACCACCCACTTCCTCAACCTTTTGGAAATCCATAGACCATCATTTACAGGAGACATGATTATGTGTACCATTGACGTGAAATCTTTGTACACGTCCATACCCCACGATCTGGGCATACAAGCTGTTGAACACTACCTGACCACAAGTGACCATGAGGAAATGTTCAAAGTATTTCTTATGGAACTACTACATTTTACGCTATACCACAGTTATTTCAAATGGGAAGATCAATATTTTATTCAATCATCAGGAACATCCATGGGAAACTGTGCAGCACCGGCATATGCCAATCTTTTTATGTACAAATTCGAGCAAGAACACATTTTATCCAATCCAAACTGGCACAGACACATCATTATGTATGGAAGGTACATTGACGACATTTTTGTACTGTGGAACGGCACAGAAACCCTCTTGTTAACAGCCATTGAAGAATTGAATCAGGTTGACGACAGAATTGGCTTTACACATCACATCAACAAAAGGGAAATACCATTCTTAGATGTTCTAGTCATTAACGATGAAGGTAACCTTGAAACTAAAGTATTCACCAAACCGACCGACAAAAACAACTTTTTGCATTTCACAAGTTTCCATCAGCCTTCATTAAAAAAACATCTACCATTTTCACAACTTCTACGCCTCAAAAGAATCGCTTCCAATTCAGATCATTACAACCAATCCAAAATTTCAACCATCCAGAAATTCAGACAAAGAGGATATCCTGAAACCATCTTAAATCAAGCACAGGAAAGAGTCCGGAATCTGGAACGAAAACAGCTACTGACAACTCAACTCAAAAACGATTCGCAAAGATCAGTATTTGTTTCCAAATTTTCTACAAGAAGTTTCAACATTAAAAGGATCATATTGAAACACTGGACATTACTCACACAAGAAGAAGATTTTAGAGGAATATTTAACAACACTCCAAGATTTGCGTACAAACGCACTCGTAACCTCAAAGAATTGCTCAGACCCAAAGAGGAAGTCACCCCTGTTAAATATCGAGGAACCATTCCATGCTACAATTGTAGTAATTGTAACGCTATAATACAGGGCAGTGAAATATTGCATCCTTCACAAGGAACAAAAATCAAACTACGGGTATCAGGTACATGCGACAGCAGCAATGTGATTTACATATTGAAATGCCCATGTGGCTTACCTTATGTGGGCAAAACGCAAAGAAAATTAAAGACCAGGATTATCGAGCATAAAAGCAATATAAGACTCAAGAACACCAAATCCACAGTTGCCTCACATTTTACTGAACATCATCACAATCCTAGTCAATTACGATTTTGCATACTTGAACAGGTACCCATCCTCCCAGGAAGAGACAATTCCCAACACCTCTTGAGAAGAGAAATATTCTGGATGTCTCATCTTAACACGCTTCAACCAAAAGGTTTAAATGATCGGTTTGAATTGCACTGTTTCCTGTAAGGAGACTATGATGTCACGTATACCATTTTTGTACCTTGAATACAAGTATTAATGTTATTGTGTATACTGATTACAATGATAACAGATGTCAATATTTTTCCTGTAATCCACATGTACTTTTCCATGTCTCTATGATTAAGCCTTGTTTCTAGCATTGTTTCGTCACCATGGAATAAGATCACAATACATTAGTCATATCATTTCTTATTGAACATGGGATGCTTTTCCCGCTTCTTAATTTTTTCTATAGTCGCTCAAAGATTAACATTTACTACATTGACCGCGGAGTGATAAACGCTAACACATTGATTTACAGCAGATATATTGTTAAAGGTTCCCCTTTTTTCAACTTTTTTTCAACTTTTTTTGCCATTCAAAACTTTATTGACACATCGGCACCTCGAGTCATAGAACATATTTTCATGATAGGTACTACAATTCATTTCCATAGTTATAGAATAGGCTAATTAGATAACCTTTCAATTTTTGTTGAATTATAACATTTGAATTATAACATCGTTTGAATTAACCACATTATATTCACGCTGAAATCGTCTTTTTTCACTTTCCATTATCACGTGACGAGTGACTCACGATACCGCGAATATACAAGCAAGCAAACACTTCCGACGTTTTTAAATAGGATTTCACCACTCTACTCGACCGAAACTTGATCGCGGTAAGATTTTTTTTTTTTATAACCGCACAAGCGGTTCGCACAATTCCGAAAACCATTGGTATATTCAGTTTACTTACTCGCACCATTCCTCTTTCTTTCCAGAGGAATTATCATTGTTCGCCACGGCAGACGGGCAGAAAAGAATGCTTGCTTTTCGAAAGGTCAGTTTTGATCCTTCGCACAGCCATGGTATCAGTATCGTTAAATCAGTGAGCCATTACCGTTTAAGATAGAGATGTTTAAATGGGAGTTTAGTTTCACACCCTCAGTAATTTCAGTTACAGTCCACGATTTCTTCCATTGACAGCGTGTTTACATACACTCACCTGCGCATACCAACATGCACGCACACTTTTTATACAGTTGGATACCGTTTTCGTCCTACAACCATTTAAGTTCTACTTTTGAATTACAGTTCATGTCACTAGTTGTTACATAAATTCATTTGCTGGCTTACTATCTCATTACATGAATGTTATAACCATCACAGTCCGGCACTCTTCCGTTCACAAACTTTCGAACTTTTCTTTCTACCATCACAATAGGTGCTAGTGTAATACGTATTTACAACGTTTTGATGACATATGTGTTGTATCTGGTTATTTGAATACAATATTTTTTGCTTTCAGAAATGTAACTCCCCTGAAGAAGGGTTCGCCCGAAATGCATAGGGCTGAAATACAGTGAATCTTGGACTTTACTATGAATAATACTATGCCGGAAATAGTATGAATGTTAATGAAATCGTCTACAATTTGAATCAGAAAATAAATTGTTAAAGAAAACTACATCAATTGAATTACCATTATTTGAATCTTGACAAAAAAGGAGTGCCGAGTAAAGGACGTTACTCCTACGGGAGACAACGCATTCACAATTATAGTTTCCACCTCCTGGCTCAGGAGGTCATTTACCAGGCACCCTAAATAAACTCAACAGCATTTACCACTAATAACCAGGAGTGCGACGTTCCACAATCCATTTGGAGTTTCACATCTAATAGATATGACATGCCCACAAGGTGCCCTGCGGGCAACTTTTGCACACGGGGGGGGGAATATGTGGAGTTTGTTTTTTTTTTATTTATTTTTTGCCGTATGCGTACGGTAAGCGAATTCGGTGTTTTTAAAAAAAAAAAATATTTAATTTTTGGCCTTGGGGGTCCTTCTGGGACACCCTGACCAAGGCTAGGGGGTCAGGAGCTGTCTAGCCTGCCCCTTTTCATGTTATCCAACTTTGTTTTTCCTCCCCCCCTCAGAGTGCGAGAGAGAAAATGGCGGCCGACACTTCCTGGTTTCGACCGATTCGAATGTTTACTAAGATCTAACAGCCAATCAGAATCGCGCTCGCGCACGGCACCGTACGCGTACGGTAAGCTTACGGTGCGCGCTCGGAGCGCGCTTACAGATATATATATTGATTTAATTCTATTTTCTTAGGAAATACTGAACAGATTTACACCAAACCTACAAAAGGCACATCCTTGACCTGTAGACTACCTCTCTGCCAAATTTCAAGTAACTCTGTTCAGCCGTTCGGGCTGTAGCTGTGTCTAAAGGTCCTATGGAAAAATGCATGGGGAAAACGCGTTTTGGGACCCCCCTTTTTTCTCAGCCCCCGCTTGACGAATCACCCCGAGACTTTCAGGGTAGGAGCGGAGCGTAGCGCCCCATTAGTTTTGAAAATTTTGCGAGGATTCGTCAACCGGTGCCAAAGTTATTCAAAATAGAATTTTGAGATTTCCTATGGAAACACGGTCCTAACTATAACTACCTACTGGCAACCGCCAGTAGGTAATATATATATATATATATATATATTTCCCAAATACAATCCTGAATTTCTGTACACAACGGAAGCAGACACCACACAACAGATTTCACTTTTGATTTATTTACCCTTCGTCCACCTTAACGCATTTTGACCGACTCAGCGGCCTTGAACACATGACAGTGATCAGTGATGCCATTTGAGGTGTCATCACTGATGTCATGAGTGAGGTCACTGACCATGTCATAAGTGATGCAATAAAGTGTAAAACACATATATAGACATATTTTACATAAGGTTTCAGTGTAGCTATTTAAATTAGATACTAATGTAACTTTCCCCTTTTTATTCATTTGTTGAAATATCTACATCAAAAATGCATTTTCCTACTTCAAAGCAACACCGGAGGTCGCAATGACATCAGTAGTCAGGAATACAAATGAAAAACATATATATTGACATATTTTACACAGAGTTTCAGTCTAGCTGTTTAGTAACATATTGGTTTAACTTTATTTTAAAATCATATTTTCAAACAACAACTTTCAACATCTGAACTCATAAACACAACATAACTTTCAAACAAACATCAAACTATCCATTGTTACCCAAACTCATGGGGAATCAAAAACTGCTGCAAAACTAGTGCAATGTGTGACAGGACCATCTGTAGAGGGATGAACAAAAATATTCATGTGGGACGTCCATCTCATATTATCATAAGAAAGGTCTCCAATTGGCGATCTACAAGAGAAAAGCTGGAGGACCATCTACATCAGTATCAGCAGCAATAATACCCGGACAAAAAGTTATTTTAGAGGTATAGACTACTACAACAGATATGGCTTCACAGTTTTCAAGAATGGCCACGTAATACATGGAATGTAGCTGGTGATTGGTGTGTTACAGCTATTCACAATGCTGCCAAAAATCATACATGGTATTTTTCCCTCTTTTATATTTTTTGCACATTTCATAAGAGGAGTTCATGGTGAGCATCTAGAAGGCAATGCATAACAGAAGGACCCTCAACTTCAATAGCAGCATACCAACACCAAAGCAGAGAGTCCATTCAAAAGTCCAATCTCAAATTCAAGCTTTGGCGTCACAGTTTTCCCCAATGGCATCACACTGCATGGATTGTGGGGTTGTAGATAGTGCTGGCGAGCAGTCCATAACGTCCCTTCCCAAAGCTGGAAAGAACAATAAATGCTAATTTTTTTAAACTTTTTGCCCTTCATAGTTTTTCTACAATAGCAAGCATTTTATTATCTTAAAAAATGGGTATTTAGTATATATGTGTTGTTCATTTTATTATCTTCCAATTTTCTGTAACACTACTTACATATAACTTGCCACATAGACAAGTCAAACCACCCCTCTACAAATAAATACACAGGTAACTTTGGCCAGTTATCATGATTTACTTTTTCACTTTTTAAATATGTCAACAGTCTGTGTTTAAATCTTCTAGTAAGTGCTTCAACAACATATACAAACATACTATTTTTTTACAGAACACTGTATTATATTGTAATCTCTTTTTGAAAACTATCAACTGTAATGTATGTGTCTTGTTCTGCAAATCCTCCTCTTAACAACATTTCATTTTTCCTAGAATCCTGCCCAGGACCAAGCACACAAAACTGCACATCACCACAAACCTTTTCTACGTGTGCCACACTACCATGCAAAAGTGATCTATGCATTTCTCCCTAACATAAAGCAGGAATTTTCACATAATACAGCCCCCTTCGCATTGTTGAGTGGTAGAACTTATTTTGTGTTTTAAAGTTCGCCTTGGAAAGATACATAGGAATTTTCTTAATATATCAATGGATTGCTGTCCCATACTAGAAACACTACTACAATTCAATTTTGTATACAGTACCCTGACTACACCTTCCTCGTACCTCTTCTGCAATAACTTCCTCCTCATTTCTAGGTACCATCACCTCTTTTGCTATAGGACTACCATTCTTCATTTGATAACATCATCCTCTTCAATCAATAGGATCAATTAACTTGTTATACAGGATATAGCTTTCTTCATTAAAGAAAGCCGCTGTACAAAAAGTATGTATCCATTGTCCACAAAAAACTGTACAACATTTACTTCTATTCACTAAACTTTTCTTCTAGTTTTGTTTCCTCATGCAAAACACTATTTCGTCAAGAGTCTTTATTTGATATAGAATAAAAATGAAAAGCTTCCTCTTTAAAGGAATGGCCTTATCAACTACTCTCTCAGTTCGTTCTTTCTGTTTCACTACATCTCTCCTTCGCCTACACTTTTTAAAATGTAACACTAAATTTACAAGGCTGTAACTATGCAAGCTTTATAACATTTGCGCAGAACCTATGCAGCCATCTAAACACCCATTTTCAACCCATGCAGTCATTGAAATATTGAGGCACACTCGTGCACTAATGAAACAGTCAGGATCTACTCATGCACTCATGTAATTATGTAGAGAGTACCATTGTAGTCAACCTATCACCCATATTGTCTGAAGACGACACGTTCCTCGGTAAAACTTGTAAATACATATGTTTGTGGTTAAATACATCAATACTCCCTGGATAAATGAATGAGTGCATAGGTGGAGCATAGGTGATTCCCTGAGGATATAAGTAGTGCCTTCCTGATCCCCTGACTAGGTCATAACTCCATGTGTCATTCCATAGCTGCATACTTGCTGCCCACGTGTTTGCATGAGTATACCACTAGTATCTGGGTGTTTGGAGGAGTGCATGAGTAGAGCCTGAATGATTCGACAACTGTGTGACTAATGCTTCAATAATTCAATACATGCATAGATACTGGTAGGATGATTAAATGAGTGCAACTCTAGTGCCTGGATGATTGCAAGACTGCATACAGAGTATATAGGTGATTTATGCAGTGCATGGATACTGCATACATGATTGTTTAAGCCCATGCATAGCACCTAGCCTATTGGATGAGTTGATGAATAGTGTTTCAACAATTGGATGCAGCCCATGTCATTTTGGTTGACTGAACAGGTAGTACCTGGATGCTTACATAACTACATGGGTAGTGCTGGCAGAATTGAATAAGTGCATCAGCAGTGCCTACCTAATTTGATGAGTGCATGTGTTAAAGTGACTGCATAATTCCATTGTTAAAGCTTGAGAGATTGGATGAAAGTAAGTATACTGCTGTGGCGATTGTATTAGTGAAATACTATTGGCTCAGTAATTAAATGACTGAAGGGTGCTGGATGGGCGATAGTTTTGCTACAATGGTACTACGTAATTACATAAGTGCATTGGTAGATCCTGAGTATTTCATCAGTGCACACGTATACCTCAGTATTTCAATGACTGCATGATTTATAAGTGGGTGTTTTGATGGCTGCATAGCTTCTGCACAAATGCTATAATTATTGCATAGTTGCAGCCTTATTAATTGCATATGTCAATAGATAGTATCTAGGTGATTAGATGAATGTATACGTGGTGCCTGCATACTTCAATAACTACATCATTTCTGCCTGCCTGCCTGATTGCAAGTATAGTTTATGGATAATTTAATAACTCCATGGACAGCGAATAACTGATTTGATGACTGCCTGAGTTGTGGCTGGGTGATTCCAGGAGTGCCTGAATACTTCCTGAGTGACTAAGAAAGTACCTTTTTTGCTGTTAGATACATAACAATTGTCACTATATCTCTGAATCATTGGTTGTCTCCTTCTGTCAGTATCAATCTATCTGTTTTAATATATACATGCTTTTCTTCTGTGCTATGTGTGAGTCAAATCTGGGTATCAAACTTGAGATATAATTGCATACATGGCCATCTAGAAACATACATTGCTTTGCTACTGTGCATGCATTTGCATCAGTAAGTGTCTAAAACAGAAAACAACATTTAGAAATTTTTCAAAGCACAAAACGTTTAGAGAAAGGTATACCTACATCATTTCCCAAATACTTCTTTTGCTTCTAAAACATATATTCAGCATATCTCAAACAAAAGTTACACTCGAAATGAAGCTAGCACAAAAACTCTTGAGGCATTCTGCACTATTAATCCTTCTCAATTTTAAACAAGGCATGTTTAAAGAAAAACACTACTCTCACCATCTACACATAAAAAGTTATCAGCCTTACTAAAAATAGATCACCATGTAAACATATATGCAGTTTCTTAATTGATTTACACCTTCAAGCCATCTTTCCCACAATACATCTTTCAGCAAACTCAAACGTCCCACTGTGTATATAACTATGTGCAAGCACAAAAACCATATCTCGCCATCTAAGCATATTCAAAGTGGTCATATAAGTTAAAAACCACATTAACAAACACTTCATAATATATACCAAACAAGTATTACTGCTTTATAATTCATATACTTGAAGACAACATGTTCTCATCTTTTATTTCTCATTACACTATTCTTGTTTAATAATGTTACCAAAAGTACTACAACTTCCAGAATGTAAATGACAGATGTTTCTATTCCGCACATGATGTTTAGACATTTAAAACATTCTTAGTTCCTCATTGCAACTTTCCACAAAACTATACTGTTATTTTTCAATAAAATGCACAATGTAATAAACAGGCACTAATTATTTTTTCTCCCACCTCCCAAAACATTCACCACTAACCTCTTAAACACATACCCTCTAATAGATACGGTTCAACGCATATATTTGATGTCATCCCTGTGATACTCCTTTTAATTAAACTACCATATACATCTTCATTTCTAATGTACATTTTTAAAATAATTACAAAGTTATATACATACCACTGAATTCAGTTTGTAGATTATTGTCAGAACCCCTTTTTTCATGCGCAGGAACAGAGATGCCTTTTCCCGACACCACCTCCAAGAACCACCAACGCAGCACTGAGATAAGATGCGTTAATGTCTTCTCTAGAGGGGGTAGGGGGATTGGATAAAATAACAAAAGTGAAGAGACTGCCACTGGTTGTCTGCTTCCTGATCTTATCTTCTTTCAGCTGTGCTGGCTTCTGGTTGGATCGTTCAGGAGGCTAAATAAATATTATACTCGTTAATTCTACTTGATTTCCACTCTCCCTTCTTTTGTAAATCTTTAATTATTAACCTTATTTACATACCAGCTTTCTATCTCAGTGTTGCCTCTCTTCTAAGTTTTGGACAGCGAATTATCTTGCTCCTCTAACTCTTTTCTGTCTTTCTAAATGTTAACACAATATGTTAGTTTGTCTTTTATCAATACCGCATTACATTCTATTTAATTTCCAAGATCTTATCATACCTGTCTTTTCTATACTCCTTGGAAATATTGCAATACTCGGGTTTTCTTCTTTTTAAATTGCAGGGAACAGTTCGTTTAAGAGATGGAACTTGGTAAGTACTATCAACATTTATTTCCTTAATAACATTATAACTTTAAACTGCTGTACTAAATAAGTTCTAGACTTAGCTCTGGTCGCTTCACGAAATGCTTCAAAAACTCTTCACTCGAATCTCCTGTCAAACGTTGTCTCGACGAATGGAGCTAACGCAACTAACAGTCGCAAAACTCTCAGACTAATTGCTTCACCTCCTTCAAACGGTGGGCGGGTTGAACAGCCTTGTAGCTGCGCATCAATTTGTTCTCTTCTTGAACTGCGCATGAGCTTCCGGCAAACGCTACCTTAGGAAACGATAGCGCCCGAAGAGAAAAACACACTGACACGCAACTGGACTCTGGAGCGGTTGAGGAATTGAGCTTCAGAAGTCACTTCTTTTCAGGTAACCAAAAGGGAGAGACCCTGACTAAACTAACTCGGACTCAAGGAAAAACGTTACCGCTAGGGTGACGAATTCAGGTGAAGTGCGCCAACGTTCTAAGTTGAGCGCTTCACATAGAGTTCAGAAACAACAAGAAAGACTACAACGTCACCTCTGCCTGAGCGTCGGCCATCTTAAGATTCCTTACTTCCCAGGCCTCGCTCCAAGTCAGAGTTCTTAAGATCTTTTTATTTCCCATTGATTGATTGGCACTTATAGTGCAAAGAGAAGGCTCCTTGTCTGTAGTGGTTCTGACAGTACCCCCTCGCAAAGGAGGTCCCTCCAATCTTGGCTTCTGAGGATATTTTTGATGAAAGGATCGTATCAAACGAGGGGCATGGACATCAGAACATTTTTCCCAAGATCGCTCTTCTGGACCATAGCCCTTCCAGTCCACCAAATAGTAAACTGTTCCTTTAGATCTCTTAGCGTCTAAAATTCTTTTGACCTCAAATTCTACTCCTGACTCTAATTGCACAGATTTTGGAGGGAGGTTTACTCTTACATCTGAGGACATTTTTTTTAGTAGGGAGACATGAAGCACTGGATGAATCTTCATTTCTGGTGGCAAGGTTAAGCGATAAGTCACTGGATTAACTACTTTCTCAATGGGGTATGGACCTACAAATCTTGGTTGGAATTTTCGATCTCCTTTGAGTCTGAGATTCTTAGCGTTCAGCCAAACCCTATCTCCAACTTGCAGCTTAGGACCTTCCTTTCTTTTCTTATCAGCATATTTTTTGTACGTCTGCTTGGCTTGTATTATGTTTTTAGTGGCGGTTTGATGGACTTGGGCTAGATTTTGTACTTTTTCCTGCACTGCTGGGACTGAGATTTCTTTACCAACTACAGAAGCATTTGGATGCCTACCATAATTTAGATAGAAAGGGGAGAAACCTGTAGAAACATTCTTAGCATTGTTGTGTGCAAACTCTGCAGCCCACAAATACTCTGGCCAATCCCCTTCTTGGTCTAACAAGAATAACCTTAAATACTGTTCTAGTTCCTGGTTGACTCTCTCTGTTTGCCCATCTGTCTCCGGGTGATAGCTAGTGGAATATTTGGTTTCTATTCCCAAACTGTCCATGAAGGCCTTCCAAAAGCGAGAAAGGAACTGGGATCCCCGATCTGAGATGATCACTTGAGGAACACCATGTGCTCGCACTATGTGTACACCAAAATGGTGAGCCAGTTCCCTAGCTGCTGGAATTCCCTTTAATGCAACAAAATGCACCATCTTGGTGAATGCATCCACAAATACCAATATGGTGTTAAAACCCTGACTGGAAGGCAGGTCCACTATCAAATCTACTGTGACTGTATGCCAGGGATGTGGGGGGGTGGGCATAGGTTGGAGATACCCTCTAGGTGACTGTCTCTCTGACTTTCCTCGCGCACAGACCCCGCAGGCTCTCACATAAGAGTGAATGTCCTTTGTCATTTGTGGCCACCAATAGTTTCTCTTAATCAGGTCTTCAGTCTTTTGTATGCCCTTATGTCCGGCTAATTTACTGTCATGATTGTTCTCTAAAACTAATCGTTGAAGCTCTTGGGTAGGCAGATATAATTTTTCTTCATGCCATGGTAATCCATGTTTAATTTTTCGGAATGGTTCTTGCTCTGCCCAATCATGCATTTCTTTCTGTGACATTGCTCCTGCTACCCTTTCCTCGAAGGTTCCTTGACTCACAGCCCCTATTATTTGGTGTTCTGGAATGATTGTCTTTGACTCTTGATCGTTTTCAAGCTTTTCCATGTTTATTCTCGACAGAGCATCAGCCTTTCCATTCCTAGTTCCTGGTCGGAAAGTGATCACGAAGTCAAAATCCGCGAAATACAACGACCATCGAAGCTGCCTCGGAGTAAGGGTTTTAGCAGATTTCAGGAATTTCAAGTTTCTATGGTCTGTGAACACGGTCACCGTATGTCTCGCTCCCAACAAATAGTGTCTCCACTCTTTGAATGCGTCTTTAATCGCCAGTAGCTCTTTTTCCGTAATGGTGTAGTTAATTTCAGCTGGTGTTAATTTCCTCGATCTGTAAGCCACTGGATGGAGTTGTCCAGTCTTCTTGTGTCTTCGTGAGAGGACCCCTCCAATTGCTAGATCTGAAGCATCCGTCTCCACATAGAAGGGCTCAGTGGGGTCTGGGTGTAATAAAATTGGTGCGGAGGTAAACTCCTTTTTGAGAGATCTAAAGGCTTCTTCAGCTTCCTCGGACCACTTGAATGGAACTCCTTTCATGAGCAATCGAGTAAGGGGAACCAATTTGTGCGAAAATTCATTCACAAACCTCCGGTAAAAATTGGCAAAGCCAATGAAGCTTTGCAATTCTTTCACACTACTTGGAGATTTCCATTCCAGAACTGCCTTAACCTTCTTAACATCCATCGTGATTCCAAATGGTGTGAGCACGAATCCAAGGAATTCCACCTCTCTTACACTAAATGCACACTTTTCCAATTTAACATACAAGTTATTTTCCTTCAACCTTTGTAGAATTTTCTTCACCTGGCCTGGATGTTCTTGTTCAGTTCTGGAGTAAATCAATATATCGTCAATATATACTATGACGCATTGATCGATATACTCACTCAAGACACTATTAATAAAATGTTGGAAGGCTGCTGGTGCATTGCATAATCCATAAAGCATGACCTGGTACTCGTACAAACCTAGTTTTGTTCGGAACGCCGTTTTCCACTCGTCTCCTTCTCGAACCCTGATCAAGTGGTACGCCCCTCGAAGGTCAAGTTTCGTATAAATCTGTGCCTCTTTTACCTGGTCCAATAGTACAGAGATGAGAGGAAGAGGGTACCGATTCTTGATGGTGACCTTGTTTATGGCTCGGTAGTCTACGCAAGTTCTTAACTCGCCTTCCTTCTTGGGCACAAAGAATAAAGGGGAGGAGACCGGAGACTGAGATGGACGGATAAAACCGTTGGCCAAATATTTCCCAATGTACTCAAACAGGTGCTCATTTTCTTTCTCTGTTAAGGCGTACACTCGACTGCAAGGCAATTGAGCACCTGGCTCTAAATCTATTCTGCAATCAAATGGTCGATGTGGCGGTAACTTCTCTGCCTCAATCTCGTTGAACACTTCCTCGAATTCCTTGTATTCTGATGGTATTTCGCATGTGTGAATTACGCACACAGAAATTTCTTGTTCACTCAAGGGGGTTGCAGGTCCTGATTCCTTAGTTACCACGAGATGATTAAAACAGTTGTCTTTACAGAAATCTGAATTCATCTTCACTGTTCTCGCTCCCCAATCGATACTTGGATTGTGTTCCGTTAACCACGGCAGGCCCAATATAATCTGAAATTGAGGAGCATCGATCAAATTGAACTGGATAATCTCTTGATGTTCCTCTTGAAATGTTAATTCCACTTGTTCCGTGTGACTAGTGATTGGTCCAGAGGAAAGATTCGTTCCATCCACTGCTCTTACTGGCTCACTTTTTGATTTCAAGATTGGTCTTAGTCCAATGCTGGCTGCATATTTGATATCGCAGAAGTTCCCTGTTGCCCCTGATACCTCAGTTAGAATGACATTCCTGAACTTTAATTTCATTGAAATCACAAGATGTGGAGATGAAGATTGTAAAGTATTGGCTATATGGTGTTCTTCCGGAGTTGTCTGATCCTCAGCACCTACCAACCCAACTCCTCCTATTGGTGGTGCTTGAAGTTTTCCTTCTCCTTTGAAAACATTTTGGGCTTCTTTGGACAAATTCTGACAAAGTGTCCACTTCCTCCACAATACAGGCACAAGTTATTCTGCCGTCTTTTCTCCTTCTCCTCCTTGGTCAGAGGGCCCCGTACTCCTCCGATCTGCATTGGTTCAGTTCCAGATTGACTGTCTGGTACTTTCGATGAGTCATTTTTAGTTCTGTCGAATCTTGGCGTATTAAATCTAAAATCTTTCCGTCTTTCACCCCTCCTCTCACTTTGACGAAAATCAATTTCCAGAACTAAATCGATTAAGGCTGAAACATCGGTAGGTCTATTTGGGATATGGGCCAGAACGTCCTTCAGTTCATCTTTGAGTCCGCGATAGAAGACTGCTGCCCTTTTACATTCCTGCCAGACCGTTTCTACAACCAATTTGTTGAATTGAGCAAGGTACGCCACAAGATCCTTGTTACCCTGCTTCAATTCTAAAAGTTCGTTGTCGGTGGCTTGAGAAATTTTTCGACGATCAAATATCCTCAAAAATTCCTTTTTGAAATCTTCAAAACTATAAAGAAGAGCATCATCTCTGGTGACCAAGGGCATAGACCAACTAGCAGCATCACCACTAAGGTATGACAAAATAAAGGCCACACAGGACTGTGCGTCTGGAAAAATCGAAGGACGACACATAAAGTGCAAGGAGCATTGTGTCAAAAAGATTTTGAGCCTTCTGAGGGTCACCACTGAATCTTTCTGGGGGGGCTAGAGGAATTACAGGGGATAAAGAATGAACTACATGTGTTGTGACGCTAGAAGTGGGGCCTAAGTGTTCACCTTCTGTTTCTGGGAATTTCAAACTGGGTGTTGGATTCAAACTGGAAATCTTAGCTGCCAACTCGACTGTTTCTCTTCGTGTATCCATCACCTCTTGTCTCAAACCTCTATTTTCATCCCTAACTGTGGTTAATTCTTTTTGTATTAAGTGTAGGATCTCACCGAATTTTTGCAATTCTAAACCTTCAGCCATTCTGTTCAGGCGCAATTCAATACGTGGGCACTTCACTCTGTCAGAACCCCTTTTTTCATGCGCAGGAACAGAGATGCCTTTTCCCGACACCACCTCCAAGAACCACCAACGCAGCACTGAGATAAGATGCGTTAATGTCTTCTCTAGAGGGGGTAGGGGGATTGGATAAAATAACAAAAGAGAAGAGACTGCCACTGGTTGTCTGCTTCCTGATCTTATCTTCTTTCAGCTGTGCTGGCTTCTGGTTGGATCGTTCAGGAGGCTAAATAAATATTATACTCGTTAATTCTACTTGATTTCCACTCTCCCTTCTTTTGTAAATCTTTAATTATAACCTTATTTACATACCAGCTTTCTATCTCAGTGTTGCCCCTCTTCTAAGTTTTGGACAGCGAATTATCTTGCTCCGCTAACTCTTTTCTGTCTTTCTAAATGTTAACACAATATGTTAGTTTGTCTTTTATCAATACCGCATTACATTCTATTTAATTTCCAAGATCTTATCATACCTGTCTTTTCTATACTCCTTGGCAATATTTTAATACTCGTGTTTTCTTCTTTTTAAATTGCAGGGAACAGTTCGTTTAATAGATGGAACTTGGTAAGTACTATCAACATTTATTTCCTTAATAACATTATAACTTTAAACTGCTGTACTAAATAAGTTCTAGACTTAGCTCTGGTCGCTTCACGAAATGCTTCAAAAACTCTTCACTCGAATCTCCTGTCAAACGTTGTCTCGACGAATGGAGCTAACGCAACTAACAGTCGCAAAACTCTCAGACTAATTGCTTCACCTCCTTCAAACGGTGGGCGGGTTGTACAGCCTTGTAGCTGCGCATCAATTTGTTCTCTTCTTGAACTGCGCATGAGCTCCCGGCAAACGCTACCTTAGGAAACGATAGCGCCCGAAGAGAAAAACACACTGACACGCAACTGGACTCTGGAGCGGTTGAGGAATTGAGCTTCAGAAGTTACTTCTTTTCAGGTAACCAAAAGGGAGAGACCCTGACTAAACTAACTCGGACTCAAGGAAAAACGTTACCGCTAGGGTGACGAATTCAGGTGAAGTGCGCCAACGTTCTAAGTTGAGAGCTTCACATAGAGTTCAGAAACAACAAGAAAGACTAGAACGTCACCTCTGCGTGAGCGTCGGCCATCTTAAGATTCCTTACTTCCCAGGCCTCGCTCCAAGTCAGAGTTCTTAAGATCTTTTTATTTCCCATTGATTGATTGGCACTTATAGTGCAAAGAGAAGGCTCCTTGTCTGTAGTGGTTCTGACAATTATATTGTTGTTTTAGCCCTTTCTGCATAGCTTGGACACTGTTAGGATTTGTAAAAACTAAGCAAAAGAATGGTACAACACTCTCATTCAAAGCAAGTCTAAAATGGCAACCTCTTCAACTTTCCAATCTATTATCATGAGAAACGCAGGTAATGAAATCATGTCTTTCATACTAGACTATTGCATCTCCACATGTGAATGGTTAGCTTCTATTAACCCTTTCCCTCTCTTTCAAAATGAGGTTCCTGTTGGCACACTTTCGTGCTGTTTTTGTGATCATTGTGGAATAATCGTGAAAAAAGAGTTCAAACTGATATCTAGCTTAATTTTTCTGAAAGTTAAATACTACACAGCAGTTTCTTACATAGTCCTGAGGTGGAAATTAAAACTTGCTATTACTTACATTGTGTCATCACTCCCAACTTTTCACAAAAAAAATCCGTCCCTTTAACACCCTTCCCCCAATACAGTCTTAGCTTAGTGTACCTAGCAACCCAGTGGAACCAGTAGGTCACAAGTTTACAGCACATTCTAGAAGGAACATGCTACTTCCAAATGAGATAAGATACCTCAGGTGTGGTTTACTCCACGGATTCAAAAGCATGTCAATGTCAGTATTACATTTCTTTTTTTAAACAATGGTCAATAATAGTAACTGAGTCACAAGAAAAAGGGTGAAAAAAGGTAAAAAAACAATAAAAGGGAGCAGGGTAGAAACACCATGACCCCCTAGGCCTGCACAGGTATCCCACAGGGACCCCCAGGCCCAAAAAAAGCATTTAAAAAAAAAAAAAAGAATTGACAGAATTTGCACTGGGTTCGCGAACCCTGCAGAGAAAATAAAAAAGTTATCCTTAAGCCCCCGGGTGGCCCAGGTCACAGGGGCAATATTTATAATGTATGCGGGGCTAGCAGGGGCCCCAGCAGCCCCGGGGTCCGCCACCGCCCTGGGGCTTTCTTTAATTATATCTGGGGGGCACACAGCCTCCTCGCAGCCCCGGGGGCCGCCACCTCGCTTTGTTTATTAAATGTATGGGGGGCTCCTGTGCCACCACATCCTCGGGGAACTGTATAATTATATGAGGAAGGCCTCACAGGCCCCCCAAAGGCCTGTGGACCGCCACCTCCCCAGAGCTTAATTAAAACAATTAAAGTGTGGGGGGCTACTGCTCCCCCCACACTGCCCTGGGGACTACTACCTCCCCGGGGTGCTAAATATTTAAAAACGGAGGTCCGTTGCGGACCGCGGGGGTCACCACCTCCAAGAGTCTTTAAACACTTTGGAGGGGGGCCTCGCCCTCCAGGAGCCCTTGATGGCCCTGGGGACCGCCACACCCCAGGGCCGGCTCGTGCAATGTCCTGGGGTGCCCACCCCTGAGACATTGCTGTTTGCTATGGCAGGGCGGGAGCACGGCTCCCGCCCTGTCATAGCAAGCACTAATTTGGTTTTTGGAGCGAGAGCCGGAAAACCTGCTCTCACTTTCAAAAACAAAAGCAGGATTGCTTTTGAACTGGGGGAGCTGCATGTAAGCAGCTCCCATTGTGCAAAAGCAATGCCGGCTCCTGCAGGAGCTGGGGAGACGGCTGGACCCTGGGGCATTGGGGCTCCCCCCACGGTCCCCAACGCAAAGGGCTGGCCGCAGGGGATGTGGCCGGGGAGAAGAGGGCCACATGGCCTCACTTCCCAATAAATATTTTTTTTAAAGAGGCCATGCTCCGGGGGATGGGGTCCCCGGGGCCAAAAGTGGCCTTGTGGCCCCGCTCCCTAATAATATATTTTTTTAAAAGAAGGGCATGGCCCTTCCCTTTTTTTTTTTTTTTTAAAAAGGGTCAGATCCTGGGGGAAGGGGTTAAAAATTATTGAAGAAGAGGGGGGGCAACACAGCCCCCCTTCTAAAAAGATATATGTAAAAAAAAGACAGCATCTCGCAAGAGGCCTCGCTCCCTCCCTGCACCACTGTACAAACGCGCCACCTAGCATGTTTTAAGTTGGGGAATTAATTCCCCTTGAATACTGAGGGTCCCTGGGGGCCAACTAGCCCACCAGGCACCTTTAGTAAGCGTCACACAGCTGGATTGCTGAGAGGTGGTCCGAGGCCACACCCCTTTGTACACCACTCTGCAAACATGCCTCTTGGCGCACTGCTGGTGGGGCGATGAGATCCTCTTTTGTCCTGAGGACCTCAGAACACAAGTGGACTTCATCCACTGAGCAGCAGTGCGCCACGAGTCACATTTGCAGAGTCGTGTAAAAAGGGTGTGTGGCCTTTGAGCACAATCAACAATCTAGCTGTATCCTCCAACTTAGAACGCGCCAGGAGGGGCATTTGCAGAGTGGTGAAGAAAGGGGGCGTGGCCTGTGTCCAGCTTTCAGAAATCTCACTATCTGGGATATACTGGAGGTATCAGGTAGGCTAGTTCTGATCCCCAACAGCGAAGGGGACTTCAATCCCTATCCAAGTGTGCACCAGGGAGTGCGTTTGCAGAGTGGTGGGGAAAGGGGGCGTGGCCTGCTATGACAATTTATCAATCCTGCTGTGTGCTGTGTGGGACTTACAGGAGGTAATAGGAGGAGTAGTTGGCCCCCAAGGATATCCTTGGGGGCCAACTACCCCTCTTGTTAACTCCAGTAAGTCCCACAAAGTGGGATTGCTAAGAAGTCTTCAGAGGCCATGCCACGTGCTTCTTGGCAGAGTATGGGATGGGGAAGAAGTCCAATTTACTCCTGAGGGACTTTGGGGCCAAGAATCCCTCCTGGTACCTCCTGTAAGTCCTACACAGCAGAATTCCTGAGCGCCCAGCACCTTTTCTCCACCACTCTGCAAACGCAACTACTAGTTAAAGAAGTGTTTGCAATGTTATAGGTTTCACATTTGCAAGAGTTGGAGCTATTTGAAATGTAAATGTAAAAGTTTTTTAATATTTTCGGAGTGGAGTGGATGTACATTGTGTGTAGTGGAATTATGTGGTAAGTTGTGCAGTGAAATTATGTGGATAGCAAGTATGTGGTATTTTTTTATAGGAATTATGTAGAATGGGATTATGTGTTCTGGAGATTAATTATGTGGTATGGTAGTCTGTTGTGGAGTGGTAATGTCAGGTTTAGTCTTCCTCATAAAAGCTCAACTATGAACTCAATGAGACAAAAAAAGAAGGAATCACTGAGGAGCACTTCTGGACCTAGTCAGAGTTATGAGCAGGGCCACTGGAATTATGCGACTGTTTGTCTACACCGACTTTCGCACAAATATACATTTTGCGCATTAGCCACATAATTCATCATCTGCTCCCTAATCTGCAGATTTGAACAAAAAAAGCCTTCTTTCTAGCTCAAACGGCTCGAACATTACCAAAAATGCAGGGACAAGTGTTACAGCGTGTTGGAAGGCCCTTTCTAAACCTAGATTGGTCACCTGTTACTTATTGCTAAATGTGGGTGTTAAATTGGTACTTATGGTGTGCAAGCCACTCTTGCTTCCTTCTGCTCCTCTGTCTGCGCCTCTCTTTCCTCTTTCTGCATTTCGGTTGCTTCTTTCTGCACATTTCTTTCTTTTTCTGCACTTCTCTTGCCTCTTTCTGCAAATCTCTTCTACTTTCTGCATCTCTCTTGGTTCTTTCAGCATGTCTGTTGCCTCTTTCTGAACCTCATTTGCTTGTTTCAGCAATTCTCTTGACTCTTTCTGCACTTCTCTTGCCTGTTTCTGCATTTGTCTTGCCTCTTTCTGCACCACTCTTGCCTCTTTCTGCACCTCTCTTCCCTCTTTCTGTACCTCACTTGCTTCTTTCTGCAACCCTGTTGCCTTTTTCTGCACCCCTCTTCCCTATTCGTGCAACTCTCTTGCCTCTTTCTGCACTTTTCATGCCTCTTTCAGCACCTCTGTTACTTCTTTCTGCACTTCTCTTCCTTATTTCTGCACCCCCTCCTGGCTCTTTCTGTACCTTTCTTGCCTCTTTGTGCACCCCTCCTACCCTTTTCTGCACAATTCTTGCCTCTTATTGCACCTCTGTTGGTTCTTTCTGCACTGCTCTTGCTTCTTTCTGTACCTTACTTGCCTCTTTCTGCATTTCTGTTGCTTCTTTCTACACCTCATTTGCTTCTTTCAGCAATTCTCTTGCCTCTTTCTGCACTTCTCTTCCTTCTTTCGGCACCCTTCCTGCCTCTTTCTGTACCTCTCTTGCCTCTTTCTGCACCTCTCCTACCTCTTGCTGCACTCCTCTTGTGTCTTTTTGCACCTCTGTTTGTTTTTTCTGCACTGTTCTCACTTCTTTCTGCATCTCACTTGCCTCTTTCTGCACTTCTCTTGCTTCTTTCTAAACCTCTGTTGCTTCTTCCAGCTATTCTCTTGACTCTTTCTGTACTTCTCTTGCATCTTTCTGCACCCCTGTTGCCGCTTTCTGCACTTCACTTGCTTCTTTCTGTACCTCTCTTGCCTCTTTCTACACCTCTGTTGCATCTTTCTGCACCCCCGTGCCTCTTTCTGCACCCCTCTTCCGTTCTTGTGCAACTCTCTTACCTCTCTTTCCTCTTTCTGCACCACTCTTGCCTCTTTCAGCACCTCTGTTGCTTCTTTCTGTACTTCTCTCCACCCATTGTGCCTCTTTCAGCACCTCTGTTGCATCTTTCTGCACTCCTCTTCCTTCTTTCTGCATCCCTCATGCCTCCTTCTGCACCTCTGTTGCCTCTTTCAACACCTCTGTTGGTTCTTTCTGCACTGCTCCTGCTTCTTTCTGCACCTCACTTGCCTCTTTCTGCAATTTTCTTGCTTCTTCCAACACCTATGTTGCCTCTTTCAGCAATTCTCTTGCCTCTTTTTGTACTTCTCTTCCTTCTTTCGGCACCCTTCCTGCCTCTTTCTGTACCTCTCTTGCCTCTTTCTGCACCTCTCCTACCTATTGCTGCACTCCTCTTGTGTCTTTTTGCACCTCTGTTCGTTCTTTCTGCACTGTTCTCACTTCTTTCTGCATCTCACTTGCCTCTTTCTGCACTTCTCTTGCTTCTTTCTAAACCTCTGTTGCTTCTTTCAGCAATTCTCTTGACTCTTTCTGTACTTTTCTTGCGTCTTTCTGCACCCCTGTTGCCTCTTTCTGCACTTCACTTGCTTCTTTCTGTACCTCTCTTGCCTCTTTCTACACCTCTGTTGCATCTTTCTGCACCCCTCGTGCCTCTTTCTGCGCCCCTCTTCCGTTCTTGTGCAACTCTCTTACCTCTCTTTCCTCTTTCTGCACCACTCTTGCCTCTTTCAGCACCTCTGTTGCTTCTTTCTGTACTTCTCTTCACCCATTGTGCCTCTTTCAGCACCTCTGTTGCTTCTTTCTGCACTGCTCCTGCTTCTTTCTGCACCTCACTTGCCTCTTTCTGCAATTTTCTTGCTTCTTCCAACACCTCTGTTGCCTCTTTCAGCAATTCTCTTGCCTCTTTCTGTACTTCTCCTGCTTGTTTCTGCACCTCTTTTCCAAATTCAGTATCCCTCTTGCCTGTTTCTGCACCATTATCCCTATTTCTCCACCCCTGTTCCCTCTTTCTGTACCTTACTTGCCTCTTTCTGCACCTCTGACTTTTAGGTAGTTTTAATAAATGACTATATGTGAGAGTGAGTGATTGTGAGAGTGGCTGTATGGATGAGTGTGTGCTTGTGTCAGTGATTGTAGAAGACAGTAAGTATGTGTTACTATCTGTATGAATAAGTGAAGTGATGTGTGTATAATTGTACAGGTTGTAGAAAGAGGCGATAGAAGTACAGAAAGAAGCAAGAGAGGTGCAGAAAGAGGCAAGAGGGGTGCAGAAAGATACAAAAGAAGTGCAGAAAGAAGCAAAAGAGGTACAGAAAGAGGCAAAAGGGGTGCCGAAAGAGGCAAGAGCAGTGTAGAAAGAATCAAGAGACATGCAGGAAAAGGGAGGAAGGGTACAGAAAGAGGCACGAGGGGTGCAGAAAGAAGCAAGAGAGGAGCAGAAAGAGGCAAGAGAGGTGCACACAGAGGCATGGGGGTGCAGAAAGAAGCACCACAGGTGCAGAAAGAGGCAAGAGAAGTACAGAAAGAAGCAACAGAGGTGCAGTAAGAGGCAAGAGGGGTACAGAAAGAGGCAAGAGAGGTGCACACAGAGGCATGGGGGTGCAGAAAGAAGCACCACAGGTGCAGAAAGAAGCAAGAGAAGTACAGAAAGAAGAAACAGAGGTGCAGAAAGAGGCAAGAAAAGTGCAGATAGATGCAAGAGAGTTGCAGAAATAGGTACAAGAGGTACACACAGAGGGAACAGGGGTGCACACAGAGGCAAGAGAGGTACAGAAAGCAAGAACCATCAGATGTGCAGAAATAACCAACAGAGGTGCAGAAAGAGGTGAGAGGGATGCAGAAATGTACAAGAGAGTAGCAGAAAGAAACTAGAACAGTGCAGAAAGATCCAACAGAGGTGCAGAAAGAGGCAAGAGGAGTGCAGAAAGAGGCATGAGAAGGCCAGAAAAAAGCAAAAGAGGTACAGAAAGAGGCAAGAGGGGTGAAGAAAAAGGCAAAAGATGATCAGAAAGAGGCAAAAGAGGTGTACACAGAGGCACAAGGGGTACATAAATATATAAGAGAGGTGCAGAAAGAAGCAAGAGAAGTACAGAAAGAAGCAACAGAGTTGCAGAAAAAAGGAACAGAGATTCAGAAGAAGGCAAGAGGGGTGCAGAAAGTTTCAAGACAGGTGCAGAAAGAAACAAGAGCAGTACAGTAACAACCAAGAGAGGTGCAGAAAGAAGCAAGAGAAGTGCAGAAAGAAGCAACAGAGGTGCAGAAAGAGACAAGAGAACTGTAAAGAGGCAAGAGAGTTGCAGAAACAGGCAAGAGATATGCAGAAAGAAGGAACAGGGGCGCAAAAAGAGGCAAGAGAGGTTCAGAAAGAGGGAAGAGAGGTATAGAAAGAGGGAAAAGGGTACAGAAAGAGGAACAGAAGTGCAAAAAAGAAGCAACAGTGGTGCAGAAGGAGGCAAGAGAAGTGCAGAAAGAGGCAAGAGAGTTGCAGAAAGAGGCAAGAGAGTTGCAGAAAGAGGCAAGGGGGTGCAGAAAGAGGCAAGAGAGGAGCAGAAAAAGCAAGACCAGTGCAGTAAGAAACAACAGAGGTACAGAAGGAGGCAAGAGCAGTGCAGAAAGAACCAAGAGACATGCAGGAAAAGGCAAAAGGATTCAGAAAGAGGCATGAGGGGTACAGAAAGAAGGAAGAGAAGTGAAGAAAGAAGCAACAGAGGTGCTGAAAGAGGCATGAAGGGTGTAGAAAAAGGCAAGAGACCTGCAGAATGAAGCAACAGAGGTACAGAAAGAGGCAAGAGTGGTACAGAAAGAGGAAAGAGAGGTGTAGAAAGAGGTAAGAGAGTTGCACAAGAAGGGAAGAGGGGTGCAGAAAGAGGCAGGAGGGTGCAGAAAGAAGCAAGAGAGGTGTAGAAAGAGGCAAGAAAGGTGCAGAAGGAAGCAAGTTCAGTACAGAAAGAGGTAACAGGGGTGCAGCAAGATGCAAGAGAGGTGCAGAAACAGGCAAGATAAGTGTTGGAAGAGGCAAGAGAGGTGCAGAAGGATGCAAGAGAACTGCACAAAGAGGCAAAGAGTTACAGAAACAGGCAAAAGAGGTGCAGAAAGACAGAGCAGGTGGGCAGACTGAGGCAAGAGAGGTGCAGAAAAATGGAAGAGGGGTGCAAAAAGAGGCAAGAGGGGTGCAGAAAGAAGCAACAGAGGTGCAGAAAGTAGCAAGAGAAGTGCAGAAATTAGCAACAGAGATGCAGAAAGAGGCAAGAGGGGTACAGGAAGAAGCACGTGAGGTAAAGAAAGAGGCAACAGAGGTGCAGAAAGAGGCAAGAGAGGTGCAGAAAGTGGAAGAGATGAGCAGAAAGAGGCAAAAGAAGTGCAGAAAGTGGCAAGAGAGGCGCAGAAAGAAGCAAAAGCAAAAGTGGTTTGCACACCATTATAACCAATTTAACATCCACATTTAGCAATGAGTAACAGGTGACCATTCTAGGTTTGCAAAAGGCCTTCCACCACGCTGTAACACTTGTTGCTGCATTTTTGGTAGCGTTTGAGCAGTTTGAGCTAGAAACAAGTTTTATTTTTTAAATCTGCAGATTATGAAGCAGATGATGGATTATGTGGCGAATGTGCAAAATGTATAATTGTGCTAAAATCAGTGCAGCTAAACAGTCGCATAGTTCCAGTGGCCCTGCTGATACCTCCGACTAGGTCAAGAAGTGCTCCTCAGTGGTTCCTTCTTTTTTTTTGTCTCATTGAGTTTATTGTTTAGCTTCTATGGAAACGAGGAAAACTAAACCTGAGGTTACCACTCTACAAAACAGACTGCCATACCACAGAATTACTCTCCATAACACATAATCCCACTTGACATAATTCATGTACACTAAATACCACATACTTTCTATCCACATAATTTCACTGCACAACATACCACATAATTTCGCTACACACAACATACATTGACTCCACTCCAAAAAACATTAGTAAAACCTTTTAAATTTACAATGCCAATAGCTCTAAATTTCACAAATTTGAGACCTATTACATTGCAAATACTTCTTTAACTAGTAGTCGCATTTGCAGAGTGGTAGAGAAAGGGGCTGGGCCTCTGATCAGCGCTCAGGAATTCCACTGCGTAGGACTTACAGGAGGTAGCTGGAGGGCTTTTTGGCCCCCAAAGTCCCTCAAGGGTAAAGGGGACTTCATTCCCCAACCAGTAGTGTATTAGGAGGCGCGTTAGCAGAGTGGAGGAGAAAGTGAGGCGTGGCCTCCGAAGACCTCCTAGCAATCCCACTGTGTGGTTCTTGGAGGCGGTAACAAGAGAGGTAGTTCGCCTCAAGGATAGCCTTAAGGGCCAACTACCCCTCTTATTGCCTCCAGTAAGTCCCACACAGCAGGACTGCTAAGTTCTCATAGCAGGCCACGCTTGCCTCCTGAGGGTCCCTGGACCAACTAGCCCTCCTGTTACCTCTAGTAAGCCATATACTTTTGGATTGCTAAGATGGTCAAATGCCACGCCCCCTTTTTACACCACTCTGCAGACGTGGTTCCTGGCGCACTGCTGCTCAGGATGAAGTCCACTTTAGTCCTGAGGTCCTCAGGACACAAGAGGACCTCATCGCCCTACCAGCAATGTGCCAAGAGGTGCGTTTGCAGAGTGGTATAAAAAGGGGCATGGCCTCGGACCACCTCTCAGTTATCCTACTGTGTGGGGATTACTGGAGGTACCTGGTTGGCTAGTTGGCCCCTATGGACCCATAAGATTCTAGGGGACTTCATCTCCCAACCCAAAACGCACCACTGAGGTGCGTTTGCCAAGTGGTGCAGGGAGGGGGCAGGGTCTCCAGCAAGATACGGCTTTTCTTTTTGTTGTTGTTAGAAGGGGGGCTGTGTAGTCCCCCTTCCCTTAATATTTTTTGGGCCCTGGTGACCACATCCGCCAGGGCCTGACCCATTTTTTTTCTCCGTAAAACAAGAAGGGAGCTACGCTGCCCCTCTCCTGAGGCTGATTACAGCCCCAGGGTTAGGCTTTTTTTTTTTTTTATATTTATAGGGAGGGCATGCGGCCCCCCTCCTCAGGCTGATTTTGGCCCTGGGGACCCCATCCTCCGGGTTCTAGCAAAACCTTTTTTAATAGAAAGGGGAACGCGTGGCCCCGCTTCCCTGGGCCACTTTTGTCCCCGGGGACCCCATCTCCCGGGGCCCAGCAAAACCTTTTTTAATAGAAGGGAGAATACGTGCCTCCCCTTCCCTGGGGCACTTTTGGTCCCAGGGACCCCATCACCCGGGGTTTGGCCAATCCTTTATATTTATAATAGGCCGGGTCTGGTGGCTCAGTGGACTAATGCATCCACTGCAGGGGCCTGTGTTCGACCTCATGTTCACAGGTTCAAATCCCGGTGGGTCCACTCAGCCTTTCATCCATTTGAGGTCGATAAAATGAGTGCCATTGAGTGGGGTAACAATATACATCTGTTATTCAGCGCCAAGATGCCCCGTTACTGGGGTGACCGTGCGCTTTACAAAATACACATGTTATTTTATTATTTTAAGAGAGGGGGGGCCACGTGGCCACCCTCTCCCTGGCCACTTCTGGCCCCGGGGACTGACCTCCTTGATGGGGACCACGGGGGAGCCCCAATGGCCCCACGGTCCCTGCTGGCCCCCTGCCTCCTGCGGGAGCCGGCATTGCTTTTGGACAAGGGGAGCTGCAACATGCTGCTCCCCTTGTCCAAAAGCAATCTGTTTTGCTTCTTGGAAGCAAGAGCAGGTTTCCTGCTCTCACTTCCAAGAAGCAAAGCAGTGTTTGCTATGTCTCCCGCCCTGCCATAGCAAACGGCAATGTCATGGGGGTGGGCATCCCGTGACATTGCAGGAGCAAGCCTGGGGGTGGCGATCCCCAGGGCCATGGACGGCTCCAAAGGGGGGCTGCCCGGCCCCCCTCCCAGCACGCACATTGCCCCGGGGAGGTGGTGGTCCCCGGGCCCGGGGATTCGCAACGGACCCCCATATTCAAATAAAGTGTGCCGCGGGGAGGTGGTGGTCCCCGGGGCAGTGTGGGGGGCTTGAGCCACCCCCACGCATTTTAATAAGAAAGCTTCAGGAGGTGGTGGTCCCTAGGGCTGCGGGGGGGCCACATGCCCCTGCACATAATTAAATAAAGCTCCGGGGAGGTGGTGGTCCCTGGGCCTGCAGGTGGCCCCGCAAACCAATAAGAAATTGCCCCTGGAAGCTGTCCCACCCAGGGGCTTAAGGAAAACAAAGCACAGTAGACCACGCTTCGTTTTTTAAAAAACATTTTGGCCAGATTTGTACACCCTCCTTTTGGGACCCCCTGAGCAGGACTAGGGGGTCGGGATGTTTCTATCCTGCCTCCTTTTCTTGATTTTTACCTTTTTGTTACTGTTTTCTTGTGACTCATGGCTGCCAATACTTCCTGGTTTGGAGAGTTGGCAGCCAATCAGAATAAAGCTCATGCTCGAGAGGGTTCGCGAATCCTCCTAGGCCCTCAGATATCAATATTATTATTTTTTGAATTTCTCAGCAACTACTCAACGGATTTACACCATTTAACAAAAAGGGCTCTTTCTGAACCAAGAGCTACCTTTTTGCTAAGTTTGGTGTCATTCCATTCAGCAGTTCGGGCTGTAGCTGTGTCTAAAGTTCCTATGGAAATTAACATGGAGAAAACATGTTTTGGGACCCCCCTTTTTTCTCAGCCCCCGCTTGACGAATCACCCCGAAACTTTCAAGACAGGAGCTGACCTGATTGAACCATTAGTTTTGAAATTTGCGCAAAGATTCATCAAACGGCGCCAAAGATATTGTGTGTATATATATATATATATTACCTACTGGCGGTCGCCAGTAGGTAGTTATAGTTAGGACCCCTTTTCCATAGGAAATCCGCAACATTCTATTTTGAATAACTTTGGCGCCGGTCGATGAATCCTCGCGAATTTCTCAAAATAGGTGGGGCGCTACGCTCCGCTCCTACCCTGAAAGTCTCGGGGGGATACGTCAAGCGGGGGCTGAGATAAAAGGGGTGTCCCAAAACGCGTTTTTCCCATGCATTTTTCCATAGGACCTTTAGAACGAGCTACAGCCCGAACGGCTGAACAGATTTACTAGAAATTTGGCAGAGAGGTAGTCCCTATGTCAAGGAAGTGCCTTTTGTAGGTTTGGTGTAAATCTGTTCAGTAGATTCTGAGAAAATAGCCTTTAAATCAATATATATATCTGAGCCCGCTTACGGTACGCTTACCGTACGCTTACGGTAAGCTTACGGTACGCGTACGGTGGCGTGCGCGAGCGCGATTCTGATTGGCTGTTAGATCTTAGTAAACATTCGAATCGGCCGAAACCAGGAAGCGGCGGCCGCCATTTTGTGTGTTTCACTCAGAAAAAAAAGAGTGAAAACAAGAAAAGGGGGCAATGAGGAGAGTTACAGACCCCCTTACATTTGTGAGGGGGTCAAAGAAGGACTGTAAAGTACAAAGAAAACATTTATTGATTTTTTTAAAAAATCACGGGGTACGCGTACGGTAAGCTTACGGTAAGCGTACGGTAGAAAAAAAAATAAAAAAATAAATGAAATTCAGATTTAAGTGTTTAGATATTAGGGGGCTCTAAAAAGAGCCGTTGTGTTTATGAAATGATTTTTTAGTGGTACCTACAAGTAAGTACCGATGCAGAGTCTAAGGTTCAAGAGGAAGACTATGTTCCCTTTATCATTGAAGTGCACACCATCTCCTCTATAAATGTCTTGCATGTCAAAACGCAAGTTGTTGTGGTAAATGGCACCCATACCATAGTCACGGAGGAAAGCAGAAACAGATTTGTTGACGTGCTTTCTTGCTTTGTCAATCTGCGGACAGAAATGATTGGACCAGTTCCATTTTTGCCTTTGGCATATGTTGGAAAACACAAAGGCAGTTTTAGGGAAAAGTGAAAACAGTTGTGCAAAGGTGTCCTTCATAAGCATTTCCAGACCTACCCCAGTCAAAGTGCCTAGGTCATTGCCACCACAGTGCACTATTATGAGGTCAGGGTGTTGGATTTGCATGAAGGATTTCACCAATGGCATCAATTGGTGCCACTTTAACCCTCTCTGACCAATCCATTTAATGTCTACATTTGGCAAAGCAAGGTCTCTCACCATATCTGTTTTCTCTGCAAACTTTTCACTCCAGAAGACATAGCTGTGCCCTACAATCCACACTGTGAACATCTTCAAAGGAGAACTGGATGCACTCAGGAGGTGTCTTTCAGTAGAATGGCAATATGAAAAGAAAGACAGTTTGGAAATGGAGGCATACATATTTTTTTCAAAACAAAAAGAACTGATTGGCTGTTTCATACCATTCTAGAATAAAAACTAGGCTGTATGTGTAAACTAATAGAAGCATGTTTTGTATTGGTACAAAAAAATGTGTTACCAAAGAACAGTACTATGGATTTGCTGTTAGGTTTGAAAAGTCAAGCACTCTTGCTCTGTGGAATTGAAACATTGTGTGGCGAACTTCTGACCTAACTCCACACAGCAGTGTTCCATGAGCTGTTGCTATGGTAGCAGGCAGAAGTCAAGTTGGGGGAAGGGTACTAGGCAGAAGTCAAGTTGGGGGCAGGGTACTTTTGGAAAAGGGTTGGTTTTCAACCAATAGAAATGTGTGATTACATTTGAAAAAAAGGGGGAAGCACTGAGATTTGAAACTTACATGTATATGTGTGGAAAAATAGAGGGAAAGTTTGCCATTATCTGGTTCTGCTGAGAGGAGAGAGGTGAACACAACAGAGATCCTGGCTCTGATAATCTGCTGTTTGAGTGTCACATTTCTTTCACAACTAACTAATTTTAAAGGTGAGTTTAGAGTTTGAGAGGGGATGTATGTGGTAACTTAAGAAATGAATAATAGAAATGGAAATTCTTTTTGTTGTAGTTGCGTTTATCATTTTCTGTTTTGGGAGAAATTTAAATGTGAGGAACATGTAAAATAATATGGAGTATGTTTTCACAATAAATTAAGGTGTACTGGAAAAAAAAAGAATAGTTTAAGGGTTTGAGGTTGGACTCAGTAATGCAAATACATTCAGCATCACTAAGGCTGGTTGCCCTTGCTGGAGTGTAGGCAGCCACCCAGGTTACACATGGAGGTGGTCTGAAAAAGAAGTTTGGACATGTGCATTTAAGAAAATCGAAAAAAGTGGTTTCATAATGTGTCAGTCTGTAAAAGTGATTTTCACTTGCCCCAAAAAAAAAGAGCAGTAAGTGTGCTTTCAAATTGGCAAAGAAATTTCGTTTTGGGACTAATGTGAAAACATGACTCTGTGTGCAGAGAGGAATTATAGGCAGAGATTTATTGCGTATTGCTCTGGTGATTTCACAGTTGCATTAGATGGAAAGGGGGAGCGATTTTTTGGGGGAAGAAGCAGACTCTTAGCACACACCCATGTGCTTGCCATGTATAATCATGCACAGTATTTACAAGCGAGTGGGGTTTTCAGGTTTCAGTCTGTAATGCAAATACATTCAGCATCACTAAGGCTGGTTGCCCTTGCTGGAGTGTAGGCAGCCACCCAGGTTACACATGGAGGTGGTCTGAAAAAGAAGTTTGGACATGTGCATTTAAGAAAATCGAAAAAAGTGGTTTCATAATGTGTCAGTCTGTAAAAGTGATTTTCACTTGCCCAAAAAAAAAAGAGCAGTAAGTGTGCTTTCAAATTGGCAAAGAAATTTCGTTTTGGGACTAATGTGAAAACATGACTCTGTGTGCAGAGAGGAATTATAGGCAGAGATTTATTGCGTATTGCTCTGGTGATTTCACAGTTGCATTAGATGGAAAGGGGGAGCGATTTTTTGGGGGAAGAAGCAGACTCTTAGCACACACCCATGTGCTTGCCATGTATAATCATGCACAGTATTTACAAGCGAGTGGGGTTTTCAGGTTTCAGTCTGTAATGCAAATACATTCAGCATCACTAAGGCTGGTTGCCCTTGCTGGAGTGTAGGCAGTCACCCAGGATACACATGGTGGTGGTCTGAAAAAGCAGTTTGGACATGTGCTTTTTAAAAAATCTGAAAAGTGGATTCATAATGTGTCAGTCTGTAAAAGTGTTTATCACTTGCCAAAAAAAAGAGCAGTAAGTGTGCTTTCAAATTGGCAAAAATAAAAAAAAAGTACGCGCACCGTACGCGTACGGTAAAAAAAAAAAAAAAAGTTTTTAAAAACATATGTAAAAAAAAGATGAAAGATAAGGTTGGCTCTTAAAAGAACCGTTGTGTTCATGCAGGGACAGAGGAAAGAAAGCATGGAAAAATTAGTCTCTGTGACAAGTGTGCTGATCTATTTTGTTGTTCACTAGGGAAACACTGGTCTCCCTATGACAAATTAGATCATGACAAGAGGCACATCGAATATCAACCCTCAGAAAACGAGGGTTAATTTCCAGAGGGCCAGCAGAAGGAGATGCTCCCCCCACAGATGAAGGGCTCACCTGACCTGCAGAAGAAGGAGTTAGCCCTGCAGATGATGGTCCAGGCTGAGCTGCTGTGGATGTACTTGCTTGTCTTTCTGAAGAGTTACCTCCAAAAAGATGACCATGTGTCCTTCTGTGTACATCCTGGAGGTGTCTCTTCATGGTGTGATTCCCAAAGGAATACTTCCTGTCAGGATTACCTCTAGAAAGTACACGCTGACACAGCCTGCAAGTTACTAAGGGTGCATTCACCTTTTGCTGGCCTTCAGGAAAAGTAAAATAATCCCATACATAAGAGGGCTTTTGTTTCCTCGATCTCTGCCTCAAGACAGTGCTGCTAGTGCTAGCCTCACTCTCAGAAGAGCTCTGCTGTTCTGCCATCGTATCCCAAAGACAAACCAGCTCCTTCTCCCAAGGGATCACAAGCAGAAATGAGGGGAATGGGTGTGGTGTAGGAGAGTTCTAGAACTGAAAGTAGTTTCAACCAATCAAAAGTTGTGTTTCATGATCACATGACCTACCGTACGCTTACGGTACGCTTACGGTACGCTTACGGCAAAAGTGCGCATGCGCGTAAAAAAGACACGCGCTTGCGCGCATGCGCATAACAGTCACTACCCGACACTTCCGCGTAACGTGCGCGTGTAGCGTACACGCGTACGCGTCCCACGCGGAGGACGCGCGGCTACGCAAATTGCGTAACTATACGCAAACAGCGTAGATAAATTACGGACGTTGCGTAAACCGTACGCTTACCGTAAGCTTACGGTACGCGTACTAAAAAAAAAATAAAAAAAAAGGAAAAAATGTATTGCTAATAAATTTTACATGTTTATTTTATAAAATATATTAAAAAAAACATATTATAGAATTTTAAAAATTTAACCATAGTCTTTAAAAAAGGATAGAAAATTAAAATAAAAATATGTTTAAAAAAATAGAAGAAAAAAAACAAAATTAGCATTTAAAAAACCTTGTAAATTCACTGAAAAAACCATGGGTTTCACACACGTTATAGTTAGGACTTAGCATTTAAAAAACCTTAGAAATTCAGTGAAAAAACCATAGGTTTCACACACGTTATAGTTAGGAATTAGCATTTAAAAAACCTTAGAAATTCAGTGAAAAAAACCATAGGTTTCACACATGTTATAGTTAACTGGACATTTTACTCGTAAAAAACCATTGAAATTGCCCCGTTATAGTTAGTTCAGCTAACTATAACTCGCGCGCCCGCAATGCACTGCTGATGACGTCACATATTACATCACTCATGACATGGTCAGTGACATCACTCATGACATCACTGATGACATCTCAAATGACATCACTGATGACATCACTGATGACATCATCCTTGTGATAGAGTGGCAGACCTCCTCTTCCCCTAATATAACCTTTGATACACACAATCAAAAATAGAAATTAAAATTTTAAAAACAATGGACATACCAATACCAGTTACAACAACCTATACAGTAATTCTAAGATCCAAATACACATCCACTCATTCACCAACAGTCCTATACAGTCACTCATACATGTACTCACTCATCATATGTACTCATACACGTATACATCCTGTTACACAATGCCACTCATCCATAGAGGTACTCACACACATAGTTAGTCATGCTAATAAAGAATCAAACATACATTTACTTGCATATACAGTTATACACACACCACCACACTTACTTCTACGGAAACTTACACATACTTAGTCTTTTAAACAATCACTTATAGAAACACATACTTATTCATACAGGAACTCTTTCAATCTCTCACTCTCACATATACTCACATATATACACCAATAGTCACATATACTAGTTTAAAACATATGTAGTTACACATAAAGACACTATTGAGACAGTCATTCACTCACTAACACACCCATACATACACTCATCCACCCATACAGTCCTGCACACATGCTGTCTTCAACACATACAAACAATGAGTCACTCATTCATGCACCCATGCACTACGTAATACCCCTCACCGAACCAGACACTCACACTCATACTGATACTCAAAAAACCAACTAATAACCTATTTAGACACTCATGTAGCTACACACCAACCCATGCAGCCACTTATACACAAAGTGAGAGACTGATACAGATATTTACATATTTAAACATTACTCACTAAGCCATGTATTTACTAAGATACACTTAATCAGTCAGTAATACAATCAATTTTTCAAAAACAATTCATCCATTTAGACACTTATATACCCATTTATTCTTCCATCGACCTTGAGATATACATATATAAAACATATTTAATTTTCAGAAAAACACACATTCACTGGATGATGTCATCAGTGATGTCATCAGTGATGTCATTTGAGATGTCATCAGTGATGTCATGAGTGATGTCACTGACCATGTCATGAGTGATGTAATATGTGACGTCATCAGCAGTGCATTGCGGGCGCGCGAGTTATAGTTAGCTGAACTAACTATAACGGGGCAATTTCAATGGTTTTTTACGAGTAAAATGTCCAGTTAACTATAACATGTGTGAAACCTATGGTTTTTTTCACTGAATATATATATATATATATATATATATTCAAAGAAGAGTTGCCCCTCGTGGAAAGGCCCTCGCAGGTGAGTAAGTGCTTCTTTTGTGAGAGCCGCTGCTCAGGACATCCTACATTCCTTTCACTCTCTGTCCGACGCGTTTCGGGACTACGCCCTTAATCATGAACAGCTTAGATGAAAGACAGCAAACAACGCAGAACCACCAGCAGTTCCTCTTTTATTTTCGCTCATGTGAGCCCCTCTTTTAATTTCCGCTCATGTGAGCCAGGCATTATGGGACTGGTAGTTCAAACAGTGGCTACCCAAGTGGGCTGATTAAGGGCGTAGTCCCGAAACGCGTCGGACAGAGAGTGAAAGGAATGTAGGATGTCCTGAGCAGCGGCTCTCACAAAAGAAGCACTTACTCACCTGCGAGGGCCTTTCCACGAGGGGCAACTCTTCTTTGAATTTTGTAAGTGGCCGGCCCGGCCACGGAGAGGCACCACCGCGTTATCAGAGCGGGTCCGTCTTGGTGAAACAAACACGAGACTTACGGAACAGGAGAGGCTTCGTCGTCATGAGAGCGGCCCTTTAAGACATCTGCTGGTTCCTGTGAAATTTTTTAAGAGACTGTACAGCAGCAGCCCACTTGGGTAGCCACTGTTTGAACTACCAGTCCCATAATGCCTGGCTCACATGAGCGGAAATTAAAAGAGGGGCTCACATGAGCGAAAATAAAAGAGGAACTGCTGGTGGTTCTGCGTTGTTTGCTGTCTTTCATCTAAGCTGTTCATGATTAAGGGCGTAGTCCCGAAACGCGTCGGACAGAGAGTGAAAGGAATGTAGGATGTCCTGAGCAGCGGCTCTCACAAAAGAAGCACTTACTCACCTGCGAGGGCCTTTCCACGAGGGGCAACTCTTCTTTGAATTTTGTAAGTGGCCGGCCCGGCCACGGAGAGGCACCACCGCGTTATCAGAGCGGGTCCGTCTTGGTGAAACAAACACGAGACTTACGGAACAGGAGAGGCTTCGTCGTCATGAGAGCGGCCCTTTAAGACATCTGCTGGTTCCTGTGAAATTTTTTAAGAGACTGTACAGCAGCAGCCCACTTGGGTAGCCACTGTTTGAACTACCAGTCCCATAATGCCTGGCTCACATGAGCGGAAATTAAAAGAGGGGCTCACATGAGCGAAAATAAAAGAGGAACTGCTGGTGGTTCTGCGTTGTTTGCTGTCTTTCATCTAAGCTGTTCATGATTAAGGGCGTAGTCCCGAAACGCGTCGGACAGAGAGTGAAAGGAATGTAGGATGTCCTGAGCAGCGGCTCTCACAAAAGAAGCACTTACTCACCTGCGAGGGCCTTTCCACGAGGGGCAACTCTTCTTTGAATTTTGTAAGTGGCCGGCCCGGCCACGGAGAGGCACCACCGCGTTATCAGAGCGGGTCCGTCTTGGTGAAACAAACACGAGACTTACGGAACAGGAGAGGCTTCGTCGTCATGAGAGCGGCCCTTTAAGACATCTGCTGGTTCCTGTGAAATTTTTTAAGAGACTGTACAGCAGCAGCCCACTTGGGTAGCCACTGTTTGAACTACCAGTCCCATAATGCCTGGCTCACATGAGCGGAAATTAAAAGAGGGGCTCACATGAGCGAAAATAAAAGAGGAACTGCTGGTGGTTCTGCGTTGTTTGCTGTCTTTCATCTAAGCTGTTCATGATTAAGGGCGTAGTCCCGAAACGCGTCGGACAGAGAGTGAAAGGAATGTAGGATGTCCTGAGCAGCGGCTCTCACAAAAGAAGCACTTACTCACCTGCGAGGGCCTTTCCACGAGGGGCAACTCTTCTTTGAATTTTGTAAGTGGCCGGCCCGGCCACGGAGAGGCACCACCGCGTTATCAGAGCGGGTCCGTCTTGGTGAAACAAACACGAGACTTACGGAACAGGAGAGGCTTCGTCGTCATGAGAGCGGCCCTTTAAGACATCTGCTGGTTCCTGTGAAATTTTTTAAGAGACTGTACAGCAGCAGCCCACTTGGGTAGCCACTGTTTGAACTACCAGTCCCATAATGCCTGGCTCACATGAGCGGAAATTAAAAGAGGGGCTCACATGAGCGAAAATAAAAGAGGAACTGCTGGTGGTTCTGCGTTGTTTGCTGTCTTTCATCTAAGCTGTTCATGATTAAGGGCGTAGTCCCGAAACGCGTCGGACAGAGAGTGAAAGGAATGTAGGATGTCCTGAGCAGCGGCTCTCACAAAAGAAGCACTTACTCACCTGCGAGGGCCTTTCCACGAGGGGCAACTCTTCTTTGAATTTTGTAAGTGGCCGGCCCGGCCACGGAGAGGCACCACCGCGTTATCAGAGCGGGTCCGTCTTGGTGAAACAAACACGAGACTTACGGAACAGGAGAGGCTTCGTTGTCATGAGAGCGGCCCTTTAAGACATCTGCTGGTTCCTGTGAAATTTTTTAAGAGACTGTACAGCAGCAGCCCACTTGGGTAGCCACTGTTTGAACTACCAGTCCCATAATGCCTGGCTCACATGAGCGGAAATTAAAAGAGGGGCTCACATGAGCGAAAATAAAAGAGGAACTGCTGGTGGTTCTGCGTTGTTTGCTGTCTTTCATCTAAGCTGTTCATGATTAAGGGCGTAGTCCCGAAACGCGTCGGACAGAGAGTGAAAGGAATGTAGGATGTCCTGAGCAGCGGCTCTCACAAAAGAAGCACTTACTCACCTGCGAGGGCCTTTCCACGAGGGGCAACTCTTCTTTGAATTTTGTAAGTGGCCGGCCCGGCCACGGAGAGGCACCACCGCGTTATCAGAGCGGGTCCGTCTTGGTGAAACAAACACGAGACTTACGGAACAGGAGAGGCTTCGTCGTCATGAGAGCGGCCCTTTAAGACATCTGCTGGTTCCTGTGAAATTTTTTAAGAGACTGTACAGCAGCAGCCCACTTGGGTAGCCACTGTTTGAACTACCAGTCCCATAATGCCTGGCTCACATGAGCGGAAATTAAAAGAGGGGCTCACATGAGCGAAAATAAAAGAGGAACTGCTGGTGGTTCTGCGTTGTTTGCTGTCTTTCATCTAAGCTGTTCATGATTAAGGGCGTAGTCCCGAAACGCGTCGGACAGAGAGTGAAAGGAATGTAGGATGTCCTGAGCAGCGGCTCTCACAAAAGAAGCACTTACTCACCTGCGAGGGCCTTTCCACGAGGGGCAACTCTTCTTTGAATATATATATATATATACACATTATTATGTGTCTACACAGAGGTGACTGCACCTCGTGCATAAACGGCAGTCCTGAGGACGGCATTCTGTGGGGAGTCATTCACTCTCAGAGAGGGACGCATCAGTGGAGGCATATTTCATGGGGAACATCGGAAGGAAGGACTGCGGTATAGGATGCCACAACACACGGACTAAATCATTATCAACAAGGGTTGAGGATTACCTGGAGTTGTTTTGTCCAAAATCGGGCACAGGCCACGGTGAACTGTTTGGGCATATGGTAGAGTGTTGTTATGGCTACAGGAAGTGTCACCAGGACGAGGAGCCAGCCCTCTTTCCATGACTGTTCCGCCCCACCAATGGGAAGACACTGTGCTGTATTTGAAATTGATGCACAAATCCCTGTTTATTTGAACCCACACTGAAGAAGGCAGACACGCTAAAACGCATCTATGGGGTCTAATTCAATAAAAAAGAGTGGTATTAATCCTGCCTGAGTCTTGTGATATCATGAAGTTAATATGCGGTCAAACTGAGCTGTGTCGTAGTCCGCTACATTTCAAGCGGGCTGTGGTGAAGGATATATATATATAGTGTCAATTAATTACAGAGTGAGAGTAGCCGGTGAGCACAGGTCCCATGTCTGGGCATGGCAGTTCGGATTATACTGTTCCCATGAGGAGCAGGGTCAAGGCTGATTTGCATATGGCTGGTTCAAACTGAGGTGGTATGGTGGGCAAAAATTGATGTCTTGGGATGCAGCCTGAGTGATCGCCAGTGGCTGGGAGTAATTGAAGCATTCCATCCATCAACTTGTTTTTTGATGCTCAAGTGTGAAGTTATGCTCAGACGTGGTCCTGTGCGCACTGTGTTACTGGAATTAAACTATACCTGATGAGCACATAATAAGGTTGAAACAAGTCCTGGGTTGCTTGTATTCTTGTTCAGGGAGGACCTGGCCTGGCTTTTAGGATGGGCATTGTTTTGTGCCTTGCTCAATTTCAAACCAGATACCGTCATTCTACCCGCTCCAACACACACCATCATTAGTCTCAAATGTGTGCTCCTAAATTGTAGATCAGCAGCTAAATACGCTGCGGGCATTGCCGATCGCACCCTGGCGCAGGATCTTGATCTTGTTATGTTGACGGAAACCTGGCTTAATGACTCAGCTGCCCCCTTCCTGGACCTCTTAATACCTCCCAACTATGATATCATTAGGTTGTACAGATCCTTTGGGCAAGGTGGAGGCATTGCATGTTTACATCGGAGCAATCTTACAGTGAAGGAACTACAACCTGACCTTCTGCCGTCCTGTTAATACCTATTGTAGGACCTGGAGTCTCCAGGCCCTATGGGGCGGTAACGTGGCATGAGCGGTTGGGCCACCAAAGGTCTGTGTGTAAAGCAACCATACAACACGCACCTCACATGGGACGAGGAACACACACAATAAGTGACGCCACACTGTAGGAGTTATGTAAATACTCAAGTTTATCCAAGTAGATCACGTTAGATGCAGTTCATGAGGTAGCAGTACATTTCATAAGCTGATAACACAATTCCTAGCGATATACATGTCAGTCAGGAGCTATAAAAGTTGGTCACCCTAAATGCAATTCATGAATTATCAGTACTGCCTGAGATACAATTACCATTCACGTATATGTACTCGCGCGCTTCACTTTCCTGTAGCGCCTTAGGGGGGTGATTATAGCGCTACGCGCGCCAACTGGTGACGACCTCAGAACGGGGCATCTAGCACAGAGAGCTACTCGTAATCAAGGACATTTAGCACTTCAATATGGAACATGAATAACAGAGCGCTACTCGTAATCAATAGCACGTAGCACTTCAATATGGAACATGAATAACAGAGCGCTACTCGTAATCAATAGCACGTAGCACTTCAACCTGGCACATGAATAACAGGGCGCTACTCGTAATCAATGACATTCAGCCTTTCACTACGGAGCATAGATAGCATAGCGCTACTCGTGAGCAATGACATTCAGCATTTCACTACGGAGCATAGGTAACATAGCGCTACTCGTGAGCAATGACATTCAGCATTTCACTACGGAGCATAGGTAACATAGCGCTATTCGTGAGTACGGGTGTTTAGCACTTCAGGTCGGAACAGGGCTATCTGAGCGCTACTCGTACTCCGGGGCAGTCAATGCTTCACACGGGGGCTGTCCGCAGGGAGCGCACGGGACTTGCGGAGCGAGTCTCTCGGGGCTCTGGTGCAGTTCGTAGGGCACCGCGCTTCAGTACTGTTCAAGGGGGGCACAAGGAAAGGATCCTTCGGCGGGGTCTCTCCGTCGCGATGACAGGGGGGGAACTCCCACGGAGAGGGGACCCGGGCTGAGGGTGCAGTGCGGCTCCCAACCAGTAGGGGGCGCACCAGGGACAATCCCAGCCTCCGGGCTTACCTCGTTCTCGGCGCCGGACGGCGTCCGCTCCAGCGACGATGGGGAAACTCGACCCCAGGCCTCGCGCACCTTCTCACACAGCTGCGACGGCAGCGGCGGGGCCCCGGGCTTCTCACGGGCCTCGCGACTCTGCAGGGCACTTCTTCCGGCCTCCGGGCCGCGGCGGTGAGCGCGCTGGCTTCCACGTCACAGGGGGGTGCTCAAGTTAAGGATGGGGGTTCTGCGCTCAGCAGAGCACGCTGCCGGGGGTCCCAGACCAGATCAGGGAGCGCAGGGGTCACAGCGCTAATACCTGGTCGATCCCCGGTGGCTCTTCAATCTGCTTTGCATACAGCTCCAGGGGTTCATCTGGACACGCAGTCTCAGCGCTTGGCATATAAGTTTTAGAGTTCAATCTGGACACGCAGTCTCAGTGCTTGGCATATAAGTTTAGAGTTCAATCTGGACACGCAGTCTCAGTGCTTGGCATATAAGTCTCTGTTCTCAGATGTTAGATGAAGTCTTGTTGGCGCAGATGTATCTGGCGCCCTTAAAGGGGTTCTGTTACAGGGGGGTAGGGATGGAGAAGGCGACTAGGTCCTTCCTAGTCAGGCTGGGCAGAGGTTCTCTGGGTCCTCCTACTGCTGGGCAAGATCAGTGGGTTTCACAGGGTCCCTCACTCACTTAAGAGGCAGCACCTAAATCCTGTCACTCTCAGAGGCATAAGTCCCTGGCTAGGCCCTACCGCCTACACTCCTGGTGGATTCTTCCAGCTCTGCTTCACCCCACTGGCCAACTCACCACAAAAAGTTCCCTCCCTCACTTAAGTAGCCCTAGGTCAGGTGACCTCTAGCCAAGGCGGCAAAAGAAAAACCACACCTCCCTTCTAGAAGGTTCCAGCACATTCCAGGAGCTTCCCCACTCTACCTATGGGACAAAAAGGCGGGCTGGAGTCGCAACATTGTTGTGGGGTTCCAGCCAGCTCCTGGCAGCTAGGGTGCTACTATGAAAGACCACTCTGCAGTAGCAGGGGCCTGTGGCAGCCATCTTGGGAGAAGGGAGCACCTGCACCTTAACACTGATTGGCAATGAAAAGGCGCCCGGAGACCTAGTCCAACATAAAAATGAGGGTGGAAAAAATGAGGCACGATCAAAAATAGAAGGGGAGACCACCCTAGGGCTGACAGGTCCAACACCTATGCATTGAAGTGACTGGGGGCAACAATCACTCCTGCAAACTGCGCACGTTTTACCACCCACCTCACGACAACCTTCCCTTCACAGAACCGATCATGGACATTATTTGAGCCAATGCAGACTTCCACGACTCCCAAATCTTCCTGGGAGATTTTAACCTCCATTCGAATGATGTAAACGATGTGGTAGTCAATAGCTTTAAATCCTTCCTTCTTGACCTCAACCTAATCGAAACCTGTGACAGCCCCACGCATATCAAAGAAACTACTTTAGATTAGGCCTGGGCCAAAATTCCATTCCGCTCGCGGAAATCGCGATAATTTGACATTTTCGCGTTCCGCGGAGAGCGCGAAAATGTCAAGATTTCCGCAATCTGCATTTTACCGTTAATTTTTTGCTTGCTCGCGCTGTAAAATAATACATTCTCGCGTGCGCGCGATCGCCTTACTTGAATCCCCGCGTTCGCCGACAAGTTTTCCCGATCCGGTCACGTTATCCACGAGATGTTGGATTGTTGGTAGCCATTTGCGCTGTCTCGCTACAGTTTGCGCCCGCAGTAACGTCATTCGTCGCGTGATCACGTTTTTCTTCTCGCGAGTGAAAACAAGATGGCCGCGCCTGCGAGCAACCACATGGGTAAGTTGGCGATCCGCGACCATGCAGAAAATACCACGAACGGGCGGTAAAATAACTTCTGCATCTTCGCGATATTTCCGTGTGTTTGCAGAGATTTTTAACATTTTCGTGATAATTTGCGAAAGTGAATTTCGCAAATTCCGCCCACCCCTACCTTAGATCTCATCATTGGTAAACCCAACTCCATCCTCCTGGATTCTATCCTTCCGTGTGATTGGACAGATCACTATTACATCACCTTCCGTATCCTGGATTTGGTAAGAACAAGCCCAAGAACCCAAAACAGTTAAAAAAATGCCTACGGAACATCAACCTGCATGATCTGACTGCTCTCTGTGATAACATCCTGCCCCCCCCCCCCCACCGAACAAGTCGGATGTCCACGACCTTACGGGCCATTATATTCACGCAATGCAGAATGTACTAGATTTGGTCGCTCCACTGCAGCTCAAAAGAATCTCCTCTAAACTCTCCAAACCATGGTTTACTGATAGTCTCAATTCAGAAAGAAGAAAGCTAAGACTTGCTGAAAGGCTGTGGCGGTCCAATCCATCCCTTGAGCATCTCTTCCACCTAAGATTCCTGAGAACACTTATAATACACGCATCAGATGCTTGAAGGCCACCTTTTTCAGAACTCAGACCACGCAAAAAAAGTCAAAAAAAACTGTTCGAACTCATCAAGTCCCAAGCCAATAGTCATACGAACTCTGCATCACTGGATCAAGGGACATTGCCCAACTGTGAAGAATTTGCAAATTTCTTCACAGTTAAGACCAGTAAGATTGAAACTGAATTACGATCTGCCCATAACCACCTGTCGATCAGTCCACTAATCTCCCATGCACACCTGGTAGGGACTTCATGGTCCCGGCGCAACCACTCCTCCCCAAAAACAATGCCTCCTGGTGTCTCTTCCAAACCTTGGATGAATGCGCGACGCGCAAAACGCTGTCGACTCTGAAACCTTCCAACAACTACAATGGCCCGTTGCCTTCGAACATTTTCCCGGAAGTTAGATCCTCCCTACTAACACTGTGGACTACGATCATCAATGCATCACTGCGGCAAGGTGCTCTTCCAGATTGCCTAAAAATGGGTCAAGTCACTCCGATTTTAAAGAAACCTACCGCGGATCCCTCAGACCTTCATAAATTCCACCCAATCTCCAACATCCCCACCTTAGCAAAGCTCCTGGAGAAATGTGTGCTTGTCCAACTCTGCAACCATATCGACCATTTCCAACTCCTGGACCAATGCCAATCTGGTTTCCACTCGGGCCATAGCACAGATGCTGGACCACAATGAGTCGTACCTACTGATCCTTCTTGACCTTTCAAACATGATAACCTAATTGACCTGCTGAAACACAGGATAGGGTTGTCTGGGCCTATGCTTAACTGGTTCTCTTCGTTCCTCCTGAATAGATCCCAAAGCTTCAAGGTGAAACAATCCCTGTCCCATCCTGCACCGGTTATGCTGGGGGGTTCCCCAAGGCTCAGCACTCTCTCCCACGCTCTTTAACTTGTCTTGGAGCCTCTAAAAGAAATGCTGAAATCATCCAGCATTCACTATCACATGTATGCGGACAATACTCAACTATACCTGAAGATCGCCTCCCCTGAGGACATTCAGTCCCTCAACTCAGTCCTACTGGAAACACAAAGCTGACTAACACGTAACCACCCGAAACTAAATGCTCTAAAAACAGAATTCCTCCTTATCTCACCCCACAAGCAATCACCGGTCATTGAACAATGGTTGAATCAGCTTACGGCTATTAACTGCAGACCTCACCTTGTTGGTTCGACATCCATGCTTGGTATCATACTAGACAAGAGTCTGAACATGCAAAAACACATCAGTTCCCTCACCAAAGGAGCGAACTTCCAACTCAGCATCCTTTGGAAGCTCAAACCCTATCTCCCTGCTCATGACCTAAAGGTTGTCTCCGGACCTGCTAGTTCTGAAATGGCTCCCATTTGAAGCTCGTATTCAGCTGAAAATTGCATGCATGACACACAAAGCCATCCACCTCAAAACCCCAATGTACCTCGCTCAGAAACTGAAGATCTCATGTGGTTCAAGAGCCTCCAGAATTGCCAGCACCCTCTTAATCAAACCACAAAAATTCAAGAAAAAAAAGACCTATAATCGAGCATTTTCAGGTATGGCGCCAAGGATCTGGAACTCTCTTCCCCCTGAAGTCAGGGTGATGCCTTCCACTGTCCTCTTCATATCAGAAGTTAAAGGGCTCTTGATGAAGAAATATCTGCCTCAGTCTGCCTTCCCCACTTGACTATCAACGCTGTTTTTTGTCCTTGAAGCTAGGCTCATGAGAATGTTGGACATTCTAAGTCTATGTACTTTTCGATATGTTGAATATCTGTATTTGCATGTACTCGTCCCACTGCACAATCTGTAAAGCGCTCTGATACCCTCGGTGGTCATGTTCGCGCCATATAAAACCTTCCAAATAAAATAAAATAAATAAAATTTAGCCTTTTAGCCTTTTAACAATCTTCACCTATAGGTAAGGTATCTTAACAGAGGATCAAGATAGGAAATAAAATTAACTATTCTTAGGAATGTTGCCCTAAAAAAGTCCACCCTACTTACATATGGGATTCCGGATGAGGTCCCCACATGATTAGATTTAGTGGGGTGCAGGTATGTTGCTCTTCCCTTTAGGTTTTTTGAGTGGACACAACCTGCAGTTTATGGCTTTAGTAGATGGACTGTCTAGTTTGTGGTACATACATGGATTTATCACCAGACTAGTTAGATAGATTTTTTATTTATTTTGTTCAGGTATAGGCTGTTAATGACATATAAGGAATTTCCTGTGCTCATGGTTTTTCCAGAGATTCTTTTTTTTATTACCCATTATTTGGACCTCCGACATTTTTTGCCGCCTGCCAAGCAGACTTCATCCTTTGAAGGGTTTGTGTAGTTGGTACTGTTGCTGTGTGAACTGGTATGTCACTTAAAGGAAATTAAAATGAGTCTGACTTGAGTGGTGTAAACATTTAGTCACTATCATATTGGTAACTGTACAGAGGCAGACTGTGCTTTCCATTTTTAAATGTGAAGAGCAATAGGAATGTGTGATCTATCTCTACATTTAAGAAATATACCCTGTATAGCTTAAAATGGTATTATACTGTAACACTGAAACCTTTCTCCCTTGAGGAAAAGTCTACATAACTATCATAAGTAGAGTGTGGTAGCAGCTTGGTATCAAGATGCATGTGTGTGTATATATAGTTTTGCCTTTCAAATGCAAATCAATTGACATAATTAATATTATATCACCTTTTTGAATAATGAGGTTATAAAGGTGTTGACTTCTTATATTAAAATATTAAGGTTGAGAAAGAATGTATTAACATATTCATAGTCCTTCCTTGGACATCTGCTCAACATGGGTCCTGAAGACATCCCTGGAAAATAGCAGGACATGAGGGGGCCAACTCAACAGATTACTCTATCACTGTCAGTCAGTCAACAAATGTTTACTTAAACCTTAGTCTTTAAACATTTCCAATTAAAATACAAAATATCAAATACATTTCACCTTAAACAGTAAAATGTATTTACAATATATGTTACTCTATTGCACAAAGATTCCTTAATTAAAAGTCATCAGGGACCAATCCAGTCAAGCCCTGCTAATAGATATCTTCTGTATGCACAGGCCACTTTTAGAAACAATCTATTAAAAACATAGGCACTTATCTACGATTTAAAATTCCATATGTCATCAGGATTGGTCTTACTAGGGCTTTATAAACTACTGAAAACCATAAACAATCTAATAGGTACTACATTTTTCCTACAACGCACAATTACAATTATTGTTGCTATCTAGAATTACCCTCCCAGCACCAGGACACATTAAAACTGGGTTGACACAGACTAAAAGTTTCAACAGTGCAAATCTTAAAACATCATTTGGTGGGGCATCTACATATGGAAACCTCACACTATTTTTCAATAATATTTTGGCATCTGAGTGAAGGATTTACCATTCAGGTATCTTAGCTTGTTTTCAGGGACCTGCATTTAAATTAAATTCTAAGGGCCCGAGTCCGTCCGACATCGTTTGGGAACTGGCACCGAATTACCTCCTGTTGTCGGTGCCAACCCAGCAATTAGGATGCAACTGAACACTGTTCGGTTGCATTCCTATTCTTTACAATGGGAGCATGCATTCCGTCCTGAATGAATGCTCTTATTGTAAAGAGCTGATGTGCAGTTCATCCCTGCACCCCATGGCAGGCACCTCAAGGTGCCTGCCAGTGGGTGCACGGATCAACAATGAGTGCCCCCTAGGCTGCCATCCGGAGGCCTTGCACCCATGGGGGCCATGCTTAGGTTCCCCAAAGTAATATTCCCACAGCCTGTCTGTTTCAGAAAGTCCGGCACAGAAAGGCTGTGGAAATCTGCCATCGTAATCCCTCAGGCAGAAAGTGTCACTCGAGGGATTGATGGAGGCTTTCCAAAAGACAGATGGGCTCTCTGAGCTCGTCAGAGGCCTTTCAGAAATCCGTTTCGGATTCCTTTCCGATCAACCCCATCAAAATGGGTCAGTCGAAAAGGAATCAGAACAGCCAATTACAATGCCATAGGAATGGCTCCAACCAAGGGGCGGAGCCTTTTCCTATGGCATCATAATCAGGCCCTAAGTTCTGATTTCAATATCTGAGCTTGTAACTCTTCATTTAATGGTATATAAGCCCTTTTACCTATTTCCTAAGTCGTTTTCCAACTGTCTTAGCCAAATTTATTTCACTATGCAGTAGCTCATGTTGGCAATGTGTGGCCATTTTTTGAGTAGTGCCATTCCCAATGTGTGTACAAAACCTGATCATCTCTACATATGCTAAAAAGATCCAAGCAGTTAATCCATTTCAATCCTCATAGCTCGGTTCATAGTAAAGGATGGTAAAGATAAAAGCTTTTGATGCCTTTTCCCTCTCCAAGATCCGACTCATGTTTACCACTTAAGCACAGAATATCCTCCCCATAATGGAATGTAGGACGAATCATCACAAAGTAGGCTGTAAAAACCAGTCTTAAAGATGGTCACAGTATTATTTGTTAAACTTCTTTAGCCCACTGATTCTCTAAAGGTTCTTCCCAAACCACATCACAAGATATTTATACATGCTGACTACCTTGAATTCTGTTTTACCAAAGTGCCACTCATATTTCACATTTCCTTTCCCAAATGGAAGTGATATGGTTTTATCTATATTTATCATCAGTTTTTTCTGCCTCCAATATTTATGAAAAATATCTAATTTCCTGTGCAGTCAGATTTTGGTAAAATCCATAATGACCAAACTGTCTGCATATCGGAGGCACGTAATATGGGTACCATTAATTTTTAAACTAAAACTATTTGTAATATCTAAGGCACTATGTACATTTGCTATAATATATTGAGAATACCAGTGGTGCAGAAACACATCCTTGCCTCAATCCATTCTTAATTAGTACTTTACTCTGTCTACTCTCAAACATTCAAGCTCCACTGCTGTACTGCCAAACTTCCAGACTCTTTGTCTTTGTGGAATATACTATTAGAATGATGCTTTTCTCTTCCAAGTGTTAGATCCACTGCAAGCATCATTAAATGTGCAAGGAAGTGATCTATTGTGAAGCAGGTAAAGACACATTACAATGTTGGTGGCATGAGTCACTATCATGAAAGCTGTACAACAGAAAGACAAAAAGTAAGTAACTTTTTTGAGCAATCAGTGAGAATGTTTGTAGCAGCTAGTTTAGCTTTGAAAGAGAAAAGGTTATTCAATGCAGGGATGTTCACAAGGAGCACGATCAATGACCAGTGAATTTGCAGAGCAGTTGGTCATTTGAACAAAGCAGAGCAGGCAGTCCACAGCCAGCAAAGCAAATGGCGGCACTAGCCAATGCTACCTGGCAGAGGACAGTCACCCACATTTAGAGATCCCTGTCTACCTGCTCGGACTCTCAGTACCTTTAGCAGATCCACCTGAGGGACGGAAACACTGAAGGCACAGAGAAATGCCTTGTGGGCATCAAGATTTTTTAACCCACTCTGCATTCATATTTGTATTGTTATTATACAGTTTGCATTATTATTTCTATTATTAAAACACACTTTCCCAAAAATAAATGGTCTGTCGCATACAGAGTTTTCTCGCTAAGCCGAGGGGTCTTTGTAGGGGTTTCTAGTCCTGAACTGGTCTGCCATGACCAGTGATCATCACCCTTCCCGAAATGGGGTGCTGCGTCCTTCATTGTGTCCTGGTGACCCAGTCCGGAAAAGACAACCGAACCAAGTCAAGAGTTTCTGCTCACAAAGACAGTTGAGTCTGGGTGGAAATCCTTAATTCATCCTCCTCTAAATGGGTTGGGGATAGGTCATCCCCAATTTTTTGACAGTTGTCCCACATCCACAAAACTTTAAATGTATGAGTTATTTAGCATAGGAACATTTGTGTGCGGCTTGGATTGAATTGATAGGGACCTGAGAATTGAAGATAGACTTTAGGAATAGAGGCATGGAGCCCAAGGTATTATTAAAAGTGCCCAACCATTCAGGTTATGTAAATACTAAACTTGACATTACAAATTTGGGATCTAGTAAATCCCTTCAAATCACCAGGTCATATATGTTATTTAGTGCTATAGCAGATGTGAAAAAAGCTATAACAAAGTAATCTGTAGTAAATATTTTTTAATGTATATATCAAATGTGTTTTTGTAAAACTGGACTTCAACCTGAGTAGTTCACTAAGTACATATCACCAGGCAATTTATCTTAATGATGTGAGTAGTGCATGTAATCTAACATTTGAGTACCTCTGGGCAAAACTCAAGTAAATTATTTAGCTGGAACCATGTAAAATACCTGGAAAAGTAAGTGAAATGTATTTTGGGCACTTCCAGCACAAATATGAGACAAGGTCATAACCTGAAACCAGCATGGTCAGATGCATACAAGTGGCCATTTCGATTAGGGAACTGCACCCCAGTCTCCTGCTTTTCTGTTCCCAGGTGTGTTTCCTTGCTCGTACCAGTGCAGACTGATCTTTTTCCTGCTCACCCCTTTCCATTTTCACAACTTATTTTTCACTTTATAGCTATTGCCCCTGTGCTCTTTATTTTTCATTACTTTCTCTGCCGGTCTGTTTTGTTTTTGTTGTCACCCACCACACCCGATTAAACCTTATTTAATGTATAAATAATGTAGCATCAATTTTGAATGAATCTTTTTATGTACACATAGATTAGTTCAAATACATTCAGCTATAGTACACATTATGCTTTCTTAGGGGAGTGGAGAGTAGTCGAGATCAAGAGAGACTAGTGGAATGTAAGGGAGGATGTTTGGAGGACTCGGAGTAGATAACAAGTAATTTTTTTTAATTTGATTCAATGGTGAATGGAGGTCCCTGTGGGTGTCATGCAGCAGGCACGCAGGAGGTGAGGCATGCATATATTTTCATTGATGAGCAGGAAGTGAAGAGGACAGAGCTCCGATTTACTGTCACTACAGTTTCCATCTATGTGAGAAAACTAACTCCAGACGTCTTTTCAGCCCACTTCAAGCCACAGCAGATATGTCAATCTGATACTGTGGAACATGCCAAAAGTATTTTAGAAACCTCTATTATATCTGTATTAGATAAGGTCGCCCCGTTGACCAGGGCTAAAGTAAAAAGTAAAGCTTCACCTTGGTTCGCGGCGGCACTGAAAATGGATAAACAAATAAGTAGAACAGCCGAACGCCAGTGGAGGAAATCCAAAACGGACAAAGATCGCAGGAATTACAGGCAGTCTCATCTTAACTATATAAAAAACATGAAATCTGCCAAAAAGACCTATTTAACTCAGCATATAAATAATGCCGCACACTCTAGTAAGGAACTGTACAAAATATTGAAAGAATTCACCTCCCCACGGGTTGAGTAGTCTTCTTTCTCTCCTACTCAAGAGTGGGTTGATTCTGTATCTTCCTTCTTTGATAATAAAATTAAAACCATCTATTCTTCCTTTCCTCATCATGACATAGATTCCCATCACCTAATCAGTAATACGCCTATGGCACCTCCAATACCAGAAATAAATTATGTCCCCCTGTTAATGGTATTTGAACCCATAACCACTACTGACGTATTAGAAGGCTTAACCTTAACCAAGATAAAATCAGGTTCCCCAACAGACCCTTTTCCACCCCGATCCTGTACTAAGATCATGCCCCTATTTGCTAATGTTTTAACTGTAATTTTTAACATGTTACTAGAGCAAGCCAAAGTTCCGACTAGATGGAAACACGCTCAAGTCAAGCCTATTCTTAAAAAAACCTCTGGTTGACCCTAATTTACCAGTCAATTATCTTCCCATCTCGCTGCTACCCTATTTTGGGAAGGTACTGGAGTATCTAGTGAATAAGCGTCTCACTGCCCATCTAGAGAACCATGGTCTCCTGGACCCCTCACAATCGGGGTTTTTGGGCCGCCCATAGTACGGAGACCACAGTCATTGAGATTATTGATAATTTCAGGCTCACACTGGAAAAAAGAGAATCAGCAATTCTGGTTCTCTTGGATCTGTCTGCAGCCTTCGACACCATCTCCCACAGTATTTTGAAACATCGACTGTGGGAGGTGGGTATCAGAGGAAAGGCCTTAGACTGGTTTGAGAATGATTTGGCGGACCGTTCTACTACCATTCTTGTAGACTCTATAGTCTCATGTAGTCATCCAGTTACTGTTGGGGTCCCACAGGGCTCCATTCTCAGCCCCATGTTGTTTAACTTATATCTAACACCTCTGGCTGACATCATTAGATCGTATGGCTTTGAGACTGTGTCGTATGCCAACGATACCCAACTGCTTGTCACCTGTGGTTCTGATTACATTCACACAATCTCGTTTCAAGAGCTGTATGGTCCAAACAAACAACTGGATGAGTATAAACAACCTACAACTAAATGGCAGTAAGACTGAGATCATCTTGTTTGGCAGAGCTGAGGAATTCTGGGCGCAAGATTGGTGGCCCTCGGAATTAGGTACCTGTCCCTCTCCTAAGTCAGCAGTACGTAACCTTGGAATTACCATCGACAGTTCTCTGTCTATGAAAACCCAAGTTAATCAGGTTTTAGGGGTTTGCTACGGGATTATGCGTAACCTCCGCAAAATCTTCAAGTGGCTACCCACTGAAGCGAGGAAACCTCTGGTGCAGGGTCTTGTTATCAGCCGTCTTGATTATGGAAACGCTCTGTTTATGGCCCTTAATGAAGGCCTGCTTTCCAAGCTTCAGATTCTTCAAAATACTGCAGCCAGACTTATTCTTAATCTTCCCTCAAGATCTCCTTCCGCCCCTAATCTTAAAACCCTCCACTGGCTCCTGTTGCGACAAAGAGGCCATTTCAAAATGTTAAGTCTCACACACAAGATAATGTATGATACTGGCCCTTACTACCAAGCAAAAAAACTCCAATGGTATATACCAGGAAGATCCTTAAGGTCTGGTAATAAATGATATATTGTTCAGCCTCGCATCCGAACTTTGCATAATGGTGGCCGTTCTTTCTCTTAACTTGCCCCCATGCTATGGAATAAATTACCATCACAACTCTCGTCCCTAGCCGACCACAAATGCTTTCGCAGAAAGCTGAAAACCTGGCTTTTTCCTCAGTAAGCTTGTGTTTAGTTTTCAGGTTGCTGTCTGTAGTACTGTCTTTTTGTTGCTAGCGCCATGAGACCTCACGGTGAGATGGACGCTCTACAAGAATATCTGACATTGACATTGACATTGACAGTGTAAGTAAATATTTAACAAATCTGAACATTTGAAGTATCACTTTTGAAGGTTTACTTGTACATTTCAAACATTAAATAGTCAAAAAGCCACTGCTATAAAGGTTTTAGTAATTAGGGGAAATTGCATGGGACGGATCAAGAAAACACTGATTAAAGGAAGGAGAAGGGAATGAAGGGGAGAAATTAGAAAAAATGGGGGAAGTATGGAAGAACAAATTAAGAAGTATGTCAAGGAACAGAAGGAATTTTAAAAGTAGATCTAAAGATGTGGGCAGAGTTAACAGAGCCTAACAACTATAAAAGGGGTGTTAGTAAAAATTCAAAGTAAGAACAAATAGGCCATGCTACATATGGGCTAGATTCATTGTGAAATTTAAGAAGAGGAAACAAATAAAAATAACTTATAAGAACTACCGGGAATGCCATCTGACATGGTGGTCATGCAAAATAGGCACCCCCACATAACCATAAATCACCAAAAACCTTTTCTAAGCATACACCAAGTAACCAGTCCTTGAGTAGAACATAATTTCCTTTCATAAACATTTAAAGTAAGCATGTTGAGATTTGGGGGTCCACTTCATGTCACCATCATCTGCAGGGGAAATCCATGAAGATGAAGGAGTGGTCTTTCTTTTCTTCAAAGTAACTAGCAAAGTCCAATTCAAAAACAGTCACATCAGTTGCATGCTCTGTTCCCAAGTTCAGAGTACCTAGTGTAGCAGACTCTTGATGCTGTTGAGCTCCTTGGCATGCTGGTCTGACCTCTAGTTTATACCCTTTGAAGTTAGGCGCCAGCTCATGAATCCCCCTATAATTTCCATCTCCAGCACTCAAAGAACTATGCGCAGATGGAAGGACATGGCAGCCTCCCCTAATCTTAGCATTTAAGCATCTGCCTGAAAACCTAGGCTGTCAGGTGATCCTTCATCTGATAATCAACACTTCAGTCAATGTATGTCCACACTCAGTGATACATTTCCTCCCTTTACCCCACTGAGTAACCTTTCGCACAAAAAACCCTCCCCCCTGGTACACACAGAAACTGAGAGAACTTTATAGACACTGCAGGAAACTAGAACACAGATGGCGGAAAAGTTAGGAAGAACTTTAAAAAACTTAAAAACTACCACCATCAGATCAAAGTGGAAAAGAAATCTTTTTTCACTAACTTACTCAAACTAGCAGACTCAGACCAAAAAATGATCTTTAAAATAGTTAATTCAATTACTAATCCAACAATCCTCCAGCAGGAGATTCCTCCATCCCAATCGCTTTGCGACCGCATTGCCGACTCCTTCGAACAGAAAGTCTAGTCCCTACAAAAATATTGCACAGCACCTTCCATTTCACTCTTAGAGGCTCCCTCAAACGCTAGAATGGATGGTCTGAACCTTCAAGCCATTAACCTTGAACAATCCCATATGGCCATTCTTGCTTGTAAATCAGGATCTCCTTTTGACTCATGCCCCCCTCAGAGTATGCATGCCATTATAGACATCATTAACCCAGTTATTAATAATATAATAAATGCCTCCCTCTCACGAGCAGTAGTACCTATCTAATGGAAAATCGCAGCAGTCAAACCTCTCCAGAAAAAACATCTAGCAGACCCCAATACCCTCACTAATCTTCGGCCTATCTCTCTGCTACCCTGCCTTAGTACAATCACGGCAAAACTTGTCATCTCTCAACTTACATGCTTTCTAGAAGAGGCGAACATTCTACCTCCTCATCAACCCAGTATTAGGCTTCAGCATTCAACAGAATTGGTGTTATTTACACTGTAGAAGCCCTTAAATCTGCCTTAGAGCAGGGAAAAAATGCTGTGCTGATCCTATTGGATCTATGATGCGCTTTTGACACGGTGTCCCATGACATCTTAGTAGACCGTCTCAAATCTTATGGCATTTCGCAGCTTGCCTCGGCTTGGCTAAAATCCTATCTACAAAATTGTAGACAAGTTGTCACTCTCAGCCAGTACCAATCAGCAGAAAATCCTCTGCTCTTAGGGGTTTCACAGGGCTCCACTCTCAGTCCAGTGCACTTTAATGTAAAATGGCCTCTCTCATTAGCTTGATATCGTCTTTTAACATTGAAACAATCTCTTATGCAGATGATACTCAGCTAATTCTGGTACTAGATGGACAATCCACACATGCCGAAGGAAATCTACAATTGTATCTCAAAGCGGTTTTCCAAGGGATGAAGGTTAATCCCCTAAAATGCAACTCAGAAAAACAAGAAATTATGACATTAGAGAAATCCAATATTTTTTCCCCGATCCTATGGTGGCCCATAGACATTACCCAATACAGTGCAGGTAGCAAAGAGCCTGTGGGTGAAATTTGACTCAGCACTCTCCTTATGCCAGCAATCCCTAGCAGTGGCAGGGACATGCTTTCAACTGATAAAGTCCCTCAAAAAGTTTTTTGATCTCTTCCCTTGCATGACTAGAAAGGCAGTTGCATTGGCCCTAATCACTTCCAGGCTTGACTACTCTAACATCCTCTATGCAGGGACCAATAAATCAGTGTTAAACAAGCTACAGTTGGTCCAACATGCAGCCGCACGCCTAGTCTTTAAATGGCCCAGACGCTCTTCAGCCTCAGCTGCCCTTAATGCCCATCCACAAAGGAGTCCTCTTTAAGATCCAAGTAATTACATACAGAGGCTTTAACCTTTCAGGCCCCCATTACCTCCAAACCAGGTTTTCGCACTATGTGCCACATCGCACTCTTAGATCTGCCACCGCAAATCTTCTGAAGCCCCTGGGTTTTAGGTGCACAACAAAGGGTGGGAAATCAATTGCGGCGCTAGGGACCAAAACCTGGAATAGGCTCCTGATAGCTCTATTTTATTCAAAGAGAAACCAGGTTCATAAAGGCCCTGGAAACCTGGATCTTTTCCGCCCCTGATGCTCTATGTAGATCACTTATATGATTCCCTCAGTTAAGGTTGTGTGTGTCTTTTGGGCTCTGCATAGTGCCATGTTGCTCCAAGGAGGGAAAGCTGCACTTTACAAGTTCAATATAACATAACCTAACATGCTGTAACATTTAGATTTCAGATTCACTGGTCTCAGCCATGGCAGCAGTCACTGCAACACTGAGAGATATTTGCTTACCATAGTGTTCAGCTCATCAAACCCCAGCAGTGAGTGGTGCATACACTCACACTGGTTCAGATGACAAGGAGGTTCATAACAATTCTGGTCAATGATACAACTAGCAGGGGTGAGGAAAGGGGTTCCAGTCCTCCAGGATCCAATCACGAGGGTGGGCACCGCTGAGCCCAAGCACACAACAATTACAGGCTAAGCCCAAAGATTAGTAGATAGTAGCAAACGACGAAGGAGAAATCTTTGCAAGCCATTCTGCGACTTGCTAGCAGACTGGGATAATGATGGGAACCAATTTGACCAGTCCTGGCCTAGGGGAGGGGCATTTGAATCTAGAGGACATGGCTATGACAGAGGATTGCATCAGATACGGGAGGGGAAATTTCGATTGGAATTTACCTTACATGCAGCAATGCCTCATAAGGTAGGAAATGAGGCAAGTCAAGTAAAGAAGGAAAGAGGGAGGGAGAGATACTAGGAAGAGGTTGGGATGGAACCAGGACATCACTGCAAAATCTCTGAGCTGGGAGAAGATGATTCTGGTCAGAACACCTGTGGCCACAATGGCGCAGAAGGCAGCAGCACTAATGAGGGTGCCACCACAGGTGTTCAGAAAGGATAAAGCATGAAGTGGCAGGATTTGAGGAAGTAGTACGGAGAACTCCCAAAGCCGGTACTGGGTCACAATCCTCCCTCTGCTCCAAGAAGCAGATAAGCCATGGGGCCAACATGGGTCAGTCTCCCTCACCCCCACTCTCATGTGCCCCGTGATGTCAGTGACCCAACGCTCTGAGGTAGAACCCATTGTAACAGTGTTGGTAAATAACACGCCCTACAGCTTCCTAATAGATACAGTGGCAACAACGTCATGTCTGAATTCAAAGAATCCATGGACATACAGGGGTTCTTAGGCATGGTTATGAGGGTCCCCTTTACAAAATCCCTGGAGATGGATGTGGGAGGCAGCCGAGTAAAAGGACAACTGCTATATCAGCCCTCACCCCCAACTAATCTCCTAGAAAGAGACAAACTTAACCTGACCATTCATTTCTCAGAAGATGGGACAATAAACTGCTCAACCTCTGGGGTTACCCCATCAAGACACCCACATCGCACAAACAGGCCAAAAGGAGCAAGACACACCGACCTGATGGCCTTCACCAATGCGGTCCTCACAACCATTACTATTGCACCGGAACAGCTGGGTCAGAAGATACAGCTACAACACATATTTGTGTTCCACCGGAAGGGTCACCATCATATGGAACCCCAGGAAGAGGTGCAGTTTTGCTTGGAGGCCTTTAAGGTGCGACCCGAATATGGAGTCATGCTAGCCACGACCAAGCCATCCAATGTGGTCGTGTATCATCTTTGTTACACCCAGTCTCAATATATGGGATGGAACCAATGACAACCAAATACTGAGGAAGGCCTCATTGACTTTCAATCCGACAGCCACCTGATACAGTATGCTGACGACATCTTGATATGCAGTCCCTAGGAGGACCTATGTCGTCAAAACACAATACCCCTCATGGCTGCACTTGCTGATGGAGGGTACAAAGTGCAGGAGGGGAAGATGCAGTATGTTCAACAGGAGGTTAGTTATCTGGGACAACTGATCTCAGCAGTCGGTTGGCGGATCACGCAGATTCTATCAGGGTTTTTCTGACATCAAACATGAAAAAGGGTATGCAAAAGTTTTTGAGACTATGCAACTATGTCTGGCAGTGGGTCTTTGACTACAGCACGCTCATTGCCCCCTTACTTGAGGCAATGGAAAAGGTGAAAGCTGGCTACGAGGAGTTAGCATGGACACCTGAGATGCAAAATGCCTTTGGCAGACTCAAATCAGAGATAACACACTCCCCTGTGATAGTAACGCCCAACTATAGGAAGAAATTCTTCTTATTCAGCCACAGGATTTATTTATTTATTTTATTTATTAGAACTTGTAAGGCGCAACAGCTACCCAAAAAGGGTTTCCCGGCGCCGATATACAGCACGAAAACAGTGTCAGGAGCGAAAAAGCAGGCTACTCGAATTATTGGTCGAATAGCCAGGTCTTAACGTTTTTACAAAACCTGTCATAATTTTCCTCTTTTCGGATGAAAAGGGGGAGGGCGTTCCAGAGGGAAGGGCCAAGGAAGGCAAATGATCTGCCACCCATTCTTGCCAGTTTAAATCTAGGGATACAAAAATTAGAAAGTGATTGTGAGCGAAGACTGCGCTTGGGAAAGTAGGGCTGGGCTAAGGATAAAAGATAGTTAGGTGCAGTGCCAGCCTTAATTCTAAACATAAAGGTCAGAGCTTTGAAGCGAATTCTGTTTTCAACCTTGAGCCAGTGGAGTTCCCTGCGATGATTTGAGACCCCAGAGTTTTTCGGGATTTTACAAAGTAGACGGACTGCAGCGTTCTGAGCAAGTTGCAGTTGACTCACTACCGCTTTATTTGACCCGAGATACAGTATGTTACCGTAGTCTAGCCGAGAAGTAATCAAAGCATTGACTACAGTCTTCTGAGTAGAAAGGGGCAGCATCCATATGATTTTCCGCAACCATTTAATAATGGTGAGACAAAGACCCACTACTTTGTTGGCTTGTTTACTCATAGAAAGAGTACTGTCCAGAAAAAAGCCCAGGTTACGAACATGTGTCACTGGGGTAGGGATAGTGGCCAGCTGGTCAGGCCAGTGGGAGGAATTCCACAGATCATGCTGTTTTCCTAAAAGAAGAACCTCCGTCTTGTCTCCATTTAGCTTTAGCTGGTTGCCAGTCATCCAGTTCAGGATGTTTTGCAACCCCAACTTAAGGGGAGAAGAGGAAGAAGGACTAGGCTCAGAGAGGGAGAAAATAATCTGGGAGTCGTCGGCGTAAGTCATCAGGGAGAGTCCGGATTTTTCAGCTATGTCAGCTAAAGGTCTGAGATAGATGTTGAAAAACAGCGGACTCAAAATGGAACCCTGAGGCATGCCGTGAGAGATTTTAAAAAAGTCAGAGCATGCTGTAGAGGAAGTTATTTGAAACGTCCTGCCACTCAGAAAGGAACGAATCCAATCCAGTGCATTACCTCGTATTCCATTCCTAAACAGTGCCTTGATAAGAATTTCAAGTGATATAGTATCAAAGGCCGCGCTCAGGTCAAGAAGTACGAGTGCGACCGTCTGACTTTTATCAAGTAGGTTTCTAATGTGTTCTGTGACTCCGAGGAGAGTGGTTTCCGTAGAGAAACCAACACGGAAACCAGATTGTGAGGGGTGCAAAAGTGAATTATTTTCAACAAAGGAGGCTAAGGTCGAATGAATATGTCTCTCCAAACATTTAGAAAAGGCGGGGAGCAGGGAAATAGGTCTGTAATTTGCCAGACATTCAGGCTCAGCTGTGGGCTTTTTTAGCAATAGCGTAACCATGGCATGTTTCCAAAGAGTCGGGACAGATGAACACTCTAATGAAGCATTAAGCGTGTCAACAATGACCTCCAAGGACTGGTCATCTAGTAGTTTAAGGATTTTCATCGGGATAGGATCCCTAGGAGAGCCAGACTTAGTATTTTTAAGTATGGATTTCATTGTGTCAACCGTGATGGAAGGCCATGCTACTAAGATGGGTGAGGCATATCAGCAGTTCTGGCATAGAAGTATCCCCTGGGACACAAACTCCGTGTGTAATACAGCAGGCTCTTTGGCTTAGTCATACAGGGTCATTTGCCATGTGAGCAGGTGCTAGCAGCAGTAGCCTTTTCTGTTGACACAAGCACCTCCATAGTGATGGGGACACAGCTGACACTGAATGCAGAACACTCAGGGTATTCAGTTACATAAAAGAGCAAGCAGACTACACAAAAGGTTTGAGGTTATGAACTGATGTTCTCCAGGCCATCATTAAAAATAACACAGTGCCATCTAATAAGCCCAGCCACCTTCCTATCTCATAAGGGTTAGGATGGGTAGGAGATGCATGACTGTGCCACATACACCCCTGAATGGATCAGCCAGGCAGAGGCGAATCCCATCCTGGACAGTGAAGCATTGTTCTTTGATGGTTCCTCCATGATAGACTAAGAGTTCGGGGTAAGACACACAGGGTGGCAATATTCACCGCCCTCAGAAACACTGCAAGTCACAGCGCTGCTTACTCTCCTCTCCCACCTTTCAGCAGAGCTGAGAGCACTAGTAAAAGCCCTTACCCAAAGCACGTGGAAGACGGTAACGATCTACTGAGATTAAATCTAGAACACCGCCACTGTGCACTCTAGCAAAGGAAGGTGGAAAATGCAAGGGTTCCTGAAATCAGACGGCACATCCGTTGCGCACAGGGACCTCTTAGAATTACTAATCAACGTAAAGAGTGAATGGTTGAAGAGCCACACAGGACCTGGCCTCTGTCAGTGAGTTGTTTTTTGCACACCTGATCTTAAAATTTTCTTTATCCTTTTACAATCCCTTCCTTTTATCCTACCCCTTCGGCTGAGGGAAGCCAGCTGTTGTCCAATGAAGCAACAGTGTAATTTTCTCTTGATGGTATCAGCCACCAAAGATTTTGAAGTTCTAATCATCTGTCCCACATCATTCCCAGTGCAGCCACTTAACATCATCATCCAGGCCTGACTTTTTATGTACAAGCACTTTGCATGCTGGCATTTTTGAGTCCATACTTACAGAGTTAAAAGTGAACTTACAGGTCCTAGAATACGTAGTGCAAATGAAATGTCAAGTTTGGCTGACAGTGTAATTGCAGTCAAAGCTGCTGATAGGATGCTTGCACATTGTGTTTTAAGATTTATATAATAATTGGTGCATTTTTAAAGAATGTTTCTGGATTAATTCAGCCTTATATAGAGCTTATCTTTTTATTTAGTTTACCTTCGCGCCATGGGGTATCGCTTTTTGCAGCCCTTGGGAAACTGCTTCTAGAGCTCCTGTCTCCTCGGTCTGCCACGGCTTGCCGTTTGAGCGGAGGGAAGCAGAACTCACTTGACGCACATAGTGTACTTCCGGCTGGGTTAGCAGCCTAGTGCACCACCTATATAACTCAGTCAATGGGCCAGAAGTGCACAGCGGATACGCTGAAGGCACGCCAAAGGCAAGCCGTCTGTGCTCGTCGGTGACTTGATCGCGATGAGCGCCAGTGCTGCTGCCCATTTTTCTAGCCAGATGGTATCACGCCAGCCCTATACAGGCAAGGAATTGCATGACTTGAATTATATACCTTCTACTCGGCTCAACAAGTGTGTATACTTCAATCTTGGCAAATTGTTCATAAAGAAACTGACTAGTTGCTTTTCTCCCTCTCGCAGTCCAACATCCTCTCTAATAACTTACCATCCTCGACGGACACTACCAAACTCCCTCATATAATCAGCAGCACCCTTATCAATGCATGGTCTTTGCCTAAACATGAGCTGATTGATGCTCATGGCTTAGACATGTTTCTTATTACAGAAACATGGGCTCGTCAGGCCCTGACTTCTGTGTTGCTGTTCCACAGGGCTTCAGGGTATTTAGACAGTACAGAACCCATAAAAAAGGCAGTGGACTTGCTTTGATCTATCGTGATACATATATATATATATATATATATATATATAGCTTCCTTTGAGCCTCCATCTTCCCAAGACCGTGAAGTCTTTCTTTTCAATTTAAAAATAGCCAATTGTCTCTCATTTAAACTGTTATTACTTTACCGTCTACCAGGGGCCAAAAATGGGTTTCTCACCTCTCTCGATCCACTTCTAGAAACCTGTGCTCTTGAAAACAGCTTTCACATTCTGGGTGATTTTAATTTTCATCTTGATGCCATCACAGATAAAAACACTACAGCCAAAAGGTTATGGGCCGCACGCATCGGGCTGGCCATAACCTATATGGAATCTTTACTAATAATGAATTAATTGAGATTAAAAAGATCCTACCATTGACTTGGACTGATCATTTTGCAGTTATCTTTGAGCTTAATAGACAACCCACTACTCAGGCCAGCATATCTAATATGTCCACTAGATCTTATCGCAACTGGAAGAAGGTTCACAATAACATGCTTAGTCTCTAACTTTCACGTTCTCAAACTAAACTGCCAAAGAATGCGGAATATGCCTACACTCAATTTAATCATTGGCTCATGTCGGTAGCCAATAATATAGATCCCCACAAGAAAACCTCAAGTAACAGTAAAGTTCCGTCAACTCCTTGGTTTTCACAAGACCTTAGATCTAAAAAACAAGATCGTAGAAGGCAGGAGAGACGTTGGAGATCAAACTATAATGCAAATGAGCTCTCCCGGTAGAAGACTCTACTATCTGAATATAAAATCTAATAGTGATGGAAAAGAGTTCTAACTACACTAAAAAAATCAAGGAGGCAAAACTTCAACAAATAACTTTTTCAGGTGGTAATCAAACTATCTGTACTCTCAGAAAAAAATGTGGATGAACAGTCCCAAGCCTTTTGTAATTCACTAGCCCAGAATTTTCAAAACAAAGCGGAGCAAATCTACATCCCTTTTTTTAACAACAGGACCAGGTCTGACGCATGTTTCGGAAAATACCCGATCCCCCTGTGCTCTTGTATTCACGGAATTTAGTCCTGTATCCAACAACGAGATAAAAATTCTTATTTTACAGGCCATATGGGGCTCTCCCCGTGACCCTCTTTACCCCAGGATATTCAAACAAGCCCCTGAAATTCTCGGCCCTAGTCTAACCACCATCTTTAATTCTATGTTCACAGAAGGGGTTTTCCTTCTGTTTGGAAGAGGGCATCAATTCTACCCCTTCAGAAAAAAAAACAGTCTTGATTCAGCCGAACAGACAATTACACTTGTGTCTTCCACTCCCGGCCAAACAGGTGGGAAAAGTCATGAATGACCAGCTTACACTCTATCTTCAGGAACACAATTTTCTAAATGAGTCTCAGTTTGGTTTCAGGGCAGAGCATAGCACCGAAACAGCCCTAATAAAAGGTACAGATGAAATCAGTGCAGTTCTAGATGTAGGAGGTGCTGCATCCCTCATTTTTCTCAACCTGTTGGCAGCATTTGACATGGTAGACCACAATCTGTTACTCAACCGTTTGAATACTCTTGGCGGTACGGATAATGCATTAGCATTGGTTTCTTCCTTTCTATCTGGCAGGATACAATCAGTTGCCTTTGACAGCTACGAATCCCCGTCCTTTGTTCTCTCTTGGGGGGTCCCACAGGGCTCCTCTTTTTAATATTTACGCGTCAGAATTAGTTGCACTAATCAGATCCTTCGGCATGGCACTGACATCCTATGAGGACAACACTCAAATTGTCCTGTCAGTTTTTAAAAACAGCATGCCGCCAGTAAAAAGATTCAATGATTGTATGCTGGCAGTCAGCTCATGGATGAGCTCACACTGCCTCAAGCTGAACTCAGGAAAAACTGAGATAATCCTTTTCGGCAACTACTCCCCAATTTGGTCGCCGATCTGGTGGCCGGGCGAATTGGGTGCAGTACCTATCCCATCTCCCAAAGCTAAAAATCAGGAGTGATTATTGATGAGAAATTGAACTTTGAGGCACAGGTCAAAGCTGTCTCCTCATCCAGCCTCTTTTTACTTAAGGTGATTAAGAAAATTCTACCTTTTATTCCAGAAGACAGTAGGAAAACTGTGGTTACATCTCTAGTTCTTGCGAAACTGGACTATTGTAATGGGCTTTATCTTGGCATGCCTGAGAAGCAGTTACATCAACTTCAGATGATTCAGAATACCGCTGCAAGGCTTCTGCTAGGGAGCTCCAAGTTTCAATCAGTAGGTAAGCATCTTGAGAAACTGCTCTGGCTTCCAGTTAGGAGTCACATTAATTTCAAGGCCCTATGCATTACATATAAGGCGCTACATGGTCCCGGCCCTCAGTTCTTGAGGCGGTCACTGCACTGGTATTCTCCAAATAGATGCCTTTGTTCGGAAGGGGCCAAACTGATGCTCTCTCCCAGATTTTTTAAGACCAACTGGGGTGGCAGGAGTTTCACGGTGGGGGCTACGAAGCTCTGGAATAGCCTCCCCAGAATTATGCCTTCTCTGACATTCTTCAGGAAAGCTCTCAAAACCTGGCTATTTAACAAATAGAGATTCCAGCTCGCTTAGGACTGCTAGCGCCAAGACACTGTTTGATATTCGTGCGATTTATAAATTTTAATAACATGACATATAACAAACCTACTTAAACGTGTGGCTGTGGTGAAGTGCTCCACCCACACTGGGGGCAGGGACTTTGTATACGGGGGTGAATGCGTTAGCTGTCCAGTTTGTGAAAAGGGCAGTTTATGGAACAATTAAAGAGACACATGTGTTTCCCTTACAACAGGCAACAGAGACGGGCCCCTCCACAGGACAAGCCTTATACAGAAACAGCAGGGTTGTACTTGAGGGAGTTGCAGGAAACAGCATTCCCTAACAAAAAGGAGCAATGGGTAGCTAGGGGCTGCACTCAGACCGCACACGACCTCATATACCGACACACACCAACAAGGAAGCTTGTCATGTCTCAGAGCCTAGTCTAAATAGTGTTGCCCCCAATTACACTTACCAGCACATACAGCAAACGACAACATGATAGAGGGACTCTAAAACGACAGGTTTATACCCAACCTTGCTAAAACGGTGACAATGTATTTAAACGGATGCACCACCTGCCAATTATGAATGTCCAAACCTACACTCAAGGCCACGTAATCAGATATCCCAAGAGCAACAGGGCCTTTCAGTTTCAGTTACCCATCAACTTTATCTGCATGATCGATCGATGTGCTAACTGCCGATACCTGGTTGTAGTAGTCTGGCACTACACTAGGTGGATCGAAGCCAGTCCTTGCATGCACTGTGACACCAAGGCAGCGGCAATGTTCCTGGTCAGCATGACGGAACCACTCCGTCATGAGCACACGGCGACCGTGGCTCATGACGGAGCGGTTCCGTCATGAGTGGGGAAGGGGTTAAGAGAGATACATGCAGATTTTTAGGAAACACAGTGGAGTTGAAGATCCTGAGAAAGGTGGTGCTAGCGGTTTCATTTCAGATTTTGATATGAGTTTGCGTCCTGAGCTTAGTTCTCATATTCAGCAGAGTGTTATGTGCTTGCATATAGAGTGTGGCTAAAACCTTGAAATATGCCAAGTACAGCAATGACTGGTTTAATGTGAAGCAGAAAATGATAAAATAGAAGCTGATGGTTGCTCAGTTGAAACAGTGTGAGAGAAACTGTAGGAATCCAATTATGGGTTTTGTGCTATTTGACAATCCTGGAATGAATCTGATAACTCCATTGTAAGGTTTAAAGATGGGAAATGAGATGATATAGATACAAGGTCTTGGAAGGGGGGCTATGTATAAATATGAAATTAATGCAGATATTTACATGGTAAAAAGAGGGCCTGTTTGTCATTTCTGCATCAAAAGTGGGCACTGGAAGCAGGAATGTCGACAAAATCCAGATCAAATCCAGAATGATTTTGTTATGCAAATTCATGGGAATTTAAATCAGATGCATTCACAGCCATTAGCATCAGCCTAACCAGCTCCTGTGGAGAATTGCAAGAACATAAATATGCCCATAGCCCCAGTACTGCAACAAAATATGAAAAACAACATTCCATTTACCCTAGGCTACCAACACAATCCATTGATTCTAAGTATTGATTTTACTTTGTCCACCTCAGAAAATAATTCTCAAATATGGCGCCTGAGGGGGAAGGGCAGTCCTGGAGGTAGACCAAAGTGACCCATACTTTGACAGTGAAGTCAATGGCCAGCCTTTTTCTTTCTTTGCAGATAGTGTAATGCAGTATACCACACAATAGAGGGTGTAGGTGTGCCTGGATGGGCCATCAACTAGTAGGGTGGGGGCAGAGCTGGGCACAGCCCCATTTGCAAATGAATAGACTATGCTCTGCCTTCAAACAAAGTTCATGTCACCCCTGCATTGTTCATGCAGCCAGCTTGGGGATTCAGGAAATTTCAATCACTTAAAAGGGACTTCTCTAGAACCTTCTCCTACTTCAAAGAAGGCAGCCAGAATAAAAAAAGGACTTTCAGACCCACTCTTGAGTTCACTTTCCGGACTTGCGAAAGGAATCTCGGAGGACTGCCTGCTGCTGTGACCTGCTATGTACTCTACAAGACTGCTTTGCTGCACCTGGAATGACTGCTTGGCTACCTGGAACCTGCCTCGAACCCTCAGCTGTCTGCTCTGTTGCTTGAGCCTTGTTACACTGCACCCCACTCAGCTAACAACCCAATTTCTCACAATGTCAAATCTTATAAGGCTAGCCTGAAAGTCCAGCGATTTTTTTTTGTCAGATCGTGCAGAAAGATCTAGCAACATTTTTGTTGTCCTTTAATTCAGGGTTGATGCCCTACTGGTCAAAAGAAAGAGAATTGTACACTTGATACAACTGCACTGTTAAATCATTTAGAAGACAATAGTCACAATGTTTGACTCACAAAAATGCATTATTACTTTTTTTTTTAAAGGGATTATCTTGATCATCACATTGAAAACGGAGCAAGGAAATTCTCAAAAGAACTCATTTCTGCAGTTTTGCAAATTGATCCTCCTACCACCCGGGGGAGGTGAGGATGCTCCCGGGAATTGTTGGCTACTGTCCTCTGTGGATCCCAAACGTTTCCAAAGACCCGGTACCATTTGTCAATAATTAGAAGCCTTCTGGGTTTTGAGGGAACCTTTGTGTAATGCACTTGCCATTGGAATCCCTGATTATAATCTTGAGCTTTTTCTTAATTGTCATCAGAGAGGCGATGTACACTTTCTGTACTCACACAGAAATATGAAGGAAACATAAAGGCAGTGGCTCATCTATCAGTTGTGTTGGTTGAATGTGGTTGTTTGAATGTGGTTGCAGCTGTTTGGAATACAATGGAGTGAAGTGAAGGGTTTGTGATGGAACTTATCAAATTAAAAAAGACTGCAAAATGTGTTTGTTCCACATTCTGTTGAGGTTATTCTGACTTGTACTTGGATTCAGCACATGGAAAACAGTTGACTGACCAAGTATGAACATGTTAAACTGCCAGCTGAGAATATTTCAATCAAAAGGTGTAATCACTTGAATTCATCAATGCTGCTTCCTTTTATAGACAATAATGAAGACAGAAATAGGATTAATGATGATGATGAGCAGGTACCTGTCTGCATTAGTGTCATGGAGTTATGTACCAAACCAAGACCAGACATTAAAGAAATTACTCTCGTAATGGCTGATCTGACTCTGTTTGTTGATGGTTCCTGCCTAAGACTCCATTATGGAACAATGAAGTCTGCCTATGCAGTATGTACCTTTCCTGAAGTCCTTGAAGCATCATACCTGCCAAATGGAACTTCAGCACAAGTGTACATGAGTTTGTTTGCATTGACAAAAGCTTGTTACCTATCAGAGAATCTGAAAGGGACAATCTATACCAAGTTCAGCCCATTAGACTGGAAAATATATGGTCATAGTTGGAAATAGAAATGCAGACCAAATGGCCAGATACTCTGCACTTAAAAATTAAACTGTAATTCAAAGAGCAGAACAAGATGTAGCATGAGAAACATTTTTGCTACACACAGAAGATATGAGTTGTTTCTTATCAACTCCAATTCAATCTTCTTTAGATAAATTAGCAGACATCTTCTCATAAAGGAGAAAGCCTCTAGGCCTCCCTCCGTTATGAGAAAATAAAATGGGAAGTGATAGGATACAAAAGAATTATCAGTGTATATATGTCACTTCCGAGTGTAAATATATATAGGCTGACAGAATGTTAAATTGCACAGATAGATATTTGCATAATCAGTGACATGCAGGGAGAGATTCTACTGTATGAACATTTAACAAATACAGAAATCCTGCAGAAGATATGTCATCATTGTTTGGATCTGTCAAAGAAGTAATCAAGGCAAAAAGACCAGTGTCCTTAAAAAACATATTGGAAAATCAAAAGGCCCATTTATGAGACTTCAAGCAGATTTTATTGAAATGCCAGTTTACTATGGCCTTAGATACATTGAATTAACTACAGTATATCATGAAGTGAATCCTAATAAACTGACACTGCTTGCTCGCAAAATGACTTGAGGCCTATTTCACCCAGAGAGCAGACAGTTTTACAGTTGCCAAACTCTTGTTAATGGAATTGAGAATTGACCTGCCAACTTCTATTAATACAGATCATGGTTCCCACAATTGATTTGTACAGCATTAGAATTGATCAGTGTTTTGATTGTAGTTATCATTCTCAATCTTCTGGAATAGTTGAGAAGAGGAATAGAACCATTAAAAACAAACTGGCCAAAGTATGTGCATCAACCACATTAAAGTGGCCCGATGTCCATCCTCTTGTTTTGCTAAGCATCAAAAGAACCTCTGACAAAACGATTGACTGCACGCCCCACGGAGTGTTGATAGGCAGAGCAATAAGATTCACAAATACTCCTTCAGCAGGACTTGTTTTAGTAACTGATGAAATCATTTTGCAATACTGCAAAGGTCTAGCTGATCTGGTGACATTTTGGCAACAGCACCAACCCAAAGAAATCCAATGCAATTCATTGAATCCTGGTGATTGGTTGGTCATCAAAAAACCTGTCTGCAAAAACAGCTTGAAGAGAAAGTTTGGCCCATATCAAGTTATACTTGTGACTAACACTGCTGTAAAGTGTGCTGGAGTCCCACAATGTATCTGCATTGCTCATGCAAAATGAGTGAAGGCGGAGGATGAAGAAGAGGTGAAAACATCCAGTGATTAACAGGGTGAAGCTCAAGGATGCAGCGTGGATCTGGGAGAGTGGGGGGTTGAACAAAAGTGTAACTGGTGAAGGCAACGAAGTTATAGAAATTCCTGCTGATGAAACTGAGGATCTTGGTGAAGGTACTAGCAGTAGTGGCCTGTTTCATTGTAGTTATCAGAGTGAAGAGCTGTTACAATGTCAAAGTGAAGGGCATGAGTGCAACAGTATGAAGTAGTCTCTGATCCGACCAGTGAAATGCTCCAGTTAAGAATTTGAGTCACAGGACCCCAGAGGAAGAAAACAGTTCACAGTGAATTGAACCTTCATCAGCATCAGCAGCAGACTTCTATCAGTGAGTGGAGAAGATGCAGTTGTAGTTGCAAATGAAGATGCAAGGGCAGAATAAATCAAGTCACTCAAAAGAGCTTGTAAAAAAACAACTGTCAGAATGAAAAACTAAAACTAATCAATGACGATATTAAAGTAATTGAGATCAACTCAGAAAATAGTGAAAGTGAATCACCGGCTGCTAAAAGTCCACCAAGCAAAAGAATTCCCAACAGAATGTATGCTTCACCTGAATGGGAGTATTCAGCATCTGTACCTGAAGAAGAAAAAGAAGAGTCAAGGACAAGAGACTTATAGTTAAATAAACTGTTGCCAGTACACTTTTGAAAGGGAGCCTGAAGAAAAACCACCTTGGGAATTCCTAAGAGACTGACTGCATGTAAAGATTTCTAAATAAGGTCCAAATAAGAGCAAAGAAAAATCTTTTTGAGAGCATGAACTAAGTGGGAGTGTCTTTAGTTAACAAAGTTTGAGGAAAAAAGTTCACAGTACAGTTCGTAGTTCTTAAATTGCACTCTAATTGGGGGTTTTTTGTTTTTCACACTTCAAGATGAAAATTTCACGGTGCAGTACATGGGGAGTTTGCCATGGAAGGTATCCGCCGTACGTCAGAGAGGTAGACCCATGCATTTTACCCTTCCCCTTTGAGGGCGGTTTGTGTTGTGAAGGCTTACTTCCATTTCTTACAAAATTGTGAATGTAGGCCTCTTGTTCAGGTGCTCGGTATGGTAGCTTGGCGGTGGTGCACTTGATAGACCTGCTTAGATAGGAATCTGGCAGATTTGGTTAATTCCTAGAGATACACATGCATTACAGCTAGCCTCAGATCACAATTTGGTCCAGGTTTTTGGGATGGGCATCCCATCAATCTACCAGTCCCGATTTGGTGTGTTGTGGGATGGTAATTAGGGGTGGGCAGAACTCACAGAGTATCACTCTGCGGAGTTGCTGGAAAACTCTGCCAAATTCTGAGGAGTTCCGCGAGCGGGCGGAGTATTGCTCTGAGGGCCACCCCTAGTAACATATGCCTGTAGATTCAGAGACTGAAAGAACCGTTCATGAATAATACATGCATAGATGGGAATTGAGAGGGTGAGTCCCATCTGCACCAAAGCATCGAGGAGGCAGCAACCAGGATCAGCAGCAAGAAATGCGCAGGACTGCCAGTCTTGTGAGGCTGTGAAAGTAGCTGCTCCTGAGTGTTTATCATTGCCTATAAATAGCGCTGTGCTGCTAGTTTGTAAAGTATGCACCAGTTTATCACCGCTCGCTTTATTACTATTAAGAAAATGCCTGTTTATATTATTATAAAAACATGATTGCCAAGGTACGCCTTGCTTCCTGCTATTGTGCAATCACACAGCTCCTCTTTCACCCGCAATATCATGATTGAATAGTTGGGGGATAGTTTTGCATACACACCACTAAATAGAAATGTATAATTCTATTGACATGAATAAATAAAACACATTGTTTTATGACAATAGTAGTCATAAAAACGTTACTAAATTCTACTGCAGTTGGTATTTTATGTAATGGAACGATATGTGCCATTTTTTACAGATAATCTACAACCACAAGGATGGGGGTGTACCCATTGGTTACTGGTAAATTAGTAATAAAATCTAAACTAATAGAATGCCTTGGGCTTGGGGGAGTAGATAAAGGTTGTAATAACCCTGCTGGTGCTTTATGTAAAGGTTTATTTCTGGCACAAATGGGACAAGATGCTACGTAGTTTTGAACATCTTTAGAGAAGGAGGACCACTAAAATCGTTTCTTACAATTAGCTAAGGTCTTTTGATATCCGAAATGACCTGCTGAGGCTGAATCATGATTCCATGTTAACACTTTATTTTGCAATTTGGTAGTGGGTACAAATAAAAGACTATTATGGTAGCGTAATTCGTCCTGAATTGTGTTTTTTGGATTTGCTAACCTTTCCTGTATATTTAATTTATTGTGTTCTTCTCGAATCAAAGTCATGATACTTTGTTGTACAATAGGTGCTACAATTTTGTGAGGAGGAATAATAGGAGGGCTTTCTATCTCTTTCCTTAAGTCAGCTGTATGCCCAAAACGTGACAGAATATCTGATTGGATTATTTTGAGCCTGGCCTGTAAGTAATGACAAAGTCAAATGCGCTAAAGAAATTTAACCGTTGCATTTGACGAGGTGTAAGTGTCTTAACAGAACTGAAGAATTGCAAATTCTTGTGATCACTAAAAATGGGCACAGGATATCGGGTACCCATTAAATTATGTCACCACTCTGTAAAGACTAGTTTAATTGCTAGTAGCTCTCCCTCAGCCACCGTATAGTTCTGCTCAGCAGGAAGTAGTTTTTTGGAGTAGAACGCTACAGGATGTGATTGCCCATCCTGTGAATGTCTCTGGGAGAGAACTGCTGCCAGTGCAACCTGTGACGCATCTGCCTCCACAAAGTAGGGGAGCTCAGGATCAAGATGTCTCAGTAACGGTGCTGAAGTACATTTTTCTTTCAATCTGGTGAAAGCTTGAGCTGCCATGTCTGTCCAGGAAAAAGCCTGTCCTTTTTGCAACAGTTTAGTGATAGGCAGAACAGTTTCTGCAAACTGAGGGATGAAACGCCTATAAAAGTTGGCGAATCACAACAATTTTTGTACTTCCTTAACAGACGTCGGTTCGGGCCAATCCAATATGGCACTCACTTTCTTTGCATCCATCATTATAACAGCTGGTGACAAACAATACCCTAAAAATTCTACAGTATCAGTATTAAATATGCACTTCTCCAATTTCGCAGAGGTGGTTTTCTTGTAATTTTTTCAACACCGCCTTTACATGCTGCACATGTTCTTCATTTTTTTATTAAATGAGAATTTCATCTATGTATGTTATTACACAGATGTCAAGAAACTCACTTAGGACCTCATTAATAAAATATTGAACGGCCGCAGGTGCATTACACAGACCAAAGGCCATGATAGTGTATTCGAATAAACCAAACTTGGTTCTAAATGCTGTCTTCCACTTATCATGCTCCTTGACCCGTATAAGATGGTAAGCCCCTCGAAGGTCCAATTTAGTGTACACAGTGGAATGACGCAGCTGGTCAAGTAAGACTGGGATCTTAACGGCTACTTATTTTTAAAAGTGGCTTTATTCAACCCGCGAAAGTCAATGCACGCTCTTAAGCCACCATCCTGTTTTGGAACAAAAATAGTGGTGAAGAGATGGGGGGCATAGAATGTCGGATAAAGCCTAAGGCCAATAGATCATCCAAATAACTTCACAGGTATTGTGTTTCTTCCTCTGAAAGAGCGTACACTCTACTACTGGGAAGCGGAGCTCCGGGGATTAAATCTATACAACAATCATATGATCTATGTGGGGGTAGAGTAGTAGCTTTTACAGGGTCAAAAACATCTTTAAACTCCTGATATTCATTAGGTATAGTAGACGAAGGTGTTGTGGTGTTGGCGCAATGTAACACCGTCATGGAATCATTGTGTGCTTCCTGGTAACAATGTGACCGGCAATGTAAAGAGTCTAAAGTCACTGTTCTTAAATCCCTATGAATTTTTGGGTTTTTGCACCATCAACCATGGTACACTTAAAATAAGTCCAAAGGTGGGTGTGTCTATGAGGTCAAAGCTTATTATTTCTGTGTGACCATTCTGACAGACCATAGTGATAGGACAAGTCTGATTGGTTATTAATTCAGATGACAATGCAGAACCGTCAACAGCACAAACTGGTTCTGGTTGTGCCTTAGATACTGAGGGACTATGCAATGTTTGTGCTAATCGGATATCTAGGAAGTTTCCTGTCGCTCCAGAGTCTAAAAGAACTGGAACTGAATGTCTGATTTTTGTACTTAAAATCAATGTCACCTGAATGATGAAATGTCTGGGTATACGAGCTACTGTGTTGGCTAAATGTTGGGAGATCTGTGAAACTGTGTCCCTCCTCAAGGCAACCTCTGTTCCTGACGAGCTCTTTAATTTTCCTGCTCTGTATTAATGGAAGCTGTGACATTAATCTTTTTAGGTACTTTTGTTTTAAAAGAGCAATCTCTGGCAAAATGTCCAGACCGACCACAATATAAGCATAGATTTAATTTACGTCTCCCATCCTTTTCGTCTGCAGAAAATGGTCCCTTGATCCCTCCTATCTGCATCGGTTCTGGTTCTGGTAATTTGCTTTCAACATCTTTCTTGTCAATCTTAACCACAATCAATCTAGTATCTATTATAGATCTTTCCCCTTTTCATTCTCCAAGGCGATGATCTAGTTTTACCACTAAATCTACTAAGTCTGAGTAATCTTCTGGTAACTCAACAATATGTGCAAGAGCGTCTTTCAAGTCATCCCGCAATCCCCTGTAGAATAGGGAAGTGTGTTTTTCTTCTGGCCATTGGTTCTCCGTCAGTAACCTGTTAAAGGTGGTTAAATAACTTAACAGGTCCTTACTTCCTTGTTTTAAATTCAATAACTCGTTATCCCTAGTCTGAACATATGTGTGCTTAGCGAACAGTTTGGTCATGGCGGTTTTAAACAACTGGCAATTATACAAGATGGGATCATTCCTATCTATGTATGGGATAGACCAATTAGCGGCTGTACCCCCCAAGTAAAACAGCACAAAGGATGCATCGGTAGGGAAAGCTTGTGGCTTACAAATAAAATGCCGTTGACACTGACTAATAAAGACATTAAACTTAGCACTATCACCAAAGAAACGTTCCGGTGCAGCCAAAGGAACAACATTAGGAACCGCTACTGTTACATGTACTGGCGATGATGCTGCATCAGATGCCATGAAAGTGTTCGACATTTTAGATCTAGCACCAGTTTCTTCAGGGGTCTTGAAAGCTTTTGGAAAGGGACTGTCCCATAAAGATTCCCTCGGTTTGTATCATATTAATTCATTACGCAACTCTGTATTTTCTTCTTTTAATATTTGCATTTCTAATTGCAGATTCTGTAGCATTACTGCTACAGTTTGATCTTGATTAGTGTCCTCAATCAAAGCTTGGGCCATGGCTTGAGCATCAATGCAGTCGTTCTCTGGGTCCATATGTCTCAAAAAGAACTTGAGTTTTTGTGAAGGCTTGCGCTTCTGTCAAGTCTCCACTCACCTGAAATCCAGGATGTTCGATTTGAGAAATGAGACACTTGTTCTCTATGCCCCCAAAAATCTACGCCTGTCAAACAGTATGTATAACACAGCTTAACAAGAACAGATCTTCAGTGGAAGGGGAAATGGGACAAAATAAAAAAAGAACAGAAAGAAAACACATTGCTGGATTCGGATCTATGCACGACTGTGGCGCTGATCGCGATACCTTAACCACTCTGTAAACACAGCAATTCCTCTGGGAAAATATCTATGTAAAAAAACGACAAAAATCAATAAACATTTATTAACCCACTTAGTTGAATACAACCACTAGTATCCTGATTTACATTGCACATAAAGATTATACCTTTCACTTTAGTTTGCTGCTCAACATATAGCAGAGATAAGGTCTCCCTTTTATCATCAGATGTATCACGTGCTTAAAGTGACGTTCTTAAACACATGTTTATAAAGCTGCTCTCTGTAGTGAAATAAAGGAGCACCCTGTCACCTTTTCAGCATAACACACCAATAACTGAAATTCAAATGTTCCATGAAACACTTACTAACAAAAACACCTTTTTCTTGTCTTCAAGAATAACATAAAATAAAAGTAATACAACACAAAATAAGTTTCAGCAGAAAATGTCCACTTATTTCTGAGTAGGAAATGAGTCTGTCTCTCTTTAATTTGAAAAGTCTTATTTGTCCCTGTTAGAATCCGGGTTCTCGGGTTGGCACAGGTAGGTACTTGTGAAAAGCAGGGGACCTTTCCTCTAGTCAGGGTAAGGGGTTACACTCCTAAAATAACCCCTGCTCGCCCTCCAGGTAGCTTGGCGCGAGCAGACAAGGCTTATCTCAGAGCGTTATAGGTTAAGCATTTGTGAATACATACAGTAACCAAGTGACAACACTACAAATGGACACCACACAAAAATAAGGATTCTTTATATAGAGTTACCACAAGACAATTAAACAACAAAAATACACAATACTGTTTCTTTAGATGGTAGAAGTTTGCTTAGTTCTCTTAAGTTCTTAAATGCGACACTTTAAGTCAATGTACCTTAGATGCGACACGCAGGGCAACGAAAGTGTTGCAGCGATGCTGATGCAATGAAGTTTTTGGTGCAAAGAAATAATGACGTGAAGCTCTTCCAGATGCGTTACACTTCTCCGTTGTTGCGAGAAGACTCAACTCGATGCGTCAGCTACAGCGGCGTCACCCTTTACGCGATGCGACGACAGCGGCCTTGGCAGCGGCACTCTTCTCTGACGTTTGCAAGACGCTTCCGCTCGATGCGAAGTTGAAGCGGCAACACCCCTTTACGCGATGCGACAACAGCAGCTCCGACGGCAGAAAGCTTCTCCGTGGATGCGAGGCGCTTTTCTTGATGCGGTGCAATGCGACAGCTACGATGACTGCGATGGCGACACGCTTCTCCCTTGATGCGAGACTCTTCTCTTGATGCGGTGCGATGCGTCAGCTACGATGGCTGCGATGGCGACACGCTTCTTCGGCGTTGCGAGACACTTCCTGGACGATGCGAGACGCTTCCGCTCGATGTGATGCTGCAGCGGCGACACCCTTTACGTGATGCGATGACAGCAATTCCAACGGCGGCACGCTTCTCCTTCTTGAGTCGCGCTTCCAGCTCCTTGCGCCACGCAGTCCCTCAGAAGGCCCAACAACAGCAGCAGGCACTTCCAAAGAACTTTGGGGAGCTGAGGGGTGACGTCTGTTGTTCCTGAGACTTCAGCAGGAGGCAAGCTCTATTCCAAGCCCTTGGAGATCTTTTGAAGCACAAGTTGAAATAAAGTCTTTGTAGTCTTTCTCTTCTCCTTTCAGCAGCAAGGCAACCACTGCAGGCCAATTCCCCAGGTCAGGGACAGTACTCCTCCTTACAGCTTTCCCGGTTCCTTCTCCTCAGGCAGAGGTTCTTCTTGTCAAGCAGGATCTAATTTCTTGGGAGCAGGGTCCCAATACTTACACCCCTAATTCCTTTGTTCCTCTGGGGTAGAGGGGCCTTTGCCCAGTCCAAACCAGTTCTTGAGCACTTTGTTGACATGACTCTGCCTTTCTATTCAGGGTGCAGGGCAGAGACATCAGCTGCTCCACAGGAGGTGGAGCCAGCATTGTTGTGGCAGAGCACAACCCTATTCAGAGTCCAGGTGCATTCCTCCCACCCATCTGGATGTCAATCTCTCTATTCACCACCAGGCTACCTAGCCCTGCCCCTCTGTGTTTCCCCAGCCCTGTCAATCACACAAACCAGACAGGCAGATACACATCATAGCAGAGGCGGGCTGAAATGTTTAGGCAAACAAATACCAACTTTCTAAAAGTGGTATTTGCAAACACAGAATATTAAAATAAACGTTACTAAAAGATGTATTTTATTATTCTGAGTTCAGATTTTAAACTCGATTTTCTACCATGTTCCCTGGGTCTGTTAGGATCATAGGATGTAACAATTCTAACAGCCCATTCTGGCCTATGGGAACAGGTACAGGTAGCCTTGCAATAGTGAAAAACGAAAATGGCTGTAATTCACTTTTAGGACATGCCACACACATCAGGGCTTGTCCTACCTTATCCTTATGCTTACAATGCACCCTGCCTAGGTCTACCATAGGGGTGACTAATATGAAGTTAAGGGAAGGTTTAGGGACTGGGAGGTGGGTGCACTTGCCCAGTCAGCATGACAGTACCAGACTGCATGCAGGTTCTGCAATGGCAGACCTTAGACACATCTTACTTGTCCGCTTCTGTGGGTGGCACAACCAGTGCTGCCAGCCCACCAGCAGCATTTACAAGCCCTGGGCACTCCTGGTGCACTTTACTGGGGTCTGACAGTCAACCAAATAAGCCAATCATGGAATCCAACCAACATATACATTTTAAATAGGGAGCACTTGCACTGTGGCACTGGTTGGCAGTGGCACAGTGCTCTGAGCAGCTAACACCAGCAAAACACATGAGGCACAGCGACAAAAAGTGGAAGGGAGACTCACGCCAAGGTGCCAGGTCTAACAGTCCCACTCTTGAAATACGAAGAAACTATAATTTAATGAACCTTGAAGCATTTCCTCTGCGAGCGCAAAAGTCGTCAATTATCAGCCTTTGGAATAAAGCAGAAAAGTACCTGTTTAATCTTTGACGCGCTTCCACTGCAAGCTTTGTTAATTAGAAATGCCTAACTTGACTAAGCGCTGCGTTTTCTTTCTTTTTTGCAGAACAGACTTATTTCCTAGACGGAACGAAGGAGGAAGTCGTGGAGTTGTCCTGGAAACCACCAAGGACTGACAGGAGCCGAAGAGGAAGAATGCTGCCTGCGGCGGGGGAACTCAAAGGAGATCAGGTAAGTGGGGAATCGTGAAGACGAGCACAAGCACATCTCATTCTGATTTCCAGCCTTTTATAGGCTTCAGGTGGGTGGGGTGGTTTAATAGAAATGCTAACTGTCAACTGTAAAGCTGGTGTGGCAGGCACATGTTAACTGTCATTAGTTCTGCTGAATCAAGTTGTTTCAAGCTATATGGATTCAGATACCAAGAACTATTTAGTGTTTATAAACGTATTACAGCATACCATACCAGTTTATACAAGAAAAATAGAAGCATGAAAGTTCACACTTGTGCAATTCCATAAACCAAACCAAAATATAGCAAACCAGAAATAAAGACTGAACATGCCACATATATATTGGGTCACTTCTAATACATAGTATGAGGATTAGCCATGTTTATGGTGCAAATCCTAACAGTGACCCTGCAGAAAGGGCCATATCTAACAGTCTTACTTTCTGTTTCAAAAGTTTGCCTCCTTGTGTTATTTTGCCTACCTCTCTTAAGTTTGCCTTCCGGTGTCCAGTGGTGAGCTGTTCTTGTGATGGAGTCTTATTCTCTTCTGATGGCTTGTCCTTTCCATCTCCCTCTTCTTCTTTAAAGAGGATGTCCATGTTTTCTTGCTGCACCAATTGACAACAGATTGGCTTCAAGGGCTTGTTGGCTTGTTTGCTTTTCTGAATCTCAGGGACATCACAGACTTCCAAACACACTGCTACAGCATCTGGACTCTGCCATCTGTGGGTCTGGTCCTGCCAAGTGGTCCCAACCCAGTCTTGGACCCCTGGAAGTGGATATAAAAGGCTGCTTCAACCAAAATCCTTGCATCAACGTTGTTGTGCCACTTGGAACCGGTGAATTGCTGCTGCTGCTGCGAGGATCGAGTGCATTGCTTTGCCGACTGTGCAGTGCCTTGCCTCCATTTATGACACATATTTGAGTTTGTGGGGCTCAGAGCCGACGCATCACCTCCATCTTAAGGATCGTCAACTATGCATCACCTCCTCTGTTCCTCGCATGTTCCTTGGCGATGAGGCAAACAAGGTATTTTGCAGCAGGCCAGGGCTGGCCCCTTGATCCGACCCGCACTCCATCACGGTCGGAGTGAACTTTCAGATTTGTCCCGGTCAAGAGTGACTAGGTAGCCCCGGTTGGCACTTTATTTTTTCAAGCACTACATTTCTGGTTGTTCTTTCAAGTTCATAACTCCGTTTCCACTTCTTGGAATTTTTCATTGTGGTCTTGTTTTGTTGATTAAACTAAGCTCTATTGTTCCAACCAGGTGTGGCATCTTTTTGTGTGGTGTTTTCATTGTGCTACTGTTTGAAGTGTTGCACAAATACTTTACACATAGTCTCTTAGGTTAAGCCTGACTGCTCCGTGCCAAGCTACCAGAGAGTAAGCTCAGGTTAATTTAGGATGTGCTGGTGACTTTCCCTGACTAGGACTGTGGTTCCTGATTGGACAGGGTGCATACCTCTGCCAACCAGAAATACAATTTCTAACGAAGACCCTGACTCACAGCTGGGGCACTGTACAGAACCTTGTCGAAGACAAATAAAAGTAGAGGTCCTTCGCTGCTGCCCTCAATGCCAGTAAGCATAATGGTAAGTAGTTGTAGTATTGGGGTACATACTAGCAGTTGAAAGCTTGTTAGTATTACACTTTTTTGCTGATGGGCCTGTTGCTTCCCCTGTCCCTAACTGGATTGTCTCAATGGAAATTCTCTAATAGGGTGTCTGTATGGTTACATAGAACACAGATTGTTCTATCTCCTTCTTGTCTAGTGAAAGGTGTATCTTGAGACGTTCCAATAGCATGGGTTTCACTCTCACACTTAAAAATGAGGGTTCAGTCAGAAAGTGTAAAAAATGTTTCCTAGAGCCAGTATTTATACTCTACAAATACATATTTATTAAAGCAGGTATTATTTCTTGAACATTCACACCTCATCATAAGGCATACTTTAACTCATTTTTCAATCCTCTAGGGTATATTGTGGCTTGCATAACTTCAGACCATTGTATATCCATAAATAATTTCTTGAACAGTGCGATATACATTATCAGCTCCCCATTCCCTTCCTTAATTTCTATGCATTTTTACATATATGTTTTGTTTTAGGGATCCCTGGGCACATTATATTGATTTCAGCTAGCAATAGTTTACAGTCATCCAGAAAGAGTGTATTCCAAAATGCTCAGTCAAGAACATTTCTTCAAAATGTATTTAAAGGAAAGTGACTTTGCTTCCCCCTGTGGCATATTAAGCAAAGACACAATGAATAATACTTTATTTCAGTTCTAGACAGTCATAAAAGACATGTAAAATATCCATACAAAAACTCTGATGTCCAGTTTGGCAATACGTATCCAAAAGGCACAAAACAATTGATCTGTGCTGCCATAGTTTGGGCACAGAGAAATGTGAAACTAGTAAAAGATGATGATACCTGCTACAAATAAAAAAACAACACTCTCAACTCATTGAGGCATCATCACAAGGACACAGATTTTCAAGTGCCGCAAAAAACCACCCTAGCCTAGAGTGAAATAGCTGATGGGAATTGTAGACTCTAAATCTAGGCAACAGGTTCAGCTCACATACTGTTGTGCAGCGAAAATATTTTTTAAGATCAGGCAGTTGTCCCACCCTACTCTTAAAAAATGAAACAGAAACATTTCATTTTTCTTTTTGAAATGCATGCCGTTTTCCCTTATAGAAAACGGGCTGAATTTATTTTTAAAACAGCTTTATTTAAAAAGCAGTCACAGACATTGTGGTCTGCTGACCCCAGCAGGCCACCATCCCCCTGAGTGTTGGCCATTCCCAATGAGTCGCAAATTTGCAACCTGCCTTATGAATATTGATGAGGCAGGCCATTTGCGACCCCATTGGGAATCGCAAACAGTGAGTCGCATATTGCAAGTCGTAAAACATCTCAATTGGTAACTCTTGCAAAATGGAATGGTCGTACATCTGGCCCAGAGAATAATAAATCATAATAAAATCCGTATTTAGGCAATAAAATCTCTCTGGACTCAAAATCATAAAGAATACTGACAGTAGTTTCTAAAGTAGGAGGATAAAGCCTCAAAATAAAGTCATCCCGCACCCTTAAAACCAGAGGTTTTCTATACACAATTTATGCACTACAATTAACAAAACTACAGATTCCGAATTGTATAATCATAATCAGGCCAAATTGGGAAATCAAAAACAGCCCTTATAATTATTAAAAACTTCTTAAAGCTAGCCCATTTCTTATGGTAAGAGAAATCTCCTGCTTCCTTCCACAGCAACTGAATTCCGAAGATATACAAAATAATTTGAAATTTGTTTCTGTTGCCTTTAGGACTCCTTGCACCTTACCACTGCTAACCAGTGCTAAAGTTCATGTACTCTATTCTTTAAACATGGTAAAATTGACTTCCACCTGATTGGCATATTTAATTTACTTATAAGTCACCTGTAGAGTGTTATACCATATACCCAGAGCCTGCAAATGAAATGCTACTATTGGGCTTGCAGCACTTATTGGGCCACCCACTTGAGTAGTACCTTAAAACATGTGGCAGGCCTGCCAGTGCAGGCTGAATGCAGATTTAAATTGTCAATTGAACTTGACAATATAACCCTCTTGCCAAGCCTTAAACTCCCGTTTTTTGGCATGTAAGTCACCCTAAGGTAAGCCCATAGGTAGCCCATAGGGAAGGATGCATTGTAGTTAAAAGGTTCGACATGTACTTTCAAGTTTTACATGTCCTGGTAGTGAAAAACTCCTATATCTGTTTTTCACTACTGTGAGGCCTACCTCTACCATAGGATAACATTGTATTTCCTTCTTACAGTTAATAAGTGATAACGTTTGATTGGAAAGAGGTCAACATATCATTTTTGGTGTCTGAGAAATTGTAATTTGAAACTCTTTAATGGTAACGTCAGATTTTAAGTTAAAAGGTTGAAAATGCCACTTTTATAAAGTTGTGTCAGGTAATGGTGCCTACAAGAGATGTATTTGGAATTATATTTAGATAGAATTCTCTAATTACTTCAAGATGTCTAATCATGACATTGAGAAAACAATTCAAAGCACAATTGTTGGTATTATTTAAAGTAAGAAATCAATCAATACAACTGGGTGTATTTCCTAATTCATTATATTTACTCATAAAATGATGTTTTCATTAGGGGTTCAAACCAAAACAGTACTTCAAAGGCATTGATAATAGAAATGGAAAATCTTTCGCAGTTAGATTTCGCTAGTTATTAAAGATGAAATCTTAACAGAAAGTAAAAAAAGAATGGGTTAGAGCGTTGACGTTTTGGTCTGTATGAGACCATCTTCAGGACAGGATTATTTATAGTTGCTGTTGTATTCTTTTGAATGCTATTTCCTGAGGGGTCTTGGATCTTCCCATGAACCAATAATCCTGAAGAAGGTCTCATAGATTTACCTCAGAAGAGACCAAAACATTGACGCTCTAATCTATTTTCCTTTTAGTTTCTGGTGATTTAATCTGGGAGATATTATTCCTATGTTTAGCACAGTCTTCAAACTGCATACTATTTGAAATGGGTTATTATGCATTGATAACTAGGGAAACCTAACAGCGAACGATTTTCATACGCACATGTATTTGCTGACTTTGCACATTTGAATCGTATAAAGCCCCCTTACTTGCATTTTAAAAACTTAATACTTTTTAACCACAATCTGCCCCTCATTCTGCATTCTAATCTGTTTTGGTATTGTACTGTGTATTTTATTCATTTCCTGGTTCCTCGTTGTGCCGCCGAGAGCCGCCATCTTGGTTCTCAGGCGTTCTAGCCTCGCGCACACGAGACGACCATTTAATGCGCGCCGGACGGACGCGCAGTGGACGCGCGCAGCGGGCGCTTCGCTGGTGCGCCAAAGGCGCGCCCAAGGCAAGCCCGTCTGCGCCCGTCCGCGTCCCGGAAGCGTCTAGCGCCAGCCATGCTGTCCGCACCCCTCGCCTCATAGGAACCCCGCTGATATACAGCCGGCTTGATCTATTGGCACTTAGACCTGCAATCTGCACGCCCCACATGAATTGGGATGTGAGTGGTAGTCGTCCTCTTTCATGTTCTAAATGCCATTTCCATCTTAGCCAGGCCCCTAGAGGTATATACCCTCATGTCAGAGGGAGGGTGAGTTCTAAAGCCCGCCCAATTATAAAAGCGGGCCTGATTAACAGTCGTTCGTTAGTCAAACACTACCAGGATATTTTTGATCTGATCCTTGACCTACATCTCGATCTTTTGTTTGTCACAGAGACTTGGATGAATGACTCTTCTAATCCTATATTGCAGATGGCTATCCCGGCAGGTTATTCGATTTGCCGAGCTGACCGCCTGTGTGGTAGGGGGGGTGGTGTGGCCATTATCTACAGAAATGTCTGGGAGGTGACATTGGGCAACAATATTCCGCTCGATCAGTGCGAACTTCTCGACTTCACCATTGTGTTCTCGGCCCACTCCACACTAGCTGGCACTCTAGTATATAGACCAACTGGCTACGCTGGCCCTTTTCTTAGTGGTCTTGGAGAGCTGCTTGTCTCCCGTGCACTACGATTTTCACAATACCTCTTTCTGGGTGATTGTAATATCCATCTTGACCAACGGGATCTGTGCGATTCCAAAGCCTTTCTCGAGGCGATTGAATTTGCTCAGCTTACTCAATGGGTCAGCTCTCCTACCCATGGTGGTGGTCATGTTCTGGGCCCTATCTGCTCAAACTTTCCTATCTCTCTGGATAACCCTTTGCCTGTTTCTTGGTCTGATCATTTCCTCTCTTGTTTTACTTGGTCTGTAAGTGATGGATCTAATGACCAACAGCTCAATTCCTGTCCTTCAACAGCAAAAATTGACCCCTTAGCCTTTCGGCTCTGTTTAGACAACTCTAGGGTTACTCTTCCTTCTGATCTTAAAGGGGCCCTTGCATGTTTCTTGAGTTGGATTGGACGAGCTGTGGACAGTTTGTCTCCCCTGTCCTGTCGCCGTCGCCATAGGAATTCTCCCTCACAACCTTGGTTTACCCCTGATCTTACCGTCTTTTGTCCAATAGCCAAGAAGACGTTGAGAGATGCTCAGAAGATCTACCATCAGGCTATCCGCGAAGAGAAAAGCCTCTACTATACTACGCGGATTGAGTGCGCTAGTAACAATTCAAAAGAAATCTTCTCAATCGTCCAGAGTTTTATGGCTCCAGAAGCCATGGCCACTAAACTTCCAGTTTCTGCATCTTGGTGCGAAAAGCTCTCCGATTTCTTTATTGCTAAAATTCGGACCATTCAGGCGACATTTTCTCCTAAGGGTGGGCCTCTGGTCGGCAGCTCTACCCTGGTGGTGTTATTTTCTGATTTTTCCCCGGTGACGCTATCTGACTCTCTGAAACTACTACAATCTTTAAAGTCAGGTTCTCCGTCTGATCCCTGTCCGGCCAGGCTCCTGGCCTCTATTGCCGAGACAGTTAATCTCGAGGTAAATACACTTGTTAATCTGTCCCTAACTGAGGCTGTTGTTCCACAGGAATGGAAACAAGCTAAAATCAACCCGTTGTTAAAAAAGCCATCTCTTGATGCCGGCAATCCTGCCAACTATCGCCCGATGTCCTTACTCCCTTGCTTGGCCAACATTTGTGAAAAGGTAGTCAACAAACAACTGACTGTCTTTGTCGAGAATGCGAGGCTTCTTCATCCGGCTCAATCAGGTTTTAGAGCTTCTTACAGCACCGAGTCTGTCTTAGTGGAGGTTTCGGAGGCTATCCGTGAGTGCCTGTATTCGGGGGGGAGTGCAGCCCTTATCCTTTTGTATTTGTCGGCTGCATTCGACACCATTCCTCATGCTCTGTTACTGACTCGGCTAGCCGCTATCGGCATAACAGGTCAGGCCTGGAAGTGGCTGGAATCTTTTCTTATTCTTCGGTCACAACAGGTCTGGATTCCACCTTTTGCGTCTCCTCCTCAGCCTGTTTCCACTGGAGTTCCTCAAGGTTCTTCGTTGAGCCCTCTGCTTTTTAATATCTACGTTTCGCCTCTAGTTCAACTGGCAGAGGAAGGGGGGGCCAAGGTGGTTGCATATGCCGACGATACTCAGCTCCTGTTTACATGGGACAGGACTGACTATTCTACCTCCAGAGTGCAGAGCTGTCTGGCCGCCGTCTTTCATTGGCTATCTGCCGCCCAATTGAAATGTAATGAGGAAAAGACTGACATTTTACTCTATGGTAAATTTCCGCCTCATTTCAGGGATTCTCTTTGGCCCTCAGCTTTTCCCTCTCCATCCTGCACGGGCCTCCCAGTTAAAAACTTGGGTATCTGGTTCGACGAGCAGCTGTCCTTTCTGACCCAGATTAAAAAACTAACAGGCTGCTGCTGCGGTATACTTAGATCTCTGAGAAAGTTTTTACCTTTGTTACTAAGACCAGCGAAGGAGACAGTGGTCCGGGCTCTGATCCTCTCCCGTCTCGACTACACCAATGATCTCTACATTGGTATGCCCGATTACTTGCTGAATAAACTGCAGGTAATCCAGAATGCTGCGGCCCGCCTGGTGGTTAATCTTCCCATCAAAAGTTGTATTTCTCCTTCACTTCGTTTGCTGCACTGGCTCCCAGTCAGGAAACGTGTTGAATTCAAGGCTTTGGTTATTGCACATCGTGCCCTCTATGATGGAGGCCCTTCCTATCTCAAAAAGCGCTTTTCTTTCTACCTGCCTACCAGGCTTCTGAGATCTTCATCGCAGCTTCTTGCCTCTACCCCCGGCTTTCGTCTTCAACGTATGGGGGGCAGATCTCTTGCTTTTAGGGCCTCTAGGCTGTGGAATGCTTTGCCGCTTTGTCTGCGTGCGATTCAGGACTCTAATCTGTTTAGGAAACACCTCAAAACCCATGTGTTCTAATCTTTTAGGTTTCCAATGTCCTCTTAGCTCGCGCCGGGACACTCCTAGGAGTAGCTGTGCGTGCTATAAAACACAGTAACATAAAGGAATGATCATTTTCAGACAAAAATTCCACTCCATCGATTTTCAGACTGGCCAACTGAACCATTTCTTTTCTATGAATGAATGAATACAGCAGTCACACACCACTGGCCTACATAATGCATTGACTTTTTGCCCATCAAAATACTAGGATTTCAAAAGTAATCGTCAAATTTGAAAATGCTTTTTTAAGATTGATAATCTCTTTAAAACTCCTTATTACACCAGATGTAACCTTTCTAATGATCAACAAAAGGCCCTATAAGACCTCCAAAATGCTCCAGATGTCATTATAAAAGCAGCTAATAAAGGCGGAGGAATTGTCTTGTTAAACCAAACCTCTTATAAAGAAAAACTACTCAGACAACTAGGGGTCCCAGAAAATTATAAAAAGTTATCAAAAAATCCCACTGATGGCAGAGCTGTGCGGCCCCGGTGGTGGTGGATGGTTTTAAATACCTGGATATACATCACCAGAGACCGGAAAGAATTCTTGGCGAGTAACCTGGGGCCCCAAATGAGTCGTCTAAATGCTGATGTTAGCCACTGGCGCATGCTTCCGCTCTCGCTTATGGGACGGGCGGTCCTTTATAAGATGTTGATGCTACAGTGGCTGCTTTATATAATGCAAAACACTCCCTTTCAGATACCACAGTCGATTTTCAAATGCATAGCACAGGAGGTGCGGTCTCTGCTGTGGGTGGGGGGGGTGTGCAGAGAATTGGCCTGCATAAGTTACATAGGGGAGTCTTTGATGGAGGGATCGCGTTACCAGATGTCAGGCTGTACTATTGGGCCTCCCAAATGCAGGTGATTAATGATTGGGTTTATGTAGGGATGGAAGAGCGGATAGGGCGTCAATGTCACTGGGCAACTGTGAATCCCTTTTATACTTCCGGCGGACGCGCCCGGGCTGGCCGGAGCATACTAAGGTGGTGGTTCAATGTTGGAAAGACGCCAATAAATTCTTGGGCAGAACCCCGCTTTGGGCGGGCGATCCTCTTAGGGAAGTGGCTGGGCTGTCGGGCCTTAAGGGCTGGCGCCTGATTGGTATTGAATATCTGTGTGATGTCTGGAAGGGGGACCCCCTCGCACTTTTGACTATCTGCAGAAAGAGTACGATATGCACGACACGCAGCGATACACGCATCTGCGGCTCCTACATGCTCTGCGCACTCACATCCAACAGGGGATCTCCATTCCAGAATGTTCCCCGTTTGAAGACCGGCTACTGCTGAACCCCATACAGGGGAAGCCTACCTACACGATATACCGCAAACTGATTAATAACCTTCTGGATCAATTGATATCTCTTAGGGCAGCTTGGGCTGGTGACCTTGGGGTTCTGGATGATGAGGACTGGCAGTAAGCGCTCCAGAGCCCAAGGGAAGTGGCTATGCGCGGCAGATTCAGATTGGTACAGCTCAAGGTTCTGCATCAGGTCTACTATCCTCACACTCGCCTATTTTCCTGGGGCAGTGTCCCGTCAGCGCAGTGCGTTAGGGGGTGCGGGGAGGAGGGTACCTTCATACGCATACTATGGGAATGTCCTGGGGTGTCCGTGTTCTGGCGGAAGGTTACGGAAGTCATGTTGGAAGTGGTGGGTGAGCCTGTCCCTCTAGACCCAAAATGTCTTCTTCTAATGATTAGAGGTGAGGCAGACTGGCCCAAATATCTGGGCATATGGCCGGCATTATCTGGGGGGGTGGCAAAGCGTAATATTGCCAGAAATTGGGGGACGCCTGCGCCCCCCCAGATTGAGGAATGGAAGCGTAACCTCGATTGGTGCCAGAGGGCGGAGGAAACAGTGTATAAGAGCTGGGTATGTGCCAAGAAATGGGAAAGGGTGTGGATGCCATGAAGAAGGTACAGAGTGCGGTGGGGGGCAGAATAATAATATGATGAGGGGCAACTAGGGGGCCTGCTCGACCCGAGAATGTGTTGACCATGATCTTCTGTACATGACAACTAATGTCCTCATGATATTGTCTCTGTATGATGCGGTTTCCCGAGCGTTTTTTAATAAGAAGATGTAAAAAAAAAAAAAAATCCCACTGATGAATTGTACAAAAAAATCTTGAATTTAAGTAAAAAAGGGTTTGAAGAAGGCTGGCTGAGTGAAAAAGAATCTACCTTTCTTATCACTACAGATCCCACAATACCAGCAATCTACATTTTACCAAAACTCCACAAAAATGCAGTCAATCCCCTGGGCTGTCCCGTTATTTCAAGGATGCAATTCAATCCTTAAACCTGTGGCGCAATATACACATTTTTTCATAAAGCCTTTTGTTATCAACCATCTGACATACATCAAAGACACTACAGCTGTTATAAATCTTGTTGAAAACCATCATTTTGATCCCAAAGAAGAGCTGTTCGTTACTATGGACTTTGAACGTTTCGAACAAATATACTGCAACAAGAAGCCTTGATACTTCTCGGAGAACGTTTAGACACTAGAACACAATCACATAATGTTCTCATCTCTTTTATTATTGAGTACACTGAATTGGCATTGTGTAGAAATTTCTTTTTATTTGAAAATCAACTTAATGAACAAGTTAAGATTGTCGCAATGGGGGCAGTTTTTGGCCCAGACATTGCCAATATCTATATTTCCACTTTTGACACAAAATGTATTGATTGCATTGGTAATCCATATCGACAGCATATAAGCAAATGGATGTGATACATCAGCGACATCCTCCTAATTTAGAAAGGTAATGTTGAAAGTCTGCTGATATTTCACAACTGGCTGTACAGTTTAAATTACAATCAAATATTCACCATTGAATATAACAACTGTATGATGAACTTTTTAGACATCACAGTTAAATGTGAAGAAGGATGATTGTACATAGCCTTATTCACAAAACCGACTGCCAGAAATACACTACTCAAATACGATAGTTGTCATCCCCCGGCCTTAAAAGACAATAAACCTTTTGGTCAATTTCTCTGGTTGTGGAGAAAGTGTTTTAAAAAGGAAGATTACTTTTCAGAAGCACATAAACTTAAAGATAAAAAAAGCAAGAGTTTACCCTGTCAGATTGGTAAAGAGGTCAATGGAAAGGACATGGTACTGCAACCGAGAAGCCCTTCTGGAACACAACGATTAACCAAGAAACACACAACTTGTATGTGTATCTACCTTTGGCACATAGTCCAAAAAAATCAAAAAGATAATTGTAATCTTCTAAAAGGCCTCCCGGAACTCAAAGATAAGCTACTTTATGCCTTCAAGAGAGGTTTGAATCTCAGTAATAGACTTACAGGGCATATGATGAGCCTAGACCTTCAAACATACAGAACTTGCTACAACTGACCACGATTGTAGGTCTTTTCAAATGTAACAACTGTGTTTCCTGCAGAACAACTAAAACCACAAAAGATTTCAGCATCAGTCAACAGAGATTTCAGATTAAACATTTCTCCAGTTGCAAAACTCAGACTATTATATAGTATATCAAATACCCCTGTAGTTTTCATATATTGGCCAAACAACCCAATAAATAAAGAAATATAGTGTAACACAAATCCAGAATTCAAGGCTTTTAGTGGACCACTACAGTCAACAAAAGAGTTCAGAAAAGGACATGATATGGTGGGTCATAGACACTGTTAAACCCTCAAAAAGGTGAACTAACACAGACCGTGTGCTAACAGTGAAAGAAAATCATTGAATTTCTAAAAGTGATATTGTAAACAAGGGTCTGAACGTGACTGTTGAATGGCAATTATTAGCTTCTCTGTAGTGAGTCTCTGTCAACTGTGTCTCTGTATATCTTTTATACTCTCCCTGTGAAGAGCTAAGTGATATTCACTTATCAGAGATCATTAAATAATGTTCAACATCCCCTTAAAGAGCTGAGTGATATACATGTATCATAGAACATCAAAAAATGTTTGACATTTACAATGATATCATGCAATTGTCCAATAGTTCCCTTTTGTAAGTTGTTATAAGCATGTGTTGTTTACTTGTCCATAGTTCATCAACAACCTGCTTATGGCCGGATACAACCTGAACCATTCGCTCCATCTTTAATTGGAGACTCAATCGATACTATATTGACCAGCTTACCTTTGTGGCTGTCCGACTGTTGTGTTGGTTTTATTTTTTGTTGTACCTCATGCCGATTAATATGCTGTACACTTTGTTGAGTCAGTAGCACAGCATACCTTGAAATGAGTTTTTGTTTGTATTCACATGTTTATGCTTCATTATTTTTGAATCTTCGCCTTGTTTTCCTGTTTCAAGCTAAACGATCTACTTACTATCTAATTGCTACCTATTCTTACTCTAGTTGCTCTACTTTAAGATTGCTGCAATGCTTTTGGCCGGCCCTACACATCCATATAATTACTGTTATTTACGGTCCTCTGCACAGCTTCAAACTTTTTGTGGAACGCATACGGAGACCACTGACTGTTGCTGTGGCACTGCCTTTTCAAGTAAGACGTTTTCTTCTGAGATTTAGCATGTTTTTCTTGCAGGCCTTAGTTTATGGAGTTTTCTTAGGTGCTTACGGCCATATTTGTTTGCCATTTTTACATATAACATTATCTTTGCAAATTATCTATTGCTAGAAAACTTCACTACCATTCGACGTACAAGTAAGCCTTTCCTTTACTATTGTTGCTGACTTTCCGAAACGGTACATACAGGACCTTTGATTACCCGGCTAAATATCTGATCCCGCACTATTTATACTTGTGACTTTGAAATGGCTTTTACAGTGTTTATTTTACTCTTTGGTAATTTCTACCAATACCCTTGCCACTTGACTTTGTTTTTTCGGGCCACTTGTTACCTACTTGCGGCAATATATGTCCAATTTCTGTGACCCATTTCTTTTATAAGTGTATGAACTCGTACTATCAGTGCTGGTAACTTAGCGATGCCAGTGGTCTGTATCCCTTTGTTTAATGTTATTCATAACTGTCACTTTAATTTTTGCTCCTGCTGTACCTTTAAGATTGCGGCATTTGGATATAAATTGAAACCCTCCTACTACCGGTAGGTTTTAGGTTACCAGTAGATTGTCAGTGAGTGTAGTTCCTCAGGAGCAGTACCCTCAAGAGGCCCACATTCCGGCAGCTCTGACTCTGAAATAAAGAACACCAGAGGATCAAAGTGGCCAGACGAGGGAAAGGGAATTAGGGAGGGTGGATCTGGAAATGACAGCAAACCACAATGAGCCCTAATTCAACTTCTTGACTATAATGCAATATTTATATGTATAAATTATATACACTTAGATCAGTTCTTACCTGAAATAAAAGATTCTTTTAACATACACCATATTGTGTTAGAAAGAGTTCTTTGAAAGCATAAGAGCTCTTTGAAAGCTTCTTCAAAAAAAGTCTTTGAGGATGTTCTATATATATGTAGATTGAGGCATCAAACCAACTACCAGGGCACAGCTTCTTTAAAGTCTCTGAGAAGATTCACATCAGAATATATTAAACAAACCCCAAATATCATGAATGGCAAGATGTTCAAATAAACTTTAATATATTGGTTTTCGAGATGTCCTGTAGTTAAATCGCAAACAATGTGCACGCTCTGTGAGATAAACATGAACGCCTTTCTTTCAATTCAGTTTCCTTCAGAGGCTTGTATAATTGACCTTTCACCTTTGAAGTTTTCATAATATCCTGTAGTTAAAATATTTTCACAATGTGCACTGCTCCTTGAAATAAACATGAAAGCCTTCTTTTAATTCAGTTTCCTTCAGAGGCTTGTATAACCGACCTTTCACCTTTGAAGCTTTAAGTTCAGCAAATCAAATACTCAATGCAGAGTAAAATGTCAGAGTTAAATATCAGCTTACATATTATGTTCCTTTTTGTTTTTACTGGTACTGAGTGCTAAATACAACATCCTTACACTGCTGGTATTTTTGGAGAGAGAGTATAAAAGGCTTGTTTCATAAATTGTCATCTCTAACCTGGAACTGCTGTAAAGACCCAGAATCAGCCAGCAGACTCTTGCCGGGATGATCTTACCGTCACTAGAGAATTCCACACAAAGAGGAGCACGCGAAGTGGCAATGGAGAGAGCCTCTGAACACAAGCACTGCTACTGGAATAATCAGCAGGGCGTGGCTGGGTGTGGCAGCCTTTTACAGTGGGGAAAAAAACTATGGTGGTTGTAATGCGACCAAATTTCACAGAACACCAACGTGACTGAAAGAAAAACAAAATAAATAAAAAAGGTTACAAAATAAATACTGAGCTCATCTTCTTCTTGGATGCTTAGTTTAGTCAATGTTTACATGTACATTCCCTTATTGCAGTCAACATGGTGTAAAGATGCGATTTGCAATCATGATTGAGCAAATAAAGCGCACCTTGCCCTGAAATAAAAAATATTAACAACACACTGTGTAACACACACTGCGCTCAGAAAAAGTCAATAGTCACATTACTCTGCATGCACTGGATGATGACAGGACCAGCAGAGGAGTCATGACATAGATACAGACAAAGTCTTTAAATATTGTTATATGTGGTCTGTTACTGTGGATCCCTCTATATGTCTCTTTATCTAAGCAATGTGGGGGCATTTTGGGGATCTTGCAACATATTTCACGCAACATGGTTTCTTTATGTTATTGATTTTTTAGATTCTGCAACTGAACTGTGAGGATTCTTTTCTTTCGAATTGTTTTGTCTCTTGAATCATTACGTTTTTATACTTTTAATAGATTAACTTTTTAGAGCTGTTTTTTTGTGTTCTAACTGAGGTTAATTGCACTCTTTATTGGTACTTTGGTTTTTCAGGGTCTATTCACAACATTTTCAGTATAGACTCACTACTCATTTTTTCTGGTGTTTATATCCCTTTCTAACTCATTATTTATAGTTGCTGTTTTGTTCTTTTGAAGGCTATTCCCGGAGGGCTCTTGGATCTTCAAATGACACAGCCTGTCCTGAAGAAGGTCTCATTGACTTACCTCAGAAGAGACCGAAACGTCAACAATCTAAACCATTTCCTTTTAGGTTCTTTTAAGATTTAGAGCCTGATTACGAGTTTGGTGGTCTGGGAGTGTACCGTCACACCAACGCCCACAACCCACACGGCAAACTCGTGGATGTGAGGAAACTCTTAAAATACTTAATGGTGCCACAGCAGCACCGCCAGCATATTACGGCGTCACACTGCTGCAAAGCCACCGAGGGGTCACAGATCCCAAGCAGCTGCAAGGGACCTTTGGCGGCCCAACCATCAAACTCATATAGGGAGGTTGGACCACTGTAGTTGTAATCAGGCCCTTAATCTGAGAGATTTTATTCCTATGTTTAGGACAGTCTCAAAATTGTCTAGTATTTGAAATTGGTGCTTGTGCATTGACAACTAGCAAAACTGAACTGCAAAAGATTTTTCATTTCTGTTATCAATTCCTTTGAAGTAATTTTTTTGGTTTGAACCCCTAATGAATTCATCATTCTATGCGTAAATATAATGAATGAAGAAATGCACCCGGTTGTATTGATTGATTGCTTTCTTTAAATAATACAGACTATTGTGTTTTGAATTGTTTTCTCGATGTCATGATTAGACATCTTGCAAGTAATTAGAGAAATCTATCTAAATATACTTCCAAATACATCCCTGCAGGCACCATTACCTGACACTTATTCACCCGAGATCACAAGGCTATACTGGGTTAACCATTTTTATATAAATACTTCTATAAAGTAAGCATGTTCCTGCCCTAGCTGTTGGACTTTTTTCATTCCTCCCAGCCAGCAGCAAACATTGAGGGATTGGGTGTGCCTAGATAGGCCCTCAACTGGCAGGAAGAGGGACGGAGCTGGGGATAGCCTCACTTTCAACTGAATAGGCTGCTCTGCCTTCACACAAAGGACTTGTCACTTCTGCATTGTTAATGCAGCCAGACTAGAGACAAGGCAGTGTGGTCAGGAAACTGCAAACACTTCAAAGGAAATTCCCTAGAAACTTCTCCTACTTTAAAGAAGATACCAGGTTAAAATAGGACCCTCAAACTCTTGAGTTCAGTCTCTGGACCTGTGGAAGGACTCCAAGAGGTCTGCCTGCTGCTGTGGCATTTTGTGCACTGCATAAGGCTACTTTGCAGCACCACAAAGGACAGTTTTCATGCCTGGAGCCTGCATTGAGCCCTCAGAGGCCTGTCCTGCTCCTTGAGTTATGTTTCAACACTTATATCCAGAACTACCATATTGACTTCAGGGGCTAGCTGACTGGCCTCCATATCAGAGCTTCATGGACAGAAAAGGCTCCAATCATCTTGACCCCGCACCTGGACCCAGCCTGAGGGAGTCCTAAACCCCCACAAGATGTTCTTCCAATTCTGACCCTTGCTGGTGGTGGTAAACGTACCTAAATAGCCAAAATCAAAAACTTGGGATTACAAACTTTTTGGGGATAAAATCCTCTTTGAGAACGTATAGTAGACCAGGACCAACCTGCTCATCTATCTACCCAATGTTGGCCTTACTTTGCTGCAGCTCGCGCCACGTTCTTTTCCCCAGCAGCAAATCCTGTTCAGTGGTCCTTCACCAAAGGTGTATCCGGCCTCTTGGAAATCTCTTCGACTACAGACTTCATCCCACTGGAGATTTTCAACTTGAAATAAAAGTCTAAGTCCGTACATTGAAATCTTCACCACAACTTTGTCCAGTGGCTTCCTGACGATGATGCTACCTACTCAGACACCGGCTGCAGCCTTTCCCCACTGAACTTGACGTTCTCAGAATATTTTCTTCAATTTTTCTTCTACGTCCAAAGGTAAGCTCTAACAGGGCCAATCCACTTCTTGTATCCGACTCGAACTCCATTGCAGTCAATCATATTTTTTACTTTAACATGGTCTTGCGTGGCTAGATGTCTGCTGTTAGTGCTTTGATACGCTTTCGGTACTAGTTTTTACCTTAAACTTTAAAAATTTATAACTCTGGTTCTACTGATTTAATTTTTGACATTTTGGGGTCAAATAATTTATTACATTTTACTATATTGTTTCTAAATTGGTATGGAATTTTTCTTGTAATGTCTTTTCACTTTATTTCTGTTTGTGTGCTGCATAAATACTTTACACATTGCCTGACTGCTTTGGAGCGAAGTTACCAGAGGGTTAAGCATTTGTAGTTCACCCTGACAGGGATTGTGACTGTTATTTGAAGAGGGTTCACCTCCCATTCAACCAACAACCCAATTTCTCACACATTTAAATAAAATGGTGACTTGCACCAAAATGTGTTATAACTATACTATCCTATTGTTGGAAATGGCCCTCTCTGCAGGGTCACCCTCAAGAGTTTTGCCTTCCTCCTCCCACTTTTTACTTAATTATTTTTTGTTGGCTTTAGGACTCTGTGAACGTTAGCACAGCTAGCCAGTGCTAAAGTGCATGTGTTCTCCTCTCTAAACATGATATAAATGGGACACACCTGTTTGGTATATTTAATTTACTTATAAGTCCTTTGGAGAGTGGTTTATCAAATGCCCAGGGCCTGTAATAAATTAAATGCTACTAGTGGACCAGCAGCAGTTAGTGTTCAACACACTTAAGTAGCTCTCTAAAACATATCCCAGGCTTGCCATTGCAGTCTGAGTGCAATGTCCCACTGCCATGTCGACTTGGCATTTAAACACCCTTGCCAATTCATAAACTCCCCTTTTATTACATATAAGTCATCCCTTAGGTAGGTCCTAGGTAGCCCATAGAGCAAGGTGCAGTGTGATTAAATGGTAGAACATGTACTTTTAAGTTTTACATTTTCTGGCAGTGTAAAACTTCCAAATTAGTTTTTCACTACTGTGAGGCCTACCCCTCTCATAAGATAACGTTGGGGATTCCCTATTACATTTAATGAGCTGTAATTCCTAATTGAGAGGGGGAGGATTTGCCATCTTCGGTACCTATGGACTTATAATGATAAATCCTCTTTAATGGCAAAGTCGGATTTATTATTACAATTTAAAAAATCCCACTTTTAGAAAGTTTGCATTTTTCTTCTCATAGCCCTGTGTGCATGCAGCCTGTCTCTGATCACTTGTCTGGTCTGGATGACAGCTGGGCTTTGTTTTTCACCCTAGACAGCCACACACAATGGGAGTTCAGGTGTGACTTGATGGTCCATCCTGGGAGAATGGGAAGTAGGAGTCGGGCCCAGCCTCACACTTACACCTAAATAGGCTGTGTTCTGGCCACACACAAAGGACTGTTGAACACCCTGTAGTGAGTCTGGAGCTAGGGCAGGAAGGGAGGACCTGTGTGCACGTCCAAGCCTTTCTTTGAAGTTTTCGCCCACTTAAAAGGCACCATGGGTATAAGATCTAGACCTCTGACCCTACTACTTCAGTACACTTCGGGACCTGTGGATAATCTGGAAGTAAGAAGGACTGCTGTGCTGCTGAAGGTCTGTCACTCTGCTGGACTGCTGCTCTTGAAGAGCTGTTTTCTTGCTATGCTGGCATGCTGCCTTCCTTGCCTGGTGACAAGGACTCAACCAGCAGCTCTTGAACCCAGAGTGATTCCAAGGGCTGCCTGACTGGCCTCGTGATCTGAAGTCTCTGGGACATAAAAGACTCCCATCCATCCTGTTTCCAGCACTTGGACTCTGCCATCTTTGAGTCTGCCCGGCGGAGTAGTGCCACCCCAGTCCTGGACCCTTGGGAGTTAAGCCTAAAGTGCTGCTCCAGCAAAACCAACGTATCACCGCTGCGGAAACAGAATTATCACCAATAAGTGGGTCACCACCAACACATCTTCGATATTGCACAGATCGGAACCAGCACATTGCTCCTGTTGAGAGGAACAAAATTAATGCATCACTGCTTTGGTGTGGCTCAGAGACTCCACACTGCACTACACTCTTCATGTCAAATTATCACATCTTGGTCGACCACAACATTGACGTTAAAGCTGAATACTCTGCATCGCATCTAACCCTGGGCGGAGCAGGCAGAGTTGCTCTACGCGGAACCTTATGGAGTTGGGCAAAAACTCTGCTCCTCCCATCCCCCCTCAATAAATATTTATCAAAGAAAAATGACAGTTAAGGAAAATTAAAGCACACTTATCTGTATTGCGGCGTCTCCGGGCTGCCTACCTCCTCTTCGCCGTGGTCCTGCAAAATCCCCTACGTCAACCGTATGTCATGGTAGGACTGCGCATACCAGGCGATTCCCAACAACATCAAGCAGTTTTGGAAGAAATTCAAATGCTCCTCTTCAAAGTGGCAATTGTTCCAGTCCCTCCTTAGGAGCAGGGGCCATGGGTTTCATGTAATTCTCTTCTTGGAAAAGTTTCAGGATAATTTAGACTGGACTTTCAACCGATACTAAATCTCAAAAGTATCAACTATTATCTAATACATCAGACTTTCAAGATGGAAACCCTGCATAGAATATTCCTTATTCTATGGAGACTATCCGGCATCAATAGATATATGGATGTTCATCTTCTTATTCCAAACCTTCCAGCACATCAGCAGTTTTTACAATTCTCAGGGGGAGGCTCATGCTACCAATTTCATGTCCTTCCTTTTGGTCTAGCTTCGCCCCACATGGTTTTACAAAACTTGTGGGGCCTCTGATGGGTATTTTACGTATTTGGGGTATTCAATTGTATCCTTATGTCAATGTTGGGTTAATTACCTCCTCTTCTTAAGGCAGTTGAAGATAACAAATAGGTATGTGGTCTCCTTTTGGATTTTGCATTCCTTCTAAAGTTCCCAAAAAATCTCACCTTCATCAAAAGCAAACACTGCAGTTCATTGGAGCTTTTTTCTGTATGGATGTGGGAGAAGTTTACCTGTTTTCTGAGAGGGAGGACAGATTGGTGATTCATTTGTCAGACTTTTTGGCAAAACATCAGGTGTCAGAATGTGGCTCAGGAGCCAGGGATAGATGGTTTGGACTCTAGATTTTGTCCCTTGGAGCAGGCTCTACTTGTACCCTTTGGTGTATTATCTTCTGGCTCATTCGGACCCTATCTCACAGGATTACTAGACTTTGGACGGAGAGAGCCACCATTGTAGAGCCAGCTTTACTTGGTGGGATACTGGAATCAGCCTGAGTAGGGGGTACCAATTGACACTCATTAGTTTTACAGATGTCATAAAGGAGAGGTGGAGGGACCGTGCTGGGAGCAGCCAAAGCTCAGGGCATTTTTGTCCAGTTGCAGTAAGGTAGTGACAGTAAGAGCAGCCCTCATGTTCTTCTTCCCCATGATCAGCAATCAACTGGTTCATACACACAACCAGGTGGTGAGAGCATACATAAACTTGCAGAAGGGAATGATTCCCTCTCTCATTCTCCTTGCCAGAGAGATTTGCTCTTGGTCAGAATAATATCTCAACTCTCTGATTGCAGTGTACCTTCTGGAGAATGAGAATGGACCTGATGACCAGCTCAGCAGGAAGTTTCGTTACCCACTTACTCTTTGTCTGGCTCCTTGGGCTTTCAGGAAAAGTCTCAGTGGTTTGGTCACCCATGGCAGAACCTCTTTGTCACAGGGGCCAATGCCTGTCTCTTTACCTGTTTCTCCCGGATAACCTCTCTGAAAGCATGGGCAATGGATACTTTTTAATAACTTTGTCTTCGGGTCTTCTTTATTGCTTTCCACCCTTTTCTCTGATCCACAGAGTCTTGCAGATGATTCAGAGAGATTGTGCCAGGGTTCTGTTGGTGGTTTCAGGGTGGTCAAAGAGGCTGTGATTTCCTCTCCTTCCTCAGTTAGCAATATGTATTTTCCTTCTCATCCCTCTTCTTTGATTCAGCCACATCTATATCTGGAGTCTCTCAGACATCAGAATCCAGGGGTTTGGCTTCTTAATGGGTAATTCTTCTGGTGTGGGGGTGTTCAAGAAGAGTGGGAGATTCCATTCAGCTCTGTAGACATCCTGCCTTTCGTAAGGTGTATAGTCGCTATTGACACAAATTTATACATTGAAAATTCTTAGAAACGCACCAAGGATCACTTTATAAGCCAGTGGAATTATTGGATTTTTTGCAAAATGGCTTTGTTCTAGGTTTAGCTGTCTCCCCCATTTGAGTCCAAATGGAAGTGATCCAGGCTTTTGGGGTGAGGATCTGTTGGATTTGCTTCTATTTGCTGCGCCCAGTGATTCGTTCCGCTACTCCAGCTTAGGATTTGCCTTTGGTGCTGACGGCATTGACTGGTCCTTCTTTTGAACCTCTTGGTTCTGTCAACTTAAAGTTACTCACAGAGAAAGTGTTTTTTGTGATAATTAATTCGGGGAGAGGGGTTAGTGAAACTGGGCCTCTACTTTCTGTTTCATCTTTTATGCGCTTCTTTCCTGATAAGGTTTTTCCTTCATCCTAGTTCTAATTCAAAGTACCAACTACCTTTTACTGTACAGAGGACATTGATCTCCTGATGTTTTTCCTGCTTACTCATTGGTTGAGGAGGAGCAGGTGCACACTTTGGATCTCCATAAGGGCTTTGATCATTTATTTAGAAAGGACTTCTTCTTAAAGGCAGGTGTACTCCCTATTCTTACATTTGGAATCCCCAGTAAAGGATCTTGTGCTTTGATGGCAACTATCTTTAGATGGATTAAATCTGACATTATCAAGAGCTATGAGTTGTCTAATGAGATGTCTAATGCGTAGATCCACGAGAAGCATCGTGGCTTCATGCACATCATTCAGGGGGGCTTCCATGAGAGATGTTTGCTGGGCTGCTCCATGAAGTTCCCCACATACTTCCTTATCTCATTATCGAGTTTGGTTGGGGAGAGTTCTTCTTCCTCTTTTGGGGATCATTTACTGTCTTCAAATTCCTGCCTACAAAACTGTTTTCTTTCAATACAATTATGAACATTTTGCTTGATTTACTGAGCTTTATCTTCCATTAAATATTTTCTTGTATTGCACTGATAATGTTTTGTTGTTCTTTATATGCAATATAATCAATCTGTTATGCTTGGATTGTATCTCGCATGTAAGGAGTGGATCGGGAAGACACACGAGGATGTAATGCCATCGTTACTTCCCAGTAATCATCTTTACTTTGAGTCCAGGTCTTCCCCAATACAGTCCTGTATACCGTCCTCCCTCCCAGAGTCTGTGATTTATTATATTTTTTTTGTTTATAATTCTGATGATTGTCTAGTGCTTGGATAAGTAACAGGATATGGCACAGTAGTTCTTTTTTTATAAGGGAGGCTAGGTAATAGCAGACATCTTGGAGGAACTAATTTGCATCATCTAAGGAACAAGTTCTGCAATATGGACATTACATCTTGCATGTGAGGACTGTATTGGGGAAAACTTGATCTAGGAGTAATGAAGATAACCAGTAAGAAACCGGGGCATTTGATTAGTCTTGATTCCCTCCCATTATGTCTCCCATTATTTGTTTTTCTTTCATCAGCTATTCCTTTTCCAGTGTACTGCAGTGGGACTCACACACTTAGATAAAGTAAGATTTTTCACAGGCCTTTTAGCAAGAAGAAACAGGCCACAGAATGGCATAGATTGCCAAATATGAATCCTAGGTTCTACACTGATTGAATAGGTGTATAATAGCAGGTGTGCTCCTTGAAACTCAAAACTAGAAATTTGATGGCACATAATGTAGAGGGCAAAATTGTCGAAAATCTATAGTTATCTGTCAATATTGCGTATTCCATTTCTCCATGTATATGTGCCTAAGCGATACGTAGATGTGGGGTTAGGAACAGTAAATCTATACTTCCCTATGCACACTTACCGTTCGAGTTTTTGTTTCTCAATATTCTGTCCCCAATATTTTTGAACAACGATTTTCTGGGGATATATATTTAGTAGTACAACCTGTATAGCATATGTAGAGCTCAGTATGTCAACACACTTCAGACAATCATTAATCCTGACCAGCATGATCTCTTTCTTCCAGAGTTCAATAATACGGATTCTTGTGGAACACCATGTGCTATTTTTCCCATCTCACCTTGGGAAAATGCGTATTTCCTGGCTCTTCTTTGTTAGAAAGTACTTGAACCATCTGATGACTGTGCCCTCAATGCCAGGTTCCTGGTGTTTCTCGAGCAACATGAAACGGTCAAAGGGTTAAAGCACTGCTGGCAAATCGAGTGAAATATGAAATAGGAGCCCGGCCACTATTGCCTATCCATGGACTTTAAAAGATTGTCTAGCTCGGATGTTGGAACTTTCTCAGTGCGGGAAGAACCAAGATGGCGGATTGAAGCCGCCACGGAGAGCAGCGGTTTGATGGTCTCCCTGTACCCTCAATTATAGTGTGAGCGATGTGGAATTGAGGACACGTTTTGAGCTTTTCCAGGAAAGAAGGAAAAGAAAAGAAAAAAAGAGATTGTGCCTACCAATAAATCGACCAATGTGGCAGCTTTTCTTGGCAAAGTTTGGGCGGAGATCGTCTGGGCGGCTGCCTGCGGCTTATCGGCTTCTCTTGTGGTGCTCGTTTGGCCGGTCGGTGCTCCACTGGTCAGGTCTTTCTTCCGCGGTAGCTCCGCTAGTTGCTTCAGTGCCTGAGAGCGGGAGAAGGATGGCGCCACCTAAGACAACTCCGAGGAATACTCGTACCGGCCGAAATGCCGCTGGAGGAGAGACAGGCTTACCTGGCGGAAAGAGTACGAAGGAGAAGCCGGGTATCACAATTAGCAAGCCACTTTCGCACTTGCTACAAACGGGGAAAGTGCCGGAGCTTCTTGCAGGCAAGTACCTTCCTGGTAACAATGTTACAGAAGTTCTATTGACGGCAATTTTTGACTGTAACACAGTCACGACTGACGTTGTTGGTGCTGTCTCTGGCGATGCAGTTTCAGTGGTACCTGATAATTGTGGTGATAGCAAAGTGCTTGGCATGAGTGGCGGTGGCGGAGATGGAGGTCGGTTGGCAGAGTCCTTAGTGCTGGTCCAGTCTGTGTATGCGCCCAGGAGACTTGAGGAGAAATTATCGGATGTGGCCGATATTGCGTGTCCGCTCTATATATCCATTAATACAAGCCAAAGAGAATATCGTACTGATATGGTTTTGTCAGGGGCGAAGACATATACTATAACGGATGGCATTTTGCAGGAAGGTGAAGGTGACGGTGAAAGTAACAACTCGGGTTCATTCGATGATGTTGAAGAACCAACAGAAGTTTCAGGTCAGATGGTGGGTAAACCATTGATGGGCAAGAAAGGCAAAGGGAAAATTAAAAATAAATAAAAATAATATATATACCCCCTATGCACACCGTACCTTCACTAGGAAAAGTTATTTCTGATAATTGCCCTGTTTGGAAATGGGTGCAAGCAAAAGGGGGGGGTGAGGAATATGGCACTGTGACTCTCCGGGGCTAGTCCATCTGAGGATAATATAATGAAACCCCACTCTGTAGTCACAGTAACAGAAGCTAGCTCTGAGCAGGAGGCTTCAAGGGGATTGCAATCTATAATCCCAACTCATGGAGACGTACATTCCTCAGAGGAAGCTCATGCCATTCGGGCAAAGGCTCTATCCAGGGAAGGAGCAACTAGCAGTCAAGAAGCAATGACACCGTCACTCTGCCTGATATTACAGTCTTTAACTGAACAAAGACAAGAGGCGCAAACACATTATACGCAGGTTCGAGAAGACAACAGTAGAATGCGACAGTCCTTACAGGAAATGGCAGATAAACTCGGCGGCTTAACTCAAGATATCTCAGAACTGCAGCAGAGAGTTTTAGCCACTGAAGAACTATCAGCACTTACAGATGTCGCTGCTAAAAAGCACGAGGAACAGATTTCAGGCATACAGATTAAAATGGAGGATATGGAAAATCGCCAGCGTCGACAAAATCTCAGGCTATTTGGTATTTCAGAAGGGGCGGAGGGAGCGGATCCGAGGGAGTTTATGGTTAAACTATTTTAAAAAGCTTTTCCTGATCTCTCTGACTGGGACTGGGACTCCCAATTTCAAAGGGTTCATAGACTGCCATTAACTCAGAAGAATAAGGGAGGGCAATACCCTCGCCCATTTTTGATCTACTTGGGGAACTTCTTATTGAGACAGGCAGTGGCAACAAAAGCACGACCTAATACCCCGGTATCGGTAGATTCATTTACTTTCTTTGTAAGATCAGATTTAAGTAAGGCCACAATGGACAGACGCTGGAGATTACGCCAATTTATAGATCCTATAAAAGCCCTTGGTGCCCAAGTTTTTTTGCAAGAGCCTGCACGCCTGAAAGTTCTTAAGGGCCGTCACACTTACATCTTCCTTGCAGAAAAGGAAACAAGTCAGGCGCTAAGTGGCAAGCAGAAGCTGCCGAACAGAGATAGACTGGGGTCCTGGGGATCTTATAGACATGAATACAGTGCTTAACTAATATTCTGGGGCTCCAGGTTTTGTTTCACCCCCCCTTTTTTTTAAATTTTGAAGTTAAAACAAAATTGTCAAAATTGTCAATGTCAATGTCAATGTTGACGGATTATTATTTTGGGCTCTGGCCCCTTCTTTGCTTCCTCTTCCTCTTTCCCGTTGTTAATATCTGAGTTAATGCTTTTAATGCTATTATTTCCCAGACTTAGGGAAGGGAGTTAAAGGGGAAAAAAAGGGGGAAAGGAAGGGAGAAAGGAAGGGGAAAAAAGGAAAAAAAAGGGAATGGTGTGTTAATGGATTTAGAAATAAAAGGGGGTGGGCTGACCATCTACGCTGTGGCTCTGTAGGGCTGCCCTTTCAGCGGCAGTTGTTAATAGGGGGAGGGTTCTTCTAAGAGACAGGGTGAGGTGTCACTGTTAGAGCTTGATGGTGTTTGGAAAGGATAAGGGTGGGAATGTGGGGTTGAAGTGGGGGGGAAATCATCATCACTAGGGCATTTTGGATTTAATGAAAAGGGAAGGTTTTTCTTAGTCTTTTGTGTTTTGATTAATAGATGAAATAATGGATTAAAAATAGCAAATACTATTTTCTATCGGATATTGATAGTAGTAGAAGGAGGAGGGCCTATTCAAAAGTTAGAAATTAACTATGAATTAATTGTCTGGTTTGTAATGTGGCTGGCCTTAACAGTACAACTAAGCGACGGTTAGTCCGAGAAGAGCTACGAGTGTATCAGCCTCAACTGGTGGTCTTAACAGAAACACATTTGGCTTATAAAGACCGAAAATTTATTGATGCATTTAGGATTTGATATTATTATTTGTACTACTCAAACCTGTATCTATAAAAGGGGTGGCTATCTTAAAAGATAAGAGGTTTAATTGCAAAGTGATTAAAAAGCAGGCTGATCAATGGGGACATTGAGCATTAGCTCAGCTTGAGATGTGGGGTAAAAAATATGTGGTCTGTGCTATATATGGTCCTAATGTGGACGATACTGCTATTTTTGAATTTCTTAATGTGGAATTGTTAAACTGGGAGGGGGAGAAACTGGTTATGGGGGATTTCAATTGTGTTATAGATTATAGTATAGACTACTGGGAAAAGTCTTAATCTAAGAATGCGTAGAACTCGTGGAGCAATTTTACAAATGATAAGGCTTCAGTCTATCAAAGATGCTTGGAGACATATATATCCTTTAATACCAGGCTGTACCTATTATTCGGCACCTCACAAATCATATTCTAGGATAGATATGGCCCTTGTGTCTGATAGCCTACTTATATAATCAAAAATGGAAATATGCCCCCGGGTGACTTCAGACCATAACCCTATTATCTTTTCCTTTCGGGTTAAAATTGAAGAAAAGGAACTTAGGCCGTTTTCCTTTCCTAGATACTTGTTGACGGATAACGAATATTTGGCGAATACTACTCAGCAATTAGAGGAATTTTTCAAAGTAAATACTGGATCTGCATCCCCAGTAATTGTATGGGATCCTATGAAAGCGTATGCTCGCGGCATTACACAAAAATATATCTTTTTACAGAATAAAAAACGAAAAAGTGAGATGGATACTTTGGTACATAATCTGCGTAATATTGAGAGACAAGATGTGGAGGCAGTTAAAAAAAAGGATTTAATAGTTCAGGATAGTGCGTCTTCTTCATTAATTGACGCAAGAATTTCAGTGAAAAAGTTTTTAAGGGACAAAATGCCAGCTAATTATTGTAAGCTCCGTTTAGAAAAATATGAATACGGGGAGCATACAGGACATGTATTGGCTTATCAGACTGCAGAGGCAAAAGCGAAAACTAAGATTAATTCTATTAAAGGAGTAAAAGGGCTAACATATACCAAATCCTCAGATATCTTAGAGCAATTTCTGTTGTTTTATCAACAGCTCTATTCTCTTACATGGGCCCCTAATCAAGATAAGGTATTATGTTACATTAACAACAGTGGCCTCCCAGTGGTAGATATCGAGAAAATTGCTACTCTGGACGAGATGGTCTCGATGGAAGAAGTTGAGTTGGCATTACTAACATTACCTACTGGGAAAGCTACTGGTACTGATTCACTGCCACTAGAGTTTTACAAATCTTTCAAAAAGACTTTGCTCTTACCATTTATTAGAGTAATACAATTTGTAGCTGCCAGCGGAGAGGTGCCGGCATCATGGAATAGGACACAGATTGTGTTTTTCCTAAAAAAGGGCAAACCACCAACTGAATGTGGATCATACCGGCCAATTTCTCTTATCAACGCGGATGCCAAGATATTTTCAAAGATCTTGGCAACCCGTTTAGCTCCGCTTATGCCAGATTTAGTCTCTGAAAGACAACATGGATTCATACTAGGGAGGGACACTACTGCTCACATAAATATGGCTATTTGTGCATTTGACTATGCTGAGCAAAGGAAAATAGATTTTGGAATGATTTTATTAGACGCTGAAAAAGCGTTCGATCGTGTAAGGTGGGAATTTTTATGGGCTGTGCTATAGGCACGCAGTTCCAGACCTGCGTACAGGCATTATATCGTAATCCACAAGCCAATCTTCCTTACATGGGATCCCGATCAGCATCATTTCGGATTCTATGTGGGACAAGACAGGGTTGCCCTCTGTCTCCACTACTTTTTGCTTTATACATAGAGCCATTCTTACGTACTTTACAATCTTGTGTATACATTAATCCGTTGGAATCTGGTATTTTTAAACTTAAACTCACGGCATACGCTGACGATATAGCGATCTATGCAACTAATCCAAGCGAGGCCGTGATGAGGATTAAGGAACAAGCTGAGAAATATGGCAATGTCTCAGGCTACAAACTAAATGTTAATAAAACTCAAGTGCTTACTAGGGCCGGGATTCAAAGATCTATCTCTGGGGCATATACAACCGTGACCTATCTGGGGGTAAAGATAACAGCTAAAGTTAACCAGATCATCGATATTAATTATGTACCACTCTTACAGGCGACTACTAAGCTGTTTAAAATCTGGCATAGGCTTCCCTTGGGATTGCTTGGCAGATGTAACTTAATTAAAATGAAAATACTTCCTAAATTCCTATATCTGTTTCGCTCAATTCCTTTGAAAATCCCTAATACATTTTTTTTTAAACTTGAGGGTATTTGTAGTAGCTTTATATGGGGCTATAAAAAACCAAGGAGGGCAATCGAGCTACTTAAATCCTCATTTGAACAAGGCGGACTTGGCTTTCCGGATTTTAAAATGTATTTTTGGGCCTCATTTACAGGACGTTTTCGTTGTTTGTTGGGTTTGGACCAGACAGATTCATTATTTAAGCTTACTTTAGGTAATCAGAGGGATATGTTTTTGTATGGAATAAATGATCCAAACTACTTCAAGAGAGTTAAGTTTAAGACTGTGAGGGATACTGTGTATATTTGGAGAGATATGTCTTCTAAGTGTAAATTATCAACATTTCATAATAAATTTCCACTTTGGGGGAATCCTCTGCTTCCTGAGGTTTTTCAGGATCAGGCTGGTAAATCTTGGGCGAAGTATGGAATTACATGCTTGGGCGGAATTTATAATGAGAAAGGAATAAAATCATTTGAAAATTTATGTCTAACCTATAACTTACCAACACATTTTTTTTTAAATACTTGCAAGTAAGAGACTATTGGACTTCAAATCTTGCGGTAACTGAGATTATGCAGTCAAACGTTTGGGATTGTATATATGGAGGGAAGACCAAATCTTTAATAGGGCTGATGTACATACACTTACATGGTTTTAGATTAGATGGTAGTGAAAAATTAGCTGAACGTTGGAGTCAAACTTTGGGTATAGTGGTCTCACCTTGTATGATCAAACAAGCATTAGGAAATGTGACGGAGTCGGCTCATTCCGTTAATTTGCAACTTCAGCAATTACGCACTACCTGTATGTTGTACTATACGCCGGCTAAAATAGCTAAATGGGCCCAAGGAAATATGACGGGTGATAAAAAATACTGCCCTAAATGTGGATTGTATGCTGCTAATTTATTACACATGTTTATTTCATGCCCAGTATTAACGGGTTTTTGACAGAAAATGGAACAGTTACTTCAGTCTAAACTTGGGTTGGATCAACCACTTACTGATCTCGAAATTATGTTGGGATATAAGGAGAATAACCCAACTATAGCACGTCTTTTTTCTATTCTGATGGCTTCTGCTAGATTGGCTATTGCCAGGACATGGATTTCTCCCACACCTCCTTTGGTTGAGGAATGTTGGGTTATAATTAAAGAAACTTATGGCTTAGAGGTTGCCCTGGCAAAGGCAAGGGGAACTCGCTCTTTAGTCAAATTAGAAGGGCTATGGCGACCTATGGCTTTTTGATTATATAACCTTATATTATTTAAGTACCACATGAAATTCTGTTTATATCATCCCTTATGTTTAATGTATGATTGCTGCTTTTCTTCTCCTTGTAACCTTATTGCTTTTTTCTTTTTTTCTTTAATCTATTATTTGGTTGATGTATACTTTTTTTACGTTTTTGCCTTATTGTACTCAAGTGTCACTTTTGATGATGAAATAGAAATGTTTTTTTTTAAAAAAAAAGGAACTTTCTCAGTGCTTCTACAAGGGTGAAATTTCACCAGATAGTTGTGTAAGAGGCTATTGTCCTATAAGTATTATCTAAGTTGCCAAATGAGGTTCTAGACACTTTCATAGGGGCAATACGTTTACAGTTGGTCAAGTAGCACAGGCTAGCACCCTCTTTCGTGAGGCGAGTTGCTGAGGCTTGTTTGAACTGTTGTAACACTATACCAGATATCGCAACATCATTTAAGTTCATGATCAGCTGAGCAACACACTAAGTTCTTCCTGTGTCAGAGTTTTATCTGAAAGGTTAAAAATAGGTGAACTATTCTGTTCCAAGGGTTCCTGCAAGGAAACACTCGTTTGAGTCCTCAATTTTTGTAATTTTGGCGTCTCGTAGACATTTCCCATGGCTGGTTGGTAAATCTCGCCCTGCCGCGTTGTTTCTGTCGGCTAGGTTGCGCGCCGACAGAAACAACGCGGCAGGCGTTTGAGGACTTGAGGACTCAAACAAGTGTTTCCTTGCAGGAACCCTTGGAACAGAATAGTTCACCTATTTTTAACCTTTCAGATAAAACTCTGACACAGGAAGAACTTAGTGTGTTGGAAAAGGGTTTGTCTTTTGTACCATCCAAAGCAACCAATTTTGTACAACTCAAGACGGAATTTATTGAATTCTGCCGTAAGATACGTTTAATTACTTTCTTTTTGGGTAATCCACTGAAAGAGAACACAGAAACAACGGGACTAAAGAAAAAATCTACGTTTTGTCCTCCAACGGCCAAAACTCCTAAAGAAGTGATTCTTTTTGAGAAAGTAGTTCTATCTGCTATCACCGAAGTTGAACATCAAAGGAAGAGGTTTGTTAAATCCAACATAACTAGAGCTCAAAAAGAAGCACTGTTTGCCCTAAAAAATGATCCGTCTATAATAATTAAACAAGCCACCAAAGGCGGTTCAATTGTCATCTGGGCTACTGAACGCTACACAACGGAAGTGATGAGGCAACTCTCAAATGAACAATGTTATCGGAAATTGAACAAAGATCCAACTGCTGAACTTCAAGGGAAACTCTTTAATATTCTACAAAAAGGTTTTGAACAAGGGTTCCTGGGTAAAAAGGAATATGAATTTTTAAAGAACAAAAATCCTCGTACACCGATCTTCTATGTCCTTCCAAAAGTGCATAAAGTCCAGAGTAGTCCCCCGGGACGCCCGATAGTCTCGGGGTGCGAGTCACTGAACGAATCAATATCTAAATTCGTGGATTTTTTCCTCAAACCATTTATGCAAGATGTTAAATCGTACATACAAGACACTACGGACTTTTTAACTAAACTTAACATCATGGAATTTGAAGAAAATGCACATTTCCTTGTTACGCTGGATGTGACTTCACTCTATACGGAGATCCCACAAGATGAAGGTCTGGCCGTTTTGGAGTCATTTTTGAACAGTAGACCTAAACCTGAAAAGGTTCCGACGGATTTTATTTTGGAACTAGCCACATTTGCCTTAAAAAATAACTACTTTTGTTTTAAAGATGAGTTCTTTTTGCAAACTAAGGGCGTCGCAATGGGGTGTCCCTTCGCCCCAGAGCTGGCAGTCCTTTTTATGTCCAAATACGAGGACCGTTTTGTTTACAACAATAACCCCTTCGCAGTTTACATCACGAATTGGGTTCGATACATCGATGATGTCTTCCTAACTTGGACTGGAGAAGAAAACCAACTACAAGAGTTTGTGCACTGGCTAAACAACAGAACACCAGACATAAAATTTAGTCTGAACTATTCCAAATGCAAGATGCCATTTCTAGACGTTGAGATCTATCCTAGCAATGGCAGTCTAGTCACCACACTATACAAGACAAAAACGGATAGAAACAAAGCACTACATTACTCAAGTAATCATCCACGCAGTCTTAGAGACAACTTGCCGTATGGCCAATTTTTGCGAATTCGTCGAAATTGTACATTCAAGGATGAATATTTGTGCCATGCTGAAAATTTGAAAAACAACTTACTATCCAGGGGCTACCCCAAAAAAATTATTGAAGAAAGCAATGAAACGAGCCTGGTGGACCCCACGTGAAGCACTCCTGGAGAGAAAAGACAAATCTAAAACCAGCAGGATTGTGTGTGTATCCACCTACAGTCCCACATCGAACTGGCTCAAAAAGACCATTTCCCAAAATTGGCATCTGATTAAAAATCTTGATGTCTCACTTAAAGAACCTCCGCTATTTGCTTTTAAAAAAGATAAGAGCATTGCCAACCAGTTAGTACGAGCTGCACTTCCAAAAACTAAAAGTCCGGACATAAGAAGTCTCCTTAATTTGTCTCCAATACAAGGTCACCATAAATGTGGGACATGTGTTTGTTGCGATTCCACCATGGAAGGGAACCATTTCACCCATAAGGGAATTCATTGGAAACATAACACTTTCTCAAATTGCAAAACAAAATATGTAGTATACGGAATTTTGTGTCCATGTGACAAGCTTTATATCGGGAAAACAAATCAGGAGATAAGGCTAAGAATCCAACAACATAAATCAAGGGTACGTAAGAATGTGCCTAATGCCCCGCTGGTCAATCACTGGCATCTCAACCACCACACAGAAAAAGATGTCAAATGGACTGTGATCTCAAAAGTCACACAAGACAACCGAGGAGGTGACCTGGACGCCAAACTGGTTAAAAGAGAGGCTATGCTCATTATCAAGTTCAATACATCAGTGGATGGACTGAACGAGCTATCCGAAATCTATAATCTGTGAAACCTTTTGAGTATTCATCAACTATTTAAGGCTTCGCCTTCTGGCATCTAATACGGTTCACTATGAAACATACAAGGTCGTGCGGATCTTTTCATGTCAATGATACACCGGCGACCACACCCCCACCACTCATGGATACTGAGCCCCTTAATTATTGGACCGGGGCGAGATCACCCCTCGTGCAGGCGATTCGGTGAATTGTTCAGTCCATTTCTCCTGAGCGCCGTGTAGGAAATCCAACTATGGACTTGAAAAGGATTGGCCCATCATTTAATAACTATTATGTCGGGCTCACAGCCATAGACTGCCTCACAGTGCGATCACAATACAGTGTTCACATACACTGCACAAATAAAGTTTTCTCAATAAAAAATGGTGGTTGAACGATACTCGGACCCGGGACAGGCCTTTAAAATCACGGGCTTCTATGGACTTATAATTACACCCAAAAGTTTTAATGCGCCAGCAAGTCTCCCGCCCTGTTTTTCGTCGAGTTATGTCCATTCAAGGAACACAAATTGGGTTTGAAACTACATCTCCCAGAACTCCCTCAGGCTCCGCCTCACTAAGGCTCCGGCTACCAATTGGATGTCATCACGGATCTACAAAATGGTCACCACTTCCCTGCCTAAACATTCGACTTTGGCGTTGTGAGCACGGTGCGCGATGGCTCCGATGGCGTTGGACTAACCGGACAAAGAGGTAAACACGACTCAGAGTCCTTACAGAACAAAACCATCGTGGTTGTTTAAATAGTTTAAATACCCGCGGTCTCACGATTACAATTGCCTTCTGCCCGCAGGTCTTTGCTGGCGATTCAATCTCCACGCCGCATTCTGTACGGAAGCACAGCAAACTCCGACCAGGAGGAGTAAGGATATACACGTACCCACGTGATACCTTCTGTCTTAACAAGTAAGATTTCGATCATTAGACCACTGCACCTCGGTGCCACCAGACATTAGCTTTGACGTTTGATCTTTTCTTCATCTTGCCTTTCCTCTGAAAACTTTTTCTCTACTGTCCACAGATTTTCAGTTGGACGTTTTATATTGAAAGCCTTGGTTGCGTACTTTCAAGTTCTAGGTAAGGCTCCCCAATATAGGTGAATGGTTAATATTAATTTTTCGAGTATTGAGGGGCCAACTGGTCTAATTCAGTGTTGTGTCCGTTTTTGTTCCCAGAGAGTATTGGTCCTGATGAGAATCCCCGGTGAAGGGATTCGAAACGCGTAGACCTATCTTGACCTATCTTCGCCTTTGGCCAATCATCTGTTAAAAGAACTAAAAAATAAGCGTTTATAAGTATTGCAAGTGTTATTTGCTGATGGCCTGTTGTATTTTTGTACATATAAGTGTAAATTGTTTGTTCTATGGTGTTTAGTCAGCATTTTGTGTATTTTTGATTGTTGTTGTTGTCTGAATGATTGAGGTACGCTAGTGGTGATGTCATTTATATGTGTCAATGTAGTGTAAATATTAGGAATGTATCGTTTGTAATAATTTGTTGTATTCTTTAATTATTCCGATATAACCGTGCAAAATAATAAGAAAATTTGCATAAAAATATTTTTGATTAAAATCAACCAAAAAATGGGCAAATATGGACGTGTTTAATTCAGTTCATGTTTAAAAACTATTTCCGAAAGTTTAGTGCAGCACTGGCACTCTCTTTGTTTTGTTTAGTTTATATGACTTGGCCTTGCTGCCATTGAGTCAAAACCCAAGCTTGTTTTGCTAGCTACGTTTTTTAATGGCAAACATGGTGCCTTGTTTATTTAAAGGGTGTGTAAACTACAGTACTATTTATCTTGCTTTTCTTCCAAGGGCTTGTGCCCTGAGCTATAAGGTTTAATTGGTTTTCTTTTGTAGGCTCTGTTGTCTTAAAACTTGTTTGCTGCATTTTCTTTAGTGGAAATGTCCAATTATGTGTTATTTATTGTGCTTTAATACACATTGATTGTTATATTGGTCAAGATCGAAACACAATACTATCTTTAATATTATTTTATATGGAAGGAAGTTCATCTCTCTGATATTTTATCAGGAAACAAGTGTAAATAATGTAATTATAATTTTAATTTGGCCTAGTAAGATTGGTCAAATCTTACTAGGATGTAAGCATCTGTGTTTGGATGAGGACACAAGCAACATATGCTGGATTTTCAATGTGAGTTCTTCCTTATGCATGATCGACATGAAATGAAGGTTCTGGTGAGCAACTGATACTAATGAGACAACATCACTGCAATAGATGCTGTACTTCCTAAAAATTCAACATGGCGCTCATGACCGGCAGATAAGGACTGCTGAACAACACAGGTAAATTACTCCTCCGCACCACCAATCCAAACAGCATTTATATCTCATAACATATCCATCCATTCTAAAGGTGTAAATTGGAAACCGAAGACGCGTTACAATGAGGATGTACTTTAGCCCTACTAAAGTTTCCTATTTATGTATCCAATCTCTCTCAAGTATTGTCAGCCCCTAAAAAACTTTCACCAAGGGGCGCCCCTCAGGAATAGCCTGTCTTAAGCTAAATGGCCAATTTAATCCTTATAGTCTTAAAAAACAAGATAATGTTCATTCGTGGAAATCATGGGAAAATAACACGGAATAAATGTGGTTTACATGTGCTTGAATTTTTCAAAGGTGAAAAGTATGAAACGACTTAAAGATAGCTGTAGAAGAAATGTCATGGTATACCAGAGCAAGTAATATTGAAGCACTAAGGCCTCTATTGCTGATGTGTTCGTAATTCCATTGGGGCCAGCAACAGCAGTTAAAAGTACATCGGAATTATGAGATCCACAAGAAGGTCGCTAATTGATTTCTGCAGAATTTTGATGTATTCAGTGGTGGATTCTCCGCAATGACGGAGGAGCATCACCCCACTGCCTTCCTCAGAGCCAGCAAACATAAAATAAAACGATGTTCTTGCATCGTTTTATTTTGCCGGCTCTAAGCCAACAGTGTTGGGAGGGGCGGCGCCGAGGCATGGAGGGTGGTTGGAGAGAGCAGGCACAGACTCCAAGTCTGTTCTGGAGCGCTTATTGAGGGCACTCAGGCCAATCATGACGCTGCTCTCATGTATGCTCTCGCAGCTTCAGGATTAGTTCCAGGGCTTTCTGGGAGCCTGTGCCTGAAGAAGAGGAGCAGAGGAGCGCGAAAGGTAAAGGTAAGTTTTTAAAATTATTCTTCTGTTTTATTTTGCCCCCTCACTTTACAACCCCTATGCCCCCTCGACCCCCACCCGCCCGGCCGCCCCGCCAGTGGCTCTTTAAATGGGCAGTCACAGGGGAGTCAGTTCGGACCAGACCGGGCTGCAGTTTTGACCCGCGACCAGTGAAACCTACGGCCGGTAATTGCCGGTAATTGCCCTCCGGCCCGACGCCGAGCAGGAGCTCCTGTATTGGGCTGCACTATGCCACAGCTGCCTGCTGCGAGTGAGAGCGGGGAGGAGAACAGAAAACGCCTATGGACCCGGCTGTGCTGGTGGTGACCCGAGGTGAGGAAGCCGAGGTCTGCGCTGCTGCTGCTGGACTTTTGTTGTTTATAACATAAATAGAACATCGACATGCAATCTTGGAAAACTACAGAGAAAAGAACAGCCTGAGCCGCTTCGTGGGTGAAACTAACTGATCAGTCTGCCGCTACAGAGCCAGAAGGACTACAGGTCCCAGGAGGCCCGGCGGGGAATCGACTGCACCAGTGGGGAAGCCCGGGTAAAGTGCGGGCCGTCAGGGGCCGAAGGAGGCCGGGCTGGGCCGGGCTGGGCCACCCCCTTTGACTTTTAGCTAGTCGATGAGCTTCGAATAACTTCGAACAGTTAAAGGGAGCTAGGAGGCCTGGAATCAGTGGGGGCTGTATCGAAGCGAACCTAGCCTCATAAACGATCAAGAGGCTGTATAGTGGAAGGCGAGAGGAACTCTGGCGTATCACCCCCCATTTTAAAGTGCTGAATTTTGTTCCCTCGCAAAAAAGGAAAACGGAAACACTAGTGAACATTTGACCGTCACACCTTTGTAAATTGTTGTAATTTAAAGTGACATGAGTACCCGGAAAGAGACAAACAGACTGGTGGGGGGGGGGGGTGTAAGAGGGACCTTAGATGCATTTATAGTAAGGGCGGAGTCTTTTTTAAATCATGAAATTCAATGAACCGAAAAAAGGCTCTCTCTGGATAAGCTGATTGAACAAAAAAGATCGTCCATGGGCCCCATTGCCACATGCCTATCCCCTCTCCCAGGGCTAGTCCCAGGAAAAAGTATTAGGGGTGATGGGGTCACCACCGAGGCTATAATACACTCGCCCCTCCCAACAGTAGGGGAGGCCTCATTACCAGTTAATACTGAGAGAGTCGACAATAACCAAGATCATTTAATTACTTCCCTACATGAGGGGGGGAGACATTGGATTCTATCTCCTTGACACCTGACCTCTCGGGGCGAAGGGTAGAGGAGGACGTAACGGCAAGCCAGGAGATAGTGAAAAAAGTCACCCCAGAGCTTAGAGGGGAGGTGTTTACTCGCTCAAAAAAAGCACAACAGGCAAAGGGTCTCTTCACGAACACCAATAATTCAAGAGAGACCAAAGCCGCAGTTAAGGGTACAAGGAAAGGGGGACCGCATGCCACGAAAAAGGTAGGACAGGGAGGAGGAGTAAGAGGGAAGGGGATGAAGGACGAAGGGGCACTGACGATCCACATGAGGTGTCCGAACTGTAGTGAGGCAGCAGTCACAGAGGGACGCAAAAAAGATCTAATTACGAAGTTGGAATCCCTACTGACAGCTCACTTGGGGCCTCTGCAAGAGAGGCTTAATATTATAGAAGGGCACATTGCGCAACTAATTACAAAAGCTGGGATAGAGGACACATCAGAAAATGGGCCACGCCAGATGGGTAGGGGGGATGCTGTGATAATTACACATCTTGAGTCAGGAGTACTTAATGATAGTGACAGGGGGGCGTCTAAAAATGTAATGGTCCCGGCCAGACACAGACAGGAGTAGCAAAGTGGGAAAAAATGACCGGGATGTACTAGCAGTGTGGCCCGAGGCCATTCAAGTATAAGGGAAGATACTGGCCAGCAAAGGGGGGAGAGGCCAGAGGCTCGACAAACTGGTGATACCACATCACAACGGCAGAGGGGTAGAATTGTTAGGCTCACTGATTTAGTACCACCAGCAGTGGATCTGGCAATCAACACCCAGGAATTGCCAGTATTAGATCTACCCCCAGCCGCAAGTCCGTACACAGTGGTTCTGACAGGGATTAATGCACACACAGAAGGCAGGGAAGAAACCACAGGCGCATTGATTAACAAAGCAGCTCACTGGTTGACCATTAATGCAGGTTTTAGCATTAGCAATCATAGACATATTCTAATGGCCAGAAGAGTATCATGGATTGGGAAAAGCAGGAAGGGGTCCCTGGGAGATTGTGTAATTTTACATTTTAGATACCCGGAGCTGGTAAGAAACCTGCTCTATTACCAAAAGAAAGGTATCCAACAGGAAGAAAGTGATTCCAGGGTAGGATTGCGCCCACTGGGCTTTTTTTATAGAGATTTATTGCCAGCCCAGAATAGGGAAGACCCGAGGCAATCGAGGGCAGGGAGATTGGAGGGGGGGCGGGTGGGGATTCAGTTCCGCTTTTTAATCGATATGCCCCCCTTCAAAGTGTTTCCGCCCTAAGTGATCTAGATTGACTCCCCAAGGAGCCACTTATAGTCCAAGGAGGTTCTCTGGAGGATGTGCATTATGTTAATGACACTGGAGGACCAGGTGGGGGATCAACTTACACGCTATCACAGTCCTCATCACAGTTAGCCCACAGCGAGATTAACAATGAATCCAGTCCCCCTAGAGGGTCAGTACCTTATAAGGAGCATGTTGACCTAAGTGTTAACTTCTCAACATTAGGATGACCGGGAATTTTTAATTTAATCTGCTGGAACATAGCGGGTCTGTCAAGTAAACTAATAAACAAGGACTGGCTAGAATACATAAGGAGATTTAACATCATCTTCCTGCAGGAAACATGGGAGGTAGATCCCTCAAACCTTGCAATAGAAGGGTACAAAATGTACTTCGTGCCTGCACGGAGATCCCCGGCAGGACGAGCAAAAGGAGGTCTCATCGCTTATGTGGACTTGAGGATAAGGGGAAAATAGGAGGACCTCGCCTGGGACTCTCCTTGCTCCCAAGGTATACAACTCATAACCAGGGGATGGAAACTGATTTTTATTAACTTCTATAATGCCATTAATGGTGGACAGACACTGGCCAGTTTGGCAGAATTGGACCATAGGCTGACAGGATTAGAATTAAATGGGGCAAGCAGCGCACAGTTGGTGGTGATAGGTGACTTCAACTGCCACCTGTGCAAATGTTTACTCAACTGCAAAGGGGAATGGGCCTTATGTCCAAGGGAAGCAGGATTACATATAGAACATACTAGGGAGGGATTGGAGTAAAGTAAGGTGCTGGGCACCCACGCCCTAACACAGACACTGGATCTGATAAGAGTAGTTGGGGACCCGGGCATTGCCCCAACGTTCAAAGGAAACGGAAGGGGCTCTATCATTGATTTTATTTTTGTACCTACCACCTTAACTCGCTGAATATTGAGTTTTAATGTTGAACCAAGCATCTTTAGTGATCACAATCCGCTAGTCCTGATCTTATAGGATTCTGACCAAGTTAGGCATCCCCCCTGTAAACAGATTAGAGGCTCCATCAAAGCCACGGCCCAGGGAAGGAGATTAAGATGGGCAAATATTAATTCTGATAAACTCTACAAGGCATTAATAACAGAAGAACATCAACAGATATGCAAGTGCCTAGACCTCGATATCGTGGGGGCGGGCTTAATCACTGCTTTTGAGGGGGTTGCACTTTGTATAGATGGACTGCTTAGAAGTAGAAGCAGAAAAGAAGCAGATGACACCCCCAGGTGGTTCGACCAGCAATGTTCCAGCGCTTTGAGAGACCTAAAAGCAGTATTAAAGATCGTCTCCAAAGATAATACCAGGGTGTCCAAGTGCAGGGTGAGGTATAAACAGGCTCTCAAACAACAATAAACCTCACTGCAAAATGAGGCATGGGAAAATCTGAGGGATGCAGCCGAAGCGAGGAACATGACTGCCTTCTGGAAAACTGTCAATGATCCACTCTTCCAAGATAAGAACAAATCTAAAATTGCCTGTCATGTTTTACCAGAGGCCTGGGTGGAGCATTTCAAAGGACTTTACAATCATGAATGCTTAAGTATAGAACCTCCACTCGAGGGGGCAGGAAATCGAATAGTTTTGAAAACCCCTTTCTCTTTAAGTGAAATAAAATCAGTAATTGAGGGCTTGACCCGTAACAAGGCCCCAGGCCCGGATGGGATCCCCCGGACCTTCTGCTTTCTCAAGTAGACTTATGGGCGCCTATCCTAGTAAGAGTAATCAATACAGCAGTGGAGGAAGGTATGCCCCCTTCATGGTCCACTGCGATAATTGTCCCAATCTTTAAAAAGGGCAATAAAGATAACCCACAATGTTATAGGCCAATTTCCCTCATTGACGTCTCAGTGAAAGTCGTGGGGAGAGCAATTCTTAACCGCGTTATGGATTGGGCGGACGAGCATGACATCATCTCGGACATCCAATATGGTTTCAGGCCGGGTCGTTCAACATCTGACCAATGCCTGAATCTTTATCTCCTTGTTGCCAAGTACACTGTCGCTAGTAAAGAGACAATGTTCCTGGCTTTCATGGACTTGACAGCAGCTTTTGACCGGGTTAATCGTACAAAATTGTGGGAGTTATTGCGGGCCATGGGCGTGGACCCAGGATTGGTTAGTATTTTATGTACGTTACACCAGCACACCTCAGCCCGAGTCCGATATAATGATGAGGGAGACATGTCGGACTCCTTTCCCTGCTCCAGGGGGGTTAGACAGGGCTGTATATTGGCACCTTTTCTATTCACACTATATATTAATAGCCTAGAGAAGTCACTGGGGTATTGGGGGCGGATAGCCCGAGGATAGGCAATAGAGAAATACCGGTCTTACTGTATGCGGATGACGTAGTGCTTCTGTCACGCACCGCGCTGGGCCTCCAGCAACTAATTGATGGTTTCGTTATTTTTATGGAGAAATTGGAGTTGTCCGCTAACCTCTCCAAATCTTACATAATGGAGATGGGAAAAAGACCAGGCAGGAAAGTTACCTTTAGGATTGGCTCCCACCCCATAGAAAAAGTGCAGGCATTTTCGTACTTGGGAATTGTGTTTGATACCAGCATCAGATTCAACAAATTGATAGAAGAGAAATGTACATCACTCACTAGCTCTTCGGGGGCAATTATGAAATTCGCACACAGGTTGGGACGATGGGCCCCTGAGCAAATCTGTAAGGCAAAAATGCTACACGGTAGCGAGGTATGGGGATTCGCAGACCCATCAAGGATACAAGTTGAAGAAAACAAATTTATGCAAAGGTTACTTAAAGTCCCACAGAGCACTCCATCCTACTCAATTCATGAAGAGCTAGGTCTCTCTTACATCAGAGATGAGATTCAATTAAAACCTCTATTGTGCTGGTTAAAAATATGGATTAACCCAGAAGCCACCTTGGGCAGGCAGATTTTAACCGATTGCATCAATAGGGAGCATGGGCATAATATTCATTGGCTGAAATATGTAAAGGAAACACTTTCTGGTTTGGGTCTTCCCAACTATTATAATAAACCGGAACTTTTGGCAGCAAGGGATAAGATGATCATCAAGTTGGCATTTTTAAACCAGAGGGCATCTGCCAGAGAAGACACTGAGATGGTGAAACCTACTGTGAGAGCCCACTTACTCACAAAATCTAGCCCAGGCTTGGAACCATACCTGGGGTACCTTTATAAAGCCCATGACAGATTCCTGATGACTAGATTTAGGATGAACCTACTCCACCAAACATTGGGGAGCCCATCAGGGTTTTTTACGTCAATCGAATTGTGGGGTCCATGCGGCTGCGACTATAAGTCTCCGCAGGACACGCTTCATTTTGTTTATTGTGCCCTTTTTATGCTCACCCCTGGAGGCTGTTTTTAAAGAGTATTTTAAAGTCCTTGAGGTTCAAACACGCAAGGGTGGCGTTGTTATTTTTAAAACTGTCCAAGGAGGCTCTTACACTTTACTGCACTGTGAATTTTTTAAGGATGGCCGCGAGATTAAGAAATGCGATAGATTCTGGCTGCTGAATTGGGTTATGAAATTCCTCTTCCGGTTTTTGGGTGATTCTGTATGCTGTTTTATATAGTTTTTTTTCTTTTTTCTTTTTAATACAGATGAATTCTTCTTGTTGTGATCGGGGGTAAATCCCCCCTTCTCAGGTTGGACTTATTGTTGTTTCGGTCCAGAAACCCATATCCTTGCTTTTTACTGTGACGTGGAGCTTCATTTAAAAAAAAATTGTTAGTCTGACCTAGTAGTATTCTTACGATGTCTTGCACTGATATCTGTACATAATTCTATTAATTATTTAAACAAATGTAGAGTGTTTTATCGATTGTGTTTTTAAATAACTGTTCTGCACTTTTATGGTATTGTTGGATACCGAATAAAGTAAATTTGATTGAATTTGATTGAAATGGGCAGTTACACACTGTTGTTCACAACAAGGTCATTTTAACTTTCTGTGATACGTGCTGTTTTGTAAAACATGTTTGACAGCTCTATCCCTCTCTGGTAACATTTTTGCTGTGCATTTGCGAGACCTGACAACTATCATGCTTCATATACTGGTAATGTTAAGGACTTTGATGAGGAAGGTGGACAACATGGAAATTTCTCGAGGTTTTTTCCAATAACCTCTATCACTCCAAGATCAGTAGTACACAGTAGTGTCACTGAGAAGAACCCCCTTCTACTTCTTGAAGGACCTCTAATCATGAAGATTTCTGGTGGGTAATTTAGAGAACAAATATTGGTGAAGAAAAAGGACAAGAGACCAGTAAACATTTCTCTTTTGTCTTTCTACACTAGGAGACCTGAAGGGTTATAGACAACCAATCGGTGTTCCGAAACTGACCAAAGCTGTCCGAATTAAGGCTTAGACGTGGGTTGGGCAATAAAACCGCTATCTCATGCTCAGACTGAAATGCAGTTAAATATAGCAAACATAGAGAAATGTAACCGGGCAAAGGTATGCAATCAGTGATGAGCCCTCCCTATAGCATGTGTAGAAGTTGTAAGAAAAATTAAATTCATCTAGCAGGTCATAACACATGCATCTCTGGGTGGCAAACTGTATTTACAAGTTGGTACATCTAAGTAAGAGTCTGGCAGCAATTTCAATGAGCTCTGCTATAGCAAATGGCTTTGTTTGAGCGACAGGAAGAATGGTGCTTTGTGCAGTGAATATGGATTCCCTACTCGAATGAGATCTTGCGGCTCTCCATTTGTTCTTCTTCACTGATTGTTCACTGCAATAGCCACCTGTTGTCAAAACGTGAACAGACAGAGATCATAACCAGTCGCTATTCGTACATAGCAGACCTCAAACATTATCTATGAATAAATGGGTGGGGTTAAGACTTGGAAGACTAACTCCACGATCAGTTCTTCATGTCACCACACTGGTTTGGACAAGTAACAGAGCTGCCCTGTCACTTATACATAAAATGTGAAGCAGACCACTTAAGAACATGCAGCTGTAATATTCCACAGGCCTCTCCAATTTTAGTGGGCTGGATCTTTTCATTCAGTGCCCTGAACCTAAAACCATTCTTAGGAAAGTGAGCTGAGGCTATTACCTGACAATGAAGTCTTTGATTTTCTTGCCCTTCATACATACCTTGATTTGAGTTCAGGGGCAGCATCCATCATTGGTCTGTTCAGGCTTTTTGGTTGGATTTGTATGCTGTTCTGGTCAAATAACTTAAGCCCCTGAAGCATTGTCAGGTAAGATTAAATTGTTGTACATAGATTGAGAGAACATCAATTGAAATAAGACTGAGTGGGTGCAGGAAGTAAAATAACTTGTGCCCCTCCAGATTTCACTGAACAATCCCAAAACTGGAGGATGATCCCAATCAATCAGTCAATCAATCAGGGGTTTGTAAAGTGCGCTACTTACCCGTGAGGGTCTCAAGGCACTAAGGGGGGAGGGGGGGGGAGGCAGCTCCGGATCAGTCAAAGAGCCAGGTCTTGAGGTCCTTCCTGAATGTGTGCAGGGTTGGGGAGCATCTGATGTTCACCGGGAGGTCATTCCAGGTTCTGGCTGCAATGTGGAAGAAGGCTTTCCCGCCTGTTCTGTTTCTGTGGATCCAGGGGACCTCTGCCAGGGCAAGGTCAGCAGAGCGGAGGTTCCTTTTCGGTACGTGGAAGGATGCTCTCTCGTTGAGGTATTTGGGTCCGATGTTGTTGAGGCATTTGTAGGCGTGGGTGAGGAGTTTGAAGGTGACCCTCTTCTCGACGGGGAGCCAGTGGAGGTCTCGTAGGTGTTGGGTCATGTGTTCGTGATGCAGTGTCCCGAGGACAAGTCTGGCTGCGGCATTCTGGATGGTTTGGAGTTGTGTAGAAGAGTTCTGCTGATTCTGGCGTATAGGGCGTTGCCGTAGTCCAGTCTGCTAGTTATGAGCGCGTGGGTGACGGTCCTTCTGCAGTCGGGGAGGATCCATTTGAAGGTCTTGCGGAGGATGCGCAGGCAGTTGAAGCTAGTGGAAGCGACGGCATTGATCTGGCAGTTCATGGAGGATGATGCCGAGGTTTCATGCGTGGTCTGTAGGGGTGGGTGGATTCCCGAGGGTGGAGGGCCACCAGGTGTTGTCCCAGGTGGAGGTACATGGTCCAAGAATGAGGACCTCGGTCTTCTCTGAGTTGAGCTTCAAACAGCTGTCTTTCATCCAAGCTGCCACGTTCTTCATTCCTTCTTGGAAGCAGAGTCTGGTGTCTTTGGGATTCTTTGTGAGTGAGAGGATGACATGGGTGTTGTCGGCGTAGGATACAATGCTGAGCCCATGCTGTCTGACGATGACAGCGAGGGGGGCCATGTAGACATTGAAGGGGCTGAGCGATGATCCTTGGGGTACTACGCAGTTGATTTTGGTGGGTTCGGAGAGGAAGGGAGGGAGTCTGGTCCTCTGGGTTCTGCCGGAGATAAAGGATTGGATCCAGTCGAGGGCGGCTCCTTGTATCCCAGGGCAGAGTTTGTTTAAAACAAATTTCAAGAGCCCTCCTCGTACTACTCATGAGTAGAGTCCTGAGGCTCTCATATTCACAGCCTGAACTGTTTGAGCTGTTGCATATTTTTAGTGCCAGACCCTCTTTAAGAGTCAGACTGTCTGTGTGTGAAATCTATGCACATGCCCTATGAACTACTATTACACCTTGAAGCCTTAGTACATTCTTAAATATATGGGAACAATATGAAGGAGCTGTGCACCTAATTGTCAGTGTTATGACATTGCATTCAAACTGTTTCCCATATAGTAAGTAAGTAAGCAACACAACTTCACCTAACCGGTATCTTAGAGCTATGGTGTCTTGCCCTATCCAACTCCCACTATACAGTCCTGAAACTAGAGCCGTACGCTGGTTCTTGGAGGTCTAGGGCTAACTTCTGAGAAAGAGACACGTTTTTAGTTTTTTCTAAAACTATTCAGATTTTCAATAGCCCTGATGGCCACTGGGAGCGTATTCTACAACTGGCCAGCCTTGATCTGGAAGGTCCTTTCTCCCGCCCTGACTTTCCTATATTTTTGTACACAGACCAAACTGGCCATAGCTGGCCATCGGTTCCTTAGTGGCCTATAGCAACTGAAGTTCCTTCGTAGCAGCACTGGGGAAAGTTTCCTTTAGTGGTTTATAGACTATGCACATTGTTTTGAAGCTAATCATCTCTTTCACTGGTAGTCAGTGTAGCTCTCTCAGTGTAGCTGTGAGGAGTCATATCTCGATTTATTCATTGCTAGTTTTGCTGCAATGGTCTGGACCCTATACAGTCTCTTGACCAAGTACTCTGGGGCTGCCAGGATAAGGGCCTTACATTAGTCTAGTCAGCTCAGAATTGTGCCTTGCACTACTAATCTCCTTGCTGGCTGAGGTAGCAAAGGAACTATCGTCCTCAGGTTCCTTAGTATGCCAAAGCATGCAGCTGCTGTTTATTAACATGGGTTTCCAATGATAGTTTCCCATCTAAATATACCCCAAGATTATGCACTACTTGTGATCTTTCAAGGTTCCTTATGTTGGACCAAGACCAGAAGTTAGCGGGGAGTGAACAGGGAGGTTTAGAAGGGGAACAGCATAAACATTCTGTCTTTCCTTCATAGAATTTTAAACAGTTCTTTTTAAGCCATCTAGCCGTTTCATGAAGAGAAGAGTGGAGTACTGCTATGGCGTTATGGCTATTCTAGTCAAGGTACAGAATTAGCTGTGTGTCGTCAGTATAATTCACAAAGGAAATCCCATAAGATCTGATCAGAGTCAGTAAGGGTGTTACGGTACAGAATTACCTGCGTGTCGTCAGCATAATTCAAGAAGGAAATCCCATAAGATCTGATCAGATTCAGTAATGATGCAGATATAAATTACAAAGAATTGGGCTCAGGGCAGAGCCCTGAGGTACACCCTGTTCTATTTTTTTTTAATTCTGAATGACGCGGAGAGAGTGATAGTGCCTGATATCTCTCCAATATGCAAGACTCAATTCAGATCAAAAAGGTTCCTTCTACTCCTATCTCTTTAAGTCTGTGTACCAGTAATTGGTGGTTGACATTGTCAAATGCAGCTGACAGATCTAGTAATATCAGAACTGATATTTGACCCCTGTCAACCGCCAATCTCAAATTATCCATGGTCAGGATCAATGCAGATTCCAGTCCACGTGCTGGTCTAAAACAGTCCTGTTCAATCTCCAAGATCTCATTTTTTCCAGATAATTCACTAGTAATTTGCTGACATTCTTCTCCATGATTTTAACCGAATAGGGAAGTAGCAATATAGGACAATAGTTACCAGGATCATTTACATCCACATATGGCTTCTTTAGTAGCGGGTGACCAGTGCTTTTTTCTATGCCTCTGTTACCCTACCTGTTTTCAATGATTGATTACATACTTTTAAAACGAATGGAAGTAATTCTTTAGCTCCTTCTTTCAACAAATGTGAGGTAGTGGGTCCAACATGGAGCAAGAAGAGATGGTTAAAGCAAGAGCCTCAAATTCCTCTTCTTTCATCAATTCTATATTGTCTATTTGTATTTTGCTGGCTTCTGCAAGCGTCATCTCTACCATCCTTTCTTCTATAGCTAGCTCCATGACCAATGGGTCATTGTGTATCTCTTCATGGATTAGATCCATTTTATTTGTAAATTAGTCTGACAGGCTGTTACATACGTCCTGTGAGGGCTTCACCAATTGTTTCAAGCAGTCTGTTTTTGCTAAGCCATTTGCCACACTAAATATTTTCTTGGCTTTATTTGTTGCTTCTGAGATAATTTCGGTGTAGTAATTTTCTTTAGCGTTCCAGTTTCGTTTCGTTTTTACAGTCATTCAGAGCCTTTTTTAACTGTATCTTTTCATTGATTAAGTAGGACCATTGCCTTTGTTACTTTCTACATTTGCTTTTACTCACTTTAAGGGTTTCTGTAAACCAAGGCTCAGACGGTTTCCTCCGCTTACATAGGTTTTTTCCGGTATTATCTTATCTAGGCGTTCCCTATTTGCATCCTGTAAATAAATAATGCTAGTTCCTATCCACTGTTACATCTTCCTGGAAGTAGCTTAAGTTATCAAATAACTTTCCATCTTTCAACTTTCTTATCTTGTACCGAGTTCTGTTTCTAACCTTTTCGTATTTTCCTTTTCACCTAGTGCAATAGTTTTTGCGAGTTCAAAGGTCACTAACATATGATCTGACCAGTTTAAAGCGATAAGGTCTTTTACTGTAATCGGGTCTGTATGTGCCAATACCAAATCAAGGGTGTGTCCCCCTTGATGAGTTGGATCTGTAAACCAGTTGTTCCAATCCTAAACTTTCCCACGTCTTTATCTTTTATTATATTATGGCTGCAGTAAAGTTTTTTATTTTATCTTGGCGCATGATTTGTATAATTAGTATGCAGCATTTGCAAAGTCTTGCTGAGTGTCATTACAACAGAAAGGAATATAAAGGAGACAGGTTCTGAAATTACAGATGAACTGTCAGGATTTCTTTGGCTATCAATTAAAGAATAAGGCCACGGATGCTCAGACAAAGGACAGGTAGGAGAGTTAAACATTCAGAGCAATTGAAATATCTTAACATCACCGTCAGTGGGAACTGTCATGAACCCACACTGGGTGGACCAGTTGAGGTCAACCGCACCTTTAATGTTTATGTAAAGGGGGTCTGATAACTCTTATAAAGGTCAACTGCGTTTTGAAGAAAATAAGCAATGCCATTGATCAATTCACCAATCACAATTCTGCTGAAGTTCACTCTTAGTATGGCAAACACAATGGCGAAGTTGTAATCATCTATATAGGAGGTATCTGAGAAAACGTCCACTTATATTCATTAATTTGTACATCCACTAGCAGGGTGGCAACTGACACTAATTTTATTCCATTAGTTAGACTTGAGTTGAATTGCAAGTATGTTGCAGAATGACATTTTGTATTTTATCATTCTGTAATGGAAAAGAATTAGTATGTCAACTGGTTTTAAGTTAAACAAGCATTGGCATAGCCAATAGGTCTCGCTTTTGGGACCTTATAAGTGTTTAGCTAGAGATATTGACTTTGCGTATGTGTTTATTCTGTGCTGTGTAGAAGTGTGCAGCATGCTGAAAAGTTATAATAAAGAAGTGTTAGAAGCATTTTTGTAACCATATATATGATCAAGAAAGCATTAGGAACAACTAAACGTCCATATTAAAAAAGTATTCACAATAAATCTGTTTGTTTTTTTTTTAGCCTTTTAATGCGTGCAACTTTTATATGCCTGTCCGAATGGTTGCTTGTTAGGTTTTTTTTGGTTATGGGGGGGCATAAATAACAGGAGGGTGAAGGTTGTGAAATAGTACCTGTATAACAGTTAGTGAGAGAGTTAGTTATTCAGTTAGTGAGTGAGAGAGTTAGGTAGTTATTTAGTGAGAGAGAGAGTGAGAGAGTCAGTTAGTTATAGAGTTAGTCAGTTAGAGAGTAAGGGAGTTAGTGATAGAGAGTTAGTGAGAGAGAGAGTTGGTTATTTAGTGAGAAAGTTAGTCAGTCAGTTAGTGAGCGAGAGAGTTAGTGTGAGAGTTAGTAGACAGAGAGTTAGTTAGTGAGAGAGACAGTTAGTGAGAGAGAGAGAGTCAGAGATTTAGTTAGTGAGAGTGGGAGAGTCAGTTAGTGAGAGAGCCAGTTAGTTAGTAAGTTAGAGAGTTAGTTTGTACATGTTTGCATTCTGTATTTGTGTAGCACATTCATGCGTGGCCTTAGAGCCCAGCATCAGGAGGTTTGCACCGCAGCAAAGTACAAAAAGGTGACACAAACAACCCTTGAAAAATAAGGATTCCAAGACAGGAAGGCCCCGGGTCTGGTCCACGACGCCACTTGGTGTGTAAGTTCATGTTACACACATGTGTAAGTTCATATTACACACGCAAACAGATCGGACTCCAAGTACAAAGCGTTCACAACATGTGAACCGGTTCTTGTGCATCTATTTACCCAGTTGGTAGCCAGGATGTCGTGGGCCTGGCGCAAACAAGAGAAATGCCCCATTTGACTACTGTTGGGGTTGTAAATACAGCAAATATCAGAGTTCAATGGGCCCCTGGGGCTCTGGGTCCGGTGCCACTGCACCTGCTGCACCAATGGGACTTGTATCAACCCCCTTAAAGGTAGAAATGTACAAAATGCATACAAGATAACCTGCGATCCATAGATTTCTACCATTTGAAAGTAAACAAAAATAATGAATATTTGGGCAAAAGCAACATAATTGTTATTTGCGTCTAGGAGTAGAAATAATTGAAGATGTGTGCACGTATAAGTGTTTAGGGATTCAATTTTCACATAAGCTACAATAGGATTATCATTTCAATTCACTGTAAACTAAGTCTACACTTACAGTAGAAGGCCGAATCAGATTTAAATAAAAAATGAACACTGTGGCAACTCTTTACCCCATTAATTAGGACCTTTAAGGCCAATATACCTCTGTAAAAGTATGTGCAAATGAACAGTAATTTGTAGAGTCTAGTGTCTCCTGGGAATCACTAGAGGACAAATGTTTAAAAAAGGCTTAACTTACTACCAGAAACTATGATTCAGAGACTGCAGTGTGATCTTTACACAACATCTAGGTCGATAATGACACAGGGTATATTTACTGAGTTTTTAATATAATAGTGACAAATGAGAATCTAAAAAAAACCTCATTACATTGTTTGAAAGAGGCTGCTCTAAGTGAAAGAGCTTGGCCAAACATCTATAACATTGTATAAACAAAAGATTGAATATCAACACTCAGCATTAAATGTATAAACTAAAGTGATAAACATTACTTTTCAAATAAAGTATCAATTGCCCCAATGCTAGTTCCTTGTGGCATTAGAACATATTCCCCTTCCTCGAATGAGCATGTGACCGCCAAATGAGATGTGAGATGGTAAAAGTTTGTCTAGGCTGTAACCCAGTTTACAAAACCTGAATTTAATTCAAGGTTAACAAGTGTTGGCTGCGCGCGAGCGGCCGGAGACGCAAAATGTGGTGGGGGAGGGGGAGAAGCGGGAGTTGTGTGTGCGAGTGCGTCATCATGATCGCTCTGAAAGCGAAAGTGATCGCCATGACGCACACAAGATTTCAAAGTGCTGCAGGCAGCCGGCTGCGCGCGTGCACGATCGCAAGTATTAGGCCAGCCAGCAGCACTTTGAAAATCCCACATACAAAATGTCTCTTTGAGACAGCGCAAGCGCTGGGGCTCAGCGAGACCTAAAAATAATATTGGGTACACATTATAGTTTTTAGGTCTCGCAAAGGGCAGCGCATGCGCTGCCTCTCCAAGGCATCAAGTAATCTGTATGTTGGGTGAAACTCCGCCTATTGGCGGCTAATATATCCTGCTGCTCGCCATTGTTTAAAAGTTGCATTGCTCTTTCTTATCTTGCTTATGGTTGGCTCATGGTGCGAAACGTCACTTCCGTTTTGCTTCTGTTTTGCAGGAAGCAGCACCGACAAACTACTGTTTAGTTCCACTTAGGGACTACTTTTATTGCAGCTTTGTACCCGCGTGTGATTTTCCGCCTGTTGCTGCTTGCGCCATGCGTCCGCTTTTGTGTTACACGTCATACTTATTTACAGTACGGCGCCCTCTTTTGTATTTATATGCACAGTGTATCTAAAGCGTCCTGAAAGGCATTAGTCCCGTCACCGAGCCCCTTTCTCTTCGCTGCATCCCATCTCATGGTGACGACCGCTCCCCCGAGCACAGTTGCCTTGGACCTCAGCCACCCCTCAGGGGTGTGCCGTGGTGGCAGGCTGCACACGGTGCATGGGCACCTGCATGTTTAGAAGAGAAGTCTGCATTCCCAGACTGCGACCCCTTGAAAAGAATGGCGCAGCTCTTGGCAAGCTCTCTAGACAAGGACTCGTGCAAAACACAAGCTGACCACATTTACATGATTAGACCTAAAAGAGATTCTTTTAAACCTGCTTTTTTTCTGGTATGAACCTCGCATGGCCTTACTCAGTAACGGTAACGCTTGTGGTAAATAGTCCAACATTTATACCTCATAGGTGCGAGTGATACGCTTAAATATGCATGGTAAAAGGACAGTGCCTTCGACAGTGAGGCTATGCTTCTAAAACCGCCCTTTATCGTCCAGTTCTATATTCGCATTAAGACCGCTGGGAATCCTGCATTTATCATCCTTGGCGGCCAGCTTAGAATTAATTAGGACATGACATCTTATTTTAATCGCTATCCTATTCAGAGCGTTTATTGAATGAGAATGCGTGCTTAAGTAAGAAAAACTGATGGGCTTGTGGAAAATGAACTTAACTTGTATCTAGTGCTTCATACTGCACATTTCATTGTTTAATTGCAGGAGTAGTTATTGTTCAGTTAAATGACACTCATTTCATTTACTTTGGGAATGTGAAAGGCTGCGATGACTTTGACGAAATTCGAAAGCATAACCTATAGCTAAACGCATATTTATTTCAGCAGCAAATGTTCAGCTCGCTGAGCCATTGCGCTGTCTTCCAAACACACATCAGTTTCAGAGCAAACTAACAAAATATAACTGATACTTCCCTTTCTAAGAAAGTCATTGCTTCCCAAAATAGTTCAAAACTAACATTTTGGTACATTTGCTCAAAAACGTGAACAGCCCAATTAGTAACAGCTAAAGCAGCTTAAACGATCAACATTTTCAAAATGGTTAGCAGTTATTAAAATGGATGACATATTGGGTGCCCTGGCAAACCGGTGAATATTTCTTATCTTTTTCCTCCATGTTTGTGTCTGACTCTATTGTCATTTGATACATGCTATGCTCACATTTGTATCCTGTTATTCTTATTCGTATTTGTTGCTGTGAGCCTTTTCTTACAGTGACTGGGTGAAAGGCAGACACCATCCTGGAGTAGCCTAGTCATGCAAGCGTGTAATGGACCCATTCCATGAATGCAGTACTACACTTGCCCTCGTGCATGAGGGGGCCCATCTGCGAAGCCTGTCGATCCCACCCAGCCCCCCCCCACAAGCCACTCACTAGCACCAGCCAGGAGCACCTCCCCAGCCTCAGAAACTGGGGGCTTGGCGTGCCTTTGAGAGCACCTTGTTGTGGTCCCGTTTAATTCAAATTAATCACTTTTACAGCCCTTTGCCTGGCTCCTGGGACAGCGTCACACTCTCCATAAAAGTGCAACTGCGGCGGGATCACAGGCAGATGTCTTCTTTTCATGTGCAGGGTCTGCCAAGGGGGTTGTGCGCAAAGCTGGTGCCATTATCCAGTGCTAAAACGGAGCGGGGCTAGATAATGCCAACTCTGCGGAAAACGCGCCTTTTTTGCATCTATGTCAGTAATGCCTTTTTTGCATGTATGTCAGTAATGCTTTGAAGTGTGCTTCCTATTTAAGAGGTGCTGCTTTAAACCAAGCCTTTATTGGGCTTGGTACGGTCACGGTAGCGCACAGTTTCAAACCGAGCCCCTCGGATACCTATGGCGGTAACAGGTTACTTGGCACGGTATTTAAGATGCGTTAGTTTACACCGAGCCTTTGGCGCAGGTATTGTTACCTGGTTGATGCGCGCCTCATATTTAAGACACACTGGGGCTTATTTACAAGCTCCTTGCACCGCTGGTACGTCACTTTTCCCATATTAAAAGTGACGCACTGGCAGCGCAAGGGGCTTGTTAATAACCCCACTGTTTTGAACCGAGCCTTTCATACGTATTGTGTTACTCGCTGATGTGCACACTTTATTTAAGGCATGCTCTCTTACACTTTTATTTATTTATTTAAAAAAATGTATATAGCGCTAGCTTGACCCGTGGGTATCAGAGCGCTTTACATACACACTGTAAAGAAAAACAGACGGAAATTGCATTGCATAGTAGGCAGGCAGTAAGGAAGCAAAACCAGGGATAAATAAAATACAGCATGGAAGATAAGGAGGTTAACACAGTCCAGTCACCAAATATACTTGAATGTCAAGAGAGAGGAGTAAACTCGGATATTGAAGTCTAGGTTAGTTGACGTTGGTCAGGCAAATATTTGTTTAGGAGATGGATTTTCAGGTCTCTTTTGAAACAGGAGAAGAAGGGGTTGCATCTGAGGACTCTAGGGAGAGCGTTCCACATCCTGGGAGCGTTGCCAGAGAACGATCGGTTTTGTGTGCTTTTATTTTTCAGTTTCAGAGGAATAAGAAGGAGTGAGTTGGAGCTTCTCAGCGTTCTGGATTGACCTGCTCTTACCAGTTTGTTGTTCAGGTAGTTAGGGGCCGGAGAGTGAAGGGTTTTGTGTGTGATGCAGGCCAGTTTGTAAATACACCTACCTTCCATGGGAAGCCAGTTGAGGGAGTTGAGAGCTGGAGTGATGTGATCAAATCTTTTTACTCCAGATACTAGTCGAGCGGCCATGTTCAACACTGCCCTTAGAGGGGCTAGGTGAGGTTTTGGAGTCTCTGTTAGGATGGCGTTCCCGTAGTCGATTTTAGAGAGAACTAGGGATTGAGGTCATCATGGGGAAGAAAAGGTTTCAATTTCTTGAGGTGTTTTAGTGAGAAAAGAGCACTTTTTGCAGAGTTTTTGTTGTGGGCCTCCAAAGATAAGTTCTTGTCAAGGGTGATGCCTAGAGACTTAACTGAGTCGGATAGGACGATGGGGCAGTTTAGGGCGACCAGATTCTTGAGCCACTCTTGGATTGGACGATGGTTGCTTTTTGGAGAGAATAGGATTAGTTCTGTTTTATCTGGGTTGAGCATTAAGTGGTTAGCGTTGAACCAAGTTTGGATCTCGGTTAGAGTGGCATTGAGGTGGTGGATGTCGCTGAGAGACTTGATTTTGAAATAGATTTGGGTGTCATCAACGTAAAGGTGGTAATTCACTCCAGCTTTTTTCAAGATGATTGTGAGGGGATCCATGAAAAGATTGAAGAGGGCCGGGGAGAGGATCGAGCCTTGCGGGACCCCAAGTGTGACTTTTGTTGGCTCCGAGAGACAGGAGTTGATTTTAATTTGTTGCGAGTGGTGTTGAAGGAAGGAGGTGAACCATTTTAGTACTGTATGATTTAGAAATGAACCTGCACACCTGTTGTGAGTTTTAACTAGTATGTTTAATGCAAGTTGAATAGTCTTAAACTTGTGTGAGCGTGCTGTCATGTACTAGGGTTTCAGCCCAGACCCTATCTGTAACAGTGTAGAAAAGAGGGATGGAATGGTCTACATTCCCACGTTATTTGAGGATGTAACACACCGTGATCATTTCTCTCATGAGGTATTCTAAACTCAGCCCTCTCGTCTGTTGACCTTTTAAATGTAAGCGATTCAACAGACGTTTATCTGAATAAAGTTTATCCAAAGCTTCGAGATAAAAACCGTCTCTTTTCCACGACTCTAAGTGATGACGTGTTTTTTCACGTACGCTCCATGACGATCTACGTTCAACGTCTCTCCCATTCCGACTACGGGTAAGCTGAGCAACATGATAGATTTTTACAGCGTTCTCGCTCCTGTTCGGGTAGCTCCGGACCTAATTAGTTTATATTCTCTTCATCACAGGTACCTTTAATACTCCACCTGTATACCCAAGAGCACCTCAGGGTAAGAACTCGTAACTTATAACAGTTAGCCTTTTCATAACGTACGCCATCAGGGTGAACCAATATGGTTTCCATATATCTTTACAGGCGTGTATATTGTCAGGATACTGGTCTCTATATACCCCTATGGACCTTCGTATGTGAGTAAATACAGCAACATTTCGTTTCTTTCTCATATTCACTATCTCGTTAACTCTTTCTCTTTTTTACTATCACGATACTTGGCACGAGACACTTCCTTCGGCTTCACCGTTTCTCTACCCAGTTCATTTATATGCTTTTTACTCGGCACGGGTGCGTACGCTTTCATTTCCCTTAAATTCAAGATGCTTTTAAGTGATCGGGATCGAATGGTTTAGGGCACTGAATCTGATCACCATTTTGCATTTACTTAAGACTTGAGTGCAAATCCTGGTATTGTTGTTGACATGTTCAATTGTTCATTTTCATTGTAGTGTTTTATGCGTCGAACTGTCTTCAGAATTCCACATGAATTGAATCCCCTGAAGAAGGGCTAAAACCCGAAATGCATTGGGATTAAACATGAAAATACAGATGCAATTTTTGTTTTGAAAAAAACTGATGTTTTGTTTATGAAAATTTGCCTGTTAGGCCTATAGCAACAAATATTGCTTTATACTAATTTGACCATAATGTATGTTCTAAAATATGATTTTGTTACATGTTATGTGTTATAAAAACTGATTATCATGTTCATTTGAAATTTGTTTAATTAAATTGTAAATCACAATTTGAAAACTCTAATGAGTTCGTCTAGCTGTGCGTCATGCAGGCGTGGACCATTCCATCCCTCTTTTCTACACCATTTTAGTACTGTGCCATTGATGCCGGAGTACTTCGACAAGGTCTCCAGAAGCGCTGGATGATTTACTGTGTCAAATGCCGCAGATAGGTCAATAAGGATGAGTAGGCAGGCATCACCTTCATCTAAAGCGTTGTGAATATCGTCAGAGATATGGAGCATAGCTGTTTCCGAGCTACAGCTGAGGTTCTGTGTGGGACGGAACGACACTTTTGAGTGGTGACGAATATGGATGAGTTGGGTATCTACGAACCGCAAATGACGAGTATAGTGGGTGTACGCAGTTTCGCTACGCAACCACGTATGGTTCGTCTTATTTTTGGGTTTATTCATCTGAACCCTCGGGTTCCATTTTAGATACGGCATCCATTTTGTTTCTTGCCCTCAAGTAGCCAGCGAACGGACTTTTGTCCGCTTCGTGACCCTGGGACTCTCAAGCTTACGCGAGAGACACGTGTTCCCTTAAGTATGACTTTTATGATGAGGGAAACGACACGACGAAGGCAGATGGCCCCGCTCGAGGTTCATCTTGCCGTGCCGGTCTATTGTTTCAGCCATGCATACATTAGACACGGTATCTCTGATCCCGTTATCAAGTTTCCTTTATTACTCCTAACACTCTTCTTTAACCTGTTGTGCATCCTTGTTCTTCCTTTGCATCTGTTTTTGTCCCTTCTCCTAATGTGTTTACGATCAGGATGGAATGTGTTTTATATGCTTTTACAGTTGGGAACTGGCAATACTGTGGTAATCATGTTCCGGCCTCCTGAAACATGAACGCGACCCTTTTTGAAGTTTATTGTGGGAACTGAGTTGTAATCTTTGTTCACTATATTGGGCTATGGGAAAAACGTGTATAAAAGGAGCGATCCACTTTTGCAAATTGAAGCAGTCTCCGAGAACCTACACGCTGTGTACTTCTTGTGACCTCTGTATCCCTGCAGTAAAATAAACGCTGATCTCTGACGCCGCTGGAAGTGTCCCGTGTCTCTGTGTTTGGTACGCCAGAACAGGTAACCCACGAAGGTTTCAGGTGTTGTTCCCTGGCACCGCTGGGTCTTAGAAAAACCCAGTCCTTCAGTTGGCGCCCAACGTGGGGCGACATCAGCGGTACCGGTCCAAAGCCCGACGATCGTGAAGAACTTCGTGTGAAATCTCCGAGGGAAGGTGCACCCCGCTTCATCGATCCAGTTGTCGAAATAAGTGGCCCGACGTCTTTTCCCGCGAAGATCCCCGCCTCCTGACAGCTGCGACGGACTGATGCCCTGACTGTCGACCTGTTTTTGGCGCCTGGCGTGGTCCTTTGTACGGCGAGACGATAGACGGGCCTTCCTGGTGACGCCATTGTTCTTTCAGTTAAGTATTTGTGGGTCGCTCCCTGTGTTCCTTTGTTGTTTACATGGTACCATAGCATTTGTGGTTCTTAGTTGTTGGGTTTTATTTGACGATTGCAATTGCCAAAAACCGAGGGTCTCGCAAACTTTTTGCGAGGATATCGTAAATTCGATAGCCCTTGAAGTTTGTAAACTCGGTTAGTGTGCGCGATGCCTAGCCGTAGTACTTTGTTTGGGTTTCTTAAATGTTGCAGAATGGATTCCCGGCTGGAGGATTCATGTCCGATACCTCCGGTTGGAACTCCGATTTATGAGCTCTATAGTCGCCATGGCGTAGGTCCTATCGTGTATAATGAATATTGGGTCCGCTACACTAAAAATGATGGCGTTCTTAGTTGGCCATCTCATGGTAGTTTTGAAACTGCCGTTTTAGATAATTTGGAAGCTAAACTGTTTAAAAAGAAGGCTAGGCCGGCCATGTTTGATTCCTTCCGGTTGTGGCGGAAAGAGGCCAAGCAGAAAGAAATCAAGCAGAGTAAGAAAAGTAAAAGAGAAGGCGTTATCGCGGTGATGCGATATGCTGAACAGTATCAGCGAGACAAAGATGAGAAAGAGCAGGAAGTTAGTGCTCGACTTCATCATATGGCGGTGGATAAGTGTTATCCGGTGCTACCGCCTAACAATGATAAGTCAGGAGAAGAAGCGGTAGAGGATTCGCTATTGTCTTATCTGTTGAAATCTCCACCCCCCTATGCTCCCGATACTCTGGGTCCTGTGATTCTACCTCTTCCTCCACCTGCTGTTTTGGCGGCTGCTGGTCAGCCCGCTGTTCCTCCCGCTCTCCCGAATCCCCTTGTGCCACAGATCGTTCCTCCTCTTTTACCGGCTTCTCTTCCTACTGCGCCTTTTCATGTCCCTCCTCAGTCTGTTGTTCCTGCTACTCCTGGTGCCGCGTCAACTTCTATTGCCTCTACCCCTACTGTCGCCGCGCCTGGATCTTCTTCCTCTTCTCCTTCTGTTCGTAGTCGTCTCTTGACTGCTGTTGCTTCTCTTTATTCTCCGCTTTTTGGGCCAATACTCGTCCCGACTCTTTCAGATGTCGCTCAGAGGCGCAGCCAGCTTCCTGATGATAGAGAACGCGAATCGCTGGTAAAAATGGCACGTAAATGGATTCGTAATCCTGTTAAATATCCTTCGCGTGTAGTGTTTGACACATTTTCTCAGTTTAATGCGCCCACTCAACGATTCGTGTTTGAGGAATTGTGTAAATCGTTGAAGGAGGAGTGGGATCACGATGTGGTAGATACTGTACCGTCTGAGGTTTCTGAGCTCCAGCATCGGTTCACAACTGGTGTGATTGTAGGTGACAAAGTTCGAGAAGCTCTAGAACGTTTGTTATCCTTTCGATGTACAGTGCAACCTCGAGCATTGTTTAAGGAGGAGACGGCAGCATGGATGGCGCAACCTGGTCAATATCCGATGCGGGAAGTTCCCCCAGTATGGATGCCAGGCGATCCTAATGCTAACCCTGCTGTCCCAGGCCGTTTTCAGAGAGTGTGGATACACCTCCCTTGGAAAAGATCGGAAGTCTTACAGGTGAAGCAAACTTTGCCTGATCCCCGTAAAAATCCAGCAGGTTATTATAAGGAGTTGTCCCAATTGGTGGATGCTACTGTTATGAATCTAGCTGATATTGATATGTTGTTTGGCAATGTAGTGCCTCAGCCGATTTGGGCGAAAATTCGTCACGAGAATCACGCGGCTGAGTTAGGCGGTGACTGGGCTGCCCTTACAGCGGCAGACGCTCAGCAAGTCGGTGGGGCTAAGCCTGAGCAGCTTATTGTGGCATTGCCCCAGAGGATTATTACCCTCATGAAAACGCTTATGCCAGCGATGCGCGTTAATTGGGACAAGCTGTCCGCGTGCAAGCAAAAAAGGGATGAAAGCGTCTCCGACTTCTTTACGAGATTTGAGGAAGCATTTGTCGATCATAGTGGCCAAGACATGGGCTCAGAGGGTGGTCAGCGGCTGTTTGTTGATAAGTTTGTGTCGAACTTGTTGCCCGAACTTAGTAATAAGTTGAAAAATTCTGAGAGTTCGTGGGCCGTTTCTACCACTGCTCAAATATTGGCTACGGCCCAATATTACGAAAATAGGGACAAGGAGGAAAGTGAACGTGCAGATAAGAAAACAAAGGATCTTAAAACTAAGGTCTTATTGCAGCAAGCGTATCCTCCGCGCTCGAATTTTAATGATTCGCAACAGCCAAATAGATCGCAATCACAGTTCTCTAGATCGCAGACGCGAAATGACTCTCCCGCACCCCGTTTTGTGTTGGGATACAATCAATGTGCGTACTGTCGAGGGGAGGGCCATTTGAAGTTTAATTGTCCGGTTCTCCGTGATAGGAATAATGGGGTGTCAGCTCGAGGAGGACGTGGTGGTCCTCAACAAGCTTCACGTGGTAGAGGTCGTGGAGTTACTCAGAGTCAGGCCGAGCGTTTTGCCACTTCCTCAGACTCGCAGAATTGTTTCGATCGACGTGAACCATCGTCCGGTAGATCTGCACAGTATCATGTGGATGACTGTTACGTTGAGCGTGATGTTGATATGGATAAAATATCAGAGAGATGAACTTCCTTCCATATAAAATAATATTAAAGATAGTATTGTGTTTCGATCTTGACCAATATAACAATCAATGTGTATTAAAGCACAATAAATAACACATAATTGGACATTTCCACTAAAGAAAATGCAGCAAACAAGTTTTAAGACAACAGAGCCTACAAAAGAAAACCAATTAAACCTTATAGCTCAGGGCACAAGCCCTTGGAAGAAAAGCAAGATAAATAGTACTGTAGTTTACACACCCTTTAAATAAACAAGGCACCATGTTTGCCATTAAAAAACGTAGCTAGCAAAACAAGCTTGGGTTTTGACTCAATGGCAGCAAGGCCAAGTCATATAAACTAAACAAAACAAAGAGAGTGCCAGTGCTGCACTAAACTTTCGGAAATAGTTTTTAAACATGAACTGAATTAAACACGTCCATATTTGCCCATTTTTTGGTTGATTTTAATCAAAAATATTTTTATGCAAATTTTCTTATTATTTTGCACGGTTATATCGGAATAATTAAAGAATACAACAAATTATTACAAACGATACATTCCTAATATTTACACTACATTGACACATATAAATGACATCACCACTAGCGTACCTCAATCATTCAGACAACAACAACAATCAAAAATACACAAAATGCTGACTAAACACCATAGAACAAACAATTTACACTTATATGTACAAAAATACAACAGGCCATCAGCAAATAACACTTGCAATACTTATAAACGCTTATTTTTTAGTTCTTTTAACAGATGATTGGCCAAAGGCGAAGATAGGTCAAGATAGGTCTACGCGTTTCGAATCCCTTCACCGGGGATTCTCATCAGGACCAATACTCTCTGGGAACAAAAACGGACACAACACTGAATTAGACCAGTTGGCCCCTCAATACTCGAAAAATTAATATTAACCATTCACCTATATTGGGGAGCCTTACCTAGAACTTGAAAGTACGCAACCAAGGCTTTCAATATAAAACGTCCAACTGAAAATCTGTGGACAGTAGAGAAAAAGTTTTCAGAGGAAAGGCAAGATGAAGAAAAGATCAAACGTCAAAGCTAATGTCTGGTGGCACCGAGGTGCAGTGGTCTAATGATCGAAATCTTACTTGTTAAGACAGAAGGTATCACGTGGGTACGTGTATATCCTTACTCCTCCTGGTCGGAGTTTGCTGTGCTTCCGTACAGAATGCGGCGTGGAGATTGAATCGCCAGCAAAGACCTGCGGGCAGAAAGCAATTGTAATCGTGAGACCGCGGGTATTTAAACTATTATGGAAATATGCCCCCGGGTGACTTCAGACCATAACCCTATTATCTTTTCCTTTCGGGTTAAAATTGAAGAAAAGGAACTTAGGCCGTTTTCCTTTCCTAGATACTTGTTGACGGATAACGAATATTTGGCGAATACTACTCAGCAATTAGAGGAATTTTTCAAAGTAAATACTGGATCTGCATCCCCAGTAATTGTATGGGATCCTATGAAAGCGTATGCTCGCGGCATTACACAAAAATATATCTTTTTACAGAATAAAAAACGAAAAAGTGAGATGGATACTTTGGTACATAATCTGCGTAATATTGAGAGACAAGATGTGGAGGCAGTTAAAAAAAAGGATTTAATAGTTCAGGATAGTGCGTCTTCTTCATTAATTGACGCAAGAATTTCAGTGAAAAAGTTTTTAAGGGACAAAATGCCAGCTAATTATTGTAAGCTCCGTTTAGAAAAATATGAATACGGGGAGCATACAGGACATGTATTGGCTTATCAGACTGCAGAGGCAAAAGCGAAAACTAAGATTAATTCTATTAAAGGAGTAAAAGGGCTAACATATACCAAATCCTCAGATATCTTAGAGCAATTTCTGTTGTTTTATCAACAGCTCTATTCTCTTACATGGGCCCCTAATCAAGATAAGGTATTATGTTACATTAACAACAGTGGCCTCCCAGTGGTAGATATCGAGAAAATTGCTACTCTGGACGAGATGGTCTCGATGGAAGAAGTTGAGTTGGCATTACTAACATTACCTACTGGGAAAGCTACTGGTACTGATTCACTGCCACTAGAGTTTTACAAATCTTTCAAAAAGACTTTGCTCTTACCATTTATTAGAGTAATACAATTTGTAGCTGCCAGCGGAGAGGTGCCGGCATCATGGAATAGGACACAGATTGTGTTTTTCCTAAAAAAGGGCAAACCACCAACTGAATGTGGATCATACCGGCCAATTTCTCTTATCAACGCGGATGCCAAGATATTTTCAAAGATCTTGGCAACCCGTTTAGCTCCGCTTATGCCAGATTTAGTCTCTGAAAGACAACATGGATTCATACTAGGGAGGGACACTACTGCTCACATAAATATGGCTATTTGTGCATTTGACTATGCTGAGCAAAGGAAAATAGATTTTGGAATGATTTTATTAGACGCTGAAAAAGCGTTCGATCGTGTAAGGTGGGAATTTTTATGGGCTGTGCTATAGGCACGCAGTTCCAGACCTGCGTACAGGCATTATATCGTAATCCACAAGCCAATCTTCCTTACATGGGATCCCGATCAGCATCATTTCGGATTCTATGTGGGACAAGACAGGGTTGCCCTCTGTCTCCACTACTTTTTGCTTTATACATAGAGCCATTCTTACGTACTTTACAATCTTGTGTATACATTAATCCGTTGGAATCTGGTATTTTTAAACTTAAACTCACGGCATACGCTGACGATATAGCGATCTATGCAACTAATCCAAGCGAGGCCGTGATGAGGATTAAGGAACAAGCTGAGAAATATGGCAATGTCTCAGGCTACAAACTAAATGTTAATAAAACTCAAGTGCTTACTAGGGCCGGGATTCAAAGATCTATCTCTGGGGCATATACAACCGTGACCTATCTGGGGGTAAAGATAACAGCTAAAGTTAACCAGATCATCGATATTAATTATGTACCACTCTTACAGGCGACTACTAAGCTGTTTAAAATCTGGCATAGGCTTCCCTTGGGATTGCTTGGCAGATGTAACTTAATTAAAATGAAAATACTTCCTAAATTCCTATATCTGTTTCGCTCAATTCCTTTGAAAATCCCTAATACATTTTTTTTTAAACTTGAGGGTATTTGTAGTAGCTTTATATGGGGCTATAAAAAACCAAGGAGGGCAATCGAGCTACTTAAATCCTCATTTGAACAAGGCGGACTTGGCTTTCCGGATTTTAAAATGTATTTTTGGGCCTCATTTACAGGACGTTTTCGTTGTTTGTTGGGTTTGGACCAGACAGATTCATTATTTAAGCTTACTTTAGGTAATCAGAGGGATATGTTTTTGTATGGAATAAATGATCCAAACTACTTCAAGAGAGTTAAGTTTAAGACTGTGAGGGATACTGTGTATATTTGGAGAGATATGTCTTCTAAGTGTAAATTATCAACATTTCATAATAAATTTCCACTTTGGGGGAATCCTCTGCTTCCTGAGGTTTTTCAGGATCAGGCTGGTAAATCTTGGGCGAAGTATGGAATTACATGCTTGGGCGGAATTTATAATGAGAAAGGAATAAAATCATTTGAAAATTTATGTCTAACCTATAACTTACCAACACATTTTTTTTTAAATACTTGCAAGTAAGAGACTATTGGACTTCAAATCTTGCGGTAACTGAGATTATGCAGTCAAACGTTTGGGATTGTATATATGGAGGGAAGACCAAATCTTTAATAGGGCTGATGTACATACACTTACATGGTTTTAGATTAGATGGTAGTGAAAAATTAGCTGAACGTTGGAGTCAAACTTTGGGTATAGTGGTCTCACCTTGTATGATCAAACAAGCATTAGGAAATGTGACGGAGTCGGCTCATTCCGTTAATTTGCAACTTCAGCAATTACGCACTACCTGTATGTTGTACTATACGCCGGCTAAAATAGCTAAATGGGCCCAAGGAAATATGACGGGTGATAAAAAATACTGCCCTAAATGTGGATTGTATGCTGCTAATTTATTACACATGTTTATTTCATGCCCAGTATTGACGGGTTTTTGACAGAAAATGGAACAGTTACTTCAGTCTAAACTTGGGTTGGATCAACCACTTACTGATCTCGAAATTATGTTGGGATATAAGGAGAATAACCCAACTATAGCACGTCTTTTTTCTATTCTGATGGCTTCTGCTAGATTGGCTATTGCCAGGACATGGATTTCTCCCACACCTCCTTTGGTTGAGGAATGTTGGGTTATAATTAAAGAAACTTATGGCTTAGAGGTTGCCCTGGCAAAGGCAAGGGGAACTCGCTCTTTAGTCAAATTAGAAGGGCTATGGCGACCTATGGCTTTTTGATTATATAACCTTATATTATTTAAGTACCACATGAAATTCTGTTTATATCATCCCTTATGTTTAATGTATGATTGCTGCTTTTCTTCTCCTTGTAACCTTATTGCTTTTTTCTTTTTTTCTTTAATCTATTATTTGGTTGATGTATACTTTTTTTACGTTTTTGCCTTATTGTACTCAAGTGTCACTTTTGATGATGAAATAGAAATGTTTTTTTTTAAAAAAAAAGGAACTTTCTCAGTGCTTCTACAAGGGTGAAATTTCACCAGATAGTTGTGTAAGAGGCTATTGTCCTATAAGTATTATCTAAGTTGCCAAATGAGGTTCTAGACACTTTCATAGGGGCAATACGTTTACAGTTGGTCAAGTAGCACAGGCTAGCACCCTCTTTCGTGAGGCGAGTTGCTGAGGCTTGTTTGAACTGTTGTAACACTATACCAGATATCGCAACATCATTTAAGTTCATGATCAGCTGAGCAACACACTAAGTTCTTCCTGTGTCAGAGTTTTATCTGAAAGGTTAAAAATAGGTGAACTATTCTGTTCCAAGGGTTCCTGCAAGGAAACACTCGTTTGAGTCCTCAATTTTTGTAATTTTGGCGTCTCGTAGACATTTCCCATGGCTGGTTGGTAAATCTCGCCCTGCCGCGTTGTTTCTGTCGGCTAGGTTGCGCGCCGACAGAAACAACGCGGCAGGCGTTTGAGGACTTGAGGACTCAAACAAGTGTTTCCTTGCAGGAACCCTTGGAACAGAATAGTTCACCTATTTTTAACCTTTCAGATAAAACTCTGACACAGGAAGAACTTAGTGTGTTGGAAAAGGGTTTGTCTTTTGTACCATCCAAAGCAACCAATTTTGTACAACTCAAGACGGAATTTATTGAATTCTGCCGTAAGATACGTTTAATTACTTTCTTTTTGGGTAATCCACTGAAAGAGAACACAGAAACAACGGGACTAAAGAAAAAATCTACGTTTTGTCCTCCAACGGCCAAAACTCCTAAAGAAGTGATTCTTTTTGAGAAAGTAGTTCTATCTGCTATCACCGAAGTTGAACATCAAAGGAAGAGGTTTGTTAAATCCAACATAACTAGAGCTCAAAAAGAAGCACTGTTTGCCCTAAAAAATGATCCGTCTATAATAATTAAACAAGCCACCAAAGGCGGTTCAATTGTCATCTGGGCTACTGAACGCTACACAACGGAAGTGATGAGGCAACTCTCAAATGAACAATGTTATCGGAAATTGAACAAAGATCCAACTGCTGAACTTCAAGGGAAACTCTTTAATATTCTACAAAAAGGTTTTGAACAAGGGTTCCTGGGTAAAAAGGAATATGAATTTTTAAAGAACAAAAATCCTCGTACACCGATCTTCTATGTCCTTCCAAAAGTGCATAAAGTCCAGAGTAGTCCCCCGGGACGCCCGATAGTCTCGGGGTGCGAGTCACTGAACGAATCAATATCTAAATTCGTGGATTTTTTCCTCAAACCATTTATGCAAGATGTTAAATCGTACATACAAGACACTACGGACTTTTTAACTAAACTTAACATCATGGAATTTGAAGAAAATGCACATTTCCTTGTTACGCTGGATGTGACTTCACTCTATACGGAGATCCCACAAGATGAAGGTCTGGCCGTTTTGGAGTCATTTTTGAACAGTAGACCTAAACCTGAAAAGGTTCCGACGGATTTTATTTTGGAACTAGCCACATTTGCCTTAAAAAATAACTACTTTTGTTTTAAAGATGAGTTCTTTTTGCAAACTAAGGGCGTCGCAATGGGGTGTCCCTTCGCCCCAGAGCTGGCAGTCCTTTTTATGTCCAAATACGAGGACCGTTTTGTTTACAACAATAACCCCTTCGCAGTTTACATCACGAATTGGGTTCGATACATCGATGATGTCTTCCTAACTTGGACTGGAGAAGAAAACCAACTACAAGAGTTTGTGCACTGGCTAAACAACAGAACACCAGACATAAAATTTAGTCTGAACTATTCCAAATGCAAGATGCCATTTCTAGACGTTGAGATCTATCCTAGCAATGGCAGTCTAGTCACCACACTATACAAGACAAAAACGGATAGAAACAAAGCACTACATTACTCAAGTAATCATCCACGCAGTCTTAGAGACAACTTGCCGTATGGCCAATTTTTGCGAATTCGTCGAAATTGTACATTCAAGGATGAATATTTGTGCCATGCTGAAAATTTGAAAAACAACTTACTATCCAGGGGCTACCCCAAAAAAATTATTGAAGAAAGCAATGAAACGAGCCTGGTGGACCCCACGTGAAGCACTCCTGGAGAGAAAAGACAAATCTAAAACCAGCAGGATTGTGTGTGTATCCACCTACAGTCCCACATCGAACTGGCTCAAAAAGACCATTTCCCAAAATTGGCATCTGATTAAAAATCTTGATGTCTCACTTAAAGAACCTCCGCTATTTGCTTTTAAAAAAGATAAGAGCATTGCCAACCAGTTAGTACGAGCTGCACTTCCAAAAACTAAAAGTCCGGACATAAGAAGTCTCCTTAATTTGTCTCCAATACAAGGTCACCATAAATGTGGGACATGTGTTTGTTGCGATTCCACCATGGAAGGGAACCATTTCACCCATAAGGGAATTCATTGGAAACATAACACTTTCTCAAATTGCAAAACAAAATATGTAGTATACGGAATTTTGTGTCCATGTGACAAGCTTTATATCGGGAAAACAAATCAGGAGATAAGGCTAAGAATCCAACAACATAAATCAAGGGTACGTAAGAATGTGCCTAATGCCCCGCTGGTCAATCACTGGCATCTCAACCACCACACAGAAAAAGATGTCAAATGGACTGTGATCTCAAAAGTCACACAAGACAACCGAGGAGGTGACCTGGACGCCAAACTGGTTAAAAGAGAGGCTATGCTCATTATCAAGTTCAATACATCAGTGGATGGACTGAACGAGCTATCCGAAATCTATAATCTGTGAAACCTTTTGAGTATTCATCAACTATTTAAGGCTTCGCCTTCTGGCATCTAATACGGTTCACTATGAAACATACAAGGTCGTGCGGATCTTTTCATGTCAATGATACACCGGCGACCACACCCCCACCACTCATGGATACTGAGCCCCTTAATTATTGGACCGGGGCGAGATCACCCCTCGTGCAGGCGATTCGGTGAATTGTTCAGTCCATTTCTCCTGAGCGCCGTGTAGGAAATCCAACTATGGACTTGAAAAGGATTGGCCCATCATTTAATAACTATTATGTCGGGCTCACAGCCATAGACTGCCTCACAGTGCGATCACAATACAGTGTTCACATACACTGCACAAATAAAGTTTTCTCAATAAAAAATGGTGGTTGAACGATACTCGGACCCGGGACAGGCCTTTAAAATCACGGGCTTCTATGGACTTATAATTACACCCAAAAGTTTTAATGCGCCAGCAAGTCTCCCGCCCTGTTTTTCGTCGAGTTATGTCCATTCAAGGAACACAAATTGGGTTTGAAACTACATCTCCCAGAACTCCCTCAGGCTCCGCCTCACTAAGGCTCCGGCTACCAATTGGATGTCATCACGGATCTACAAAATGGTCACCACTTCCCTGCCTAAACATTCGACTTTGGCGTTGTGAGCACGGTGCGCGATGGCTCCGATGGCGTTGGACTAACCGGACAAAGAGGTAAACACGACTCAGAGTCCTTACAGAACAAAACCAAGTGTAAATAATGTAATTATAATTTTAATTTGGCCTAGTAAGATTGGTCAAATCTTACTAGGATGTAAGCATCTGTGTTTGGATGAGGACACAAGCAACATATGCTGGATTTTCAATGTGAGTTCTTCCTTATGCATGATCGACATGAAATGAAGGTTCTGGTGAGCAACTGATACTAATGAGACAACATCACTGCAATAGATGCTGTACTTCCTAAAAATTCAACATGGCGCTCATGACCGGCAGATAAGGACTGCTGAACAACACAGGTAAATTACTCCTCCGCACCACCAATCCAAACAGCATTTATATCTCATAACATATCCATCCATTCTAAAGGTGTAAATTGGAAACCGAAGACGCGTTACAATGAGGATGTACTTTAGCCCTACTAAAGTTTCCTATTTATGTATCCAATCTCTCTCAAGTATTGTCAGCCCCTAAAAAACTTTCACCAAGGGGCGCCCCTCAGGAATAGCCTGTCTTAAGCTAAATGGCCAATTTAATCCTTATAGTCTTAAAAAACAAGATAATGTTCATTCGTGGAAATCATGGGAAAATAACACGGAATAAATGTGGTTTACATGTGCTTGAATTTTTCAAAGGTGAAAAGTATGAAACGACTTAAAGATAGCTGTAGAAGAAATGTCATGGTATACCAGAGCAAGTAATATTGAAGCACTAAGGCCTCTATTGCTGATGTGTTCGTAATTCCATTGGGGCCAGCAACAGCAGTTAAAAGTACATCGGAATTATGAGATCCACAAGAAGGTCGCTAATTGATTTCTGCAGAATTTTGATGTATTCAGTGGTGGATTCTCCGCAATGACGGAGGAGCATCACCCCACTGCCTTCCTCAGAGCCAGCAAACATAAAATAAAACGATGTTCTTGCATCGTTTTATTTTGCCGGCTCTAAGCCAACAGTGTTGGGAGGGGCGGCGCCGAGGCATGGAGGGTGGTTGGAGAGAGCAGGCACAGACTCCAAGTCTGTTCTGGAGCGCTTATTGAGGGCACTCAGGCCAATCATGACGCTGCTCTCATGTATGCTCTCGCAGCTTCAGGATTAGTTCCAGGGCTTTCTGGGAGCCTGTGCCTGAAGAAGAGGAGCAGAGGAGCGCGAAAGGTAAAGGTAAGTTTTTAAAATTATTCTTCTGTTTTATTTTGCCCCCTCACTTTACAACCCCTATGCCCCCTCGACCCCCACCCGCCCGGCCGCCCCGCCAGTGGCTCTTTAAATGGGCAGTCACAGGGGAGTCAGTTCGGACCAGACCGGGCTGCAGTTTTGACCCGCGACCAGTGAAACCTACGGCCGGTAATTGCCGGTAATTGCCCTCCGGCCCGACGCCGAGCAGGAGCTCCTGTATTGGGCTGCACTATGCCACAGCTGCCTGCTGCGAGTGAGAGCGGGGAGGAGAACAGAAAACGCCTATGGACCCGGCTGTGCTGGTGGTGACCCGAGGTGAGGAAGCCGAGGTCTGCGCTGCTGCTGCTGGACTTTTGTTGTTTATAACATAAATAGAACATCGACATGCAATCTTGGAAAACTACAGAGAAAAGAACAGCCTGAGCCGCTTCGTGGGTGAAACTAACTGATCAGTCTGCCGCTACAGAGCCAGAAGGACTACAGGTCCCAGGAGGCCCGGCGGGGAATCGACTGCACCAGTGGGGAAGCCCGGGTAAAGTGCGGGCCGTCAGGGGCCGAAGGAGGCCGGGCTGGGCCGGGCTGGGCCACCCCCTTTGACTTTTAGCTAGTCGATGAGCTTCGAATAACTTCGAACAGTTAAAGGGAGCTAGGAGGCCTGGAATCAGTGGGGGCTGTATCGAAGCGAACCTAGCCTCATAAACGATCAAGAGGCTGTATAGTGGAAGGCGAGAGGAACTCTGGCGTATCACCCCCCATTTTAAAGTGCTGAATTTTGTTCCCTCGCAAAAAAGGAAAACGGAAACACTAGTGAACATTTGACCGTCACACCTTTGTAAATTGTTGTAATTTAAAGTGACATGAGTACCCGGAAAGAGACAAACAGACTGGTGGGGGGGGGGGGTGTAAGAGGGACCTTAGATGCATTTATAGTAAGGGCGGAGTCTTTTTTAAATCATGAAATTCAATGAACCGAAAAAAGTCTCTCTCTGGATAAGCTGATTGAACAAAAAAGATCGTCCATGGGCCCCATTGCCACATGCCTATCCCCTCTCCCAGGGCTAGTCCCAGGAAAAAGTATTAGGGGTGATGGGGTCACCACCGAGGCTATAATACACTCGCCCCTCCCAACAGTAGGGGAGGCCTCATTACCAGTTAATACTGAGAGAGTCGACAATAACCAAGATCATTTAATTACTTCCCTACATGAGGGGGGGAGACATTGGATTCTATCTCCTTGACACCTGACCTCTCGGGGCGAAGGGTAGAGGAGGACGTAACGGCAAGCCAGGAGATAGTGAAAAAAGTCACCCCAGAGCTTAGAGGGGAGGTGTTTACTCGCTCAAAAAAAGCACAACAGGCAAAGGGTCTCTTCACGAACACCAATAATTCAAGAGAGACCAAAGCCGCAGTTAAGGGTACAAGGAAAGGGGGACCGCATGCCACGAAAAAGGTAGGACAGGGAGGAGGAGTAAGAGGGAAGGGGATGAAGGACGAAGGGGCACTGACGATCCACATGAGGTGTCCGAACTGTAGTGAGGCAGCAGTCACAGAGGGACGCAAAAAAGATCTAATTACGAAGTTGGAATCCCTACTGACAGCTCACTTGGGGCCTCTGCAAGAGAGGCTTAATATTATAGAAGGGCACATTGCGCAACTAATTACAAAAGCTGGGATAGAGGACACATCAGAAAATGGGCCACGCCAGATGGGTAGGGGGGATGCTGTGATAATTACACATCTTGAGTCAGGAGTACTTAATGATAGTGACAGGGGGGCGTCTAAAAATGTAATGGTCCCGGCCAGACACAGACAGGAGTAGCAAAGTGGGAAAAAATGACCGGGATGTACTAGCAGTGTGGCCCGAGGCCATTCAAGTATAAGGGAAGATACTGGCCAGCAAAGGGGGGAGAGGCCAGAGGCTCGACAAACTGGTGATACCACATCACAACGGCAGAGGGGTAGAATTGTTAGGCTCACTGATTTAGTACCACCAGCAGTGGATCTGGCAATCAACACCCAGGAATTGCCAGTATTAGATCTACCCCCAGCCGCAAGTCCGTACACAGTGGTTCTGACAGGGATTAATGCACACACAGAAGGCAGGGAAGAAACCACAGGCGCATTGATTAACAAAGCAGCTCACTGGTTGACCATTAATGCAGGTTTTAGCATTAGCAATCATAGACATATTCTAATGGCCAGAAGAGTATCATGGATTGGGAAAAGCAGGAAGGGGTCCCTGGGAGATTGTGTAATTTTACATTTTAGATACCCGGAGCTGGTAAGAAACCTGCTCTATTACCAAAAGAAAGGTATCCAACAGGAAGAAAGTGATTCCAGGGTAGGATTGCGCCCACTGGGCTTTTTTTATAGAGATTTATTGCCAGCCCAGAATAGGGAAGACCCGAGGCAATCGAGGGCAGGGAGATTGGAGGGGGGGCGGGTGGGGATTCAGTTCCGCTTTTTAATCGATATGCCCCCCTTCAAAGTGTTTCCGCCCTAAGTGATCTAGATTGACTCCCCAAGGAGCCACTTATAGTCCAAGGAGGTTCTCTGGAGGATGTGCATTATGTTAATGACACTGGAGGACCAGGTGGGGGATCAACTTACACGCTATCACAGTCCTCATCACAGTTAGCCCACAGCGAGATTAACAATGAATCCAGTCCCCCTAGAGGGTCAGTACCTTATAAGGAGCATGTTGACCTAAGTGTTAACTTCTCAACATTAGGATGACCGGGAATTTTTAATTTAATCTGCTGGAACATAGCGGGTCTGTCAAGTAAACTAATAAACAAGGACTGGCTAGAATACATAAGGAGATTTAACATCATCTTCCTGCAGGAAACATGGGAGGTAGATCCCTCAAACCTTGCAATAGAAGGGTACAAAATGTACTTCGTGCCTGCACGGAGATCCCCGGCAGGACGAGCAAAAGGAGGTCTCATCGCTTATGTGGACTTGAGGATAAGGGGAAAATAGGAGGACCTCGCCTGGGACTCTCCTTGCTCCCAAGGTATACAACTCATAACCAGGGGATGGAAACTGATTTTTATTAACTTCTATAATGCCATTAATGGTGGACAGACACTGGCCAGTTTGGCAGAATTGGACCATAGGCTGACAGGATTAGAATTAAATGGGGCAAGCAGCGCACAGTTGGTGGTGATAGGTGACTTCAACTGCCACCTGTGCAAATGTTTACTCAACTGCAAAGGGGAATGGGCCTTATGTCCAAGGGAAGCAGGATTACATATAGAACATACTAGGGAGGGATTGGAGTAAAGTAAGGTGCTGGGCACCCACGCCCTAACACAGACACTGGATCTGATAAGAGTAGTTGGGGACCCGGGCATTGCCCCAACGTTCAAAGGAAACGGAAGGGGCTCTATCATTGATTTTATTTTTGTACCTACCACCTTAACTCGCTGAATATTGAGTTTTAATGTTGAACCAAGCATCTTTAGTGATCACAATCCGCTAGTCCTGATCTTATAGGATTCTGACCAAGTTAGGCATCCCCCCTGTAAACAGATTAGAGGCTCCATCAAAGCCACGGCCCAGGGAAGGAGATTAAGATGGGCAAATATTAATTCTGATAAACTCTACAAGGCATTAATAACAGAAGAACATCAACAGATATGCAAGTGCCTAGACCTCGATATCGTGGGGGCGGGCTTAATCACTGCTTTTGAGGGGGTTGCACTTTGTATAGATGGACTGCTTAGAAGTAGAAGCAGAAAAGAAGCAGATGACACCCCCAGGTGGTTCGACCAGCAATGTTCCAGCGCTTTGAGAGACCTAAAAGCAGTATTAAAGATCGTCTCCAAAGATAATACCAGGGTGTCCAAGTGCAGGGTGAGGTATAAACAGGCTCTCAAACAACAATAAACCTCACTGCAAAATGAGGCATGGGAAAATCTGAGGGATGCAGCCGAAGCGAGGAACATGACTGCCTTCTGGAAAACTGTCAATGATCCACTCTTCCAAGATAAGAACAAATCTAAAATTGCCTGTCATGTTTTACCAGAGGCCTGGGTGGAGCATTTCAAAGGACTTTACAATCATGAATGCTTAAGTATAGAACCTCCACTCGAGGGGGCAGGAAATCGAATAGTTTTGAAAACCCCTTTCTCTTTAAGTGAAATAAAATCAGTAATTGAGGGCTTGACCCGTAACAAGGCCCCAGGCCCGGATGGGATCCCCCGGACCTTCTGCTTTCTCAAGTAGACTTATGGGCGCCTATCCTAGTAAGAGTAATCAATACAGCAGTGGAGGAAGGTATGCCCCCTTCATGGTCCACTGCGATAATTGTCCCAATCTTTAAAAAGGGCAATAAAGATAACCCACAATGTTATAGGCCAATTTCCCTCATTGACGTCTCAGTGAAAGTCGTGGGGAGAGCAATTCTTAACCGCGTTATGGATTGGGCGGACGAGCATGACATCATCTCGGACATCCAATATGGTTTCAGGCCGGGTCGTTCAACATCTGACCAATGCCTGAATCTTTATCTCCTTGTTGCCAAGTACACTGTCGCTAGTAAAGAGACAATGTTCCTGGCTTTCATGGACTTGACAGCAGCTTTTGACCGGGTTAATCGTACAAAATTGTGGGAGTTATTGCGGGCCATGGGCGTGGACCCAGGATTGGTTAGTATTTTATGTACGTTACACCAGCACACCTCAGCCCGAGTCCGATATAATGATGAGGGAGACATGTCGGACTCCTTTCCCTGCTCCAGGGGGGTTAGACAGGGCTGTATATTGGCACCTTTTCTATTCACACTATATATTAATAGCCTAGAGAAGTCACTGGGGTATTGGGGGCGGATAGCCCGAGGATAGGCAATAGAGAAATACCGGTCTTACTGTATGCGGATGACGTAGTGCTTCTGTCACGCACCGCGCTGGGCCTCCAGCAACTAATTGATGGTTTCGTTATTTTTATGGAGAAATTGGAGTTGTCCGCTAACCTCTCCAAATCTTACATAATGGAGATGGGAAAAAGACCAGGCAGGAAAGTTACCTTTAGGATTGGCTCCCACCCCATAGAAAAAGTGCAGGCATTTTCGTACTTGGGAATTGTGTTTGATACCAGCATCAGATTCAACAAATTGATAGAAGAGAAATGTACATCACTCACTAGCTCTTCGGGGGCAATTATGAAATTCGCACACAGGTTGGGACGATGGGCCCCTGAGCAAATCTGTAAGGCAAAAATGCTACACGGTAGCGAGGTATGGGGATTCGCAGACCCATCAAGGATACAAGTTGAAGAAAACAAATTTATGCAAAGGTTACTTAAAGTCCCACAGAGCACTCCATCCTACTCAATTCATGAAGAGCTAGGTCTCTCTTACATCAGAGATGAGATTCAATTAAAACCTCTATTGTGCTGGTTAAAAATATGGATTAACCCAGAAGCCACCTTGGGCAGGCAGATTTTAACCGATTGCATCAATAGGGAGCATGGGCATAATATTCATTGGCTGAAATATGTAAAGGAAACACTTTCTGGTTTGGGTCTTCCCAACTATTATAATAAACCGGAACTTTTGGCAGCAAGGGATAAGATGATCATCAAGTTGGCATTTTTAAACCAGAGGGCATCTGCCAGAGAAGACACTGAGATGGTGAAACCTACTGTGAGAGCCCACTTACTCACAAAATCTAGCCCAGGCTTGGAACCATACCTGGGGTACCTTTATAAAGCCCATGACAGATTCCTGATGACTAGATTTAGGATGAACCTACTCCACCAAACATTGGGGAGCCCATCAGGGTTTTTTACGTCAATCGAATTGTGGGGTCCATGCGGCTGCGACTATAAGTCTCCGCAGGACACGCTTCATTTTGTTTATTGTGCCCTTTTTATGCTCACCCCTGGAGGCTGTTTTTAAAGAGTATTTTAAAGTCCTTGAGGTTCAAACACGCAAGGGTGGCGTTGTTATTTTTAAAACTGTCCAAGGAGGCTCTTACACTTTACTGCACTGTGAATTTTTTAAGGATGGCCGCGAGATTAAGAAATGCGATAGATTCTGGCTGCTGAATTGGGTTATGAAATTCCTCTTCCGGTTTTTGGGTGATTCTGTATGCTGTTTTATATAGTTTTTTTTCTTTTTTCTTTTTAATACAGATGAATTCTTCTTGTTGTGATCGGGGGTAAATCCCCCCTTCTCAGGTTGGACTTATTGTTGTTTCGGTCCAGAAACCCATATCCTTGCTTTTTACTGTGACGTGGAGCTTCATTTAAAAAAAAATTGTTAGTCTGACCTAGTAGTATTCTTACGATGTCTTGCACTGATATCTGTACATAATTCTATTAATTATTTAAACAAATGTAGAGTGTTTTATCGATTGTGTTTTTAAATAACTGTTCTGCACTTTTATGGTATTGTTGGATACCGAATAAAGTAAATTTGATTGAATTTGATTGAAATGGGCAGTTACACACTGTTGTTCACAACAAGGTCATTTTAACTTTCTGTGATACGTGCTGTTTTGTAAAACATGTTTGACAGCTCTATCCCTCTCTGGTAACATTTTTGCTGTGCATTTGCGAGACCTGACAACTATCATGCTTCATATACTGGTAATGTTAAGGACTTTGATGAGGAAGGTGGACAACATGGAAATTTCTCGAGGTTTTTTCCAATAACCTCTATCACTCCAAGATCAGTAGTACACAGTAGTGTCACTGAGAAGAACCCCCTTCTACTTCTTGAAGGACCTCTAATCATGAAGATTTCTGGTGGGTAATTTAGAGAACAAATATTGGTGAAGAAAAAGGACAAGAGACCAGTAAACATTTCTCTTTTGTCTTTCTACACTAGGAGACCTGAAGGGTTATAGACAACCAATCGGTGTTCCGAAACTGACCAAAGCTGTCCGAATTAAGGCTTAGACGTGGGTTGGGCAATAAAACCGCTATCTCATGCTCAGACTGAAATGCAGTTAAATATAGCAAACATAGAGAAATGTAACCGGGCAAAGGTATGCAATCAGTGATGAGCCCTCCCTATAGCATGTGTAGAAGTTGTAAGAAAAATTAAATTCATCTAGCAGGTCATAACACATGCATCTCTGGGTGGCAAACTGTATTTACAAGTTGGTACATCTAAGTAAGAGTCTGGCAGCAATTTCAATGAGCTCTGCTATAGCAAATGGCTTTGTTTGAGCGACAGGAAGAATGGTGCTTTGTGCAGTGAATATGGATTCCCTACTCGAATGAGATCTTGCGGCTCTCCATTTGTTCTTCTTCACTGATTGTTCACTGCAATAGCCACCTGTTGTCAAAACGTGAACAGACAGAGATCATAACCAGTCGCTATTCGTACATAGCAGACCTCAAACATTATCTATGAATAAATGGGTGGGGTTAAGACTTGGAAGACTAACTCCACGATCAGTTCTTCATGTCACCACACTGGTTTGGACAAGTAACAGAGCTGCCCTGTCACTTATACATAAAATGTGAAGCAGACCACTTAAGAACATGCAGCTGTAATATTCCACAGGCCTCTCCAATTTTAGTGGGCTGGATCTTTTCATTCAGTGCCCTGAACCTAAAACCATTCTTAGGAAAGTGAGCTGAGGCTATTACCTGACAATGAAGTCTTTGATTTTCTTGCCCTTCATACATACCTTGATTTGAGTTCAGGGGCAGCATCCATCATTGGTCTGTTCAGGCTTTTTGGTTGGATTTGTATGCTGTTCTGGTCAAATAACTTAAGCCCCTGAAGCATTGTCAGGTAAGATTAAATTGTTGTACATAGATTGAGAGAACATCAATTGAAATAAGACTGAGTGGGTGCAGGAAGTAAAATAACTTGTGCCCCTCCAGATTTCACTGAACAATCCCAAAACTGGAGGATGATCCCAATCAATCAGTCAATCAATCAGGGGTTTGTAAAGTGCGCTACTTACCCGTGAGGGTCTCAAGGCACTAAGGGGGGAGGGGGGGGGAGGCAGCTCCGGATCAGTCAAAGAGCCAGGTCTTGAGGTCCTTCCTGAATGTGTGCAGGGTTGGGGAGCATCTGATGTTCACCGGGAGGTCATTCCAGGTTCTGGCTGCAATGTGGAAGAAGGCTTTCCCGCCTGTTCTGTTTCTGTGGATCCAGGGGACCTCTGCCAGGGCAAGGTCAGCAGAGCGGAGGTTCCTTTTCGGTACGTGGAAGGATGCTCTCTCGTTGAGGTATTTGGGTCCGATGTTGTTGAGGCATTTGTAGGCGTGGGTGAGGAGTTTGAAGGTGACCCTCTTCTCGACGGGGAGCCAGTGGAGGTCTCGTAGGTGTTGGGTCATGTGTTCGTGATGCAGTGTCCCGAGGACAAGTCTGGCTGCGGCATTCTGGATGGTTTGGAGTTGTGTAGAAGAGTTCTGCTGATTCTGGCGTATAGGGCGTTGCCGTAGTCCAGTCTGCTAGTTATGAGCGCGTGGGTGACGGTCCTTCTGCAGTCGGGGAGGATCCATTTGAAGGTCTTGCGGAGGATGCGCAGGCAGTTGAAGCTAGTGGAAGCGACGGCATTGATCTGGCAGTTCATGGAGGATGATGCCGAGGTTTCATGCGTGGTCTGTAGGGGTGGGTGGATTCCCGAGGGTGGAGGGCCACCAGGTGTTGTCCCAGGTGGAGGTACATGGTCCAAGAATGAGGACCTCGGTCTTCTCTGAGTTGAGCTTCAAACAGCTGTCTTTCATCCAAGCTGCCACGTTCTTCATTCCTTCTTGGAAGCAGAGTCTGGTGTCTTTGGGATTCTTTGTGAGTGAGAGGATGACATGGGTGTTGTCGGCGTAGGATACAATGCTGAGCCCATGCTGTCTGACGATGACAGCGAGGGGGGCCATGTAGACATTGAAGGGGCTGAGCGATGATCCTTGGGGTACTACGCAGTTGATTTTGGTGGGTTCGGAGAGGAAGGGAGGGAGTCTGGTCCTCTGGGTTCTGCCGGAGATAAAGGATTGGATCCAGTCGAGGGCGGCTCCTTGTATCCCAGGGCAGAGTTTGTTTAAAACAAATTTCAAGAGCCCTCCTCGTACTACTCATGAGTAGAGTCCTGAGGCTCTCATATTCACAGCCTGAACTGTTTGAGCTGTTGCATATTTTTAGTGCCAGACCCTCTTTAAGAGTCAGACTGTCTGTGTGTGAAATCTATGCACATGCCCTATGAACTACTATTACACCTTGAAGCCTTAGTACATTCTTAAATATATGGGAACAATATGAAGGAGCTGTGCACCTAATTGTCAGTGTTATGACATTGCATTCAAACTGTTTCCCATATAGTAAGTAAGTAAGCAACACAACTTCACCTAACCGGTATCTTAGAGCTATGGTGTCTTGCCCTATCCAACTCCCACTATACAGTCCTGAAACTAGAGCCGTACGCTGGTTCTTGGAGGTCTAGGGCTAACTTCTGAGAAAGAGACACGTTTTTAGTTTTTTCTAAAACTATTCAGATTTTCAATAGCCCTGATGGCCACTGGGAGCGTATTCTACAACTGGCCAGCCTTGATCTGGAAGGTCCTTTCTCCCGCCCTGACTTTCCTATATTTTTGTACACAGACCAAACTGGCCATAGCTGGCCATCGGTTCCTTAGTGGCCTATAGCAACTGAAGTTCCTTCGTAGCAGCACTGGGGAAAGTTTCCTTTAGTGGTTTATAGACTATGCACATTGTTTTGAAGCTAATCATCTCTTTCACTGGTAGTCAGTGTAGCTCTCTCAGTGTAGCTGTGAGGAGTCATATCTCGATTTATTCATTGCTAGTTTTGCTGCAATGGTCTGGACCCTATACAGTCTCTTGACCAAGTACTCTGGGGCTGCCAGGATAAGGGCCTTACATTAGTCTAGTCAGCTCAGAATTGTGCCTTGCACTACTAATCTCCTTGCTGGCTGAGGTAGCAAAGGAACTATCGTCCTCAGGTTCCTTAGTATGCCAAAGCATGCAGCTGCTGTTTATTAACATGGGTTTCCAATGATAGTTTCCCATCTAAATATACCCCAAGATTATGCACTACTTGTGATCTTTCAAGGTTCCTTATGTTGGACCAAGACCAGAAGTTAGCGGGGAGTGAACAGGGAGGTTTAGAAGGGGAACAGCATAAACATTCTGTCTTTCCTTCATAGAATTTTAAACAGTTCTTTTTAAGCCATCTAGCCGTTTCATGAAGAGAAGAGTGGAGTACTGCTATGGCGTTATGGCTATTCTAGTCAAGGTACAGAATTAGCTGTGTGTCGTCAGTATAATTCACAAAGGAAATCCCATAAGATCTGATCAGAGTCAGTAAGGGTGTTACGGTACAGAATTACCTGCGTGTCGTCAGCATAATTCAAGAAGGAAATCCCATAAGATCTGATCAGATTCAGTAATGATGCAGATATAAATTACAAAGAATTGGGCTCAGGGCAGAGCCCTGAGGTACACCCTGTTCTATTTTTTTTTAATTCTGAATGACGCGGAGAGAGTGATAGTGCCTGATATCTCTCCAATATGCAAGACTCAATTCAGATCAAAAAGGTTCCTTCTACTCCTATCTCTTTAAGTCTGTGTACCAGTAATTGGTGGTTGACATTGTCAAATGCAGCTGACAGATCTAGTAATATCAGAACTGATATTTGACCCCTGTCAACCGCCAATCTCAAATTATCCATGGTCAGGATCAATGCAGATTCCAGTCCACGTGCTGGTCTAAAACAGTCCTGTTCAATCTCCAAGATCTCATTTTTTCCAGATAATTCACTAGTAATTTGCTGACATTCTTCTCCATGATTTTAACCGAATAGGGAAGTAGCAATATAGGACAATAGTTACCAGGATCATTTACATCCACATATGGCTTCTTTAGTAGCGGGTGACCAGTGCTTTTTTCTATGCCTCTGTTACCCTACCTGTTTTCAATGATTGATTACATACTTTTAAAACGAATGGAAGTAATTCTTTAGCTCCTTCTTTCAACAAATGTGAGGTAGTGGGTCCAACATGGAGCAAGAAGAGATGGTTAAAGCAAGAGCCTCAAATTCCTCTTCTTTCATCAATTCTATATTGTCTATTTGTATTTTGCTGGCTTCTGCAAGCGTCATCTCTACCATCCTTTCTTCTATAGCTAGCTCCATGACCAATGGGTCATTGTGTATCTCTTCATGGATTAGATCCATTTTATTTGTAAATTAGTCTGACAGGCTGTTACATACGTCCTGTGAGGGCTTCACCAATTGTTTCAAGCAGTCTGTTTTTGCTAAGCCATTTGCCACACTAAATATTTTCTTGGCTTTATTTGTTGCTTCTGAGATAATTTCGGTGTAGTAATTTTCTTTAGCGTTCCAGTTTCGTTTCGTTTTTACAGTCATTCAGAGCCTTTTTTAACTGTATCTTTTCATTGATTAAGTAGGACCATTGCCTTTGTTACTTTCTACATTTGCTTTTACTCACTTTAAGGGTTTCTGTAAACCAAGGCTCAGACGGTTTCCTCCGCTTACATAGGTTTTTTCCGGTATTATCTTATCTAGGCGTTCCCTATTTGCATCCTGTAAATAAATAATGCTAGTTCCTATCCACTGTTACATCTTCCTGGAAGTAGCTTAAGTTATCAAATAACTTTCCATCTTTCAACTTTCTTATCTTGTACCGAGTTCTGTTTCTAACCTTTTCGTATTTTCCTTTTCACCTAGTGCAATAGTTTTTGCGAGTTCAAAGGTCACTAACATATGATCTGACCAGTTTAAAGCGATAAGGTCTTTTACTGTAATCGGGTCTGTATGTGCCAATACCAAATCAAGGGTGTGTCCCCCTTGATGAGTTGGATCTGTAAACCAGTTGTTCCAATCCTAAACTTTCCCACGTCTTTATCTTTTATTATATTATGGCTGCAGTAAAGTTTTTTATTTTATCTTGGCGCATGATTTGTATAATTAGTATGCAGCATTTGCAAAGTCTTGCTGAGTGTCATTACAACAGAAAGGAATATAAAGGAGACAGGTTCTGAAATTACAGATGAACTGTCAGGATTTCTTTGGCTATCAATTAAAGAATAAGGCCACGGATGCTCAGACAAAGGACAGGTAGGAGAGTTAAACATTCAGAGCAATTGAAATATCTTAACATCACCGTCAGTGGGAACTGTCATGAACCCACACTGGGTGGACCAGTTGAGGTCAACCGCACCTTTAATGTTTATGTAAAGGGGGTCTGATAACTCTTATAAAGGTCAACTGCGTTTTGAAGAAAATAAGCAATGCCATTGATCAATTCACCAATCACAATTCTGCTGAAGTTCACTCTTAGTATGGCAAACACAATGGCGAAGTTGTAATCATCTATATAGGAGGTATCTGAGAAAACGTCCACTTATATTCATTAATTTGTACATCCACTAGCAGGGTGGCAACTGACACTAATTTTATTCCATTAGTTAGACTTGAGTTGAATTGCAAGTATGTTGCAGAATGACATTTTGTATTTTATCATTCTGTAATGGAAAAGAATTAGTATGTCAACTGGTTTTAAGTTAAACAAGCATTGGCATAGCCAATAGGTCTCGCTTTTGGGACCTTATAAGTGTTTAGCTAGAGATATTGACTTTGCGTATGTGTTTATTCTGTGCTGTGTAGAAGTGTGCAGCATGCTGAAAAGTTATAATAAAGAAGTGTTAGAAGCATTTTTGTAACCATATATATGATCAAGAAAGCATTAGGAACAACTAAACGTCCATATTAAAAAAGTATTCACAATAAATCTGTTTGTTTTTTTTTTAGCCTTTTAATGCGTGCAACTTTTATATGCCTGTCCGAATGGTTGCTTGTTAGGTTTTTTTTGGTTATGGGGGGGCATAAATAACAGGAGGGTGAAGGTTGTGAAATAGTACCTGTATAACAGTTAGTGAGAGAGTTAGTTATTCAGTTAGTGAGTGAGAGAGTTAGGTAGTTATTTAGTGAGAGAGAGAGTGAGAGAGTCAGTTAGTTATAGAGTTAGTCAGTTAGAGAGTAAGGGAGTTAGTGATAGAGAGTTAGTGAGAGAGAGAGTTGGTTATTTAGTGAGAAAGTTAGTCAGTCAGTTAGTGAGCGAGAGAGTTAGTGTGAGAGTTAGTAGACAGAGAGTTAGTTAGTGAGAGAGACAGTTAGTGAGAGAGAGAGAGTCAGAGATTTAGTTAGTGAGAGTGGGAGAGTCAGTTAGTGAGAGAGCCAGTTAGTTAGTAAGTTAGAGAGTTAGTTTGTACATGTTTGCATTCTGTATTTGTGTAGCACATTCATGCGTGGCCTTAGAGCCCAGCATCAGGAGGTTTGCACCGCAGCAAAGTACAAAAAGGTGACACAAACAACCCTTGAAAAATAAGGATTCCAAGACAGGAAGGCCCCGGGTCTGGTCCACGACGCCACTTGGTGTGTAAGTTCATGTTACACACATGTGTAAGTTCATATTACACACGCAAACAGATCGGACTCCAAGTACAAAGCGTTCACAACATGTGAACCGGTTCTTGTGCATCTATTTACCCAGTTGGTAGCCAGGATGTCGTGGGCCTGGCGCAAACAAGAGAAATGCCCCATTTGACTACTGTTGGGGTTGTAAATACAGCAAATATCAGAGTTCAATGGGCCCCTGGGGCTCTGGGTCCGGTGCCACTGCACCTGCTGCACCAATGGGACTTGTATCAACCCCCTTAAAGGTAGAAATGTACAAAATGCATACAAGATAACCTGCGATCCATAGATTTCTACCATTTGAAAGTAAACAAAAATAATGAATATTTGGGCAAAAGCAACATAATTGTTATTTGCGTCTAGGAGTAGAAATAATTGAAGATGTGTGCACGTATAAGTGTTTAGGGATTCAATTTTCACATAAGCTACAATAGGATTATCATTTCAATTCACTGTAAACTAAGTCTACACTTACAGTAGAAGGCCGAATCAGATTTAAATAAAAAATGAACACTGTGGCAACTCTTTACCCCATTAATTAGGACCTTTAAGGCCAATATACCTCTGTAAAAGTATGTGCAAATGAACAGTAATTTGTAGAGTCTAGTGTCTCCTGGGAATCACTAGAGGACAAATGTTTAAAAAAGGCTTAACTTACTACCAGAAACTATGATTCAGAGACTGCAGTGTGATCTTTACACAACATCTAGGTCGATAATGACACAGGGTATATTTACTGAGTTTTTAATATAATAGTGACAAATGAGAATCTAAAAAAAACCTCATTACATTGTTTGAAAGAGGCTGCTCTAAGTGAAAGAGCTTGGCCAAACATCTATAACATTGTATAAACAAAAGATTGAATATCAACACTCAGCATTAAATGTATAAACTAAAGTGATAAACATTACTTTTCAAATAAAGTATCAATTGCCCCAATGCTAGTTCCTTGTGGCATTAGAACATATTCCCCTTCCTCGAATGAGCATGTGACCGCCAAATGAGATGTGAGATGGTAAAAGTTTGTCTAGGCTGTAACCCAGTTTACAAAACCTGAATTTAATTCAAGGTTAACAAGTGTTGGCTGCGCGCGAGCGGCCGGAGACGCAAAATGTGGTGGGGGAGGGGGAGAAGCGGGAGTTGTGTGTGCGAGTGCGTCATCATGATCGCTCTGAAAGCGAAAGTGATCGCCATGACGCACACAAGATTTCAAAGTGCTGCAGGCAGCCGGCTGCGCGCGTGCACGATCGCAAGTATTAGGCCAGCCAGCAGCACTTTGAAAATCCCACATACAAAATGTCTCTTTGAGACAGCGCAAGCGCTGGGGCTCAGCGAGACCTAAAAATAATATTGGGTACACATTATAGTTTTTAGGTCTCGCAAAGGGCAGCGCATGCGCTGCCTCTCCAAGGCATCAAGTAATCTGTATGTTGGGTGAAACTCCGCCTATTGGCGGCTAATATATCCTGCTGCTCGCCATTGTTTAAAAGTTGCATTGCTCTTTCTTATCTTGCTTATGGTTGGCTCATGGTGCGAAACGTCACTTCCGTTTTGCTTCTGTTTTGCAGGAAGCAGCACCGACAAACTACTGTTTAGTTCCACTTAGGGACTACTTTTATTGCAGCTTTGTACCCGCGTGTGATTTTCCGCCTGTTGCTGCTTGCGCCATGCGTCCGCTTTTGTGTTACACGTCATACTTATTTACAGTACGGCGCCCTCTTTTGTATTTATATGCACAGTGTATCTAAAGCGTCCTGAAAGGCATTAGTCCCGTCACCGAGCCCCTTTCTCTTCGCTGCATCCCATCTCATGGTGACGACCGCTCCCCCGAGCACAGTTGCCTTGGACCTCAGCCACCCCTCAGGGGTGTGCCGTGGTGGCAGGCTGCACACGGTGCATGGGCACCTGCATGTTTAGAAGAGAAGTCTGCATTCCCAGACTGCGACCCCTTGAAAAGAATGGCGCAGCTCTTGGCAAGCTCTCTAGACAAGGACTCGTGCAAAACACAAGCTGACCACATTTACATGATTAGACCTAAAAGAGATTCTTTTAAACCTGCTTTTTTTCTGGTATGAACCTCGCATGGCCTTACTCAGTAACGGTAACGCTTGTGGTAAATAGTCCAACATTTATACCTCATAGGTGCGAGTGATACGCTTAAATATGCATGGTAAAAGGACAGTGCCTTCGACAGTGAGGCTATGCTTCTAAAACCGCCCTTTATCGTCCAGTTCTATATTCGCATTAAGACCGCTGGGAATCCTGCATTTATCATCCTTGGCGGCCAGCTTAGAATTAATTAGGACATGACATCTTATTTTAATCGCTATCCTATTCAGAGCGTTTATTGAATGAGAATGCGTGCTTAAGTAAGAAAAACTGATGGGCTTGTGGAAAATGAACTTAACTTGTATCTAGTGCTTCATACTGCACATTTCATTGTTTAATTGCAGGAGTAGTTATTGTTCAGTTAAATGACACTCATTTCATTTACTTTGGGAATGTGAAAGGCTGCGATGACTTTGACGAAATTCGAAAGCATAACCTATAGCTAAACGCATATTTATTTCAGCAGCAAATGTTCAGCTCGCTGAGCCATTGCGCTGTCTTCCAAACACACATCAGTTTCAGAGCAAACTAACAAAATATAACTGATACTTCCCTTTCTAAGAAAGTCATTGCTTCCCAAAATAGTTCAAAACTAACATTTTGGTACATTTGCTCAAAAACGTGAACAGCCCAATTAGTAACAGCTAAAGCAGCTTAAACGATCAACATTTTCAAAATGGTTAGCAGTTATTAAAATGGATGACATATTGGGTGCCCTGGCAAACCGGTGAATATTTCTTATCTTTTTCCTCCATGTTTGTGTCTGACTCTATTGTCATTTGATACATGCTATGCTCACATTTGTATCCTGTTATTCTTATTCGTATTTGTTGCTGTGAGCCTTTTCTTACAGTGACTGGGTGAAAGGCAGACACCATCCTGGAGTAGCCTAGTCATGCAAGCGTGTAATGGACCCATTCCATGAATGCAGTACTACACTTGCCCTCGTGCATGAGGGGGCCCATCTGCGAAGCCTGTCGATCCCACCCAGCCCCCCCCCACAAGCCACTCACTAGCACCAGCCAGGAGCACCTCCCCAGCCTCAGAAACTGGGGGCTTGGCGTGCCTTTGAGAGCACCTTGTTGTGGTCCCGTTTAATTCAAATTAATCACTTTTACAGCCCTTTGCCTGGCTCCTGGGACAGCGTCACACTCTCCATAAAAGTGCAACTGCGGCGGGATCACAGGCAGATGTCTTCTTTTCATGTGCAGGGTCTGCCAAGGGGGTTGTGCGCAAAGCTGGTGCCATTATCCAGTGCTAAAACGGAGCGGGGCTAGATAATGCCAACTCTGCGGAAAACGCGCCTTTTTTGCATCTATGTCAGTAATGCCTTTTTTGCATGTATGTCAGTAATGCTTTGAAGTGTGCTTCCTATTTAAGAGGTGCTGCTTTAAACCAAGCCTTTATTGGGCTTGGTACGGTCACGGTAGCGCACAGTTTCAAACCGAGCCCCTCGGATACCTATGGCGGTAACAGGTTACTTGGCACGGTATTTAAGATGCGTTAGTTTACACCGAGCCTTTGGCGCAGGTATTGTTACCTGGTTGATGCGCGCCTCATATTTAAGACACACTGGGGCTTATTTACAAGCTCCTTGCACCGCTGGTACGTCACTTTTCCCATATTAAAAGTGACGCACTGGCAGCGCAAGGGGCTTGTTAATAACCCCACTGTTTTGAACCGAGCCTTTCATACGTATTGTGTTACTCGCTGATGTGCACACTTTATTTAAGGCATGCTCTCTTACACTTTTATTTATTTATTTAAAAAAATGTATATAGCGCTAGCTTGACCCGTGGGTATCAGAGCGCTTTACATACACACTGTAAAGAAAAACAGACGGAAATTGCATTGCATAGTAGGCAGGCAGTAAGGAAGCAAAACCAGGGATAAATAAAATACAGCATGGAAGATAAGGAGGTTAACACAGTCCAGTCACCAAATATACTTGAATGTCAAGAGAGAGGAGTAAACTCGGATATTGAAGTCTAGGTTAGTTGACGTTGGTCAGGCAAATATTTGTTTAGGAGATGGATTTTCAGGTCTCTTTTGAAACAGGAGAAGAAGGGGTTGCATCTGAGGACTCTAGGGAGAGCGTTCCACATCCTGGGAGCGTTGCCAGAGAACGATCGGTTTTGTGTGCTTTTATTTTTCAGTTTCAGAGGAATAAGAAGGAGTGAGTTGGAGCTTCTCAGCGTTCTGGATTGACCTGCTCTTACCAGTTTGTTGTTCAGGTAGTTAGGGGCCGGAGAGTGAAGGGTTTTGTGTGTGATGCAGGCCAGTTTGTAAATACACCTACCTTCCATGGGAAGCCAGTTGAGGGAGTTGAGAGCTGGAGTGATGTGATCAAATCTTTTTACTCCAGATACTAGTCGAGCGGCCATGTTCAACACTGCCCTTAGAGGGGCTAGGTGAGGTTTTGGAGTCTCTGTTAGGATGGCGTTCCCGTAGTCGATTTTAGAGAGAACTAGGGATTGAGGTCATCATGGGGAAGAAAAGGTTTCAATTTCTTGAGGTGTTTTAGTGAGAAAAGAGCACTTTTTGCAGAGTTTTTGTTGTGGGCCTCCAAAGATAAGTTCTTGTCAAGGGTGATGCCTAGAGACTTAACTGAGTCGGATAGGACGATGGGGCAGTTTAGGGCGACCAGATTCTTGAGCCACTCTTGGATTGGACGATGGTTGCTTTTTGGAGAGAATAGGATTAGTTCTGTTTTATCTGGGTTGAGCATTAAGTGGTTAGCGTTGAACCAAGTTTGGATCTCGGTTAGAGTGGCATTGAGGTGGTGGATGTCGCTGAGAGACTTGATTTTGAAATAGATTTGGGTGTCATCAACGTAAAGGTGGTAATTCACTCCAGCTTTTTTCAAGATGATTGTGAGGGGATCCATGAAAAGATTGAAGAGGGCCGGGGAGAGGATCGAGCCTTGCGGGACCCCAAGTGTGACTTTTGTTGGCTCCGAGAGACAGGAGTTGATTTTAATTTGTTGCGAGTGGTGTTGAAGGAAGGAGGTGAACCATTTTAGTACTGTATGATTTAGAAATGAACCTGCACACCTGTTGTGAGTTTTAACTAGTATGTTTAATGCAAGTTGAATAGTCTTAAACTTGTGTGAGCGTGCTGTCATGTACTAGGGTTTCAGCCCAGACCCTATCTGTAACAGTGTAGAAAAGAGGGATGGAATGGTCTACATTCCCACGTTATTTGAGGATGTAACACACCGTGATCATTTCTCTCATGAGGTATTCTAAACTCAGCCCTCTCGTCTGTTGACCTTTTAAATGTAAGCGATTCAACAGACGTTTATCTGAATAAAGTTTATCCAAAGCTTCGAGATAAAAACCGTCTCTTTTCCACGACTCTAAGTGATGACGTGTTTTTTCACGTACGCTCCATGACGATCTACGTTCAACGTCTCTCCCATTCCGACTACGGGTAAGCTGAGCAACATGATAGATTTTTACAGCGTTCTCGCTCCTGTTCGGGTAGCTCCGGACCTAATTAGTTTATATTCTCTTCATCACAGGTACCTTTAATACTCCACCTGTATACCCAAGAGCACCTCAGGGTAAGAACTCGTAACTTATAACAGTTAGCCTTTTCATAACGTACGCCATCAGGGTGAACCAATATGGTTTCCATATATCTTTACAGGCGTGTATATTGTCAGGATACTGGTCTCTATATACCCCTATGGACCTTCGTATGTGAGTAAATACAGCAACATTTCGTTTCTTTCTCATATTCACTATCTCGTTAACTCTTTCTCTTTTTTACTATCACGATACTTGGCACGAGACACTTCCTTCGGCTTCACCGTTTCTCTACCCAGTTCATTTATATGCTTTTTACTCGGCACGGGTGCGTACGCTTTCATTTCCCTTAAATTCAAGATGCTTTTAAGTGATCGGGATCGAATGGTTTAGGGCACTGAATCTGATCACCATTTTGCATTTACTTAAGACTTGAGTGCAAATCCTGGTATTGTTGTTGACATGTTCAATTGTTCATTTTCATTGTAGTGTTTTATGCGTCGAACTGTCTTCAGAATTCCACATGAATTGAATCCCCTGAAGAAGGGCTAAAACCCGAAATGCATTGGGATTAAACATGAAAATACAGATGCAATTTTTGTTTTGAAAAAAACTGATGTTTTGTTTATGAAAATTTGCCTGTTAGGCCTATAGCAACAAATATTGCTTTATACTAATTTGACCATAATGTATGTTCTAAAATATGATTTTGTTACATGTTATGTGTTATAAAAACTGATTATCATGTTCATTTGAAATTTGTTTAATTAAATTGTAAATCACAATTTGAAAACTCTAATGAGTTCGTCTAGCTGTGCGTCATGCAGGCGTGGACCATTCCATCCCTCTTTTCTACACCATTTTAGTACTGTGCCATTGATGCCGGAGTACTTCGACAAGGTCTCCAGAAGCGCTGGATGATTTACTGTGTCAAATGCCGCAGATAGGTCAATAAGGATGAGTAGGCAGGCATCACCTTCATCTAAAGCGTTGTGAATATCGTCAGAGATATGGAGCATAGCTGTTTCCGAGCTACAGCTGAGGTTCTGTGTGGGACGGAACGACACTTTTGAGTGGTGACGAATATGGATGAGTTGGGTATCTACGAACCGCAAATGACGAGTATAGTGGGTGTACGCAGTTTCGCTACGCAACCACGTATGGTTCGTCTTATTTTTGGGTTTATTCATCTGAACCCTCGGGTTCCATTTTAGATACGGCATCCATTTTGTTTCTTGCCCTCAAGTAGCCAGCGAACGGACTTTTGTCCGCTTCGTGACCCTGGGACTCTCAAGCTTACGCGAGAGACACGTGTTCCCTTAAGTATGACTTTTATGATGAGGGAAACGACACGACGAAGGCAGATGGCCCCGCTCGAGGTTCATCTTGCCGTGCCGGTCTATTGTTTCAGCCATGCATACATTAGACACGGTATCTCTGATCCCGTTATCAAGTTTCCTTTATTACTCCTAACACTCTTCTTTAACCTGTTGTGCATCCTTGTTCTTCCTTTGCATCTGTTTTTGTCCCTTCTCCTAATGTGTTTACGATCAGGATGGAATGTGTTTTATATGCTTTTACAGTTGGGAACTGGCAATACTGTGGTAATCATGTTCCGGCCTCCTGAAACATGAACGCGACCCTTTTTGAAGTTTATTGTGGGAACTGAGTTGTAATCTTTGTTCACTATATTGGGCTATGGGAAAAACGTGTATAAAAGGAGCGATCCACTTTTGCAAATTGAAGCAGTCTCCGAGAACCTACACGCTGTGTACTTCTTGTGACCTCTGTATCCCTGCAGTAAAATAAACGCTGATCTCTGACGCCGCTGGAAGTGTCCCGTGTCTCTGTGTTTGGTACGCCAGAACAGGTAACCCACGAAGGTTTCAGGTGTTGTTCCCTGGCACCGCTGGGTCTTAGAAAAACCCAGTCCTTCAGTTGGCGCCCAACGTGGGGCGACATCAGCGGTACCGGTCCAAAGCCCGACGATCGTGAAGAACTTCGTGTGAAATCTCCGAGGGAAGGTGCACCCCGCTTCATCGATCCAGTTGTCGAAATAAGTGGCCCGACGTCTTTTCCCGCGAAGATCCCCGCCTCCTGACAGCTGCGACGGACTGATGCCCTGACTGTCGACCTGTTTTTGGCGCCTGGCGTGGTCCTTTGTACGGCGAGACGATAGACGGGCCTTCCTGGTGACGCCATTGTTCTTTCAGTTAAGTATTTGTGGGTCGCTCCCTGTGTTCCTTTGTTGTTTACATGGTACCATAGCATTTGTGGTTCTTAGTTGTTGGGTTTTATTTGACGATTGCAATTGCCAAAAACCGAGGGTCTCGCAAACTTTTTGCGAGGATATCGTAAATTCGATAGCCCTTGAAGTTTGTAAACTCGGTTAGTGTGCGCGATGCCTAGCCGTAGTACTTTGTTTGGGTTTCTTAAATGTTGCAGAATGGATTCCCGGCTGGAGGATTCATGTCCGATACCTCCGGTTGGAACTCCGATTTATGAGCTCTATAGTCGCCATGGCGTAGGTCCTATCGTGTATAATGAATATTGGGTCCGCTACACTAAAAATGATGGCGTTCTTAGTTGGCCATCTCATGGTAGTTTTGAAACTGCCGTTTTAGATAATTTGGAAGCTAAACTGTTTAAAAAGAAGGCTAGGCCGGCCATGTTTGATTCCTTCCGGTTGTGGCGGAAAGAGGCCAAGCAGAAAGAAATCAAGCAGAGTAAGAAAAGTAAAAGAGAAGGCGTTATCGCGGTGATGCGATATGCTGAACAGTATCAGCGAGACAAAGATGAGAAAGAGCAGGAAGTTAGTGCTCGACTTCATCATATGGCGGTGGATAAGTGTTATCCGGTGCTACCGCCTAACAATGATAAGTCAGGAGAAGAAGCGGTAGAGGATTCGCTATTGTCTTATCTGTTGAAATCTCCACCCCCCTATGCTCCCGATACTCTGGGTCCTGTGATTCTACCTCTTCCTCCACCTGCTGTTTTGGCGGCTGCTGGTCAGCCCGCTGTTCCTCCCGCTCTCCCGAATCCCCTTGTGCCACAGATCGTTCCTCCTCTTTTACCGGCTTCTCTTCCTACTGCGCCTTTTCATGTCCCTCCTCAGTCTGTTGTTCCTGCTACTCCTGGTGCCGCGTCAACTTCTATTGCCTCTACCCCTACTGTCGCCGCGCCTGGATCTTCTTCCTCTTCTCCTTCTGTTCGTAGTCGTCTCTTGACTGCTGTTGCTTCTCTTTATTCTCCGCTTTTTGGGCCAATACTCGTCCCGACTCTTTCAGATGTCGCTCAGAGGCGCAGCCAGCTTCCTGATGATAGAGAACGCGAATCGCTGGTAAAAATGGCACGTAAATGGATTCGTAATCCTGTTAAATATCCTTCGCGTGTAGTGTTTGACACATTTTCTCAGTTTAATGCGCCCACTCAACGATTCGTGTTTGAGGAATTGTGTAAATCGTTGAAGGAGGAGTGGGATCACGATGTGGTAGATACTGTACCGTCTGAGGTTTCTGAGCTCCAGCATCGGTTCACAACTGGTGTGATTGTAGGTGACAAAGTTCGAGAAGCTCTAGAACGTTTGTTATCCTTTCGATGTACAGTGCAACCTCGAGCATTGTTTAAGGAGGAGACGGCAGCATGGATGGCGCAACCTGGTCAATATCCGATGCGGGAAGTTCCCCCAGTATGGATGCCAGGCGATCCTAATGCTAACCCTGCTGTCCCAGGCCGTTTTCAGAGAGTGTGGATACACCTCCCTTGGAAAAGATCGGAAGTCTTACAGGTGAAGCAAACTTTGCCTGATCCCCGTAAAAATCCAGCAGGTTATTATAAGGAGTTGTCCCAATTGGTGGATGCTACTGTTATGAATCTAGCTGATATTGATATGTTGTTTGGCAATGTAGTGCCTCAGCCGATTTGGGCGAAAATTCGTCACGAGAATCACGCGGCTGAGTTAGGCGGTGACTGGGCTGCCCTTACAGCGGCAGACGCTCAGCAAGTCGGTGGGGCTAAGCCTGAGCAGCTTATTGTGGCATTGCCCCAGAGGATTATTACCCTCATGAAAACGCTTATGCCAGCGATGCGCGTTAATTGGGACAAGCTGTCCGCGTGCAAGCAAAAAAGGGATGAAAGCGTCTCCGACTTCTTTACGAGATTTGAGGAAGCATTTGTCGATCATAGTGGCCAAGACATGGGCTCAGAGGGTGGTCAGCGGCTGTTTGTTGATAAGTTTGTGTCGAACTTGTTGCCCGAACTTAGTAATAAGTTGAAAAATTCTGAGAGTTCGTGGGCCGTTTCTACCACTGCTCAAATATTGGCTACGGCCCAATATTACGAAAATAGGGACAAGGAGGAAAGTGAACGTGCAGATAAGAAAACAAAGGATCTTAAAACTAAGGTCTTATTGCAGCAAGCGTATCCTCCGCGCTCGAATTTTAATGATTCGCAACAGCCAAATAGATCGCAATCACAGTTCTCTAGATCGCAGACGCGAAATGACTCTCCCGCACCCCGTTTTGTGTTGGGATACAATCAATGTGCGTACTGTCGAGGGGAGGGCCATTTGAAGTTTAATTGTCCGGTTCTCCGTGATAGGAATAATGGGGTGTCAGCTCGAGGAGGACGTGGTGGTCCTCAACAAGCTTCACGTGGTAGAGGTCGTGGAGTTACTCAGAGTCAGGCCGAGCGTTTTGCCACTTCCTCAGACTCGCAGAATTGTTTCGATCGACGTGAACCATCGTCCGGTAGATCTGCACAGTATCATGTGGATGACTGTTACGTTGAGCGTGATGTTGATATGGATGGTATCTACTAGGACAGCCATAGACGAAGGAAGGGAGCAGTATCAGTTCCGGTTGATCAGAGAGGGCCTTATGTTGACGTAGCTACATTGGGTATCGTCGAGCCTTTTCTGTTGGACACTGGTGCAGCAAAAAGTTCCATTATGCATTCGAAACTCCCTGGCGCGCCTTTGTCTGGCTTAACGAATGTTTCCGTTGGATTCTCTGGCGCCCCCGTTAGCAATCCAGTTTCTAGCCCCTTGCCACTTACGATTGGGTCTCATGAGCTGAAAGCTCCTTTGATTTTGACTACTGGTTGTGGTGAGAATCTTTTGGGTTTGGATTTGTTGAAGAGGTTACATGCGACTTTGTACTGCTCTCCTACGGGTGTGGAGCTCACGTTGGGTGAGAATGTGATTTCCCCTATGTATCTATCGATCGATAAGCTCCCACCGGAATTGAGTTCTCTTCCAGCTTCTTTGTGGGCAACAGGTCCCAATGATGTGGGCCTGTTGGATATCCCACCTTATGTTGTTCAATTGAAAGTTGATGCGCGCTTACCACGCATACCACAGTATCGAATTTCTCTTGATGGTGAACGAGCACTATTAGCGATCATTTACGATCTGATCGGTAAAGATGTTATCGAGGAGACACGAGGTAACGTGTGTAATAGTCCCGTGTTGCCTATTCTGAAACGAACTGATCCGTCCAAGCCCCCCGTGTACCATCTAGTTATCGACTTACGGGAAGTCAATAAAATTGTTGTCCCACAGTTTCCTGTGGTTCCAGACATTACAGCTTTACTGACTCTGATTCCAGCCTCTGCATCATGGTTCTCGGTAATAGATCTGAAGAATGCGTTCTTTAGCATTCCGATTGCTGAGGAAAGTCGTGATTTGTTCGGATTTTCGTTAGGAGGTCGCAGTTTCCGGTTCAAACGCGCACCTCAAGGCTATTGTGAGAGTCCATCGATCTACAGCCAAGCTCTTAAGAGTCAACTGGATGCATTTGTACTGCCGACTGGTGCGGCTTTGATTCAGTACGTTGACGATCTGTTGGTAGCCGCAGATACTGAACAAATTTGCAAGACTGCTACTGTGTCACTGTTGCAGCATCTCTGTGACTTACACCACAAAGTGTCACCTTCTAAATTGCAATATTGTTGTCAAGAAGTTACCTACTTAGGTCACTTATTGTCAAAGGTGGGAAGAAGGTTGACCCCTGAAAGAATCGCAGCAATTGCTCGAATGACTGTGCCAACAACTCAGAGAGATGTGCGTGCTTTTTTGGGTATCACGTCGTACTGCAGACAGTGGATTCCGAACTTTTCACTGTTAGCGAAGCCATTGATAGCTCTCACGTGCAAGGATGTTTCGACTCCTTTGCCGTGGACGGAGGAATGTCAGAAAAGTTTTTCTGAACTACGTGATGCGCTGTGTTCGGCTCCCGTGTTAGGTACTCCTGATTATAGTAAGCCATTCACATTATACGTTCACGAGAGGGAAGGTTGTGCGTTGAGTGTTTTAACGCAACAATTTGGCGACAAGCAGCGCCCGTGTGCATATTTTTCCTCGACCTTAGACCCGGTAGCTAGAGCGTTGCCAAGTTGCTTGAGGGCGACAGCGGCAGCAGCGGCGTCTATACGACAGTCCGCAGGTCTTGTTATGGATAATATGCTCATGGTGATGGTTCCGCATGCAGTTGATACTCTCTTGAATCGGACAAAGACTCAACATCTGACGAGTGCAAGGTTGTCTGGGTACGAGCTGACCCTTTTGGCAAGTCATATACAGATCAAACGTTGTAATGTACTGAATCCAGCGACATTGTTGCCGATTAATATGGAATCAGATGATGTGCCACCACATGATTGTTATTTACGAACTGAGGAGGAAACAAAAGGTCGTGTGGACCTGAAAAACACTCCCTTGACAGATCCCGATGGTACCTTGTATGTGGATGGGTCGTGCTTTAAATTGCCGAATGGTGATGTGACGACTGCGTATGCTGTAGTAACGTTGAGCACGATTGTGGAAACTGCGAGATTGAATCAGAATTCAGCACAAGCTGCAGAGTTGATCGCATTAACAAGAGCGTGCGTTTTGTCTAAAGGAAAGCGAGTGAATGTGTTTACCGACAGTCAGTATGCATTCGGTGTTGCGCATATCTTTGGAAGATTGTGGAGAGAAAGAGGATTTATGACATCGCATGGTACGAAGATCCAGCATGGACAGCTCGTGAATGACCTTTTGGATGCACTTACACTGCCTAAACAAGTGGCAATTGTTAAATGTAGTGCACATCGGAAAGTGACGGACGATGTCGGTCGTGGTAATGCATTTGCGGATGAGATTGCTAAGGAAACGGCTAAGGATCTTGCGACCCGAATGTATGTCACGAGTTCAGTAAGGTGGCCGACAGAGACTGGTATGTGTGAAAATACTATTGAGAGTGTGAAAGCAATTCAGAACGAGGCTACCAAAGCTGAGAAGACTAAGTGGAAAGAAAGTACGGGAAAGTTGGATATGTATGGATGTTGGGTTGACCTGACGGAATGTCAGAGGTGGATGTTACCAGATGCGTATGTATTAGCTGTTGTGACGATGGCTCATGGGTTGGCACATATCAGTGCGAAAGGCATATGCAGGTTCTTGTCCCCTGTATGGAGAAATGAGGGTATTGCTAAATGTGCCGAGAGAGTGGTTAAGAATTGTATGGTGTGTTTGATGCACAATCCTGGCAAGGGTACCCCCACTCCACCTGGTCATTTTGCTCCTCCTGTTTGTCCCTTTGAGGTTATCCAGCTGGACTTTATCCATATGGAGAGATGCAATAACCTAAAGTATGTTTTGGTTGTGGTTTGTGCGTTCTCCAGATGGATTGAGGCCTATCCTCTTAAGGATAACACTGCCCTGTCCACAGCAAAAATCCTGCTGAAGGAATACTTTCCTCGGTACGGAATGCCACGGATTGTATGGTCGGATAATGGGAGTGAGTTTGTGGGAAGTGTAATGCAGAGTGTGTGTAAGGGCCTTGGAATTTGTCAGAAATTCCATAGTGCTAATCATCCTCAGGCAGCGGGTTTGGTTGAAGGGTACAATGGTACCCTGAAACTGAAACTCGCCAAGATTCAAGCTACGACTGGTTTATCGTGGCCTGATGCCTTGCCTCTGGCCCTCCTATCGACCAGAGCGACCGTACACTCTCGAGTAGGGCTTAGCCTATATGAGATTGTGTTCGGCCGCCCTGCGAATATTTGGGGGGTTCCGAGACCAAGGGCCTTTGATAGTCTTGAGTATCCAATGTTAATTGATTACTTGCATGATTTGACCACTAAACTACGGTTAATCCATCAACAGGTCTTTGAAGCTCTACCGGCGCAGACAGAGGGTCCTGGACACCAGCTCCGGCCAGGGGACTGGGTCGTTACCCGAAATTTTGGTCGAAAGCGTAACTTGGAGCCAAGATTTGTAGGACCCTTCCAAGTCTTATTGACGACGAGGACTGCGGTTCGACTGGAGGGCAGGAAGAATTGGGTACACGCCAGTCACACGAAGAAGGTGCCGATCCCCTTACCAACGGATGGTTGGGTGAGGACTGGGATTTCGGCAACAGAAACTGAGACTCCTTTGCACTTTGTGCCGTTTAGCGACGCTCAACCTAGGGGCAATGATTTGTCACTGCCAAACCCACATGAAGAGTCATCGGTAGCAGAGAACCAAAGGTCTGACTCGTTGTCCATTTCATCGAACACTGTTGCGCCAGCTGAACAATTGTTTGTAGAGCAAACTCAACCTGGAAGAAGCCGATATTTTCTTCGTTCAAGGACTAATAAAAATTAGTTATATATATTTGTTTTTTTTAATGTTATGAACATTATGGACAATTATATCCTTTCTTTTTGAGTTTTTATGTGCTGTCCCGCGGCTAAGAGATTTGTGATTTGAGTTTTTTTGCGAGGAAACCTCTCCATCCGGGTCACCGTAGGGCCGTGCGGGTACTCCTTTCTGTTTAGCAGGTTTCTGACGCTAGGTCGGTTACTTTTGTCGATTCCTGGGAACTCCTGGGGATTGATAATCGCTTCTCAGAACGAAGTGCGTCAAGTACGTCACGGACGGTTTGTAGAGGATGGCATTCTCTAAGCTATTGGAAGCAGAAAGGATGTCGGCGCAGAGATAAGAATTAAGAAAAGTTGTATGTACAAAATGTTTTTTGTTTCAGGTGTTCCTACTGTTCCTGACCGTATCTATGTTATTGGTGGGTGGAGTATATTTTGGAGTACAGTTGTTATTACCTTCTGTTTCACCTACCCTTTCTCCTAAACTAAGCTCCCTCACCACCGTTTCCCCACATTCTTTTCATCCTCTGCCTCAACATGAACAGGTTAGACGTGCGGAGTTCATGAACAACTCCTTTGTTCAACTTCTACATCAGCATCAGTTGGTGATGAACACTACCAATTGTTGGGTGTGTGGGTTAATGCCACATACCATGGATAGGGGTATTCCGTATTTGGTTCTTCCCTACAGCTCCCAGGGTTCGGCTCGAGCATTCCAAACTATGTTCCGTAGTGCACTAGATTCCTACCCCAGTCGAGAGCCACGTTCTGCCAATTTTGGTCCTGGGCCGTATCACAAACCTTTGGCGATAGCGATAGCGGATTTAGATAGAGATGTTTTTGATGCATCGCTTATCCCAAGTGAGGAGGTACAGGCTTACAAGGATCTGAGCGAGGCTGAGTATAGTACGTCAGTGGGTGATAGACAGCTTAAGAGCTCGTCCCCAATATGGATTGTACCACACCTCGGTAATTTCTGCTTGAAAGGTTTGGGTCGAAATCCGAGAGCACAACTTGGGAACAGTGCTTGCACCGACACGTATGTTCTGCCGATGCTCTCTTCCCCTGTTTTTCTGACCGCCAAGGGCACTTATTTTGTATGTTATGAACGCGCATATACATGGTTACCCCGTGATTTTTCGGGTACCTGTTATATTGCGAATCTTCTACCACCGACTTTCACTGTCGCCTCAGATTATCACAAAACTAGAGTTGTGAGAGGTGTTATTAGCAAAGAGGATACTGCCGGTCAAGAAGCAGGAGACTTCTTTAAGGGTTTCCTGCCGTTTTGGGGACCTATGGTTAATAGTAGGAACTTAAGACAACTGACACGTGTAGTAGAGTCGACTGCTAATATTACTGCAAGTGCCCTTGGTAATCTCACAGCTGAACTTCAGGCGGATAGACTCATGACGTTACAGAACCGTATGGTTCTAGATGTTGTTCTCGCAGATAGAGGTGGTGTGTGTAAAGTTATCCATTCGAGTTGTTGCATTTATATTCCTGACAATGCTCCAACTGTTTACCAAGCCATCTCGAAGTTGCACAAGATCTCCGAGTCCATACACGTGGACGAAGGTAATTGGACGCTCCTAGGATGGTTTTGGGGCCTGATGTCAACTTGGGGTTGGAAGATTCTGATGATCGTAGGGGTTGTTGTAACGTTTCTGTTCACGTGTTGTCTTTGTGTACAGTGTGGTCCTGCCTTATGTGGCCTATGTGCTACAACGTGTATAAGACGACCATCTGTTACCAAGGAGACGTTGATGAATAGAATGATGTTCCAGCAGCAACTGAACGACCTGATGAATATTGAAGTAGATTCTGATCTTGACTAGTGCTTGCCTACATGAGGGCAAAAGGAGCGTCTGAGGTTCCGTGTGGGACGGAACGACACTTTTGAGTGGTGACGAATATGGATGAGTTGGGTATCTACGAACCGCAAATGACGAGTATAGTGGGTGTACGCAGTTTCGCTACGCAACCACGTATGGTTCGTCTTATTTTTGGGTTTATTCATCTGAACCCTCGGGTTCCATTTTAGATACGGCATCCATTTTGTTTCTTGCCCTCAAGTAGCCAGCGAACGGACTTTTGTCCGCTTCGTGACCCTGGGACTCTCAAGCTTACGCGAGAGACACGTGTTCCCTTAAGTATGACTTTTATGATGAGGGAAACGACACGACGAAGGCAGATGGCCCCGCTCGAGGTTCATCTTGCCGTGCCGGTCTATTGTTTCAGCCATGCATACATTAGACACGGTATCTCTGATCCCGTTATCAAGTTTCCTTTATTTCTCCTAACACTCTTCTTTAACCTGTTGTGCATCCTTGTTCTTCCTTTGCATCTGTTTTTGTCCCTTCTCCTAATGTGTTTACGATCAGGATGGAATGTGTTTTATATGCTTTTACAGTTGGGAACTGGCAATACTGTGGTAATCATGTTCCGGCCTCCTGAAACATGAACGCGACCCTTTTTGAAGTTTATTGTGGGAACTGAGTTGTAATCTTTGTTCACTATATTGGGCTATGGGAAAAACGTGTATAAAAGGAGCGATCCACTTTTGCAAATTGAAGCAGTCTCCGAGAACCTACACGCTGTGTACTTCTTGTGACCTCTGTATCCCTGCAGTAAAATAAACGCTGATCTCTGACGCCGCTGGAAGTGTCCCGTGTCTCTGTGTTTGGTACGCCAGAACAGGTAACCCACGAAGGTTTCAGGTGTTGTTCCCTGGCACCGCTGGGTCTTAGAAAAACCCAGTCCTTCACAGCCTTTCCTGAATCCTGATTGAAACGTGTCGAGGAGGTTGAACTCATCAATGTGTTTGTTGAGTTGGTGGAGAACGCATTTCTCCAATGTTTTTGCAAGGAATGGGAGGTTGGAGATAGGTCTGAGGTTGTTGAGATCATTTGGGTCAGCCCCTGTTTTTTTGAGAATGGGTGTGATTTGTCCAAGTTGAAAGGAGTCTGGGACACAGCCTGAGGTGAGAGAGGCGTTGATGATTTTTGTCCAGAAAGGGAAAATGGTGTGGTTAAGTTCTTTTATGATTGTGGATGGGATGGGGTCCATAGTGTGTGAGGGAGGTTTTAGGTTAGAAATTATACTGAAAACCTCATTTTCCGACATTAGCTCAAAGTCGGACCAATGCGCATTGTTTTTTAGCTGGAGGCAGACATGATTTTCCTTGGTAAGAAATCTTTCTGAATGATATGGGGTGGTTAGAGTGGGGCAGGTTAAGAGGGAAGGAGGGTTAGAGGTTTGGATGAAGGATTGATAAATTTTCGAGACTTTATTAGTGAAGAAGGTGGCAATTTCTTCACAACGCTTATTGGTGGCTTTGATTTCTTGAGAGGGAGTGCAGTTAGTTTGGCTTTTGACAATGTTCAAGAGCTCTCTCGGTCTGTTTTTCACCAGATCTAGTTGGCTGCGGATGAAAGACGCCTTTTCACTGAAAATGTGTTTTTTGTATGCTTGTCGAGCTGATCTAAGTTGCGCTAGGTGTAAGGTCGAGGGGTTTAGTCTCCAAGACGTTTCCGTTTGTCTGAGTTGACGCCTTTCCTCATTCAGATTCACGTTAAACCAGGGTTTAGATTTGGTTTGCCTCAATTGTTTGAGTTTGAGATGAGCTACTTGGTCTAGAACCTCTGTCATTTTTGAGTTAAAGTGTGTATTGAGGTCATCGGCTGTCGATGATGAGGGTTGGAGTTGAAGATGGGCATGAATCCTGGATTCAAGTTTGGATAAAGGGATTGCTTTGATATTTCTGGTCCAGTGTTTAGGTTTGTCATCACGAATAGGTTGGTGGAAGACAAGTGCATCAATCTTGAACAGATTGAGGTGGTGGTCGGACCAGTCAATGGGAGAAATCGCTCTCAGAGAGACCAGATCATTGTTGGTAATGATCGCATCCAGTGTTGCACCTTTGATGTGAGTTGGTTTATTGCAGAGATGTTTGAGGTTATATATTTCAAGTAGGTTGGATAGGTTCTGTGTAGTGGAGCCTTCTGGGTCGTTCCAGTGGATATTGAGGTCACCCAGGAACACGTCTTTAGTGTCTGTCATGGAGAACCGCGATATTAGGTCTGTTAGTTCTTCGGGGAAAAGGGTACGCTCTCCAGGAGGATGGTAGATGGTGTGGAATTTGATGGGTGAGGTGCCCTTGGCAGTGAGTTCGACACCCAGGTATTCAAACGATAGGTATTCTGCAGGTTTAAGTTTGGTAATCTGTATTCCTGCCTTGTGGATGATGGCTAGTCCTCCCCCCGTTTTGATCGGTCTGTCTTGTCTGATGATGGTGTACCCTGGAGGGGTGAGAATGTCAAGAATGGGGGTGGAGTGGACATGGATTCAGTTGAGGAGCATGCAAGAGAGAGGAAGGGGAGCCTCGATGATGGGGGGAGTAAGGTGGATTAGGAGTATTGAGTAGGAGGTCTAGGTGAGTGGACATTTTTAAGGATTCTGCTAGTGCCGATAATAAAAGGGATGGGGAAAGGGGCTGACTTCTGGCTCAAAGCGAGGTAAGAGTTGTTGATCTCATCAGGTTTTGGTATCGCAAAGGGTTGGCGATCCCGGTTGGGTCAAAGTGCCTGACTCGCTGATGGACTGGAGGGACGAGGGGTGCACTGTGGGGCCAAGGGAGCGGTATTGAGGGGGGTGGGAGGAAATCTACCCGGGGAGAGGGAGCACGGCGGCTTGGTCCTGGTGAGAAGATCTTGTTGTAAGTATAGGAAATCAGCAGCCATGGAGTTAATTTTCAGCTCCATTCTGTTCAGTTGCTGTGCTATTGAGCCGAAAAAGCTTAAGGTTTTAGGCAGGGGCTGAGAATGACTTGGGTCTTTGGAGGGAGAGGGACCAGGGGTCGGGGATTGGACGGAATCAGTGGGGTTAGGCGAGGGGAGAGGTTGGACACGGGGAGCCAGATTAGTAATTCTCCCATTCAAGGAGTTCAAAGGAGGAGTAGAGGGTCTACTGTCCATGTGAGGAGGGAGAGTAATACTAGGTAAGAAGTCAGAGTTCCAGGGAATGTCAATGAGATTAGCGGTGGAGGCAGGTTGTGTATGTGGGTGTGCGATGGCGGAGGGGGAGCGTGTAATGATAATAGGGGGGAACGAGTTTATAGGATCGGTGACGACGTTGGCCATGGGGATGTCACGGGGGTTGTCAGTGAGGTAATCGGTGGAGACCAGTTGTGTCTGTGGATGTGGGACATCGGAGGGGGAGTGTGCAGTGGTAGTAGGGGGAGAGTGACCACTGGATTGGAGATGACGTTGGACATGGGGGAAGTAAGGGTCGGGGGAAAAGGGACTGTGTTGGAGGAAGATGTAGTTTGTGAGGGAGGGTTCATATTATCAGGGGTCGAGCAGAGAGTGCCTGTGGGGATTTCAGCTGCGGGAGGGCTGAGGTTAGAGTCCGAGCTGTCAAGATCTAGATCGCTCCCCTCTGTGACATGTATGGTGTTGAAACAGTTTTTTGCTTGCTGTTTGAGAAGCTTTCCTCTAAACCGCGCCTCAATGGTTCTTAAGTTACCATTATGGGAGAGAGGCAGAGCGTCAGGGGCAGGTATGTGCAATGTCTGCAGAGGGCACACACCTTGAGGGTACACACCAAGCGGTGCATAAACACACTTTCGACTTATAGTCCTTGCTTATGCGAAGCAAGTTTGGCAGGAAAACAGGCACCGTTATTGCCAGCCTGGCTTCTTGTAAGCAACGACTATAAGTACAAAGTGCATGTTTACGCACCACTTGTAGGTTTTCTAAACACATGGAATAAAGGCATTTCTATTTACAATGCCAATATATCAAACTCTCGCAAATGCGAGATCGATTGCATTGCAAATGCTTGTTTGAATTGACATATGTTAGAAACCAGGACCTGTTTGCAGTGTCCCCCCCACTTTTTGCACCCATTTTGACTTCTAGATGCTGGTTAACTGACTGATTGTGCTCTAGGCACTGCTAACCCGACCAATGGCCTGTGCTCTGATTAAAAGTAAATGGTAATTAGGTATAATTATAATTGGTAAGTCCCTAGTATATGTTAGAGCATGTAGGTCTAAAGGTCCAGTAGATTTAATGTACTTAAGTGTGCACTACTGTGGTGCCTGCTGTCATTTTAAAAGCCAGCCCTGCCTTGCAGGCATCTTTTAAACTTAAAACATATGCAAATTCGTCTTTGGAATTAAAGGTACTTACAATTTCTCAAACTACCTTGATTTTACATATTAGTCACCCCTAAGGTCACCCCTAGGTGCCTCAGGTGTAGGGTGCCTTGTAACTATAAGCAAGGACATTTTAAAAGATGTTTTGTATGACCTGGTGAGGGAAAAACTGTCAATTTCGTTTTGCCCCATTGTAGCTCAATAGTTGCAAAGGCTAACATGGGAATACTTTATTAAAGTATACCTATTGACAGAAAGGAGCTAAAAATATACTTCAAAGTATAAAAATGCTAGTTAGAATAAATCCAACAACTTGCCTCAGTTAGATTTATTATAACTATCACAGAAAATAAGTTATAGAACGTTTGTTTCTGCAAGCCAAAGTCCAGCCTTCCAGCAGACCTGTTCTGATTGGTCAGCCATTGCCAGGCTGAGCAAAGCTGTCTTAATGAGGTGTGAAGTGGCCTGACTAAAGACAAAGGATTTCAAATGGGAGTCTAACTGCAAGCTGCAGAGCAAAAGGCATGAAAGGGGTGAAGTAGCCAAACTCATCTTCAAAGAGGAAATGACAGTTTAGGGCAGCACAGGCTCACCCCACACATCCTGCACCCCCATCCAGACAGGAGCCCCGTAATAAGATTAAAAGAGGGGCTGGAAAGGGAGTGTTAGGGAAACGTAGCCATACCAGCGTGATGGCTTAGCAAGATCTTGGCCTCCATTTTGGATCTTGGAAGAATAGGGCTTTCTAGTACAAGAATATGCCACACTTTGGAGGAAGTTGTCATACCTGAGCATGGCACTCTGCATCCCATTGGTTAGGGTTGCCCCTCTACTTGTCACCCAGGAACACTGGATAAAATGGAAGAGGTGCCTAGCAACTCAGATCTCTGCCTTGAAATTACAAGAAGAAGATGTACTGCCCTGATGGACCCTTAGACTTGCCAAGAGAGGACTACACTTATAAGGACTGCATCTGCTCCACACTTTGGTCTGCAGCCCAAATAGGGTTTTGCCTGTCTTAAAGGATAAGGAGTGACTCTGATCATCAACAAGTAGAAAAGTGCAGGAAGGGATACTTGCAACATCACCAATGAAGACAAGTCCAGCTGACAAGCAACGCCTGGATTTTACTTTGATTGACCAGGTGTATTGTGGAAGGTATAGTCCCAGACCCCAAGAGGCAAACCAGAGCTTCTGGAACCATTGGCTGGTGCTTTGGACCACTTTCTTACATTAAGAAACACTTCTGGAAGTAAATGTAAAGAACTCTTGACTTCGTCCCGGTCCAGCAGAACTCGTACACTAAGCCTTTGAGCTCTAGTTGCTTCTAAGGGCTAGTTTTACTTTTAATCTTTAAAAATCCATATCTCTGGTTCCCTACATTAGAATTTTGTTTGTTTTGCTGGCATTTTACTCATACAAATGTAACAATTTTTTTATAAATTGGTGTTGAGCAAAGGAATTATTTATTCAGACCTTGGCTGAACCGTATATTGTGATTGTGGCCTTATTACTCGTGGTAGGTACCTACCTACACCTACTAATAAACCACCTTCCAACAACATAAATTAATGATTTTCCACTTATTCTGGCCCTACGTGTAGCCCCCCACAGCTCCTTTCCATAGTGCCCAGCAGTGTAGCACTATAGCTGTTTAGATGTAAAAGGGTGCAGCAGAATGTTGCCTAGTAGGCTTTTCAGAGGGCGCAGGAGTATCACCAGCATTGTGCACTCACCTCGAAGTGAAAAGCTCATTTAGAATGGGAGAAGTATGATAAATTATATTAAAAGTTTGCTAAATTGGGCTACAGAATATTGTTTTCTTATTTGTGCAGTTTACAAGCAACTTTATTGGAATCATAATATTTTCTTCACCCCTTGAAATACATTTTATGTATGTTTCCTCCAAGTCTTCCACCACTTCTCAGCATTGCAACAGGGTATCTCTTTGTGTTTTTTGATTTAACTGTGACAGGAACCCACCTGCACTTGCAGTATCGGTGTAGAGTTTATTATTGTGATACGAGGCTGTGCAAGACAGGGCTGGCCAAAGTTGGCATACTAAAGAACTGAAGAGGATTGGTTGGATGGGTAGAGATAGCTACTGAGGTTGAAGAAGATCTGAAGCAACTACTGTGGTACGATGAGTCTAGCTTAGTGTCCAACATCATAAAGTTAGGCATGACCCACGTTTTCCACTGACAGTAAAGGTGTCAGGTAAATTTGAAACAACCATCCCTCAATAAGTCAACACTCAAAGCAACCACTAGTCACAAAACAGAAAATGGCAAACCACTGTCTGAAATACTTTATTCAGTGCTGAGGAAACATGTCGCAGATTCATGGAGGCATGCATTTTAATAAACCTCTTGAACACGTCTAAAGGAGCCAACCCTGGCAGTAGCTGCACCCCACTCAGTGAACCTCCTGTATTCAGCAGGTCTCAGGTAGTACTGGCGTCCTCTGTAGTTGGGTTCTTCAAAGAATATCCAGTGCCCCTCAAGCACATTGCAGGAGTGGATGTCATTGTGGTTGAACTTTTCGAAGACATTTGGGCAATCCTCGGTGAACTCCATCATCTGACCTCGAAAATCTTCTCTTTCAAAGACTCGAATTCGGAATAAACCACGGTACTGGCAAAAGGGGAAGACATAAAAGGGAATGTAAATGTGTGTTTTGTTATATACAATGTAATGTTATGTCACAAAACTGTTATAATTTACAATTTACCTGAGAATAAAATCATGTGGATCATTGTATAAAAGCTGACACTGAATACGCGTTAACTTTAGTGAGTCTGTAAAATGAAGTGTTTTGTTTGAACAAACAAGTGATTCAGTCCCCCTTGTCATTATCAACCATTTCACCAATAGGCCCTTCATCGATCAAAGTTACCATTAGGCCTGGGCGAAATTGCAATTACACTGCCATGATTGGAGAAATTTCGAGAATTTGGCATTAACCTTGCCAGGCAAAATTACCCCATTACACTTTGTTGTGTATGTATGTCATATTCACGGCAGAAATATAGCACAGGAGCGCGGGAACAGCATGACCAACCAGAAAGCGAGCGCCCATTGTTCGAGGCACTTGTGTTTTTGGTGCTATTATTTAAGCACAAAATGTGCATTTGCAGCCAAAATAGACACAAGAACACATTTCACACTAATATATAGCTCTAAATGGCAGATTTGTATTTCACATAATTATGTACAATTTTGCAAAATTTATTGTATTTTCACGTCACTACCCAAAAGCAAATTATGCGAATTTCGCACACCACAAATGATAGTCCAGATATGGAATTCTAGGGTTTTGACAGTGCACACCTATGTTGAACATTACAATGTTGAACATATGAACCTGTTTTCTGCAGAATGTAAGCTCATGGTTCCTATATGCACTTGCTGTGCAGTTTTGGCTACTGAATTAGCAAAATCAATAAGTGTGCCCCAGGCTATTAATGAGAAAACTAGACATTGCCCACATCGTTTTTCGATTTGCACTGCCTACAGGTAATTGAGAGGAAGCTGCATGTGCAACATGCCCTAACCCCAATCACATAAATTCTGAGATAAACTCCAAAATAGAGATTAATTAGATGTGGATATCAATAATGATAAACTTCATTGCCCCTCTTAAACCAGCGCATTAGTACCCCTACTCCTAACATCCTCCCTGGTACTCAAAAAAGTTAGGTGCTGCAAAGTGCCTTTCAAAGAATCTGGAATGAATATGGTGAAAGGACAGATTAGGACATATGAGACGTAGAATGCTGGGAATATTGAGGAGGTAGCTCGCAGGGAAATGGAAGATACAGAAAAGTTCCAGAAGAATTACATGTCCTGGAGTCAGGTGTGCAGCTTAAGCCACTATAAGACAAGCACACTTCCAGGTCAATAAGGACAGACAAGGTATTTAGAGGCACCATGTACAGAACTACCTTGTCTGGCAGCATAAGTGGTTGTGGCTACTCACATCTCATTATAGTTTGCACCTGAATTGTTCTGTTACTTCAATTTGTTGTATTTTTTCCCTGTTTGGCTCCGTGGATTTCCTAGTTCTATGATGTCCTGTTACCTGCCTTATTTAACCTATTGCCAGTTTCCTCCCTTTTCCCATGCTTCCTCCTTCCAGGTCGTGCAGTGTCTTTCCAGCTTTAGTTTGGTTCCTTTACTATTGGGTAATATTTACAGCATTCCATCTATTCACACCTGGCTAGTCCTGATTTCATCATCATCATATATAACTTTATTAGGTCATTTGTACAAAAACCCATCAAAGTATACAAAAATAAAACATGGATATATTTACAATTAAAATATTATTAAACCATTGCAAACACAAGTACAAATGACATCCCGAATCAGGTTAAAAAGACATAGGTACATGGATACATAGATACAATCGACCGAGTCATGCTTAAAAGGAAGTGCTATACAACCACCAAACATATAGGATACAAAACCGTGTGTACCAAGCTTGATATTTAAAATATGTATACAGCATAAATAGGAAGAAGAGTTAAATATGGCAACACAAATATAATAAGATTTTTTTGCGAAATAGCCAGAAGGAGAATAAAGAACGGCTAAGAGCAAAAATTATTGGCCCAGAAGTATCTGTTTTTAAAATTCTGAACGCAATCTGGTACTGCCTAGCACCCAAGTTGAGGCATATTGGTCTAATCCATCTCCTACGTAACTGCCGATTCTTGGGAGAAAAAAACAAAATGTGTTCTTCAGTGTCATCAACTTCACGGCAGGCAGGACAAGTGTCTAAAACTAGGCCGATTGCCTCTTTCCCTGGAAATTTCAATAGCAAGTTACCATATCTAAACTTAATATACAAACTTTTAGCAAGGGGGGGTGAAATCAGGTCAAGAAAAGATTCAAATAAAGAACATGATTTCATATTTAAAAAGTTAGATGTTTACTGTCCGCTTGTTTGGTTATTAGTATAATGCTCCCCCACAACCTTCCAATACATAGCTTTAAGGGTCAAGATGTCACGTCTAGTGGCCCTTTCTGGGTACTCCCACAAACCCATCATGTTCAGTAGTTTACACCATTTAGCAATATGTTTAAACCAAGGAAGATGTTTTGCCCCGTTGAGCGCCAGGACCTCCCGTAGGGAGTTACGATAGTCAATTAATTGGGGAGCAACTGAATAACTATGCTGTTCTTTATGCTGGTATTTTGAGGACAATCCTAAAATAATCTGGCAATCATTAAGACACTTGTCCTTTCCGTGGCCCAATTCATCAAGATTGGATCTTCTATTGATCCTGCTCCTGCCTAACTGCCTGCAAGCCCTTTGCATATTAGGCACAGTTGTTAATGATCTTTACAATACTTATTTTGTCTGTGCCTCTGTTCCTCATTGTTACAGAGATAGTTTACACTTACCTTTTCTGAAGAAGTCTATGACTGATCCTCAGATCAAGAGTAATTATGATCCTCAGATCAAGAGTAATTAGAGATCCATATCTTTGTTGCTGTATGCATCAAAAGAGAAGGAAATCAATAAACTGCCTTCATTCACCTCAATCACGCACAAACGTTCTCTGTTTGCCATATATGATGATTTTCTGATGCTTTTCAATAGGTGTGGCAGATCCACTTTTATCCTTTTAGAAATGTGTGCAGCATTTGAAGCCATAGTGACTTCTTGATAAGTCTTCTTTTCTACATCAATATCTGGACAGAGCTTTAGACTGGGCCTCGTCTTTCCTTAGCGAACATACTCAAGCAGCTCATATGGCTCCTTTTTGTTCAGCCCCACCGCAGTTTCATGTGGGTTTTCCTGAGGGCTCCTCATTAGGTCCTACTCTATTTAATCTGTATTTAAACAACTTGGCTACAATAAACAGGTCTTTCATCTTTTCTCTGATGCCATAGAGCAATGACACTTAGATTATTGCCTCCTTCAATAATGATGACATTTGGTGACTCCAGCATCAGTCCCAACACCTGTCTTTCTGCTAAGGCCACCTGGATGCAGGCAAGCACACTTAATGTCAATGAGACAAAAGTGGAGCTCTGATATTGGAGGACTACATACACTATGGCCCCAAACTGGTGGTCTTCCAAACTTGGACTCACTTATACTCCTGTTACATCTGCAATTAATTTGATTATTGTCCTTTATATCAATGTGTCTTTAGCTGAACAAATCAACAAAGTAACAAAGTAACAAACAAAGATCATGTCGCGATTCTTCAGCGTAGATCAGGAAAGATGGGTTTCCCTGCACCTACAGTTAAAGGCCTTTTTCCCTTGTATGCATGTTAACAGGTCTATTGGCAAATGGCGCACAGCGGACTACATGTCCCAGAATCCCTTGGGACGGAATGCTGGTAGATGGATAAGGAGACGCCTGGATTTCTGCTCCTATAAAGCCCCTCCCCTTCATAGGGTCGGGGCTTGACAATCTCACCAGTTTTTGAGTTCGAGTAAGTGGATGGTATTCCCCACTGGATTTCTGTTTTGGATTTGTTGTTTCCTACTGAAGTTGTTTCGACAAGCAAGGCAATTGCTTTCCGAGGCCCAGGCTTTCTATGAGGAGTTTTCCAAGTGGTTCACATGAAACTCTTTTCGTCAAGCAAGGCAACTGCTTTCCGAGGCCGGGCTTTCTCTGAGGAGTTTTCCAGCTGGTTCACATTAATCACCGTTGCTGACATCTCTTCATTCTGAAGTGTTTGAAGGGTTGCTTTCAAGGTCAGAGGATTCTGTTTTTTACCAATGCTGGAAACACAAGGTATTTAACCTTACTCGGAAAGGAAGTGCTGGAGTGCTCCTTCTGCTTTTTGAAACAGTTTAATTTCGTAATTATTTCCATGCTGGTCTTCTCTTTTGGAGCCTGTGCTTACAATCTACACTGTGCTTGCAAACAGTGGTTTGGCGCGCAATTGCTCAGTGGTATTGAAGTTGAGCTTGTGACTACTGCGTGCACAACTTTATTCCTTCGCTCTTATGCTGTGCTATTAACAGCGTTTTTATGCTTGTTTATGGTGCTATTCATAGTCCTCTATAGGCACCAGTTACCGTGACTTTGTTTGTTGATTGAAATTATCCTACTCTCAGCATGCCCTAAAACGAGACTCGCCTTCATTTTGGCACATCCAACTCAAAGTCAGAGGCTGACAGCAGGATTTTGGATTTGCAGCTGTCATTCAATACTGCATCCACCTGAATGTCAGCTGCTTCGATGAAAAATAATGGAGTATTAGGGCCTAAACAATGGATCTATGGCAAACATTTTCCGTTCATAGGTATTGCTCCATTATTTCTATTCTGGTTGCAAGTGATGAATCAACAGCAATGCAAACTCCAAACAGTACCTGTGGAATCATGCGGCAGGACCGGATGGAGTCACTGTGGCTCATCCACTGGGAAAAATCAGGATACTCCCCTCGCTTCACATAGTATTGGTTGCCTCTGTAGTTGGGGTTCTCATACAACATCCAGTTGCCATTATCCACCCGGATGGAGTTGCAACGACTGACATAGGAGTTGAGTTCAGAGTAGTCAGAGCTGCACTCATAAGAGCGGCCCTGAAAGTTTCGGTCTTCGTAGAAGGTGATCTGTTGGGATAAAGACAAGATCGTAAGAACATTCATCTAAACAGGGTCCTGCTTCCATCCCTTTAGCAAAAGCACTGTTGATACCAAGCATGCAAACCAAGATCTAGCTGAAAATAGCATTTTAAGCTGCATCCACACTTCTCTGGCTCTTATCAGGGAAGGGTACTCTTGTCACTCTCATTATCTTCCATATTTCAGATCTAGAGGAGTATTGGAACCTTGTCCTTGAGGTGAACAGAGGAAGAGGAGTCATGAAAGGAAGAGTCGTGCAGCACACTAGTCATTTTTGTGTCTGGTCTTCGGCTTGCTCATAAGTGATGTGGCAGTGGGGTGAGTAGTAGTTAGATAGAATGTCTCGTTTTAACATCCATGTATTTTTGCAACTGCCTGGGTGCAATCCCACAAATGATGTAGGTGAAATTACATTTTTTTTTTACATTTACATAAATCTCAGGTCAGTGAGGTGAATAGCTTTTTTTTCTAAGAGTTTTATATAGCGTGAACTAGACCCGATACATCGGGTATCAGCACGCTTTACATAGCACCAGTTTTGTTACACAAGGACACATTCAGGCAAGCGTTGTTTCCGAGACTGGAACCCGGTTCCCCAGCTTCGAGGTCGACCGATCTAGTCGTAAGGCTACATCCTCTCCTTTTCTGCAATCACTCCTTTTATGCAAAGCGTTGTCCTATGGCCATATATGACAACATGATTATTGCTTCCCCTACCTGCAAGCTTGCTAAAGATACTTATTATACAGAAAAAAGAGTCTTCCTTTGGGCGTCCTATGAAACCCAACCATAGTTCTTAAATGGGCATTCTGAGCCGGTGCTTAGAGCTAGTCTATGGGTTCATTTACTCTTTTTTGAGGAATCACAAAAATGCCCTGGTGTAAGCCGTGAATTCTATTAAAATATATTTCACGGTGCACGTTCCTTTTCCCTATCCATGCACATACACAGTGTCCGCAGTTGGACCATCTGCAACCTCTGGGTTTAGATGGACGGTGTTCTCCTTGCTAATTGGTCCCCATGGAAATCATTTAATAGTGAGGAAATCATCGTCCCTATCACCTGAAAACATGTTGGAGTTTGTGGCACTTTCCCACCATAAATATGCACACTTTTGGAGCACACTTTACTGTGCATTTAAGTTGGGAAAATGCATTTCGAACGTTTGCAAATACTCGACAAGTTCTACTTTTGTTAGTGTTCCCTCAATTCTCTAAGGCCACCGATCTTCCTCTTTTTTGTCATCGTTTCTGACATTCTGGCACCGGAACATATCTTCCATGGACGTCGGAAATTCCATCTTGGCACTTCTAATCCATAGGTGTCATACATGTTGAGATGACACTTCTTGTAAACTTATCTAAAACTAAGGTGTGCAAACCGTGCTTTGTACAAACGTAATAATTTAAGCTCTCCACATGAGGACAAAACAAAGAGTATTAAACTGACTCAGTCCCATAGATCACCCTTTTTCTAGAAAGAAAACACAGTTATTTACTTTACACATTTTCTAAAGCCAATATTAGACACAGTGTAGGAAAATTCAGGTAAGTGGTGTTTATTAAACAAAATATGCACGAGGCATTGTTCATAAAGCTATTTGCATATCAGAATCTGTGAAACACGCCCACCATCATTATTATGAGTGCAAAACTACTGTCGTAATTCACAGAACTCATTCTCTCCAAAAGGATTTACTCCCCACAAATGTTTCAACGTTTGCTATCATGGGAAGTAAGCATTCCAGGACGGAATTCGTGGGTTTTCACGGACCACTAACAAACCGGTTCATACCCTGCAAACGTTGTGTGATTTGCTTTTGTCAAAATCATTTTTATGAGTTTCAAGCAGTAAGAAATCTACAGCCATGTAAAGAGGTACAGGAATGGAGATATTCTTCTGCTATTATTTCTAGCACTTGTCATCCATGTAGGGCAACAGACTATTTCTACTGTCTGAGCATGTGTGTGTTTTTAACTTAAAAGAATGACTAGATGGAGCATTCATGTTGTCATCTGTCCCACGGATCAGGGTTCTACAGTTCAGTTTCGTTTCCAAGACAAGAGAAGCTGGAGAAAATGTGAGGTAAGATTTGGTTTTACTGAGAATGTCTAAATATAGGATGAGCAAGAATGGAAGGGTAGAACTAGGGCAAGACCTGAGGAGTACGGCCTATGTGCAGAGCAGAGGGCATCAGAGTGCCATGTACCTTACTTTCCAGTGTATTCAGTCTTACATGCCAGTCCTTCATATTGGCATGTGAAAATGGCGGCCGTAAAAGGACATAAAGACAAGGAGTCTTGATTGATGATTTTGGGATCTGGTGGCGGGAGCCAGCCCTGTGTGAAGTATCCTCTGGGCTGGCAGGCCTAGGCTTGCCCAAGCCCTTTCAGCATGTATGACCTTACGCATTAGTGTGATGGTATAGCAAGAGCTTGGACGTAAGGGGACCAAGAAGAGGAGAGGCATTGCATGGGAGAAGTCTCCGTGGATGTATTGCTTGGAGGGCATAATTGAGGAAGAGGGATTTAGCCATCATAGACAATCTTTGTTTACTAGCTTTGCTTGGTAATAAGGAATGCTCTAGGAGGTATGATAGATAAAGTCTCACACTATATATGGAGGCTAATGCACATAGAGGTTGGTTGGGGACTTATTTCTCATTAGAGGCTCTGTTCAGTGATGTACTTGTTCATTTTTCTCAATGTTTTCACCAAAATGCCTGGAGTTGCAAATCCTGCTGCCACCCCAAAACCTGCCTTTGGCATGAAATGTCAAATGAGCTTGGATTCCTTAAAAAAAGATTGTCAACATCCACTTCCTGGTTTGCCCAGGACCAGAGAGTGTTTGAAAATTCTGTCAGACTTGCCCAGAAGCTATAGGAGTTTTCAACCTCCTCCAATCAGGAAGCACATGGGATCCCCTGTTTACCCTCCCACTCTTTTACTGCAGGCTGTAGTATCATAGACCGTTACTAGAGCTCCTTGTAAAGTCCTAAGAAGGCTTAAATGGCAAAGGGTGTTAAAATCTAGCCCTGTGAAGATAAGGCGGTATATACTGACTCCACATCAACATATAGCGCTGGGCTGAATAACTGAAGTATTTTCTGTTTAAAATCAGGTGTCTTTGTTGAACTTCTGCATCACCTGACATTTTTAAAGACCATGAACTCTGCCCGCTCTACTACTCCCGGCCAAGGTCAAGACGTCACTGAAGGGTACAACCTAGCCTGAGACAGGGCAATACATGAGCGATAGCTACCTGCAGTCCATTCTGTGTGAGCATTTATGTGGTGTGCATGTAAAGTACGTGGAGTTAGGTTATGAAATTTACTATTTGGAAGCATCTCAACTAAAAACATTTCAGCAGATATTTTTAGACTAATTTTATTTTTGTGTGTATGTTGTATCCTTCTTTGTCTAGTTCTGAAGTTGGTGATATTCATAGAAATGCTAATATACATTATTTTCTACACTATAACCCAAACCATTGGACATATTTAGCAAACATTTAAATAAACACAGAAAGTTAACATAATAAATATTTTTTTTAGGTTGATGGAAATGTGTTTAGTTTTTAAACATCTGACTTCTGTGGAACCCCACATAACCATTACTGGAATTCTGTGACACCCACTGAATATTAGAATTTGGCCACATCTACGAGTCATCAATCGAAACACGTGTCCACAGCTTAAGCAATTTCAGTGATTTGCCCCTTCAAACAACACACAACAATACAGAAACAACCATTCATCAAACAAATACACAAATTATAAAATTTCATTTAATTGACAAATATGAAAAAAAAAATCAACATTTTAATTTTAATGGTACGGTTGTGGCTTTTCTACATTTAATTGTGGACACCCATCGTCCATACTATATTCTGGTTGATGTATTTTACTGCTCCAACTAATCAATCTGAGGACACCAACTTAATTTTTAATTCCTTCATTTTTGCGGAACATTTTAAACACTTCACTTTTACGTTTTGCTTCTTTATTAATATACATTTTCTAAGCAGTCTCATCTCCCCTGAGAAGGTGTTGTGAAACCCCAGGGGTCCCCGGGACACAGATTAAGAAACACTGTTCTAAAACATACTAGACATACTGGTTATCACAAAATTGGCAGCCCATCATATGTTTGGGTACACTTTCTCCACAAGCGATCACAGCAACACAAGCTGAGCACAGTGATTGCTAATGTTCACAAGTCATAGTGTTGTCTGATGTGCACAGTCAGTTCTACACAATGGGACATGGTTGGTAAAAAAAGGATACTCTAGAAAACATTTTATTTAAAGTTTGCACCATGTGCCAGCTCTAAACCCAATAAAATATATTGTGCTCCAGTGACCTAATCAGACCACAGCAAAGAAGTTCAGAACACTTGGCTGGCTACCTGCTCATCTTTTTCAGGTGCTCTAGCCTCAATCTAGAACTCTCTACCTCAGGACCCCAGATGATTAAAAGACCACCTACAATTCCACGAAAATGTAAGCACCAACCCATTCAGGCTCCAGCCTAACCTATAACATCTACTCAGTCTTGTAGTCTCTTCTTCGTCTTACGTCTTTTCAACCCAGCCCTCCCTTTCTCTCCTCTTTTCCCTTCTCCTCTTCCTTGAATTTTCGCTCACTCCTTTTTCACCTCACACTTCTCCTCACCCTCCAGATCTATAATCGCCCCTTCTCTTCACCTTATCCTTTATCACTGTATCCATGTATTTATTTATTCCTTATCGGCCTCTGTGCCCTGCCCTGCTTGGTGCTTCAAACATTTTGCTGTTGCTGACTGTAGCTAGCTCGAAGTTCATTGTTTCACTTTTTTTGTAAATAGTTCCCGATCTCTACTTTTATCTAAAGATATGCAGATTTGTACTTGCTGTTGTGCTTTGACACCCTACTAGGTAGACTTGTGCTATACAAAATGTTAAATGATTAACTCAATTGGAGCAACAGATCTTGTCTCATAGCACCTAGTAGGGATTTGTACCTCAGCAGCCACTCCACCTCTCTTTGAAATTCATTGAAGAATCAGGGACCAGATGCAATTCTCATTTACATACAGTGTGGAGTAAAGGATATGTGCCAGTCTTCATTTACATGTATTTTGCGTTGGGCGTCTGTTACAATTCTGAAATGCATTATGATTTGAAGGACAACACATTTCAATTAAATTATAGGCTTGGCCCCTAATCACATTGAAACACAGTAGGTGGCAGTTTTCCCATCACATTGCAATGCACGCCGTCTTAAAAAATCAGCTGTTTTAACAAAGCTTTGTGTAAGGGTGTGTGCATGTGACATACAGCTTCGGTTGTGTAACGGCACGTTACCCTATAAAATACTATGCTTAGACTAACTGCTAAACTTGTCATGTATTGTATGTGTGCTGTACATAGGAGCAAACACAATTTGTGGAAAAGTTAGGAGAAACGAAAACACATCTCCTTGTTATCACCTTTCACATGTAGGTACTTTTTGGCATAAAACACTTTTTAGGAATGAACCATCCATTCGACGCACCTCTGTCACAAAGTAATATCAACTACTAGGAAGCGCTATGTGGGTTATTTATAGGAACTCTTTCCAGTGTAATACAATTGCTAGATGGTAAATACTTTATCAAGACTTTGTGCCGGTTTGTGTCATTTAGGGTGACTTTGCACTAGTGCATAAATCCACCCGTGCATCTTACTCCGGAAGTGGAGGCTAAAATCGTCATTAAAGAAAGAAAGTGTAAATCATTTAAACCATTGAAAGTGGCGTCCATCTTTGAACTCATTGAGATGTTTTCTTACCTTTCCCATTGTGGCTGTGACAGAGAGACGCGTTCCTCAGTGCTTCCAAGGGTAAAGCGCTCCTCCGCCTATATATATGTAGCGTGTGACCCGTTGGGTTGCTGCTGCATGCTATGCTGAAAGGGGTATTTCTTTGTTTAGTAACAGCAGCGAGTATCTCTCTCGCTTTTTCTTTTTACTACTACTGTGCATCACAGACATGCCTGTTCTTTTGTTCACTGCTAGAGAGAATGTGCTGATGTACATACAGTGCAGTCAAGTTTATACCCCACACAATGCGTTAGTACAGTGCTGGAATAAACACAATGTGGCCCACTGCCACCACAGACTGCTTTCTGTCCTTTTGTGTTATAAATCCGTGCTTGGGTGGAAAGTTTGATAACATGCAAAATACCTTTCTTTCTCTTTTTCATTGTTTAACCTAACAGCAGACATGCTTTTCTGTAGCTGCTAGAGTTGCAATAAAAGGGCAAACTGTTACAGAAATATGATTGCACTTTTGTGTTTTGTTACAGTTATGTGGTAAGAGCACATAGACTGCTAGGAAGTCACTAACCTCTGAATAACAGCTTCTATAGACCATAGTGAACTTTCACAGCAGTAAAGCTATTTTTTTAGGTAAGTCCAGGACTAGGCCAAGCTCAAGGAGTAACCCCCGAGTAGTGATGTGGGAAACCAATATACAAAATGGTACTTAAAATAGTAATGGCAATGCTCATGCAAGGTGCATTATGGGCTTTGTGGTAAAGAAAAACGGTGCAGGAAATCAGAAACAACAGCACCGAATGAGGATTCCGTACACAAGTCTTCAACATGTTTGGAATGAAACCCAGTGGTTAATGATTGATGTTGAATGCACATCAAAACCATGCTCTAACATGGATAGATTACCTGCCTAGACGGAGAATAAATATATGTATCATACTGGTTAAGTAAACATTGGCTTTAATGAGAGCACTGAGTGGTATGGACAAGTGGTCAAATGTGATTACTTTTTGCAACCCCTTGTGAAGAGAATTCCTTCATGCCTTCAAGACACAAGAGATGTTTTAAATTTGATTGTGAATACAGAGAGAAGTGACGAGATCAACATCTTGATGACTTTAGACGTGGTAGCATTATACACAAACATCCCCCAAGAAGCTACTCTTAGTGTCGTGGAGACACGTTTACAGGCCGAGAATTGGACCTCGCAGACACCGATCAGCTTCATCATGGACTGTGCCACCATAGCAATGTGAGAGAACTTCTTCTTGTTTCAAAACACCCTATACCACCAGATCCAGGGCACTTCAATGGTAAGTGCATTGCCCCCAGCCTGGCATGCCTGTACGTGGCTGAGTTCGAACATACAAACATCCACAACAACAACCCATACTCCAACAACATCCTGGTTAGGGGTCGCGACATAGACGACATTCGTGTTTTTTGGAAGGGAAATGAAGCTACCTGCAACTACTTCTTTGAGTGGATAAATACACTGAACCCTTTCCTAAGGTTCACACAGACAGTTTCATCCACAGAGATCCATTTTATGCACCTCACCATCACATTGGGGAACGGTGTAATATCAACTAACACTTTCAAAAAGCATACAAATTGCAATAATTCACTGCACTACGTGAGTCACCACCCCACGGCCCTTCGGGACAACCTCCCGTTTGGCCAATTTCTACAGCTACGCAGGAACTGCATCTCTAACTTCAAGAATGAAGGGTCCTCACTGAGCACTTAATAACAACCGAGAGGCATTGCCTGAACCCAAGCTCAAAGAGGAAGAAGATGTCCAAATTCAAACAGGATACAGTATGTGATTAGAAAACAATGGAAGATCATTCAATCTGGCAACCTGGGCATCCCAATGCCACGCTTGGCAATGAAACACACTAGTAACCTACGGTATATGAGGGTCCATACACGTCCACCTGTGAAGCAAAAACAATCACAAAGCACACTTTGGAATTTGACTCCTGTCAATGGACATTACCCCTTCGGTCAATGCAGGGTTTGTTGCCTGACAAAGCATACAAGAGAAGTAACCATCAGAAACAACCAGATCTGGACACAACGTGCTCATACCAACTGCAATACCAAGAACCGTATCTACCTAATCGAGTCCCCATGTCCCCTTAGATATGTGGGGATGACCAAAAGAGCAATAAAGGCTCGCATCATCGAACATCGTAGCAACATCTGATGTCTAAGAAACACCACGGAAATGAGTGCACACTTCATTGCTCATCCACACACGGCTGAGGAAATATACTGGACGGTGCTGGAATCCAACACAGCCTGGAATAAACAAATTCTTTGAAGTGGAGCAGCGCTGAATTTACCGCCTCTCGTCCATAAGCTTAGGCCTAAACGACGAGATTCCATGGAACGAACTGTATACGTAACCTACAGATACTGTGTGTAGAACCATGTCTGTACTAATACATTTTCTTTCTAGACCAGGGGCAGATCAGATGGTAGATGAGGAACCCATCATGCCGATGCCAGTTTATCCTTATCATTATTTTTTTTTGTTTTTACACACATCCCCTGAAGACCTGTGAAATAACAACCAAAGAGATATATGAGAGGGGTTTCAACAGGACTCAGACCACACGACCTGACTAGCCAATACCTCTACTCTTCCCAGGGGTAGTAGTCTCATACTACTGTGAGTAACAAAACTACCAACAGATAGACAATTCCCTAAACGATCAAAGATGGCCACCACGTTATCCACAAATCATACAGCCATTGTGTCGAACGGGTGAACGGTATTACCCCAAATTTGGCAGGGAGAAGGGTCATGGTCTAGAAAGCACGTTTTTGTTTATTTGGTGTAAATCGGTTCAGTAGTTTTGGAGAAATATCGAAATTTGCAGATATCGATATTTGTGATTTCTGCCATCTGATTGGCTGAGGAGTTATGAGCACGAGCTTGCTGCTTATTGGCTGCGAGCTGTTGCAACTAGGAAGTGTTGGCAGCCATTTTGTGATTCCGTTGAAATGAGTAAGGGGAAAAAAGGGCGAAAAGAGTAGGAAACAGGAGGATAGGAGCACTGTAACCTCTATGGGGGAGTGCAAAGCAAAGTAGTCACTCCTACCAGTCTGAAAGTGCGGTGTTGCTCAGAGTGAAATGGTGCTGAGATGAGATGCTGCTACACTTGGGTATGAAACCAAGAGCCTAAACCGTGAGCTCATTGCTGTTAAGTGATGTGCTCTGGTCTTTGTAGCACACCTGTGCAAGTAGTGTTAGTAGGTGTTTATACCATGCAGGGAGTGGGAAGCGAACTACTGACCTCTACCAAGCGTTTATACTATATCGGAAATGGGAAGCGAAGTACTCACGCCTACTGGTGTGAAGATTCAGAGATCAAACCGGGCTGATTGCTGTAAAGTGATGGGCTCTGGGCGCTGTAGCATACTGGCCGCTGTAGTATAACTGTGTAAGTAGTGTTAGTATGAGTTTATACTATACAGGGAGTGGGAAGCAAACTACTCACCCCTACTGGTCTGAAGACTTGGGGATTAAACCATGAGCTCATTGCTGTAAAGTGAGGTGCTCTGGGCGCTGTAGCATACCTGTGGAAGTAGTGTTAGTTTGCGTTTATACAATACAGGGAGTGGGAAGTGAACTACTCACCCCTACCGGTCTCAAGACTCGTAGATGAAACCATGAGCTCATTGCTGTAAAGTCATGTGCGCTGTTAGATCTGGGGGTCTCTAGTTGGCAGAGGTAGGTACCAATGTCCAAATAGGGACCCTTGCTTCTAGTCAGGGTAAGGGGGATACACTCTTTAGATAACCCCTGCTCACCCCCTTGGTAGCTTGGCACGAGCAGACAGGCTTATCAAAGGCAATGTGTAAAGTATTTGTACTAACACAGTGAAAACACCACAAATGGACTCCACACCAGTGTAGATAAATAAAGTACTTTTATATAAACTACACAAGACCAAAACGACAAAAATCCAACATACACAGTTCAAGAATATGGTTTCAAAAGGAGTTCTTAGGTTAGTGTCAAAATCATTCACCTTAGCGTCAATTTTAGCCAACAGTACCTGGTGATGCGATAAAAGTTCTTAGCGGCGCTCAGGCATTGAAAAACAAGCAACAGCGTCAGTCCTGAGACCCTGAGGAGGCGATGCGACAACCCCGCTGCACGTAGCGGGTGTGGGCAACGAATCCGGTCTGTATGGGGAGTGAGGCGATACTTGTATGGATTCCAAGGCGTAGCTTTTCCGGTAGAAATGTACTCGCTAAGGCACGATGCGACAAAATTCGGCCCGCTAACGAGCGGGGCGACAATTTCACCAGCGATGATCTGGGTTGGCTCTGTGACGATATTCGCAGTGATAAAATTCTGCCCGCTAACGAGTGGATCGGCGATCTTAGCTGGCTCTGCGACGATGTTCGCAGCGATAAAATTCGGCCAGCTAACGAGCGGGGCGACGATTTCATCAGGGTTGGTCTTGCTCAGAGGCAGCAGGCTCTGCGACGATCTCGCAGCGATAAAATTCTGCCCGCTAACGAGCGGAGCGGGGATCTTGGCTGGCTCTGCGACGATGTTCGCAGCGATAAAATTCGGCCCGCTAACGAGCGGTGCGACAATTTCACCAGCGATGATCTGGGTTGGCTCTGTGATGATATTCGCAGTGATAAAATTCTGCCCGCTAACGAGTGGATCGGCGATCTTAGCTGGCTCTGCGACGATGTTCGCAGCGATAAAATTCGGCCAGCTAACAAGCGGGGCAACAATTTCATCAGGGTTGATCTGGCTCAGAGGCAGCAGGCTCTGCGACGATCTCCCAGCGATAAAATTCTGCCCGCTAACGAGCGGAGCGGGGATCTTGGCTGGCTCTGCGATGATGTTCGCAGCGATAAAATTCGGCCCGCTAACGAGCGGGGCGACGATTTCACCAGCGTTGATCTGGCTCAGCGGCAGCAGCGGAGCGACGGAAATTTTCTCGCTAGGCCGGCTGCGCGTGAAAAAAGTGTAGATCCTTTGCTTCTTTCTTCTTGGTCAGCTTCCCAACAGCAGGCACAACTTCCAGAGGCCCCACAATTGGATCAAGCACTCTAGGAAGGGCGGAACTCACTCAGCAGAGTTCAGGGGGAAGCTGGGGGTGAAGTCCTTTTGTTCCTGGGACTTCTTAACAGGAGGCCAGCTCTTCTCAGGCCCTTGGAGATCTCTTCAAGCAAGGGGGCACAGCAACAGCAAAGTCCTTCCCCTCTCCTTGGCAGGAAAGCAACTGCAGGTCAGCCCACAAACACACAGCAGGACAGTCCTTCCTCTTCAGTCTTCCAGCTTTCTCCTTGGCAGAGGTTCCTTCTTGATTCCAGGATGATCTACTTTTCTGTAGTCTGGTTCCCAATACTTATACCCCAAAATCCTTTGTCCTCTGTAGGCAGATGGGCCTTGGCCTAGTCAGAACCAGTTCTGGCCAGTCCTGGATCACTCTGTCTACTTGGTTTCTTCTTTCCTTTGAGAGAGAGGGGCAGGGTCGTCAGCCGCCCAGCAGGGGGTGGAGCCAGCATTGTGGAAGGCAGGCACAGCCCTATTCAGGCCCTGGTGCTACTCTTCCCACCCATCTACAGGGGAATTTCTCAATTCAGCCCTGGGCTGACTCATCCAGCCTCTGGGAGCCACCCCTGTCCCTGTCACTCACAAACCAGACAGCTGGTAGGATTTAAATTTTGGGATTTTGGGCTTCCTCTGCCTCTTCACTACACTTTGGTCGCTGTACAACACGTGTGCAAGTAGTGTTAGGATGCGTTTATACTAATTCTGTAGTTATGCAGTAACCAATGCATCATGGCCCTCTGGAGCGCCACCTCCCAGGCGCAGCTCAAACTATTTCCTGGGGTGTGCATTCGCGGAACATTTATGTTTGCTAATACTGGGCGGGAGCATGGCTTCCACCCTGTGATAGCAAGTCCTTGTTTGCCTCATTGAAGCGAGAGGAGGAAAACCTGAAGCGGGGTCTCAACCGTTCATTTAAATGAGCCCCATGGTGGGTAATGTTCCAGGGCCAATCCTAATATTATATTGCGGGGTCTCTGCAGCACTGGGGACCTTAATCTCAGGCGTGGGAGGGCACAGAGATGTTTCGCAGCCTAGGGGATCGCCACCTCCCTGGGTATTGTTTAGTAATTGTTCGGGGGGCTTCGAGGCCAACTCAAGTCTGGGGACCGCCACACTCTAGGTCTTTACTTAAATATGCAGGGTGGGCAGAATTTGCGAAATTCACTTTTGCAAACTGTCACGAAAATGTTAAAAATCTCCGCAAACACGTGGAAATATCGCAAAGACGCGGAAGTTTTTTCCCGCCCATTTGCGGTATTTTCTGCGTGATCGCGGCTCGCCAACTTACCCATGCGGTTGCTCATGGGAGAATGACGTGTTCGAGATCTCAATCATCTCATGCTCTCGCGGTGCATTATCGCGAGAAGAAAGACGTGACCGCGCGACAAATGACGTTAATGCGGGCGCGAACTGTCGCGAGACAGCGCAAATGGCTACCAACAATCCAACATCTCGTGGAGAACGTGACCGGATCGGGAAAACTTGTCGGCGAACGCGGGGATTCAGGTAAGGCGATCGCGCGTACGTGAGAATGTATTTTTTTACAGCGCGAGCAAGAAAAAAAATTCCTGTAAGTTGCGGAAATTTTGACTTTTTCGCACTCTCCTCGGATCGCGAAAATGTCAAATTATCGCAATTTCCAAATGGAATGTTAGCCCAGGCCTAGTGGGCGTTGCCAGTCCCTGAAGCCTCGGTGGCCCTAGGCAGTGCCTTATTGGTTCTGTAATCACATGGGCAGTACTCATGGTGTTATAAAGTGATACACTCATAGAACCCTTGCAGTTGAAAAATTACCTAGGCTTCATTTATGTAATAGTCTGTTGGTTTATATTTGGTAGGTGCACCGCAAAATAACAAATGTTTTCCCTCATAACCTCCTATCAACTGCCGCTTTCCACAATAAACTACAGACAAGTGTTGTCAGAAAAAGAAGACCCACACACTCACTTATTTATTGGTAAAAAAATAACTTTTATTAAAACAGCACAAATAAATAGAAACGCAACTTTATTCGAACAAACAACAGTAAAACATGAAATAAGTGGGTGGGACTCCACCAGGAGCAGCATACAAAACCTGCAAGACAAAAAAGAAACATAAGTATGTGTGCCATGTCCAAGAGAAAAAGAAAGGTAGTCAGAATGAAAGGAAAAAAGTGAGTATGGGTCTTGATACCACGATGGAAGGCGTCAGAATGCCCAGGGCCTCATCACGGGCTGAGGATCCACTCCGCCGATTTTGGTGCCACTAACCCAGTGTCTGAAAAGGGAGACATAATATAATGCTGGAAACATCTTTAGGTAAATGAAGGTTTATTTCAAGCTTAATAGAGAACACCAGTTGAGTGCATCCTTCCTTCTTCAAGTACGATCTACCAACTGTTAGTGGTAATCCTGATTCAAAGAGGAGTTGGAGAGTACGAGAATACACAAGGTTAAATAATGATATGTTATGCCAACGTTCACATACAAAGGAACAGAGCGCATGCTAGAAGCATAATGTGCGCGTGCAATGCAGTGGCGCAAGCCTGTGTGCATGTACACTTAGTAATCAGCTCACTACAGTGCTCAAAGAGCCAACGCCACTTGTCTGTAGGGAAGCGCTGCCCGCTGGCTCAGGCCTACAGTACGGTCCAGCAGATCCTTAAAATGAGACAGAGATGTGACTGAATGAGGTCAGAGATCACATCATTACGCACTGCAACATCGCTTGTTTGCACATGCACACCCAGGCTGATGCACCCCACCCCTCCTGCCGCACTGCGCTCAATTGCAGCCTCTGTGCACCCAGGCCCCACTGCTCACCTGCTGTCATTGGTGTGTGTCCAAACATGACGGCCAGCAGAGTTCACAATTCAGATCTAGTTTTGATTGTCAGGATGGTGTACCCCTCATGGATCCCTTTTTTTTAAATTGCGCATTGTGATATGCAAGGTGGATGCGGCCATATCACCTGAGGCACTGTGGAAGAACTGGGACATGTGGCGTCGTCGTTATCCTATTTATACGTACGCAAAGTGGGCTGGGCTTCCGTATGCCAGGCCAGTGTAGGGGTGTGAATAATTATTCCAGGGACCTGGGAGTTGTTCAGTTCCTGCCTGGGCAGGAAGTGTACTTATGTGTGTGTCCCTGTTGTAGTTTTGACATCGCACAATCCGCAATTTACATTAATGTAGCATGTGCCGGGAGGGCAGCAACTATCGCTAATGAGATGCTGTCCAAAAAGATTGAATGGACAACATCAAATGTCGTTTTCAAGCTTGTGGATATGCGCAGACACGCATGTCAATGGTGTGCGGTATTATTGAAAGTGTTGCTATCGCGAAGCGCACACATGTGAATGTGGTGGGATGGAGGGAGGATCAGCAGTGAGGCTACGTCATACACAGTGATAACGCTCATTACAGTCAAGCAATGCAAGTCAAATGTGGATCTGAAAGTCTCACATATGACACAGCAAAAAACGTTGTCAAAAAAGCTCTCTAAGCAAAAGAGGTGTCTCTCATCAAACGCTGTAGAGAGAATGACTAAAATGGGTGGGTCCTCCAACTGTTACAATGGGAAATGTTATGAACAAATCAAATGCTCTTTTTTAAGGTCACATGGCAATCGTGCACCGAGCGCGCAAGGAGGCCACACCAGACGCGATTTTGAGAAAATATATTTACCATAATATAAGTTTGTTACAGTTAGAAATATATAAATGTTTAAAATATTTTAGATTATCTCTTGCTTTCATATACACTTTAAACTTATTTAGATATAGCTTTGAGACATAAAAAAAAAATTAGGGAATGGCGTACCCGGTGCCACACTATACGTCTATGATGTAACACAGGGCCTGGCAGCGTGCGCTCGTCGCATAGGGAACGCGCAGCCGGCGTGACCCCATACGTATATAACGTGACTCACAGCTTGGTACCACGCACCTGTCGCATATCCAAACTAGAAGCTGGCGCGACCTTATACGTATATATGATGTTAGGCGGGACGCGGTGCCACGAAGCCGTCGGATACGAAATGCACATCCTTTCCGAGTTTAGCAATATGGCTGATAGGATTCGTGTGCTGATGGAGTTTGTTACACTACTGGGTGGGGAGTCCAGTTTTCTCCCCCCCAAAAAAAGATATACATACTTTTATTTGAAGATATAAAAAATTACATAATTAAAAAAAAAGGATAATAGAGTTCCAAAATATTACACACAAAAAAAAGAAAAAATATAGGTTTTATAAATATTAAAATATGAAATTAACATTTAAAAAACCTTTGCAATCACTGAAAACACCATAGGTTTTACAGACGTTATAGTTAGTTGGACATTTGACTCATATAAAACCAGAGAAATTCACTGGCGTGCCTGCAAAGCACTGGTGATGACGCCACATATTACATCACTCATGACATAGTCAGTGACGTCACTGATGACATCTCAAATTACATCACTGATGACATTATCCACGTGATGATCTGATGCACATACTGATGCCCTAATATAAACTTTGATACATGCACTCTAAAATACAGACTACTATTTTTTAAACCATACACACAACAATGCCAGATACTACATACCACCGACTATTTCCTAGGTCTACACACACATCCAGTCACTTATACATGCAGTTACTCATCAATACAGTACTATAATATGCACTCATACACCTATACATACAGTCACACTCTGCCACTCATCCATAGAGTTACTCACACACCTAGTCAGTCATGCAAAGAATCAATCACATACCCATTTACTCATGTATACAGTTATACACATCAACTCAGTTATTTATAAACACACCACATCACTTATTTATGCAGATACTAACACATACTTACTGTCTTATACAATCACTGATACAAGCAGATGCTCATTTATACACCCACTCTTCAAATAACTTACTTTTACGTATAGTCATTTATATACTCCAACACTCACATATACTGCCTTAAAACATATGTAGTTACTCACACATATACCACTGAGACATTCATTCACTCACCAACACACCCATACACAATCTAACTCACCTATATAGCCCTTCCCAGATGCACTTTTGAATCCACACAACCAGTGAATCACCCACTCAGACATCTATGCACAGAGTCACACACTCCCTCATCCACTTACACAGACACTCAGGCACCCATACAGATACTCAGACAACAAGCCAATAACCCATATAGACACTCATGTAGCTACTCACCAACCCATGCAGCCGCTTATACACCAAATGAGACACTAATACAGACTTTCACACAGTTTAGTCTCTAACCCATGCATTCAGTAACACATGTTCAATCATTCACTTATACAGTCAGTCACACACCTACTAAATAATCCATTTAGGTACTTGTAAATCCACTCATTCTTCAATACACCTTGGCATAGATATTTATGAACAATATTTAAACTTTACAGAAACACACATTCACTGGATGATGTCATCAGTGATGTCAGCGGTGATGTAATTTGAGATGTCATCAGTGATGCCATCAGTGCTGTCACTGACCATGTCATGAGTGATGTAATATGTGACATCATCAACAATGCATTGCTGGCACGCAAGTTATAGTTAGCTCAACTAACTAACAGGCGAATTTCTCTGGTTTTATATGAGTCAAAGTTACAACTAACTATAACGTCCCTGAAACCAATGGTTTTTTCAGTGAATATATATATATATATATCCTACTGGCGGCCGCAAGTAGGTAGTTATAGTTAGGATCTTGTTGCTATTCATTTAGCGTTTTTTCTTTTCTCAATATCTTTAGAGCCGGTTGATGAATCTTCGCGAAATTTTCAAAACTAATGGCCCGCTCCGGTCAGCTCCTATCTTGGAAGTTATGGGGTGATTCATCAAGCGGACGGCCGAGAAAAAAGGGGCGTCCCAAAATGCGGTTTACCCATGTTAATTTCCATAGGAAAAATTGGAACAGGCTACAGCCCGAACTGCTGAACGGAATTACACCAAATGTCGCAGAAAAGTAGCTCTTGGTTCAGAAAGAGCCCTTTTTTTTAAATGGTGTGAATCCGTTCAGTAGTTTGAGAAATTAGCGAAAGTAAAAATATTGATATCTGAGCACCGAGGAGGATTTGCGAATCCTCCCGAGCACAAGCTTAAATTTAATTGGCTGTCAACACTCCAAACCAGTAACTATTGGCAGCCATCTTGTGACTCAGTAGAACCGAGTCACAAGAATAGAGTGAAAAAGTGGTTGAAAAACCAGACAAGGAGGCAGGGTAGAAAAACCCTGATCCCCTAGGTCTGCTTAGGGGGTCCCACAAACGGAAGAATTCGTGCTGGGGTCGTGAAGCCGACTGAGAAAAGAAAAAGAAGCGTGGCCTCCCGTGCTTTGTTTTTGGAAGCCCCCAGGTTGGCGAGGTCCTGGGGCAATCGGGCTATGTAAATAAAGGGTGCCTACCCCCGGGACAATAATGTTTGCAATGACAGGGTGGCTCTTGCCCTGTCTTTGCAAACACTGCTTTGCTTTTTGGGAGTGAGAGTTTCCAAGAAGCAAAGCAGTATTGGTTTTGGGCAAGGGGAGCTGCATATTAGCAGCTCCCCTTGTCCAAAAGCAATGCTGGCTCCTGCAGGAGGCAGGATGCCGGCTGGGACCGTGGGGGCTTTGGGGCTTCCCCACGGTCCCAATGAGTATGCCTCCGGGGATGGGGTCCCCGAGGCAGAATTAAACAATTTAGAATAGGGGCATTCTTTTTTTTTATTTTGCGTGCTTGGAGTCGCGACTAGCGCGGTCCCTCAGTATAAAAGCGGTTGGTTCGCGACTCCAAATGAGAAAATAAATAAATAAACGAGGCGCTATGTCGTTATCCAAAAGCAATGCCGGCTCCCGAAGGAGGTGGGTAGCCAGCTGGGACCGTTGGGACTTTAGGTCTGTCACACAGTCCCAATGGGTATGCCTCAGGGGATGGGGTCACCGAGGCAGAATAAATCAATATAGAATAGGGGGCATTCTTTTTTTCTAATTTCGCACGCTTGGAGTCGTGACTTCATCACGTCCAGCACGGCCCCCCAGTGTAAAAGCAGTTGGTTTGTGACTCCAAACGAGGTTCAAAACAACTTTATTTCGATTCATAACGAATCATAAAAAGCATAAAAAGCACGTAGACATGAAATACATAATTAAGGGGAACAGTTACATCGGGTTGCAGTCACTGTTAAAATAGAGCAATTAAAATATTTACAATTTTTTTTTTTTTTAAATGCAGAAATTTTTTGATAATTACATCGGGTGTTGTCAAAACTGTTAAGTCAACTTTTTTCAGAACGCTTTTTTAGGCGAAAGGCAGCTACCAGGAAGTTAGCGACACTAAACATAGTTAGTGATAAATTTAACTTTTTTAAGTAAAATAGGGCAGGCTTGATTTGCACGAACCCCTTGTTCTTAAGCAATGGAAAAATATACTTTTTCCTGGGCAGATCATATATACCACAGAAGAACATAAAATGAGCAGTGTCCTGCAGAGAAAAACCATCACATTTGCAGGCCGCTAAGTCCTCTGGCTTGGCCCATACCTTCGAATCATTTAACAGAAAGTGAATCTGGTTAAGTCTTAGTTTGGTTAATAACCAGCGATGTAATGGAATAGACACTACTGTTAAATAAGGTTCAATGGCCGGTGTAGTTTTGGAAATATAATGCTCCCTCACAGTGGGTTTCTCAAGCTCACAGCTCTCCCGCTCCATTTCTCTCACTTGGGAAAAAGTCACTTTGAACCATTCCAGGTCATTCTTAACAATGCAGTCTGGTTTATGGAAGAGATCTGGGCGGCCCAGGGAAGTTAGTGTTTTTTTAATATATGCTAGCCACGGGATATTTTTCATGTTGTCCAGAAGTAGGCAGTCTCTCATAATTGTGTGGTTCAGAGTTAAATTGGAGTTCAGCCATGTTTTTAACCACATCAAGATAGGGGATTGTTTGATGGTGTCACTAATGTACCCCTGGCCTAGTTCCATATGGACAGAAAAGGTGGCTGTGGATTGAGGTAATCCTAGAAGCATACGTAGAAATCTGTTTTCTTCCATCTGTATTGGTTCTATATTGTTGGAATAACCCCAGATGGAAGCCCCGTACCTTACGACTGAGATTGATTTCGCTCTGTAGAGTGCCAACATTGCTTCCGTTGGCTTTCCACCCAGGCGTTTTGAAAAGCCGACAATGGCGGCTGCTGTTCTTTTCATGGCGTTAGTTTTGACGGATATTTGAGGTGCCCATGTGCCCTTATCGTCGTATACTACCCCCAGGTAGGTGAAAGTTCTCACATTGGAAATAGAAGTATTAGCACAGTAGAAGGTCTTCAAATCCTTATTTTTTCTGCCGCCTACAGCCATAACATGGGACTTGTCTGTGTTGATATTTAAATCAAGGGTGGTCATAAAGGCATCGAAAGATGACAATAGTCTTTGTAGCCCAAGAGGAGTACGTGCCACGAGCAACGCGTCGTCCGCGTAAAGGAGGACCGGGGTGGTCAGTCTGCCAAAACGCGGGACGTCGAGTGTTGCCAGCTCCAGTGTGGATTCGAGGTGGTTAATATAGAGTGTAAATAGCATTGGGGCGAGAATACACCCCTGTCGCACCCCTCTGGTAGACTTGAATCCAGCTGTACAAACTCCTTCCGGCGTCATCCTAATGGACGCTTCTAGGTCCCGATGAGCCTCAGCCAGAAAATGAACCAAGGTAGGGTCCATCCCCAGTTCCAGGAGGATGTCCCACAGCCTGGACCTATTCACTAGGTCAAAGGCTGTGGACAAGTCCATGAACCCCAGGTAGATTGATCCGCTGGATGCCACTGTGTATTTGCCTAGGATCAGATGTAAGTTGAGGCACTGGTCCTCCGTCCCTCTCCCCTTACGAAACCCGTATTGGGCATTTGATAAGATGTTATTGCTGGCAGCCCACTCGTCGATCCTTGCCAGTATCACTTTCCCCAAGATTTTGAAAGACGAGTCGATTAGTGAGATGGGGCGGTAGCACCTCGGGTCTCCCCTCTGGCCTTTCTTGAAGATTGGAATGATGGTGGCATGTGACCAGGAGACAGGCAAGCTATGTTTCATGGCGGCATTGAAGACGTTGGTCAAAATGTTAGCCCAGAAAGAGACATTTGCCTTGAACATGTCGGCTGGGACGCCATCTGGGCCTGGCGCTTTCTTCCCTACTGTGTTGGTTATGGCTTTTTCAACTTCTTCCATATTAAAGGAGAGTGCTGGCTTAGGGGAGTTAGAATTGAGGATAGTAGGTGTTTCACATATTTGGTCACTCCCATAGATGATTTTAAAATGAGCTAACCAGTCCTCCTCACTGATGTTGGCCTCTAGGGTATCATTAGCTTCTCCAGAAAACAGGGGATTGTTTATAATGGCCCAGAAGCTGGAACTGTCTCTTAAGGTGGCCTTTTCCATTAGTGAGGCCCAGGCATCCTTTTTAAGAACTTCTTTACGTTCATGAATGATATTATAGTATTCTTGTCTTAGTCTGGCAACTTCCCCTCTGTCCCTAGGTGATTTTTTTAGTTCATTCAGGAGGCAAGTGTGTGCTTTCGAGCAGGCTTTGTTAAACCAGCCCTTAGTCGGTCGAGTCTTTTTCCTGGATTTAACTGTGAGTTCGTCAGAAATTAAAGCACACAAAGTATCAAAGGCGGTGATTACATCCTCCCCCTGTTTGGAGTTGTCTTGGCAGATGTCTAATTCATTGCGGGCTTTGCTGCTTAGAGTCTTGAAGAACTCAGTTGGAACTACTTTGGACCACTTCAGCCTTCTACCTTGGTCCGTGGGCAGCACAGCCAGCTCGGGCATTTTGATTGTTCCCTCCTTGAGTAGGCCCGCAGAACTGGCAAGCTCAAGGATGACTGGGTTATGGTCACTGAACGCGGCCACAACTGTGTTGTAAAAGACGACCCAACTTAATAATCCAGGGGAAACAAAGATGTAATCAATGATGGAATCGGAGTTTCTAGCACTGTATGTCATAACCCTTTCACTGTAGGCGTTGAACCCTGGTTCGTAGAGGTCCACGTTCGCAAGGAGGTTTTCTAGTGCCAGTCCTTTAGGGTTGTGTTCAAAGTGTTGGTAATCGCCTGAGGTAGGGCAGTCAGTGTCTTTAATGTGGCAGGAAAGCCTGCAAAGATGTGTGTTGAAATCCCCCATAATTATAATGTGCAACAAAGTGGTTTGGCGTTCTTTAAAATTAATCAGAAAAGACTGTAGAGAACAGAGATGCTCAGTAGAGTGTCCGTCTGCTACAGAGTTATAAAAATTTATAAGAATGTATTTGTGACCATTGGCTAAGCTGATCTCTAGACACAAGAAGTTGGGGGAGTTAGTGGTTATTTGTTTAGCCGTTCCCGCCAATTGGACAGTAATCAAGATCATAAGGCCCCCTTTGTCCCTTCCACTGGAGGATCCAGTAGCTGGGACAAAGTAAGATGTAAACCCAGGAACCCAGAAATCGCTATTGCAGTCCCAGGTTTCTTGTAGGGCTATGATGTCATGTTGGTTCAGAAGGTTCAGCCAAACACTATCCTCCCTTTTTGAGCGAAGGCCGGCTATGTTCCAGCTTATGAGTTTAGGCCTTCTGCTGGGAACTCCTAGAGGGGGACAGTTCCCTGTAGGTTGTCTGGGCATAAGGGTATTGGTGACTGGGCGTCAATTTTGTTCATCCGCCTGAGTCAAGGGCGTGAATCTATTATGTAGGGTTAAAGTGCTATTAAGGGACGTTGGAATGTATGTGACCGCCTTATGATTACTCAACCTATTAATCGTGGACCAGCTATAATCTGGTTCTGGTTGAGTGTTATCGAGATGGGAGGGCAAGCTAGGTGTCCTATCGAATCCCCTGCCTTGGTCGTAACCCACGTTCGAAAAAGGGTGAGGTCTAGGTTTGGGATAGAAAAAGCCCAGGGGTACGGCACGGGGCCCAGCAATTAAGCCCTCTAGGGGTGAAGCATCCCAGAGTAATCTACGGGCCTCTCCCGGATTATTGAAGTTGATTATCAAGCAGTCTCCCTCAGTTGTTTTATTAGTTCGCCCGATCCAGCCCACCCGCCGAACAGAGATAATGGCATTGGAAACTTCATTGTCTCCTGAGCAGGTCGAATTTGCCCAAGACTTAGCCCTGGCTAGCAATTGGGGCGGATGTTCATGTTCACCTGACTTGAGTGGGGGAACATTTACCAAAATGGCTACAAAAGGGGCAGCCTCGGGAGGTAAGTTAATAAAAGGTTGACGAACAGGTTTGGGTGGACTAGGTAGGTTCTGTTGGCCTATAGTAGCAGGAGCAGCAGGCTTATTTGTTACTCCTGTTATACAAGGGATATCTTTCGTGGTAGTTGCTGGTCCAGAGGGCAAGTTGGATGCAGCACTCCTGGCAACTGGGAAATCTTCCCTTGGTCTTTTAGTACCAAAGTTTGGTTGAGGACAATTGGTACCTAGGTCCGCCGGTGTATTACCTTTAAAAACAAAAGTGGCTGGGTCGGCTGTTTTATGGCATACATTCAGGCGTTCACATTTCCTTAAGATGCCATCGACGCACTGATGTAGGACGTCTATGATGTCTGAGGCTATTTTTGTAAGTGTGGGCTCTATCTTGTCAGTGATTACTTTTTCCACCATGTCTCTGATAGCCTTTTCAAGTGAACCCACTGTGCCCTTTCCTTCCTTGTAATTCTGCGTATTCCTTTCTTTATACTGTCTTTTTGCCTGCTTTGTGCTTGATGTTTTGCACGCATGGGCTGAGCTAGAAGGTTTGGGGATAGCCCCATTAGAGCCAGCAGTAGTAGGGTGGAGAGGTAACGCAGACACCTTAGGCGGGACAATAACAGTTTTTAGTTCAAGGGGTACAGGTGTGATACCAGGTTGTGGATGGCTTGTACTCTCCTTGCTGTTCAGCGATGTTTCTAGCCCCAGTTTGCGTTCAGTTCTTGCAATTTCAGTAGTCAACTTCCCCACCTCCAAGGTCAAAAAAGAGAGAATGCTATTAGATTTCCTGGGGGCTTTATCCTTGGGTGTACCACCCACAGTGGGGGAGAGTAGCTTTCTCTTACCCATTTTGAGCCTGAGTCCTGGATCCTGGGCGTAAGGGGGGTGGCCCGTCGCGTCCCTCGTCGTCCCTAGACGGCCACAGACGGCCCGCCCTCTGCCCGGGCTCCGCACGGGCGCGTCCGCGACGCGGAGGAAGCTGTTCCCTTTTGTGCGCCTCCTGGCGCTTTCCCACAGGAAGAGGAAGCGGTGATGAAGCAGAGCAAGCTGGGAGCTGTAGTCCAGTCACAGCGTCAGGAACCCAGCGGCGCTGCGTGGTTGAGCCTGGCAGGTTGGTGCAGCGTGCAGCATGCAGTGTAGCGCTATGACCCCTCCTGGAGCCGGTGTGCGCTAGCGGTGTCCCCCGCTCTTTTGTGGGAGCTGTTCCCTTTTGTGCGCCTCCTGGCGCTTTCCCACAGGAAGAGGAAGCGGTGATGAAGCAGAGCAAGCTGGGAGCTGTAGTCCAGTCACAGCGTCAGGAACCCAGCGGCGCTGCGTGGTTGAGCCTGGCAGGTTGGTGCTGCGTGCAGCATGCAGTGTAGCGCTATGACCCCTCCTGGAGCCGGTGTGCGCTAGCGGTGTCCCCCCTCCAAACGAGAAAATAAATAGATAAATAAACGAGGTGCTATGATGTTGTCCAAAAGCAATGCCAGCTCCCGAAGGAGGGGGGGAGCCAGCTGGGACCGTGGGGACTTTGGAGCTCCCCCACAGTCCCAATGGGTATGCCTGGGGGAATGGGGTCCACGAGGCAGAATTAAACAAATTTGAATAGGGGCATTTTTTTTTATTCGCACACTTGTAGTCGCGACTTAATTGCATCCAGCGCGGCCCCCAGTGTAAAAGCAGTGGGTTCGTGACTCCAAACGAGAAAAAAAATAAAAAATAAATGAGGTGCTATGTCATTGTCCAAAAGCAATGCCAGCTCCCAAAGAAGGCGGGAAGCCGGCTGGGATCGTGGGGTCTTTGTGGCTCCCCCACGGTCCCAATGAGTATGCCTCCGGGGATGGGGTCCCAGAGGCAGAATTAAACAATTTAGAATAGGGGACATTCTTTTTATTTATTTTGCGCGCTTGGAGTCGCGACTTCATCGCATCCAGCGTGGCCCCCCAGTGCAAAAGCGGTGGATTTGCGTCTTCAAACGAGAAAAATAAATAAATAAATGAGGCGCTATGTCTTTGTCCAAAAGCAATGCCAGTTCCCGAAGGAGGCAGGGAGCTGGCTGGGACCGTGGGGACTTTGGGGCTCCCCCACGGTCCCAATGGGTATGCCTTCGGGGGATGGGGTAGCGAGGCAGAATTAAACAATTTAGAATAGGGGACATTCTTTTTTTCTAATTTCGCGCTCTTGGAGTCACGACTTCATCGCGTCCAGCACGGCCCCCCAGTGTAAAAGCGGTGGGTTCACATCTCAAAACAAGAAAATAAATAAATAAATAAACAAGGCGCAATGTCGTTGTCCAAAAGCAATGCCGGCTCCTGAAGGAGGTGGGTAGGCAGCTGGAACTGTTGGGACTTTGGGGCTCCCCCATAGTCCAAATGGGTATGCCTCGGGGGATCGGTTCCCCGAGGCAGAATTAATCAATTTAGAATAGGGGGCATTCTTTTTTTCTAATTTCGCGCGCTTGGAGTCGCGACTTCATCACATCCAGCTCGGCCCCCCCAGTATAAAAGCAGTGTGTTTGTGACTCCAAACGAGAAAATAAATAAACGAGGCGCTATGACGTTGTCCAAAAGCAATGCCGGCTCCCGAAAGGAGAGGAGTTGCCGGCTGGGACCATGGGGACTTTGGAGCTCCCCCAAGGTCCCAATGAGTATGCCTTTGGGGATGGGGTCCCCGAGGTAAAATTAAATAAATTTGAACAGAGGCATTTTTATTTTCGGCGCGCTTGGAGTCACGACTTAATTGGGTCCAGCGCAGCCCCCATTGTAAAAGCAGTGGGTTTGTGACTCCAAACGAGAAAAAAAACAAAAAAAACAAGGTGCTATGTCGTTGTCCAATAGCAATGCCAGCTCCCGAAGGAGGCGGAGAGCCGGCTGGGACCGTGGGGGCTTTGGGGCTCCCCCATGGTCCCAAAGGGTATGCCTCAGGGGATGGGGTACCCGAGGCAGAATTAAACAATTTAGAATAGGGGGCATTCTTTTTTTAATTTTGCGCGCTTGGAGTCGCGACTTCATCGTGTCCAGCACGGCCCCCCAGTATAAAAGCGGTGGGTTTGCGACTCTAGCAAAATTGAAGATAAAAGAAAATGTATGTTTTAAATAGGTAATATTAACTTATGAGGTATAGGGTGGCTCTAAAAAGACCCTTGTGTTTATTATCAGTTTCTTGTAACTACAGATAAGTGTGGATGCAGAGGTTTAGGGTGTTGAGAAAGACTCTGTTTCTGTCATCTGTAAAGTGTACTTCGTCACTCCTGTAGATACCCTCCATATAAATACATGGATTGTTGTTATTTATGGATCCCATTCTATGGTCTCTAAGATAAGCAGAAACAGCTCTATTGACATTTTTTCTAGCTTTCTCAATCTGAGGACAATATTGATTTGACCTGTTCCATTTTTGTCTTTGGCATATGTAGACAAAGACAGTTTGAGGTAAAAGCAACATCAATTGTGCAAAGGTGTCCTTCATTAGCATTTCCAGACCTACCCCAGTCAATGTGCCTAGGTCATTGCCACCACAGTGCACAATCATGAGGTCAGGGGGAAGGAGATGGAAAGAGGTTTTAACCAAAGGCATCAATTAGTGCCACTTTAATCCTCTCTGTGCAATCCATTTAATGTCCACATTTTGCAAAGCAAGGTCTTTGTCAATACTTCTGCATTCAGCATACCTTTTGCACCAGAAAACATAGATGTGCCCAACAATCCACACTGTAAGCATCTTGAAGTGATGTCTGGAAGTAATGAAAATATGTCAGTAGGTGAGGTAGTCAGTTGGTAGAATGAGGGGTATCTAAAATGGTGGACAAGATGTAGTTTTTGAACATTGCACATTCAAAGTAGGGTGCATTTAACTTTTTTGATAGTAACACACTTCTAATTGGTTAGTGGAAAGGCACAGTTGAAAAGATAAGTTGATATTTTGGAAACGTCACACCTGCTGTTTGCATTTCAACATTGTGTGGTGTACTTGAAAAAACAGTGAACTTGTGACCTGTAAGTGCAGTTGAGTGTTCCATGATCTGTTTCTATGGAAACTGGTATCAAGCAGAATGGGGGTAGGGTTAAAAGTTATTGGTGGCATTAAAGTATGATTTAGTAATTAAAATAAAAGTAATATGTTATTAGAGTGAGATTTCCCAAGTCAGTGCTATCTTTAAAAGTGGTGCATTATTAAAAAGTAGTGGCAAATGTATGCGTGGTATATGTTTGAACTTCCGTATAAAGTCCCGGTCCCATCGCTTTGCTGCACGGTGGAGTCACGACAGTAAAAAAATAGAGAGGCAGTTTGCTTAGCTTGAGAAGTCAGTTGAAAAGGGTTGATATGTGTAACCAATAGAAATGTGCTTTAGAATTTGAAATAATCTGGAAGCAATGTGATTTATTACTGACATGTATTTGTGTGGAAAAAGAGAGGGAAACTTTGCCATTACTGGTTTTGCTTTGCTGAGAGAAGTGCTATACATTGATTGTGTGCATAAGCAAATCCATTCTGAGTTTCTGATATTTTATATTCTACAAATGTATTTGGAAGGTAAGTTATAAATTTGTAAGGTGTATTATGTGTTACCTTTATTTTTAAAGGAAAAAAAAATATTCATGAATTTTAATGTTTGAAATATATTATTAAATATACAGATGTTTCTTATAGTTTGTTCAAATGCAGTTAACTGTTGTTTGAAATAAATATTGTATAGTATTATGTGTATATTTGACTATGGATTACTGATTATTCTGGTTTGTTTTAATGTGTGAATATCTATATTTGTACTATACCACATATTTGTAGCTGGTCCTTTAAGTTTGGAGGTGGATTTAGTCAAATATTAAGGAGTGCATAGGGTTCTGCCTCATGTATCTTTGTAGTTGTAAAAGTATGGAAAAGTTCTAGGAATGCGCCCTTCCAGCTGATACACTTCTTTGTCCTCCACAGAGTGTACCTTACCCCCCAAAAGATTACTGAATATGTTTTGCTCATGTTTTTGGATTGCCTGCTTTTGGGAGAGTTCTGGAGATAGGTCATGGCTAGTGTAGCGGACAGGACGGAACGTGACATAGTGCTGACGACGCGATGTTGCCTCCTACACTGGTTCCCTCACACTGCCAGGAATAAGGTCACTAGCAAATTTATAGACCTGGGGTTGGTACTGCCCAAAAGGGAACTTACAAGTAATTGGAAGGCGAAAAATCCCCCTAGCATGATGAGGTGGACGAGGGAGCTTATAAGGTGGGCGGACTGCGAGGGGATCTTCTGACTGCAAATGGCACTGAGGAGGAGGAGCGAAAAGACATTGGAGGTGTCAAGGGCATGGTTGGCGTTGGTGGAGGTCTTGAAACAGCCGAGTGATGACAGTGATGTACCCTCTGATGGTGCACACCCCGTAGTAGGGGATTGAGTGCTTGATTTCCTAGGCAACCCAGACTGATGCTCTAGGGATCGAGCTGCTATGTGGAGCTCCTGTTTAGTATGGCCCAAATGTGGGCCTACATCACCTGGAATAGGCAACCCGGTGCTCTGTTGGACTGATTAGCATTACCATGCAGTAAAGCCGGTGAATAAGCGACATGCCTGGGGGCGGGAAGGGAGGGAGTTTGGAGGGAGGGTGGGAGGGGGTTTGTTCTTATTGGCTTATTAGGAGTTAGTTGTGGAGCAGACAATTGAGTTGGTACACACTTGATACATGTATTTCTGAACACGACAGGACTGCAGAAATTGGGCTACATTCGGTGTATTACCATCTTCTTCCACTGGAGCGGGAATAATACATCTGTGGAATAATAACCTGAGATCAATTGGGGTCACCAGAGTAGGATACACCCTGGAATTAGATTGTAATCACTGTACTATTTCTGTGATGCTACTGATTGTTTTACCATACATTAATAAAAACCTGTTTGCAAAAAAAATGCATCTTTGTAGTTGTATATGTATTTTAATATGTCTTATACATTATATGGTGTATGATGTATAAGAAAGAGCTGTTGTTGCTTTGTTTGTGGTAGGCTCCAGAGTGTGAGTACTAGTAGAATGGTGTAGATGCAGCACAGAACTGTGTTTTGAAGGATGTACATATAAGGTATTAATAATCAGGTTTCTTTTTTGTAGTTTGTACAGAGGTATAGTTGAATGATTCCACATAATTTTAGTTAGAATGGTGAAGATGCTGCACAAATGTGTGCTTTGAAAGATGCATATATAAAGGTGTTATTAATTAGGCTTCTTTATTCTGGTCTGTAAAAAGGTATAGTTAAATGATGCCGCATAATATTAGATAGATTTGTGAAGATAGAGCACAAATATTTGTTTTTAAAGATGATCATGTAAGGTGTTATTAGGCTTCTTTTTTTAAATTCTGTACAAAAGTATAGTGAATGATGCTGCATAATTTTAGATAGGAAGGTGAAGATGCATTATGAAAGTGTTGTTATTATAGAACCTCATATAAAGTGCTATTTATACAGTTATCCACGCAGTGGATGTGTATGTTTGCACCCATTAAATTAGACAGTCACATTTTATCGTGTCCTGTACTTACCCAGTGACTTACAGTTGACTTATGTAATAGTGTGCTGCTTTGTAGTAGGCTAGGCCCACTGTCGTAAACTTATAAAAACTCCCAAATACTCACCATGCAGTCTTAGAATGATGCAGGGGCTACATATGCAATGCTGTGATCAGTCAGGCATTATTTCAGCACTGATGCAATCACTTAGGCACCCTCTGTGCACTTGTTAAATCCCCCACTCACTTGCTATGCAATTCTATAATCCCCCAGGAATCAGTCGGGGGTCTATTTGTGTAGTACCCCCTATAGTTATGCAATAATGCAGGCTATTGCTGTGTAGCCATCTCATTACCTACACAATACCCTTGCAGTCTTCAAATCACACTTGCGTTTCTGCTGCATTCAGGTATTCACCTAGGCAGTACTCAATGACTGATGAATCCCGTCAACTGCTACTTATACAGTTATCGATGCAGTGGATGTGTATGTTTGTACTCATGAAATTAGCCAGTCACTTTTCATCTTGTCCTGTAGTTACCTAGTGACTTACAGTTGACTTATGTAATAGTGTGCTGCTTTTTATTGGGCTAGGCCCAACCGTTATGCACTTATAAAAATACTCAAATACTCACTATGCAGTCTTACAATGATGCAGTGCTGTAATCACTCAGGCATTAGTTCAGCACTGATGCAATCACTTAGGCACTATCTGTGCACTTATGAAATCACCCACTCAGCTGCTATCCAATTGAGTAATCCCCCAGATATTACCCTTGCAGCCTAGGAATCACTCAGGGGTCTACTTGAGTAGTATTCACTACAATTATGCAACGATGCAGGCTGTTGCCGTGAAGCTGTCATTACCTACACACTACCCTTGCAGTCTTTAAATCACACATGCATTTCTGGTGCATTCAGGTATTCACCTAGGCAGTACTCAATGACTGATGAATCCCCTCAACTGCTACTTATATAGTTATCCATGCACTGGTTGTGTATGTTTGCATTCATGAAATTAGCCAGTCACTTTTAATCTTGTCCTGTACTTACCTAGTGACTTAGACTTACTATAATAGTGTGCTGCTTTGAATTGGGCTAGGCCCAACTGTCATGCACTTATAAAAACACCCAAATACTCACTGTGCAGTCTTATAATGATGCAGGAGCTACATATGCAGTACTGTAATCACTCAGGCATTACTTCAGCACTGATGCAATCATTTACACAGTATTTTTCTCCACCTCTCTTCTCTCACTGTGCCCACCTGTTCCTCCTTTCTGTATGTAATTTGCCTGCTTCTGCAAATATGTTCTCTCTTTCTGCACTTTTGTTTATTCTTTCTGGAGTGAGCTGTCTTCTTCCTGCACCTCTGTTTCAATTTTATTTTATATCTCTTGCCTTTTATTGCACCCCTCTTCCCTCTTTCTGCACCTCTCTTGCCTTACTGTGGTCACCTGTTTACTCTTTGTGTACCTTATATGCCTCTTTTTGCACCTCTGTTGATTCTTATGCACTACTGTTGTTTCTTTCTATGACTTCTCTTGCAAATTTTTGTATCCCCCCTCATATAGATATAAGGATACCAAAGTACTTGCCATGTAGTTTTACAATAATACATGCACTACATATGGAATGCTGTAATCATTCATTCATTTCATTTATTCTTTATTTCGGTCACACGGACCATAAAAGGGTTACAACATAAAACAACTCATGAAGATAAAATATATTTGTAATTTACAATCAATTGACCAGAATATAAAACAATCATTCGTTTGATGATGACTTAATGCATTGATTACGGCTGTGCCACATTGATGTTAAGAATTTTGCAACTGCAAATACAATTGGGGCCGACAAATCACTTTTCATAATCCTATAAGCAGGAAGATAGCGCGTGAAACCCAGATTTTTAAGTATTGGCACGAGCCTTTAGTTTCTTGCTCTTCTGTATGCTGGACAGAAGAATATTATGTGCAAGTCACACTCCCTCGCGTAGGCGCAGGCTGGGCATTGTAGTGAAGTCTCAAAATTTGTCCAGCGAGCAGTGTGCACTTTGAGAGGAAGGGTGCCATACCGCCATTGCATAAAAAGCTTCCTAGTAAGCGGGGGGCCAATGTTATCATATACAAGCTCCTGGAGATATGAGTCTTTTGTCCCCAAGAATTTACCCATTGGGGACCTCTCCTCAGTGTTATTAATGTGAGTGCACAAATGATATTCATAGTAGGATTTTGATAGGGACTGTCGTGAAGTTCTAGGGCAGGTATTTTCTGGATCAGACCATAGATTCTGTCTGCCTATTGCCTCACATGTTAGTTTAATATGTCTGAGCCAAGGGAACCGTGCAGGATTACATAGTCTCATGATTTCCTGAAGCTCAGATCTGTAATTAGACAAGTCTGGTACCGACCATAGTTTCCGCCAATACAATAGGGGTTTAAGGCCCAATTCTTCTGTGATTGGTCTAAGGCCTAAATCCAATCTCAGTGGTAAAAGTGGGGTACTAGGCGGAAGGCCCGTTAGTTGCCTGATAAAATTATTCTCAGTGACCTGCATGGTCTGGGTGGCAGAATGCCCCCAAAGTTCAGCTCCATAGGTCACTGCCCCTTTTGCCTGCATTCTATAGATTTGTAAACGAGGGGAAAACGGCTGGTAAGACAATCCACGGGACATCCTTGCCAATCCTCCTGTCATTTGAGTTAATTTAAGTCTCGCCCTGGTGCGATGCGAATCCCAGGTCATAGACTCATTTAATGTTATCCCTAAGTACTCAAATGTAAAGACCCTCTCCAGCCTAGAGGGCCCAAGAGTAGGATTTGCGCGTGTTTTCGGGGGGGGGGGGGGTTGAAGATCATGTACTTGGTTTTAGAAGCATTGATCTCCAACCCCCGAATCGCACAGAAATTTGCGAATCCGTCGAGGATCCGTTGGATGCCCATAGGGGACTTGGAGAGCAACAGGGTATCATCTGCAAAAAGAATAGCAGGTACCCCCGTGCCTCCAAGCCTAGTGAAGGACTGGGTTATTCTTAAGACCCAGCGGTGCCAGGGAACAACACCTGAAACCTTCGTGGGTTACCTGTTCTGGCGTACCAAACACAGAGACACGGGACACTTCCAGCGACGTCAGAGATCAGCGTTTATTTACTGCAGGGATACAGAGGTCACAAGAAGTACACAACGTGTAGGTTCTCGGAGACTGCTTCAAATTCGTAGAAGTGGATCGCTCCTTTTATACAGGTTTCGGCCATAGCACAGTATGGTGAACAAAGGTTACAACTCAGTTCCCACAATAAACTTCAAAAGGGTCGCATTCATGTTTCAAGAGGCCGGAACATAATTACAACAGTCTTGCCGGTTCCCAACTGTAAAAACATATCCCCTCCGCGATAAACACATTCCATCCTAACCATAAACACATTAAGAGGAAGGACGAAAAACAGATGTAAGGAAAGGACAAGGATGCACAACAGGTTAGAAAAGAGGGTTGGGGCAATAAAGGAAACTCGATAGAGGGGTCAAAGATCTCGTGTCTAATGTATGCGTGGCTGAAACAATAGACCAGAGCGGCAAGATGAGCCTCGAGCGGGGCCATCTGCTTTAGTCGTGTCATTTCCCTCATCATAAAAGTCACCTCAAAGGAACACGTGTCCTTCGTGTAAGCTTGAGAGTTCCAGGGTCACGAAGCGGACAAGAAGCCCGTTCGCTGGCTACCTGAGGGCAAGAAACAAAATGGACGCTGTATCTAAAATGGAACCCGAGGGTTCGGATGAACGAACGCAAAAATGAGGCGAACCATAAGTGGCTGCATAGCGAAACTTCGTACACCCACTACACTCGTCATTTGCGGTTCATAGATACCAAACTCATCCATATTCGTCACCACTCAGAAAGTGGCGTCCCGTCTCGCACGGAACCTCAGACGCTCCTTTTACCCTCATGTAGGCAAGCACTAGTCAAGATCGGAATCTATATCAATATTCATCAGATCGTTCAGCTGCTGCTGGAACATCATTCTATCCATCAATGTCTCCTTGGTAACAGATGGCCGCCTTATACACGTCGTAGCACATAGGCCACATAAGGCAGGACCACACTGCACACAAAGACAACACGTGAACAGAAACGCTACAACAGCCCCTACGATCATTAGAATCTTCCAACCCCAGGTTGACATCAGGCCCCAAAACCATCCTAGGAGCGTCCAATTACCTTCGTCCACGTGTATGGACTCGGAAATCTTGTGCAACTTCGAAATGGCTTGATAAACAGTTGGAGCATTGTCAGGAATAAAAATGCAACAACTCGAATGGATAATTTTACACACGCCCCCTCTATCTGCAAGAACGACGTCTAGAACCATACGGTTCTGCAACGTCATGAGTCTATCCGCCTGTAGTTCAGCTGTTAGATTACCAAGGACATTTGCAGTAATATTAGCAGTCGACTCTACCACACGGGTCAACTGTCTTAGGTTCCTACTGTTAACCATAGGTCCCCAAAACGGCAAGAAACCCTTAAAGAAGTCTCCTGCTTCTTGACCAGCAGTATCCTCTTTGCTAATAACGCCTCTCACGACTCTAGTTTTGTGGTAGTCCGAAGCAACTGTGAAGGTCGGAGGCAAAAGATTCGCAATATAACAGGTACCCGAAAAATCGCGGGGTAACCATGTATATGCGCGTTCATAACACACAAAATAGGTGCCCTTAGCAGTCAGAAAAACAGGGGAGGAGAGCATCGGTAGGACGTACGTTTCAGTGCAAGCACTGTTCCCAAGTTGTGCTCTCGGATTTCGACCCAAACCCTGCAAACAGAAATTTCCAAGGTGCGGTACAATCCATATTGGGGACGAGCTCTTAAGTTGTCTATCACCCACTGACGTACTATACTCAGTCTCGCTCAGATCCTTATAGGCCTGCACTTCTTCATCTGGAATGAGTGATGCATCAAAAACATCTCTATCCAGATCTGCTATGGCTATCGCCAAAGGCTTGTGGTACGGCCCAGGACCAAAGTTGACAGACCGTGGCTCTCGACTGGGGTAGGAATCTAGTGCACTGCGAAACATAGTTTGGAATGCTCGAGCTGAACCCTGGGAGCTGTATGGAAGGACCAAATACGGAATACCCCTATCCATAGTGTGTGGCATTAACCCACACACCCAACAATTGGTAGTATTCACCACCAACTGATGCTGATGTAGGAGTTGAACAAAGGAATTATTCATAAATTCCGCACGTCTAACCTGCTCATGTTGAGGCAAAGGATGAAAGGAATGTGGGGAAACAGTGGTGAGGGAACTTAGGTTAAGAGAAGAGGTAGGTGAAACAGAAGGCAAGAACAACGATACTCCGAAATACACTCCACCCACCAATAACATAGATACAGTTAGGAACAATAGAAACACCTGAAACAGAAAACATTTTGTTTGTACAACCCTCCATAACTCTGATCTCTGCGCTGACACCCTTTCTTCGTCCACTAGCTTAGAGAATGCCATCCTCTACAAACCGTCCGTGACGTACTTGACGCACTTCGTTCTGAGTAGCGATTATCAATCCCCAGGAGTTCCCAGAGATCGACAAAAGTAACCAACCTAACGTCAGAAACCTGCTAAGCAGAAAGAAGTACCCGCACGGCCCTACGGTGACCCGGATGGCGAGGTTTCCTCGAAACGTTCAAATTTATTACAAGTCTCTTAGCAGTGGAAAGCACAAAAACTCAGAAAGAAAGGATGTAATTGTTCATAATATTCGTAACGTTAAAGACCACTATACTGTCAATTTTTATTAGTCCTTGAACGAAGAAAGTATCGACTTCTTCCAGGTCGAGTTTGCTCTACGAACAATTGTTCAGATGACGCAACAGTGTTCAATGAAACAGATGACGAGTCGGACCTTGTGTTCTCTGCTACTAATGACTCCACCTGTGGATCTGACAATGACGAATCCTCCTCCACAGGGTGAGCGTCGCTAAATGGCACAAAACGCAAAGGAGTCTCAGTTTCTGCGGCCGAAATCCCAGTTCTCACCCAACAGTCGGTTGGTAAGGGGATCGGTACCTTCTTTGTGTGGCTGGCATGAACCCAATTTTTCCGGCCCGCCAGTCGAACCGCTGTCCTCGTCGTCAACAAGACTTGGTGGGGTCCGACGAATCTTGGCTCCAAATTACGCTTTCGACCAAAGTTTCGGGTAACCACCCAATCTCCTGGCCGAAGCTGGTGTCCAGGACCCTCTGTCTGCGCTGGTAGAGCTTCAAAGACCTGTTGGTGAATTAACCGTAGTTTAGTGGTCAAATCATGCAAGTAATCGATCAACATTGGATATTCAAGACTATCAAAAGCCCTAGGTCTCGGGACTCCCCAAATATTCGCAGGGCGACCGAACACAATCTCATATGGGCTGAGCCCTACTCGAGAGTGTACAGTCGCTCTGGTCGATAGGAGAGCCAGAGGCAAGGCATCAGGCCATGACAGACCAGTCGTAGCTTGAATCTTGGCAAGTTTCAGCTTCAGGGTACCATTGTACCCTTCAACCAAACCCGCTGCCTGAGGATGATTAGCACTGTGGAATTTCTGACGAATTCCAAGGCCCTTACACACACTCTGCATTACACTTCCCACAAACTCACTCCCATTATCCGACCATACAATCCGGGGCATTCCGTACCGAGGAAAGTATTCCTTCAGCAGGATTTTTGCTGTGGACAGGGCAGTATTATCCTTAAGAGGATAAGCCTCAATCCATCTGGAGAACGCGCAAACCACAACCAAAACATACTTCAGATTATTGCATCTCTCCATATGGATGAAGTCCAGCTGGATAACCTCAAAGGGACAAGCAGGAGGAGCGAAATGACCAGGTGGAGTGGGGGTGCCTTTTCCGGGATTGTGCATCAAACACACCATACAATTCTTAACCACTCTTTCGGCACACTTAGCGATACCATCATTCCTCCATACAGGAGACAAGAACTTACATATTCCTTTCGCACTAATATGTGACAACCCATGAGCCATCGTCACAACAGCTAATACATACGCGTCTGGTAACATCCACCTCTGCAATTCCGTCAGGTCAACCCAACATCCATGCATATCCAATTTCCCTGTACTTTCTTTCCACTTAGTCTTTTCAGCTTCCGTAGCTTTGTTCTGAATTGCTTTCACACTTTCAACATTATTTTCACACATACCAGTCTCCGTCGGCCACCTTACTGAACTCGTGACATACATTCGAGTTGCAAGATTCTTAGCCGTTTCTTTAGCAATCTCATCCGCAAATGCATTACCACGACCGACATCATCCGTCACTTTCCGATGTGCACTACATTTGACGATCGCCACTTGTTTAGGCAATGTAAGTGCATCCAAAAGATCATTCACGAGATGCCCGTGCTGGATCTTTGTACCATGCGATGTCATAAATCCTCTTTCTCTCCACAATCTTCCAAAATTGTGCGCAACACCAAACGCATACTGACTGTCGGTAAACACATTCACTCGCTTTCCCTTCGACAGAACACACGCTCTTGTCAATGCAATTAACTCTGCCGCTTGCGCGGAATTCTGGTTCAATCTTGCAGTTTCCACAACCGTACTCAACGTCACTACAGCATACGCAGTCGTCACATCACCATTCGGCAACTTGAAGCAAGAGCCATCCACATACAACGTACCATCGGGATCTGACAAAGGAGTGTTTTTCAGGTCCACACGACCTTTTGTTTCTTCCTCAGTCCGTAAATAACAATCATGTGGTAGCACATCATCTGATTCCATATTAATCGGCAACAATGTCGCCGGATTCAGTACATTACAACGCTTGATCTGTACATGACTTGCCAAAAGGGTCAGCTCGTACCCAGACAACCTTGCACTCGTCAGATGTTGAGTCTTTGTCCGATTCAAGAGAGTATCAACTGCATGCGGAACCATTACTATGAGCATATTGTCCATGACCAGACCTGCGGACTGCCGAATAGACGCCGCAGCTGCCGCTGTCGCCCTCAAGCAACTTGGCAATGCTCTAGCCACCGGGTCTAAGGTCGAGGAAAAATATGCACACGGACGCTGCTTATCACCAAATTGTTGCGTTAGAACACTCAACGCACAACCGTCCCTCTCATGGACGTATAACGTGAAAGGCTTGCTGTAATCAGGAGTACCTAACACAGGAGCCGAACACAGCGCATCACGTAGTTCAGAAAAACTTTTCTGACATTCCTCCGTCCAAGGCAAAGGGGTTGAAACGTCCTTGCACGTAAGAGCTACCAATGGCTTCGCTAACAGTGAAAAATTCGGGATCCACTGTCTGCAGTATGACGTGATACCTAAAAAGGCACGCACATCTCTCTGAGTTGCTGGCACAGGCATTCGAGCAATTGCTGCAATTCGTTCAGGGGTCAACCTTCTTCCCGCCTTTGACAATAAGTGACCGAGATAGGTAACTTCTTGACAACAATATTGTAATTTGGAAGGTGACACTTTATGATGTAAAGCACAGAGATGCTGTAACAAAGACACTGTAGCGGCTCTACAGAGCTGCTCAGTGTCAGCAGCAACTAACAGATCGTCAACGTACTGAATCAAGGCTGCACCAGCCGGTAACACAAACGCATCAAGCTGACTCTTAAGAGCTTGACTGTAGATTGATGGACTCTCACAGTAGCCCTGTGGAGCGCGTTTGAATCTGAAGCTACGACCACCTAATGTGAAACCAAACAAGTCTCTGCTTTCCTCAGCAATTGGAATGCTAAAGAACGCATTCTTCAGATCGATGACCGAGAACCATGATGCAGTGGCTGGAATCAGAGTCAGTAAAGCTGTAATGTCTGGCACCACAGGAAACTGCGGAACAACGACTTTATTTACCTCCCGTAAGTCGATAACTAGACGATACACGGGAGGCTTGGAGGGATCCGTTCGCTTCAAAATAGGCAACACGGGACTATTGCACACATTACCCCGTGTCTCCTCAATAACATCCTTGCCGATCAGATCATAAATGATCGCTAATAGTGCCCTTTCACCATCAAGGGAAATACGATACTGAGGTATACGTGGCAAACGCGCACCAACTTTTAGGTGGACAACATAAGGTGGTATATCCAACAGGCCCACGTCGTTGGGACCTGTCGCCCACAAGGAGTCTGGAAGAGATCTCAATTCCGATGGGAGCTTGTCGATCGATAAATACATAGGGGAAACCACGCTCTTGCCCAACGTAAGCTCAACACCCGTAGGAGAACAGTACAAAGTCGCATGTAACCTTTTCAACAAATCTAAACCCAAAAGATTCTCACCACAACCAGTAGTCAAAATCAAAGGAGCTTCCAGCTCATGAGACCCGATTGTAAGGGGCAAAGGGCTAGAAACTGGATTACTAACGGGGGCGCCAGAAAATCCAACGGAAACATTCGTTAAGCCAGACAAAGGCGCGCCAGGGAGTTTTGAATGCATGATGGAACTTTTTGCCGCACCAGTGTCCAACAGAAAAGGCTCAACAACGCCCATAGTGGCTACTGCAACATATGGCCCTCTCTGATCAACCGGAACTGATACTTCTCCCTTCCTTTGTCTATGGCTGTCCTAGTAGATACCGTCCGCATCAACATCACACTCAACATACCAATCATCTACATGATACTGTGTAGACCGGCCGGACGGCAGGTCGCGGCGATCGAAACAATTTTGCGAATCCGAAGACGTCGCAAAGCGTTCGGCCTGATTCTGGGTAACTCCGCGACCTCTACCACGAGAAACCTGTTGAGGGCCACTACGACCTCCTCGAGCCGACACACCATTGTTCCTATCACGGAGAACCGGACAGTCAAACTTCAAATGGCCCTCCCCACGACAATATGCACATTGATTATATCCCAACACAAAGCGAGGCGCAGGCGAGGCATTTCGCGTCTGCGATCTAGAAAACTGTGATTGCGATCTGTTTGGCTGCTGTGTCTCACTGAAATTCGAACGCAGTGGGTAAGCTTGCTGCAACAAGACCTTAGTTTTGAGATCCTTAGTTTTCTTTTCTGCACGCTCACTTTCCTCTTTTTCTCTATTCTCGTAATATTGGGCCGTAGCCAATATTTGGGCAGTGGTAGAAACAGCCCACGCACTCTCGGAATTCTTCAACTTGTTGCTAAGGTCAGGCAACAAATTCGATACAAACTTATCAACGAACAGCCGCTGACCACCCTCGGAACCCATGTCCTGACCGCTATGGTCAATGAACGCTTCCTCAAATCTCGTAAAGAAATCGGAAACACTTTCATCTCTCTTTTGCCTGCACGCTGATAATTTGTCCCAATTGACGCGCATCGCAGGCATAAGCGTTTTCATGAGGGTAATGATCCTCTGGGGCAAAGCCACAATAATCTGTTCGGGTTTAGCCCCACCGACCTGCCGGGCATCTGCCGCTGTAAGGGCAGCCCAGTCACCGCCTAACTCGGCTACGTGATTCTCGTGACGAATTTTCGCCCAAATCGGCTGAGGCACCACATTGCCAAACAACATATCAACATCGGCTAGGTTCATAACAGTAGCATCCACCAATTGGGACAGCTCCTTATAATAACCCGCAGGATTCTTACGGGGATCAGGTAGGGATTGCTTCGCTTGCAAAACTTCTGATCGTTTCCAAGGGAGGTGTATCCACACTCTCTGGAAATGGCCTGGGAAAGGAGGGATAGCAGCAGCATCGCCTGGCATCCATACCGGGGGAACTTCCCGCATAGGATATTGGCCAGGTTGTGCCATCCATTCCGCGGACGCGTCCTTAAACAGCGCACGTGGTTGCACTGTACATCGAAAGGATAACAAGCGTTCCAAAGCCTCTCGAACTTTGTCACCTACAATGACACCCGTGGCAAACCGAAGCTGTAGCTCGGAAACCTCAGGTGGTATATCATCAGCTATTTCATAGTCCCACTCCTCTTTCAATGACTTACACAATTCTTCGAACACAAACCGTTGCGTGGGCACATTAAACTGAGAAAACGTTTCAAACACTACACGTGGGGTGTATTTAACAGGGTTACGAATCCATCTACGTGCCGTTTTCACCAATGATTCACGTTCCCTACCATCAGGAAGCTGACTGCGTCTTTGAGCAATATCTGAAAGAGTCGAGCCAAGTATCGGCCCAAAGAGCGGAGAATAAAGAGAAGTAACAGCAGTCAAAAGACGACTACGAACAGAAGGAGAAGAAGACGAAGATGCAGGCGTAGCAGCCATAGGGGTGGAAACAGTAGAAGTAGACGCAACAGCAGGAGTAGCGGAAACGACAGGCTGAGGGGGGACTTGAAAAGGCGCAGTAGGGAGAGAAACCGGAACAAGAGGATGTACGATCTGTGGCCCAAGGGGATTCGGGAGTACGGGAGGAACGGCGGGCTGACCAGCAGCCGCCAAACCAGCGGGTTGAGGAGGAGGTGGACGAACGGGACCCATAACATCGGGAGCATAGGGAGGTGGCGATTTCATCAGATAAGACAAAAGCGAATCTTCCACCGATTCTTCTCCTACCTTATCGATCGTAGAAGGTAGCGCCGGATAACATTTGTCCACTGCCATGTGGTGAAGCCGAGCACTAACTTCCTGCTCTTTCTCATCTTTGTCTAACTGATATTGTTCTGCATTGCGCATCACCGTAATAACACCTTCCCGTTTATTTTTCTTATTCTGTTTGATTTCTTTCTGTTTGGCCTCTTTCCGCCATAACCGGAAGGAATCAAACATGGCCGGCCTAGCTTTCTTTTTAAATAATTTAGCTTCCAAGTTATCTAAAATGGCAGTCTCGAAACTACCATGAGGTGGCCAACTAAGGACACCATCCTTTTTAGTGTAACGAACCCAATATGCATTATATACGATAGGACCCACGCCATGGCGACTATAGAGCTCGTAAAGCGGAGTTCCAGCCGGAGGTATCGGACATGAATCCTCCAGCCGGGAATCCATGCTGCAACATTTAAGAAACCCAAACAAAGTACTACGGCCAGGCATCGTGCACACTAACCGAGTATACAAACTTCAAGGGCTATCGAATTACGATGTCCTCGCAAAAATGCAAGACCCTCGGTTTTTGGCAATTGCAATCGTCAAATAAAACCCAACAACTAAGAACCACGAATGCTATGGAACCATGCAAACAACAAAGCAACACTGGGAGCGACCCACAAATACTTAACTGAAAGAACAATGGCGTCACCAGGAAGGCCCGTTGATCGTCTCGCCGTACAAAGGACTACGCCAGGCGCCAAAACAGGTCGACAGTCAGGGCATCGGTCCGTCGCAGCCGTCAGGAGGCGGGGATCTTCGCGGGAAAAGACGTCGGGCCACTTATTTCGACAACTGGATCGATGAAGCGGGGTGCACCTTCCCTCGGAGATTTCACACGAAGTTCCTCACGATCGTCGGGCTTTGGACCGGTACCGTTGATGTCGCCCCACGTTGGGCGCCAACTGAAGGACTGGGTTATTCTTAAGACCCAGCGGTGCCAGGGAACAACACCTGAAACCTTCGTGGGTTACCTGTTCTGGCGTACCAAACACAGAGACACGGGACACTTCCAGCGACGTCAGAGATCAGCGTTTATTTACTGCAGGGATACAGAGGTCACAAGAAGTACACAACGTGTAGGTTCTCGGAGACTGCTTCAAATTCGTAGAAGTGGATCGCTCCTTTTATACAGGTTTCGGCCATAGCACAGTATGGTGAACAAAGGTTACAACTCAGTTCCCACAATAAACTTCAAAAGGGTCGCATTCATGTTTCAAGAGGCCGGAACATAATTACAACAGTCTTGCCGGTTCCCAACTGTAAAAACATATCCCCTCCGCGATAAACACATTCCATCCTAACCATAAACACATTAAGAGGAAGGACGAAAAACAGATGTAAGGAAAGGACAAGGATGCACAACAGGTTAGAAAAGAGGGTTGGGGCAATAAAGGAAACTCGATAGAGGGGTCAAAGATCTCGTGTCTAATGTATGCGTGGCTGAAACAATAGACCAGAGCGGCAAGATGAGCCTCGAGCGGGGCCATCTGCTTTAGTCGTGTCATTTCCCTCATCATAAAAGTCACCTCAAAGGAACACGTGTCCTTCGTGTAAGCTTGAGAGTTCCAGGGTCACGAAGCGGACAAGAAGCCCGTTCGCTGGCTACCTGAGGGCAAGAAACAAAATGGACGCTGTATCTAAAATGGAACCCGAGGGTTCGGATGAACGAACGCAAAAATGAGGCGAACCATACGTGGCTGCATAGCGAAACTTCGTACACCCACTACACTCGTCATATGCGGTTCATAGATACCAAACTCATCCATATTCGTCACCACTCAGAAAGTGGCGTCCCGTCTCGCACGGAACCTCACTAGGAGCATCAATATTTTCCAGTGCATTCAAATGGCTGATCACCCCGTTGACAAAAAGGCAGAAAAGAGTCGGTGCCAGCACACAACCCTGTCTAACCCCCCTGTCAACGGGGAAACGATCAGTAAGGGTGCCCCCCCTTCCAAACCTCACCCTTGCGAAATTACCCAGGTGCAATCTTCTTAAAATACCTAATATATCATTTGGGACACCAAGATCGTCCAGGACGACCCACAATTTATCCCTGGGCACTAAATCAAACGCGGCACGTAAATCAACAAAAATCGTATATAGAGTCCCGCCCTCTATTAAAACGGTCTTCCAGTGAATGCAATTTAAACGAAAAATCTGGTCAATTGTAGAGACTTTTCTTCTAAAACCAGCCTGGTATGTGCTCATAATGTTCGATTCCTCGATCCAGTCTTGTAGGTGATTGAGAATGAGTCTGCCAAATAATTTTTGGGAGACATCAATAAGACTGATTGGTCTGTAATTGGCTGGGAGCAGAGGCGAACCCTTTTTAAAAATTGGGACAATCTCTGCGCCCAGCCAAGTGTCGGGCAACTCCATGCCCTTTAGAATAGAATTAAATAAAAGCAAAAAATAGGGTGCCCAGACATTGGGTTCCTGTTTGAATAGGTCTCCCGGCAGGCCATCCAAACCCGGTGCCTTTCCTGACGCCAGACCCATGATAGCTATTTTGACTTCTTTGAATGAAAAAGAGAGAGACAAAGCCGATGGTATGTCTGTTTCTACCTGGACAGGATCCGCTCCAGTCCCCTCAGGTGACATATATAGGGACTGAAAATGGTCCTGCCAGGTCTTGGCTGAGATGTTAGGTTCAACTGCAGAGACCAACTCCTCTGAACCTGTGTTTGCACAACGCCAGAATTTTCGTGAGTCTCTGCATGCCAAGAATTTCGTTAGTTTCTCCCATTTTTCATGTTCCCATTCAAGTTTTGCATTCTTGATTAGGGATTTGTATGCCAGTCTTCGTTCGCTAATTTCTATCCGGCCTTGTCCTGTCTTAATTGTAGAGAGAAGATCGCTTTTAGCCTTCCTACATGCAGAATTATACCAGGAGGGACCGGGAGTGAACCCACAGGCCTTTTTGGATTTACTGGTTAAAATTCCTGATATAGATGTGATAAGATCTGCATGCAGCTGGCCCAACTTAGTAAATAATCCCAGCATGTTAGATTGGGTGTTTAGGAATTGGGCCTTCTCTAGCATGGGAGTAAGTAGGGTGTATAGCTTAGGTAACAGCCCTTGTTTGGCTACTAAGTTCTCCCATTTTATTCTGCGTCTATTATTTGAGAGAGATAGCCCCACAACAGGAGGCTCCCTATTCTTTTCCCTAGGTTCCAGACCGGAGCAGTGTAGCTCAAGCTCCAAAGCATGATGGTCACTATCTTCTCTTGGCAGTATGTGAAAATCACTTAATTGTGACCACAGGGCCAGTGGGACCAGAATGTAATCAAGACTTGATGTTTTGCCCTCTCTGTGGAAGGTGCATTTTGGAGGAATATCTGATGGTAGCCTTCCATTACAGGCCCTGAGTCTGTGTTTAAGAGTAAGAGATGTGAGGAGGAGCCAAGATGGTGACCGGAGCAGACGCTTGAGCGCCCGGCTCCGTCGGCCCTTGGCCTCGGACTATCATCCTGACTCCTATCCTCGCCGATTTTCGAGGTGCAACGTGTGCGACGACGCGCTGACCGCGCCGCCGCTTTCCCGGAGTCTTAGCCCGCCCGGACGCCGGAGTTCTTGGTGCTTTTGTTCTCCGCACTGGACCCCTTCTCTATTGTGGCCTTGGCCGGCCCCCTGGAAGCTCCGCAGTTACCGGACCCGCTAGCGTAAACCTGAGCCCCGAGGTCCCGGTCCCACCTCACACCACGGACTGTCGCCGGATGAGCCGGGGGAGGGACGCCCGGACACCTCCTGCACCACGCACCTGATGGGCTGGAGCTATAGGGTAAGCCCCGGTGCGGCGGGTCTCCTGCCCCGTTCTGTGGACCGCGCTGTGGGAGGCTGCAGACCCCCTTCTTCTATTGCCTAGTCGGCTGCAAAGAGAACCCGAGGGAAGGGCAGCGACTGTTGGCTTTTCCCTGTTGCGGCGCAGACCTGAGGGGAATTGCCTCCTTGCTACGACCCCCCCCTGGCCACTGTACCGTTCTGCGGTAAAACATGGCGTTGATTGCCTGCTCGCGGCTGGGGGATGCTACTCCGGTCTCGCCCGCTGCCCGCTTCGCCCTCCCTCTACCAGACACCGGCTCCACAGTGCCGTCCCGGATTGCTACCGATGTGGGGGCGCAGCCTCCGCTGACATGCGGCTCCGTTCTGGCTGCCCTGCGGGACTTTCGTCTACAAATGTGTCTTGGCTTGCAAGCGCTGAGTGAGCGGTTTGACTCCATACTGTCGGCTGCGGGTCGTGAGCACCCCGTTTGTCATCAACAAGGCGTGGGTCTGCCAGTGCTTTTGTCCTCTTGCGGGGACGCAATGGCTGTTTATGATCGTGCTACACTGGTGCCTGCATCTGGCTTTACCGGCACCCAGGATCAATCGCTCTCCAGCTCAATTGCGGATACTTTGTCTCCCTGTTCATTGCTGCCTGCTTCGTTGTTTCCTGCCTCACCGTGCCCGCAAGAGTATCCAGCGGAGCGACACCTGACGTCCTCGAGGAACCGTTCATGGTGGCCTACTGCTTCTTTTCTGTGGAACTCCTGTACTTTACATGCCAGGTCTGGACTTTATGTGGTGCACAAGGGGACCTCAATAGATGGTCGGCGGCCATTTTGTGACTCTACTTCACCATCTTCTCCCAAGCGGCCATATTGTCTTTGTCTGCACGGGGTGCGGGGCCTTCATGTAGGGGCTGGTGTAATCTTAAGCCCGCGATCGGGCCAGGGCTGAACTGATTTATATCGCCATGGTTTCACGGATGGGCTGGACTGGAACTGGAACTGTTTGCATATGTTGTGCGCACTCGTCGCGGTTTGTCCGCCTTCATTTAAATTGTTGTGACACGTTATCCTCACACGACCGCTTTTGGCGTAGTGGGTTCTCAGTGTGTGGAGGCCATAGCTGGCCGATGGTTTTGGGCGCTCTGGGGTAACGTAGGCTCCTCCCCACTTACCTCTCTGTTCTCTTATTTTTCTTTACTCTATTCCTACTTTCTCTCTTGTCTATATTTCGGGTTCATTGGGCGACAGGCACTATGCTGGGGGGGGGGCAGGCCATAGCCTCCGCATTGGTGTAGGGTGGGGGGGTAATTCACTGTTTCTACTTAGTTCTATGGGCCTTTTTTTTTTATGTTTCTGCGCTATACTTGTTTCGATTCGGGGTCCGGGTGTGGGGTGGATTGAGTGGGGGCGGCTCTGGAGGGGTGCATATTTACTCATGTGACTATCCTGTTATATAACTGCGTCGCCTCACTGCCTGCGATTTTTCTTCCATGACCGTTTTAATGATGCTGCTGCTCTCCCGTGTGGTGAAGCTATCTTGCGGACTCGAATCTCCTTGGTTCTTATTCTTTACTGATTTTTCCCTGATAAAATTATTTTGAAAACCTTAAAATTAACCTTCACTTCTCCTTCCCCTGGTGTCAAGGATCTCTCCAGTGTATACCTCATGACTCGTTGCTAATCTTGACCGTGGATGCGCAGGGGATGTAATGTTTGTACCAGTGCTTAACCGTACCGTGGCCGGCCTGACGGTTGTAGGCCCGTATTTGTTCTTTTCATAAGCACAAATAAAGGTTTTTAAAAAAAAAAAAAAAAAAAAAGAGTAAGAGATGTGATTTGCACCGCCAGAGGAAACCACACTCTTGGGGCCGGTAGCTGGCAGGGTGGTATAGACCAGGCAAGATCCTCCTCCTTGGTCAAACCATCCAATGGACCCATGAGTGGCTCGAAATGACAGTTCAGATCTCCACCTATTATATAAGGGGTGCCCTCAGGAATTGTATTAAGGGCAAGATCGAGCTCATCGATAGTACAAGATTCTTTCGAGATACTAACTGGCCTCGAATAGACATTTATTACCAAGAGGCGATGCGAACCTTGCCACTCCAGTAATACAGCCAAAATATCCTCTGAATTTACTAGCAAAGGGGCAGCCCTACAACCTAATTCTGTGGCTATCCAGATTGCAAGACCACCAGAAGGGCGGCCTTTGCCACTCCATTTAGCATTCTTAGAGAAAACGGCGAAGCCAGTGCGGGTAAGATCTTCCCTCATCCAGGTTTCTTGGAACAGACATATATTCTTGTTCTCTATGAAAATGTTCCAAGCCGGGCAGTTTAATTTATTGGACAAGCCCGCCACATTCCAAGATAGAATATTTAGAAGGGGGGCTGAGGTCCTCACAGGGTTAGGAAATGTCTGTACAGTGGCCATAGGATGGACCTTCAAATTAGCAGACGGTTCATCCTGTGCTAGGCTCCCCAATACTGCACCATTAGATAGAATGGGAGCCACCACACAGGATTCCAGGTCGGTTTGTGTCTGCTGGGGTCCATTGTTCTGTATAGAAGTATCTAACTGTACATCATATGATGAGGGCCTTTTACGATCCAAAGCCTCACCAAGGCTTTGCCTACCCAGTCAGTCCACCCTATCTAGGTGACTAAACCTGTTATATGTGGGAAAATAATTATCCTCCATGATTCTAGGGTTAGAGTAAATTTTATTTACATTGGGTCTCCACCTCCGATCCCTACTGCTAGTAGGCACGAGTTCCCAACCCCCTCCCTCCCCCTCGTGCCCCACCAAGGGGTAGAAAAAAGACAGGGGAGAGTTTGAATGGGCGACCCGTGCATATTCCGAGGCCAGCTACAGATGTACTTGACAGTTGCAGGGTCCCTGAAGTTGATCACAACACAGTCACCCTGGATAGACTTCCTAATGGTGCCTACCCAGGGGACTCTTCTTACCATAATGACCTCGCTATGTGTGCCCTCGGGCAGGGGTCTATTGATGGACAGCCAATGAATAATCTTGTTTTTTAGTGCACCCACTGGTTCTCTGGCTGGGGGGATTAATTCAGGAATACCTGCCAGAATCACCACATAAGGGATGGCCTGGGGTGGAAGATTAATTATCTTGTGCTGAGGATCCATCATTGGCGCATCTGCAGGAGGTGCGACCGAGGCTTCTTGGCGAGTTATGTTTGCACAAGTTGGATTAGGTAATGGTGGATTCTCTAATGCACTTACAGGGGATTCTTGTATTAAAATGGGCTGAGGTGGAAATGGGCCTTTTTTGGGGGGGGGGGCTCAGATTTATTCTCCCTCTCCTTGCTAGTCTTGGCACTAGATACCTCCTTCCCCTCCGCTGTGCATAGAAGACCCGTGTGGATTTTCAATAAAAGTGATTCTATCTTGGAGATGCGATCCTTCAAGGGATTAAGAATTTCCCTTAGGAGGACTCGAATGTCCAAGAGAGAGGGTGGCTCATTCCCTGCTGGACAATTAAGACTGGGGGATAGCTCAGACGTAGTTAGAGCGGGTGATAACCTGTTTTTCCCGTATTGGCTCGGTGTCTTAGTTTTGGAAGTCTTGTGAATCAACTCATTCTTAGGACTGCGTTTGAGAGTATTCACCTTGCGTCCTCCAATTGAGCCAACTTTTTTTGTAATTTTCCTTTTGGGAATTGCTCCTTCCCTCGTCCTCTGTGATGAGTCTAAATTAGAAATGGGGCACTCGGTAATTGTATCACCAATAGGGAGGGTTTGAGTAGCATTCGAGGGAAGTGATGGTGGCCTGGTACAAGGGAGAGGTAAAATGCTTAGCTCCGTGATAGCGGACATCTCGCAATCAGTAGTATTTGGGGTAGGACTGCACAGGTCGGCTAATTCAGGAGTAACATTTGACCCCCTAGAATCTACCATTTTAGAAGCACCAGTTTGTTCAGGGGTGGTAGCAAGTGCAAGGGGACCCAGTGAAGATCTTCTAACCCAGTCAATCTCTTGAGATATTCGCCTTTCAAGAATGGATATTTCATCAATTATTAATGAGCCGGCTTTGGCAAAATAAGTGTCAAGAGTACCTTTAGCCGCTCCTACAGCCCGGGAGGATCTGCTTCTAGTTTCTCTGGCCGACATTCTCGTATGCTGTAATCATTCACATATTACTTGTGTTTTTCAGTAGCTGTTTTCACTTATTGTGCAGCTCAGGTGTAATAAAAATAGAAAGTGTTTATTTAGTAATATATTCACAGAAAAAAAATAGGTTTCAGGGGTGTTATAGTTAGCTGGCCATTTCACTCGTACAAAACCATAGAAATTCCTCCGTTATAGTTAGTTCTGCTAACTATAACTCGCGCACCCGCAATGCACTGCTGATGATGTCACATATTGCATCATTCATGACATGGTCAGTAACATCACTGATGACATCACTGATGACATCATCCAGTGAATGTGGTTTAGTTTAAAATGTAGGTATGTGTTATATATATATACCAATCTGTATTCAAGATTGAGCGGATATATAACTGTCTGGATGGAGGATTTAGTAGCTGTTTCACTGTCTGTTTAAATGAGTAATTAAAAGGGTCTCACTTAATACATGGATTAGTAACTAAACTATGTGAATGTGTGCATCACTGTTGTTGTATAACATGCTGCATCAGTTGGTCACTAACTACATGAGTGTGTATATTAGTTATTGATTAGTTGGGTGAGTATTTATATGGGACACTGAGTTTGTGTGTGGTTGGATGGGGTGTGTGTAACTCTATGCATAGATGTGTGAATGGTTGATTGACTAGGTGTATAGGTTTAAGAGAGCATGTGGAAACAGTTGTTTGGGTGACTGAGTTTATTTATTTGTGTGTTGGTGAGCGAATAAATGTTTTAGTTGTATATCTTCAACAAACTAAAAAAATAATAGGCATTGTATGTGAGAGTTGGTGTATATAAATAAGTATGTGTAAGGGTCAGTGATTGTGAGAGTAACTATATGAATGGGTGTATAATTGTAATGGTGATTTTTTAACATATTAACTATGAGTTACTATGTGTTTGAATAAATGAGGTGTTGTTGGATAATTGTGTAAGTAAGTAAATGTAAGTGTGATTAATTTTTTTCATGAGTGAGTAGGATGACTGCATAACCGACTAAGATGACTGCTGATGTGTCAATGTCTATATATGTGTATAAGTGCATTTGATAGTGTTCTATTAATTAGTTACTGCATGTATAAATGATTCTGTTGTTGAATTGGGAGTTGTGTGTGTAGACTTAGGAATGAGTGAGTGGGTATGTAGTAACTGGTATTGGTGTGTCAATGGTTTCTAATATGGTACTCTGTATTTTACAGTGAGTGATGAAAGGTTATACTAGAGTATGATGAGGTGTATCAGATTTTCACGTGGATGAAGGAGTCAGGGACTGGTCGCATACCAATCGCGCACATCACGTAATATTAAATGTATATGATGTAACTGAAAAACACGCAGCCGTCGCACACTGTACGCGGATCCTTCATGACTTTTCTAAAATGGTGGCTAGAACCCGCGCACCCACCGTGATGTGTACGCTTTGAGTGGATTTTTTTTTAAAGAAGATAATATAAATATATTAAAATAAAAAATGAAAACCAAAAAATTTATCAATATTGCAGTTTGAATTTTTTTTACATTTTTTTTGTGCCATTTTCAGAAAAATATATAATGTTATTTAATTAATAAAATATTTAAAAATTAGCATTTAAAAAAACCTTTGAAATTCACTGAAAAAAACCCATAGGTTTCAGAGACGTTATAGTTAGAAATTAACATTTAAAAAAAGCTTTGAAATTCCCTGAAAAAACCATAGGTTTCAGAGAAATTCCACCGTTCTAGTTAGTTCACCTAACTATAACTCGCGCACCCGAAATCCACTGCTGATGACGTCACATATTACATCACTCATGACATGGTCAGTGACATCACTGATGACATCTCAAATGACATCACTGATGACATCATCCATTGACTGTGTGTTTCTGAACATTTTTAATATGTTTAATATATATAGGGAAAGGTATGTTGAAGAATGAGTGGATGTACAAGTTTGTGAATGGATGATTTTCTGGCTACGTAACTGAGTCTATATGTAAGTCATTAAATGTATATTACTGCAGAGTAGTGACTGAACTGTTTGAATGTCTGTATGTGTCTCTGTGTTGGTGTATAAGTGGCTGCATGGTTTTGTGAATAGCTATATGAGTATTTATATGGGTTATGTATTTGTTATCTGAGTATCTGTATGGGTGCCTGAGTGTATGAGTGGGAGAGGACAGGACTAAACTTAAGAACTATAGGCCTATCTCTCAGCTGCCCTTTCTGGCGAAGGTCTTAGAGAAACATGTTCTGCTAACTCTTTCAGCATTTCTGGAAAAGCATCAGATTCTCCAGGATCACCAGGCAGGCATTAGAGCCCACCACAGTACCGAGCTGGTTATGCTGTCGGTCGTGGATGAACTCAGACGAAAAGCCGATATTAAAGAACCTAACGCCCTGATTTTATTAGATCTGTCAGCGGCGTTTGACACTGTCTGCCACCAAAAATTACTTTCCCGTCTGGCAGACCTGGGCATTCAAGGTCAGGCCCTTAAATGGCTAGAATCCTTTCTATCAGGACGAACGCAGAGGGTCCAATTAGCCGAGCAGGTATCAGACAAGGGCAACATCTCTTGCGGAGTCCCGCAATGATCCGCGCTATCCCCCCTTCTCTTTAATATATACCTGCAGCCCCTGGTGTCCGCGCTAGCCAAAATGGACTGCAGAATGTTCAACTATGCGGATGACACTCAGCTTATCCTAAGGATTGAGAATTCGACCCTTGCTCAACAGTCTGCCCAGAGCATACTCAGGGTCACGGTTGGCTGGATGGCGGCTAACTCCTTAAAAATTAATCTCGATAAAACGGAGGTCCTTGCCATTTCAACTAAAGGCAACCCGTGGAATGATCTTTTTTGGCCTCAGGAGTTAGGATCCCCCCCCTTGCCAACACCTGTGGTAAAAAGCCTGGGTATAAAGATCGACTCTGAGCTCTCTATGACTAATCAGGTCAACGCAGTGGTCGGTACTTGTGTCGGTCTGCTGCGACAGCTGAGGAAACTTGTTCCCCTCCTCTCGGTCTCGACCATGAAAACAATAGTAGCTGCTACGATAGTCTCCAGACTTGACTATGGAAATGCACTATATGTTGGGCTACCTCAGAAGTTGACAAATAAACTGCAGATAGTATTGAACGATGCAGCCAGGCTCATTTTTAGATTACCTAGAAGAACTCATGCTACCCCTCTGCTGAGTGAACTACATTGGCTACCCATTAGGCAAAGAGCCAAGTTCAAGGGTCTGTGTATTACACACAAAGCCCTTTATGGTCACGCCCCGGAATACATAAAAGAACGTGTACTCAAATACGTGCCAGGACGAGTGCTGCGCTCAGCGGAAGCCAGTAGACTTATATGCCCTCGTTTCAACCTCGCATCGAAAGGAGGCAAAGCCTTTTCGATCCTCCTGCCCCAACTGTGGAATCAGTTGCCCGGAGAGCTTCGGAAGGAATCTAGACTTCTCCCCTTTCGTGCAAAACTTAAAACCCTCCTCTTCAGAGAAGCGTTTGATCTGGTGTGAATCCTTTCAGCATCCTAGGACCTGGCCTGTTTCCATGTTCTTGTTTTTTCCTCTGTTTGAGCGCTATGAGACCTGTCGGTATATACGCGCTATACAAGATTACAATAACAATAACAAGAGGTGTGTGTGACTCTGTGCATAGATATATGAGTGGGTGATCCTATGGGTGCATGGTTTTAAGAGTGCAACTGTGACGGACTGTATGGTTGAGTGAGTGTATGTATGGGTGTCTTAGGGATTGAATGTGCATCTTAGTTGTAGATTTGACAGTAAGTACATATATGAAACACAGTGTATATGTGTGTAAGAGTATATACGTATCTATATCTGAGAGTGTCGGATAGCGGAACTGGCTGTATGAATGAGTGTGTGCTTGTACTAGAAATTGTGTAAGAGTGTCAAAATGTTTTTTTATTTTTCTAAGTAAGTAATCTTGTGAGTGTGTAACTGTATAGGTGAGTTAATTTGACTGTGCTTATTTATTTGCACAACTGACTAGGTGTGTCATTACCTATTTGCTTGATTGGTAGTGTGTGAGTGTCTATATATGTTTATAAATGCATATGATAGTCTTCAACGGAGTGACTGTAAGTATAAGTGACTGTACAGGTGAGTGAATTGAGGTGCATGGAGATCTAAGAGTCAATGTGTAGATATGTAGTTATTGGTATTGGAGTATCTATGGTTTTCAAATTGCCTGTTTGAAAGTTTGAGTTGGTGTTTCTAAATTTTTTTTGGGTGGGAGAAGATGTACTATTTTATCACATATATGACGTCATCAGTGATGTCATCAATGATGTCATTTGAGATGTCATCAGTGATGTCATCAGTGATGTCACTGACCATGACATGAGTGATGTAATATGTGACGTCATCAGCAGTGGATTTCGGGCGCGCAAGTTATAGTTAGGTGAACTAACTATAACGGTGGAATTTCATTGGTTTTTTACGAGTGAAATGTCCAGCTAACTATAACATGTGTGAAACCTATGGTTTTTTCAGTGAATTTGCAAGGTTTTTTTAAATGCTAAATCCTAACTATAACGTGTGTGAAACCTATGGTTTTTTCAGTGAATTTCAAAGGTTTTTTAAATGCTAATTTTAGAATTTTGTAATATATTTTTTATATATTTCTTTTACAAAAATTTACCTATGTATACATTTATAGATTATCTGTATCCTTTAATTTGGTGTGGCTCATTTTTTTTTACTTTGAATTTGGATAAAGTTGAACAGCATAGTTAATATCTTCTATTAACTTATGTACACTTTAATATTTTTTTTTCTATAAATTTTTAGGGTGCGCGCACAGAGCGCGCACCTAGTACGCATGCGTACGTTTTTCATGTACGTATGCGTACGTTATCTACGTACGCATACATACTTTTTAGTGCGCGCTCGCAGCGTGCACCTAGTACGCATGCGTATGTTTTTTGTGTACGCATGCGTACGTTATCTACGTATGCATATGTACGTTTTAGTACGCGCTCGCATTGCGCACCCAGTACGCATGCGTACGTACGTGGTGTGTGCATGCGTACGTTCTCCACGTACGCTTGTGTGCCTTGTATGTGCTCCGCGCGCCTCACTCGCGCATACGCACGGAGTACGCGCACTGACGTTCGCGCATGCGCGCGTGCTGCGTATGCGCGCTACGTACGCGCATAATACTTATGCGCATGCGCGCGTACACGTTCGCGCATGCGTAATTGCACCGTGCGCGCTCTGAGCTTGCACCGTGCGTGCACCTCGAGTTATGTGATTAATAAAACAACACTTTTAATTGGTTTTCATTACTTTCAGTTTCAGATTGTTTCAACACCACACCCAATCCCCTCATGGCAAGTCATGTGATCAAGAAACATCACTTTTCATTGGTTCAAAGTACTTTCAGTTCCAGATTCTTCCAAAACCACACCCACTCCCCTCATTGTTAGTTCTGATTCCCTTGGAGAAGGGGCTACTCTGTTTTTGTGAGACAATGGCAGAGCACCAGCCATCTTCTGAGAGTGAACAGGACACTCTTGAGAGACAGAGGCAGAGGAAGCAGAAAGACTCCTTTATATGGCAGTTTTTCACTTTTCCTGAGGGACAAAAGAAGGTGAATGCACCAAAAGTCACCTGCATACTTTGTCAGCGGAACTTATCACGTGGGAATGCTAATAAGAAGTACTCTTTTAGTATTCACACAATGTTGAGGCACGTTGAGAAAATGCATCCTGTGACTTTTCGTCAAGCTTCTGGGGCAAACCCTCCACCTGCTCAGCCGACGACATCTGCAGCAGCTCAGCCGAGCACATCTTCGGCAGCTCAGCCGAGCACTTCTTCTGCGATGGTGCCTTCACCTTCTTACACACCTCTGGATATTCGTCCTTGTTTTGAGAGGATGTCTACACGGTGCATGGATTGTGGTACTCTTATTACTATGGGTGAGAGCAGTGTTGATCTCATTCAGAGAACATTTGAGCAGCACTCTTGCACTAGGCCATAGTTTTTTGTTTTTTTTTCGTTTTTCTCTTCCTCTGTCCCTACATTAACTCAAGGGCTCTTTTTAGAGCCACCTAGAATCTAAACACAAAAACTTGTTTTTTCAATCTATTTGTCAATTTTTTTTGGGGGGGTGCGCGCACCCTGCGCGCACCCAATGATGTTTTTTAAAAAAAAAATCATTTTTTTCAACTTTAGTAAACCTTCAGTGACTCCCTGACAAAAAGAGGGGAGTGGCAAAGTAATTAAAAAAGAGATGGTGTACATTTCACAGATGAAGGGAAGAGAGTCTTCCTATTAAACTTTAAACTCTGCATCAGTACTTACGTATAGGTACCCTAAACCTATCAAAAAAGATAATAGCTCATTTTAGAGCCAACCACCATCAAAACATTTAATTTTTTTTTTTTTTAAAAGAGCATGAGGATTAGAAAATGGGGATAAGGGAAAATGAGAAATGGAGAGTGAGGAGATGGAGGGATTTAGGAAACTGCACTGAGAGAAAGGGAGTCAGGATGTCAATGAGCAAAACAGAGTGAAGGAGATTGAAGGAAAGCTTGCAAAAAGGAGAAGGAGTGTGAGATACATACAGAAGGAAGAGAAGTAGGAGAATAGGAGTGACTATGTGGAAAGGATAGTAACAGTTAGGCAAGGTGAGGGAAAGAGAATGACGGACAAGGTTAAAAAATTAACATAGATTGACAATGAGTGATGCAGAGAGGAGGAGTGGTAGAAAAAAAGGGGCAGATGTTTTACAAACGTACGCAACATTGTGCAGGAAGTCATAATGCTGCGCCATGCTGCATTACTTTCTAAGCACAGAGATGCGATATATTTACAAGAAAATGTCGCATCTCTATGCATCTCTTGCACTGGCGCCAAAACTGCAGCCATACGCCGACGCAGGCTCCCTTGCACCATGGTGCAAGGATGCCTGTGTGGTAGGGAAACTGTTCTTGTGCAGGATGAGACACCTTCCTCCCAAAAAAACAATCACAAGAGGCTTTTTCCTCTTTCAATACATGCTGTAGCATGCAGCACGCACTGAAAGAGGAAAAAATTAAGAGAAATGAAAACATTTCTCCTTGTTGTGCTTCGCTATGCCACCTCTAGGGTGGCGTAGTATTCACACACATGTTCAGACTTATGATTTCTCGTAAATAAGGAGATTGGTGTAGTTCTATAAGTGTTGTGTGGGAACACAAACAACAACACCCATAGAATACCCCTTCAACACACAGTGCTGCGTTTGAATTGGCTGTATTTACAAGGAGAGGAAAAGACACACAGAGTGGCTTATCCTCTCCTTGTAAATATGGAGGAGCACCCTGCGCCACTAGTACGTCAAGAAAAGTGACGTAGTGGTGGCGCAGGTGGCTTGTAAATCTGCCCCAGAGATGTTAAGGAAATTAAGGGTAAAACAGACAAACAGAGAGTGACAGATACAGAGACAGAGAGCAAACAACTGAGAAGGAGTAAGGCAGTTAAAAAGACTAAGACATATGGATACAGAGAAAGAAACATGGATGAAAAATTAGTGATGGAGGTAGAAAGGTAGGGGAGTAGTAGAGAAGGAGTGAGGGAGTTACGAAAGAGTAGTAAAGCAGGAAGAGAGAGAGAGAAGAGACATGAGAAAAGCAGAGTGAGGAGAGGTGAAGAAAAGGAAGCATGAAACGAAAGGAGTGAGAAATACAGATATTTGAAACTTACCTGACCATCAAAGTAACTTATTTAGAAATAAAAGTTTTTATTTAATTGCATGGAAACTGAATTACATTTTCTAAATTTTCTTTCTAGTTCTGAAAAAAAGAAAAAAAGTAGTAATATTCAACAATACATTTTATTAAACAGTACATGTTTTGTCATATTTAGCAAAGCAATTTTTTGCCCTTTTTTTGCTGTTTTCAGAATGTTTTGATTTTCACTGAAAATAGTTAAATCAATTGTATTCATCATTTAACAGCGGGCAAAAAGAAAAACAATCTGAAAGATTGTTTAAAAAAGCCCAAAATGTATCCTCACTAAAACATACCTTGAAAGAAATGTCACATATGTATTAAAAAAACCTTTTAAGTACAATAATAATTTTCAAGAAATAACGTCTGTAAACCTTGTTTCAAAAGAACAGATGCCAAAATATTATCTGTCAAAGAAGTCCACAATTGTTTGTTTTACCTTTCCTTGAGGCCAAATGGTAAGTTTAAAATCCTTTTTGAGTGAAATATTCAATTTTAATCCTTTAAAATGTAAATAATGCTTTCTTCAGATGCTGAATTTAGTATTTAAAATTTGGGTTTCAGAAAAATTAAGTAACAATTGGGTAAATCATAAGGAAAACGTTGCTTGAAAATCAATTGAGAATCATTACACAGTGTCCATCCTTTTTCACATTTAAGATAAACTGTGTAATGACCAGAAGTTATAGAAGGACCGTCATGAAAAATTATTGCAACTGCTACAAAAGTTTTTCCAGATATAGATAATTGATTACCAACAAACTTCTTTAGTAAAGTTTCCAATTTTGTTCCATCAGCTCTACAACGTTGTACCATTAAAATTACATACTGTCCATATTTCTTTAAAAATAACGTTGACAACATTTCAGATTTACATTCAGAACATTCCATGTTGTGATTAGCATCTTTAACTAATTTACCAAAAGTCACTGATTTACTTTCTGGTAATGGTAAATATGTGAACCTTTCAGAATCAACATTACTACTGCATGTGTTCATACAGTTTTTACAACAATGTTCCCATTTATAAGAGACACCAAATAAATGTTCTACTTCTACCCCTTCATCTTCCAGTACCATCAGCATATACATTAAGAATTCCTGTGCATCATGCTGGACATTTTGTGTAAACTGTGTACATCCAGAACATACATCTAAAAGATTTCTAACATCAGGAGCACTTTCTATTTTATTTTTATCATTACTCAGCTTCTCATAAAGGAGACTCAGCAAAGAACAGAATATTTTCCCTGATTTACTATTATCTGCTCTTGCAAAAATCCAAGATAAAATACAACATTCAGCACTACATTTGCGTAGCAGTTGACACCAGAGCTATTTTCAAAATGACAACCAACAACCTCTTCCACACTGTCCTTTTTCTTTTTGCTTGCAGTCACATCACTGTCTTTTTGTTTTCTCTTCTGTACATCCTCATTACAGATATTCTCAAATCTCCTTTTCCGACAAACAACACGTTTTTCAAACACAGGATACTGACCTAAATGAGGAGCATAGCTTCTTCTTAATCTATTATACTCCTTTACACAGTTTGCATCAGCACTTACTTTTGAGTCATCAAAGTCTATCATGAATAAACCAGATAATTTTTTCACGCTTGACAAAGCAACATATGCCATACCTTCTTTAAACACACTAGATCCAATGTTTACAAAAGCACTATCTACAGTTAATCCTTGAGACTTGTGAATAAGTACAGCATATGCTAGAGAAAACGGAAACTGCTTCCTACATACATATAAGTCTTTCACTAGCAAAAAACGAACTGAACAACGACTAATGACTTTAACCTCTTCAATCTGATCAAATTTAATTTTTAAGAATTCAATTCCATCTTTTTTCTGGTAATTTACAAAACCCACAACTTTACCCATAGCTCCATTCACTAAACCTTTTTCTACATCCAAATCACGTCTTAAAATTACTCTACAGTTCATACATACATGAAGATTCTTTTCCAAACCAGCTGTTTTTGAAATGTTTTTCTCCAGAGAATCCAATTTAGTAGCCAATTTGCCTGTCAATATAATAGTTATTCGTTCATGTTGAATTTTATCCACAGCTTCCAGTTTTATGATCTCTTCATTTTCCAATTTCAAAAGTTCTTGATTGAATACAGAGCATTCATGTAGTGTTGGCATTAAGCAGATTACAGTAATTTTCTTGTATATTTTCTCTGGAACTATTTCTTCTGTTGTAAACAAATTACTCAGCAATCGACTCTGTAATGCTTTTCTGCCATGTTCTGTGAGTAGTCCAATTCTTATATCTTTCAGAATACTTGCATAATCCTCATCATTGGCTTGCCTCATATTGGTAATGGGTTCCTTATGCTCAAAATATGTCCAAATATTTACATTGCCTATACTTCCTAACGACTTTTTCGTGTCTTCATGTGTAAGTGTATGGAATACCGGTTGTCCTTTAACTGGAGTAAGTTGCAAAAGATCCCCAAAAACTATGACGTGTTTTCCTCCAAATAACACGTCATAGTCTGTCTTTAGTATTTGCTGCATTCTTAAATGCACAAAGGCAAGCATTAAGTTTGATACCATGCTTACCTCATCAATAATGAGTACTTTCATTTTCTTCAATACTCTTGAAACTTCCAAGCATGCTTCTCCTGCTAGTTTGTGGTATTGTATTTTGTTCTCATGCTCTACAGGTAACATTAGCAAACGATGTAAGGTAACTCCTTTTATGTTATACGCTGCTAACCCAGTTGGAGCAGTAACAACACAAGACAAAGTTGAATCCGTTTTGTTCTGTAGGTAGCTTCTAATTACATTAATTAAGAAACTTTTTCCAGTTCCTGCTTGTCCACTTACATACATTCTCATTGGTTCAAAAGATGTGCATGAGCACTCTTTATTTTCATGTAGTAATCCGTGATCAATTTTTTTCCTGACTTCTTCATAAATTTGTTGTTGTTCATCATTCAGTTGTTCTTCCAAATTCGGTAAGTTTATTAAAACATCCTGAGCTTGATTCATAGCTGTTTCGACTTCAGTCATGGCTATTGCTGCTTCATTTTCTACGATTGGTTGTCCTAGAGGATCTTAACTGAACATCCCAGAACTTTGACTGTCTTGAGAACTGTCTCTAGCTACTTCAGCTGCAATTGTTGCTTCTTGTTCAATTTCTTCATTTAACATTTGAACATAAGTTGTGAAAGTACTGCATTCTATGCTGTCTTTGCTAGCATTGAAGGAATCTTCATAACTCTGGAATTCTCCAAGTAGTTCGTCCTCTGAACGCCATGGTTTAAACAGCTGCAAAAGTGCTAAGTAGTAAAATTCCTTTTTGTCAGGAGTGTTGCAACTCAGCTTCCGGTGATTTATCAAACTTCCTTTTGTTTGCTTCACCAAACATCCTTCCTCACCACTGACTTTATATTTTCCATTGTTGATGTCTTCTGTGGCATTCCGTTTAAAAATGAAGTTTTGCAGCACTTCATAGAGACACATGTTCTCAAGGTGATGACTTCTTTGTGGGTAATATGTGTCCAACATGTTTGTTCTTAAAATGTCTGTACTTTCTGGTTCAAACTCTGCTAAATATTCAATTTCTCAAATAGATTTCAGTACCCGATTTCGCATTCCTGCAAGGCCTAAACTTACCCAAATTATTCTTCTGGATTTCGAGTACAGACTTGCAGATGATAACCTATCTGAGCATTCGTAGGATCCAATTTCTCGATGCGATAACATCTTTAAACTGAAACTGTATAGCTTCTTACTGACAGTCTTATCGTGAGAAATCTCTTCCCACATTTCCTTCAATTCCGTTTTCTCAGATTTAGTGATGTAAGATGTGACATACCGAGCAACAGCAATAGAATTGTCAGCCACATACTGAATATCCATGTTAGCAGTCCACATGGTTAAAATGACTGGGTTGTAGTCATTTATAAATTTTGACTCTTCTTTTCTTCTTAGGTTGTATGTATTTTTGGGAGATTTTCTTGTTATAGTATGTCGCACAGCTGACATAAAACTGTTGACTCTTCCTTTTGAAAGAACAGGTCGTGGAAATCCAAATCGACACTTTGTGTAGAATTTATCTTTGGTCTTGTACTTCCGTCGACAGTATTTTCCACACCGATGACTTTGGAAACGTAAAACTTTATCTTTTAACTTTTTCTCTTCTGTGCTTTTAGGTATAGCACATGTTGCATATTCTTCAATGAAAGATAACACTGCTTCATCAGCATCTGTTCCAAATTTTGGGGCATCCTTGATCCACAACAGCATATGAATATGAGGAGCACCTCTTGCTTGGTACTCTTTTCTCCAAAAGAAATCCACTACTTCTCCAAGGGGTGGATTTTTTTTATTGCAGATGAAGGACATCATAGCCTCAAATCTATGATTAAAATATCTGCAAACATTAACCGGATCCAATGAGCACAATTCTCCTGCTGTCTTGTATTGTATGTTTTTAATGTTTGAATTTGCCTCTCGAAGAAAATCCAGAAGATCATCCCAAGCGTACTCAGCACAGCTTAGGGTAAGGAACCATGTAGGAGTTCCTAAATTCCGTAACATACACTTCAATTCTCCATGGCGTCGGTACCAATATTCATTAGTCCCACGCTGACAAGCCATCAAATTGATCAATTGAGATTCCAAATGATCATCTCGCTGTTGCACTTTGTTGATAAAGTCCTTTGCTGACACATTATGTAGATGTACTCCAGTTTTTAAAATATGATTTACTGCATAAGATAGTGCAGACAAGTCACTTTCAAATAAAAGATGGAACAAATAAGGAATACTTTGACGAAATCTTGGATCTTCTGCATATAATCTTGTAGTCCGATACTCCGAAGCAGGAATCTGTACTGGACGTTCATCATATCGTCCACCTTCTCCTGTAGGAAACAGTTGGGGAAAACAACGAGCTTCCAAGCTCTCCTCCCATACACTCACAGGAGTTCCTTTTGCTTTCTTCATCTGAAACAGATCAATAGCGTTTCCCATAACTTCTTTAGAATGAGGAGGATGTATGCTGAAATGCTCATAAATATCTTCTTCTTTTGACTTATCCACTTTTTCAATTTGCCCAGTTGGTATTCCTGTGTCTTCTAGTAAAACTCCTTCATCTTCATCCATATAAATTGCTTCATAACATTTATTATTTTTTTTCAAATACAAATTTGCTCTTTGTGCTTTTCGTACATCCACCAGCTCCTGCCAAATGTTCTTATTCTTTGTAGGTACACCATTAACCAGAATATCTAATGGTTCAGTTTCCAAAGTATCTGCATCAATTGTTTCCATATTTTTTTTCAAATCCAATGGCAAATAGACAACTCTTCCTTTTAAACCTCTTTGTAAATCCGAAGGAGGTAATTTACCTGTTTTTGGCTCCATACGCACTATGGTCTGAAACGGATGGACACATTGAATGAGTATAGACTCATACGTATTTAAATCAGAAAGTTCTGGAGGAATATCAACCAATTCTAATTTATTATGTACAGCTCTAGCTGGCATTCTATTTTCTTCTAACTTGTTATAACAGTATTTACAAATACGCTGATCTTCACCCAATTCAAAACAATTTTCCAGAAATATATATGTTGTAAAATCTTTCCACTTATAATTATCATCATTTTCACTTTTTTTATACAGATCAACATTCCTTGTTTGAATTTTATAATGGCTTCTCTGGCAACAAATACAAGTAATATTTGGTCTTTCATTAGAGATGATAGTAAATTTTGTCATTTCATCTTCAAAATTTTTACTAACGGTAAGTTCTACATTCTCTCCCACATTTTCATCAATAACTGTGTCATTTTCTGCACTTTCTTGTTCTGGACCAAAGTGACAAAACTGAATCTCATCAGTAACCTTTACTACATCTGATACAGATCCACGGAACAGAGCATTATTCAAATCATTTAACCCCTTGTGTGCCCCGCCCTTTCCACGCCCTGTGCCGGGCGTTTCATTAGCGGGCGGGGCTCATGACGAGATAGTCTCGTCATGGGCACAGCGCAACCGCGGCCCATGACGAGACCATCTCGTCATGGGCACTCAAGGGGTTAACTTTAGTGCTGGACTTTTAGCAAAATACAATGTTCTCACAAACTTTCTCATTTCAGTATGATGTACTGCCAGCATCCTAAAATGGTGAAAAACACTTTGACACACTTTCCTAGATAGACAAGCCAGAGAATGTCCTTGCAAACCAGTATTCTCTCTCACTTTGTATGGATCTAGTCTTTGAAGCACCTTAATCTTCTGTTTAACACTCTTTTTACTATATACTCTTAGAAAGTCACGTAATTTATCAATAGATTCCTGACGCACAGTACAAATACTACTACAATTCCAAGTGTACACTGGGGCTTTAGGACGTCTCCCCATAACCTCAGCAGCCATCACTTCTTCCTCATTTCTTGGAACCATTTTCTCCTTTTCCATTACACAACCATCTTTAACTTCATATGCTCTACCATTGGTGTCAACTGCATGCAACAAACTATTACTTTGAAGATAACTCTCTTCATTAAAAAATGGTTCAGTACTTGAACTATGCTTCCATTCTCCTAAGAACACTTTACAAAAGTAATTTTTTTTCACTTCCCTTTTCCTTATGCTTTGTGACTTCATTGCATTGACTAATTTATCTAATCTACGCATCCTGTTCAAAATTAAAATGAATCGTTTTTTTTTTATTTCCAAAGCCTTCGTAACAATACTTTCAATAAATTTCTTTTTCTTATAAAATTTGGTATTCTTCTTATATTTTTTCACATCCTTTAGCAAATTTAACATCACTCTTCTCTGAAACATTTTTGACGAATGTTTTTAAAATCTATTTTTCGTGTTAAGTCACTCCTTCTTACTTCTGATTGTACATTAGCATTTTGTTTTTGCTGTCGACTCTGTTGTTGTTTTGTACTTGAAACACTGTTTGAAGATATCTTTTTAACAATTTTTTTTTTTTTGAAGATATTTTTTAAAAATTCTTTAGTCTGCTTATCAGAAGACTTTTTCTTTTTTCCAACACGAGCTTCTCCTCCTATTTTTTTTTACCAGTTGTCTTCAAATATAGTTGTTGTTGCTTTTCTTTTCTCTTTCTTGACTTTATAGGCATCTTTACATTTTTTCACTGTTGCTCAGCAATACCTGCAACAAACCCAAAAAAAATACCTTTATGTAATTGTAATTCATTACAATTTTTTTTTGAGCTTTTCAAATCCTATCATATGAGCTGACCCTTTCCTACGAGTCCAAGTCTTACAAAACAAGAGAAACATGAATTAAATCTCTGACAACAATTGCTGTGTGCACACAGACTCATGGTGTGATTCTAGGCAGAAAGCGATATTTCCTTTGGCAATTTGAAAGCACATTTAGTACTGTGGAGGAGCAAGTGATAATTACTGTGACAGCCTGACACATTTTTCTTATATTTTAGAGAAGCAGAAAAGAGCACATGTCCTTACAGCTACTTGAGACCATGACCATGTGTTCCAGGGTGAGTGATTAGACTAGAGCAAAGGAAATGAGCCTTGGTGACGTTGAATGTGTTTGCGTTACACACTGCTATCTGAAACACCACACAGAGCTGAGAAGTATGCACGGGAGTGTAGGAGAAGCTGCTGCGTGTGTACAAAAAGTGTGTTTCTGGAGACTGTGTATTGTCAGGTGCAAGAGAGATCTGCATGGAGACTTGCACAACTGCATGAAGAGTGCAGACATGTGTGTAAGAGTACATGTGTGGTAAGGGTTAATTGGAGTTTTGAACATGTAGGAACAACCTCACCCATTACAAGATTGGAAGCAAAATCTACCCTGTTGATTTCAAATGTGTTAGCATTTGCCTCTCATTTGTGAGATCATGATTTCTGCTGAGTGCTAACCATCACAGTTGAAGAAAACAAGCTGCCCCTTTCCTGCGAGTGCAAGTTTTACAGAACAACAGCAACACAAATTAAATCTCTGACAACAATTCCTGTGTGCACACAGACTCATGGTGTGATTCTAGGCAGAAAGCGATATTTTTTTTGGCAATTTGAAAGCACATTTAGTACTGTTGTGGAGCAAGTGATAATTACTGTGACAGCCTGACACATTTTTCTTATATTTTAGACAAGCAGAAAAGAGCACATGTCCTAACAGCTCCTTGAGACCATGACCATGTGTTACAGGGTGAGTGATTAGACTACAGCAAAGGAAATGAGCCTTGGTGACGTTGAATGTGTTTGTGTTACACACTGCTATCTGAAACACAACACAGAGCTGAGTATTACGCATGGGAGTGTAGGAGAAGCTGCTGCATGTGTGCAAAGAGTGTGTTTCTGGAGACTGTGTATTGTCAGGTGCAAGAGAGATCTGCATGGAGACTTCCACAACTGCATGAAGACTGTAGACATGTGTGTAAGAGTACATGTGTGGTAAGGGTTAATTGGAGTTTTGAACATGTAGGAACTACCTCACCCATTACAAGATTGGAAGGAAAATCTACCCTGTTGATTTGAAATGTGTTAGCATTTGCCTCTCATTTTTGAGATAGTGATTTCTGCTGAGTGCTAACCATCACAGTTGAAGAAAACAAGCTAGCCCTTTCCTGAAAGTGCAAGTTTTACAGAACAACAGCAACACAAATTAAATCTCTGACAACAATTCCTGTGTGCACACAGACTCATGGTGTGATTCTAGGCAGAAAGTGATATTTCCTTTAGCAATTTGAAAGCACATTTAGTACTGTGGAGGAGCAAGTGATAATTACTGTGACAGCCTGACACATTTTTCTTATATTTTAGAGAAGCAGAAAAGAGCACATGTCCTTAAAGCTACTTGAGACCATGACCATGTGTTACAGGGTGAGTGATTAGACTAGAGCAAAGGAAATGAGCCTTGGTGACGTTGAATGTGTTTGCGTTACACACTGCTATCTGAAACACAACACAGAGCTGAGTATTACGCATGGGAGTGTAGGAGAAGCTGCTGCATGTGTGCAAAGAGTGTGTTTCTGGAGACTGTGTATTGTCAGGTGCAAGAGAGATCTGCATGGAGATTTGCACAACTGCAGGAAGAGTGCAGACATGTGTGTAAGAGTACATGTGTGGTAAAGGTTAATTGGAGTTTTGAACATGTAGGAACTACCTCACCCATTGCAAGCTTTGATGGAAAATCTACCCTGTTGATTTCAAATGTGTTAGCATTTGCCTCTCATTTTTGAGATAGTGATTTCTGCTGAGTGCTAACTATCACAGTTGAAGAAAACAAGCTGGCCCTTTCTTGAAAGTGCAAGTTTTACAAAACAACAGCAACACAAATTAAATCTCTGACAACAATTCCTGTGTGCACACAGACTCATGGTGTGAGTCTAGGCAGAAAGCGATATTTTCTTTGGCAATTTGAAAGCACATTTAGTACTGTGGTGGAGCAAGTGATAATTACTGTGACAGCCTGACACATTTTTCTTATATTTTAGACAAGCAGAAAAGAGCACATGTCCTAACAGCTCCTTGAGACGATGACCATGTGTTACAAAAAACAAGCTGCGCCTTTCCTGCGAGTGCAAGGGTAACAGAGCAAGAGCAACACAAATTAAATCTCTGATAACAATTCCTGTATGCACACTGTCTCATGGTGTGATTCTAGGCAGAATACAGTATTCCTGGGTGATACCAGTACACCTTATCTTATGGTGAAGACATACTCCATAATATCTAACATGTTCAAGGCACTTAAATATCTTCCTTAACATAAAATGTAAAACACAACTTTTAAAGTGGTAGGAAAATGTACCATGCTATTTTCAAATGTGTTTGCATTTGCCTCTCATTTGTGAGTAACTGATTTCTGCTGAATGCTAACCATCACACTTTAAGAAAACAAACTGCCCCTTTCCTGCGACTGCAAGGCTAACAGAACAAGAGCAACACAAATTAAATCTCTGACAACAAATCCTGTGTGCAGACAGACTCATGATGTGATTCTAGGCACAAAACAGTATTCCTCAGTGATACCAGTACACCTTAACTTATAGTGAAGACATACTCCATAATATCTTACACGTTCAAGACAGTTAAATATCTCCTAAAACACAAAATGTAAAACACAACTTTAAAAGAAGAATGACAATTCTAATATTTATATCAAAAATCACCACATACATCCCCTCTCAAACTCATAACTCACCTTTAAAATTAGTTAGTTGAGAAAGAAATGTGGCACTCAAACAACAGATTATCAGAGCCAGAATCTCAGAGCTGTACACCTCTCTCCTCTCACCACAACCAGTAAATGGCAATGTTTCCCTCTCTTTTTTCACACATATACATGTTAATGTAAAATCACAGTCCTTCCCACATTTTTTCAAATGGAATCACACATTTCTATTGGTTGCAACTTTTAACCCTTTTCCAAATCATCCCTTCCCCCAACATGACTTCTGCCTGCTACCATAGCAACAGGTCATGGAACACTGGTGTGAGCAGAGAGATCATAAGTTCAGCACACAATGTTTCAAATCCAAAGAGCAAGAGTGCTTGACTTTTCAAACCTAACAGCAAATCCAAAGTAATGTTCAGTGGGAACACATTTTTCTGAACCAATCCAAAACATGCTTTTAAAAATGTAAACATACAGCCTAGTTTTAACTGTAAAATGGTTTGAATCAGCCAATGAGTTCTTTTTATTAAAAAAAAGTATGTATGCCTCCATTTTTCAACTGTCGTTCTTTTCATATTGCCATTCTACTGAAAGACACCTCCTGAGTGCATCCAGATGTCCTTGAAATATGTTCACAGTGTGGATTGTAGGTCATAGCTATGTCTTCTGGAGTGAAAAATTTGCAGAAAAAATAGGTATTGTGAAAGACCTTGCTTTGCCAAATTTAGACATTAAATGGATTGGTCAGAGAGGGTTAAAGTGGCACCAATTAATGCCTTTGGTGAAAACCTTTCTACATCTTCCACAGCCTAACCTTATTATTGTACACTGTGGTGGAAATGACCTAGGCATTTTAACTGGGGTAGGTCTGGAAATGCTTATTAAGGACACCTTTGTGCAATTGATTTCACTTTTTCCACAAACTGCCTTTGTATATTCTAATATATGCCAAAGGCAAAAGTGGAACTGGTCCAACCAACATTTTCCACAGATTGACAAAGCAAGAAAGCACGTCAATAAGTCTGTTTCTGCTTTCCTCAGAGACTATGGTATGGGTTCTATATACCACAACAACTTGCGCTACAACATGCAAGACATTTATAGAGGAGACGGTGTACATTTCAATGATGAAGGCAACAGAGTCTTCCTCTTGAACTTCAGACTCTGCATCGGTACTTACTTGTAGGTACCGAAAAACACTCAATAAACACAAGGGCTCTTTTTAGAGCCACCTAATATGTAAACACTTAAACTTGATTTTTATTTCTATTTTTTTAATGGTTTTTTTCGGGTGCGCGCAGAGTGCGCGCACCCCGCGATGTTTTTAAAAAAAATTAAAATCTTTTTTTTGGCCCTTCGTGGTCCTACTGTGACCCCCTGACACTGGCTAGGGGGTCAAGAACTTCCTACTCTGCCCCCTATTCACGTTCTCCACCTTTCCTTTTCAGTGCGAAAGACAAAATGGCGGCCGAAACTTCCTGATTTCGACCGATTCGAATGTTTACTGACATCTAACAACCAATCAGAATTACGCTCGCGCACGGCAGGGTGTGCGCACAGGGCTTGCGCACGCTGTGCACGTATAGATATTGATATGCTTTTAAATGCTATTTTCTCAGGCAATACTGAACAGATTTACACCAGACCTGCAAAAGGCACTTCCTTGACCTTATGGCTACCTCTCTGCCAAATTTCAAGTAATTCTGTTCAGCCGTTCGTGCTTTAGCTGCGACTAAAGGTCCTATGGAAAAATGCATGGGGAAAACGCGTTTTGGGACCCCGCCTTTTTCTCGGCCCCCGCTTGACGAATCACCCCGAGACTTTCAGGGTAGGAGCTGAACGGAGCGCACCATTAGTTTTGAAAATTTCGCGAGGATTCGTTTTCCGGCGCCAAAGTTATTCAAAATAGAATTTTGAGATTTCCTATGGAAACTCGGTCCTAACTATAACTATCTACTGGCGACCGCCAGTAGATAATATATATACACATATCTAAACACATATATAATCTGCATATCTGTGTAAATATAAATATCAATGCATGCATAAATATACATATAATTATATCCATACATATGCATGTTATGTACATGAAAGTTTGAAAAACACTAATACAAGGAAAGCCAAAAAGCCACCTAATCACAAACAGAATTGCTTTAACTTAAACGAGGGCGAGACCTATTGCATTTTCAATGCTTGTTTACTTTGGTTCCATCAAGAAGGCATTCAGATGTGTCACACATTTGCCATGAATTCTGAATGTTAGCACTTTAGTTGCTCATTAGATCACTGTAGTAAAGCTACTGCTAACCAGGGAAGTCTGCTGCTGGTATTAAAAGGGCATGTTTCAGTCTGCATGTCAGAATTTTTTTAATGAATTAGAAGAGGATTTGAGAAGTCAAAATGTGCCTAATTTTTCTTTCTGCAGTACGAATCACAATTTCTATAGCAAAATGAACCCCCTTATTTTGTTCCTTTGCAAATTAAATGTTTTAAGTGTTACCACTTTGTTCCAATCAAGATGGCTTCAGGTGTGCCATACTTTTGTCATAAGTAAGACTGTTAGTGCTCTAGTTGTTCTTTAGAACACTCTGGGACATTCTGTCATTGGGCTATACTTGGGCTACATCTGGGTGATATTTATGCTACATTTGGGCTCTTTTGTCTCTGGTGGCCATCTTGGGAGACTTATTTGTTATGAAGTTTCCTAATTTCCTCCTTTACTACAGTCTCCTCAGTAGGAAATACTTTCAGTTTTTTACTTTGATTCCATCAAGAAGGAATTCAGATGTGTCACATATTTGCCATAAATTCAGAATGTTAGCACTCTAGTTGCTCATTAGGGGCCTCATGTAGGTAAATAAATTTTACCGGTTCTTAAATACCGAGCCGTACCGAATCGGTAAATTAGAATCGGTAAGTTATATGTAGGTAAAAATTCGGTAACAGTTACCGATTCGGTAACATTCGGTAATCACGAATCGGAATTCACCGAATCGGTAAATACCGAGGTGGTATTTACCGAATCGGAAAATACCGAGGTGGTATTTACCGAATCGGAAAATACCGAGGTGGTAGTTACCGAATCGGAAAATACCGAATCGGTATGTACGGATTCGGTAAATAAAATCACATGACTTGACGAAACAGCTAATCCTGTGCAACGACAGCCCACCCAACCAGGAAGTGCCCACACCCAGGCAGGTGTACATAATTAGCCGAAGTGGCCACACCCAGGCAGGTGTACATAATTAGCCGACCCTGGAGAGGCTTGGAGTGCAGAGGAGAGGCAGGGAGCCGTTGCATGTGCGAGCGGGTAAACGAACAGCATGTCCAGCCAGAGAACACAGAAAGACGGAGGGGAAAGGAGGAGGAAGCTGAAATTTAGCCCCAAGGAACTCCAGGTGCTGGTGGAGGAGGTGGTGAAGCAGCACCAGAAGCTGTTTGGAAGGCAATCCCTGCAAGTGCCTGAGGCGGAAAAGCGCAACATATGGCTGGCCATCCAGGCGCAGGTCAATGCTGTGGGAGTGACCCACAGGGACATTGAGGTCCTCAAAAAGCGCTGGTATGACCTGAGGATTGTAACCAAGAGGAAGATGGGCGACATCCAGAAGGAGGCCAGCCAGACCGGAGGTGGAACCAACAGGGCACCTGCCCTCACCGAACTGGAGGAGCTGGTGGCGGCCACAATCCAGCAGGAGAGCGTCGTGGGTCTTGGGGACGCCGACAGCTCTGCCAGAGCCGCAACACACCAAGGTAAGACGAAAGCACAGCAATGTAGCCCCCCCTACCCCTATCCCACATCCCCCATTGTGAAACGAGAATCACACTGCAGTCCACACGTGTCAGTGCAGACAGGCAATGCATTCCGGGAGATTTAGTCAGGGCAACACTAACCATGACGTAAATGTTACAGGGCAACAAGGCATGTCACGCACTCGAGGCACAAGGAGACAGAGGACATATTGGAATGTGAAATGTTTTATTGTGACGCTTGCAATGCAGCCCTTCGGGGACACTGAGCCAATGTTGTATTTCTGTCCACAGATGTGACATCATGCAGGACAGGGCATGCTGCAGGAGAGACGGCACACCGGCCACAAGTATCACCTCTAGCCAGCACAAGTACAGACCAGGGAGCAGGCCCACTGGCAGCCGCACCACCAACACAGCCAGCCTCGCCGCACCCAGAGCCAGCATCACCTCACCGAGAGCCAGCATCACCACAACCAGAGCCAGCATCACCACAACAAGAGCCAGCATCGCCACTCATGTTCGAATCACCGGCCACATCTCCGCTTGCAGGTGTGAGAATGAGGAGGCGTCCAGCAGCCAGGCTACGAGCCTTAGACACCTCGTCAGACGACAGCATGGGCCCAGAAGACCGCACCGGGCCCCAGGAAGGGAGCCATGCCACTGTGCCCCACACCTCACAGGCAGCACAGACGGGAGCAAGAGGGCGCCGCAGGTCGCGTGTCCAGAGTCCACCAGCACCCACTGACGGCCATGGTGTCTTCTTGGGTCTCGAGGGCCAAATGTTGAAGCAACAGCCCCTGCAATCAAAGGCAGTCATGTCAGTCCAGAGGCACATGCGGGTGATGAGGACAACATTAGTCAACATGGACAGTAACATTAGCGGCATGGCTGCGGGCATTCGGGACATGTCCCAGTCAATCCAGCAGTTGTGCAGCAAATTAGATGCTGACATCGAAGCACGGCGCCGGGAACGCCAGAGAAGGGACACTACCAGCAGGGCACTCAACCGTCTGGCAACTGCGACTTCTCTACTGTGCCGGCGCTCTGTGACGATGCAGGAGGGCCTAACACAGTGCTGCAGCGACCTGTCTCGGGGGATGGTGCAGGTGACAAGTGCACTAGGGGTGCTATTGACTAGTCAGGCGTCGACAACTGCTGCAGGGGATGCTGCGGAGAGCATCGACACCAGCAGCAGCATCACACCCCCCGTCCCAGAAGCACGCAGGAGCAGCAGGCGGCTTGGGGTTGGCTCTAGTGAGGATGCACAGGCCATGCAATCCACCACTGCAGCGCGTATGCGCAAACATTGATGTGGCCCTGCTAAGCCACTTCCCATTGGGTGACGTAACCCTGGACATACTCCTTGTATAGATGGTATATTGCCTGATTGTCCTGTTCATGTGTTCATGGCGTGGTGCCACATTAAAACTACGTCAGTACTTCTCACAACTCGCTGTATCCCCTCACTTACTCAGAAATAGTTGCATGTGATCTCTGCCCGTCTCTCTCTCCCATCGATTGCAGTTGGCACTCTAGCTGCGTTGCCCTCTGGCTGGCCTGACTCATCCTCGTTGTCCTCAAAATATGTTAGTTCCACATCTGTACCTTTTTTCGTGGCAAGGTTGTGCAGCATTGCACAAGTGGCAATAATCTTGCAGCAGGTGATGGGTTTGTACTGGCGTGCGCCTCCGCTCTTGTGCAGGCAGCGGAACCTGCTCTTCAGTAGTCCAAACGTGCGCTCCACCACATTGCGTGTTGTTTTATGTGCCACGTTGTATCGTCTCTCACTCTGGGTTGCTGGGTGTAGGTAGGGAGTGAGGATGAATGACCGGCATGCATATGCACTGTCGCCTGGATGAGTAAAAGGGAACCATCAGTAACATGCCTCTATACACTATGATTTGCAGGTTTCAAGGGGCGTCACTGTTACTTACCTAGCAGGTATCCCTCTCCGAATTCTCCGGCACTCAGTCGTGTGTAGATCCCACTATTCTGGAAGATGTAAGAGTCGTGGGTGCTCCCAGGAAACTTTGCAACAATATCTGTGATGATGTTCCCTGCATCACAGATCACCTGCACATTGATGGAGTGGGTGGACTTCCTGTTCCTGTAGATGTGCTCTGTATCAGCTGGTGGACAGATTGGGATGTGTGTACCATCAATACAGCCGATGACATGGGGGAACTGTGCCATGTGATAAAAGTCTGTTTTTGTTTTCTGCAGTGCAGCCTGTGTGTTTGGGAAGCTTATGTAGTGGTGCATTCTCTGCATCATGGCATCCAGGAACTTCCTGAAGAAACGTGACAGGCAACTCTGGGATACCCCACCCACCGCAGCTATCACCACCTGATAACTGCCGGATGCCAACAGATGTAGGCTGCAGAGCACCTGCACATGTGGGGGTATGGCGTGCGCCCTTCTTATTGGCTGGTCCAGGAGTGGGTGAAGGTCCCTGATTAAGTCCATGATGGTTTCGGGGTGTAGCCTGTACCTCTCATGTATCTCTGCATCAGTCAGCTGGAATAGTGTGATGCGCTGTCTGTAGATTTGTTCCTCCCGTCGCCACACCCTCAGTCCTGCTGCCTGTAGACGTAGGCGCCTTGCAATGACGTACATGGCGGCCATGTTGTCCACGCTGTTGCATTTTGGGTTTGCCTATATGCATTGTTGATGGTTACCACCTGCTTTCAATCCGTGTTAATTACCGACTCTTATTTACCGATTTTCCTGGATTTCTTAATTACCGAGTGCTCCTACATGTCATTTTAAATTTTACCACTTCATATTTACCACTTCATGTTTACCGAATCGTTAATTATGTATTCGGTAAATCTGATTCGGTATTTTGGAATTCGGTAAATATGAATCGGTATTTACCGCCTCATATTTACCGAAAAGTGGTTTTTGGACTCCTACATCTCACTTGTCTGAATACCGGTCGGTAACGGCATATTTACCGAAAATCGGCCGTTACCGACCGGTATTTGGCTACCTACATGAGGCCCTAGATCACTGTAGTTAAGTTACTGCTCACCAGGGAAGTCTGCTGCTGGTATTGAAAGTGCATGTTTCAGTCTGCATGTCAGAATTTTGTTAATGAAATAGAAGAGGATTTGAGAAGTCACTCAAAATGTGCCCTAATTTTTCTTTCTGCAGCACTAATCATACTTTCTGTGGCAAAATTAACCCCCTCATTTTGTTCCTTTTTAAATTAAATGTTTTAAAAGTTACCACTTTAGTCCAATCAAGATGGCTTCAGGTGTGCCATACGTTTATCATAAGTAGGACTGTTAGCGATCTAGTTGTTCTTTAGAACACTCTCGGAAGCTGCAGTAGAACACAAAGGAATCAACTGACAGTCTCTGCCCTTGTTGGATGTACATGTTTTACTGAGAATGTCAGACTTCATTCTCACATGACTGAGAAAGATAATGTGAATTTACAGAAAATATGCTCTCAGTTTAGCTGATAGATCACCTTCCAAACCTCTTTGGGAAAAGCATGGGAAAATAGTTTTCTCTGAAACATGATTCATGATATCCCAGCAGAAGGCTTTTTCACATGGTAAAATCACCTTAGAACACACTACAATTACTAAAATGAGTATGGTACCATCAACAAATGATTTATAATGTAACTAAAGTCTTAAAACCTTCTATTAACTGCATTACTTTTTAATGAGGTGCTATCATGTATATTGGTCCCAAGATGGCTGCCAATACTTCTTGGATGCTGACAGCCAATCAGATCTCACAATGAGATGTGTGGTTAGGCTCTGCCCAGATATAGCTATGATTTTACTTTAGATTTTCTAATTATGAAAATAGAAAGAATACCTGTACAATGAAAAAGAATTAAATTAAAAAAGACAAATTAATAGAAATTTAAGAAATGAAAACAATAACAATGTTGAAAAAAGAAAGAATCAATTTAATGAAATTAGGAATTGCACGTATAAAAGTAGAGTACTACAAAATTTGTTGAAACAAGGGAAGAAACATAAAAAAAGATCAGCATTTTTTTAAAAGAAAAACAAGGATTGAAAGTATAGTTGAAAAGACTTTTGAATTGAAAAGAAGATTATTCACGTTTCTTAATTAAAGTTTTGACCAGTTATTTACAGAAAAACACTAAATCACATTTATCTTGTGTTGTAACCGCTCCAACTGGGTTAGCAGCACACAACATTAAAGGGATTACATTACATCATTTACTAATGCTACCTGTTGAACATGAAAACAAGTTGGAATATCACAAGCTTGCTGGAGACGCTTGTTTGGAAGTTTCAAGAGTACTAAAGAAAATGAAACTTCTGATAATTGATGAGGTGAGCATAGTCTCAAACTTAAAGCTTGCCTTTGTACATTTAAGAATTCAGCAAATTTTAAAAACAGATTATTATGTGTTATTTGGAGAAAAACATATGATTGTTATCAGCGATCTACTGCAACTTACTCCTGTAAAAGGGTAACCAGTTTTTAAAACACTTCAGCATGAAGACACCAGGAAATCTTTGGGAAGTATTGTAAATGTCAAAATTTGGTCATATTTTGAATACAAAGAACTTATTCAAAATATGCGACAAGCAAGTGAGGAAGATTATGGAAGCATCCTTCAAGATATAAGAATTGGTGTTTTGACAGAACATGGAAAAGAAGCTTTGCAAAGTCCGCTACTTACAAATTTGTTTCCAAATGAAAATGTTGCTCCGGAAATACTATACTATAGTGAAGTGAAGTGAAGTCCTCCGTGGCTGCTTGTTTCACCCGCCGCCTTCTGTCACCAGGGGCCGCAGTAGGGCGAGACTACAGCCCCCAGCATTCCCTTTTGCTCCGCCCATTTCCGGCGGAAAACGCGCCCGGAGGCGCTACATCTTCCGAGGCTCCCTCGGTGGAGCGGGGGGTCCTCGTTTGCAACCCGTGACTGGCAGTACTACACAGCACCTACCTGTTCTCCTGGGCACCCGTGAAGTCCTCCGTGGCTGCTTGTTTCACCCGCCGCCTTCTGTCACCAGGGGCCGCAGTAGGGCGAGACTACAGCCCCCAGCATTCCCTTTTGCTCCGCCCATTTCCGGCGGAAAACGCACCCGGAGGTGCTACATCTTCCGAGGCTCCCTCCGCGTCACGGGACGCGTGCGGGTGACGCCGGGCTGAGCCCGGGCAGAGGGCGGGCCGTCGGTGGCCGTCCGGGGCCGGACGTGGCTGGGCTGGGCCATATACCTTGTTATATCTTGTGTCGGACTACTATATACGTGAGCTTGTAATACCCTCTAATCTGTGGATCCTGCTTGTAATGGTTTGGCTTACTGATTTGACTGTTCCTTTAAAGTAGCGTTGCAGATTCCATATTGGATTTGGGGGCGGTACTATTGTTAATACCTTATTATCGAGCATGCCGAGTGTTAAATTGGATAAACCTGCAGCTGGGTCTGGCCTAATGGACAACTATTTAGTCAAAGTGGTCAACAAAATTAACAATGATCTCAGAGTTTCCCTTGGTAAGGGGGCCCCCCTTGCTCTGCCCGATGTTACCTCCAACCCTGTGGCTGATAACCCTTCTGAGGATTCTACCAGTGTGAACGTTTGTCCAGTTATAACGGTCGAAGCTCAGGTTCATTCTGAGTGTCCGGTGGATTCTCATGACTCGACCCTTGAGGTTATAGAGGATGTTCCACTTAGTCCTAGACCTGTGAGAGCTTGCAGGAAACAAATAAACAAAAGGGGGGGGAGGCCTATTAAAAAAAGAGCGGAAGCCCTACACAAAGCCCAAAATAGTATTGTTTCTGGGCCTGGTCTACAAGAAGCTAGTAGCCCAGTCTGTAGTATCTTAGATCCAGCCCAATTTGCATTACTTGTAGCTACTCTTGAGGCCAAATTTGAAATTAAGTTAGCCGAACACACTCAATCTTTACTACTCCAATTAAAAAAGGCTAATAAGGAAGTGCAGAGGCTTGGTGATCTGGTAGCGAAACTTTTGCCCGGTAGTGGGAAAACTAAGTCACTAGATACTGGTTCTGCAGGGGGCTTTGATGATACTTTAAGTAATCCCTCGCTGCAACCCTCCCAGACATCCGCTTTACCGGAACTTGTCCCTACTGACCCCTTACCTCCTATTGGTCCTGTTAAACAATCCTTTGTGGGACTAGGTGGTACATCTACCTTTAGATATGGAACGTCCACTGGTTCTACTAACCTTCCCCCCTGAGTGTGCGCCATATGTGGTTGTTTTGACAAATGTGCCTGTTCTAGGAAACATGCACACTCAATCCCGTGAGGAAACACATGAGTCGTTAAAAAATAAAACTGTGTCCTGGCTCAACAGAAGATGTGGTTTTCCGGTACACTTCGCTGATCAAATTATATCTACTAGAAGGACGAAGTGGGTCGCCCCATCCCGGAAAAGCTGCAGTGGGGACTGTGTTATAGTTAATTTTAGATTTCCTCAACACGTTAATACAGTCCTGCTACGTGCAGTCTCCTTGGCCAGTGATATAACTAGTGTGTGTGCGCGCCCGCTGGGTTATTTTTATATGCACCAAGGTAGTTTCCCAAATCGAGCAATTCTTAGACCCTTTTCAACCAGGGAACCTCAGATGCCCGTAGAACCCCAAGGGTTTATTGCGGATACTCTTTGTAGGTATGGCCCTAATATTTCCACCTATAATAGATTTGGGGCACTTTCGGGTTTGGAGGCTTGCGATTGACGGGAGGACTCAGTATCTCAGGGGAGTGTCAGTGTGGTTACTTTAGATCCCAGAGAAATTATAGAAGTCTCAACGTGCCATGGAAGTTCACAATTAAATTCTGATAGCACTGCATCTGACCCCGGCGAAACTATAAAAATGCTGAGCTGGAACATTGCGGGCTTACGGTCCAAAAAGTGCGACAGTGGTTGGTTAAATATTTTAAAACAATATGACATTATTGCCCTACAAGAGACTTGGGATAAGGACTGTGACTTTTGGTTGGATGGTTTTACCTCCTATTTTGTGCCGGCCCTGAGTTCTACAGCGGGAAGAGACAGGGGAGGCCTCATGTACCTTATCTCAGTTAATATCTTGGGTAGTGTCAAGAAGGTTGTAAGTACCTCCCATAACTGCCTTATTATGGAAGTAAGTCTGGCAAACGATATCAAGTTTATATTAATTAATTGTTATAATTCCCAGCAGGAAGAGTCCCCTAATGAGCATATTCTCTGGTTGACTAAATTTTTTAAATTTTATAGGGACAGTCAAACCACTTTCTGTCACTATATCCTGATGGGTGATTTTAATGTTCATCTATGCAATGTAAACTGCCATTATAGAGATAAGGATGGCCCTCAATTTACAACTCCCCAACATTTTGAACACAGTTCGAAAGGGGAAGCCATGGAGTCCCTTTTATCAAATAATGATCTCTATGAGGTAGGGTTCCGGGATAAGAACTCTCGTGTCCCTACCTATGCTGCAAGGGATAGTGAAACTATAATTGATTATATATTTTTATCTGCAGGGCTTTTAAGATATGTGTTTTTTTATAACGCCCTACGGTCTTGTTTTAGTGATCATAACCCGGTGGTACTGATTATGGCCAATGTTTTCCCTATTATAGACAAACGTACCCTGATACCTGCGGTGGTCTCTGTGAATGATAAAGATCAAGGGAGGAGACTAAAATGGAGCAAGGTAATCCCTGAAGACTTTTTTAACTTACTTACCCTAAAGGTGGGCACTCATTTAAATATATGTACCGATCCATCCTCTTATGATAAAGATGTAATAATGGCCTTTGAAGCCATTTGTTTTCAAGTGGCTAGTGATCTTACCATAAAAGGCGGAGCTGTTAAAAGCAAATCCGGCCGAGGTTGGTTCAATCATAATTGTACCTCGGCTTTAAATCAACTTAGAAAAGCCCTTAATGATAAACCGAGGAACAAAGGACTTGTTACACAGTTAAGGAAAGAGTATGCCCAAATAACACTGGCAAGGAAGAGGGAAATTAAACAAGAAGCTTGGGCAGCCTTAATGGACAATGCCATCTTGAAAAACAGCTCCAAATTCTGGGAAATTATTAACTCCCCTTTGCTATCCGGTTCCCAGAACTCGGTCCTAGAATTGTATATTGCCGAGGAGGACTGGCTAGCCCACTTTGAAAATATTTATGGGAGTAATCTCGAGCTGGAAGCTTTTGTGACTCCAACTTCTTGCTCTCCCCTTTCCCCTATTGTTTTTACTATTGAGGAGGTGGAGAAAGCAATTGTGGGTTCGGCCGGCCGTAAGGCACCAGGCCCTGATGGGGTGCCTACGGATATGTTTAAGGCTAACCCTAAGTACTGGGCTAAAGTTCTGCTAAATGTTTTTAACTCTGCGTCCGTAGCAGCCCCACCGAAGTCATGGTCCCAATCGATCATAATCCCAGTGTTTAAGAAGGGCCAAAGGGGCGACCCTAGATGCTATCGGCCCATATCCTTGCTAGATTCCTCGTTTAAGATCTTGGGAAAGGTCATTCTGGCTAGGATAAGTGACTGGACATCAGAAAAAGGTGTAATCTCTAATGCACAGTATGGGTTTAGATCGGGGAGGGGTACAGAGGACCAATGTCTCAATTTATATTTAATTATTGCAAAGTACACCAAAGCTTCAGGGGGTTCGATTTTTGCAGGTTTTATGGACCTATCCACGGCTTTTGACCTGGTTAACAGGTCTAAGCTTTGGTCAAAACTCCTAGAATTAGGTCTGGATAAGCCCCTTGTGTACTTTCTGGCCGAGTTACACAAAGATTTGAAGGCCTCAATTAGGATGTCACAGGAGGGGAAATGCACTGCTAGCTTTAAATCTGGTAGAGGGGTACGTCAGGGGTGTATACTTGCTCCTTTGCTATTTACCCTGTACATAAATTCCCTCGAAGATAGTCTGCTAGCTGCTTCCCCTGATATCCCTCGGATTGATGGTACTCCCATACCTGTACTACTTTATGCGGACGATACCGTCCTATTGGCGCGGACCCCGCTTGGTCTTCAAAGATTATTGAATTCTTTTGGTAGTTTTATGAAATCTTTGGACCTGGTGGTCAACAATGGTAAATCCCATATTATGGCACTGGGGAAGGGAAAAAATCATCTTAAAACGTATTACTGCAATGGAGCAGTTATCTCTAGAGTTAAAGTTTTCACCTACTTGGGCGTCGTTTTCGACGATAAATGTAACCGGGTTCCCCAAGTAACTACTAAGGTGAAAGCTGTACGTAGTTCTTCGGCTGCAATATTGGGTTTCGCAAAAAGGTTGGGAGGGAAACCTTGTGAGGCTATTTTAAAAATATACCAAGCTAAAACTGTTTCAATAGCTAGGTATGGGGCTGCTATTTGGGGATATATTAACCCTGAACCTATTCAAACAGAAGAGAATACATTTTTTCGTGCTCTTCTTGGCCTTCCTCAATCCACAGCGACCTATTCGGTCCATCTTGAATTGGGGACTGGATATATTTCCGATATTTTAAAAATAGCTCCACTCTTGTTATGGATCAGAACTTGGCTGAACCCGGACCTTACATTGAACCATAGTATTTTGAAAGATTGTTCTAAATTAGACAATTGGAAAGGTATCCAGTGGCTGTCATATATTAAATTGATCACTAAAGCGCTAGGACGCCCTGAGCTCTTTACCAACCCCGAAGGTTTATGTAAAGCTGATTTAAGATGGTGTCGGGTTCCTCAGCTCCTCAGGATCGGACCGATGCTCGTTATGGTCCACCTCTCGATAGCTCCAAGTCTGATGGCTATTATAGCGCAGAACATTGAAGTGATCGAGCGAGGGAAGGAAAGGGTGGGGACAGCAGGGAAGGAGATCTTAAATGAGACAAGGACAGCACGTTAACAACACTCTGCCTCCTCCCACCACTATACCCGTCTTAAGCTGTAAGGAAGGTTATGCTACTAACTCGTAGCTACCTGTAAAGAAAATAAGGATGCCCAATCACTGGTGGCCTGTGGCCTGTTCACCCTCACACTCGAGAGTCCCTGGGATAAAGCAGGGTTGGACCAAGGAAAGAAATGCTTCACTATAAAACAAAAGACATATATTAAACACACCAATCCTACTCTCATATAATTCTCACTAGGCAGGCATACCGCTTCTTCTACACACGTACCTAAAATGGCCTGGCAGTCCACCTCTCAGTGGGCGTATGAATGCACGGGATCCAACCACAAACCTCAGATAGGCAAAGAAACGGAGAATAATTTGTGTGCAAACCAAGTTCTTTCCGTGAAACCAGAAAATAAAGGAACCAAAGCAAATCCACTCACACACGTGAGAAAACAGTGGGAAAAAACAAATGTTCCGTGTTCAGCTCCACACGGTATTACCGCAATCCCAAATAGGGCAGTAACGCCTTAGTGTATAAAAATAAGGAGGTTCTTTGGCACTCCTACCACTCACATGAGCCTACAGACGTGTGGCTCTCCAACGAGGAGGAACACCTGGTGTATAATAACACTGTAGAATCCAGGAGGCAAAGTTCACCTCCCCTCTTTGCTTAGGCAGTCTTTATCGGGGATTCGTCAGGTTGCAGAGAAGGTAGTATACAGAGTGGTGCACAGCACACTTACCGCAACTGCCACACGTTACACCCAACAAGATCTCTCTCTGTCACGTACACTTCCACTCGCTCTCGGGACTAATCGGGACAGGATTCTTTGCGCCGCTCCGTCTCCTGGCGTAACGGACTTCGGACACGAAATGAGGACCGCAACCAAGACGCGCTGCTTCCTCACGGCTTCCAGGATAATCGGCAAAGACGCCAGCGCGGAAGTGCTCTATGAAGACTTCCGCGTCTGCGCACGCATGCCGGAAGTACAAAGGCTCATGGGACTTGTAGTCACCAGAGCGAAGATCGCGGTAGCGTGGAAATAACCTATGTGTTCTGTGTGGCAATGCGTGTTCCTGACAGTACACCCCTCTTAGGCGACTTCCTCAACGGGAGTTTTGTTTGTGAAAGGCGCGGAGCAAACGGGGTGCATGTATGGCCGTTGCAGGTTCCCAGGAATTGTCTTCCGGTCCATACCCCTTCCACGCTATCAGATAACATTTTTTCTTTCCTCTTGTTTTAGAGTCCAATATCTTTGCTATCTCGTATTCCTGTTCCTTGTTAACCTATATGGGGCTTGGCTTCTTTTTTATTGGGGTGATAGACGGCTTGAGCAGGGATACATGAAACACAGGATGGATGTGTAATGACAAGGGCAAAGCGAGTTTCGCCGTTACAGGACTCAGAAATGTTAGGATCTTATAGGGCCCAATATATTTAGGGTTGAAAAGGGATCGTTTTTTGAAGTGAATATTCTTTGTGGACAACCATACCCTATCACCTCGTTTATACTGGGGACCTACCCGACGATGTTTGTCGGCTTCTCTTTTGTATCGTTCTTTTGCCTTTTGTAAGTGGGTTTGTGATTTTATTAGAGTCCTCTGTATGTGTTTAACTCTATCTAGTACCTCAGGAAGATTATTTCCCACTTCGGGGTGAAGAAAGGGAAGGAACCTAGGGTGGAAGCCATACGTGTTGTAGAAAGGGGTTGCTTTTGTGGAGCTATGTAGGGCGCTATTGTAAGCCACTTCGGCTACCCATAAGTGATCCACCCAAGCCTCTGTTGTAGAATCTACATAACACCTTAGGTATTGTTTGAGAGTTTGGTTAACCCTTTCTGTCTGCCCGTCTGTCTGGGGGTGGAAACTGGTGGACAATGCTACTTGTACGTGTAGGGCCTCACACCATACTTTCCAGAATCTGGCAGTGAATTGTGTCCCTCTATCGGACACTATACGCTGTGGCAGTCTGTGTAGACGAATAACATGTGTCAATAATAGTTTGGCTAGTTGCCCTGCTGTGGGGATTTGCTTACAGGCAATAAAATGCCGTAGTTTTGTGAGATAGTCGACTACGACCATGATGGTATCGCAACCTTGATCTTTGGGTAGTCCCGTGATGAAGTCAACAGAAATATGTTTCCATGGAACTGTGGGTGTGGGTAAGGGTTGAAGCAGCCCCTGTGGTTTCAGGTGTTCAGTCTTCATGCGGGCACATGTCTCACATTTCCGTATCCATAGTGTTACATCTTTACGAACACTGGGCCACCAGAACTGTCTTTTAATGCGATCCAGAGTTTTTACCACACCATTGTGCGCAGCACTAGGTACGTCATGGCACTATTGGAATACCTGTTTCTGGAGGGGTTTTGATGGTATGAGAATCATTTGGTTATACATGAACAAGCCTTGTTTTTCTTTCCACTCAGGGTGGTTCCGGACCCATGATCTCCATTTACAGGTTTGGCTTCCTGTTGCGACTTTCTACAGAAAATCATTCGTTTGCATAGCACAAACTACCTTATGAGGGGGTATGATGGCATGTTCTATGGGTTCTTCTTCTTCACAAAGAGATTCTTGTCTGGTAAGGGCATCTGCTTTTTTATTGTCTTTCCCCGGTCGGAATGTGACCACGAAGTCGAATTCTTCAAAAAAAAAGCTTCCACCTTAGTTGTCTGGGTGTTAGATGTCTAGCAGAGCGCATGAACTGCAAATTCCTGTGGTCAGTATAAACGGTTACTCTTTCTTTGGCTCCTAACAAGAAGTGTCTCCATTCGGTAAATGCAGTTTTGATAGCCAACAGCTCTTTCTCGGCGATGGTGTAGTTTCTTTCAGCCTCTTTTAACTTTTGAGACATAAACGCGATGGGATGCATTTGTCCCGTAGTATCGTTTCTTTGTGACAAAACGGCTCCTATGGCAGCCTCTGATGCATCGGCCTCCATGATGTACGGTCTTTCCGGGTTGGGATGTGCCAGAATGGGGGCCGTAATAAAGGCATTCTTTAAGTCATCAAAGGCTCTCTGGGCTTCGGTGGACCATTGAAAGGGATTCCCCTTTCTGAGCAACTTGGTGATGGGCGTCACTGTTTTGGAAAAATGATGGATGAAGCGCCTGTAGAAATTAGCGAAGCCCAAAAAACACTGCACATCGCGAACATTCTGTGGTTCAGGCCAATCTTTGACTGCTTGCACCTTTCTTTCTGCCATCACCTGCCCTCTGGGAGTAAGCATTACGCCCAAGAATTCCACAACATCCACATGAAACTCGCATTTGCTGAGTTTACAGTATAAATTGTTCAGGCGTAGAGCCTGTAACACTGAGCACACGTGTTGGATATGTTGTGTCTCAGATGCAGAATATACCAGGATATCGTCTATGTAGACGACTACGAATTTGTCCATGAATTCACGTAACACCTCGTTCAAAAAGAACTGAAATGCCGCAGGGGCGTTGCAGAGGCCGAATGGCATCACAAGGTATTCGTAGGGACCATATCTTGTTTTGAAGGCGGTTTTCCATTCATCTCCAGCTCGCATCCTCACAAGGTGGTAAGCTCCTTTGAGGTCTAGTTTAGTGTAAATTGTGGCGGACTTTACTTGTTCCAATAGCACTGGAATTAATGGAAGTGGGTAACGATTCTTAACCGTGATGTCATTCAGTGCCCTGTAATCGATACATGTTCGAAGCTCTCCATTGGCTTTCGGAATGAAAAACAGGGGTGATGCGGCAGGTGATTTGGACAGACGGATAAACCCCAACTCTAAATATTTGTCCAAATATTGTCGTAAATGCTCATTTTCCTTTTCCGTGAGAGCATAAATACGCCCGCACGGAACCACAGCCCCAGCTACCAGATCTATCTGACAATCATATTATCTATGTGGCGGCAGAGTTTCTGCCTGGATGTCGTTGAAGACGTCGCGGAATCCTTCATAACGAGCTGGTAAGATGATGTCTTTTTCTGCCGCCGTCGCGATCCATTGCTGAGAAGAGAGGGCTTGTGAGGGTGTAGACGAAGGCCTAAAGCAATGTTGGTTACAATACTGGGAGTTGAAGTGGATAGTTTTCGTTTTCCACTGGATATGTGGATCATGTTTTTGGAGCCAGGGAAGTCCCAAGATAATACCATGTTGAGGGGACCGGATGATGTTAAAGTCGAGGGTTTCTTCGTGGTTGGGAGTACATCTGACCTCCACCTTCTTAGCTACAAAGCATATCGGACCTGAGTCCAGCGCACGTCCATCTACCGCTACCACGGCTTCGGGAACTGCTTTTTTCGTGAGCCCTACCCCCAGTTGTGTGGCGACTACCTCATCCATGAACGTGCCTGTGGCACCGGAATCCACGAGGGCTTGAGCCTCTTTCCACTCTTCGCCGCTCTGTATTTCAATGGTGATATAAAAGAATCGGTTTATGTCTGCTGCATTTAAAGAGGGTACATAGGTAGCGCTCGAGGGTTCCCCTCCTTGCTGTCTCGAGCGATCTAGTTTTACGCCTCCTTTTTGGTGAAAACAGTGGCCTCCTTTCCCACGGCGCCCCGGGTGGTCTGAGGTCTTTGAAGGCAATCTCTAACAAAATGTCCTCTTTTACCACAATAGAGGCATAGTCCGTTCTTCCTTCTTGTATTTTTCTCTTTGCTGGTCAGCGGAGCTCTTACTGCTCCTATCTCCATGGGTTCGACGGGAGTTGTTGGCGACTCTCTAGAACGGACTCTGTCGTAACGCAGGGGAACTCATTCCTTCCTTCGGGTGTCGCCTTTTCTATCACCTAACCGGTGTTCTAATCGTAGGGTAAGGTTGATCAACTCCTTACAAGAGGTTGGTTGGGGGTCGATCTGTGCAATGATGTCCTTTAATTCGTCCCTTAACCCCTGATAATAGATCGCGAATTGTTTCTCCTCTGGCCAGTTGGTTTCTGCGACCAGACGCCTGAAGGTAGTAAGGTAAACCACCAGTTCCTTACTTCCCTGCCTCAATTCCAATAGTTCTCGGTCGGCCGATAGTGTATGAGCCCGGCGGTCGAAGATATTCTCGAACTCTTCTCTGAAGCCATCCCAATCATATAGGAGGGGGTCATCTCTCTGAACTAAGGGAACCGCCCAAAGAGCTGCGTCCCCTGCTAAATAAGATATGAGGAACGCTACCCTAGCTTGATTTGTAGCGAAAGCCTTGGCCTTACAGTTAAAATGTAGCATGACTTGTGTCAGGAACACCTGGATTTTATTAGCGTCACCATAATATCTTTCTGGGGGTGCTAGGGGTATAGGCGTGGGTACTTCTACCGTAATGGGTTGTGGGTGAGATCCTGAAAACCCTCCTGCATCAAACGGGTTTCTTTGTAAACGGTCTACCTTGGCTTGTAGAGTGGCTGTCTCTAATCTGGAGGCCGCCAGTTCCTGCTGCACTAATTGTAAGGCGGCAACCATATCCTCGAGGGTAGCCATACTAGAGGATCCGATCAGGAGGAGCAAATCCGTGGGCCGATTATTCTGTCGGGTTCCTCAGCTCCTCAGGATCGGACCGATGCTCGTTATGGTCCACCTCTCGATAGCTCCAAGTCTGATGGCTATTATAGCGCAGAACATTGAAGTGATCGAGCGAGGGAAGGAAAGGGTGGGGACAGCAGGGAAGGAGATCTGAAATGAGACAAGGACAGCACGTTAACAACACTCTGCCTCCTCCCACCACTATACCCGTCTTAAGCTGTAAGGAAGGTTATGCTACTAACTCGTAGCTACCTGTAAAGAAAATAAGGATGCCCAATCACTGGTGGCCTGTGGCCTGTTCACCCTCACACTCGAGAGTCCCTGGGATAAAGCAGGGTTGGACCAAGGAAAGAAATGCTTCACTATAAAACAAAAGACATATATTAAACACACCAATCCTACTCTCATATAATTCTCACTAGGGAGGCATACCGCTTCTTCTACACACGTACCTAAAATGGCCTGGCAGTCCACCTCTCAGTGGGCGTATGAATGCACGGGATCCAACCACAATCCTCAGATAGGCAAATAAACGGAGAATAATTTGTGTGCAAACCAAGTTCTTTCCGTGAAACCAGAAAATAAAGGAACCAAAGCAAATCCACTCACACGTGAGAAAACAGCGGGAAAAAACAAATGTTCCGTGTTCAACTCCACACGGTATTACCGCAATCCCAAATAGGGCAGTAACGCCTTAGTGTATAAAAATAAGGAGGTTCTTTGACACCGGTATTCCTACCACTCGCATGAGCCTACAGACGTGTGGCTCTCCAACGAGGAGGAACACCTGGTGTATAATAACACTGTAGAGTCCAGGAGGCAAAGTTCACCTCCCCTCTTTGCTTAGGCAGTCTTTATCGGGGATTCGTCAGGTTGCAGAGAAGGTAGTATACAGAGTGGTGCACAGCACCCTTACCGCAACCGCCACACGTTACACCCAACAAGATCTCTCTCTGTCACGTACACTTCCACTCGCTCTCGGGACTAATCGGGACAGGATTCTTTGCGCCGCTCCGTCTCCTGACGTAACGGACTTCGGACACAAAATGAGGACCGCAACCAAGACGCGCTGCTTCCTCACAGCTTCCAGGATAATCGGCAAAGACGCCAGCGCGGAAGTGCTCTATGAAGCCTTCCGCGTCTGCGCGCGCATGCCGGAAGTACAAAGGCTCATGGGACTTGTAGTCACCAGAGCGAAGATCGTGGTAGCGCGGAAATAACCTATGTGTTCTGTGTGGCAATGCGTGTTCCTGACAGATGGGTTAAGACGTATTATATTAAGCACTGCGAGGTTGAGCGAGAATCCCATGAGCTTGGTAAATCTTCAGTAAGGGCTCCCCTCTTATTTAATTTATCCACGGTTATGCACCCATATTTGTCTACTGTCACGAATTTTTACCATAACTGGCTCTTGACAAAATTCCGTTTTAATCAAATTCACCTAGTTTTAAGTGTCCCCCAGGGGTGGTTTAGGCCTGAAGATGGGGTTCCTTGCAGATGTGACAATTTCTCTGCCCAAGATATGATGCACTTTATATTTTTCTGTCCTTTGTACCTTGAGGCCAGGAAAAAGTTTATTCTGCCTATTCTGAGAAAGGAAGCTTTTATCCAAGTTAAACCAGCATTATTGTTCTTGCAATTGATGGACTCGCCTACAACTATGTTTTGTGTGGCTAGCTTTTTAGTTGCTTGTATTAGACTAAGGAAACTGAGATTGGCTGCATTGGAGGAAATTAATTAGTTCTTATATATCGAATCACCGGGCTAATTTTTTTTTTTTTTTAACCATGTATACGATGAAATGTTTTTAATTTGTTGTAAAATGTAATGTACACTTTTATGATTTTAATTAATCGAATAAAGTGGTTTGAACTTGAACTTGAACTCGAACTCATCATCAAGTCAATGATATGTAGTCAATTTAGTGTGTATATCACTGATCGCATGTTGAGATATATTAAAAGAGCTTCCTAACATAAAATGGGAGCCACAAGTAGAATCTCCAATAAATGTTTGTGAACTTTACTTCCCAAAGTAAAATGGCTGCCACTTGTAATTCCTGCATTACAAGTGCGTATTGGTCAGTTGCATTTGTGCTCCATTCCCAACATTGCAGAGCTCACAAGACGTGATGCAAACGTGCCTTAAAAATTTCGGAATGTGCACACATTTGAGGCCTACGTGAGCTTCACTTTGGGTGCAAAACAACCAAAGAGCTGCACAACCAAAACGAGCCGGAAGGGACTCCAGGACTGACAATGCACTGACAACTTACTGTCTTGAGGCACAAATGGTGATGCAGGGTGCACAATGTAATTCATTTAATTTATTTATTTATGTACTTAACTCTGTTCGGCCGTTTGCCATAGTTTACTACCCCCAACCTGTCCCTCCCCCACCCCGCCCCACCGCCCACAGCACTTCCTACAGGAGCCGCTACTGTTTAATATGTAAGTGCTGATTTTTACTACCATAACAGGGGTTTGCAATTCATAGTAAGGGTGTAGCTATGATTGGTGCAACAGGTACAGTGTCACCAGGGCCCAGATCAAAGAGGGGCCCATTAACCCCTAATAAGTGCTATAATCTGCTACCCCAACAGCAGTCAATGGGGCTATTTTCCTTGCTTGCACTAGGGCCCATGTCATTATAAAACTGATGCTTTCTCTGCTGTCTCTTTAACTATGGCTCACTAAAAAAAGAAAAAGTTCCTAATCATCTTGGAAATGCAGGTACTAGCTTTCTATATCTTTTTATATCTTACCTAAGATACATAAACCCCAATGTCCTCAACCATTGGACTGAGCCAATCTCTATCTTTTAACCTCTGTCAAAGTTTGTAGATTTCGTCTTGAGAGAAAGTGTAATCACAGACGAGTTACCTAAAGGACATGAAGGATGTCTTACATCTGTTACAGGACCCGGGCTTTCATAGCACTAACCAGTTCCTTGTGACTCAACATTGAATCTTTATGTACTAACAGCCCCAAGATACCCCTCTCAGAGCTGCGTCTAGGGCCCTTGTGTCACAAGAATGATTGCATGATACACCACAAACCTTTATTTTTTAATGTATTGAGTTAGCCCGCACAAGAAATTTCTTCAGATTTCATGATCAGCTCCACCTGCAGATGTCAGGGACATCAATGGGTGCCACATTTGCACTGAGTCTGGCATGCCTTTATGTGGGTATGCTTGATGTCAACTATATCTAAATTGATGACATGTTATGCATATGGACAGAACCTAAAATACAATTGTACCTTTCTCAGAGGTACTATTCCACAAGCATCATTAATCAGTCAGGGAAGAGGGCCCTAAACACCCCAAGGCAAGCACTCCTGGAAAAGAACACAAAGTCAAACGCTGACTTCATTATAGAGGTGTTGACGATTGATGCCCTGGTTACACAAGTACGTAATATCATGAAGTAGATACCTAATGTGCGTTCTACATCTGTCCAGCCACCACACCCCGGTTTGCTTTTTGGTGAGCCTTGAATATAAAGGACTGCGTAGTTTACACCAGGGGCAGACCAGAGCAGGCCAATATTTCAATCATCTTCCTTCTCTCAAAGGAGACCACCACTAAATTCAGCAGGAGTGTGCTGCTTCATGTGGGACGCACGTGGTTTCAGAACACATTTACTAACTGCAACACATCCTCTATAATATACAGATTAAAATGCTTGCGTGCCCTGTCTTACATTGAACTTAATGTCAGGAAGGTAAAAATACATATCCAGGAAACCATCAGCACCATCAAAGTTGGCAGGCTGACTACAAAATTTGTGTTGCATTATTAGGAGAAACAACATAACCCTACTGATTATGAGTGCAGAGCTTTGTAACATCTTGACTCAACATTAGATGGGGCAGAGAACATCCTCAAGAAAGACTCAAGATAATTTTTCTTCCGAACAAACTTATCATTCTAGTTGGAAATATGTGGTGAATTGGCATGAAATTTGCATCTTTATAGCATGTTTACAAGCCACTATCGCCACGGGAACATCACTGTTAGTGGCATTCCTGTGGTGATAGGGGCTTCGCCTTATTTACAAGGCAGCGTTAAACCACTTAATGTGACTTAACATTACCTTGTAAATAAGACACCCTTTCAAGGTATACTTAGCGTGAAAGGGGTGGACAAAGGTTGGTGCGGTTGGCGTTCTGCCGCCACACCCATTAATTTTGACACTGCCCCCTATTTTCAAGGGTGACGTAAATAGGAGGCAGTGACAACATTAAGACCAGGGTGAACATGGTTTTAACATGGCAAAAACAAGGAAAAATAATTTATTTATCCTTGTTTTTGCTGTTTCTATGTGTGCTGTATTTTGTAGAAAACATAGAAACAGCAAAAAGTCATGATTGCTTGTTTATTTGTAGGAAGGTGTACCTTCCTGCACATTAACAATCACTCCCTCAACGCAGGCACCCTTGCACTATTGTGCAAGGGTGCATGCATTGGCGCTAAGCAGCTTAATTTAGAGCTAGCACAGGGAGAAACACAGGAGTGCGTTGCATTTTTGAAAATACAGCGCATCCCTGCGTTTCAAGAGTGACAGAATGTGACTTTAGCTATTCTGGAGCTAACCCGTGCTCAGCCACTTTATTGTAAATATGCCCCTAAATCTTTCAAGTGAGTCACTCGAATGGATCCATCTGTGTTTAATGGAGGGTTATTGCAGCACACCAAATTACTGCTCTTCGGGTACACTTCCATGCGACCTCAGAATGAGTTATTTGCAGGGGCTGCTCCTACAAATGGCGGAGGAGCAACGCCCCACTGCTGAAAGACAGCAAATGAAAAATAAAATGATGATAAAACTAGTCCGCCAAGTCTAGGGAGGGGCGGGCCATGCTCTTCATCAGCAGCAGCCAGGGAGGAGGAGTGTTAGGTGCACTGTAAGTGCGCATGTCAGTTTGGCTGGCCATCTTAGAACGGCCAAATTGACATGCACACTTACATTTCTCCAACCCAGCTGACTTGCACACCTGGGTGGGAGAAGATGCACACGGACCCTGTCCCTAAATGAGTGGCATTTCAGCCCACTCAGACCAATACCGTCACTTTTCTCATGCTAGGTAATAGTATGAGAGCAGCATCTGGATTGAGTGGGGAGGGAAGCAGAGAAGCACCGAGGTGGTGTCTGGCAGTGGCAGATAGTTCTTCTTTTATTTTTTTATTATTCCTCACCAACTCCCACCCCGTGCTGCCCCACCAAGTGTTAGTGGCAGCAGCTGCCAGTGGTTATTTGTATAGTTTTGGAATGATTGGTTAGATTATAATTTTAAAATATATGAAAAAATTGTTCCTTGTGAAGCAGCATATATTGGGCTCTGCTCTGATGTCCACGCTCGCTACAAAACTGTGTATTACCATCATGCTCTAGTCTTCTTGCATGATGGGACAATCTCTTAACCCAAGCTGGTTCTGTTCTGCATATGGATATGGCACTGTTATTTTGTATCCCCTTGATAGCTGCCATTCCATGTAATTCAGACAAATTCTAGTCTTCCTGCATGTTGGGACATTTATTTATATTATCCAACATGTTGCTCCCCATATATTTGGATAAGGGACTGCCTATTTCTCTTCTTTAGATGGCCACCCTGTGTCTCTCTGGAGCATACTAGCAACTCAATTCATCCGGGTAGATTTCCATAGCTGGTTGCTGCATTTATGTCTGATGGTGTAGGAGACCTCCTCTGTGGATGCTAATATTCTACAGGGGACCACCATCATCACAGGTATGTGGTATCTTGTCTAGCACTATTGTGGGACAGCAGAGCAATTTTTGGGGGACAAATTTGTCACACCATCACCGCAAGCATAGTTTTTTCACACATATGCCTTGTTTGATGTTGCTTCTATGTCCTCTCATTGAGCACCGTAGCAAATGTTAAATTCCTTAGCCACTGTATGCATGACCTGACATATAAACAAACAACATACACATTTGTTTTTGGCACCTTTTTAGGTCTTGCGTAGCGTTGAAGCACGAATGCGCTGCCATCGCTTTGCGAGGCATTCAGTATGCACTATAGCGTGGAAGCTTCATTGAAGCTCAGCCTACTCTCTGCCCATTGGCTTAGGCCCTAAATGCTGCCTTCCAATTGGTTTTAGTCTTGTTAGTCCCGCCTCGTGAGGGCCATGTATCCTTCCACGGCTACTGGCCCCTTTACCCCAAACACTCTTTCCTTCCCTGTCTCCCCCCCTCTCCCGCAGTCCATGACTTCTGGCACCCCCCACTCACGTTCGTGCCTTCTCGCACGGCTACCCTCCCGTTCCAAATGCAATAGGTCTTGTGTAAATGCGAGGCATATTGCATTGCAAATGCTTGTTTGGTGTTTGGTGGCACTACTTGGTTCTGAGCGTCCCGCCCGTCCGAGGGATGGTGAACAGAGCCTTAGGCGTAAAAAAAAAGCCAAGAAGGTCTGATATGAACGTGCCACGCTCTAGGGATAAGAGGACTGAAATTATGCAAACTTTCGAATTCGCTACTGTTTGGAATATGGTTAAGTAGAGGTAATGTTTTCTTGTCTCTGACATCTACCTTGATGGGTGGGCGGAGCTTGTTTGGGGCATGTTTTGGTGGAGCTTTGGCATTATTGACACGCTTTGTGCTTAGTTAACGGGCTTGGCAATGAAGTCCAGGGCAGCTCCTGATGGGGAGAATAGAAGGACACAGGGAAGCGGCAATGCTTGCCAGGACGAGTTGAAAGTGAAAGTGCGGGGGCGAAGAGTGGTGGTGAAACAGTTCTTCCCTTAATCAGTTGTGGCTGCTAATGTGTTACTCTATTTGGCTGGTGTCCTCATCCGGGAGGCACCTTCAGAGCTCAAGCAGATCCTAGAAGGGACAGAGCAATTAGAGAGACGCAAAGGATGGTTTTAAGGACAGGAGAAGTGGTTTGTGATGGTGCATTTAGCTGACAGACCCTCTCAGTCGAGAGGCGGGGGACTCGATATTCCCGTGGCTTAAGTAGTTTGTCCAATTTTGGAAGTTGATGAAAGGTTCAGGGTTGGTGGGAAGTAGGCGACACTCCATCCAAACTTGGGCAAAAGAAAATGTTATCATAAGGTAACCCCCCAGTGATCCGTTGTAGGGGTGGAGCTTGTGCTAACCCCTGGTGTCTGCTTTTGTGTTGTCTATCTGCCAAAAGATCTCATGCCCGTCCAGGCATCATAGATTGATATGTATTGAAGGCATTGTAGTATGAGATTTTGGATTCATGAGTTTCTTGTCCTGCTGGGCAAAGTGGGGTGTGTGGGCCTGTGTTTGTGTTCCTGTCTGTGTATGTGTGCCTGTGTGAGAGTACGCCTGTGTGCGTGTGTGTGTGTGCGCATGGGCGCCTGTTTGTGTGCGCACTTATGTCTCTGTGCACACCTGTGTTTGCCTGTGTGTGCATGCAGCTGTGTGCGTGCGTGTGCCTGTGTGTATGTGTGTGTGTGTGTAGGTGTGTGTGTGTGTGTGTGTGTGTGCCTGTGTGCTTCTTTCACTGATGAATGCTTGGAATCGGTGCTGAGGCGGTGTCCCTCCAGCATCGGCTGGTAGAACAGCCTGTAGACCTGCTTGCTCTTGGGGTGTTCCCTTGGTACCTAGAAGACAAAGCATTTAACCAGTATTAGTTGAATGAAGAGGATGTCTTGTGCTTGGAGTGTGCTGACATTAGTTCCTTCACTATGTTCTTAGGGGTCGATAGTGCCAAGACTTGTCACCCTATACTTGGGACAGATCTGCCTTACCTTGGCTCTGTTGCCATTCTTCTCTGCACCCTTAGTTCATGTGTATTCTGTCCTGATGTCCCTCTGTGTCACAATCTTTGTCCCTGGTCTCCTGTTTCCTTGTATCGCCTATTGCACCACAGTCCTGGAAGTAGGCAAAATAAACAGCCTGAGGAACAGACGGGCCTCTGGTTGATAAAGTCCACCAAGCAGCTCTGCTGTTCGGGTGACTGTTTTCTGAGAGGATCTTGTTAAAAGTGAGGAATCTGTGGGGCTGCCCGTACTGAGAGATTATGGCATCCTCTGGGCGGAGTCACAACACTGCCTGCTGCTAAGTGATCAGATTTTGCATGATTAAGGAATTGAAAACAGGAAAGTGACTAGTATGTGCATTATCTTCAAACTTACGCACTAGGGTCCAGTTGTTCAATTTTGGTAGTGTTTTCATATATTTATCATGAGCATTTGAATGAAGTCCATGGGTGAGACGTGGCTAGTGATTCATTTGCACATAAAGGGATTAAATCAGGTTTTGCGTTTTAAATGAGGATCACTTGTGAGTCACCTTTAAATACCTATAAAGACCATTATCAGGGGCATGGCCAAGATGGCGGCACAGTGAGACATGTTTCTCTGTCTCTTCCACTTGCCGCCCGGGACAGCGTGAGTTCTGGGTCTCGCTGGGTCCAGCCTGCTGCCTCTTTTAAAACCTGTAGTGCCGCTAGCCTGGGGGCTCTGCCCGGTTCCCTCCGCGGGCGTCCTGGGTGAAGTGGCGCCAAGCATACAACGAGGCCTGCTGACCTCCAATCTGAGGCCTGTGACTAGGCCTGAAGCACCGGCCTCCAGTGACGGGTGCTGCCGGACAGGAGAAGCCCCTGGGCGGTCTGTGATCATCGGGGCGCGGCCGGAATGGCCAAAGCCCTCGCAACGAGTGGAGAGCGGCCCGGGTCACCCCGCTCCCTGCCTAAAGGAGTTGCTGGCCTATTGAACTGCGGTGGGGGCCCAGATCGCACTGCCCCCCCGGGACGTGCCATCGCCGCAAGCCAGCAGGCACCCTGCAGCTCCCTGACCAGGCCCCCGGACAGCAGGCCCAGCTTTGGTTGGTGAGTCCTGCTGCCCTGGTTGACCTGCCCAGTAGCGCATAGCCTGCCCTTCACGCAGCCTCCACACAGACACTGTGCGCCATGCTGGCCTGCATGAACTGCGGACGTGCCTACCACTCCGGAGGCCCTTGACTGCTCTTTCCAGGACCTGGTCACCCTTCGCTTTGGCCAATACAGAGGGGTGCTGGTGTGGGGTTGCCGCTGGGAGCTCCTGTGGAAGGGGCCCCATTCCTACCTTGGTGGTCCCCTGCTGGGAGCCTGGAGGTCTTGCTTTTGCCGTTCAACCTGACTCTGCTGTGCAAGCCCTGGTGTGATGCATGGTAGTGTGGACGGCCCCTGCAGCTGCTGAGCGACCACCGGCCCGCTGACCCTTGGGGCCAGGCACGCTGAGATCCTCAACGCACTGGACGCTCCTCGCCTGGGTTCTTGGGCTGTGACACCTTCGAAGTGAAGCCTTTTCCTACACACAGAGCCCTTCACGACCCTCGCCTGGCACTTCAGCCACACCGGATCCCTGGGCCGGCTGCTATACTTGCCGTCCCTGACTTCCCCATGTCTCGCTAACACCATGTCCTCTACCTGGGGCAAGAAAAGTAAAACGCTCCAGGAACTCTTTGCTCGCCCTCAGGGGAGCACTTCTGCGGACCCACCCAGGCACCCCGGGCAGGCGGTTACACCCAGGGAGGACTCAGGAGAGGAACCGATCACGCGGACCTTTTTTAGGATCCTTGTTTATGACCCTCCGAGATGACTTGCACATGGTGAAACGGGAGCTCACGGCTGAGATCAAGGAGGTTCGCAGAGAGATGGATGGGATTGGAGAGCGTGTCGCGACGCTCGAAGACAGAAGCGACACACGGGATGCTGAGGTCTCCTCCCTCCAACAGGAGCTCATACGCTTACACGATTAGCAGGTGGACCTTCAATCGCATCTGGAAGACCTGAAGAATCGTTCCAGGCACCACAATGTCCGGATCCGTGGGGTTAAAACGTATGAGGAAGCTGGCGACATCTTTAAGTATGTAACTGAGCTCTTCAACCATGTCTTGGGCGCACAGAGTTGGTCCACCTCGTCCTGCCACAGCTCCCCCTGCAGACATCCTTGTATGTATCCAGGACTTTCGTACTAAAGAGGCGATCCTCTGTAAAGCCACAGCAATGCACCCTATCACATTTCGATAGCAAACACCGGTCCTCTATCAAGACCTTGCAGCTATCACCCTCCAAAAGCGCAGAATGTTCCGACCTATCACCACTGCCCACGAAGACTGAAACACATCTGTCTTTTGAGTGACCACTAAGTGTATGTGATCTTGGGAGGGTAGGATATGTTGCGTGCTATGAGTGAGTATGTATGTGTATGTGAGAGGCTAGTATGCTAACGTGGTCAACTTGTAAGGGTCATATATAAAAAAAATCACCTGAATGAAAAAGTTTACATTGATTGTCTCTCTTTTAAAAAAATATAATGTACAATATTCATGTAACAAAAAAATGAAAAAAATTATGACTACAATGAATGCTTTTTAACTTTTTTGATATAAACAATGAAAAAATGATCTTTTGAAATAATAAAAAAATGTTTTGATAAAATAACAAATTGCTTGTGCATCATGTCTCTAATGCAGGTAGCCCAATTGAGCTGGTGTTTGCCTTGGTAAAAGAAATATAGGTCAAGTAATAGGTTTTGAGATTGATTTTGGTTGTTTGCTGTCCCCCTTTTCTCCCAGACCCACAATTAAAAATTCAGAGGGGGGGTCCCTGATCAGTGTGTATTCTCCTGGGGAGGTAGAACAGCATAGCAGATCGCCTGAGTAGGGTGTTTCCGATGATGGCTGCTATTTCCCTGAGGGTCTCTGTGTTCCATCAGCTGCAGGTCCGGTTTGTACACACGACGGTGGATTTGTTCACGGATGAGTTCAATGCTCTCCTGCCATGCTCCTGTGGCCTTCCTCCTTGCCCGGGGGATGTGTTGTCCTTCCGTTGGACTCCCTACTGTACACGTTTCCCCCGATTCCCTTGATGTTGCGCGTCCTGTGCAAGATTCACCAGGAGAGGGCATTTGTTCTATTTGTGGTCGCCAGATGGGTTTGCCGTCCTTGGTTTCCTCTTCTGAAGGAATTGGCTGTCCAGGAGTGCTGGGCTATTCCAGATCTCCCTTACCCCTTGCGGGGCCCCCTGCTCCCAAGGGGGGTGTTGCGTCAGCTTCATCTTCAGGCTGGTGCAGGGTTGATCCCTTGAGGTGGTGAAATTGCTTCAGGGTTCCCGCCGTACTGCTACTCTGCTTTCTTATTCCCATAATTAGGCTTCCTTTTCTCAGTGGTGTGTGGGGAAGGGGGTTGACCCTGTGTCTGTGAATCCTTGCGGGCTCCTCAATTTCCTTGCTGAGGGGTTTTCCCTGGGCCTGGCCCCTTCTACCTTGCGGGCTCAGTGGGCAGCCTTGCGGGCTTTCCGCAGACGGTTGCTGGATGGTCTGGATCAGTTGGTGACGTGCTTACTTCGGAGTTGCTTTTTGCAGCATCCTCGGGCTATTTGCCTGGCTCCTTCCTGGGATCTTTCCTTGGTGTTACGAGCATTTCCGGGTGTCCCCTTTGAATCCTAGGGTTAGGTGGAGTTAAAGTTCCTCACCTTGAAGGTGATGTTTTTGGTGGCTATCATCTCAGCTGGTCGGATCGGATCTTTCCTGAGTTCTCCTCTGTTCTTGCGTGTCATCCCGGATCGTCTTGTTTTGCACCCTGACCAGAGATTTCTGCCCAAGGTTCCTTCAGTTATCAACCACTCCCGCAAAGTCAGGTTGCCCTCATTCCCTCCTGTTTCGGAGACTGGGGCTGATTCTCCTCTCTTTTGGATGTCTGTCGGGCGGTTTTGTTGTATTTGGACCGGATTGCGCTTTTCTGTTGTTGTGACAGTTTGTTTGTGAATTTTGGTTGGGTACAGTCTGGTCACAAACCTTCCCTATCCACTTTGAGTCGTTGAATCAAGCAGGCTATCTTGCTGGCCAACAGTTCTCAGGGGTCTGAGTTGTCGGCCCGGTGTTCAGGGTCGGTTCACCAGGAGTCTCTCTGTCTGTTGGGCATCTTTCAAGGGTGTGTCTATTGAGGATATCTGTTGGGCTGCAACCTGGTCCTCCCGCACATGTTAATGGATCCTTACCGGGTGGTTTTGGGTGTTCCTTCTGTGGGGGGTTTTGCTGAGGCTGTTCTCGGGCTGGTTCTTCCAGCTCCTGATTGGCCTGTCTGTTATTTATTTCTCCTATTGGTTTGCCCATTTGAATGTGCTGTTTTGAATTAAACCTGGTTCTTTGGCCTCTCCTACTTGTCAGTGCTTTCTTGTGCATGACATGAAGCCGCTTCGCTTGGGTATGTGCGCACTTTGTTACGCGTGTTGAGGATGACTTACGAGGAGGTAATGCCCCGGTCACTTACCAGTAATCTTCATTACTCTGAGTATGTTCTTCCTCGCCACATGAGTTCCCATCCCTCCCTTCCTGTTGTACTATCAGCTTCATTGGTTATTTGGGCTTGGTGTTCTTCAGGTAGTGGGATGGGCTGACTCTCCTCTTTTGGTCTGTTGGGGAGGGATGGGATGCTAACTTGCTTTGGAGGGTTCTGGTGTGGAGCTGAAGCACACTTGTTTACTCATGTGACAAGGAAGACAATACTCAGAGTAATGAAGATTACCGGTAAGTAACCGGGGCATTATCTAATAGCCAGCAGCTACCATTCAGTGGATTGTCAATCTCGTAAGTACAGGACTGATATGAGGAGAAACAATTTGTTTTTAATATGGGCCATTTATTGAGCTCAGTGGCGTTTTAAAATCCATCACCACTGCATGCAAGAAATGTATAACTTATGGTGCTACTGATGGTAGAGGAGTGCTATCCACTCTCCTGTTCCCCCATGCTGTGTGGGTGATCACTTAAATGTATGAGTGTGGTACCAGTTCCCTCCATTAACCCAGATGTCCTTCAAGAGTAAATTGCAAAATAAATCACAGTAAAGGGGGTTGTAATGCTATTGACTTCAAAAATCAGCTGAACAATGTGTCCATTGGTAGGCTTTCACCCTGGTGACTGATGGTAAATCTATAAATACATACATATATTTTCTATTAATCATGTAAGTGCCTATAATTTGGCATCTGTAGCTGTGCTGTCGAATTTTTACTACTCTGACTCTGCATTTTTTTCTTTTTCCTTTTCAAAGCTTACAGTTTGGAGCATGAAATTAGTTTGCTTTTTAATCATGTGCCTAAGGACTGCCCAAATAAAGTTGTGAAATACACTAGGATACATTTTTAGTCTATCTGTTATAACACAGGCTGAGTGCAAACTAACACTTTGTACAGAGGACCAAACACACAGCTTTTCAGGGATAGATCTAGAAACACACTAGCGACTTTCTAAGTCTACTGAGTTGCTGTAGGATTCTTTACACAGCATTCCATCCATCCATGCCAACACCGATGATAAGGAGCATGGGCAACTGCAATTGTCATCCAGCAGCTTTCATGTGTTTGCTTGCATGAGGTTCTACTTTTATATCATTCCCCACTGTGTGGTTGAAGATTGTTAGAACCCCCTGCAAACCAGACTGAATCTGGTCTCCCACACCCTCACAACACTTAGTGCAGATAAAGGGTGCAGCGTACAATGTAGAATTCTGGAGAAAGAGGCATATGAGTGGATACCATCCCTTGTTCCAGTTTCCCTCTCAGCTCCTGCTTTGATATAATATCCCCTTCACATGAAGCAGGTAAAATGGCCTGGTCATAGTACAATCACTATAAAATATGGTATGCTGCCACCACCATGCTACACGCATGCACCAATGACAAGGACAGTAGGCTTCTTGTTACTAAGCAGGATTCACATGGTGCATCCCTATAGGTACATGACTGCTCCAGGACCATTCATAAGTCAAGAGCAGACCTAGCAATTCATGCACGCTTGATTAGCATGAGGCTGGGGTCAAAAACTGAAGACCATATTACCAGAAATCTCTGTGATAAGGTAGACACCATACCGCTGTTTCAGGGGCATAACTTAATGCCATTGCCACAAGCTTCTCTCTATGCTTCCACCAATATCTGCCCGTCTTTACTAATTTCAAGCTACTGACTGTCTGCGCTACTCCAGTACAATAAGATTATACTTAATTTCGCCTCAATGTCTTGTTTATCAGCATTTTAGCTGCTATTAAACCATCTTGTGGAGTATTGTAGCTTGATAATATTTCTCACAGTTAAGTGCCTCTTTGCTCCCCCACCTATTGCAAACTGAATTTTATTCATCCATTTCACCACATGAGGTCAGAAAGCTTGAAGAATTTATTTTATGTATTATCACCAGGAAGGCGGCAAAGAAGTAAAGTACTCTATGTAATATAATAATTTTGGTTATTCCTTTCCTACCCTGCCCATGGGCAATAGAGGTATTTCACACCAAAACAGGATGTATTTGTGTATGGTCCTATCATTATAACAATATTTCCTGCCACTAGTTGTTTTGTCTGTATAATATATTTGCACACCAAGGTATTTGACTTCCTGGTGAGTTAGGCCCTTGGTAGGTGCTCTTTTCCTTTTCCTTGATCAAGTTTAATGGATATAAGCAGAATATTCTCCAGTTCAGTGTCAGGCCAGATATCACTGCTTCCTCCCTCCTTTAGCCTATCCAGCAAAAAGTGGTATCTCTTTTGGGATGGGCTACAGGCCACCTATTCTCTGGATTGGCATAGTGTTGCAGCCAGTGAGATAGAAGACCCTTCCTTAGGACAAGGTCAAAATGAGGCGTCATCCAACTTGACCAAAACATGAAACATTTGTATGCAGCATTGGCTGTCTAGAACATCTCTATATTTAGGTGGTGGGTGCTTAATGATCTGGGACTACTCTGGCTCCCCAGCTCGTCAACATCTAATATACAGCTCTAGAAGCTCATGTATTACCTATATTCCAATCCTTGTGGAATTGTCTGTGTTGCTCGAGTTCTCACTTTCACGTTGCTAAATGTTTGTTTGAGCATGAAAGAACCCCAATGTCCTTTATATCATATAGGGGGGAGTGGTTAACTACCGCTATCTGCTTTCTATAAAATTGATATCTTTCTGAATCTGAGCCCAAGTTCTCAGTAGGCCTGGGCGAAAATTTTGTTCCGTTCGCGGAAACTGCGATAATTTGACTTTTTCGCGTTCCGCGGAGAGCGCGAAAATGTCAAAATTTCCTCATTCCGCAGCTTGGCGATAATTTGTTTCTTGCTCGTGCTGTAAAATAATGCATTCTCGCGCGCTCGATCGCCTTACCTGAATCCCTGCGTTCGCCGACAAGTTTTCTTGATCCGGTCGCGTTCTCCATGAGATGTTGTATTGTTTTTAGCTATTTGCGCTGTCTCGCGACAGTTTGCGCCCGCAGTGACGTCATGCGCTGCGCGATCACATCTTTCTTCTCGCGATCATGCACCGCGAGACAACTCAAAACAAGATGGCCGCGCCCGCGAGCAACCACATGGGTAAGTTGGCGAGCCGCAACCATGCAGAAAATCTCGCGAACATGCGGGAAACAAAAAATTCCGCATCTTCGCGATATTTCCGCGTGTTTGCGATAATTTTTAACATTTTCACGATAATTTGCGAAACTGGATTTCGCAAATTCCGCCCACCCCTAGTTCTCAGTTGATATCAACTGGTTTTCTCTGCTGTTCATCACTGCTGCTACAAGCACAGCTCTCTCCGCAGCTGCTTGTTCCTTTATGGGTCCTCACACAGGTCTATTCCTGATCCTTTGCCTAGTTTGTCGGAGGCACACCAAGGTTTTCCTCTTTGCCACACGAGGCTTTTGCATACCAGTATTTCCTTCTATCTGGAACCAAGTATCTCCTGCCTTTTTAAAGAAACCTGCTGTACTGTTGTCCATTACTTTGACCTTGATTGAGAACTTTAGGGTATATTTCAGAATCAGTTTGCATAATTGCTTCTTGGCCTCCATGTATTGCCTCACAACTGTATAATCTGAGAATATGATGGCTTTGTTGTTTTTCCTTGCCCACCATTAGCTCTGTTTTCTGGCTAGGCCTCCACATATCAATATATGGAGTTCTATGCCTTTTGCCTCTCTTATCTTTTATGTGCGAGGATCTCCATTCTGACAGCAGATATCTCTGCACATGTAAGTATACATTTTAGTGGTAAACTTGGGAGAGACAGGCAGCTCCTGGAAAATGGAGAATATTTACTATAAAAGGACAGGGATTTAGGGAGGAGTAAGGGGGTTAAGAAAGGAGTGAGGGGGTTAAGGAAGGACTGAGGTGGTTAAGGAAGGATTGAGGGGGTTAAGGGAGGAGTAAGGAGGGGTTTAGGGAAGGACATGCATTCACTCATTAAAGAATAAGTACTTTGATATTCACAAACTGCACTTCTACAGTTACTTCAACCAAAAAAGACCCAAAACAGTTGTAAATGTACTCCAGCTCAGAGCTGGAGTAAGTTCAACACCACAAATGGCCAACCATGTGTACTGCAACACGCTCTCAAACAAAATAACGGTGCTAGGAAATAAAAATCTTAGAGAGGTGTGTAGGTCCCTGATATGACTGTTGTCATTAAGTAATCACATGAATTATACAATTGAACTGTGATATCTATATACATCTATACGTTTGCCATAAGCATGTCCGAGCCACACATGGTCAGTTACACTGAAGATCAAACTTCTGGAGAATCCCTCTTTACTTATTGGGGACAGATAAGTTTCCCTTAACAGCAATCTTGATAAAATAGAAAAATTGAAACAGCTGAAAAATAAACATATCAGAACTCAATCATATACTCAGGTACTTCTAGAACACCTGAAGATTAATACCATACCACAGGGGTTACTAGTAAAAAAGCATCCCTGTGATTCTTATTTACGACAAACATTATTTGCTTCAATTCAGTACAATGACATTCTGGACAAAGTCAGATGGTTTTCGGACACACAAATCATTGCAGGGGGGCCATACACTTCTTCACAGTGCAGACAAAAGCAAACACCCGCTGGTTAACCAGGTGGGAGATGCTCATGATGATGAACAGCACTGAGCTCAGCCTTACTGCGATCAAGGAAGAACTGAGAGCAATCCACCTCATGGTGGTGCAACATCGATATGTTTTGGACTTAATGACTGCAATGGAAGGAGGGGTGTGTGCCAAGATCAGTGTGTCCTGCTGCACATTTATCCCAGGTAATGACCTGGATAACAGAACTCTGACTCTTGCTATCCATGCTTTGCACCATTTACAAAGAGACATGCATGAGGAGGGATGGGCCCCTGGGCATGCAAGGTATTTAAATTGGTTTCCCTGGATCCCCCAGTGGCAGACCGAATTGGGCACATCACTGTTGCCCATTCTCATATGTTTATTGTTCCTGTGTGCTTTTCTACAATTGGGGTTTTCCTGCTGTAAAAATGCAGTCCTCAAATTAGGTAGCATGCAAGTAACAAGGAAATTAGTAGTAGTTATATTTGAAGAATAGCATGTCCCCAATAATTTGACTGTCGTGAAGTATGGGTTAGATAATGTAGTCGAAAATTAATCTATGGGGGGAATATTGATATTGATAAAAACTATGCCAGTGCTCATAATGGTACACTTGCATACACAAACGAAATTGCATTACTATTATCAAATTGGCCTGTAATGAACTCTCCATCAACCCAGACTCAGAAATACGTGATTAGGCAGCCTCTGGAACCTTGGCACACTGTAACTGGTTGACAGGTCACAGGTGGGGTGGCATGCAGTCAGCACAAATGGACAAACAGGAAACTCAGGCCATCCCCCAGATAAAGCTCACGTGGCCAGAGGGGTGCACATGTTCCCAAAACACCAAAAATTCAGATGCCATATAGAGTTAGGAAGACGCAGCCAATCAGGACATAGTACACACAGTGATCATGCGCCCCTCATGCCGGACATCTGGACACATTACCCAGTGGCCCACTTTGTGTCCACGCAAGATCGAGGTCCACCTGCATTTGTTATCAGGGATCTTTTATTTACGACTCCACAAGGCTTATAGTTTTTTTTTTACCAAAGAAGGATTGCTGGATGTACATTTATGACACCTAAAAATGTACAAAACTCACTAATTGATTGTACTTTCAGACAGTCCTCAGACCGGTTTCTGTAGCTGTACTCCCAGCTGCAGTGTTTAATTAAAACAACTGTTCTGTTTTGCCAAACACCTCTTGTCTTTTGTTTTTTCTAGGTAACCTCATATTCGAGCAACAGTCTGTGCTACAGTAGTATATCTGAGAGACTCCATGAATCTTATCAATAAAACAGAAGGGTCCTCCTTTGATGATTCTCCAGCGGAAAAGGGCAAATTTACGAACTCCCCCTATGTCACAGACTCGTTATCACAACCACTCATCCATACACTCATTCATTGGTGGGGCCCATAACACCAACACGCACTCGTCTCACTTGAATCTGTACACAGGAGAAAAAGCGCTGGACATGTGAGTACCTTATTACCTATCAGGATTAAATATCTCTACATAATATACATTATATATATCTGCACCTATAGAATCCTGTCCTTAACGTCAAGGCAATCCACCACTTGGTCGACGGACCAATTAGTTGGACTGGTTGATGGTGATTTAGAACCAGCTAAAACACAATTAAAGCCAAGGAAACATTCGATTAATTTCTGATTTCTGATTAATCCAAATTTGTTTATCTAATAATAATTTGCTCTGCATTAGCATTTAGGCACTACAGATTTTAACATAATTTGGTTTATTCCAGGGAGAAAAGCGAACCTTTGGTAAATAAACGTAGATTTAGAAATGGGTTTTATAGTTACCAAATATCAAATGTTGGCGGCCCTTCGATCACACAGAGGATTTTTCAAAGTCTCTGCTACAATCTCTGAGATAAAATGTCCGACCCACAGCAATAATTAAACCATCAGATGAAATAACTTCCTGAAAATCAAAGAAACCCAAGGTAAACCATGGAAAATCTTCATCAGATCAACGTAGACCCAACGCCATAGACGATCAGCCCAGTGAACCCCCCACTTAGGCGGATGAGGGTCTTTTATACCCTTTTTCCCTCTTACTTCAGCTCAGCATGCAACAATTTAGGGGTAGAAACTGTTCCGATTGGCCAGTCCGGGTCAACTTGTAATTTCTCAAAAGTTTCCCAGGACCAACTGGTTTTCCATGAGACTTGGCATAGCAAGGCACAAAATGTATTTTATCGATTTGGTTCACAGGCGAAAGTTCCGAAAGTAATAACTAGCAAGCATCCTTGTACAGGTCTTCCATTGTCCCCTTGGTGGTTCACAACGTCCATCGCTTGGCAACCCTCCATGCTCCTATCCTTGACAAGGAACATGATGTCGCAGGGGCTGAGGTCACTTGGAGATCTCCAGAGCCTTCCGATTCTGCGCAGAAGTCATCGTGCTCACATGACGGTGGCTGCACAGGACCTCCATTTTAAATACTGCGGCCTAGTAGGCCCAAATGCCAACTTAGGCAAAAAACAGGCATAACAGTAATTAAAATATAGAAATGAAGATTCAAATGTTTAATCTCATTCTAATCCCAATGTATATAAGTATTTTCCTAGCTTGTAGCAACATTTACAGCAATAATACTTACCATTCTGCAGTACTGAAAGCACAAACCATCACAAAGCAACATAAATCATGCAATTCTCTATTTCACCACGATCTAAAGTTAGTTTGCGTACCATAGTTGATTAATTTAGTTGTTCTGCCATGTAATTATCATTTTAGTTCCACGTGTATCTTGTGTTTATCAAGGTGTAAGGGTTGGTTAATAACGTCTCATTTCAAACTAATTAGTACGAGTTAATATTTAGAATGAATACGTAATTAATTTCATGCAAAATAGAGGAGGTATACAAATTTTGTTTTACCTGCTCCATCAATCCCCCCTTTGGTGATTTTTAACATCACCACTAATCACTAAATTTTCAACATTGTCTACGGAAATGGTTACTCAGTTCCCTTGCATTTGTTAGGTTACATCCTAGTGTTTCCCATATCATTCTCTTTTGTTTTCTTGTACATGTTTTCTTGCAACTCTTCTAATTCTATATCTCCTATCTCTCTTTCTCTTATTTCCTTTTCTTTTCTTAATTTCTCTTTTTATCTTATTTTTTAATTTTCTTCTTTTTATGCACACACATCCTAATCTCAATATTAACACTAATATAATCACACAGGTCACAGGTATCAGTATTTTACCCACAAAAGAACTACCTAATTTTGTTAATAAATTCTTAATAGTAGAAAAACTTTTACCAAGTTTCTCCCAAACACTTTCAACCTCTAGTGGAACAATTTCCTCATGCAAATCAGTTATATTCTTAATGTACTTCTTTAGGTTTTGACTTTCGTCAGGAATGTAAGTGCAACAATGTTGCCCTTTCAGCATTCCACAGACTCCTCCACCTTTGGCCAATTTAATGTCAAGAGCAAGTCGAATTTGCATAATCATAGCTCTCATGGCAACCATTTTGGTATTCACCATTAAGAACCCTCCAGCTGTGCTGGATGATAAGCGATCCACAAATGTAGACAATTTTCGAATTTTATGCGCATTCAGAGATATTACAACAGCTGGTATCAGTGCTCCAAAAATATCAGCTATAATTTCTGACCAACTCTCCCTCCTTCTACGTGTTAGTTGCCTACCTATTTCGTGCAAACAGTCCTCTCCCCTTCCCACATGAAATATTTTTGGGAAGACCAGGCCTAGGTAACATGTTCCATACCAGTGGTCCGGTAACCTATAATAACACTGTTCCCACAGATGTAATATATTCCAGGGAATACCGGATCATTTCCTCCTTTAAATCCCCATCCTCCAATGATTTTATATAAGTCATGGCATTCACTTGAACCTACAAAATAATTATCATAAACAGAGTTATCTCTACTGATGCACAATTTCCCTTTCTGGGGCCAATCTAAAGCCATTGCTGGATTTGTTTCTCCCTTTATATGATTCCAATATCCCAAAAAGTTGTTTTCATCCTTTCCCCCAGACACTTTCCTTTGCATCTTAACTCTCCTTCCCTCTGCCATGTCCAGAAAAGCTTTCTCTTCTTTTCTCAAACTACACGTAAGATAATTCGTAAACACTTCTTCTAAGGTTAACTCTCTTGTTTGCAGAAAGAATTCACCTAATGTTCTACCAGTAATCACCTTGTTTAGTTCAGGAACTACAGGTATCTGTGAGAAAACATTATCTACGTCAGTGTAATAGTATTCTAATTGTTCTGTTTTATACAACAAACTAGCTAAGACACTACAAGTTATCCTATATGTCAAAGGAAGGTGAAGATAAGTGACACCTTCTGATACTGATGCAGGTAACTGCATGCAGACGTAGCAGTCCCTAACCTCCATAGCCTTTACATACTCGTACAGCAACCTTTAAAAAACATTATTAGAAAAATCATTTATAGAATTATCTTTGTGATGTTCTCTTCTATCTGCCTGTTTTGTAACCTGACTTTCATCAATCTTTCCCTTATTAGTCCTGTTTTCGGTGTCTTTTTCTACACCTTCAAATGTTACTCTAAATGAAATTGTTATTGCTAATATGATCCAGACAAGCATTAGTAATCCTGTACAACAAAAACACATTTTACACCATTTTCTGAGAAACCCACATGTAGGTCTTCTATTTTCTCTGTTTGCCATTTCGGTAATAATCAGTGTCTTTTGACTTAGCCTTTTTTATTCAACAATTTACCTTTGTCTAAAACTAAGGCTTTGATTGCCTACTTGGCTCTTTTCTGGTCATGTGTCTCATCCGGAGCTTTAATTCCTTGTGATTTTCTTTGTCATTCAATCAATGCATGAATCGTCTTTGTCTTTAAGTTCACAATCTTGGTTCAGAACTTCCTGATCATCCGTTTCTTCTCTGATATCAGACAAGATAACTCTCAGGATTTCCAAACCTTCTTCTTCAAACACTTCCTGCACAGTCACTCCTAGACTTACTTGGCTATCTGCTTCCTCTTGTATATCAGGAAGTGCCACATATGTCCATTCCGGTGACTTGTACTTCTGGTTCGGTTTCTTTCTTCTCTTTCCTCCTTGCAAGTGTTTCTGATCATTGTCTCTCTTGACTAGACACTTCATTCACTTGTTCAACATTAGAAGATTTTATTCTGGTTAATCGGAATCTCAATCTCTTGAGTTAGTTGGGCCAAATTTCTTCTTTTGATGGCCACTTTAATTTTGTTCCTTTCCCTTCTTGCTCTGTTTTACAAGCTCTTTCTTCAGATTCAGTGTCAGTCTGGCTTTTACTTTCTTTGGATTTTATCCTCGGGACCTCAGGCTCACTATCTACATTTATCCCTCCTCGTGTTTCTTCCACGCATTCTTCTTGCTGACTAACTGTCCCTTTTTCTACCTGGGTGTGTGTTGTCCCTACACCTCCTCATGGGTCTTCCACAATGATCTTACCCTCACTCTCTGTATCTTATTCCTCACCTTCTAATTCTATGATTTTGGGCGGAATTTCTCTTGTGCTTGTACTCTGGACTCCCTTACCAAAGACTACTTGTTCAGTTTCTGCAGTATTCTCATTTATTCTTTTCTGTATTCCCACTGGTTGTGTCTCTGATTCAGAACTGGTATCAGAAATTTCAAGTCGTCTTCTTAGTGGTATATTCTCTTGCCCCACAATGACTCAAATCCGCTTCGCCTACTCCTGGGTTTTGTCTTGTTCTTGTTTCTTCTGATTCTGATTCAGAGCTGGTATCTGACGCTTCCTGATGCTTTTCTTCAGATCGATTTGCAGGACTTGGGACTCGAAGAGTGTGACTGGCATGAATCCAATTATTTACCTTTGCACACTTCACAGCAGTCGTTGTGGTCAGAATCACTTGACGTGGCTTTCCCCAGCGTGGAACCAGACAATTTCTCCTTCTGTGTACTTTGATGCATACCGAATCTCCAGGACTCAAGTCATGAGCTTGCTTCTTTTCAAGAATGGTTGCATCTGGTCCAACCTAATGAAACACAGAATGTACCATATCAGCCAATCCTTTGCAATAATCCAAGACGAAGTCATCAGATATAGGCAGTAGTTTGTTGACAGGAATGAAAAATTTCTCATTGCTCTGCCCATGATAATTTCATGGGGACTCAGACCAGTGTTCCTATCAGGAATTGACCTAATTGTCATGAGGTCCAAAGGTAAGACATCTGGCCATTTTAGACCTGTGGCCAAACACATCTTTCCCAATCTGTTTTTTATGGTGCCATTTATCTGCTCCACCACTCCAGAAGCTTCTGGTCGGTAGGCACAATGCAGTTTCTGTTGTACATTCAATGCTTCACAAATCAATTTTATAATTTCATTCTGGAAATGCGTTCCTCTATCTGACTCAATCGTTACTGGGAAACCAAACCTAGGAATGAACTCTCTCAGTAGGAGTTTTGCTACAGTAACTCCACCATTCCTTCTGGTCGGGTAAGCCTCCACCCAACGTGAAAACAGACAGACAATCACCTGTACTTATCTTAGCCTGTTACTTGAGGGCATTTCAATGAAATCAAGCTACATTCGAGTGAAAGGACCTCCCTCCCGTCCTATGGTTCGCAAACTCACCACAGTTTTTCTTCCTGGATTATATTGCTGGCATATAAGGTATCTCTGACAAAGGCTCTCAGCTATAAGCCGAAACTTTGCATTATACCAGGTCTTTTTGAAAAGTCTAATCATGGCATCCCTACCTATGTGAGCCTGCCCATGGTACATCTGTGTCATGGTAGAGATCATACTATCAGGTATTACTGGTCTTCCGTCACGGTAAACCCAAACTCTGTCTGCCTCTCGTGGTGCATTTCCTGATTTTATCCACTGTTTCTTTTCCTCTTCCTCTGCCTCTTCCTGTAATTGCCTCACTTCATCCCATGTATTCACAGTGTTAGTAATAAGCAAGGGACATGACTCCATTTCCCTCTCCCTATTACGGTCCTAGGAATTTTGATTTTGCGCACAATATTGTGCTATGTAATTGGCAAACTCATTGCCGGCTGACACATAGTCAGTTCCCTTCGTATGTGCTGCACATTTTATAACTGCAATTTGTTTAGGCAGCTGTATTGCCTCAAGTAATTTTCCAACCATTTCTGCATTTCTTATTGGAGTTCCACTCGACGTCAAGATACCTCTTTGGGACCAGATCTGCCCAAAGTCATGCACCACTCCAAACCCATACTGACTGTCAGTAACCACAGTGACTCGCAAATTCTTTCCCAACTTGCATGCTCTAATCAGTGCAAACAACTCAGCAACTTGAGCAGATCGTACTCCTCTCAAACAAGATGCTTCCAACACAGCATCTTGTTTGTGCATACGCAGCTCTCAAAATCCCTTCTCCAGTTTGGAAACGTAACCCATTCACAAACATCACATAGTCGCTCTCTTTCAGAGGCACATCTTTTATGTCCGGACGTGGTTTGGTGCAAAAATCAAGCACTTCCAAACAGTTGTGATTAACATCATCCTTTACTTCCGCATTCACAGCATCAGGTAGTAATGTCGATGGGTTCGCATTAGTGCACCTTACAAGACTCACATTTGTAGCACCCAAAATGTCCTTTTCATATTTAGTTAGACGACTATGCGTCATGAACTGAGTCTTGCTCGTTGTCATAAGGATTGCCACATCATGGGGCACAAACACTCTCACAGGATATCCCATCACAATTCCTTCACTTTGCTCCAAACTTTTACATGTGGCTGCCACAGCTTTCAAACAACCAGACAAAGCTACAGCTACGGGATCTAACACCGCTGAAAAATAGGCAATCGGTCGTCTCAATCTTCCATGCCTTTGTACCAACACGGAAGGTGCACATCCATCTCTCTCACTGCACTAGAGCTCGAATTCCTTTTCGTATTCAGGCATTCCAAGACCTGGTGATCACACAAGCTGTCTGTCAATTGTCTAAAAGCTTTCATCTCTTCTTTATTCAGCTCAAGGGGATCTTTTACATCACTTTTTGTTAAGCGTACTAGTGGTTTTGCAATCAGCGAAGAGTTGCTGATCCACTGGCGACAATATCCTACCATCCCAAGAAACATTCTGACTTCTCTTTGTGTCATTGGTGCTCTTATTCCTTTTATTATTCTAATCCTGTCCACAGTCACCCTTTTCAATCTTATGACCTAAGTATTGTACTTCTTTCTGACAAAACTGTAATTTCGATGGGGATACTTTGAGTCCTCCATCAGCCAAATGATTTAACAGTGCAACTGTGTCCACCACACATGCCTCTCGCATCTTCGATGCCACCAATAGGTCATCGATGTACTGCACAAACACTGAACTTCGGGCAATTTGAATTCTTCCAGGGACTTCTTTAGAATCAGATTAAATATTGATGGACTTTCTGTATACTCTTGAGGGATACGGCACCATGCCAAAATATGCTCACCGAACCGAAAAAGCAAATATTTGTTGGCTGTCAGGGTGCAATGGGATAGAAAAGAAAGCGTGACACAAGTCAATGACTGTGTACCATTCCTGGGGAATCTGATATAGGATTACCAAAGGGTTCGGTACAATGGGACAGCATGGAACAACAATTTTATTCACTTTTCTCAAATCCTGTACTATCCTAAAAGTCCCATTCGGTTTTTTCAAACCCATGATCAGAGAATTACATGGACTACTCATTGTCTCTCTCAAAATTCCTTGTTCAATCATTCTGTCAATTACAGGCGTTACTCCTGCAATTATTTCTGGTGTTAGTTTATACTGAGGGATATTCAGGTAATTTACTCCTTTTTTTACAATTATTTTCACAGGATCTACTCATTTCATCAATCCAATATTCGCTCCTGTGAAATCCCATACTTCTGGTTTTACGGTTTTCTTCAACTCTTGAGGCAATCCTTCCGGATCAAATACAACAAAAGCCTCAGGGATTTCAGGTTCTAAGATTGCCATTGTCATGCTATACAGTACGTCTTCATCAGGAGTTTCAAAAGCTATGCCATCAGGGGTACAGAAAATAGTGCAATTCATTTTGCACAACAAATCTCTCCCCAACAGATTTACGGGGCCAGTGTCACACACGACAAATCGATGCATGTAAGTGAATTTCCCTATTTTAACCTTTACAGGATCCGTAAGATAAGCTCTTATCTGTTTATTTGAGACCCCAACTACTTGGATTGTTTCACCAAAGAGGGGAAGATTTTTAACGTCAGCTGATCCAACAGTTGAACGAGTAGCACCAGTATCTACTAGGAAAGTAATGTTCTCTTCATTCACCTTTCCATACACAAAGGGTCCTGTCTGGTCTACCTCTAGAGTTGTGCCAAGTACGCACCCCTCTTCCTCTCCTAGGCACTGTCAATAACTCTCCACTGTCTCACTCTCATCGCGTTGCAGCCAATACTAAGAAACAGCACTAGCGCACGGTAGCTTTGTTGCCTGTTCCTCTGTGTAGAATCATTTCTCATTATTGTATCTCTGAGGATTTACGTGCTGTGGAAAAGGTGGCTTTGGCACCTGACACTGTTGGGCAGCAACCTGCTGCTGTCGCGGCGGTTGGCAACTCACCTCATTCTGCACATGCGGATTCAATGATGAATTATCTCCATTAGCTCTCGGTGGCAATTTACACTTGGATTTCCAATGCACTAATTTTCCGCAATTATGACATGGCCACTTCTTTTTAGCTTCCTCTATGCTGACCTGTCCTTCTCCCTTTCTAATATTAGGTTTTTGTTTTGTCTGGCCCATACCATTTGCTTGCTCGATCAACTGAGCTTCTTGTCGCTCAGCTACCTTAACCTATGCCCACATTGCCTTTTTTTCAGTTTACGTTGTTTGGCTTCAATTTCATCACTAAATTATTTTGCAACACCTCATCTATCTTTTTATTCTGCAAATCTAGTATATGTTGTTTGATCATTTCACTAACCTCAGGCTTTAAACCATAAACAAATCTCATCTCCACTATATTGCTTAAAAGCTAACAATAACCTCTCATAATATGCATGAGCAGATTCTTTAGCCTCTTGGTGAGTTCTGTCAATTTTTGCCCAATCAGTTTCTTTCGGAGGTACTATATTTTTCAAAAAGGTAATTACCTGATCATATTTTTTCATTACTTCCGGATCAGGGGCTCCCGTCTTAGGCTCCCTAGGATACTTTTTCGTTGGCCAATCTATTGTAATTTTACATTCTGCCCATAAACCTGCAGGTACAATTATATCAAAAAGACCGTTCAGTTCTATCCACAACACCTTTGAAAGTTTGACAAACCTTTCTACCTGTCGGTACCATTCAACTGGTTTTTCTCTTAACCTTGGGAAATCATTGGTAAACGACAAAATATCCTGTCTAGTCCAAGGGACATGCACATAACCTCCTCCTGGGATTTCTCTCATGGGACCTTCTGTTACCACTGGCTCTTTTTCTCTCGCCGGGAATGCTGAGAAAGCCTTATCTGTAGTTTCCTCTCCTTATCGGAACCATCTACTTTTCCACCGATCCACATCACACCATTTCCTTAGCAAGGCAATCAGTTCTCTAATTTGGGTCAACCTTCCTTCAGTATTCAAGTTTTCAATATCCTTTTCAGAAAAATTTACCCTATATGGTTTTTGCAATGACCTTATTTTCTCAAAATCAATTCCCATTTCACTCGCTGTCTTCTAATTTTTCATGCAAAGTTCTCGCTCTCCAAGTTATATTTTTGCAGAGGATCATTAGCTTCTCATCCTGATATGCTTTTAAGTTTTCAGTTGGAATGTTTCCTACGATCAATTCTTCTGATGTTACCTTTATTTTCGCTACATCTAAACTTCCACCTGGAGAACAACAAGGACCGCAACACCGCCACCCTGCTGGACAACCTCGCCAACCTCGGACTCAAGCAACTGGTCAACACCGACACCCACTACGCCGGCCACATGCTTGATCCCGTCTTCTCATCCAGCAAGCACATCACCTTCAGCCACTCCACCGGACTCCACTGGACCGACCACAGCTGCGTCCACTTCAGCTTCAGAAGAACCACAACCCACCACCACCCACAACAGGTTCCTCACAGAAGCTGGAGCAAGATCACCGCCGACCAGCTCACCACCTCCCTCAGCCAGAACCCACCCGCCAGCCCAACGGACCCCAGCAAAGCAGCCCTCAACTTCACCCAGTGGCTAACTGCCTGCGCCGACGACCTCGCACCACTGAAGAACCCTCCCAGCAGACCCAGAAGCAAGAAGGCCTCCTGGTTCACCGACGAACTCAAGGACTCCAAGAAGACCCGCCGCACCCTTGAGAAAGCTTGGCTCCTCGACCAAACCACCGACAACATGACCGCCCTGAAACACGCCACCCGCAAGCACCACCACCTCATCCGCACCACCTCATCCACACCCTACGAATGCTTCGCAAGATCTTCCGATGGATCCCAACCGAAACCAGGAAGACGGTCACCCAGGCCCTCGTCACCAGCCGATTGGACTATGGAAACACCCTCTACGCCGGAACCACAGCCAAGCTACAGAAAAGACTCCAACGCATCCAGAACGCCTCCGCCCGACTCATCCTGGACATCCCCCGACGCAGCCACATCTCCGGCCACCTGAGGGACCTGCACTGGCTCCCCGTCAACAAGAGGATCACGTTCAGGCTCCTCACCCACGCACACAAGTCTCTCCACGACCTGGGCCCCAAGTACCTCAACGACCGCCTGACCTTCTACACGCCCACCCGCCAGCTACGGTCCACTAGCCTCGCCCTCGCCGCCGTACCACGCATCCGAAGAGCAACCGCCGGAGGCAGATCCTTCTCCTACCTAGCGGCCAAGACATGGAACTCCCTCCCCATCCACCTTCGGCTGACCCAGGACCATCTCGCCTTCAGGAGACAACTCAAGACCTGGTTTTTTTGAGCAGTAGCAGACCCCATCCCCCAAGCGCCTTGAGACCCTTCCGGGTGAGTAGTGCGCTATACAAGTGTTATGATTGATTGATTGATTGATTGATTGGTTGTCGTTCTGTATCTTTTCTCTGTAAACTTCTTAACCTATCACTTAATTATTCAGATGTGGGACCTACAGGGGTTGGCTCGGTTCTTATTTTATCTGTTATTCTCTCTGGGGTTTCAGTTGCTGATTCTCTTGTCATAAGTGTTTTACTCACTGGACTTTGATTTACAGTTACATTTTTAGAAGTACATAACACTGATATTCCTGCCATATTCTTCCATTCATTCCCTCCGGAACCACTTCATTCGTCTCTTTTTGCCTACCACAATTATAAGGAACTGTTAAACAATGCGCACTATCCTTCTGTTTATAAAAGACAAGCATCACCGGCCCTATAGTTACAGGTACGGTCACTGCTTCCATATTCTTAGTTAACTCTCTAATTTTCTCTGTTAATTCCAATGTAGTTCTAGCTAACTTGGCTGAATTTTCATTTCCACTTCCAACGGGTTGTGGCATTTCAGAATCTTTAAATGGATTAATTTTTCCCAAATTAGGTGGCGTTTGCTCAAAATTTGTATTCATTACAGTTTCTTTTACCAGTGCACTCGGTGTCATTAACATGGAATTCAGTTGATATGGGGGGTGGATTTTTATGGAACACGTCCTCCAGCATTTCATCTTCTGATTCACTCACTCCATATCTATAACCTTCTGACTCAGTGTTATTTCTCTTTTCTTAACAATTGTTTGAATGAGAGGCACTATAATAGCACAAGTAATCAAATAAACAGTAATATTTCAACATAAAGCATTTTGCATGTGAATGTTTTTCCGATCTTTTATTTTCTTGTTGCACTTAATATAAAAACAGCCAGCCAACGCGATTCGCCCAAACATGGGCTCCTTCAGGGCAAGATGATGTAAGTGCACAGCGTGTCTTCTGGCAAGTAAGTCAAAGAACAACTGGACACGAAGTCTAAAACACAATGATGTAGCTCACAGTGAAGCATAGATCATCAATAAATATATGTTGGTAGAGTTATTTGATGTCGGTATTAGCCGCATCCGAAAAAAGTATATAGGAGCCGTATCCGTATTCGGCATCCTATGGCCAGCACGATAAACAAGCCTTTCTCTTTTCTGTACATTACCTGCCACTCGTCTCTTCAGCATTTCTCAGGGAAAACATATCATCAGTCATTTTCGCATTCCGCCATCTTCTCATTCTGTCATCATGACTTTCTTGACCACAATGTCTACCAAACATGTAATTATACCTTCTTCCACTCCGATGTCTTTCCCTTTCATACATCTCTTCTTCCCATTCAGTCAAAGCCTCGAATTGGGTAGGTCTGGGTTTCGGTTCTAACCTCATCATCCTTTCTCTTAAATTTCATAATACAACCAAACTAAATGAACCACTTTCTGGAAACACTAGTACTCCATCCTCTTTGCTATACCTTGCCCAATTCTCCAACCAGATACATGTATGATAACCATATTTCGCTACCATAAAAGATGCATGCGATTTCGGTGGAGGAAGTATCTATCCTTCCCTAGTCACAATCGGCTTATCCTTCTTAAATAGGCCTTTAATTTTCCCAAACCATGCTATTTTTTCTCTTTCTCAGGTGGATCGTAGTTCATCCTTTTTATTTTTCAAAGTTCTTAATCGACTAAGCTTTGTAAATCACTTCCTTCATGGCTTCTCTGTATTCTGTCCAATCCCAGCGCGACTCATACTAAGGCACCAATCCTGGGCATCTACGTCACTCCTGAAGTTCTCCACTCCCAGCGCGACTCACACCAACGCACCAATCCTGGGTGTCTATGTCACACCGGTAATTCTCCACTCCCAGCATGACTTACACTAACGCACCAATCAGTGAAAGCTTCGTCTCTCTACAGCTGACCAATCCCAGCATGGTCTTTCTGACATCAGCCTTTCTTGCTACTTTGGCTCAAGCTGACCCCTCCTTTACAAAATTTTATCGGCAAACTTTTTCTTACGTTTTCTTTAATCAAAATCTGTTAATAACAACATAAAACATCTCCATTGCCTGCTCCGCTAAACCAATGAGATAGTTGTGTTAACTTATACAATAATTCTGTCTTTCCAGTAGGCAACGCTTACCTCTACCCTACCTAAGAATTATTCTGTTTCACCGATAAAGTAGCACTTCCCTCTACCTTACCCTTCTAACAAGCAAAAAGGCTAACCCGTTTCTCTGGGGATAAAATACATGTGGAGACTACAATGCTCCTGAGAATTAAGGCCAGAGTTTCATAAGAGAACCTATTGCTAATTCACTCACACTCATTCATATGGAAAATGTCCCTACCGATAACACACAACGATGTTACCACTTTGAAACCAAACAATGGACTGTGCGACTTCACTTGCCACATGTTTCCTCCTGCCTGCATACAGGGCAACCAAGTTCCTACTTCCCAGAAGTCTTTAAAACATTTGACAACATAAAACGCAACACAAACTCAACATAAAGTGTTAAACGTAAATCAATAGTCACCAAACCACTGCAATAAAACCATTAATCTGCTACCAAGAAAACTGCTCCAGGGGAAAAGGGCAAATTTACATATTCCCCCTATGTCACAGACTCGTCATCACAACCACTCATCCATACACTCATTCATTGGTGGGGCCCATAACACCAACACGCACTCATCTCACTCGAATCTGTACACAGGAGAAAAAGCGCTGGACATATGGGTACCTTACTAACTATCAGGATTAAATATCTTTACATAATATACATTATATACATCTGCACCTATAGAATCCTGACCTTAACATCAAGGCACTCCACCACTTGGTCAACTGCCCAAAACGTTGGACTGGTTGATGGTGATTTAGAACAAGCTAAAACACAATTAAAGCCTAGGAAACATTCGATTAATTTCGGTACTCAATTAAAGAATCACAAACTCATTCCTGATTAATCCAAATTTGTTTATCTAATAATAATTTGCTCTGCATTGTAAATAAACATAGATTTAGAAATGGGTTTTATAGTTACCAAATATCAAATGTTGGCGACCCTCCGATCACACAGAGGATTTTTCAAAGTCTCTGCTACAATCTCCTAGATAAAATATCCGACCCACAGCAATAATCAAACCATCAGATGAAATAACTTCCTGAAAATCAAAGAAACCCAAGGTAAACCATGGAAAATCTTCATCAGCTCAACGTAGACCCAACGCCATAGACGATCAGCTCAGTGAACCCCCCACCCCTTAGGCAGATGAGGGTCTTTTATACCCTTTTTCCCTCTTACTTTAGCTCAACATGCAACAATTTAGGGGTAGACACTGTTCCAATTGGCCAGTCCGGGTCAACTTGTAATTTCTCAAAAGTTTCCCAGGACCAACTGGTTTTCCATGAGACTTGGCATAGCAAGGCGCAAAATGTATTTTATCAATTCGGTTCACAGGCGAAAGTTCCGAAAGTAATAACTAGCAAGCATCCTTTTACAGGTCTTCCATTGTCCCCTTGGTGGTTCACAGCGTCCATCACTTGGCAACCCTCCATGCTCTATCCTTGACAAGGAACATGATGTCGCAGGGGCTGAGGTCACTTGGAGATCTCCAGAGCCTTCCGATTCTGCGCAGAAGTCATTGCACTCACATGACTGTGGCTGCACAGGACCTCCATTTTAAGTACTGCGGTCTAGTAGGCCCAAATGCCAACTTAAGCAAAAACAGACATAACAGTAATTAAAATATAGAAATGAAGATTCTAATGTTTAATCCCATTCTAATCCCAATGTGTATTAGTAGTTTCCTAGCTTGTAGCGGCATTTAAAGCAATAATACTCACCATTCTGCAGTACTGAAAGCAAAAACCATCACAAAGCAACATAAATCATGCAATTCTCTATTTCACCACGATCTAAAGTTAGTTTGCGTACCACAATAGATTAATTGAGTTGCATTTTAGTCCCACGTGTATCTTGTGTTTATCAAGGTGTAAGGGTTGGTTAATAATGTCTCACTTCACACTAATTAGTACAAGTTCATATTTAGAATGATTACGTAATTAATTGCATGCAAAATAGAGGAGGTATACAAAATGTTGTTTTACCTGCTCCATCAATAACACCGAAGAGCTGTTTGTCATCTTTGATAGAGAGGCTTTGTATACTAACATTTCTCAACGTGAAGCTCTTGCAGTTATCACAGAAATAATTAACTCTAGCTCACCCCTGCATAAGGTACCTACAGAGTTTCTCTCCACACTTGCTTCTCCTTAAAAGATTTTGTTTCTACAACTCCCCCTCCATTTGTACAACTTATGTTGCTCACACACTTTATAACGAGACTTAGGCATGCATGGACATGGTTATAGTTTGAACTAAAATGTTCAAAATTGCCATCTTATGCCATCTAGTTCTCCTGAAAGAGCGACCATAACCCCATCCCATGTGGGAGATCGCTTACTCCTGCTTGCGTAGTGTGGGCTATTATCTTTAAACCCGGGATACTGATTAAGTGTTAGTGTTGTGCTATATTACTGTAATTTTTTAAATGCCTGTAAACAAAAGTTTTAATAAAGATTTGTTTTTTTTACAAGTTAAAGGAGCTCCAATGGGCTGCAGCTTTCCCCTATAGATAGCTAACCTGTACATGGCAGCCTTTGAAGATAAGTGGATCTTTGGTATTTTTACACTAATGATGTGATGATCATTTGGACTGGGTCATTGAGCAGCCTGATGAGATTTCACGAATGGTTAAACCATAGAACTGAAGATTTGAAATTCACCCTTACATATGATTCCGATAAAGTGAATTTACTTGACCTTTGGATAACAGCAAGGGAGGATACAGTTGCTGTGAGCCTTTATACCAAACACACAGAGGGCAATACCCTACTCCATTTTACTAGCATTTTACTAGGTCCTCATGCCTGCTCCTCCTACAACAGTTCCTCTGTCAAGTTTGCCCACAGTCCGCTACCCTCTGATGCCTGTCTACCTGCTGCCCTCTGTTTGTGCTCCTCTGTTTTTTTTCTTGCTCTGTTTTGCCTATTCTGATTGTTTTTCAGCCCTCTTTTTGGCCTTTTCTGCATATTGTTCTGCCCTCCATTTTGCCTTTTTCTGCTTGTTTCTTCCCTCTTCCCACCTTTTCCCTCCTCCTGCCACCCACCACCCTGCCCTCCCCCAGGACCTATTTAGTGACGGCCGCAGTGCAACCCCATTGAGCAAGTCCTCATGTCAGATCCCCGTGACAGTTTTCCTGTTGACCCCTGTGTGTGCCTCCTCTGCTCCTTCCTGTATACTTGCTGACCCTTGCTTGTGCCTCCCCACTTCTTGTTCTGTTTTGCCTGTTCTCCTCATTTTTCTACCCTCTGTTTGCCTTTTCCTGCCCTCCATTTTGCCTTTTCTGCTCATTTTTCTTCCCTCTGTTTTGCCTTTTTCTGCTCGCTTGTTTTTCTGCCCTCTGTTTTGCCTTTTCCTGCTTGTTTCTTCCCTCTTCTCGCAGTTTCCTCAAGACCTGACTTTGTGGTGGAGAACTCACACCCCACTGCCCGGATACCCCCAGGGGAGACAGTGCCGCACTCTGAAAATGCTGATTGATTGACTTGCGGCCAACCTAGAACACTTAAAGGAAAATCTTCCTTTGGTACAATGCCTCCGGATTCAAAGAAATTGTACCAGTGAAGAAGATTACTCTGAGAAAGTATGCAATCTGGGTGACAAACTTGTTGAAAGAGGGCACCCAAAAAAACTTGAAATAGGGGCATTGAAAAGAGTGTGGCATACGCCTTGTGAAACACTGTTCAGATAATGCTTTGTGGTAGAAGAGTGAATATATTTTGCCTAGTTGTTTCATGTTTCCGAATTTGTAGAAATAAGCTGTTCAACCATTCTACTTTGCATTTAGTGATCGATTGAATAAGAGCGTACATACGTGCAAGCTATATCTTTGCTGGTTGAAAAGACCCTGATCCACTATAGGATGGCCGCGGGCTTTACATGCTCATTCAAATGTCACCTTCCAGCATGCCATGCACACAACGGGCGTCACTCCACTTCCTCATTGCAATCGTGCAAGAGGTTGAGAGTGAATTGGTTTCACTCTACCCAGTTCGAATTGACAGACTAGGATTCATTTCATTTCAGTATTATTCTTTTTCTATTTTCGGTCATTTTAGGTGTCACAATTCCAAAGTAGTGTATAGTTGTATTCTATATTTTTTCCTAAGTGATAGCTCTTACAAGTGGTGTCAAAGAGGATCATTATTAATATTCAGTATGCCACATGCTGACCCCCACCAGGTACAATAGAGTGTGTGGATCCATATGCATGAGCATACTGCCACAACACATGGTGTGAATGCAACACACATTGGACACATCATGGTCCCTAATTAGTTTAAAGGGGTCTAAGGGCTCATCAGCATGGCGGTATACACTGACATGATGGCACTGTCATGGAAACGGTAATCCTTGGTGTTTGTCAAGTCATGGAGATATATATTCGATTGAATTATGTATTTTCAGCTTCATGGCAGGTTTAGCATGCATGGCATAATAGCTTGATTTATGTGGTCCTTGCATGTGACATGGGATTTTTTTACAGGCAATATATGTTGGTCTCTCTGGTATTCTGGTTTCTTTTTTTCAGCAAATGTGGTCTCTGGCACACCAAGGTGTTGATTAGTCTAGTGTGTTTATGTATATACATGTATATGTTGTCATGATCCTATGAAATGTGGTTTGTTGATTGTTTTAATTTGAGAGGCTTGGGTCCTCTTGTCTTCACAGTCCTTTAATCAAGACAGGCCGAAATCTGTTGATTCACTAGTAGGGAGTCGTCAAACAAGATACATTATAGAATTATTTTTCGTTCATAACAAGAAATTGAAAGGGGTGAAGGCCCCAGGGCATTCTTGAATATAGGATTACCTCCAGGTGGATTGTGATTGCACATATTTCATAGCCACCCATGCATTCTGAGAAATAAGGAAGCAAGGAGGAACAAATGGACAATCAATTTATCTATTCCTTACTGACAATTGGAAGGAGTTTAGACTTTTCCTGCTTGTGCGGGTTTTTGTGCATTGTATGTATTGTTTCCACTTATGTAATTGAAATTGTGTTTGTCCTTTATTTGCTTATTCACATCACTAGAGATTTTAAAAAAAAACTTTTGAACTTATATGGATGCACAGTTTGTTTTGCAAAAATAGCCTGATAAATTTAATTTATGAATGACTGAGTCATATTTCTGATCGAAATTCATTCTTTCATTGTGGAAAGTATGCGTATATGAATCTATCACTATGGCATACTACTGTCTACTTTCAAGTAATGTTTAATAGAAGCAAAGTATTTAAGCTATATAAATTAATGGAATTTAATGCTAAAAAATAAATCGTACCAAATTGGTCGAGTGACATCATTATCATAAACAAAATGTCACTGTTATCCTGGCATGTTATTTATGTTATACATGAGTTCTCCTACTTGTAACTAAAGCTAATTCAGTAGATTATGCTCTACTTCGCTCTTGATGATATGCCTAGATTCTTTGAGCATTTATTAGCATGAAACATGTTGGCCCCACTATAAAAACCAAGGGCTAATTACCATCCCTGATTGTTTCAGTTTTTGCTGAAAATGGACCTTTCTGCGGGGTCACCCCCAAGACCTTTGCCTTCCTCCTCCTACTTTTTGCTGAATTAGTTTTTGTTGTGTGTGCAGTTTACCCTGCCATGTTGACCTGCTCTTTAAAACTGCTTGCCAAGGTTTAAACTCCCCTTTTATTACATATATGTCACCCCTAAGGTAGGCCCTAGGTAGCCCTTAGAGCAGGGTGCTAAGTAATTAAAAGGTAGGACCTATACTTTTCCGTTTTACATGTCCTAGTAGTGAAAAACTCCCAAATTCGTTTTTCACAACTGCGAGGCCTATCCCTCCTTTAGGTTAACATTGGGGATTCTTCGTTACATCTAATAAGTGTAATTCCCAATTGGAAGGAGGCAAAGCTATCATGTTAAGTTCCTATGGAATTGTAATGATAAATCCTCTTTGATGGTAAAGTTGAATTTATCATTGCAATTTTTAAAATGACGCTTTTAGAAAGTTGGCATTTTTCTGCTATTAGCCCTCTTTGCCTGCTGCCTGTCTCCAATACACATCTGGGGCGGGTGACCTCTGGGCTTTGTGCATTCCCTCTAGACAGCCACACAAAATAGAAGCTTAGGTGTGACTTGATAGGCCTTAATGGGCCATTAACTGTCTTGATGGGGGAGGCTGAGCTGAGAACTGCCTCACTTACACCTGAAAAAGCTGTGTTCTTTTGGCACACAAAAGACTGCTTAACCCCCTGTAGTGAGCCTGGAGCCAGGTCAGGAAGGGAGGATCTTTGTGCACTTCAAGGCCCTTCTTTGAAGTCACACTCACTTCAAAGGCACAACTGGATATAAGTACTGAGTCTCTGACCCCACCAAATCAGGCACTTCCGAACCTGTAAAGAAAAACTGTCAGGAAGAAGGACTGTTGTGCTGCTACAAGGGCTTTCACTCTGCTGGACTGATGCTCTGGAAGAACTGCTTTTCTGCTGTGCTGCCCTGCTGCCTGCTACCGTCTGCCCCTGCTGAGGAAGAACTGGACTCTTTATGAAGCCAGAGTGATCTCCAAGGGTTTGTGGACTTACCTCCTGTTTTTGAGACCCAGGGATATCAAACTTACAGAGATGCCATGACAGAATACCACCAACGCATCAGAACCACCAAAAAGACCCTCGTTCGAAACACAATCCTCACCAACTCCAAAGAACTCTTCAGCGTCATCCAGAAATTCACTAAGCCCCGCAGCGGAGCCATGGAAATCACCCCCTCCCAGGACCTCTACAACAAGCCCGGATCCCACTTCCACCTGAAGATAAAAAACCTCTACTTCAACTTCAATGACCATACACCTGACTCCACAGCCATCTCGCCCTCCAACAATGCCAGCCAGCCCACCATATCCTCCTGGACACCGATCAACCCGACCATGAAAGGCATCCACTCAGAGGTAAGCCTGGGCAAAGCACTACGCTACGCTCGCGTAGTTTGCGAAGTTTGCGCTACTTCGCACTACGCGAATTGCACGTAGCACAGAGCAAACACGCGTAGCGTAGTGCAGCGGTCAGTTTCTGCTTGCTTGCGGTCCTCAATGTCAAGTTGGCGACCGCTAGAGCAAGCAAAATGACATCCAGTCGAGACTTTTTCCTCGTTCATGATCAGCAACATCAAGTTGCCGATCGCGAGCGTGGAAAATAAACCTCCCGGCAAGATTCTCAACGTGGGGAGGTCAGGTTTCTCATTGCGAGTGGTCGCGTATGCTCGCAACCGCTCGCGATGCGAAACTACCAGTCCGCGTTGAGAAAGCTTCCGCGCGAGTAAAAATCTACTCGAGCGGCAGAAAACTACAGCTCGCACTGTGCAAGATGCCGTTTTCAATGATTGCACAGTGCCGGATGCTTGTCCGCACTGTGCAATCATTGAAGACGGCACCTTGCACAGTGCAAACAGGGTACTACGCAGTTTGCGAAGTGCTACGCGTAGCTCGCGTAGTGCACTTTGCGTAGCTACGCGTAGCGCTACTTCGCGAACTACCCCCAGGGTTACTCAGTGGCCCAAACAGACCCCTGCTCACCACACATCTACCACAGAGCCGCCACCACCATCACACCTGAACCACAACGCACCATCAACACCACCTTCGAGACCGGCACCTTCCCAGATGACTGGAAACGCTCAGAAGTCAGGCCCTTGCTCAAGAAGTCCTGAGCAGATCCGATGGACCTCAAGAACTTCCGGCCCATCTCACTCTTGCCCGGAGACGGCGTTGTCTTGGATGAACCTTGTCATTTGTGCATTGACGGTCTCCTCAGCGGTCTGTTTTCTCTTTCAGATAACTGCAGGGTTCCGACAAGGATCAGGTTCCCTCAGGAACAGAAGGTTTTAAATTTCCACTTTTTTTCACATTAATGACCCCCAGGTCAGGGTGAGCTTTAGCGCGCTCATACCGCCGGGGTCTATGCACTGGTCTTGAAGAATGCCTAGCTAGTCGCAACATACAGGCAGAAACATGTTGACCACCCACAGTGAGACATAGATCACCCACAGTGAGACATAGCTGAAACATCTATCCAGCATCAAGATCGCTCACTCCATTTTTTAACCGTACCTGGTTGGCCAACGAATAAAATTATTTTTGGACACAACCCAGACACTTTTAAATTCACTCCACTTTCACTAGCACTTAGAAAAACACACAACAACGAACCAGCTCCGCAGTAATTCTGGCGTCGAAGCACACCGTGGAGGTAATCGACCTTCATGGTGAGGCCCGATGATGAAGCATGTCAACAACTTGGTTGGTGAGTGAGGGCTTTCTAAAGAATCAAATTTGATTCTTTTTGCTCTCTCTTCTCTTAAGAAGGCACACTATTTTTTTGTTTTGACTATTTCCTCTGGGTGACCAAGAGTGCTCCTTATATACAAAATATCCCTGTCTCTCTCATTGTTTGATGATATTGGGCAGCGTGGAGCTGTGAGAGTTGTGGTGAGGCCTGGGACACACAGAAACCTCACCCTCCCTTGTTCCCTTCCAACATATAGTTCTTCCAGTAATCACAATGGAAAACTTGGGTGTCTCCTACACTGACTCAGAGGTGGACGCCATCCTTGCCGGTCCATCCCTGTTTGCAGATCCCACTATCTCGCAAGCAGTCACACACACCAGTGAATGGGAAAAACTTTCAGAACAGAAACGAAACAGGATTAGGACGATATCCTCACAGAGTCCCTCGCACTAATACAGTGCCTAGGGGTATCCTGGTAACGAATGCACTACGCATCTTCTTAGAAGATGCGTTATTTAGAAAAGAGTGGGCTATGATAGCATGTCATACCACACGTGACTGGCTGGTCCTCATCATCAAGACAGCCATGAGACTGTCCGAAGCTTTGATGGTAGAGATCCAACAAACCAAAAACCATTTTAAGACCACTCTGACAGGGTTTAGGAAGAAACTAGAAGAGATTAATAAAGACATTAGTGAATATAAAGATGGCCTGACTCAGTCCAAAGTGACTAAATTTCAGAAGGACTTGAAGAGGTTTGCCTTCAACACAGTCTAACCCCATGCCGACCCTGTATACACACCTCCCATCAGGAATAACCCCAACGCAGACCTCTCAGACGACAGTGGGTCTACCAACAGTGGGTCCAGCAATGGAAGTTACAGGTAAAGACAAAGGGGTGGATTTAGGAGTACACCTAGGCAGAACTATGCCCAACCCTGTGACCACATTTTCCTACACCGGGACCCGGTGTGCACCCAATGCACATCCAACAACCCACCTCCCCATACATGGGATGGAACCCGGCCTACATGCCAGCACAGCCCCTCCACCAAAACTCCTATTGCCCCCCTTTTTTAGAGAGAGGCCGCAGAGGCAGAGGCAGGAGTAGAGGGCAGAACCAAGTGTGGTGGGAACAAGAGGACCCAGTGGGCAACCACACAGGCAGCAAATCCCAAGACCAAGAGGTGGGCATGAATGCCAGGAGAGTCTAATAACCAACCTCTCCGACACTACCCTGTCCCCTTTAGAGACAGAGGTCTTAGAAAAGGGCCTAGGTTTTCTCCCCTTAGCAGGTTTAGACAAACTTAAACTGCATTGTGAATTAGCGGAGTTCTTTAGGAAGCTCAAACTGAAGGCTTATTTTGAGGGCAGGGAAGCTACCGATCCAGCTGAGAGTCCTGCCAACACAGGGCTCAGGTTGAAATCAACGTTTACCCCTCCCCCTTATGGGGTCCCACTGAAATCACGACGTTCAAACAGGCGGTTTTCCAGGAAATTGAAACATTCACAGATGGCAATACATTCAAGAACTTAAACCAAAAAGAATTTCAAGCACTTCAGGGTCTGCAATCCAACACCGCTATTCCCATCAAACCAGTAGACAAGGGCGGAGGGATGGTAATTCAGAACACCAAAGATTACGAGCATGAATGCCAACGCCTACTTAACAACAAGAAAAATTACATCCACCTCACCAGGGACCCCTCGCCGGACCTTAAGACAGAGATTAAGACCATGTTCAAAGAGGCAGAAGACGACAGACACATCACCAGGAACGAGGCAGCCTTCTTAACTGAAGGAGGCGATGTCACACCATACTTTTATATGCTGCCTATAACGCATAAGAACAGGACACCGCCACCAGGACGCCCGATCGTTTCGGGGATTGGCTCCATCCTGGAGCCGTTGTCACATTTTTGTGATTTCTTCCTTAAGCCGCTCATACAACAGACGTCAACATACCTGAAAGACACCAAAAGTCTACTCCATCTCCTTCAAGACATGACCATCGATGAGGCCTCAACCATACTGGTGACCCTTGACATAGAGAGTCTTTACACCTGTATTCCCCAGGACGACACAATCAGGGTCCTGGGTGAGGCATTGGATGAGACAGTTTGGGAATACAAAACCCCGAAGGATTTCATTTTGAGATGTGCCACCCTGGCACTTAAACGGAATTTCTTAGAATACAAAGGCAACCTATTCCTACAAACCACCAGAACTTCGATGGGCAGCACTTTTGCCCCTAGTGTGGCTGGATTAAATGTCCACGATTTCTAACGCAGATTCATACTTTCTGCCGACAACTCATATACCTCTTCCATACGGCCAATACCTACGGCTTAGGAGGAATTGCAGTAACTTGGCAAATTTCTGCCACCAATCAGCATACCTCACCACCAGATTGAAAAATCGCAGATACCCCGAAAGAATCCTGAACAAGAGTTACAAGAGAGCACGGAACCAACCTAGGGAAGCCCTCCTTGAGGACAACCCAAAGAAAAGCAAGAAATCCCTCTCACTTGTGTAACCACATACAGTACTGCATCCACCACAGTCAAGAAAGTAATTAACAAACACTGGAGGAATCTCACTAGCAACAACAGGACTTGGGATAAACCCCTTTTTTTAATCAGAAAGGACCGTAGCCTTAGGGAATCCCTAGTACACACACGACCCAGGTTCCAAGAAATTATCGAGATCCCCTCATTGAATATAGCTTGGGGTCTACTGAGAGTAGTGGGCCACTATCCCTGCACTAACTGTAGCGTTTGCCACCTGACGACGCCCACAAAGACCCTTGAACTTGAACCAGGAAAAACCTGTTCACAACGCACCCACACCAACTGTAGCTCCACTAACGTGGTGTATCCGATCACGTGCCCCTGTGACCTGCATTATGTAGGGATGACCACACGAAAAGTGAAACAACAAGTGTGCGAACACAGGAGTAACATCAGATGTGGGAGGATCACGACCAAACTCAGTGAACATTACATACAACAGAATCATACTACTCATGACCTGAAGTGGACTGTTAATGAACATGTGAACACAGGTAGAAATATATAATCAAAGGAGAATGGATCACTTGTTGCTGGCACCAGGGTTCAGGTGGCTGTATCCGATATAGGTAAAAACCCTCAATCATGTAAAGTTATGTGTGGGCGGTATGTCTTGGTTCTCCGCCTTTAGATACGTGACAGCATCATCATTGGGTTTATTCCATGCATCCTCCAACTCGGAGGGAACCACTGAATCTTCCAGTAGTGATCAGGGAAAAAAATGATAAAATAAAAAAGTGAGGAGTGCTCAAGTGAGGTGAGTAGTTAAAATGAAGTATTCCTCATGCTACCTATAAAAAAGTCTTTATTCTGATAGGTGCCGGGGAAGCGTTAAAAAGGTCAAGTTGCAGGTAGGATGTGTTATGAATCCTCTGCGATATTAAACGTAGTGAACGGTCGACATGTTTCAGCTCTTGTAATGCCCAGAGGAGGGTCAGGGAGCTTTCTTCAGGACCTCAGGTGAATAAAGTGAATTGAATTTTTTTTCCAATATCATGTAGAAGTTCCAATACCAATTCAGATGGACTTCGTCATGGGTAGTACCTATATACAGAAAAAAGTGGAAAAGGGGCAAGGGGAGAGTGGATATGAGCGTCCTTAGTAATTACAAGGGGTAAAGTGGCCAAAGGAGCTGCAAAGGTAACGTAATGTGAGCAATACAAAAGCAACTATAATTGGCAAATCTTTATATACTTTTGGTATACATTTTTATCTGCAAGTGGAGTTTAGAACCATCGCTCTTACTAGGAGAGCCTTAAAACGCAATACCCTGGGGAGACAGCGACTAGTAGGTGGGTGTTAGACATACAACAAATATTAGACATACAACAAATATTTATTCATGAAGCGGGGGCGGTATAAGCTGCTCGGGAATAAGGCAGTATTTAATGTTAGTAGTTACGTGCTAGTCCGCAAGGAGACCCTTAGTGAGCAATAACAGACGCGATTAGGGGTTATTCTATCCATCCGCGTTTGTCTAAGGTTGCGGCTGTGGTTGTTGATTTATACACGTATAGCTTGGTAAATAGCGCCAGTGGCGAGGTTTTGAGCGCGCTTCATGAGGAATCATCTTTAAAATAGAAAAGCTACTGGGTCTAGTGTGCATGTAGTATAAACTAGGCGCTGAGTTAAACTTAAGAAAAATACCTGATGTTTTCCACAGTACGAGCTCCGTACGTAGATACAGGCAGCGTTAATACTGTGCAAATAAAGACAAGAAAAGAACGAGCATTACAAGGGAGATTTCAACAAAATAACGTTACGTGTCTTTATGGTTGCGTTGATGTAGAGGGCTCCGTACCTCATTGGTCCGCTACGACTTGTGCTGACTCTGGTTTCCTGTATGCACGTGAAAGCCAGGGGTGTGTCTTAAATAGTGAGATATGCGGAAGTAAAAAGAGGACTGGTGCGGGCCGTGTCAGTGCCTATACAACTTTATTCAGTCATGTGAATGGACACAGATCATGCTGTGGTTGGTGAGATGTTAAAGTAGCCGTTATCGTTGTGATCTCTCGTTGTATTCAGAGAGTACAATAAGCAGAGAGTAGTAGAAATGGTGGGCTCACTGAGTTTCACATGGAGGGAGGAATGGCCCGTTATTTCTAAATACGGTGGAGGAAGGGGGGCAAGGGGAAAAGGGAAAACCACAACCTATCCCAGTTAGGATAGTATATAAAGGTGTGATATAAACCCTTTCTCTGTTTATAATGACATACTTAGCCATGGAATATCGTCATTCAGTCCCATAATGTTGGTTTTAAGGCGGTGAACCCATCTTTGTTCTTTCTGGAAGAGTAGATTCTCTGCATTGGGTGTTTTGGATACACGTGTTTCAAGAATTATCCATCTCAGTTCATTGACAGTGTGTGGATGTTCAATGTAGTGCGAACTCAATTTGGTAGTGCCTCGTCCGCATTTAACATTGCTTCGGTGCTCGCATATTCTTTGTTTGATCTTGCGGCAAGTCATTCCAATGTACCTAAGAGCACACGGACAGGTTATCATGTAAATGACATGTGTCGTGTTACAGTTGGTATGTTGTCTCATCGTCCAGGTCAATTTTGGTGATAAGATGACAGTTTTGGTAGTTTCTGTCAAGGAACAGACAGAACAATTGCCGCATGGGAAGTGGCCTGTGACTGGGGGTAGGGACCACAAGGTACTTTGACTTGGATTAGGTTTGACGTCTGGTGGACGTGTGTGTATCAGAATGTCTTTGTAGTTCCGAGTTCGTCTATTGGCAAACATGGGTTTGGACCAAGTGAGGTTGCCAGACGTGACGATACGCCAATTTTTGTTGATGATTTTTTTGACTGAGTTTGTTACAGTACTGTAGGTGGTGACACAGGTCAATTTTTCAGTAGATGTGGCTTGCGGTGTTAACTCTAGGAGGCTTTCTCTTGGCTGGTTTCGAGCCCTCTTCTGGCATTTTTTGATTATTTTTTCAGGGTAGTTTCTTTTCCTGAGTTTGTTCGAAAGATCTTGTGCTTGCAATTTGTACTCACTGAGTTCACTACAATTCCTTTTAAGGCGAAGGAATTGGCTGTAAGGCAAATTTTCTCGTAGTGGACGCGGGTGAAAACTGTTGAAAGATAGCAAGCTGTTCTTAGCCGTTGTTTTAAAGAAGGTCTTTGTCTTGATGGTGTCATTTTCAACGTAGATGGTGAGATCTAAGAAGTCCAAGTGTTCCTTATCTGCGTCATAGGTAAACTTGAGGCAGGGGTCTTGAATATTCATCCAGTCGTGAAATTCTTGTAAGTCGGTTTTGGTACCTTCCCAGAGCATAATGACATCATCTATATACCTTTTCCAGAAAAGGATTCTTGGGAGGAAGGGGTTGGTGTCATTTAATATGTAGGTACTCTCAAAATTGCTCACGTAGAGGCCTGCCACGCTTGGAGCAAAGGTACTTCCCATGGAAGTACCGTGGCATTGTTGGTAGAGAGTACCTTCATATTCGAAAAAGTTTTCAGTTAAGGCCAGTCTGCAGCATTCTAAGACAAAGTGTCTAGGCGTATGGTATAGCCATTCTTGTTGGAACAGTAGAACTTCCAGGGTGTCCAGGGTGGCTTGTTGTGGTAGGCTCGTATAAAGACTTTCTATATCAAGTCCTACAAGCAGCATTGTTTCACTGGAGAAACTCTTGTCTTTTAGGAAATTAAGAAGATCACGTGTATCTTTGAGATAAGTGGGTGTACGTTGGACCATGGGTTTTAAGAATTGGTCTGCAAATTGGGACAGGGGTTCCAGAACTGAGCCAATCCCAGATACCATGGGACGACCAGGTGGGGGTTTTCTTGCTTTGTGCACTTTCGGAAGAGAGTAGAAGTATGGCGTTCGTGGGAGGGTGGTACGTAAAAAAGAAGCTTCATTCTTTGAAATCCACCTATTTGTCTCGGCTTCTTCAACCATGAGATTGATAGTTCGTTGTAGTCTGGGTGTGGGATCTTCTGTTATTATTTTGTAAAATTTATCATCAGATAGTAACTCTTGACATTGTGCGTGATAGCCTTCTTTATTGAGAATGACAATGCCTCCGCCTTTATCGGCGGGTTTGATGATGATGTTTGGGTGTGTTTTTAGTTCTTCCAAGGCTTTTTTCTCTTTGTTTGTGGTATTCATAAACGGTTTTTTTACTGTCTCACCAAGTTGATTGATTTCCTTCATAACTGCTTGTTCAAACGCTTGAATCTCAACTGGGACTTGATGGTGCGCTGGACAAAATGTCGACTTGGGTCTCAGAGAGGTGTCTCCTCTGTTGGTGTTATCTTCTTTATCTTGAAAGAAGGCTTTCAGTTTCAACGTTCTGCAAAAATGGGCCACTTCACTTTGCAGTTTGAAAATGTCCAGTGGTGGGGTGGGTACGAAGCCTAGACCTTTGTTGAGTACAGATTCTTGTTCTTCTGTAAGTAGAGTATCGGAGATTTTGAAGATTAATGTGTCGTGCTTGTGCTCGGTTTGTCTTTGTTCAAGTTGGACATGCTCCTGGTTAGTATTTGCCTTTCTTGGTCTAACCAGGTCACGCCTCTCCTCCTTCCTCTCTGGTTGGATCGGCCTCTCCCTAAAAAAGACGGTGGTTGTTGAGGGAAGGGTCCCATATAGGGACCTAATGGAGGTGGTACTGTTTGGTAAGGATTCATCCATCCTTGGTAATTTTGAACAAATGGGTGGAAAAGAGGAGGTGGGTGTTCACCAAAAGTTGGGTTGCGCCAGGTGTTTGGTCTGCGTCTCAGTTGGCGTCTATTGGAACCTCTATAGTTACGTTGTTGTGTAGTATCTTCTCCACTATAATCTGAATTGTTAGAAGAGTTGGCACTGGATTCGTTGTCAGATTGGTAGTTAGGTGCTTCATAATCGTCTTTACTGTATGGATGCATTTTCTCTGTGGAAAAGCGTTTCAGATCTTTACTCAATTTTTGAATTTTGTTTTGCGTCAAATATTCCTTCGTCTCGTTCATCTCGCGGTTAATCTCTTCTAATTTCTTTTTGTATACAGTAATATGTACCATGTTTTTGAGTTTCGCCTCACTTAGTTGGATCTTAATCGTGAGGGCTTCAGTTAGTCTTGTCGCGGTTTTAATTATGAGGACGAGGTAGTCTCTGGTGCACTTCCATGAGATGGCTGACCAGTCTTTTCTGAAGGCTAAATCTTGCAGAAAAATTCTAGGAGCATTATGGACCCAGAGGCCATCAAATTAGGCTTAAGTTACTCTTTGGATGAAATCAACGCCATCCTTGCTGCCCCCTCATCTTTCCTACAAGATGGAGACCTAACGCAAACCTTAGCACAAAATAATGACTGGGAAACACTATCCGAAGACAAGAAGGAACAGGTAAAAACCGCTATCCATGGCGTCATCATGACGGAGTATTTGCGCGCTAACGCTGCACCCAGAGGCCTCTGGGTCCATAATGCTCCTAGAATTTTTCTGCAAGATTTAGCCTTCAGAAAAGACTGGTCAGCCATCTCATGGAAGTGCACCAGAGACTACCTCATCCTCATAATTAAAACCGCGACAAGACTAACTGAAGCCCTCACGATTAAGATCCAACTAAGTGAGGCGAAACTCAAAAACATGGTACATATTACTGTATACAAAAAGAAATTAGAAGATATTAACCGCGAGATGAACGAGACAAAGGAATATTTGACGCAAAACAAAATTCAAAAATTGAGTAAAGATCTGAAACGCTTTTCCACAGAGAAAATGCATCCATACAGTAAAGACGATTATGAAGCACCTAACTACCAATCTGACAACGAATCCAGTGCCAACTCTTCTAACAATTCAGATTACAGTGGAGAAGATACTACACAACAACGTAACTATAGAGGTTCCAATAGACGCCAACTGAGACGCAGACCAAACACCTGGCGCAACCCAACTTTTGGTGAACACCCACCTCCTCTTTTCCACCCATTTGTTCAAAATTACCAAGGATGGATGAATCCTTACCAAACAGTACCACCTCCATTAGGTCCCTATATGGGACCCTTCCCTCAACAACCACCGTCTTTTTTAGGGAAAGGCCGATCCAACCAGAGAGGAAGGAGGAGAGGCGTGACCTGGTTAGACCAAGAAAGGCAAATACTAACCAGGAGCATGTCCAACTTGAACAAAGACAAACCGAGCACAAGCACGACTCATTAATCTTCAACATCTCCGATACTCTACTTACAGAAGAACAAGAATCTGTACTCAACAAAGGTCTAGGCTTCGTACCCACCCCACCACTGGACATTTTCAAACTGCAAAGTGAAGTGGCCCATTTTTGCAGAACATTGAAACTGAAAGCCTTCTTTCAAGATAAAGAAGATAACACCAACAGAGGAGACACCTCTCTGAGACCCAAGTCGACATTTTGTCCAGCGCACCATCAAGTCCCAGTTGAGATTCAAGCGTTTGAACAAGCAGTTATGAAGGAAATCAATCAACTTGGTGAGACAGTAAAAAAACCGTTTAGGAATACCACAAACAAAGAGAAAAAAGCCTTGGAAGAACTAAAAACACACCCAAACATCATCATCAAACCCGCCGATAAAGGCGGAGGCATTGTCATTCTCAATAAAGAAGGCTATCACGCACAATGTCAAGAGTTACTATCTGATGATAAATTTTACAAAATAATAACAGAAGATCCCACACCCAGACTACAACGAACTATCAATCTCATGGTTGAAGAAGCCGAGACAAATAGGTGGATTTCAAAGAATGAAGCTTCTTTTTTACGTACCACCCTCCCACGAACGCCATACTTCTACTCTCTTCCGAAAGTGCACAAAGCAAGAAAACCCCCACCTGGTCGTCCCATAGTATCTGGGATTGGCTCAGTTCTGGAACCCCTGTCCCAATTTGCAGACCAATTCTTAAAACCCATGGTCCAACGTACACCCACTTATCTCAAAGATACACGTGATCTTCTTAATTTCCTAAAAGACAAGAGTTTCTCCAGTGAAACAATGCTGCTTGTAGGACTCGATATAGAAAGTCTTTATACGAGCCTACCACAACAAGCCACCCTGGACACCCTGGAAGTTCTACTGTTCCAACAAGAATGGCTATACCATACGCCTAGACACTTTGTCTTAGAATGCTGCAGACTGGCCTTAACTGAAAACTTTTTTGAATATGAAGGTACTCTCTACCAACAATGCCACGGTACTTCCATGGGAAGTACCTTTGCTCCAAGCGTGGCAGGCCTCTACGTGAGCAATTTTGAGAGTACCTACATATTAAATGACACCAACCCCTTCCTCCCAAGAATCCTTTTCTGGAAAAGGTATATAGATGATGTCATTATGCTCTGGGAAGGTACCAAAACCGACTTACAAGAATTTCACGACTGGATGAATATTCAAGACCCCTGCCTCAAGTTTACCTATGACGCAGATAAGGAACACTTGGACTTCTTAGATCTCACCATCTACGTTGAAAATGACACCATCAAGACAAAGACCTTCTTTAAAACAACGGCTAAGAACAGCTTGCTATCTTTCAACAGTTTTCACCCGCGTCCACTACGAGAAAATTTGCCTTACAGCCAATTCCTTCGCCTTAAAAGGAATTGTAGTGAACTCAGTGAGTACAAATTGCAAGCACAAGATCTTTCGAACAAACTCAGGAAAAGAAACTACCCTGAAAAAATAATCAAAAAATGCCAGAAGAGGGCTCGAAACCAGCCAAGAGTATGCCTCCAAGACTTAACACCGCAAGCCACATCTACTGAAAAATTGACCTGTGTCACCACCTACAGTACTGTAACAAACTCAGTCAAAAAAATCATCAACAAAAATTGGCGTGTCGTCACGTCTGGCAACCTCACTTGGTCCAAACCCATGTTTGCCAATAGACGAACTCGGAACTACAAAGACATTCTGGTACACACACGTCCACCAGACGTCAAACCTAATCCAAGTCAAAGTACCTTGTGGTCCCTACCCCCAGTCACAGGCCACTTCCCATGCGGCAATTGTTCTGTCTGTTCCTTGACAGAAACTACCAAAACTGTCATCTTATCACCAAAATTGACCTGGACGATGAGACAACATACCAACTGTAACACGACACATGTCATTTACATGATAACCTGCCCGTGTGCTCTTAGGTACATTGGAATGACTTGCCGCAAGATCAAACAAAGAATATGCGAGCACCGAAGCAATGTTAAATGCGGACGAGGCACTACCAAATTGAGTTCGCACTACATTGAACATCCACACACTGTCAATGAACTGAGATGGATAATTCTTGAAACACTTGTATCCAAAACACCCAATGCAGAGAAACTACTCTTCCAGAAAGAACAAAGATGGGTTCCTTAAAACCAACATCATGGGACTGAATGACGATATTCCATGGCTAAGTATGTCATTATAAACAGAGAAAGGGTTTATATCACACCTTTATATACTATCCTAACTGGGCTAGGTTGTGGTTTTCCCTTTCCCCCTTGCCCCCCTTCCTCCACCGTATTTAGAAATAACGGGCCATTCCTCCCTCCATGTGAAACTCAGTGAGCCCACCATTTCTACTACTCTCTGCTTATTGTACTCTCTGAATACAACGAGAGATCACAATAACGGCTACTTTAACATCTCACCAACCACAGCATGATCTGTGTCCATTCACATGACTGAATAAAGTTGTATAGGCACTGACACGGCCCGCACCAGTCCTCTTTCTACTTCCGCATATCTCACTATTTAAGACACACCCCTGGCTTTCACGTGCATACAGGAAACCAGAGTCAGCACAAGTCGTAGCGGACCAATGCGGTACGGAGCCCTCTACATCAACGCAACCATAAAGACACGTAACGTTATTTTGTTGAAATCTCCCTTGTAATGCTCGTTCTTTTCTTGTCTTTATTTGCACAGTATTAACGCTGCCTGTATCTACGTACGGAGCTCGTACTGTGGAAAACATCAGGTATTTTTCTTAAGTTTAACTCAGCGCCTAGTTTATACTACATGCACACTAGACCCAGTAGCTTTTCTATTTTAAAGATGATTCCTCATGAAGCGCGCTCAAAACCTCGCCACTGGCGCTATTTACCAAGCTATACGTGTATAAATCAACAACCACAGCCGCAACCTTAGACAAACGCGGATGGATAGAATAACCCCTAATCGCCTCTGTTATTGCTCACTAAGGGTCTCCTTGCGGACTAGCACGTAACTACTAACATTAAATACTGCCTTATTCCCGAGCAGCTTATACCGCCCCCGCTTCATGAATAAATATTTGTTGTATGTCTAATATTTGTTGTATGTCTAACACCCACCTACTAGTCGTTGTCTCCCCAGGGTATTGCGTTTTAGGGCTCTCCTAGTAAGAGCGATGGTTCTAAACTCCACTTGCAGATAAAAATGTATACCAAAAGTATATAAAGATTTGCCAATTATAGTTTCTTTTGTATTGCTCACATTACGTTACCTTTGCAGCTCCTTTGGCCACTTTACCCCTTGTAATTACTAAGGACGCTCATATCCACTCTCCCCTTGCCCCTTTTCCACTTTTTTCTGTATATAGGTACTACCCTTGACGAAGTCCATCTGAATTGGTATTGGAACTTCTACATGATATTGGAAAAAATTTTCAATTCACTTTATTCACCTGAGGTCCTGAAGAAAGCTCCCTGACCCTCCTCTGGGCATTACAAGAGCTGAAACATGTCGACCGTTCACTACGTTTAATATCGCAGAGGATTCATAACACATCCTACCTGCAACTTGACCTTTTTAACGCTTCCCCGGCACCTATCAGAATAAAGACTTTTTTATAGGTAGCATGAGGAATACTTCATTTTAACTACTCACCTCACTTGAGCACTCCTCACTTTTTTATTTTATCATTTTTTTCCCTGATCACTACTGGAAGATTCAGTGGTTCCCTCCGGGTTGGAGGATGCATGGAATAAACCCAATGATGATGCTATCACGTATCTAAAGGCGGAGAACCAAGATATACCGCCCACACATAACTTTACGTGATTGAGGGTTTTTACCTATATCGGATACAGCCACCTGAACCCTGGTGCCAGCAACAAGTGATCCATTCTCCTTTGATTATATATGACTAGCTGGAAGCCGTTTGGATCACAGCCTCTTCTTTTTCCCTACTTTGATTGTATCACAGGTAGAAATATCCAGCAGTCTCTATTAGAGAAAGAACAGAGGTGGGTCTACCATCTAGGCACAGACAAAAATGGGCTCAACGATAACATCCCATGGGGCACTGTCTTAAGAGGATAGAGACACATCTTCTTTGACTTTGGTATACGGCCTGTATGACCAAACTAAGCACTCATGCACAGTCCTTTTCCCCATGACTTCGATATGTTGTAAGCACAACCCCATTCCAGTTCTCCCCAGTACAAAGACTCATGGGACATGTTTTAGACCACCGCTCAAGTATTCCAGAACTAGTTCTAACATAATTTTGTGAACCATATTCTACCCTCCATGGGGCACTGTATTAAGTGGACAGAAACACACCCCCTCTGTTTTTGACATGCGCCAGTTGTGATTAAAACCTAGCACATATGCACAGCTGTTTTCCCTATGACTACTAGATATTGTGAACACACTTTTTATTCCATGAGTTCCTCGCACCCCACTACTAGGGTGCATGGGACGCATTATATACCACAGCTGAATCATTCCCAAACTAGTTTTTCATGCAGTAATCATTGCCAGCGCGCTTTGAGTAGTAATAAGTTCAATTTATAATTAAATTATTACCTTGACAATAGACAGTCTGTACGCCTGTTCTGTGAACCCTTTCTTTCCGATTCATGTAAGAATCCGTTTTCTCATCAACGATACATCGCCAATAGATGATGGATTAGTTCCCACAACACAACATGTTGTCAATAAAACTTTGTTTCTTTTTTTTTATAATTCTTTTTATTAAACAATTTTGACTGAATCACATCAATTACGTACAAGCAGGCGACTTCAGCATTCCTCGGTAATATCTTATACATTTCAAAATATGTTACAATTATCATATCTATACGGTTAAGGGGTATCAAGAGTCTCTTCATCAACTTGCTGACAAGGTGGGGGACAAATATCACCTCTATATTGGTTACAGGCTCCCCATACCTTGGTCCACTTCCCGGGGCATCCCCTAGCCACAAAAACTGATTTTTCCATATACATGCACCAGTCTAGATCTTCCTTCCACCTCTCCAATAGGGGTGGCCGACCAGCACCCCACAGCTGTGCAATGTTCTTTTTTGCAACCATAAATGCCAATGTTGCCCACTGCTTAGTGTACGTGTTGAGGTCTGTAGGCTCCCAGACGTTTAGTAAGCATCTCCGCGCCTCTGGCTGCATGTGAACCCCTAGTACTGTCCGCATTGTGTGGTGGAAGTCTCTCCAATATGCTTCTATCCGTTGACAGTTCCACAGTATGTGGATGAATGTCCCTAATTCTCCACACCCCCGTCTACACTCTCCACTTTCTGCCCTTCCCATATGAACCAATCCAGGTCCCGTCACATAGGTCCTATGCAGTATTTTAAGCGGCACTAATCTCAGCCTGGCCTGGATTGCCACCACCCTTGGGGAGGAGATCGCCTCCTGCCAGTCCTCGTCATCCAGTTCTAGGCCTTCACTGTTCCACTTTCTCTTCAGAATCTGTAGTGGTTCATCCATGTTGTTAATTAATTTCCTATAAATGAGGGAAATGGTCTTCTCTGGGATGTGTACGTCCAGCACTCTAGCCTCCAGTGGGGAGGCCTCTGGGAGCGTTGCGTCGCTAGGGATCTGAGCAAGTAACGCATGGCGGATTTGGAGATAACGGTAATATTCAGTGACCATCAAGCTGTATTGTGTTTTAAGGGATGCCAATGGCAGAACCGTGCCCCTCCCCCAAATGTCCTTGATTAGTGAGATCCCAATAAGATCCCACTTATCAAAACCTTTGGATTTCCAGAGGCTCCCGAGTTCCTCCGAATTCCACATCGGCGTGGCCAGCGTAAGTTTACCATCCCATTTCAGGTGCCTATTCCATGGCTGGACGGCGTGTGCTGTAGGGCCAGTCAGTGGGAACCTACTGGGTTTGGCGTACAAAGCCCTGGTATAGTCTCCCCCCGGGAGCATCAACCTATCCATGGCATATCCAGGATCATCTGGGCTGCCGTATATCCCGTGATTGATCGCTGCTAGTTGGGACTCCCAATAATACTTTTTAAGGTCGGGAAGACTGATCCCCCCCATCGTACCAGTTGAGGGTCAGCTTTGAAAACGCTATGCGAGGTCTACCATCCCAGAGAAGTTTCCTCTGGAGACTCTCAATTTCCTTGAAGTAGGATGTTGGGACCAAGTTCATCGTATTTTGGAGAGCATACAAGAAACGAGGGAGGGACATCATCTTAAAGAGGACGGCCCTTCCCAGCATGGAAAGAGGAAGGGACCTCCAGTGTGCGACATCGGTTTTCCGTCACTGTATGGGCGGGTCCAGATTACAGGTGAAGCGTAGTCTCGAATCCAGCGTCACATCGATTCCGAGATATCGGAAACCATCCGGCACAATCTGTATTGGGCGAATCGGCGGTATCACAGGCGGGTCATCTGTTAGGACAGAGATTACCGACTTGGACCAATTGAAAGTGAAACCAGAGTATTTTTCGAAAATAGCTAACACATCCAATAGACAGATCAGGGATGTCCCTGGAGCAGTGACGTAGCGAAGGATATCATCTGCATATAGGGAGATCTTGTCCTCCCAATTCTGAGTCCACCTCATTCCTCGGATAGATTGGTTTTGCCTAATCCAGGCTGCCAGTGGCTCAAGTGCCAATGCAAAGGGAAGCAGAGACAGGGGGCAACCCTGGCGAGTGCCCCTGCTCAGCCGGAAGTCCTCGGATTTCCGCTTATTCACCACTACTCGAGCCATCTGGTCGGAGTATAGGAGACGGATCCTACTCACGACTTCCGGACCAAGTCCGAATTTGCCCAGCACCGCAAATAAATAGGGCCACTCAACCATATCAAATGCCATGGTAGCATCTAATGAAACCAGAGCCGCCGGTTCCAGTATGGTAGGCGTTCTACTCAGTACTCCATGTAGGCGGCGCAGGTTGAGGGCTGTATTGCGATGTGACATAAAGCCTGACAAGGATCTTGGGCTCCACATTGAGAAGCGATATTGGCCTGTAGGATGTGCAGCTCGTTCTAGGTTTGCCTTCTTTATGTATGACGACGATGTTAGCCACCCGTTGGTCATAAGGAAGCATTCCTCTCTCTCTACTTTCTATCAGCATAGCACGGATGTGGGGGGTGAGTTTATTAGGTTTCAGCTTGTACAATTCAATCGGAATACCGTTGGGCCCCGTGGCTTTTCCAGAGCTCACTCCTCTGATTGCCTGCACCACCTCCTCGTCTGTCAGCGGGGACTCCAGGTAGGCCCTATTTTCGTCCAAGAGTGTGGGAAGTCTTAAGTCTTTGATCATATTGCTATTCTTCTTCTCTGTACCTGCCGGTCATACTATATACCTGCAAACGTATCTGCGATGGCCTGCGGCTCGGTAATAGGACTTGAGCCGTTCCCCTGTATCTCAGGCACCAGTCGCGACGCCCACTCTCTTCTGTCTAGCCATGCGATCAGCTTTTCAGCCTTGTCCCCTAGTTCATATACTCTGCCCTGGACCTCTCTACTCTGCGCCTTTGCTCAATCCTTGGCAATGCTATTAAACTCGTCTTGCCTCAACTTCAGCAGGGGAAGGTTTTCAGGGGTCACTCCCTGGGCTATCTCCTCCTCTGATTTCAACACGTCCTCCTCTGCTCTTGTCAGTTCTGCCTGTCTGTCCCTCTTCCTTCCCGCGATCAGGGAGAGAGCTTCTCCCCAAATGTAGTCGAAGAGAGTTTTTATCAACCCTGTTTAAAGTAGAGCATCCCATATAGGCAATTCCTTACAAGATACCCGTGGGGTGATAGTGCGCTTTAGAAATTGTGGTTACATTACATTAGATTACATTACAATTACTGAGAATCAATGGGAACTTTTCAAAGGAGATAGAACTGGAGAAATGCAGCCTGAAAACAATAAAGTGATTCCAAGTAAGGAAGTACCCAAAGCAAGTCATTCAATCATGTTTCAAAAAGGTCACACCAGTAAATAGAACACAAATACTAAAAGGAACAGAAAATGGAAAAATATCTCAATAGAGTTTACTACACCCCGGAAAGACTTTGCAGGTATGGTCGGAGGGAAGAATCGAGGTGCGAGCGCTGCAATGAGCAGGTGGCTGACTTCATGCATTTGGCATGGTTCTGTTCGGTGGTTGCGAAATTTTGGGACTGTGTGTTTTCAGAAATGGCTGCGATTACAGGGCGTGCGCTTGAGCCGGACCCGGCCCTGCCATTGCTGGGCTACTCTAAACCTTTGCCTACAGGGATGCGTAGGTTAGTGGACATTGGGCTGCTGATAGCCAAGCGCAGGGTGGTGATTTGTTGGTCAAAAGGGCTGTTGCCGACGACGGCCCAATGGGCATCTGATATGCTGTACTGTTGTACCCAAACGAAGCACTTTAGTGAACTCCTCCCGCCCCATAATAGGCCTAAGAACTTTTGGGCCCTGTATAGTGCGTACAGAACTGCAAAGAAGGCGGTAATGAGGCTGCTGAGGTAGAGTGACACACACTGAGTGTATCCAACCACGTAGTATAGTTACTCTGTAGCACACCTTGGCAGGGGCGATCGCTCCATAAGGTGTCTGTTTGAAGCGTGGGGGTATGCATCATGATGCTAGTTTTAGTGATAATTTGAGGTTGGGGGTATAACACTAATTAAACACTTCGATTATGGGAGAACACAAAATGATATTGCCATGATATGTAATGCTACTTGTATATTGTACTGGATTGCCTTGGAACGTAAGACTGTTAGTAATTACTGAAAATGTAATGTCATGAAAGTGGGAAAGTGTCCTTTGTTTACTGTGTTATTAAGACACAATGGTTTGAAATGCAAAATAAAGAAATTTAAAAAAAAGAGCTCCTCAGTTTGGAAAGCAGCTCAGGTTATGTCGACCCAAAAGAAGGCAAATTGATCACAAAACCTTACTCACTAAAGACCGATTTCACTGCTGCCTTTATTAGTTAAACTGTTGGCAGGTCAAACAAATAAGCAATTTATGGACTATCTTGAGGTCAATAAGATCCTGTACCTGACACAATCTGGGCTCAGGCCTTTTCACGCACTGAGACTGTCTTGGTAGCAGTCAGCGATCATATTAGATGCTCCCTTGATGCCAATATTCCATCCTTGCTTGTGCTGCTGGACTTTTCCGCGGCATTAGATGCTTCTCTCATCCTAAGCTGATACAAAGGCTTCAGGAGATTGGATTCTAGGGCTTAGCCTTACAACGGTTCGAGGATTTTCCTATCAACAGAACCCAACCTATAACTCTGGGATCTTATAATCCTGTATCATTAAACTGGACAAGAGGGTGCCACAGGGCTCTTGTCTTAACCCAAGGCTTTTTAACATCAATGTTGTCCCCCTTGCCAAGATTATTGAAGCTGTTGGATTTAAAGTAGTATCTTATGCTGATGATTCACGGTTATTGATCACCTTTGAGGAAGATCTGGTCAAAGCTAAACAAAGTTGTTTAGCCGGGATGAAAGCAAAAGCAGACTGGATGACAGAGAATTGCCTCCAGTTGAATGCAGGCAAAACAGAGATTATGCTATTTGGAAAGGCCCAACAGCTCTCGGTCTCTGATTTGTGGCCTCCTGAACTTGGCGCAGCTTCAATTTCTTAACAAGTAGTCAAGCACCTGGGTGTCCGTTTGGACCGAACTCTCTCTATGAAAGAGCAGGTCTTGTCAACTATTGGCACTTCATTTAACATGATGCACTTGTTGGGGAGAGTTTTCATCTTCCTCCCACTCTACGTGAGGAAAACTCTGAAACAGGCATTGGTCATTAGTCATCTGAATTATGGCAATGCCTTATTGTCTCTGCAAATGAGACACTGTTATTGAAACTCTAAGTTGTGCATAACACCGCTGCTTGTCTCATTTGCAATCTTTCATCTGTGACTGCGTCCTCTCCCCGCCTAGGTTCAATTCATTGGTTACCAGTCAACAAAAATAATTATTTTTAAAATCTGCTGTTTAACACACAAGTCCTTAATAGAGAAAGGTCCCAGCTACCTTCCTTCTAAGCTATTTGTTGACGATCCCATGAGTGAGAAAGACCAGTGCATGGGGGAGGTCCTTCTCTTACCTAGACTCTCTATTGGAACAGGTTACCTCTTCATATTCAAATGTGCACTGATCATCCTACATTTAGAAAGCCCTCCTGGGATGATTTGTGCTCAATAAAATTATGTTAACATAACCATAAACCCATCATTTTATGTTATGAGAACATCCATCCTAATTTATCAGGGTGGAGGAGGTGGTTTCATCCTGTACTTCATACCTGTAGCAAGGACTGGATAGGCTGGTGCCTTGAAAAGTAAGCATAGCTAAAACATGCACCCCTTCAGCTGTAAGCTGAGAAACGTAATTATGTAAACAATGGAAAAGACACTGGATACGGGCATATTTGCAGGAAGATAAACTAGTGCATGAAGCCACTCTTAAATCCTTTTTTTTAAAAAATAGAAAAGGCAAAAGCTAATGCCTTTGCAAAGGAGATAGCAGCCGCACATAATGCCCCCAAAGCAAGTTTTACGATAGTATGGTCCTTTTTAAACCCTAATATACACTAACAATCCATTTGGCCTCTCAACTATTGCTTGATAGCCTCTCTCTATTTTTTCCAAAGAAAGTAGATACAATCTACTTCTAATTTGAGATGGATAATGGAGGATGTCAAATCAGGACTTAAGTAGATGTAAAGACTCAAGAGAGTGACATCAAGCTTATGGCATTTGATAAATCTCTCTGGAAGACTCTTCAGTTAGCATTTCGAATGTAAGCTCAGGATCACTGACTGAGCCATGTTATTCTAAGGATGTACCATGTACTGATTCCTCTATTAACACTGTAGTCAATTATCAGAAGAAAGAGTAGTGACCTTTGTGTGGAAAAGGCTTTTCTTCTGCCTCTACTGAAAAAAGCAAATGCAGATCCACATTGCCTCAGCGACTACAGGTGCAAATCATTATAATCAGCACTTGGAAAAACTATGGAAAAATATTAAGTAGTCAATTAACCACATTCATTAAAGAAAAGGTACTTCTTCATTCCTCCCGTCTGGTTTTCACTCAGGATTCAGCACTGAAGTAGATCTGCTAGAAATTACTGAATTTATTGGAACTAATGACCATGGGAGAAAAAGCAGTGATTATCCGGCTTGAGCTATCAGTTGTATTTAAGACTGTGACTCACAAGATCCTTCTGATGAGAATAGAAGTGGCAGGAATTGTGGAAACAGCTTGCAAGTGGCTAAAATAATTTTTGTCAAAAAGCGTTTCAGAGTTTTTTACTTCCATTCACCTCTAGAGATAATGAAATGAGACGTGGGGTGGCACAGGGCTCTGTGCAAAGCCCAACACTATTTGACATTTACCTGACACCTTTGGCTCAAGTTGTGGAGCCTTGAGTATCAAACGCTGAAGACATACAATTGATGCTAGCATTCTATAAATTAGATGATTCTAACAAATTTCCAGGTATGTCTTACAATGGTGGCAATTGGATGAACAAGAACTGCCTAAAACTGAATTCAGATTAATCAGAAATTATGGTCTTTTGGGATCCTTACCACCGGACATAAAAATCCTCTGCCCGGTAGGACTGGGGCAATCTCAGATCATGGCAGAGGTGTTGAAAAACTTAGGTGTAACATTAAATAAGGATTTATCTTTTAAGCCACAAATACAGGCTCTGTCAGGAACCTGCTTAACTATGCTTAAATCTATTGGGGACCATTAAAGATAATGGGGTAACCCAGTAACCCTCAGAACCTGGGCGTTCTGTTGGGAATCACAAAAGCTTAGTTAAATGTGTATTCAATACATATAATCAATGTTTCAGTACTCATTCAGTAAGTAACACAAAAGCACACACATAAACCAAAGCAAGAGATTCTGAAATTAAATTTGTTTTTCCTCTGTTGTATGTATCAAAATATTCAGCAAAATATATACAGGACTAACCAACCATAAGGCACATAGAACGTGAGACAATTAGTTACTGAACCTGCTTGGTGACAAAGAATTGACCACAAATTAACATATAACATATATATACAATAATGGACACAATTGTACAAAAAAAGAAAAAGAAAGTCCAAAGTCAAGAGCATAAACCACAACAGGATATAATTTTCCTAATTCAAATTGTGGGATTGCGTAGACAAAATGGACAAGCAACGTCGACGTTTCGACCCTGTAAAGTAGTGCCGGATTATATGCATCTAGAGCGGGTCTTCCTCAGGACGGAAAGTGAGAATGGCAGCCTGTAAGTGCAAAAGATATTTACATAAGGGCCATGTGTGTGTGTACGTGACTTGAGATAGACTCAAAGTTACACTCAACGGCAAAATGCTCACCTGGTATCAAAGTATTACAGGATTTGAATTCCTGATATCACGTTTAGTGAGATGTCAGCCGACACCTCAATAGATCATCTATTCTGTAATAAAATAGAGGAGATTGAAATAGTATCGTGGCTTCCCTATTGTACTAATTAGAGTTGTGTGGTACAGGGGAAAGGAACGTACCTTGACAGTTATTCTTTCCTCTTGGAAGGAGGTGGTGCCGTCATAGCGATTGCCACGTACTGTAAATAGAACGACATGGTTAAAGCCACTTGGGAAGGCTGAAGTAAATTGATTGTGAATAGACGGCTAACTTAAAACGGAAGCATCATACTAAATATATCGCCCGTAAGGAAAGAGGTAATCTTAAGGAGTACACATATATTATATTTAGAACGGTACATGTTAAAAATTAACGAGGAATAGAATGGGACCGTGATTTAGGCGGTTAGAATCTACCGGGAGGCGTGCTAATTACGCGCGTGCATTTCATATCACTCCGATCTGTTGACAGCGGTGTCAAATACCCAGGAGCACCAAACGGATCGCATGGATTCCATGCGGTGGCACGGCGAACATAAAGCAGCGATGTAATGAAGACTTACTAAGTATTCTCTGTGGAGACGTCTGTGTCCGTCTGTAACTCAACAGCTAATGACAGCGAGTGAGGGGTGGAATCGGCTATATCACGTAATCTCAATTAGCGTGTACGTGCGGGAAGCAGACTCGGCTCGCAAAACGCGGTCAGGAATCCTGTGAGAAGGATCCCGCGTCTGCTAAAGCTTTGCCGAAGAACGCAGTGTTCATTCAAAATGAAGAAAGTGTATACACATGAATGCATAAACACAGTTTGTCTCAGGTATCTCTTCCACAATAGATTTCTCTCATATACAAGTCAATTACATAGAACAGTTTTAAGGCACTGGTTCAGTAACTTATAAACATGTGACCGCAATAGTAAAGTGCCTTTATGGATGGATTTCACCTCAATGAATATAAAGCAAACATATCACAAACTATACACATTAAGCTACTTTGGTTCATCATTGTCACGGTTGTATTATATAACATATTACAGTGAACTGTATGGGCCTACGTTATCAGTTAGCATATACTAAATAAACAACTAATACAGTAGTTCATAATGCCCACGAATCAACATAATGTAATGAACAAATGTAGTTGGAGGAGATTATTCCATCGAAATAACCACATATGTCTCCTATCAATGTCGGCCTGACTAGAGATACACGGACCAGGGGATAACGATGTTTTTGCATTTTTAGATCCCAAAAACTCAACTATTGAGTAATCTTACAATTTACTCATTTGTAAATACGTCTCTTCATGCTCATTGAGGCCATGGCTAGTCGCTTCAAGAGTATGAATCCAACGGCACTCTTTATAGTTGAGAGACGTTGCAATATTCCCTCCCCTTTGGTGTACTACGATTTTTTCTAGTACCCACCATTCAAGGTGTTCATGGGTGTGTCCAGCTTTTGTATAGTGGTCGACTAGGGGAGCTCCATGGGTCTTGCATTTTAGTCTACTCTGATGTTGCAGGATCCTATTTTTGACTTTTTGGGTCGTCTGACCCACATAGATCAGCTCACATGGGCATCTGATAGCGTAAATAACATTCTGACTGTTACAATTAGTAAAGTGGTCAAGGGCATATGTCTTTCCACGATGTCTGAACATAGTTCCAGGTGTGGTATATTGGCATGCCTTACAATGACTACATCTGTGGTGTCCTGTAATTGGTGGCCAACTGAGTTGTGATCTTATATCAGGTATGGGAGGTGGTTCTAAGTAAGAGGACATTACAAAGTCCTTGATGTTTTTTGCCCACTTGAATGAAAACATTGGTGCCTCAGTCATACAGATTTCTGATCCCATCAAGTTCCAATACTTCTTAATGACATTTTTTATTTCATTGCTTCTGGTGTTGAAAGTTGTTACGCATATCAGTTTATCCATTGTTCGGTCTTTTGATTGTACTTCCAGTAAAGTTTCTCGTGGTCTATACCAGGCTCTTTTTCTGGCTCTATTGAGGAGTCCCTTGGGGTATCCCCTTTCCTTTAGTTTAGTGATGAGTACGTCAGTTTCCTTGAAGTAATCTTTTCTTCTAGTGCAATTGCGATGCAGTCGCAAAAATTGTCCATAAGGTAAGTTGTCCCTAAGATTCCTAGGGTGATGAGAATTGTATTGCAGCAGGGTGTTTCTATCCGTAGGTTTTTTGTATAAGTTCATCACTATTCTGCCATCCTCTGCTTCTAGTGTAAGATCCAGGAAAGGTATTGAGTCATTGCTATGAGCCATGGTAAATTGGATTTCCACGTTGCAATCATTCTATTGATTATAACTGAATGCTGGCCATCTATGTTGTCCCGTTTGATGTTTACTCCCACGTAGCATTCATTGGGTTTGTCTAGTTCACCTTCAAATTTCTAAACTAGGCAATGAGCATAGGAGGAACCAGCCTTCCAGGGTACATTAAAATGACTTGCCATGCTATCCTTGACATTGTCAGTTCTATTGATTCACACTTCATGCAATTATTTTGGTTGCCGATAAACAGAGAGGCTAGACACAACCCCCCCCCCCTTTTTTTTGTTAATGTTTTTACAGCTTCAGCAATGGAATTTTTATTTATTATATTCAAAATGATAGATTTCTTGTATTACTCAAAGGCATGAAAACACTATCAGGGCAGACCGAGGCCCCTTGTTTCATTTTTTCGGGCACCCTTCCCCGTTCTGTATCTCAGCCTTGTTCTGGTAAGATTTAGTAATCAGCATCTCTGTCTATAACTAGGCCACTGCTGCTGTGCCAACTTTTCAACGATTGACGGCAAACCGATAGGTAAGACGTCCTGATCTCGTGCGTTTTTCATGGCACTATTAAATCCTTATTTATTATTTTGTTGTTGTATTACCCCAAAAGATGCAATGTTTTTAGTAGGGTTGAATTTATTAACCAGGTAGGAGATTTTCAGGTACAGTTGGATGTCATCCGCAAACATGTGATAGTGAATGTTGTATGATTTGAGCATTTCCGTTTGAAGCTCCATGAATAATTTGAAGAGCGTGGGTGAGAGTGCAGACCCCTGAAGGTATTTACCGTAAGTCAAATGCTCAATTATTCATCCAATAGTGAGTATCTAGTAAGCCCACCAGGAGAATCAGGTCTGACAACTAATAGTGTGAAACTATTTCAGCGCCCCTGAATAGTGCCAAGTGTTCAGGAAGCCAGGGTTCAGCCAGTTGAATAGTGAGGATGCTTGGATTTGGTGAGCCGACACAACAATAGTACTGCTTCAAAGATCCACCTGATTGGAGACAAAATAGATAAAGAACTTCCTAATATGGCAACAAGCAAAACTGAATGAACAAGTGCTGCAGAGTGGTCAAGTATCAGAATGGCACAATGTAATATGACTTATTGAATGGCCTACATCTTGAATGTGGGGGAGTGGTTTTTCTGAGGAATCTTGAACTGCGGGAAGTGAACAGGAAGAGGAAGGAGCATAGGGGTAAAGACACCAAACCATAATAATAATGTACAGAGCAAAAGGAAAACAAATATATTTTTCTTTAATGCTTAAGCACCCAAATAGGGAAAAGGAATGAATCATATGTTTATCACCTGCAGTTTGTCTAATTTATCACCAACAGCTTTAGGGATCAGAAAGTGTTATACTAAAGTAGTCCATTCTTCCACACAGTTGATGACCCAATTCAAGCTATCCACTTGCAGGGTCCATTTCAGCTCATCTTTGTTTAGTAGTGAAGGGATGTTGCAACTTCTGCTTGGTGGGGTTATGATGGAAATCAGTTGCCAGCAAAGTTAACTTTCGGTGTGGTTATCTTGCACCTGAGATGGCTCCTGTGTCGATAAATTCTAATGCAATCTTTTGGGTGGTTTGTTCGATGTATACAAGATCACAAATTTGTGGCAGGAGTCCCCAGAGATCATTGATGGTATGATTGGGGTTGGTGGGAATGCTGCCTGAACTAAGTGATATTTGAGGTTTTACCTTTACAGAACACAAACATAGGTCTCTCAAGTGTAAGGTCACCAGCATTTAGCACATCCCAGTGCTTCAAAATATATTTCTTGGCTTCGTTTGTAATTGGCGAGAATGTAGTAACACATACTAGTTTTTCATTTTCCTTCTTCCTTTTGGGGATTAGCAAAGTTTCTTTTGGACAGTACCTTTCCCTTTTCAAAGATATTTTTACCTGATGTTTAGGGTCACCTCTATCAATTTTTGTGACCGTATTTCAGTTTCTTTAAAGAAATCTTTATTATATTTGCAATGTATTCATTCTGAGGAATAAGGGGTACTGGAGGGAATCATGCATAGCTTGTGGGTGGTGCTGTACAAAGTGGTGTACACTTCACACTTCTCTGCTTTACTCAAGAGGTCAAGACATTACATTTCAGACTTGATGCAATGTGAATTTCAGACCCTTAATTTTTGTGTTTACCCATTTGATAAACTCAGATCACAAGTCTTCCTCCACCTTGCCATATAGGAAAACTGTTATCTATATAAAACTAGCACAGAAGTATGTGAGTTTGGCAGCTATTGGAATGAGGATGGTTTCTGATTTCAGGTTGTCCATGAAAGGAATCGCAAAATTGGGAGCAAAAACTGCTGAAATTAGTTAATAATGAATGATGTTGGGACTTGATGAGTTCTGGATCTCTGGTCTAGTATGAGCCTCAGTCTGCTTGATGTTTTTATTAAGGGGTTCAGGATCCATTGTTGCCAGGATGGGGTCTTACTGGTCAAAGAGATGGTTTTCTATCATGTTGATTAAGTACATGCAGTCTCTGGCATAGCAGATAATACTATGAACATAGTCCTTTACTAAAAGAAAAAAACTCAACATATTTATCAATGGGGTCAAATCAGAGATGATAGGTCTTCCTGGGAGGGTGATTGTGGACTTTTATGTACTTTGTATTTTATATTGCGCTTACTACCCCAGCTGAGGCGTCAAAGTGCTTTTTTCGAAGAGTAGCACGCTACTTCGGAACCCAGAAAGTATTAGTGGTACATTAGTATTGTGAAAATATGAAAGTAATTTGAGTGGTGGATATGTTTGTCAGTTATTAGGATTGAGAAGGATAGTGGAGGGATGAAGAAGGGAAAAAAGGTTAGCATTTATATAGCGCTTGCTACCCCTGATGGGGTGTTGAAGCACTTTTTCGGTGTGTAGCACTCTACTTTGTAACCCTTAAACGATTAGTGGTGAATTAGGAAGGTGAAAACATTAAAGTAATTTGAGTGGTGGATATGTTTTAAATATATCTTTATTAACATTTAATACAGTTATGACAAGCCATTTATACATTCTCAGAGTCATACACTAAATTATGTCATATAATCATAGATGCAAATATAGATGGGCTGTTTACATTTCACAGCCCCATCTGCGTGGACCCCATGGCATCAATCGACCATTCTATAGAGCCTATTTGCCTTGTCTGGTTCTTTAATATATTTAAATACATTCAAAAACATTTCTGCAACAAAATATCCCAACTCCCGCCCCCCCCCCCAACCTATATCTATAGCCCTCCCCACCCCCCCTGTCTGGCATACTTCACTATAATATAGCATCTGGGTTTCTGCTAATTGTGCATTTCACTGCATCATCTAACACTTCAATCATGTATGTTCTCCTCTGCCCCTCGGTTACCTCCTGTGTCACCACCCGACCACACAGTTCCAGTAGCCCCCTCCTGTGGTTCCCATTCCCCTCAATAACTATTAAGATCTTCTATCATCACCCTCCTCGCTCTCAGATCATCTTCCAGCCTTTCGTAGTGCTTGACGTGTTTCAAGTGGATCACCTCCGCTGTCACCCACTCCTTCACATCTCGTATCCATTGCACTTTTAAGGTGGCTTGCGACTCAGCCAAGAGATAGCTATCCGGCGTTTTGCTAACACTAGTCCCAGCAGGACAAACTTCCTAGTAAGATTTTTATTTTTGGGGCAGGGTAATAAACCCAGCAGGACCACTAGAACCTCCTGTGGTATCACCGACTCTGTCGCTGCTTGCAACACAGCCAAAACACCATCCCAATATATTTGGATCTCCGGGCAGGACCATAACATGTGAATAAAAACTGCAGATGCTTCCCCACATCTGAGGCAGTGCCCCATGCGTTCCGGATAAATCCTGTGTAGCAACTTTGGTGTGAGGTATGTCTGATGTATATAATTAAATTGGATCAGTTTGAACCGTGCATTTGAGCTCACCTGTTTAACCCCCTCATGGATTTCAGTCTAGTCAGTTTCCGTTATAGTGCCCTCTACCAGTGTCTCCTATCTGTCCTGAATCGGCAACGCCCGGACCGTCTTGTCATCCCGAACAGCTCGATATAGGTGGGATATCATTCTGCACCCTTTAGCCAACGCTATCAGGGTCTGTAACACCCTGGACACAGAGTTTTCATTTGGGGAACATCGGCCAGATCTCTCTAGCTACCTGGGCTATTTTGGTATATTGTAGGAACTGTCATGGGCCCAACGTAAAGGCCTCAGTCACCTGTTCACGCGTGATATATTGCTTATTAATCTATAAGTCACACATGGTAAGGCATCCCCCCTCCCTCCATCTTTGCATAGACATAGATGTGGAGATCTAGAGAAAGGGGCAAACAGCCCAGATGGGCATATCCGGGGCATTTGGGGCCCACTCTCCAGATGGCAAACTCCCATACATCTGCCACATGTTGTATGATATATGGGCTTGTCGACGGTATCTGTGCCGCCCTCATTAGCAATTTAGGGACTGTTTTATTTCCGTAGGTCCCCTCCAACAAGGCCTTCTCCCAGTTCCCCTCATCATCTAACCAGTGTACTGCATGTTGCAGTGAGAGGCTGCGTAATAAAATTCCAGACAAGGAACCTCTAGTCCTCCATTCTGCAAGGTTCTTTGGAGAGTGGTCAGGCTCACCTATTTATGCCTAGGCCACCACAACAAGTCGATCAGAAGACTATCTAATGTAATAAAAAAGTGGCGGGGATCTTAATAAAAGAGTGTTGCATGGTATAAAGGCACCTGGGCAGGACAACCATTTTTGAGAGGGCTATCCTACCCGTAAGGGACAGAGGCAAATCTCGCCAAAAACACACAAAGCTTCGTAGTCCATCAATTACCTGTCTGATGTTGAGCGCCAAATATTGTTCAGACGTTTCCGTCAATCTAACTCCTAGATATTTAGGCTCCTTCCTTACCCATGGGAGCCCCACCCTCGGTACTTCTCCCTCCGGAAGCAAGGCCAATCCTCCCAGTGGGATATATTTCGACTTCCCTGCATTAATCCGTAAGCCTGATATTTGCCCAAACCTATCAAGGACATTCAGGAGCACCAGTACTACCTCCCTGGGGTTTCGGAGATATATCAAGTTATCATGGGCATACATAGACACCACATGGTTAGTCTCCCCTAGTTGGATCCCAAAGGTCTCCATCTCTTCTCGTAGGGTCAGCGCTAAGGGTTCCATTGCCATGGCAAAAGGTAACGGCAACAATGGGCACCCTTGTCTGGTACCCCGGTGTAGTTTAAAAGCTTGTGACACTAGCTTTCCCATTCTGATCCTAGCCCGGGGCTCCGAGTACAAGAGCCTCACCCAGTTTAGAAAGTATGGGCCTACACCCATCACCTTCAGGACCTCCCAAAGATACATTCACCCAACGGAGTAGAACGCCTGTTCAACATCCAAGAGCGCAAATGCTCAATCTTCTTGTAGGGGGGAGTGCCACACATGAGCTAACCACCGCAAATTATGGCTGTACTGCGTCTGGGGATGAAGTCCGCTTGATCAGGGTGGATTAAATATTGCATATGTGGTTGCAGTCAGGCCACCATGATCCCACTAAGAACTTTTACATCAATATTTAACAAAGAGATAGGCCTATATGACCCTGGCAGCTGAGTATTCTTATCCACCTTGGAGATCATGACCACTAATGCCTCATCAATAGAGGGCGGGAGCGTACGATTCTGGAGCGCCTCATTATATACCTCCAACAGGCGATCCACTATCGGGGGTGCAAACCTCTTATAAAACTCGTCTGGTAGGCCATCACTGCCCGGGCTCTTTGCGGATTTCAAAGATTTTATACCTTCTAGTATTTCTTCCCTTGAAATCGGTGCATCTAATAATGTACTAACCTCACTGTCTAGCTGGGGTAAGTTCAGTGTGGTAAGGGCTTCCGCTATGTATTCCAAGTACGGTAAGGGGCGCCCCGCGTATACCCCTGCCAGATGTTCAGCCAGGGTATCTAAAATCTTCTGCTGACTGTACACCAAGCTTCCATCAGCCAATTTCATCTGCACAATGGGGGACACAGGCCCCTCATTTTTAATCAGTTTAGCAAGCAGCACCCCGGATCGATCACCCTCCACATTCAGTCGCTGTCTATATGCCGTGTATTGAGTGGTGGATATGTTAGTCAGATTATTTGGATTGAGAAGGATAGTGGCGGGATAGAGAAGGGAAAAAAGGTTTGCATTTATATAGCGCTTGCTACCCCTGATGGGGGGGGGTGAAGTGTTTTTTATTGGCGAGTAGCATGCTACTCTGGAACCCATACAGTGTTAGCAGCTAATTAGTATAGTGAAATATGAAAGTAATTTGAGTGGTAGATATGTCAGTCAGTTATTTGGATTGAGAAGGATAGTGAAGGGGTAGAAGAGGTAAAAAGGTTTGTATTTATATAGCTCTTGCTACCCCTGATGAGGTGTTGAAGTGCTTTTTTGGTGAGTAGCATGCTACTCTGTAACCCATAAAGAATTAGTGGTGAATTAGTATAGCGAAATATGAACTAAAGTTGAGTGGTGGACATGTTAGTCTGCTATTTGGATTGAAAAGGACATTGGAGGGATAGAAGTGAAGGATTTATAATTTTTCTTCATTTGTTTTCGGGCTCATAGCAGTAGGAGGAGGCTTGGGATGAGTAAAAAGGGATGTGGAGGAGGATGAGAAAAAGGGTGGGGGAGGGGGAGGAGTCAGAGGGAGATTTTAGAAACGGTTGTTTTGGGGATAGTAAAAAAAGGTATGAGATGATGCAACAAGGGGTGGAGTAGGGAAGAGTCCTAAAAAGGGTTATTTTGGGGATCATAGTAGTGGTATAGGGTTTGAGATGAATGAGAGAGTGGAGGTAAGGGTGTATTTATAGAGGCATAGGGTGAGAAATAGGCTAGTGCACTGGAAAGAGCAGTAGAAAGAGGTTTGAGATGAGTCAGAGAGTTGAGCTACAGGATGAAAAATAGGGTAGTGCATTGGTAATGCTGTATTAGAAGAAAAGTAATAAATAAGTAAAAATATTAAACATATAGATTCAAAAGTAATAAAGATATAGATTCATAAGTACATGGATGGTATATAGATGAATAAAGGAAGGTCTATTATGTAGATTAAAGATGTATCAAACAAACTCTGGCTTTCAAGTGTTGTTGTACTTTACATTTGTTTTATTTATATATATATATATATATATATATACCTATATTTTTCTTAGCTCAATAGTGAAGCAATTGTAGATAAATAGTTATGATAAAAAGATTTACTTATTTATGCAGTCATTTTTATACATGTTAAAACACAGAATGTTGTAAATATCTGTAGATTTGTTAATCAGAAGTAAAGAATATCTATTGTGGAAACTAGCCACCATGGCTGTTAGCATTGGCTGAAGCCATTTTGTTTGTGGCAGCCATTTTAGTTAGCCATGTGCTCACCATGTGCTTTCTCCCTCTTCGCTGTTGACTGTCCTTGTATTCTGCTTGTGTCATGTGATATAGTTAACTCTTTCAGCACTGAGCACATGCTCAGAAGAGTCTGTAGCTGCTCATGCACCTGCCTTAGACTGTAACTGTCAGGCTGTTCTAACTGATGTCAGCAACTCATTACTCCTCTTACTTGTTGACTGTGCATTTTCTGTATGACCATCTATGTGTGTAACTCTTCTCATGTGTACTTGTACCGCCTCCTTTCGAGCCCCTGTGTGGGTATAAAAGGCCCCTGTTCTCTGTACTCCTTAGACTGTCTCCTACAGTGGCCTGAGGGTACTGTATGACGCAGTCTCCCTTATGTGGGGTTAATAAATACTTCTTTTTGATATTACAGCTTCCGTGCCAATCTCTCTTTATTGGTCTGAGGACTAGTGCACAAAGAAGGGCGAACCCCTAGCACCGGTAGGCCCTGGTGAGGTCTACTTCTACAAATTGATGCCAAACCTGTGGGGCTCATCGGCGACTCGGATGCCCGACGGAGTGGTCTTGATGGAGGATTGGAATCTCGCTATGGATGATCACTGCCTGAGGAGACCCGTGTCTTGGTAGCCAAAGTGCCTTTCCACTTCTCTCGTTCTGACCATCCAGGTGGTGCCGGTCCTCGACTGAGATTCCTTCTGGTGTTCGCCGTGCAGAGAATATTTGGTCGATTCAGAACTTGGCAGTGGTAGGCTGGAGATTTGTGCTTGGTAAGGTCGTCGACATTTGTTTGCTTGTTTTGCCAAAAACGTGATTTACCTGATTTGTCTGGGTATATATGAATTGCAATTTATATAGGCAGGTAATGAGAAAACTGTGAAAACTTGAACAGCACACTTTGAGCTAAGTGCCACTTTATGTATAATATTGTATATGCTACAATATTCTTGGCATTCGTGTTTCAAGCGCACTTCTTAGAATGTGCTGCTTTCTTGGAGGTACCTGTGTGAATCTTGAACGAACTCAGCCGGTTCCCCCCAAGGGGACACCAAATAGGGATATGTACATTAAACATGGTATTTCTTCCATAATGTAAAAGTACACTGTGGAACCAATATATATAGGGAAAGGAGGATCCACATTTACGCACATAGTAAAATTTGTAAGTAATAATATGGAGCGCTTTTCAGTGTTTTGCCAGCCCAACTGGTAATTCGGTATTTTTGAAAAGGTCTAAGGCTAGAACATGCAACAATCTTTGCACTGTTTTTAGTGCAGTCTCTGGATTATTATTTTTTCTTTGAGAGCTCTCTTCTTTTTGTAAATATAATTTACAATTGGTATTTACAAATGGTTTGGTTTGAGTGCAGTCTATGGACTGCCTCTTGTTTTTGTTCTAAGTGTTGATTTGTGGGTTGATTATGTGTTTGAATGTCTATGTGGTTTGTGGTTTAACACTGGTGGTACTTGTGTGAGTGAGTAGCGATTGCGCTCTTTGTGTAAGAATGGCTAGCCTTAAGCATGCTGTGTTGTGTGTTATGAATGTGTGGCCCCCTTGTTGAAAATGTTTGGAATTAGCTCAATTTGGTTTGTTGTCATCATTTGTGTACTGCAGATGCCATTGCGGAAATTACTCTTTGAGATTTAAAGAATGACAAATATAGCATATGGTTGGTAGCTACACACTACTATTCACAATAAAGTAGTAACAGAGTATAGATGTGTTAACCTTTCATTATTATATCGCTACAGTGGTAAAGCACAAAATTAGAATTAAAACCCAATAGTGGAAATAGGCCTCATTGAAAGGGGAAAAAAAAAAGAAATTGTGTGCTTTGCATAACTAGGACTCTATATAAAACGTTACAGTATTATCCTTAGATATTATTATTAAAGGGCACTCACATCATCTGAGTGAATTGGTTGTTGACTCTATAATGTCTAATAATCATACTGTGAAAAATTTATAGCTCCTAGCATCAAAGTTGAAATTTGAGAAGTGCTTTACCACAATGGGGGGGAGTGAAATGTGAAATTTCACTTTAGCCAGGTGTATAAAAACATATTTTATAATGGTGTACCTTTTACATTTTTAATTCCCCATTCCTGGAATATCTAGGGGAGACCCCGGGGGTCCCTAATATGCCAACACATTGTAGGTTGTCCATTTTTAACTGCCCCTACCACCAAAGTCGATCTCAGGCTTCAGTAATGCACACATGCAAGTATAGAACAAGCAGCTGACCTCTATACTGCTAGAAAAGCACACCACACACTGCACACAAATGAAAATAAGTATAAAAAGACAGCAGAAGTTAGATCCTACCTTTAAAATTATTAGACGGATCAGGACTGCCTTTTAGCTGTGAGTCTCCAGAGTTACTTTGAATTGGAAAAACTGCATGGGAAAGCCTTGCACAAAGATGGGACAGCTGGTAAGGGTCAGAGGTCAAGTTCTGCATTTAGCAGCCTATCAGGGCTAAGGACAAGGTTTGCTTTGGCACTTCGACCTCCGAAAAAATTCTGAAAGAACAGATGACAGCGCAGGGAGAGAAAGAGAAGCTTTGCTTACTATTTTTGGCAAAAGCAAGTTTTGCGCAGTCATAGGAAGAGAAGGAAAAGCAGTAACGTATGTGGGCAGTGTGTAGAGCATAGCTCTGCCATGTATATAAAAATAATGGCTTTAGCTTAAAGATTACTGTACAAGGGCTGAGATAAGGAGGCAATGGAATTTAGTTTGCAATCATGCGCCCTCATGTTAAAATAGTACAATTGCTAAGGGAATTGGTAATTGAATATTAATGCTTTCTAAGTTAACTCAATGTGCTTGTGTTAGGCTGAACAAGAAAACTGCCACTTTCTAAAGTGCTATTTTCAAACACAGAATTAATGGAACAATCCTTCCTAACAGATGGGTTATTAGTTTCTGAGTTCAGGTATGCCAGACTCTATATGTCCATCTTGCTGTTATGGGGAGATATGTAGGTAAACATGTTACACAGCATTACCATGTTATTCTGTGGCCAAGACAGCCTTTCAATAGGGAAAAACGAAATTGACAGTATTTCACCATCAGGACATGTTACCCACACTAGCACATGTCCTACCTTTTACATACATTGCACCCTACTCAGGGGGGTACTTGGGGCCTACCATGGGAGTGTCCAATGTGTGAAAAAAGGGTTGGGTAAGGCCTGGCACGTGTGTACACTGGCAAGTACAACATGACAGTTCACAGACTGCGCAGGGGCACTGTGGTGGCAGGCCTGAGACACCATTTCAGGACTACTTATGTGGGTGGCACAATCAGTGCTGCAGGCCCACTAGCAGCATTTGAATCACCAGGCCTGATATACTCTGTGCACTTTACTAGGAACATACTGGCAAGACAAATAAGTCAATCATAGATAGTTAATTAAAATAAAGGGTAGAAGACGCAAAAGAGTTTGGGATAACACTGAAAAAAGGACCATTTCCAACAGTTTGTATACCAAAATTTATAAAGTGGTACAGTTCAATATATTGGATATGGCCTCCTTGATATGGATTCCCCTGGCTATTTACCTCCTATAAGTCTTTCGACAGAGGGTCACCTGTGTAGGTTTCCTACTGTCAAAATGGGGGAAAGGAGGTTAGCTCCTGGGCAAATTAAGGGTAAGCAAATGTATGTTTTCTCTTTCTTTTTCTTCTCTTTCTTTTTCTCACTCTCTCTCGAGTTTGTCTAAGCTGTCTAGGAGCAGCCATGAAACAATTGGTTGGGCTTGCCTTAGTCGTTCTTTTCACAAGATGTTTTTAATATGTTTCTGAATCAATAGACACAACGCGCCCTATCAGTGGCTATTAAGTAATACTGTTTTATAATTATTAAGATTAATAAAATGAATAAATAAATACGCCATGTTACTGCCCATCCTGTCTGATGAAATTATGAAAGGATGTGTCTAGATTACTGTTCCCTTATTTGACCTTTAAGGGGAACTATATGTTATTTTCATGCTATATACAGTTTTGGAAAGGCATTAAAAGTCTTTTATAGGTTAGTCTGTGTAAATAAGCTGACAGCCCTTATTAGAGCTGGTGAATAGGATTTTTCCTTTGAAAATGATGTTGCATAGTCTGGATCATGAAAAGTAGAATGCACAAGGTTTATAATGTCAGAAAAGACGCCCATCTGATCCTCAGCAAACATTTTTGAAGGAAAATATTGTTTTATAGGAGTTTGTCACAACATGTTCTGCTGGAGAAATGTATGTACCCATTATGTTGAGGTTTTCTTTTAGTTATGTAATAAGAATCCCTGTTAAATTAGCAGTTTTAGATTTTCCCGCTGCGCCTATAACATGAAATCATGACCCTAAGTGTAAAATGTAGGTGCTTTTATTAAGAGAAATAATTTTAGAAGTGCCTGCAGTCCTGTACAAGTAGTGCAAGGTTCATAAGTAAAAGTGTAGAAAATTTCCTTTTTCTTCAGGTTCTTCAGATGAATAATATAGGAATACACAAATGTAACGATTTGGAATATGTCTGTAGTGTTTTTCTTTTTTCCTCAGAATTTAGTAAATGAACACAGACTTCCTTGGCTCCTCGGGATTGGGTGAAACAAATCAAATAATGTAACGTATTACTGTTGTCAGTTCACCAAAAAGTTCCTTTTGTACTTGCCAATAGGTCCAGGGTGCTTTTTTCTTTAATTCTCAGATAGATGAAGTGATTCTTGGGTTGTCCTGCAAAAATATGGGGCGCATCAGGACTAAAATAAGTTTTCTGAAATAGAATATCCTCTCTGTTGATAGATTATTTCTGTGCCTTGTCTAAAGACCTTTTGTTCTGTCCACCAATAGATATGTGCTGCCATTGCCAGAGGGGCCCAGACATCAGATCCAGCCTGGGGAGTCAGCACCAGTCCAGCTTGTTCTGTTATGTTATGTTATGTTATAACAATTTATTATGCGCACAGCGACTCCAGCGAAGGAGCATCCCGGCGCAGAGACACGGAGCAGTCATAACACAACATGGAGATAATGCTACAGAAAAGTACTAAAACAGGGAAGCTAAAATAGGAAGGTTTTTATGGCTCTACGAAACGACAGCAAGTCCTCTATCAGCCGGATTTCAACTGGGAGGGTGTTCCAGATTGACGCGGCTCTCACCCTGAAGGACCGGCCCCCCATCCTGCTGAGCCTAAATCTGGGGACAACAGCAAGGGCCTGACCTTGAGATCGAAGATTGCGGGTAGGGACATAGAAAGAAATGGAGTTGGCCAGGATCTCAGGGCCTATGCCTCTAAGGATTTTGAAGGTCAGACACAAGACCTTGAAGAGAATACGCTTCCTCACCGGGAGCCAGTGCAGGGAGCGGATGACATGAGACACCGGGCAGAACTTAGGAAGTCCAACAATGGCTCTCGCCGCGGCGTTCTGCACCCGCTGCAGACGGGTTAACTCAGCCTGGTTAGCCCCCGCCAGCAAAGAGCTGGCGTAGTCCAGACGGGAGATGATGGTTGCCTGGACCACAAGCTGTCTGGTAGGGGCGTCGAAGAACTTAAGCACCGGCCTTAACCCTCTTAGGAGACCGAAGCAACAGGCTGCGATTTTTTTGGTGTGCCCTATAAATGTAAGACCAGCGTCTAACCAGACCCCAAGGTTCTTCACCTCCGACACTAAAGTCGGAGTGGGGCCCAACTCCGAAGGCCCCCACTGATCGCCCCAGAGCTCCACTCCCTTCCCGACAACCATAACCTCTGTTTTTGTGGCATTAAGCTGGAGACAGTTACCTGTCAACCAGCTGGCCACCGCCTTCAGTCCGGACTGAAACCTGGGGGCATCCTGTTCCACATCCCCGCTGAGAGTAACCGCCAGCTGTGTGTCGTCGGCATATGAGACCATAGTTAGGCCCCACTGCCTTGCGACATCAGCCAGCGGTCTCACGTAGAGATTGAACAGCGTGGGACTCAGCGAGGATCCCTGCGGAACCCCCATGGCCAGAGGCTGGAACCTGGACTTGAAGGGAGGGATGGCAACACAGAAGGAGCGGTTGTCTAGGAAGGAGCGGAACCATTGCAGCGCCTGGCCGCCGATACCAATCTCCTCGAGCCGCCTAAGGAGGATGCTGTGCGATACAGTATCGAATGCGGCGCTGAGATCTAACAAAATCAGCGCCGCCGTCTGACCAGCATCCAACCTTGCACGGAGATGTTCCACCATCACCAGAAGGGCAGTCTCCGTGCTGTGGCCAGCACGGAAGCCATTCTGTGTGGGATCGAGGGCATTGGACCGGGCTAAGTATTCAGACAGGGCCAGATTGACATAGGCCTCTGTCAACTTAGCTGGCCAGGGCAGCAGCGAGATGGGACGGTAGCTTTCCGGCTTAGACGGGTCAAGAGATGGTTTTTTAATGATCGGAGACACCACCGCCTGCTTCCAGCTGATGGGAACGACCCCAGTCTCTAAGGAGAGATTGACAAGAGAGCGTATAGCCACGCGCCCCAGCTTGAAGCCAAGGTGAAGGTAACCAGCACAGGCGTTGCTGGCAACTAGGACCTCAGTGAAGGTAGAAGGCCGGAAGCACTGGGACGTGAAGTGTGGACCCCTGCCACTGTCTTGGGCGAAAGACAGGGTCACAAATCAGAATGGAGAAGTCGTGGATTCAATTTTTGATGCCCAGCTGAGAGAATCATAGACCGACAAGGACGGCAAGGAGGCTTTTGCTTAAAGTGACCCCCTTTGAAACAAGGGTTGCTTCAGAGATCCCAGCATCACGCTCCTGAATACTGATCCTAAAGTAAAAGAAAGTCTGCACCTCTGTTTGTTGATCAAGGAATGCCTGGGCATACTGGGTACAATCTGGCCTCAACAAAAGAGCAGTGCGCCAGCGGTGTAATACAGGAGTTAGGGAAGGACTTGAGTTCAGGGTACAGGTGCTGCGTCTTTGGTGCCTGTTAGATTAAAGTGAAGAAAACTGATGCACTGCCTGAGACACTGGACAGGATCGCTGAGGGCATTTGCCCCGGAAGGTGATTGCCCTATCCTGAAACAAGAAACTTTTCCCTTGAAACTGGGCCGTAATTGTTTTCTTGAGTTGCAAGTTGTGCAGCTACGCCATGGGAACAACAAGAGCCTGCCTGTGAGGCTCAGACGGACACAGGGAGAAGACTTCCCTCTGGCTGGTTGTACAGCGGCTTCAATTTCTCAAGGACTTTTTGTTAGCAATGTACCCCTTTGGTCGTCCCATTTTTGAGGAGGAGCAGCCCTTTGCGGCTCCTCGTCCTAATTCCCATGGCCCATTTTCGTCCTCCTGGTCCTATGGAGCCAATATAGTTTTTGTAATGATCCTTGTATTTTCTTTAATATTTGCATTAGTAATGTTTATTCTGCAAGAGAAACGTTTTGTTAAACAGTTGATAAATTATTCTTTGCCCTCTTCCTGAATACATTAATTGGTACTCTAGCCCTCATGCTCTGTTCCCTTTGTGCTTCTGTCTATACCTTACATGGGTTCGCTTAACAATATTTATAATGTAAATGCCCACCTAGTTTTCTTCTAATGCCTTTACTACCTCAATGCACTCATCAGTGGAAGCTATTTCATCGTACTGTAACTCTACTACTTCCACTACATCCACACTTTCATCTTTATTTTCACAATCACTGGTTTTCTCACTAATAATATCTTGTCGCTTAACTGTGTTAATAGGTAATGTTTCTAGCACCTTCCTACCCTCTATGCCTAAGGCTAATTTATGCGAAGCAATAAAATCCTCCCCACCAATAGCCTCTAAATATGTTTCAAAGGATTCTATCCAATTCTCCCAAGGTAAGTGGGGTTCACCTGGATTTTGTAAAAATGTAGGTGGAGCTGTAATGGACGACATGTCCATGATGATAATCCTCTATCTGTAGAAAAAAACACCTAAAACGCAATAACACAATACCAGCGTAAAGCATACAATAATAATAATGCCTTAATTAGGAAGGTTTGAAGGTATCTGAAAAAAATACGTTAATAAAAAAAACAAGCTAAAAAAAAACATGTAGTCACCGTGGTCAACTCAGTAGGATCGCATCAATCCTCATATTCAATGTAGTAGACTGTAACAGTTGTAGCAGTTCACAATTGTACTCGAGCACTAGAGTCTATTTAATTTGCATAAGTCCTTCACACAGCGCGTCTCTTCATTTGATAATTTTGCTCTCATCACTGCATGATAAATAGCCACTCGTAGCATGTTCTTGCAATGTTGGAATGCAGGGAGAATCAAATCGCACATCAGATGCAAGGGTAATTTGCTAGAAATCGAGTTCCTTGTTATCGTGCGTTTAAGTCCGCTCTGTTTATATTACCTCATTGTCATAGCAACTAGACGCCATTGATGCCGGCAAAAGGACGTTACATGTCGCAACGCGATGCATTTCCCAGTTTGCATTGCGCTCATGCCGTGTGACGGCTTCTGTGATCTCTCCGGGAATTCGAGCGCTCGTCGGTAAGTCAACTTAAAATAATAACACTGAAGAGGTAATCGCTGGCAGTTGGAGCTCCCGAAATAGCTATGGTTAATTTTTTTTAGACATCAATTAAATCGATATTGCCGCACAATGGTTTCAGTATTCAGCTGCAACACATCGCAAATTCTTCATGTGCTAAATCACTTTAGACAGCAACCAATCAAGCTGAATTTAGTTATAATTTTGCGCTAATGTTAACGGTCGCCCTGTGACTTCCAGTATAATTAGCACAAATGTCATCTAAGACCCACCAGTTCAGTCACGCGCACAAATGCCCACAATTTATCTAATACAGTTAGGCTTTTGTTCGCAGCAATAAATAGCGCTGGCTGAGTAGCGTGCAGGGTAATTCTTACCCTGATTCACAAAAATAATGGCAATGATCTCTTATCCAGTCTAGTCTTCTTCCTTATTACTTCAGCAGGACATCTCCACAACAGTTCACCACCAAATCAGGTTGGATCCACGTTGTATTGCAATTAATAATGCAACTTTCGTCTGGGGTTGATACTTCTCAGTATGCCCCATGGAGAATTACATTCCACGTTTGTCGCCACTTTTAAGAGGCACAGACAAATTATATTTGTAGAAGAACTTTATTAAGTCCTCAGGAACAACCCCTAGACACGTCCTCTCTCTGCAACTGCCAGCTCTTCTCTCCCTGATCAACTCAGAACAAAGCATCCTGGTTACCATGGAAGGAATGCTGACATGTTGCCAATCTACCAAGTTAAGACACAACACTCCCTCTTCGCTGTTGACTGCCCTTGTATTCTGCTTGTGTCATGTGATATAGTTAACTCTTTCAGCACTGAGCCAGAGCCTTCCACATGCTCAGAAGAGTCTGTAGCTGCTCATGCACCTGCCTTAGACTGTAACTGTCAGGCTGTTCTAACTGATGTCAGCAACTCATTACTCCTCCTACTTGTTGACTGTGCATTTTCTGTATGACCATCTATGTGTGTAACTCTTCTCATGTGTACTTGTACCGCCTCCTTTTGAGCCCCTGTGTGGGTATAAAAAGCCAATGTTCTCTGAACTCCTTACACTGTCTCCTACAGTGGCCTTAGGGTACTGTATGACGTAGTCTCCCTCATGTGAGGTTAATAAACACTTCTTTTTTGATATTACAGCTTCCGTGCCAATCTCTTTTTATTGGTCTGAGGACTAGTGCGCAAAGAAGGGCGAATCCCTAGCACCGGTAGGCCCTGGTGAAGTCTACTTCTACACTATATATAATTTTTTAACATAAGTATGCTACACGTTTATACAAAGCAATACACATATGTAGGTACATATCTTTAGTACAAATAAATGCTTATAGACAGACAGATATGCTGTATATTTCTATTTGTTTGAGTATGGTGGTTATATGGGGAAGAGCCAATTCTTGAGTAGTTATCTGAAGATAAGGTGGTTATTCTTGGATCTTATGTTGAGGGTAAAAAGTTCCATAGTTTGGCTGCTTGAACAGAGAATGATGTGCCACCCATTGTTTCTTTCTTGTATCTTGGGATTTTGAGGGAAGGTGCCACTCTAGAGCAGAGGTTCTTTTGTTGAATGTGTTTGGTGATTTTATTCCTGGTGAATAGCGGTCCTGTTCCATGTATCACTTTGTGGGTGATACAGAGTAGCTTGAACATGGATCTTCTGGCAACCAGTAACCAATGCAGGGCCTTTGAGGCAGGGGAGATGTGGTCTTGTGGTTTTATATTTAAGAGTAGTCTGGCAGCCGAGTTCTGAATCTGTTGTAGTATGTTCATGGTCGTTAAATGTGATCCATAGTAGAGGCTATTGGAATAATCGAGTTTGGACAAAATAAGGAAGTTAGTAGCCTGGACCTTGCGTGGAAATCCAAAATGGGGGAAGATTCGTTGCAGAGTATTTATAGTAACAAAGCTTGATCTTGCCAGTTTTTCCACTTGGGCATTCATCGACTGCTTGGAGTCCATGGTAATTCCGAGGTTTCTTACTTCCTTCAATATTTTAGGCAGTGTTCTCAGATCATCAAGCCACATGGCAATGGGTCATAATGTTTCTAATTGCCACATGTGAGTATTTCCATTTTGAAAGCATTCAATTTGAGATGGATCCACATCATCCATTGATCCACAGCTCTGAGACAACAGAAAATTTGTGAGTTTCCATGTCTTTAGGGCATTTCAGTTGAAGGAGAATTTGCGTGTCATCTGCATAGTTATAGCATGTGTGGTGAAATTGATTGATCTGTGCAGGTAATGACTTCATGTAGATGTTGAAATACATGGGCGAGATAAGAGAGCCTTCAGGGAGCCCTCCTTTTGTGAAGTACGGTTTGGACTAGAAAGGTGGGGTATGGATGGCATTAGTGCTGTTGCAAAGGTAGGACGCGATCCGGACTAGAGCAGTCGTCACTTCATGGGGTCTTTTTATCAGAGTGTCATGGTCAACCGTGTCAAAGGCAGCCGAGAAGTCCAAGAGAAGTAGCACAGCAACCCTGTTGCAGTCAACTGTGTTCTTCAGGTCATCCCAGATGGCAAGGAGGGCAGATTCTTTTGAAAGCAAATATATAACAAGAGTACGGAGATTCTTCATGTTCAAAAATGAAATTCATTCTGACTCAGAAAACGTTCAATCCTCCCACTCTTAGTGATGGTGAGGATTATTTCCTGAAGTTCTCTGGTGGGGTTGGAAGTCAACTTATCGTAATGGTCATTGTTCATCAATTTTTTTAGTCATCACGATCCTGGAGAATTATCCATTCACCCTTGTATGAAGGCTAAAAGATCAATTAATTGTTATTTGAAAGTGTATGCAGGGCAGTCCTTTTTTCAACAGAAATATTATATGAAAGGAACATGTGGTGTTTTTTCATGTTAGAGATTTGTTTCATGATAAGTTCTCAAAGGTAGAGATCTCTAGGATAAGAGGATTGCTTGGTTGAGAACAAGTACAGACGGGCACAAGCATGTAATATATGATGTGGGACTAAAATGATTCTGAAAAATCTCAGCATTTCAGTCTCAAGTGAGAAAATCCATGTGTTCAATTGGAACAAAGGACAGACCCTTACTGAGTAAAGATGTTTCATTGGGAGGACAGGACATGTGTAGATAAATTGAAAATGGCAATATTATGCATAGCCGGTTAAAATGTGTGGTTAGATTCTGACCCCGGAGCTTGGGATGTTGCTGAACCAGCACTGTCTCTTCCCTCTCCTGGGTTTTGGGGGTTGGTCTGTTTCTAACACATCTGGGTTGCCGTTGGTAGTGGAAGTACTAGTGCCTTCCAGTGGGTCAGTATTTTCCTGAGTTTTCACCTAGTTAGGCAGCATTGCCACATTATAACCCCAAATGTACTATCAATATCAATATCTATCTATCTATCTATCTATCTATCTATCTATCTATCTATCTATCTATCTATCTATCTATCTATCTATCTATCTATCTATCTATCTATCTATCCATCTATCTATCCATCTATCTATCCATCTATCCATCTATCTGTCCATCTATCTATCTATCCATCTATCCATCTATCCATCTAAGAGTTAAGGATAAGTTAAGGTTAAGAAACTTTATTTATTCCATCCATAGAAACCCAACTTAAACTACACGAACATTAGAAATTCTAAAGTTATAGTTATAAAGTTATAGATTACACACCACCTACAAATTACTGTAAGTCGCAAACATCCATACAGTTTGCAACCTATCTCGCTACACGTTAACTCACACATTATGTATACCCTTGCATATTAAATAACTTATACCATGTAAAATTATAGCATTCATCACAACGGCAACATGAGAAAAATGAAATTACCTTATATTGGGAGGTTGCCCACGGGATCCCTCTCCATACCTCCAAATTCCCCAGGGCCGAAATTTCAGACAATGGGACGGGCCACGTGACTCTCCTCCCCGTGCCTCAAAAGATCCTGGGGAGCCTGCCATGGTGCCAAAAATTCACAAAATGGGGATAGGGGCCAACCCCTGGGGCCTTTTTTGTTAAGGGAAGGGGCCACGCAGCACTCCCCCTGAGCCATTAATGGGCACAAGGATAGATAGCATCACTGACTATAAATTGCGCCCCGCCAAGCAGTGCTTATGACCTCACACATGACATCACTAATAGGTTGGGAAAATATTTTTAAGTTTCTATATATTTTGAAAAACATTTACAGAATCTGCTCTACTACCTAGGAAGTACTGCTATACTAAAAAAAGAAATTAACACAATTATGTAAACAAATATAATAAACACTGTAATACACTATATGTGCCAAGTATGGTGTACTACAGTGTATTTTCACATATTTAATTCTGTAAAATCAGATTTACAAAGTACTGCATAAATACCTAAAAAATACAGCACAACTTACAATTTAAAAAAAGATACATTTGATTACTAAAATACAGTACTTGCTATGTACTAGCGCAGTACTCTGTAAACGTATTTAATAATATGTAAAAAAATATTAATACATGTTCCTACCAATTGCCACTTTAATAATACCTACTACTTATCTATATCTAAGGTCCTAACCCAGAAGACAACCAAAGTGTATTAACAACAATATGGCTGACTTTTAATTTTGTAAAAACAGCCATTGCCCACTCATATGTCAGCTTGTCATTGCCATGTACTATAGTATATCACAAAGTTACCATGGTTTACAGTGGCACAATATATACATATGGTCTAGGTGTATTATTGTATAGCACTACCCTTGCCTCACGCTTCGTGTTGCATGGCCAATGCAATACTTAAGTCAGATTTGAAGTCCGCCATGTGAGGCCGTGTGTTGCTTGGTAAATATGGAGAAGCAGAAGTCAGATCAATTGACTCATTTACGTTCAGTGCTGAAGCTGCTGATGGAAAAAAGCCCTCCCGTCCAATCAGATGCTGCATTTTGGTACTCATCCATCCAGATATAACTTTTGAATCTGAATTTTTTTTAAAAAGCTAATCAGGTATACACCAAAATCACAAAAGCACACTTTCTGAGTAAAGATCTAGCTATCTGCCAACTTAGGTGCAAATTCTGAGACATTTTTCTAAAATGCATCTTGAATTTCCAATGGGAAATAGTATGGAGAAAACATGTTTTGTGACCTCCTTTTTCTTGACCCCCACTGACTGACCACCCCAAAACTTTCCAGAAAATTTGGTGAGGTGAATGAACTTTATTTTTTGTAAGTTTTATGAAAATGTGTTAAATGGTGCCAAAGTTCTAAGGAAACCAACATACTCTATTTCTAAGGAGACTCTCACCTAACTATAACTACACAGTGGTGACTACCCTATTTTAACTGAAAGTAGAATGTTACCCAAAGAAGTGCCCATGCTTAGGTTGAAGTAAATCCATTCATAGTTATGGATAAATTAGTGTTTAAAAAGTGAGAAAGTCTGGGTATGAAGAAGTACATGTTTACAGCTATCTTGACTGTTAATGTGTGAAGTTCCGCAAGCTCGGTTTGTCAGAACTCTGTGAATTATTTTTTTTTTTAAATACTCAAATCTGATTGGCCGAGGGAACTCTTTCTCCCAACTACCATTTTACCTTTGCAGAGCCACAGGTGGGCAGGGCAAACCATGACAATATAATTGGACCTCAAGAACAAAGTTGCAGCTGCCATTACAAGATGGAGGAACTCAGTTCCAGCATACTGAAAATAAAAAGGAAATGGTACATAAGGGGACAGGAAGAGTACACTCTGACTAAGGGGACCATTTTTGGGATCCATAGAGACTCTTCCATGTGTTTAAATTGTAAACAAAATGGTAATTTTTCCTTAAGGGGTTTGCTGATCCATGAGCTGGATTTGTGGTCCACAGTGTTGCCCCGCTCGAGGACTACAAATTCGGTTGGGGCCAAAACCTAGATAAATATATGGTTACAAAACAAAATCAAAAAGCCATAGTGATGTCATTTGAGTTATCTTTAATTATGCCATTCAGCAAGTAATGGGTGACCTCATATGTGAGGCCATATGCAGTGTAAAATGCCTCCCATCCTTTTTAAATAACAGAAGTTTTCAAGTGATTTCTTGCTGCCACCCATCACTTGAAGTGTGGTGTTCCTTAGGGCTCCTCTATGAGCCTGATGCTTTTTAACCTTTATTTTCATCCATTGTCAGACATAATTTGCTCCTTAGGTTTTGCTATGGTGTCCTGTATGGAATAAACGCAGATCATTGTCTCCCTCAGTCCCAACACAGGATTAATTTTATTCTGGCTTAAAGCAAGTTGCCAACTAGATGGCGGACAGTTGTCCGAAGTTAAATGGTGACACAACTGAGGTTCTGGTGGTTGGCAACAATCTATCACTCTTTGGTACTTTGGTATTACAAAAGGGGTCAGACACACTTGTGTAACCCCTTATGTAATACATGTAGCACCAGCACTATCTCAAGAGGGCGTTCCCTTATTTGCATGGGGGTGTGACCCCCATACAAATTAGGGAATTTCTTCATGTAAGCGCCTGCCCCATAATATGGATGTGGTCACAAAGGCAAAGAAGCTATCAAGAGGCTCACTGAAAGGTGTTGCACTGTCAGTGTGCCCCCTGATGGCAGCCCTCTGGGGATCAAGGGGGTCATTTGGAACCCCCCCCCGAGACCACCTTACAGTCAGGTGTACTCACTCACTGCATCTGCCTGCACAGGGGTCTCTGATGCCTGTTTAAAGAGCAGGCAGATTGCCACCTGCAGTTAAGCAGTCGCTCCATATTTCACTTCAAAGCGCTGCCGCAGCACTGTAAAGGGGCACACTTTCCCTGTTTGCGCATGGTGCACCTATTTAAAGTTGCATCGTGGCACAAACAGGTAAAAGTGTGCCCTATGTGTAATAAGGCCCCTGGTGTGAAAATTCAATGTAATGGTCAGTCTGATGGCATGGTCAGACAGTCACAGATGTGAGGGAAAGTCCTCTCAGAAGACAAGTTTTTCCAGCAACAATTGACTATGAGGGGGCATTCAACAAATAGGTGAATTACTATGCATTGCAACATCGAAGCTCACCAGGTAAATGCACCAAGGTTGTTGGAGTGACCCATGCCCTTCATAAGTTTAAAAATCCATCTAAAAATCTTCATTTGTTGAGGAAGGAGGATGAAGGCAAATGTCTTGTGTGTGAAGAGGATACAGGTCATATCACACAGATGCCTGCATCAATCTTTTGGGCCAACACATACACCTCAGTTAACTGGCACACAGCACCAACCGGTACGGCCCTCCCGTCACCAGACCCTTACAACAATCCATCTGCATTACCCAAAAACCCACTACCTCCAAATTCACAAGCACAATATCAACCACGAGTGGGTCCACTATTGTGCAGCCAGTGACATTGCAAATCCTGTGGGCAAGTGCTGAAGTCACCAAATCATTGAACATTTCACCAAACCCTCACTGGCTAGTCCTCACAAAACAAACACAAATTTTATAGCCATTCATATTAAATCACTGGATGTATAATTTCCTTTGTAAATTAGAATCACTTTGACCTACAACTCGTTGTGTATTCATATGTATTACTATCATTTCAAAAAGGATGTTTGTAAAATGTTACAGTACTGTGTTTCAAACTCAGGACTGTGTCACCTTTTAACAAAGCATGCCCACCTATTCAGAAAAAAAGTACTATCATATCCAATTTAGACTGTCTCATAAGATGTTTTATATATTGTTTTGAATTAAAATGTACTGTTTCAGAAACATTGTCCTTGGGAACTGGCGAAAGGAGAGAATGAAAAGTAAACTTGGAGGAGGTAGAAAACAGAAAAAAACATTTCAGGAATGTCAGAAGACAATCCTATTACATGATGAAAAAAAGGATCATATAATAGAAGAGCAATCATTTCTTATAATAAACTTCAAATGATACTTCGAAATCACAAAAGTAAAATCATTTACTGAAAGAAAAGTTAATTGTCCAATATAAAATTAAAGTAATTCCCACAGGGCAGGTGGTGTGAAGTAAGTGCGGTTCTGGATTGGGGGAAATCCAGAACATGTGAAGGCTCAGGGACTTCTAATGTGAATGCTTCCCTCAGAGCTTTGTTTCCAAGTGGGCACATATAGGAGGAAGAGATATTGTATGGGGTTCAGCCAGAGACCTCGTTGCTGTGGGCCTATCAAGTAATGAAATGATGTCTGCAAGCTCAGATGACTGTGGCCTGCTGCTACACAACTGATGTATCTTCATCTGGGTCAGAAGGAGCCCAATCATTCAACTCTTCCTGACATGTGGTGTCTAGCTCTACCACCAATGGGTTCAACAGCTTCCAGCTGGAATCTTTTGGACTGAAAGCAAGCTTTTGGTCTGAAAGGAAGTGAGTCTCCAAACGTGTGCACCCACTCTGCTCGCGTTAAGTGTCTCAACCTCATTTTTCAACCTCAATTAACATGCTTGCTTAGCAGCAGGATCCTTGTTTTCTTCGCCTGCGATCTAGTCTTTTCTTGACTCAGCACGGCACTGCCCACTGAACGTGAATTGTGACAAAATAAAGAATTAAGTGCATATGTGCAAGAGTTCATGTATGTTTCAAAACATCTTTAGAGTAAATGTGACAATGCAAGCACTGCTCCTCCCTTTGTCATGCAGACTTTATTTACACCTTCATTTTTAACAGTGGTTCTTTAAAGGACAAAAATTAAAAACAGCACCAGCCCTCGGTAAGTATTCAAACCAATCCCATAATGCAGGATGCATTAGTCAGAATTAAGTCACAAGGGCATGAATGGGTCATTGCACCCCTTCCAGTTCAGAGAGCAGCACTCTAGCATGTTACCTACGGCCACCCCTTATAACCGAGTAGAATGTTAGAGGGACCACAACAGAAAATATCTCCAGTTCTTTTTAAGAAGCTGAGGGCCATCTCTTCACATTACCTAGATATTTTATGGTACTGGACAAAATGGGCAGCATGTGAGGGACAACTGTATTTTTCTGAGTGAATGGCTCAGGACTTGCCTGTTATTTCCTGTTTGTTATAGTAGGCAGAGATCTCCCACTAAGTGTGAAGATGTCCGCCCAAAGAGAGAGATCTCTACCCTAAATACAAAGATATCATCATTCATAACAGAGGAATCAAAACTTGCATGGACTTGGAGAAGTGTAGCTCACTGGTTATGTTATGTTATGTTAATAGTATTTATAACGCGCACAGCTGCCCCAGCTAAGGGGCGTCCTGGCGCGCGACAAGATATAACACAACAGATACTAACACAGAACCGAGATAGAGGGAGCAGTTAAAACAAAAAAGTTTTTAATGATTTCCGAAACAGCAGAAGATCATCGATTGTGCGGAGCTCAAGCGGAAGCGAGTTCCAAAGCGCTGCAGCCTTTACCCGGAAAGAGCGCCCACCAGCTCGGCAAAGCCTCAACCTCGGGACTACTGCAAGTACTTGACCCGAAGATCTTAACGAACGGGTCGGTACATAACCGGACAGTAGATTCGAAAGAATCTGGGGGGCAGATCCTTTCAAAATTTTAAAAGCCAGACATAAAACTTTAAAATGAATTCTCGACTTAATCGGCAGCCTATGTAATGCTCGAAGAGTGCTGGCAGCCGAGCATGACCTAGGCAAGCCGACAATGGCTCTGGCAGCGGCATTTTGAACGCGTTGGAGACGAACAATTTCTGCCTGATTACTCCCTATCAGAAGCGAACTGGCATAGTCCAGGCGAGATAAAACTGTTGCCTGGACCACCATCTGTCTGGTAGGGGGGTCAAAAAACTTAAGGACAGGCCTTAAGCCCTGAAGGACTCCAAAGCAGCATGCTGCGGTTTTCTTGGTGTGTCCCACAAAGCTGAGAGTAGAGTCCAACCATACTCCCAGATTTCTCAGCTCCATAACCGGAGTTGGAGCCACACCAAGTTCCGACGGCCACCATCTGTCACCCCAGAGATCCCTACCCTTTCCGACGATCATAACCTCGGTCTTCCTGGCGTTAAGCTGGAGACAGTTGGCAGTCATCCAGCTAGCCACCTCCCTCAGCCCGTTCTGGAACTTGGTGGCGTCCACATCGGCATCCCCACTGATAGTAACCGCCAGCTGAGTGTCGTCAGCATATGAGACCATATACATGCCCCATTGTTTGACGACATCAGCCAGCGGTCTCACGTAAAGATTAAATAAGGTGGGACTCAGTGAGGATCCCTGCGGCACCCCCAAGTCCAAAGGATGGAACTTGGACTGATAAGGAGGTGTAGCAACGCAAAAAGACCGGTCGTCAAGAAAGGAACGGAACCACTGGAGGGCCGACCCCATAACGCCAATCTCTTCCAGGCGGTGCAGAAGGATACGGTGCGAGACCGTGTCAAAGGCGGCACTGAGATCTAACAACACTAGCGCCGCCGTCTGTCCCTGATCCAGCACCGAACGAAGATGTTCAACCATGGCGAGGAGGGCAGTCTCCGTGCTGTGCCCAGCACGGAACCCATTCTGGGTGTCGTCCAGAATGTTAGCTCGGGTGAGATGGTCGGTAAGAGCCTGATTAATATGAGCTTCCATCAGCTTAGCCGACCAAGGGAGTAAGGAGATGGGCCGGTAGTTCTCCGGTCTCAAAGCGTCCAAGCTTGGCTTCTTCAAAATAGGAGAAACCACTGCACGCTTCCATTTGGTTGGGACCGTACCCGTGGCCAGCGAAATGTTAATCAAGGAACAAGCTGTAGGGCGACCCACAAAAGACTGGTTCCTAAACAGTTCAGGACAGACCGGATCCAAAGGTGAGCCAGATTTGACCTTCTGAGCCAGAGTGTCAAAAGCCTCAGGTAGAAGCTGCGGAAGAGAATCCAGCAAGGGAAAGGCAGGGACAACCACCACGGCCTTCTGGGAGGGTCCCATACCAGGAAAAGCACGATAGATGCCCTGCACTTTTTCCAAAAAAAAAGATGCTAAGGCTTCACAGTGCGAGGTAGAGGCCATAACTGGAGAGGTAGAGCGCTTAGACAGCAGATCCTTGAGAGCTTTGAAGATAGTTTTAGATGGATTTGGGCTATTACGGAATTCCCAAGAGTAGAACGTCGCACGAGCTCTACAAATGGCACGGTGATAGATCTTAATAGAGGCCAGATACAGCGATTTCTTCACCGTATCATAAGATCTCCGCCATTCCCTCTCGGCACGCCTACAGTTCCCTTTCAGTGCACGTAGTGCGCTGTCATACCAGGGGTTAGACTTTCTAGGACTGATTTTACTGGTCAGTATGGGAATCAAGGAGTCAAGCGCCCTGGTAATCCAATTACAGAACTGGTCATAACCCAATTCAACATCATCCGAAAGATCAAGCGGATCAGTAGTTAGAGCAAGATGTAAGTCCTCTAACCTAAGCTTACTCCAGTGTCTTCTAGGGGTAGATCGGGCTAAGGGAATTGGAATAATTTCAGGTGACAAAACCCGAATATCCACTAGAAAGTGATCCGTCCATCCCAGGGGTGAAACGGAAAGAATGGAAGCTTCCGTTAAGTTTGTAAAAAAAGGGTCCAATATATGCCCTCCTGTGTGGGTGGGTTGAGAGACTTTTTGGAACAACTGAAGGGCCTCAAGATCCGCAAGAAAGTTACATACAGCCGGGGCACTCTGATTATCAAAATGGAGATTCAAATCTCCCAATATAGAGAAGTTGGCACAACCAATTGCCAGAGTGCTAACAGCATCAGGGAAAGCTTCTTAAACGCAGCGTCATTACCTGGGGGGCGATAGACCACCATCCCCGAGATCGAATACTGGGGGCTAATCCCGATCTTAAAAGAGGCACTCTCACACCCAGCAATATGTAAAGCAGTCCAAATGCAGGAGAAATTGGATTTCACCGCAAGTGCGATACCTCCCCCTCTAGTAGGGCGATTAAGGGTGAAAATAGAATATTCCGGAGGAAAAGCAAGATTACTAATCGCTGCATCCTCCTCCTGCAGCCAAGTTTCGGAAATGGCGAGAATATCCGGGGTCTCATCATGCATAAGGTCAAGGATATCTTGATGGTGCAAAACCAGTGACCTAGCATTCAGGCTAAATATCCGCAGAGCGTTCGTCGAACTCGGAGAAGTAACAGCAACAGGCTTCTGGCGAATAGGAGCGGGAGGGGCCAAAGCCCAACCTTTACAGGCGCAGCAATAAGGGCCGCTTAAAGGGTGGATAACCTGATTACATTTAGTGATGGTCAATCCAATGGACCGTAACGTCTCATTAGAATACGTAATCATCTTTCCTCCCTAGCTAAGAATACAAGCACACCGACCTGCAACGTCCCGCACGTCCCTAGCGCGGACGGGCACAGACGGGCAGGACTCAGGCACGAGTCCGGCTAAGCGACGGCGTCCCACTGCGCGGTACCGCTGCGCGGGAGGAAGCGGCTTTAAGTAGGCGTCCCGCGAGGCTAACCCGAGCGCTGTAGCGCTCAAAATGGCGCCCGCCAGAAAATATACTGCCCAAACCAAAATGGCGTCCACCCCGGGGAATCCCCATGACCCGGACCCACCAAAACGGCGGTGATAAAGACAATTTTACATGCGGTAAGAGGGGGGGAAAGTTACCAGCCTAATCCCAGCCTGAACACGGTTAAAATCAGGGGAAATGAATAAAGCAACAAATTAAATACAAAACAGGGATAGTTAAAAATGCTATTGCTAGCAGCAGCGCGAGCGTAGTAGAGCTGTAAAAAATACCTTGCCTGGTTAGAGGAGGCATACCCTGAAGCAGAGGTCAGACCCGGGACCAGGGTTCGATTCCCGACGCGGCAGGGTCTGGAGCCCAATTGTCCACGGACTTGATAATTCTCGCTTCGGTGCCTACTCTAAGCACGAGTTCACACTATGCAGCTCTGGGCAACAAGCTTGCTTAATCTCCACAACGGCCCCCCGCGGCGGGATGCCTGGCTTTCACCTTGGGGATGTCCAGTACGGGTTATCTCACAGGGAAAAACCAGGACGGGTTCCCAATGCAAGCGCCGAGATGCCCAAGGGTAATTTGAGCGCTATATAAGACCGCACATACATACATACATACATACATACTTAAAATACATTATGAACATACAACCTTTGAAAGCTAAATTGTTTATTGCATGAAAATATGAAATATGAAAATGAAATGAAATAAATGAAATACCAGCATTTGGAAAGCGCATAGCTACCTCCGGAGAGGTGTCCCGGCGCTGGGGGTCATCAGGAAGATTAAGCGAGCTATTGCCCAGAGTCACATGGTGCTGTGCTAACCTGCCGCCGGTGCTGGGGATCGAGCCGTGAACCCCGTGGTCCAAAGTCAGGAACCCTGGCCACTGTGCCACACCTGAGAATATTGTTTGTATTCATAAAATGTAATTCATTATAGACAAATTAGCAAGTGATGTGACTACATATTGCATTGAGATTTGTTTTTTATTTTGGTTGTGACATCCTGGTAGTGCAAGTGGTGTCTCAGGATGGCATATGTGAACACTGTCAAAGTCCTCCATTCATCATTCGCTTTATACTAGGCAACCACTGTGATGCAGCAACCAAAGTAGCAGCTCAGGTGAAAAATGAAACCAATAGTTGGACTTGGTCCTGCAGTCCTGAGCTCCTCTCCGTGTCCCCCCAAAGATCCTGGTCTGCGGTATAAATTCAGGGTGCACAATCTTGCACATAACTTCAGAGCAGTGCAAGAGCCCCCTCTTGACTTAAAAGATGCCAAAAGTAGGCTCAATGATAGCTCTGAGGTACAATGTGTGGGGGTTTAATTGTACCTCTATTGAGACATGTTGCCTTTCTAACTGTAACCATGGCTTGGCAATAAACTAGTGCATATAATTTCCAGTTCATGTACTGTCATTGGCTTGCCTAGGGAATGCCCATGGGGCCCTCACGGATCCTTTGTAATGATCCTGTGGCCAAGAGATTAAAGAATGTCCTTGGAGCTGGATGTAGGTAAAGTGAGCTCCTGCTCCCTGGCAGCAGTCATGTCAAGGATCAAATCCATAGAGTATCAGTAACTATTATTGATGGTGCAATTGACATGCCAAAAATGTTGTCCCTTCCCTCTAAATGTTCTTTCTCCTCCTCAGGTAATTACTCCTCAAAATGTGAGACAAAGCTACAAAGGTAACCACTGATGTAGACTTCATCCCCCCTTGCATTATTATTTATGTTGAATGAGGTATGTCTGCATTATATTGTTCATAAAAGTATTTGTTTTAAATTGTAAAAAACGTTTTCCAATTTCATAAAATTTGAAACCAGACATAGTACATATATTGATATTAATATACTTCCATTGATTTCTATGACTGTGCGTGGTCTTGTTGTATTTGAATGTCCATCCCTAAAACCCCTCCTTAATTTTAACCATTTGGGACCTCACTGCGAGTTCAGGGCTAAATTCCAATCACCTGTGCAAACATGTTAACACAGGCATTGGAGTTAGGAGTTGTGGGATAATTATGACACCCTAGTAGTTTTCTCCTGATAGATTTGGGCAGGTCAAACCTGCTGAAATTTATCAAGGGGAAAAGACCAGGAAAAAAGGCAAAGATGCAACAACATTTGGGGCCATATGTAGGTAAATTACATTTACCGATTCTTAAATACCGAATGTTACCGATTTGGTATTTATGAATCGGTAAATGTAATGTAGGTAGAAAAATACCGAATCGGTAAGTGTCGGTATTTTAGAATCGGTATTTACCGATTCGGTAATGGCAACTGGCTTCCTATTCATTCCTATGGGCCTGGAGGCCCATAGGAATGAATGGGAAGCCAGTTGCCATTACCGAATCGGTAAATACCGATTCGGTAATGGGGGAGGCATCATCATGGGTGGCAGGGTGTCACATTGACACCCTGTTGCACCCCTGATTCGTCCATGTGTGCACATGTGGCGCACATACATGCCCTAAGGGCATGTATGTTTGCCACATTGCACACTGCAAAGTGCACGAAAATGCTTTGTCACACCTATTCGTCATTTACCACCAACTTTTAGTTGGTGGTAAATAACGAATCCACACAACACCCACACACTCCCCCTACATCTCATTTCATGATTCGGTATTTACTGAATCGGTAAAATTACCGATTCGGTAATTTTACCGATTCGGTAAATTACCGAATCATGAAATGATCCCCCTACATAGCAAAAGCCTAAATACCGGTCGGTAACGGTATATTTCCCGAAAATCGGCCGTTACCGACCGGTATTGGGCTTCCTACATATGGCCCTTGGTGTGTTAAAAACAATTCCAAATGTTTTGTCTGAATTTCCTGGGGTAATGGTTTTTAATACATGTGGTAAGTACCCCACTCTAGTCCAACAAGCTTCAAATGAAAGCCCCATTAGTAGGTATTCCCCATTTTCCAACCACTCCCCCTTGTCCCAATTATTAATACTAACGGATATGAATGTATGGAGCGATCTCTGCATCGTTGGTGGAGAACTCAAAACATCAGAGAAATAGGTTTCTTATGTTTGTGCAAAGCATTTGTGAGTATGCAAGTAGCATTACTGGAATACATGAGTCCCATACTCAAATATACTTTTGTGAATAGGCCCCTATGCTTCTCTACAAAATGGCATCACTCTGAAAAACTGTGGAATTACCTTTCAACACAGAGAAATTCTTATAGATTAGTAGAATGAGTATTTTTCAACAAAGCCATTTATTCATGATTTGTGGGTTCTGGGGCATCATTAATTAAGGGTTGGCAGGGGTGCAGTATGAGGGTAAATCCTTTTTCAGTACATACCTACATTTCAAGCGTTACAATCACTCAATGCATGTTGGTGCAGCTTATCGACTCTTTATTCAGCACATCATTGATTGTGCAGTAGTATTGATATAGGATTTAGCCGTTTACATTACAGTGACTCCATGGCAATTTTCAAGGGTGTATCAGTTGAGCAAATGATATAATTCACCTAGAGACATGTGGTACTATTCACTCAGTGGCATGCTGTATACTCTAATTATGAACAGAACTATTTATCTGTTCCTTCATGCCAAAAAGTGATTATTATCCAAAGACATGAGGATGGAGTTCAGCAGGATACTATCACTCGGTATAGATAATACAGTTCTGCAGGCTATCTAAGCCTTATTGACATTGCAGTGTGGTTCAGTAGGGTAAACATCAATTAACATTTAGCTACAGCTCAGCAGGGCAGGGTGTCAGTATATCAATAACATGGAAATGGAGTTCAGCAAGATACCAATCACTCAATGACATGAAGCATGCAGTATGGAAAAGATGTGTACATACCCAATAGGTATACACATTTCTGCTTCATTGTGGAATACCAACAGTGCTGGTCAAAACACCAATTAGTGACACACTTTGCATATTTTATGCACTGCACATGTGTTTCTCTGCTCAAGGACTGATCAATGTGCATATTAATGTGAGATAGAAAAGATCTGGTGAGGGAGTAAAATTCTTAAGGATTCCATGTGATGATGTTAGACTCTACTGCGCTGGTCTTCAAACTGTGGAGAGCACCCCACAGGGGGTGAGCACAATTTACCGGGATAGCTCACCTTCTATTGTGTACTTTCCAACATTGAAAGTATGCTTGTTTTCTTTCTTTTTCCACCAATCTCCAATGGAACTCTCTGATAGGAGGATACGACAGAGCAACCAATCATGAGCCAGTTCCGTTAGCCATGACGTTGCATCAACTACAGTGAGAGCAGCAATGTAGGAGATAGAAATACAGCGAATTTGGGCTTCACAAAGCTCCACAATGCCCACTACTTTGCTATTAGTGGCGCTTCTCTACTGCTGCCTTTTGCCTCCTGTTTGCTGCCTTTTGTTTCCTGCTTGCTGCCCTTTGCCTCGTGGGTTTTGCCATGCACCTGGTAGATTGTGCACATCGCCATGCTGCCCTTCGCCTCGCGGATTCTGCACTTTGCCATGCTGCCCGTCGCCTCGTGGGTTGTGCTCTTCTCCATGCTGCCCTTCGCCTCCTGGTTCCTGACAATGCTGTAGCTTCCATCTTTCATTGGGGACGCGTTTTGTTTGTGGTGGCGGTTTGTATGTGCTATATTCTACCTGGGTTTCTGCCAGACGTTTTTAATCAGGTGGAAAGAAAACAATGTTCAGGAGTTGTTGAATGTTTGCCATGTAAAATGGCTACTTGCTTATCGGGTAGCCTGACCAGACTGCAGGTAGCAGGTTTCTGGTCGGTGATGCTTGTGAGTTTGGTCCTGTAAGGGTGCAGGGACGGGGCTTGCGGCCTAACACTTCGGAGCGCTTAAAGGAAGGACACAACCACTCGTGAGTACACTCCGGTGGTAAGATCACGTGCGACCTTGGCCCCTTTATTTTATACCCTCGGATCGAGCCCTGTCACGAGGGGTGCGTGCGTACGCTAATTTGCATAGAGGCCGGGTGGCCCTCTACATCACTCCAAACCTTTAGCTGACAAAAGTCCAGCGAGGAACGGAGCAAAGATAAGGGTCGAGAGTGAAGGGGAAAGAGAGATAGAGCGAGAGAGAGAGAGAGAGATATAGATATCGACAGATGCTACTGTCCACAGTTCTCGTGGTGCCTCCGGCCCATACTCCATGGGCGTCATCATCGTGCCCTCCACTTGACAGGCATAGTCCTTCAGTTTTTGATTGGGGCAGGATTTGGCCTCAGCTGGTACCTTTGACTTCGGGCTGGTGGTCCCTGATGGGTTTTCGTGGTGCCGCAGGGAGGCCACTCTGGGCCGGAACCCTCCACGGCTCCCTCGTGGTTGGGACTCCTGGAGGTCTCGGCGTAGTGGCTCAGTCTCGGCCCTGCACTGGCACCTGGACTCGGGGCGATCTCCTCCTGACCACCGGTGAAGTTGGGCACATCGTCTTCTTCTTCTTCGGTGTCTCTCGGCATCCTCTGCGGCCTGCTTGGTGCCACCCTAAACCACGACACATTCCTCACGACTGTGTGCCGCCCTCTCTGAGCCGTGATCATTGTTCCCTTCACCTGAGTGACAGTCCATTCTTCTGGCTCATACGGTGTGCGGAACTTCCAGCCGGGGTGTTTGTCTTTCAGAATCACCCTAGACCCCACCTGGATGTTCGGAATCTTCGCCCCTCGGAATAGAGTGGCCTTGTCGTTGGTCTGTTGGCGCCGCAGCTGGGCTCTTTCTGGGTCCAACCCAGGTGGCGCCCAATTAGCCTCCTCTGGGATGAGGTCACGAGAATGCCGCTTCAGCAGGAGGGTAGCCGGAGCACACCCGGTCGTCGCGTGTGGCGTCTGCAGGTATGCAAACAGGAACTGATGGAGGCAGGTTTCAGGGTCTTGATGCTGGTCTAACCCTATGCGCATCGCTCTATTGAGTGTTCTCATAAATCGCTCAACTTCCCCATTGGCTTGGGGCCATTGAGATGTAATTCTTCGGTGTTTGACCACCCTCCATTGTAGGAAGTCCTGGAATTCCTGCCCTTAGAAGGGCGGGCCGTTGTCTGATTTTATCTCTTCTGGTAGCCCAAAGGTTGCGAATATCTTCTCCAGAGCCGGCTGTATCTGCGTGAACGCAGTGGATGACACTAGTTCTACTACCGGAAACTTGGTGCATGAGTCTATTACGACCATCGTGTGCCGTCCGTCAGGAAAACTGCCGAAATCGATGCTCACTTTGCTCCAGGGTGTGTTACATGGCTCCTCCGTGATTACCGGAGCGGGGACCGGGTCGGCTCCGGTTATGGCACACGAGTGGCAGGTCCGCACCTCCTCCTCGACTAATCGATCCATGCCTGGGAACCAGACCTTAGACCTGAGCCTCGCCTTTGTCTTCCCGGCTGCCTGGTGACCCTGATGGGCTATGGATACGAGGCGTCTCTGAATGCTGTGCGGGACCACGATGTTCTGCCCCCGAAGCACCAGGCCGGACTCTCCCACGCTGAGCTCATGACGCATTTTCCATAGCTGCCTCCGAGCGTTCTGTTCTTCTTCGATGAGGCTGGCCACTCCGTTCAGAAACCTGTGCCAGCTCCCTGTGGCGAGAGCGTCCTTGACACGCTGCAGCGTGACGTCCAGCTCTGTGGCATCGCACAGATCCTTCTTGGTGACCGCCAACGGGCAGGTGTCATCTTCGATCATCTGCACGATCGCTTCCGTTCTTAGACTGTCATCCGATGGTGTTCCCACTTCCTCTTGCGACGGGTGCCTCGACAGGAAATCCGCCGGGTTATTGGCCCCTGGGCGGAAGACCAGTTGGAATGAGTATGCCTGCAGCTGGACCGCCCACCGCTCAATCCGGGGTGGTGCTAACTGGCTTGACCCGCTGAACAACGGCAGCAGAGGCTTGTGGTCGGTTACGACTCTAAATGGATGGCCGAACAGATACAAGTGAAAGTGCTGACAGGCCCAACGAATGGCCAGGGCCCCGCGCTCAATCTGCGCGTAGCGTGTTTCCATTGGTGTCAATGCCCGACTGGCGTACGCTACTGGCACATAGACTCCTTGCCTAGCTTCTTGCAGAAGTACAGCGCCAAGCCCCATGGGGCTGGCGTCTACCACCAGTTCTGTGTTCCGTCCACGATGGAAGTATGCCATTGTCGTTTGGTCCAACAGCGCCTTCTTGACCCCTTGAAACGCAGCTTCTTCTCATGGCGTCCAGACCCATGGCGTCCCGGTTTTCGTTCGCTGCCTGAGCGGCTCTGACAGCGTGGCCAGATTCGTGAGGAAGCGGCCACAGTATGTTACCATGCCAAGGAAGCATCTAATCACCGTTGGATTCTGCGGCACTGGAGCATTTCGGATCACCGCTGCCTTCCGAGGGTCTACTCTGAGCCCCTCTCGGGAGAACACGTACCCGAAGAAGTCGATGGAACTTTGGTAGAACGCACACTTCTTCCGATGTAGAGTAAGGCCACAGTCCATCAGTCGCTGTAGGGTGGCTCTTAGCCTAGCGTGGTGCTCTCCGAGGCTTTGGAAGTATATTAGAATATCGTCGCTCAGGTTGATCACTCTGACGAGGCCGGACAGGGTTTCTTGGATCACATTCTGGAAAACCTCTGCCATGGATGACACCCCGAAGCTGAGCCTGGTGTACCTCCTCAATCCCACATGCATTGAGAAGGTGGTGATATACCTGCTCTCCGGAGCTAACTCGAGCTGGTGGTATCCCGAGTTAAGGTCTAGTTTAGAAAACCACTGTGCTCCGCTTAAATCCGCTACGATGTCGTCCATCGTTGGGGTCACGTGCCTCTCCCTTCGGATGGCTTGTTTGGGGAGCCGCATATCTACACACAAACGATTGGAACCCGGTTGCTTGGGCTTAGGTGCCACCACCAGGGGTGGAGCCCGATACCGTCTCTATGACTCCCATGTCTTCCAGGGTCTGCAACTCTTGCTCCACAAGCGGGCGTATGTGCAGCGGTATCTGTCGGTGTCGGAGCGCTCTCGGCTGGACACTACCGTCAATATGCAGTTTCACGTGGAAGTTCTTGAGTTTGCTTGTCCCGTGAAGAGTTGAGGGAATTCATTCATGATGTCTTCCGCATGGTTTTCATGCACCTGTCTCGCAAAGAACACCAGCTCCAGATCCTGCGCCATGTGGCATCCTATTAGCGTGCCAGTTGCACCTTCGGTGACATGGAACGTTGCTGTCAGCGTGCGAGCGTCGCTTGATAATACTACCTCCATCATGCCCCTCAGTGGGAGCGGTTCAGTGCCCCCGTACGTGAAGATCCTAGTTCTGCTTGCGACTAGCGTTAGCTTCGGTTGCAGCCGGTCAAACTGGTAGGAGTCCATGACATTCACGGACGCTCCGGTGTCTATCAGGGCCTGTATGGGAGACCCGTTGATGCGGACTTGGCACATGGGAGGTGGTCGTCTTTTCTTGCCTGTGCGTCCGGTGAATGAAATGACGAATGCGTCGTCATCATCCTCATAGTCTGCTGCTTCCGCGGCTTTACCCGGGTCAGCTCCGGGCTCCCGGTCATCCAGTGTGAGGTGTTTCAGACTCCCCGGGCGTCCTCTAGGAGCACTGCCACGTGCTTTTCCCCCTCGACCGCGACATACACTGGCATAGTGGTTGGCTTTCCCGCACTTTGCACATGCCAGCCCTCTCGCCGGGCATCTTTCCTGGTCCCCGTGATAGAATCCACAGTATCTGCATCTGCCGCTAGGCCTTGTTCCTGCACCTCATCGTTGTGCTCCTCCTGGCCGTCTTTGGATGGCTTCCACTACCTCTTCCTTTACCCGCACCGGCTTGGGTGCCGTCGCTCCTGACGTGTTTCGCAGTCTTACGTCTCCATTTCTTCCGCACGTTTATCGGAGAGCTCGTGCGAACGTGCTAGGATCAGAATCTCATCTAGGGAGATGCCTGGCTGACGCAGAATGAGGCGCCGCAAGGCCACCGCCTTGCATCCGGTGATCAACTGTGCCCTGATTTCATCGTTGTGGTCTATGCCCGTGCAGGTGGCCGCCAGCTTCCTGAGCCTTGCGTAGTACATGTCCATCGTTTCCGTTTCCCCCTGATGAGCCTGTCGCAATTTGAACCGTTCGTAATCCGGGTTCATTTGGGGATCAACGTACTTGTTCAATGCGGCAATGGCGGCGTCATAATCATCATCCGGTCCGGTGTTGGGTAGTGATTCGAACAGCTCGTAGAGTTCATCACCTCCAAAATGCATGAGAAGCGACCGCTTCACTTTGCCGTCGTGCTCTCGAGTCCCCGTGAAATAGTGGTTGAGGCGGCCCACCCATCGCTTCCATCTTGGCGCCGCAGTGGCCTGGTCGGCCAACTGGCTGAACGGCGGTAGGGAGGTCACTGAGGCATGCGAGTGAGGGGTCATTGGGGCTGGAGCCTGGGCTGCTGGGTCATCAGCCATGTTGTCGCACTTTGTATCGCTGACCGGTGAGGTCTACTGATCTGGACCGCCGCCAGACTAATACTAGTGCACCCCGAGGGCCTCCTTAGGTGTCTGCGCAGGTGCTGCCCCTTTTATTCTCGCAGGCTGTCTCTTATATTGCACATATGGGATGGAGGTGGATGACCCTTCTGATATATGGGCCGTGGCTGGTCTTCACCCACCACTGGGGGAGGAACACCGAACAGTTTCTTCTGCTGGCAGCTCAATATACCCCTCCTCTAAGGGAACAGTGCTCATTGACGATGGCACGGGCTGATTGCAGTCTCAAAACCCCTCTTGCTGGTATGAAGCTCCCTCCTGGCACGTCAACTGCCTCCTGTGCATGCACATTATCTGGGAGGATCCGGGCCACGCGAGGCCTGCGTGCTGGTCTGGAGCCTGTTTGTCAGCACACGTGCGCGCAGCCTCACCGTCGGATGCGGCGCTCGGCGGGGAATCACACCTCTCCTCCTTCGCGCGCACTCCGGCCGGAGTTGCGCTATGTAGCGGGGGCCGCCGGCACACGCTGGGAGCGGCTCCCGCAACGGGGACAGAAACGGCCTCACCGCCCGACGCGCACCTCCGGGAGCGGGTGCGCATGTCTTCTCGTGACGCCGGCGGTGCAGCGGGATGCAGCAGCTCAATGTCGCACAACAGCAGCGGGGTTCGCAAAGCACCCTCGTTGCCAGTGTAAGGGTGCTGGGACAAGGCTTGCGGCCTAACACTTCGGAGTGCTTAAAGGAAGAACACAACCACTTGTGAATACACTCCGGCCGTAAGGTCACGTGCGACCTTGGCCCCTTTATTTTATACCCTCGGACCGAGCTCGGTCACGAGGGGTGCGTGCGTACGCTAATTCGCATAGGCCGGGTGGCCCTCTACAGGTCCAAGGTGTGTCTTTTGCTCTGCTGAACACAATATTGAGGGGCACTGCAAAGTTCTTTCAGGCATCAATAAAAGTTTCAAGTTAACTCTGATGATTAATGTACATGCTGGAGAGAGAATGGGGTGGCAGATTTTACTCATCGTACGTGTAACATGCATATAAAAGAACAATATTTTATGTGCTTTTTTTTTTATTTATTATTTTAGAACAGTGCAGTTCTTGTGCAGTTCCTAAGATACAGTTGTAATCTAACACAGTGAGCTATGAACTGCCATCAAAGCGCTGCATCCAAACAGCAAGGTACAGGTTAGAAAATTATGTTTTTTCTTAGTCTTTCATTATCCTGATGTTGCTAAAAGAGGTTTGTTTGGGTTGAAATAAATTCTTATTATTAAAGTCAGCCCTAACCACTGTGTTATGTTCTGAATACTGAGTTTGTTCTCCAGACTAAGCACTCTTAAAAGTGCCTTCCAGTATGGATAGCAGGAGAATCCTATACCTTGTAATCCCCTTTCCCTTATGTAACATTTTCAATGAAAGTATGATTCATCTCTCTATATGTGCGTGTGATATAATTTGCTCCAACACCCTACACTGGTAGGATAGGTGCTATAAAATATATGTGCGAGAGCGGCTATGTTGAGATGAGAGGAACTGTTGGAGGTTGGTAGTGAAGGAATCATTGAAGAGACTGAAAAAGATTGTTGGATCTGGGTGAGCAGTCAGGTCATCATGTGCTATGCTTTAAAATCTAATACAGTTGAATATATAATGACAAATATGTTGTAGAATTCACATTTTTCCCCCAAATTTTCTTAGGGCGGGAAACCCCTCTCCTCAAATCCCTGCCCCATTTGTAGTGGTTAGGCTTGCTTGTTGCACTTTCTTTTTTTTTTTTTTTTTTTTTTTCATTTCAAATTATCTTTATTAATTTTCTGAAGAATCATAACAAGAGCTGGTAACAAGGTCTATGCACCGTGCATAGGCTGGCCTGTAAATAATTTGCCAGGGCTGCTTTGGATTCCCAGTCCAGACGTTATGTCATCAGGTGCACTTCTAGCCCTGGCCCACTTGATCTTTATGTCCTTGGCAGAATAAGCAGGGCCAAGAAAAGAGGTGACTTTGGTTGCCATGGATAGCACCTCTGGGCTCATCCCAGTGGTTCACACTGAGCAGCATGCATCACTCCAAGAACCACACTGGATTGCCACTCATTCAAGTACCCAGCACTACAAAGTCTAATGCGGTAACCCAAAGTTCACAGAGGCAGCAAAATGCTGGTCATACCTCAGGCTTTTTTTTCTTTTTTTTTGGTCCTCATAAGACATTGGGAGGTGATGAAGGGGAGTAAAACACTGCCCATTGTGCTGATTTTACAAGGGCACTCTTGGACCAGATGTCCAGGTCTGCCCTTGCCCCCACCACAGCCCACTTGGTACTCAGCAGTCAAAGCAGACATCTCCCTCTTCTGTAAGCACTTGGTATCCAGAGTCCATTGGTATGGTGGATGGAAAGTTAATTCTGAAGGACCAGCATTCCACCTGTTGCTAGAATGCTGGCATGGGCTTTAACTTTTAATTCACAGACAGTCCTTTTAACTGTGCGGTGGTATCTGCATGGACATGCTGCATCGGAGTAGGGAACACCCACGTAAAGCTTGGATCAGCTGGAATGTGTTTCTTAATGTACCATAGAACCATTCTTATTTTTTTCATAATAATAAAAAAAATTGAGAAGCCTTTATTTTGAAACTGCAAAGTTTAAAAACCTATTCAACCTCATGCAGCTGTACAATTGCAGCTGTATGTTTGAAAACAGCACATCCTTGCTCTTTATTAACATGCGGGTTCGCAATTTTGTATCTTAAGTCAAACACAATTTTTACATGGATCCTTTCCTGCTGCCAAAAGATGATAGGGTTCTCAAGCGAAAGGCTGAAGCAGATGATGAGAGAAAAGCTACAATAATAAGGAAATATGATGCCTCTTACTTGCACTTCGGTTTTACCTGCATTGACGTTTCTGGAGAAATAAGGCCACAATGTGTGATTTGTGGTGTCACCTTAGCTGACGACAGTTTGAAACCAACCAAACGAAGGTGTCACTTGTACACAAAAAATGGGTCTCTAACAGGGAAGAGTAGAGATTTGTTTTGCCAGGAAGTTGCAGATGACCCAACAAAAAAACTGCGAAAAGTGTGGCATCCACCCCAGCAAATGCCTTGATAGGCCACATAGGCAAAAACAAGAGACCTTTTACCGAAAGAGAAATGTGATTATGCCAGCAATTCTTGATGTGGCTTAAACAATGCTTGGAACTTGCAACATCCTAAGGATTCTAAAGCTACCCACGGATTGTGGATTCCCCTAGAGGGGAACAAGATATTAGCCAATATATAGCAACATTTTAGGGGCTGACAAAATAGAACTTGCACTTTACCTTGTAACGTTGCCATAACTTTGCTGCTAAGCTTTTATTTACTCTGTTGTGTCGTATTTTAATCCTTTTTAAATTCTACCGCTTGTTTGCACATTTATTATATTTATTTAGAAGTCCTTTGGACATACAGACCTTTCCCACGATACTCCGCTGTTCGGGGGTTCCTCACTTCCGGCTTTTTTCCGGTGTGCCAGCGAGGGGCGCCATTTTGTTTTGGTTGGGCGCTCTCTAGCTTACTGGCCACCGGAGCTACAAAAATGCACGCTGCGCGTTCGCAGGTGTTTAGGGGCTGACAAAATAGAACTGGCACTTTACCTTGTAACGCTGCCATAACTTTGCTGCTAAGCTTTTATTTACTCTGTTGTGTCGTATTTTAATCCTTTTTAAATTCTGCCGCTTGTTTGCACATTTATTATATTTATTTAGAATTCCTTTGGACATACAGACCTTTCCCACGATACTCCGCTGTTCGGGGGTTCCTCACTTCCGGATTTTTTCCGGTGTGCCAGCGAGAGGCACCATTTTCTTTTGGTTGGGCGCTCTCTCGCTTACTGGCCACCGGAGCTACAAAAATGCACGCTGCGCGTTCGCGCCGCTGTCACGCTTAGGGCAAGCCCGTCTGCGCCCGTCAGCGTCCCGTCGGCGGCCGGGGCCAGTTATGCTGTCCCTCAGGTCATTGGTGGGCCACTTTGACGGTGCTTTTCGAGTGAGTCGTTAAAACGTTTAAGGGGAATGAGCTGTGACCACCAGGTCTATCCTAATTTATTGAGGAAGCAAGATTTTGTGTGTTTGGTTTGTGGGTTTCGTCTCTGTGTTGATTTGAACTCCTTGAGTAGGTCCTCGAGGGTGCCTACTATTTCAGCGGCGCTGATAAATGCGCGCTCCCTGAAGAAACATCATTCGGATGTGTTTGAGTTACAGGATGATAATTCTCTGGATCTTCTGTTTATTACGGAGACCTGGTTGGACAGCTCTTCTGATCCAATAGTCCCACTGGCTATGCCTGGGGGTTATAAAATTTGTAGAATGGACCGGCCCAAGGGGAGGAGGGGCGGGGTGGCTGTTATCTCTAAAGTGAAGTGGGAGCTCTGTAAGTGTAACCTTAGTATTTGGAGTGGCTGTGAAACCCTTGATTTTAGTATTCGCTTTTCGGCTCATTTTACGTTGGGGGGCTCTCTGATTTACCGTCCACCAGGCCCGGCAAAATCTTTTCTTCAGGCCTGTGATGAGGCTGTGTCAGCGCGGTCTTTACGTTTCTCTCACTATCTGATTCTTGGAGATTTTAATATTCATCCGGATCAAAGAGATTCTAGGGACACGATAGAGTTCCTTGATACTTTTCAACTAGCGCAGTTTTCCCAATGGGTCACTCAGGCAACCCATCAAGGGGGCCATACTCTTGATCTCATTTTTGCTAATTTCTCTATCAAAGCTAAAGACCCCCTTCCTGTATCTTGGTCGGATCATTTTGTGACCTTTTTTTCATGGGAAATAGCCTTACCGAGCTCTAGGACTGTAGTCTGTCATAAACCTCCTTTTAAGAGAATTGATCCCGCCAAATTTGCTATGGCGTTAGTGGACAGTAGGCTGCCCCTGCCTCAGGACTTGGATGGGAGCCTTGTAGCCTTTTCTAATTGGATTCAGGGCACTATATCTACTATCACCATTCCCACTTCTAGGAGGCGCTCTAGGGAGTCTCCCTCCAAACCATGGTTTACAGCTGAGCTGAAACTTTTGAAGCAGGAATGCAAAAAATTGGAGCGCTCGTGGCGCCTCAGTAAATACTGTCTGGTTGCAAAGGGTATGCTTAGGCAGAGCCAGAAAATCTATTATAAGGCGATCTCCCTAGCTAAAAGGGATTATTATACAGTTCGTATCGACCAGGCTCATAACAACTCAAAAGAGATCTTTGCTATTGTGCAGAGCTTTTTGTCTCCTACAGCACAGATTAGCGCGCGGCCTGCGACGGATGCCTGGTGCGATACATTATCTAATTTTTGGGGGGATAAAATCAGAGGGATACAAGACAATTTTATACGGTCTTGTTCTCAATCGTGTCCACCTTCGACAGAGTCTATTCGGTCTCCCATTTCTGAGGTTATTTCTTCTAATCACTTCCTGGCTAATTTTTTTTCCGGTTGACTTATCTTGTACGATGAGGATTCTGAAGGAACTGAAGTCTGGTTCACCTGCGGACCCCTGCTCTGCAATATTATTGGCATCTGTGGCAGAGGTGGTGAATTCTGAGGTCAAAAGTATCATTAACCATTCCTTGCTAGATGCTAGGGTCCCAAGTGTTTGGAAGCAGGCTAAAATCCTCCCCCTACTGAAGAAATCCACCCTTAATCCCTTGATTCCTGGGAATTATAGGCCCATCTCCCTTCTTCCCAGCCTTGCCAAGGTGTGTGAGAAGATAGTGAACAGACAATTGTCTGAGTTTGTGGAGAGGGAGGGCCCCCTGCATCCGGCTCAGTCGGGCTTTCACTCCTCCTATAGTACAGAAGGATCTTTGGTGGAAGTGACTGAGGCGATTCGGGAGTGTCTCGATGCCGGCGGGAGAGCAGCCTTAGTGCTGCTCGACCTGTCGGCTGCTTTTGATACGGTCCCCCATCCCTTATTGCCTGACAGACTGGCGGAGATTGGTGTTGTAGGTTCAGCCTGGGGTTGGATTAAGTCCTTTTTGGAGGGCCGAGTTCAGCAAGTATGGCTGCCTCCGGCTGCTTCCTCACCTCAGCGGGTCTCATCAGGGGTTCCTCAGGGATCATCCCTTAGCCCCCTTTTGTTTAACATCTATCTTACTCCTCTTGTCATAGTAGCAGAGGGCTTGGGGCCTAAGGTGATCGCCTATGCTGACGATACCCAGTTATTGTTTACTTGGGATAAGAATGAGGATACCGTGGCCCCTGTCCAGTCCTGTTTATCTTCGGTTTTCAAGTGGCTGGCGAAGGCCCAGTTAAAATGCAACGAAGATAAGTCTGAGGTTCTTTTGTTTGGTAACTTCCCCCTTGGGTTTAGAGACACGATCTGGCCAGCTGAGTTTCCACCTCCATTGTCTAATAGCCGTGTTGTAAAGAATCTTGAAGTGTGGTTTGAAGATAATCTTTCTGTCTCTAGTCAAGTTAAGAGACTCGCGGGATGCTGTTTTGGCCTCCTTAGAGTCCTGAGAAGATTCTTCCCACTGCTCCCTCAGGCGGCGAGAGAATCAGTGGTACGTGCGCTCATTCTCTCCCACTTGGACTACGCTAATGTGCTGTATGTGGGGATTCCGACCTATTCCCATAACAAACTCCAAGTGGTGCAGAATGCGTCGGCCCTTCTTCTGGGTGAGATCCCGCCTAGGAATAGTGTGCGAGGTTACATTCGCTCCCTGCACTTGCTTCCGGTGAGGGCGCGAGTGATGTTCAAATCTCTCACTATTGCCCATCGTGCTCTGCATGGTCTAGGGCCATTTTATCTGCAGAAACGGTTCTCCTTTTACGTTCCAGGGAGGATATTGCGCTCCTCACGTTTGGCTGGCTATGGTTCCTTGTTTCCATTGATACCGATTAGGGGGTGCTTCCCTGGCCGTTCTTGCGGCCCGAGCGTGGAATGCGCTACCACTGGCACTTTGCTGTGTGGAAGATCCAGCAGTTTTAAAAAAATTGTTAAAAACTCATCTTTTTGTATGAAGTTCAGGTTATGCTTTGTTTGATTCCCTATGCTCGCGCCGGGACACTCCTTGGAGTAGCTGTGCGCGTTAGAAGTCCAGCTAACATAAAAACATAACATAACATTTTGAGGTTTTGGGGAAAAATGTGAAAAAGTGCTGCAGAAGAAAGAGTCTATTTTTTTTCGCTGCAAATAGTATCAACTAATGAATGAATGAATATTAGATTTATAAAGTGCAAGCTGAGCCCCAGGGCATCAAGGCGCTGCAGGAGAGACAATTTTACAGAAGGTAATATGCTCAAACTAATATCTGTGTAAAGAGCCAGGTCTTCAGAGAGAGGGAATGGGAAGCTTGTCCCTACAGATCATCGGGGAGGGAATTCCACAACCTAGCAGCGGCAATGGAAAAGAGCTCTGCCTCCCCATCTAGCCTTCTTGAACCTTGAAACTATAAGCATATTTCTACTCGCCGATCTAAGCTGCTTGGTAGGAAAATAGCGCTGGAACAGCCCTTTGATGGAGTCAGGGCCTAGGCCATAGAAGGCAGTGTGGGTCAGGCATAGGGTCTTAAACAAAATTCTTCGATCCGAGGGAAGCCAATGCAAAGTAATGAGAGAAGCCGAGACTGAGTGATATTTTGGAAGGTCCATCACCAACCTAGCAGTAGCATTCTGCACCAGCTGCAAACGTCACACCATACTCTTGTTAATGCCGAAATAAAGGGCATTACAATAGTCCAGTCTGGACATCACCAAGGCAATAACTGCCTGCTTTCGTTTGGCAAACTAAAGAAACTGGGAACTTTTCCTGATGATCCCAAAGCACGTGGACACAGTTCTGCTGATCTGCAGACTCGGAGAGAGAGAATTGTCCACTACGACCCGAACATTTTTACCATGTCATACAGGGAATGGACATCAGCTGAGCGGGTCTGGCCACCAGTCGTTAGATCAAATGTTCTGTTGGTTTCCAAAGATCAGGACCGCTGTCTTTTCCCCATTAAGTCTAAGATAGTTTTTGACCATCCAGGAGGAGACTTCCTGCATACAACTTTTAAAATTTGTAGCAGATTCCCTGATGCTGTGGGTAATGGACACCATCATTTGTGTGTATAATTCCAAAGGATCTTACAACCTTAGCCAGCAGGGAAACATAAATGTTAAAAAGGGTCGGGCTCAAAGAGGAGCCCTGCGGAACTCCACATAACAGAGGACTATGAGCTGAGTGGAATTGGCCCATTTTCACTATCTGTACCCGATCACTGAGGAAGGAGGTAAGTAGCTTGAGGGCAGTGCCCCCGATCCCTAGCTCCTTGAGCCGTTCCACCAACCTCAAAGGAGACAGGCTATCGAAGGCTGTGGTGAGGACAAGAAGAATCAGCAGCGTAGTATGCCCAGTGTCGACCTGAACCCGGATGTTATTAAATACCGCAGTTAACGCTGTCTCCGTACTGTGATAGCTTCTAAAGCCATGTTGCAAACTATCAAGCAACTGATAATCCTTTAGATAAGCGCAAAGGTGAGAATTTAAGTGTTTCTCCAGAATTTTGGCTAGGACTGGTAGCAGGGAGATTGGGCGATAATTCTTTAGTTCCACTGGGTCCAGGGAAGGCTTTTTTTAAAGTGGTTTGACCACTGCAGTCTTCCAAGAGGTGGGGTACTGCCCCGCGGAAATGGCTGCATTGAGTACTGCAGTAAGGTGGGGAACAATAACTTCTCTTCCTGTTTTTAACACCTTCCGAGAGCATGAGTCCAGTAGGGACCCAGATGTAATTCCCCCTAATGGGAGGTCCGTGATTACTGGAGCCATATGAGGGAAGGTAAGTAGCCTCTGTAACTCCTCCATGGTTACCGTATCATTCAGATGGAGGTGGGACAGATTGGGAGGAGCAGATAAGGCAATTTCAGCATTGGAAGTTTCCAACGAGGAATATATATCTGTGATTTTAGTGCGGAAAAAATCAGCCATTCTGTCACAAAGCTCTTGAGAGAAATCCGTCAGGTCGGAGACAGGGGGGGGGGAGATAAGAGAGTTCATGACATTAAAGAGTTCTCTAGGTGATTTAAGGGATTCCGTAACCTTTAAATAGTATGAACCTTTTTCCTCAATAATAGCTGTTTTATATTCCCTCAATCGCTGTTTGTGAAGCTCTCTACCCACCATCCCCAGGTCTAGATGCCATATCCTTTCCTGCCTACGGCATGATTGCCTCAGTTTTCTGAGTTTATCAGAGAACCATGGAGCAGAGGGATTTTTCCTCGCTGCATAGTGATCCTTAATGGGCGCTAATTATCCAAGGCTGCTATAAGCCACTTAGAGCAGGGGTCTTCAAACTGTGGGGCGCGACCCCAAGGGGGGGCGTGGAGCGATCCAAAGGGGGTCGCGCATTCCCAAGCACACTTCTGCTGAGGCCCAAGGAATTCAGCCCCCTTTCATCCTGTGTCTCAGCCCGGGCTGCTGCAGTGCAACTCGAGGTGCTGGAGGCTCAGCTGGGCAGTGTCTGGAGTCTTATCTCCGGCACGCCCGTCCGAGTTTTTCACAGGTCTTTAAAGACCATTTGAATATTTGCATGCCTTTGTGAACCGGTTACAAAGGCTTAGTGTCCCCCCCTCCTTCCAGTACCCCCTGGTTCCTCACTCTGCCTATTCCTTACATTTGTATTTTAGATTTACTGCTGTAGTGTGAGAATGCATTTAATAAAAAGGAATATAAAGTAGGGTTCCCAAAAGAAAAATGCGAGCCATGTGTTATTTAAAGAGCCTACAAAGACCTTCTCTTGACACCAAATAGACTTCTAAATAAAAAAGTATGTATTCATTCGTTATGTGAGTTTTCTGTCTTTGTTCTCTTTAATTATCAGTCATGGATCATTGCGGCAGCCCTAGAACAGAATTAAAAGTGCTTTCTATTTATATTTGCTGTTCAAAGTATGCACAGATACGTGCTTAAAATACTGTTTTAGTTGATTGCTTATTTTTGTACCAACTGGGCCATCAAAATAATCTGCTGGCTACCCTAACCATAGGACTGGACATTTGTTGCAGGATCAGCACATTATTTATTTCCTCCACCCTCGATCCCAGATTGATGCCATAATAACAATAGTTTAACTTAGATCTTAAACCCTACGCTGCCTCCAATAACATGCTGAGTTACTTCAAGTGCCTGAGAATAAACCCTGCATTTAGACAACTCACTCATCATTCTTGCCCTTCTCTTTCACGCTTACCCTGCACTCACTGCATTCACAGTGCACTCACACTGATTACCATGCACTCACACCATTCACCTGCTCACCCTGCACTCACAGTGATCACTTTGCACTCACAATGCACTTGCGCTGTTCACCCTATACCTCACCCTGCAGTCACACAAGCACACTACTCACCCTACACTCATGTTACACTTCACTCACCTGTCCCCCTCACTGCTCAATATGCAACTCACTCAAACAAGCCCATCAGCAATCATACATTCATTCGTCCCATTCTGAACTTGCATCCACACTCAAATTCATACGGCCACCTCACTCACCCTGCAGTCACTCCTCTCACCTTACTCTCACACTGTTGCATCTCTCACCGTGCACTCACATGGGCACTCTTGTCACCCACACAGTGCAGAGGGTTAATGTGCCTGCTACAAAAAATATGTACCATGCCGATCACAGAAATGAGTGTGACTAAAGTATGAGTAGCACTATAAAAAATGAAATGTTTGTCAGAAAGCTGCTATAGAGAGATGAAGTGCATTGTTGGTGAGTGGTAGTGAGGGAATTCATGGAGAAGAAGGAAACGGGGGTGGGGCACCAAAAAAGACTGTTTCACAGTGTGTAACCAGTGTTAGGGCCTGCCGTGGCTAGGAGTGTTAGCCCCCACCCCCGAAGTTCTGGTCTAGTGGCTCTCCTGCTTCTCCCTATTATTATTATTTACATTTGTAGTGCGCTACTGTTACCAAAAGATGTCCTGCGGCTAATAACCATCTGCTGCCGGAAGGACAATGAGAAACACACAGAAGGAGAAGGAGAACCAGCCAAATGGGGTGACCTACAGAGCATAGAGTCAGGTTTTTATATCTTCCTAAAGGATAATAGATTCTTGGTGGAGTGAAGCAAAGGAGAGTGCAAGTTCTATAACTGCGCTGCCTGCACCAAAACAGTGCGACAGACAACTCATGCCTTCTTGAATTAGGGAACAAAAAGCAGATTGGCACAGGCCGAGAGGAGCATAGGGGCCCGACCCGTATGCTTGGTGAGGAGCGATGAAAGAGGACAGCAAGGGAGTGAGAGAGTTAGATTGAAGAGGTCAGGGATGAGGAGAAATGTGAAGTGCCGAAGAGAAGTGTGGACACGCAAAAAGTGAGTGTGAGCCAAAGGTGAGTGCTTCTGTTAGAACAAAGGGTAGATGTGAAAGATGAATGGGGGGACTGGAGAGGTGTAAGATACAAATATACAAAAATTTGAATGTAGAGACGAGGTGAATGAGAAGTGCTGAGGGGCACGGGAGGTGACGGGCCAGAGAGGCCATGAGATAAATGCGAGAGACTGTTCGAGATGAGGGCAGTGAAAAGACAGAATGGCAAGAGGCGATTAAAGGTGAAGTGAGAGGTTGTATGGGGAGAGTTCAGAAGTTGTAAAAAGGGGTGAAAGAAAATGGCCTGCAAAGTGAGAGAGGGATCCAGGTTTGGGAGAGGAGAGAGGGATGGAAGGGAGGGAGTGAGTGAGTGAGAGGAAAGCTGCATGGATAAACTGCCTAACTCTGCACAAAACCGCCAGGGTTTTAAGGGACCCCTGCTTCTCCCGGCCCGGGCCAGGTAAGCTTCTAATGTGGCAGCACGTATTCCTGCGGAGTGGAAGCCCCTACACAAAGGTTGACTAGAAATCTTTCTGATTTTAATTGCTGTACTTTGGTTATAAACAGGTACTGATGGGGTGGAACCTTTCCTCTGTGTTACTGTGTGCAAAAAATGTATTTCATAATAATGAAGCAATGCTATCCCAAAATACGCTGCATCACATAACATCATTTACATTTTCTTCCCACACAATTTAGTCAAGCCTGTCGTGTAATTTGGTCCTCACCTGCCTCATAATTCCAGTAGCCCTGCCTACAGGTTTAGACATTTTTGTCAGGAGGGGGTCCTTACACCTCAAAATGTTGACAAGGGGGTCTCTGTATCCAAAAGTTTGAAGACCTCTGACTTAGAGAGTTCAGCTGCCTCTAGATGAGCATCCAGGTGCGTGGAAAGCTGATAATTTTTTAAAACATTAGAAAGAGCCTCCTTATTAATAAGGCTGAGATTCTCTTTTCCTACATTATCCTTTTGTTAGCTGGGACAATACCTGATACCGAGGTCTGAAAATGAAAAGGGATGGCATAATGATCTGACTAGGAGAGGGGTATAGGCTCTCCCACCTTGATGCGCGAATCATTTGAAAATATGCCATCTAATATATGTTCTGCCACATGGCTCAAGACCAAATAAAGGAAGCCACAGCAGCCCGGGGCTTCCAGGAGACTTTGAGAATCTTTACATAAAGCTTTCCAGATGGAAATTAAAGTCACCCAGAAGTGTGAGACTAGGTCTTGCCAGGTAAGGTTCTAAAAGATTGCTAAAGTCCTGGCTAAAGGATGATCTGGCTCCGGGTTGCCGGTAAGAAAGAACCCCGGAGAAACTTTCAGTAAGGTGAGTTTTTATTGAAAAATATAGTGCCTGGTACAGGTCAAAGGATGTGTTGAGTGGCTCGGTGCAACAAGAATAGACATCCTTATAAAGGATGCCCAGCCCCCCTCCCATTCTGACCACCCTATGCAATCTAGCTAGACTATATCCGGGAGGGATTGCTTCTGCGAGAGCAGGTCCAGAGCAGTCCCTTGCCCAAGTCTCTGTGATGAATATCCAGTCTGGTTTACGAAGTGAGACAAAATAACTAAAAGCAATCTTGTTCTTAATCAGGGATCTAGTGTTAATAAGATAGCCCAAAAGTGTATGCTCACGGGAGGGGGAGGAGGGGAGTAGATACGTTATTCTCTGTAGTGGTGCTAGCATCGCCTACCTGAGTCAAACCAAAACTACAGGAGGTACAGGCATAAGGCTGTTTCCCAACTAGGACCTGGTGATCCACAGTGTGATATCGAGGGAATCCCACCCTCTGTAAGTCTAGAAGTTGTTCCCTAGTATAATTAAAATGTTTGAGTCTGTTCTAGCAGAAATAAGGCAGCATACCTGGCACTCAGTGCGGACTTGGCTGGGACGGGCGTGCCTTTGGCACGCCCCTGCGCACATCCGCTGCGCGACGAGGATAACATGCACCTTATGTAGTTAGCACTGGAGCGCTAAACGTCCAGCTCCACCCCCAGCAAGCCGGAATCGAAGTCTTCGTGCCATCAGCACCCTCCACAACAATCAGGAAAACCTGTGGTGGGGTGGAGGATGCCTAATTGCCGCAAAGAATTCCAATGGTTGAATAAAAGTAAATGCGGTAGCAAGTAGGCAACGCACTTTAAAGTGCAATGTGCAAGAAGATCAGCAACGAGTCTTAGCAGAAGTGGGTAAAAAGAGTTAAAAATTCAATGAATAGTATTAAAATGAATAGAGGTCAGTAAAACAATTTCAACACACCAGTTTCAGCATATAGCTTGTGTCTGCACGCGTCTGCAGCGTGACGAGGATGACATGCGCCTTATGTAGGTAGCACTGGAGCGCTAACTGTCCAGCTCCACCCCCAGCAAGCCAGAAACGAAGTCTTCGCGCCACCAGCACCCTCCACAACAATCGGGAAAACCCATGGTGGACCAGGGTGCGCGACGGAGGACACCTAATTGCCGCAAAAGATTCCAATGACCGAATAAAAGTAAATGCGGTAGCAAGTAGGCAACGCACTTTGAAGTGCAATGTGCAAGAAGATCAACAACGAGGCTTAACAGAAGTGGGTAAAAAGGGTTTCAAATTACAATCAATAGTATTAAAACGAATAGAGGTCAGTAAAACAATTTCAACAAATCAGTTTCAGCATATAGCTTGTGTCTGCGTGCGTCCACAGGATTTGTGGTGCTAAAATCTACATACTTTTTGCATTTTACTGGGAAATAGCCTATTTTTGTGCTTCCAACTGCCTTCAAGTTAGTGGTAGTAATGGGTGTGAACCTTATAATGGATCCTGTAAAGCTATATATTTCTGAAAAGTAGACACATTTCTGAATTCAGCAAGGAGTCATTTGTGTAGATCCTTTAAGGTTTTCATATAGAAACTAACAGTTGAAATCAAAATAATATGGAAACTAAGTTGAAGAAAACAGCCGTTTGTGCCTACATTTGTACGTGTAACTTCTTCTAAGTGTAGCAGATTTTTTAAAGAAATATACTTTACATCTGCTGGACCCTTCTGGTTGCGGTGATATAAAGGACTTGTAGGTTCACCAACAACCTGAGCCCCCAGAGCCAATAACTGAGCTGGGTCTTGCAATGGTTTTTTAATTGTGTACTGGGTATACAGCAATTTATTTGGTAAAATATAAAGTTTGAAAAATAGATATTGAGGAAACCTATGAATTTCCAGAATGGGAGCAAAATATGGAGTTTAGAAGTAATGGTTATTTGCACATCTGAATGTGTGGGCACCCATACTAACAGGTGAATTAAAGGGCAATTTTCAAGATTGGAGAATTGAAGAACGGTGCACCAGAATGAAGTCAAAATAGATCTGGATGTATTCCAAAATATATATTCATTTATTTATGACTCTTAAGTTTAAAGTTTGGACATCAGCCAACGCGTTTCGTTCCAAAGAGAACTTCGTCAGGGCAAAAATCATACGGTAATTTCAACGTCCCACTGAATTCCAATAGTCAGATTACGGGACAAATTGTGCGTACGTCAACATTGACGAGGACCCTTGGCAATTACTTAACACTTGGATTATCTTATATTCTGATGAGATTTTAGTTGTGGAACACGAAGGACCTGGTTTTTATTCTTCTACTAGAATTGACAAAATTAGAATTCAGTGGGACGTTGAAATTACCATATGATTTTTGCCCTGACGAAGTTCCCTTTGGAACGAAACGCGTTGGCTGATGTCCAAATTTTAAACTTGAGTCATAAATAAATGAATATATATTTTGGAATACATCCGGATCTATTTTGACTTCATTCTGGTGCACCGTCCTTCAATTCTCGAATCCTCTTATCTGGTTTTCCAGTGGAGTATAAGTGCGGCACACACTGGATGAGATTGCACAACATATTTAATTATTTACCTAAGAAGCTGAGGTGTAGACCTTGGTCAGCCGCATTTTGGTCTTTCTACTGGGCAATTTTCAAGATGACTTATTTTTTTATACTCTTGTTCTACTATTCTCTGCTCCCCTAAGTCTCATAATAAAAATGGTACCTCACTTGTTTGGGTAGGACAAGAGCCCGCGACAGGAAATGGCCCAAAACACAACGCGGATACATCACATTTTTCAAGTGAAAACTGACCCTTTCTTTGCAATGTGCGTAGGTGTGGATTTTTGAACCTAGCTCAGCCAGCACCTAGGGAAACCTAGCAAATCTGTAAATGTTTTAAAACTAGGCTCCCGGGGGAGCGCATGATGCAGTGACATGCGTGGCTCTCACCAGGTTTTGTTAGCCAGAATCCCTTGCAAACCTCAAACTTTGTAAAAACAAACACATTTTCGTCACGTCTCTGTGATGGAAAGTTCTGGAATCTGTGGGGAGCCACAAACTTCCACCAACTCAGCATTTCCCCAAGTCTTTTGATACAAATTATACATCACTTGTGTGAGTAGGTCTAGTGCCCGTGACCGGAAATGGCTCAAAACGCAACGTGGACACATCACATTTTTCCTGAAAAGAATTACCTTTTTTTTCTTCAATGTGCTTAGCTGTGGATTTTGAGCCCTAGCTCAGCCGACACCTATGGAAACTCAGCAAACCTGTATATTTTGGAAACTAGACACCCACGGGAACCAAGGATTGGGTGACTTGTGTGACTCTCATCAGGTTCTGTTACCCAGAATCCCTTGCAAGCCTCAAACTCTGTAAAAAAAAACATTTTCCTCATATTTCAGTGATGGAAAGTTCTGGAATCTGCAGAAATCCACAAACTTCTACACACCCAGCATTTCCCCAAGTCTCCCGATAAAAATAGTACCTCACATGTGTGTATAGACCTAGTGTCCGCAACAGGAAATGGCCTACAGCGTACTGTGGACACTACAATATAATCGATCACAAAAAAGACTTCATTTTGCAAGGGGGGCACCTTCGTTTTTGGTCCTGGCCTTGGCAGGCATCTAGGAAAACCTGCCAAACCCAGACATTTCTGAAAACCTAACACCTGGGGGAGTACAGGGAGGTGTGTCTTGCATAGATCCCCCAATGTTTTCCTACCTAGAATCCGCTACAAACCTCAAATTTTGCTAAAGACTTTACAGGAGCCTCCTTTGCAAAAACAGTTTGTTTTGTGATAGATAGGTGGGCACCTGGTTTTTTCTTCCAGGACTTCCAGCCAAGTGCTAGTTCACACACACCGCTACCAAGCGCTAGTCCACACACACAGCACAGCCAAGCAGAAGTCCACACATACTGCTATCTAAATGCCAGCACACAGACGGTCAAACACCAGTACATACCGACCATCAGCTGAACTCCAGTTCACACACACATACACACAAACTTTCACTGCTATCTAGTGGTTTTCTGCCCACTTTGGGGGCAGATGAGCCTAAACCTATCACTGATCTGCCCCCAGAAACAGCAAAAAGGTGTGCCTAAAAAAAAAGGGGGATTGACCCTTTTCTATCGGACCACTCCCTGACATACCCATAAACAAATCCCTGCAGACTAGTGGTCTTTCTGCCCCCACCCTGGGGGAGGAGCAGATCGGGTATAATAACCACCATCTGCCCCCAGTTGGCCATAAATAATGAGCCTATTTTTTAGGGGTTGGGGCATCAGAATGCCCATTCGGGGCATACCCACATCTACAAAAAGTAAATAAGTCCCTGGTGTCTACTGGGCTTTCTGTCCCCCAGGAGAGCAGATTGGGGGCTGTTGCCCATATCTGCCCCCCAGAGGGGGCATTAAGACCGTGCCAATATTTTTTTTTGGGGGGGTGGCGGCATCAGCATGCCCCACCCCTGCACAAGGAATAAAACAGTGCCTAGTGGGCTTTCTGCCCCTCCTGGTATCAGATCATGGTCTATTGCCATGATATGCTCCCCAGGGGATGCAGAAAATAGTGGGGGCATTGGAATGTCCATTTTTGGCAGCCCCATCCCTCTTTTATAAAAAAACAAAAACAAAAAAAAAACCTGGAGTCTAGTGGGTTTTCTGCCCCTCCTTTGGGGTAGATTTGGTGTAATAAGCCCCATTTGGCCCTTGAGGGGGCAGAAAGACTGTCCCTTTTGTGTTTGGGGGTAGGGGCAGCCCCTACGCATCAAAAAATATTTCCTGGTTACTAGTGGGCTTTCCCCCATCTCCCCCATGGAGGGGAAGAAAGATTGTTATTATTAGGGTCTGGGCAGGGATAATGGCATGACCATTATGGCCAGCCCCCACCTCTATGTTTAAAAAAAAAAAAAAAGAATCTCTTGTGCCTAGTGTGTTTTCTGCCTCGCCCTGAGGGGCAGATCGGGAGCCCCTTTTCTGCCCTTCTGTACAAAGACTGAATATGCCCATTGAAATACAGGGGGAACAAAGGCTGTTGCCCAATGGGCCGCTCCCCCTCTGTGGTGTCTAGTGGTAGATCCCTGTGTCATTATCCAGTTGTCCTGTTCCACCGCTCGTTCCTGTCATTGTCCCTAGTGTGGCCCCCTCCCATATTAAGACATTACTTGGGGTAGGAATTCTCTAATAGCAATGGTAGTGTACACGCAAGTAGGTCTATGTTTTTTTTCACTAGTGCTTTTGTTGCCCCTATGATGGCTCTTGACTTTTAGAGAAAAGAACAAGCTCTTACAAGACTTTCATGTATTTACACGAGTTATTGTACAGGCCAATGATTTCTTACACTGGCAGTAATTGCTGATGACTCACTAATTGTTTCCTGCCAGTAATTGCTGATGATTGACTGATTGTTGATGGCTCACTGATTACTTTTCTGCTGGTAATTACTGATGAGTCGCTGATTGGTTCCTGCCTCCCCAATCTAATTTCCGATGACTCATCAACACCACACTTCCTACTTGCTATCTATTTAAGCCCTCCCAGGCATGGCCTCCTCGATCAAACCCACTCACCTTAGCTCTGGACTTCTCCTGCTGTGAATCCTGCTTACCTCCTCGCAGCAGCTCCAGCTCTTCTCATCGCAGCAACTTGTGTTGTCTTGCTTGTCCCCCAGCCCAGCTCAGCATCTCCTAGGCCCCCATAGCAACCACTCAAATCTCAGACCTTCTTCCATCTGCACTCCTCGTCCCCAAGCGGACTCAATCTTCCTACGAAGACAAAGGAGGATAGAAAAACAAGAAAAACTCACCACAGAACCGCCACCTGATATTAAGATCTCAAACAGCGTTCATGTAAACCAATTCCTTTACTAAAGGCAGGCGCAATAAGAACAGTGCAAACATTTGAAATATTGTAACAAAAGACGCAAAAGGATAGTTCATGAGTTTGGGGAATTGTAATTAAACTGTAAGAAGCAGATAGATGAAAAGACACAAGTATATTTTGCGTCTTGCTTACACTCCTGAAGGAGCTTATTTTTCAGATTTATTTTGAAAAATACATTTTTATACTCGATAGACAAATCTCCATCTAAGGATTTGTTAAAACAGTGTCATTGTAAATATAAAGAGCTCTGGATACAACAAGACCCAAGTTGGACTTGGACCAAGTCTGAACCTTTTGCTAAAACAGCTAAAAGAACCCTGTTTCACATTTGGCAATGACATCCCCAAGGACTGTTTTGAAAGTAATCAATTATCCAGTTATCAAAAAGTAATTACTCAATATCTGTTTTCGTTTAACAATTGTGTATTAACATAACTTGTTCTTTCCAGTGGTCAAGAGCATCATCCTCCAGCCAAGACAGTCCAGTGTCCTGAGAGACGTGAGCGAGCTTGTGTGGTCTGTTTCTTCGTCTGTCTCTCATTCTTATTCCCCCTTTCCCTTGGGAATTTTCACTGAGGCCGTGTGAATACCAATCATTTCTACCAAGGAAAGGTCCTCACCGGGAGTCGGATTCCATCGTCACCACATCGGAACTTCCCAGTGTTCAGGTGAGTGGCTCATGACACCCTGCTTGGGGGATCACCCTCCTGCAGCAACCCCCCTGCAACGATCCCAAAGCAGGGATCCAGTAGGGGGATTCTCTCCTTTCCAACAATACCTCTCCCGTGTGTTTCAGGGCTCAGGAGGCTGAGATAGCTCCACAAGCAGTAAAGCAGTGAACGTAAAAGTAAAATGAGCCGATCGGCTAATCTCACTTTCACTTTCAATGTAATTACGTCAGCCGCCATGTGAGCGATCGTCATTACATTGAAAGAAAAATGTCTCGGGAGGTTGGGGAAGTTCTTCCCCAGCTCCCGAGGCTAAAAAATAAAGAAGGGACATCCCTCTGCTGTTTACAGCAGCGGGATTTGGTGTTCATGTGCAGAGGATGGAATGGTTCCATCCTCAGCCCACGAGCACCGTGGCGCAGGACAGAATCATTTCCTCCTGTGCACTGAGCAGGTTAATAGAAGGTGTCATAGTTAATGTTATGATTTCTATAATCATTAGTGAATGTGCAGCGTAGCTTGCTGAATTTGTGAAGTAAAAGTATGATGCTGTTATATATATATACATTTCTTTATTCGGCTTTGCACATTGGAAAACCATAAAAGCAACAATTAATAGTACATTTTCACACAGAAAAATCAACTTATAAAATAGAGTTTCAAAACACACAAGAATTAATATTCTAAAATCATAGAATCAAATTATTTCATTCTAGAATGAATGTGGTTTTTACAAATTTTTCCTGTGCTTCATAATTGATTTTAAAAAGTTAAGAACATGATAGCAAACCGATTCAGATTCCAACAGTTGAAGGCGTAACATTGCAGGGCGACATTCTCTGAGACCCCAACGCCTTAATAGTGGTAGTAGCCATATTTTCCGGTGTGGATGATGGAATTTACAAAACAATATTGTGTGTAAATTGGACTGTATTGATTCCTCATCACAGGGACAAACAGTGAGACTTAATTCCCACCTATTTCTCTCGGGGAAAGCTACTAATCTGTAGAAGAAATCCAATCTGAATCTTGTCAGTAGCATTCTATCATATGTACTGATTTGAAGTGTTAGATAAGGGTGGATGGAGGAGGTGGTCTGAATACTGTTAGCATGGAGGACCGAGGATTTTGTTGAATCAGAAATCAGCCTCAAGGACTCTAGATGACTCAGAGCCAGTAGTTTCAACTCTCTCTTTGGTAGATCAATAATATCTTCAGGTTCAAGATAATATTTCTCCATACCAAGATCTTTAAAAAAGTGTCTAACATACCGGAGCCAGGTTATCTTTTTTGATTGATCAAGAGCCATTGAATCCACCACGATTGCCTGTGTCAACGCATTCTTGTCAGAGATCCAAATGCGGCACCAAAGCAGTAGTGGTTGGATCATTATTAGGTCCTTTAAATACTGAATTCCCAGTTCCAAGTGGGATGCGTAAATTGATGTGTGTCTTGGTGTTGCTAGAAGGAATCTGAGGAAAGTATTTTCTGCCACCTGAAGGGCGCTAACGTCTACATGTCCCCAGACCCCTGCCCCATATAGCGCTATAGCCTGACACTTTGCGCTATAAATTTTCAAAAGCTCCATCGGTGCCCTCCTCCCCAGTCTCTGAGAGAAGCCCATCAGGGCTACTGTGGCTCTTTTAAAAAGATGACACCTAGCTTCTACAGCTGGCCGCCAATTCAGCCTTTCGTCAATCATGATACCCAAATACGGGTACTGGGCAGTTGCCTCAAGTTTTTGGTTTTTGGGATAAATATCGTTTGCTCGTTTTTTCCCACTGCCTGCTACCATGACAAACGTTTTTTTTACATTCACGAGTAGGTCCAGACCACCCATAAAATCCACGTATATGTTCAGGGAGGTCTGTAATTCGCGTGGGGTACGCGCCAAAATGACCGCGTCATCTGCATAAAGCAAAGCGGGAATCAGGCGCTGTTTTACCCGTGGGAGATCCAAGCCCCCCCTCAACATCGCTTCTTCCAGACCATTAGTGTACAAAGAAAAAAGAAAGGGGGCCAGGACGCACCCTTGCCTGACTCCACGCTCCACTCCAAAAGACGCTGTCAGCTCCCCCTTCACGCCATAGCGCACCCTCGCGAGGCTTTGGAATAAAGCTCTCTTAGAAAGTCTAAGAGGGGGGGCCCACGCCCATTTGTCTCAAGACCATCCAGAGTTTAGCATGTGACACGCAGTCAAAGGCGGCGGACAGGTCTACATACACCATGTAGACCGTGTCCTTCTTTGCTTGAATATATTTGCCCATTATTGAACTAAGATTAAGGGCCTGCTCCACAATTCCAAAACCCTCCCGAAATCCAAATTGGAGATCAGAAATAATGCCTCCCTTTTCAGCCCACTGCCGTAGTCGCTCTAGCACAACCCTGCCAATGACTTTGCCCAGAGAATCCAGTAATGAGATGGGGCGATAGCATTTGGGGTCTTGACGGTCCCCCTTTTTAAAAATTGGGACCATAATAGACTTGGTCCAGGATTTTATCAGACCCACTTTTGCGGCTGCGGTACACACTCTGGTGAGAATGGGGGCTCAGAGATCCTGATTACATTTAAAAAGATCCACTGGGACCCCATCTGGGCCTGGGGCTTTACCGTTTTTACTTAATTCCAGTGCCACCAATACCTCAGAGATGTCAAAGTACAATGATATTGGATATTCAACTGTTGGATAAATAATATCTGTTCCAACTGGATTTGCTGTGTTTTTAAAAATTTTGGCAAAATGGGAGACCCACATGTCTTCCTCTATGGCCACTTCTATCTTGGGACTGTTATTGTCTGATAGATAGGGGGATTTAACTGTTCGCCAGAAGGCCTCACTGTTTTTAGAGACAGCACTAGTGTGCAGATCATCCCATAATTTCTGTTTTAATTCTTGTATTATTTTTTTACGTGCCTGTCCGTATTGCTGTCTAAGGAGATGGATCTGTTCCGAATCTCTGTCTGGTTTATTTAGGGCCACTTTTAATTTAGTTAGAGCCGCTGTACAGCTATGATTGAACCACCCTCTGGTAGTCGAATTCGAATTCGGTAATTTAACTGCTAGAAGTCCCTTAATTTTCTCCAATATTTGTGAGAAATTTTTTAGGACTTCTTCATCCGTTACTGATAGGTCCAGGCATTTAGTTATGTTTGAATATGCCTCCTTTACCAATTTGTCAGTAATTACAACAGGATTGATCTTCTCCCACTTTAAGGTATATCCATTTTGCTTGCCTAGCTCCAGTTTATTCTGGGCAAGAGTTTTAGTTATGACGGCTGTTAGGGGTTGAGAGTTAAATAAATGAAGATCCATTCTCAAGGCAGAGTGATCGCTTAATGTGTTAGTCAGGACCTCAAAGGAGCTGGCTCTGCACAACAATCCAGGCGACAGAAGGATAAAGTCGACTGTAGTTTTGCAACCCCTTCCCACATAGGTTGGTTGCAAAAAATGTGAGCCTCCACTTGGCTCATTTGCTATTGAAAGTTCCAGAACGGATAGTACATTATTCATAGCAATCCCAACCTTAGTGTGGGCAAAATGCATGAGGGGAGCATCATGTTCGTCGACTATCCCACAACAATTTTTTCCATTTTGTGGGCATGGATGCAGATTAAAATCTCCTCCCCATAGAAGATGAACCACCCCTTTTCTTGCCTTAGTTTGAAAATGATGGATTAATTTCGCCTGAATGTTAAGGAGAAGAGTCAAAAATTGATCCTCCTCTAGGTTATAGTAGAGATTGAGCACAAGGATAGACTCTTTCTTTTTAAAAGAGAGAGAGAAAGTAATTGAAAATTCGAATCATAATCAACCATAGAAGCTTTTAGATGGTTCAAGGTATTTGCAATATACGTAGTCAGCGCTCCCTTGGGTCTACCTACACCACTGCCCAGAGCTGGGACAAAATAAGTTTTATAACCCAAAAGGTGGAGCTCCGTGGTAGACCACGTCTCCTGTAGACAGATGATATTACCCCGCTCCAAGAAGTTCAAAGCAGTCCCGTCCTCAATTTTGGGGCAAAGGCCCGCAACATTCCGGGATAGGATAGATAAGGGCTGTAGTTCTGTATTAATCGCCAGAGATTCGTCTGCCGCAGCAATGATTTTTACTTTGGGCGCTAAATGGGGTGGCTTAGGGTTAATAGGTTCGGTCGCCGTTGATGGTCAATCGACCATTTCAAGGCCACTAAACCTATTCATCGTCGGGATAGTAAACCAAGGGTCCCTACGAGGCAGCTCTCTATAAGCCCTCCTCTGTATGTTCTGACCCCATTCGTCCCAACCTCCTCCCTGATGACGTGTCCCCACTGTATATCAAGAACTGTCATGGTCGTGGTGACGAGGGCCCGCTATTTGTCTTGGGTTGCCATTTTCACTATAACGAGAAGCTACTACTTCCCGGAGGCTATCATAGTCATTAAAAGGATTATTACGATGTTGAGAAGGATAAAAAAAGGAGAGTCGCTTGGTGCCTATACCTCCTTTTGGGCTCGAGTGCTCCCAAGAGCAGATATGGTTTACCACTCGAGGGTCATCCAATGTAATCACAATGCAATCTCCTGATATTAATTTTCTGCCATTTCCTACCCAGGGGATCCTACGAGCCATCAAGATCTTACATGACCGAGTTGGTGGAATAGGACGATTAATGTTTAGCCAATATCGTACTTTATTTAGCAAAGACCACGTCAGTTCTACGTTGTGTTCCACCAGCTCGGGCACGCCTGTCATTACAACTACAAAAGGGCATGCTTCCGGTGGCAAATCGACAGTAAGTCTAGCTTTAGGAGGTCCCCCGGGGCCCCCCTCGTTGGATACTGGGGCCGGAGTTTTTAGAACAGGTGTTTTTGAAACCCGAGTTTTGGGCAAAGATTTTTTTCAGGTTCCAGGGTTGTGGGCACCGGTGTTGTTTCTAACGGAGGATTACCCTGGGATAAGGTTATGGCAACGCTAGTGGAAGTTTTTGCTGCCCTGTTGGTATTTAGTATTTCACAGGGTATTGATTTAGGTGTTACATCTAGGGATGTAGGTGCATTCATTTGTAAAGCTGCGGGCTTAAAAAAAGTCTGTTTCTTACCCCCCGTTTTTTGGGCCCCCGACACTTGCTTCAACTTTGAGAGGTTTATACACTTAGTTAGCTGGATCTCTATCTGTAATAATCTAGCTTCTACTGGAGCGAGAGAAGTTTTCAGTAGATCTGCGATATTATTTAACAATTGCGTGTTATTGCTATTGGTTATTTCCTTTGTAAAATGTAATTGAGAGGGAGATTCCAGGCAAATGGAGTCTGAGGTATGGTGTACGGAATGATTAATAAACGTAGAATCTACAGCCTGTTCGTCTCCAGAGGGTGCGTTCTCTTTCCTACTATGCGTGTCGCTACTCTCATTGGGGATGGAATTTTTCGCCTTTTTCTTTCTTTTCTTTATAGCGCCCTCCCTCCTCCCCATTGCTTGCCTTATTTCATCCGGTGTAATTTGGGGAGCCAGTTCTGGCGACCTTTCTAAGTCTGAACTTATCTGGAGATCAGAAAGCTGGGAGGCCGACAGGTCCACGTTGTTTGGTAGACTACGCCTACCCTCACAAAGCGCCCTTCGCCCAGAATTATTTTCTTTTACGGGGGATCTTGCGTCTGCTAGTTTACCCATGGAGGATCTTTTGGCAAGTGCTAAATCCAGGGACACCCTATCATCCATCAGACTGATGGTTTGGTCAATGAATGTGTTAGCCTTGGTAATAAAGTCGTCCATGGGACCTAGAAGCTTGCCCCCACCCCCCAATAGTTAGCACCATAATTCCTATTATATCAATGCAAAGATTTAAGGACTTATCAAGCAAATAATCAGTAGGGCTATGAATTTAAAATCACAGAAGTCTAATAACAATAGAGAATCAATACGTGCAAATTTCTATGAGTCCCGAAACAAATTGAAAATGGAGGGATGGCCCGGTCCGTTCTCTCCGGTCCTCGAACGGCCTCAAACGGCCCGCCCTTTGCCCGGGCTTAGCCCCGGGCACACCCGCGCGCTCCCGCGCAGCGGGGAACTATGTTCCTGAAATAGTGGGATTAATGGGCGGTGGGGGCGTGGCGATCAGGGAGAGCAGCCCAGGTGTAACTGGTTGGGCTCGCTGGGACTCCTGGGCAATGAAGTTCCCTGCTCGCAGCCCCGATCAAGGTACACTCGCCCCTGTTAACACACAGGCCCCTCTGGCAACTCCTGCGGTGATCTGTCGCGCTGCGGGACCCGCGAAGCGGATCCGGCGAGTTGCTGACTTGGAGGACGGGAGAAGTACGAGATAACAATCCAGCGTCAATCCAGATAAATCAACATACAGTTGGTGACCCACTGATAGGAAGTTCACGGTCCACTTTTACTCCTGTGGGCGGGGGGGCGTGGTGATCAGGGAGAGCAGCCCAGGTGTAACTGGTTGGGCTCGCTGGGACTCCTGGGCAATGGAGTCCCCTGCTCGCAGCCCCGAGCAAGGTACACTCGCCCCTGTTAACACACAGGCCCCTCTGGCAACTCCTGCGGTGATCTGTCGCGCTGCGGGACCCGCGAAGCGGGTCCTGCGAGTTGCTGGCTTGGAGGACTAAAGAAGAACGAGATAACAATCCAGCGTCAATCCAGATAAATCAAGATACAGTTGGTGATGCATTTATAATTTCTAATTTGGGTTTAAATATAGAGACTCACAATAGCAATGGTCATACATATATGATCGTGGTAACAGGTAAGATACACTCCCTCGGCCATCCTCTGTGTTTTTGTCACACAATAGCATTAGTCCTAGACATTCAACCAAAAAAGAGCAAAATTATATAGATTCATTTTCAACATACCTATTCCTGAACTAAAGTTTTGACAGGTAGGTGGGCATGGTTGTTTGTGTTTGTGAATTACTGTTAAATAAACATAAAAAAACAAGCTAAGAGGTTCCAAGGTATTTTAAGTTCCCCAATTAACCAATCGTTACCAAAATGTATGAGTATTTAAACTCTCTTTAAAGGCAGGATTTAAGTTTTCTTTGATCTTTAAATATTAAAACCAGTTAACTTCCAAGGGTTCATGTTGTGTTAATCAGCTTTACCTCAAATTACCACTCATTTGTCATTTTAGACACTTCTTACATTTAATTGTGTCATTTTGAAAATCAGAGTTCCTCTAAATTTAAGTCTCAATTTCTGATTTATAGGAGATTAACAAAACAAATCTTCTAATCTGGTTCTATTCTTGGTAACTAAGTTTTAAATAATTGTATGGTTTTACACCAGTGTTCTTCTAATGGTATTTGAGACTTGGCTTACTTTTATGGAAAGAAAACCTGAAATGTTTACATCGTAATAACCAATTTTCCTACTAACTCCCAAAGTTCTCACCTAGTTCAGAGCCAAGAGCTTACCATAGAGTGCTCACATTCATTTGAGGAAGGAGAGTTCGTCCAATGAGCACACTGCTGGACGACATGCTCAACGAGTGGTCGAGTGTCCTCCTCAGCCTGACCGATGTGGTGTCTTTCCACTCACAGTCACCTATTACTTCTGGATTATCAGCTACATTTGACACTGTCCATCACCACATGCAACTTCAAAGACTCCATCATATTAGCATATGTGAAAATGCTCTAACATGTATTGTTTCACATTTTACAGACAAAGTGCAGTTTACCTACCACCTTTCACATCATCTCCCCACACTCAACTCTGTGGCATATCTTGAGGGTCTATCATATCCAGACTAATATTCAACATCTGCCTAACTCTCTTATCAAACCTGATCAAATCATTCAACCTCACCTCTTTCAACTACGCAGATGACACCAAAATATATCCTCCCCTCTATTTGTGGTGCGAGGATGCATGTAAACCAGAGACCGGTGATCAACAGCTGCCCGTGTTCTGTTGTTCCTGTCCATTCTGTTACTGCAAATTGTGCCATGAGCTATAATTTTGACAGTGAACTGTGAATAATTACAAAAGTGGAATAATGGCATAATTTTGGGATTTTGCATATTGAACAAAATACAAAACTCCCCAAATGATGCAAATTGCTCACTCATATGTAAATTTCATGCTGGTCTACTCCAAAAAGAATGACTGCGTGCTACATACATGTGTGTAGAGATAAGGGTTAGGCTATGTTACTTTAAGAGCGATTTTTTCCTTCAATGTCATGCTTATGCCAGTTGTCTTTGCCGGGGTTCTGCTGTAGAACTCTGGGGGAATTTGGAGTTGACTGCCTTGACTGTAGGCAGATACTGTGCTGTTATTCCAATAAATCTTTTGGAAATCTTTCCAGGAATTTCTGAAGTGATTGCAAAACTGGCAACAAGTTTAATTGGTACCTTCTACTCATTGTTGGGATTTCTGAAACCCATGCATGCAGATTTCAAGGATTATGCTAGAATTTGGCTATCAATTTTTGTGATAGTCTTGTAATGTCCCAACAACAGCGGTAGGATTTGTGGCTGATTTAGGGACATGACGCACAATTTTGTGAATACCTGCTTTAGCGCTGTTCTTGGATAGTTGGTTTCTGAAACGACACATGTGAGGCAACCCTCTTTATTGTCTAGTGACCACTGGAGACCGCCCCGTTCAACAACTTCTTCAGAGGGGGTGCGTGTGAGTCAGCCTCCATTTCATGCCTAGTGATCGTGAAGCTGGAAGTGCCGAAAATTGTCCTATACTGAATGCAGCATCTGCTGAATGTTATGTGGTGTGCATGGAGAACGTCATATTTCGTGTCCTTCACTGATGCCATTTTAAGGGCAGGCACACACTACACACACATTGACAATGCCGTCAACTGCGTCATTTGTTTAAATATGGCATGCTTCTTCAGCGTCGATGCACATGGCTGCTGGCAAGCATTGCACATGCTTTGAAGTTCTCAGGACACTTAAGGCCCATGCTCACAGCAGTTGGCAGGTGTTTGTTTCTCTTTGCACATGAGTTGAGGTTACCGATGCACACGGTTATTGGCAAGCATTTCTGAATTCTTCAATCTCCTTCAGCGCCAATGCGCATGGCTGGTAGTATACACATATTTACTCTGCATTCCTGTCCTCGAGTAATTTTCCTGGTGTGTGTTACATGGTGCTCTTGCCGACACACATCGCAAAGTAAAGCTTGCAGAGTACTTTGTACTTTTTATAATACATAATAATTTGGGAATTTAACTTTATCGTGAGTTGTTTAGTGATAGTTGCAAAAGCATACATTTTTCTCTTGTATTCCTCTCTGTATTGTGTTCTAGCAGGGTGCAGAACCAAGTGTTTACAGTACCAAGCGTTTTATGTACGATATTTATTTAGACACATTGCCTTGTGGAAATTAGCTTTAGGGTATTCTGTTTGGTTTCTGAAGTTCCTGTGTTGTCATACAATTTGAACCTCCTGCAAAATACTTATAGAACAAAAGGGATCCTCCTCCACCATTGGCAGGGAGGAAAGAGGAGTTCCTTCAGGAACACGTTTTGATCAATTGCTTGGGCTCAGAGGGCCAGTTGGCATTTAGAACCTCACCACAGGCTCCCCCACAGGGAGAGGGTGATCTTAATAAGTTTGAAGAGGCTTTGCTGTGAATGGAACTTAGGTTCAAACCTTCCTTTAGAGCGGCATTGAATGGATGCAATACCTTGAGAGCATTTGGCCCATCCAGCGTTAAATTGTATCTCTTTTTGTTATGACTTGAATTCTGGCTTGCTCTCATACTGTGACCTTTTAATGTAATCTTGATTTGGAAGTACTATTGTATGGTTTTTAAATCACTGTAATTATTGATGTATTTTATCATTTTTTATTGTATTGTTTTAAGATTTGTTATTGAATATTTATATGAATTGTTTGCTTTTATGGTCTGTGTGCAAGAGGAAAGGTGTGATTACACCCAGCAGCCGGCCAGCAGGTATTAAGGAAGCAGCTAGTGTCAAGTGTGTGCGTGTGTGTTGGTGTGGTGCAGACAGCGACATGGAAAAGGGTAGAGTTCTAATTTTGAATACTCAGAAAATGGAGGCGGAGTTTAGCATACCTCCCAAGTGCAATGTTCAAATTCTTAACAGGGATCTGGAACTCATGGTGGATTTCAGGGTCTCCTTGGACCATAGTTACTGAGCAGTATTTTGTGGAAAAGCTTGATGGTGCCAGGACTCAGAATGATTTTAAGGAGTAAGACAGTGCGGCACAGAGTTTTGATGGTTCACCTATCGACATGAAAAGCTATACAAAAATGGATATAGTGCTCAAGGGTAGAGAACCGCACATTAAGCTCTATGTGGCGGTGAAAGATGTGAATGTTTTAGGATGGAAGGATCAGTGGAAACGGGGAATCATTTTAAACCCATGCAACAAGGAACCGGTACTGGTGGTCAATGATCCATAAAATGTTACCAGCCGTATTTCTAAGTTTTCTAATGTGTTTACTGGAAGATTGGACAAACTGCAGGGGTACTCTAATTGTATCAAGCTGAAGAGTAGTGTATGTCCTGTGAAGTAAAAGCTTCGAGGGGTGCCTATCAATGTAAGAGAAGAACTTGAGTATCCTGGGTGACATGTTGAGTGAGGGGATTATTGAGGAGGCGCAATCTTCCAAATGGGTGTCTTCATAGTTTTGGCCAGTAAGGCGTATATAGCTTTGAGATATGTGTTGATCTCAGACCACTCAATGCGAACACAATAGTGGACTGCCACCTGTTATCGAACATCAATGAGGTAGTGAGTATCTGGAGGGTGCCAAAGTATTTTCTACAGTGGATGTGTGCTTAGCCTATCACCAGATCAAAGTAAGTGAGGATTCCAGATGTCTGACTGCTTTTATCACTCCTCAAGGCTTGTTCCAGTTTAAAAGGATGCGGTTTCACCTAGCATCTGTGGCATTTGTGTTTCAGAGGGCAATGTCCCAAATATTCAGAGGCATGGAGACCCATTTCAAGTGCTTTTAGGATGACATTTTCATTTTTTCAAAAAACAAACAAGAGCACTTGAAGGAGGTATGTAAATTGTTGGATAGCCAAGGATTGGCATTGAAAGAGAGCCAGTGCAGTTATTTAAAGGACAAGGGGGTATCTGGGACATACTTTGTCCAAAGAAGGGGAAGTGGCAAAAAAGTATTTGGGGGATGCCATTGTCAAAGCACCTGCACCAACAATAAGGAAAAGTTGCTCTACTTTGCTGGTCTCTGCAAGCACTACAGTAAGTTCATCAAAGGCTTCATGACCAAAAGGGAGAAGTAACTAGGAGAAATGTTCTTGTGGTCTGAGAAACAACAGCATTTCATTGGGTTAAATCGTAAATTGCGGGAGCACCAAAGGTAAAACCTTTTTGTGTGAATAGGGAATGCATAATCACTATTGAAGCCAATCTTTATGGTGGGAGAAGTGTGTTGTCACAAAGGTGTGGAGGTGAGGAATGGAATGTAGCTTTTCAGTCACGTACTTTGAATGATGTGGAAAGAAGGTATGCCGTGATTGAAAAGGAGTTGCTGGCAGTGTGTGGGCTGTGGAGCGTTTCCATTATTATGTCTGGCGCTCTCGCTGTACACTGAGAATCGATCACACGCCGTTGGTTGGAGTGTTGTCTCCTGGTGGGGGACGTTGTGTTTCTGCCCAGATTGCAATCTTGATGTCCAGACTCCAAGAGTACAATTTCAAGGTGGAACATGTTCCTAGTAAAAAACAAAATGTTACTGCAGATTGTTTGTCGAGACTTCCATGTGACAGTATGGAGAAACTGTTGGGGCAGAAGATTCGAAGGTGATAGCCAGCATAGCAGATGTAATATCCAAGGATTTTGAAGGTGTAGATAAGGAAATGTGGAAGGTTGCTGAAGAACAGGATCAGTTGTTGAAAAGTGTGTTGGAACATGTAAGAGAGGGGTGGCCGAGAAGGAGGGAGGTTCCGGATGAGTTGTTCCCTTACTGGAAAGTATTTGAGGAATTGGAGGTAGAAGGAGGAATGTTGTTCAAGGATGGAAAATGCATACCATCTGTGGAGCTGCCTGACTGCATTTTGTTGATAGCCCTTGAAGGACACTTAAGAATGTTGTCAATGAAGAGGTTGGTCAGGGCAATCTTAGGTGGCCAGGTCTGGCTAGACTAGTGGATAGGGCGGTGCTAGAATGTGAAGTGTGTCCGAACAGTGAGAAAATGCTTAGGGTGGCTCCTGCTCTGTTGTGTTCTGTTGAGTGGCCTGAATTTCGTGGCAGAAGGTAGGCTTTGACATCTCTGGTTTTTTTAACTTCCTACCCCATGAATGTAGATATGCCATGATTAAGGTGGATTACCACTCTAAGTGACCAGAGGTGAAGTTTGATATTAAGGAAGATGGAGGGTTTTCTCAGGTACTGTAATATACATCAGGACACTACTGTGCTGTCTAAACCTCAGGGTAATGGACAGGTGGAACGGTTCAACCGTGTGTTAAAGGAGAGTATTCTGTGGGCAAGGAGTTTCGGAGGAGAATGGAAGGACAAGCCGAAGTAGAAGTTGTGGTCATACTGCATCACTCCTCATACTACCACAGAGGTTAGCCTGTTTAAATTGCTTAAAGGTAGAGATCAAGTTGTGTCCCTGGAGGTTCAAGAGGAAGCAGTTAGAGAAGGTTGAGGGCATAGTGAAAAAAGAAGTGGCCTCAAGGGTTGAAGAAAAACAAGGTAAGGGTAATCAAGCTTATGATGCCAAATGAAAGGTGAGGGAACCAGGTTTTATGGTAGGAGATTAGGTCAGGCCCCGCAAGCCAGGAGTTTTGTCCAAGAGGTTTGGTAAGGATATGAAAGTGGTCAAGAACAACAGGAACAGTGTCGTCACTCAAGATGATAAGGTCTGGAACATCAGGAGAGTGGCTGGGTGTGAAGGCAGGGAGAGGAGAGGTGCAAGGGAGCAAGTGGATAGTGTGGCTTTGAGGATCAGGAAAGACAGTTGTGTTAGGAGGCCTTCTTATAGATCTGTAGATTATGTATAGTTTTTGTGTGTCTGTTTGTAAGGGGATAGGTGTGTTATATACATGTGTGTAGAGATAAGAATTAGGTTATGTTACCTACAGAGTAATGTTTTCTTTCAACGTCATACCTATGTCAGTTGTCCTTGCTGCATTCTGCACTAGAAATTTGGACGACTTGGGAGTTGACGACCTTGACTGTAGGTAGGCACTGTGCTGTTCTCCCAATAGATTTTTGGGAAAACTTCCCTGGATGTTTTGAGGTGATTGCAACACTGCCTTAGTGCCATAAACACATGGATAATGAATAGTATTCCAAAGCTCAACATTGGAAAGACCCAGATGATGACTTGAGGCCAAAGGTAAAAATACCAAACTACTGGCATATACGGCAAATAAACTTGAGGTCTTCCAACAAGTCAAGAGAAGTCAGAAATCTATGGGGTAGTAATGGATTCGGACCAGACCTTAATACCAAATAATAATAATGTCACAAAAAGTGTGTCTACACAATAAAAACACGGTGTTCCTTCTTTCCATACCATGGATACGAACAGAAACTGCAAGCCTTCCTCATACTCCAAGCTTGACTATGCAAGAAGCCTATACCTTAGCACACCCAGATTCATTATACGCAAAATACAACACATCAAAAATGCTGCAGTAAGATTTCTTCTACTCCAGTCTAGCAATCACTCCACTGGCTACCTGTAGCTAGAACGACAATGTCCGAAGCACTATGCATTTCCCACCATGCCTCCCAAGGAAAAGGGCCACTATATCTACAAGTTAATTCATGCAATGCAAACAAAATGGAACACTGCACTTCATGCTTGGAGCACTTGTCACATCACTGTAACATACAAATTTTAGAGGCCGCACTACTTTCTCCCTACAAGCTGCCAAGCTCCGGAACTCGCTACCAACCAACATTTGAAGTATCCAGGAGGATATACACTTCAGGAGACGGTTGAAAACATGGCTATTTCTAAGATAACTCCATCATCCCACATCCTGGGATAGGAACCGTAAAAACAATTGTGCATTCAAGTTCAATCTTCAGCTTACATCCCACAAATAGGGAACATCCTAACCAGCCAACTACTTTCTTTACACAGAAAAGCTGAGAAGGGCTGACTTGTCGTTTGGTTGGGTTTTATATTGATATGTACTAACAATGGTGCCCAAAGTAAAAGGAAGAGCTAAAGAAAAACTTATGTTTATCAAAATTGTGTGCTAGGAATAATCTAGACCAATGCATTTGCCAGGCAGAATATTTCATAAATAATGGATACCCTCACCTACCAGTGATGGCATGCTTAATCATCCGGTCTCTCCTCCCACTATTGTAGAAGGACAGCAAGTGGGCTTCAACCCTGGCTAGCCAGTGAGCTCTTAGCTATGGTATATAAAGTTGGTACCCAATGACTGTGTGTAGGTGTGTAATGAGTAATATAGAGGAGATGAAAATGGTTAAATCTACCTACTGTTGCACTAGGTTTTCCTTTATTCAGGTGGTCCTCGGTGGATAGAAATAAAACATATGGAGGAGTTATTCAACCCTATGGTTGAACAAGCTCTTTGGGAGTTACTCAACCATATGGTTGAATAACTATCATTTTTAATAGTGTTATATTTCCAAAAGAAACATCTCTTGCTGGAGAAACCATTTGAATGTGACTCATCCGGAGCATTTCCTCTGGATGTTGTGGTTCCCTATGCCAATCACTTCCTAGAGATTCCTCTCCTTCTCCCAAAAACTTGACAGAATGGAGTCATGTTGGTTAATACCTGGACTACCCCTCACACAGCAAGGTTAATACTCTTACCATACTTTCTTATAATTGTTTTGAAAGTTATGTGTATGTTTACACACTCTATAGTATTTTTTTTAATCTTTTCTCTTTTCTCTATTCGTAGCACCCTTCATGCAGAGGGATGCGACCATCTTTGTTTCTTAGTAACTCACAAAGGTAACTACAATAATATCCTGCATTTGCATCTCAAATTTCAGATAGTTATCACCATCTAGAGATGGGTGGGTTTTCACAGGGATATTCTAGGTCACTGATATTTTTCTTTTTTTCCTCCAGGCTATATCTCTCACACCATAAAAAAAGTTCACCTTTGACACTACAGTGCCTTCTCCACCGCACCCCACCCTTCTTTCTCATCCAAGTGTATGTATTAGGAGTGAGAGGTAAAGAGTTGGTACATATCGTCTCTGCAAGGTCTCACCGCAGGCTCAAGGTAAGGGTTGCGGTGGTCTAACAAAAGGTTTCTGGTGAAATGATTAGAACATACATCTGTGCCTCATGCATGGCATTACACATGGTTGTCATAAGCTAAACTATATACCAACAAACTAACAACCATGAGTAATGAATTGCATGGTTACTTGTTCATTCACCCATAAAGTGCTTTGGTGCCATGTGAGGGATAGGAAAGTTTTGTACAATTACAATTTGATATGTGGAATAACTGTGGTAAACAATCTGTAACACACTAACTTCGCAGTCTTCATGAATGACTAGGTGTGAACTGGTGCTGCAGTGGCTTGTTGCAAGCAGATGGTGGAGCTATTGTATAATGCTGCTGCCATCTCCTCCTCACTTTCCAACATGAACAGTGGCTATGGTGGTGCTGTGGAAAGGATAAAAATGCATGGTTTAGCATTCTGCATTAAGCAGGTACACTTGCATAGTCATACAAAGCTACTGATTCGGTGCCCTTATCCTACAATCTTTCACACTTCACACTTCAATTATTGTCCCACATTATCATCTTTGAACTTTACTGTGCTCTTCTGCAAATGGTATTTCTGAGTTAGGTTTATGACACATTTTAGGGTTGTGTTAGGGCTCTAAGGGATAGGGTATATGAAAGAGTTATGTTTAGACTGGGAGCAAGGTGTAATGTGTGGTAAGTTTTAGGCGTAGTCTGAAGGAATGGGATTAAGTTAATGTTAGGTTCAGGAGTTAGATAGGGGGGAGAAAGTGGAGGTAACAGGAGGTGAAAGTGGTTGATGATATTGGAATACCATAAATTGGCAGAAACAACACAGTGCATGGGGCAAAAGGTTTAGGGTTAGGTTTAAGTATGGGGTAGAAAGGTTTAAGGGGTATATATACAATTGTGTAAAATTTAAAAGTGTGGTGCTAAAATATTTGACCTATTTATATTTTTGTGTTTTTCATAGGCACTTACTAGAAAATACCTTTTCAACTCTTTGATACCTCTACTACTTTAAAGGCTATATTTTTGCATTATATATTTTTTTACATACTAGTACCACTTTAATGGTGGATTTATTTCATAGGAGTAAAACAAAAACCACACTGCTCAGTCAGATTTGTGACCTAAAATTAACAAAATAGAGAAACTATAATTAAGTCACTCTAGTGTCCTTCTGTCTTCAATGCCACCTAGAAGCAATACATTTTAGATTACGCCAGTTTTTTTGGATTTGAGCTACTGAAACAACAATGTAATGGTACCTATTTGGCAAAAGGTTAAAAACAAAAATGAAGACAATTGAATTTACAATGTTCAGTTCCTTAGCAACCTCACACATCACTAATTATGCTACTGAATGAGTAGCATGCCACATACAAATTAAGTGATATTAATTATTTATAGCAATTAAAATTGTTAAACCTCATTTGCCACCATGTCTTGGTGCTGTCATATCCACCTCAGTGCATTAGTCCGGCGCATCTCTCGCTCCTCACCCATAAGGTCCACCCAGTAGGGGACAACTTGGTGACATGAGTGTGTGTGTGTACAAATAGTTGGTACTTGTCTTGACACATATGCTCCAAATGCACTTGCCCCTCTGTGAGAGGACTGCACTTCCCAGTCCTGTCCGCCTCCACTAACATATGGGGGTGGTATTGACTATATATCTCATAAACACAATGTTAGTGCTGCTGCCTCCCCATTTTAATTAATTTTAATATATGATTGTCAGGAGTCTATTAGCATATTTGATGTCAATTTGTAAAACAAAACAAAACAAGTCAATTTTACTAGCAAGTTGTCCAACGAGTTCGGTTTTCAAATTACAAACCGAAACACTGATATATCAGCAGCACTAGAACACAGAAAACGTATGAAGGCTGAGATTTAAAACATTTAATATTTTATATAACAGATAGCATTTATATGCTATATTTTTCAAATTATATATATTTATTTTTAATATTTTTTATATGAAATATATTTGTTATTTTAATCTTTATATTTACATTTTTTAATTTTTATTATTTCATTGTTTTTCCGATAATTGTTTGTTTCTAATGTAGTGACAGCAGTAGGAATAAAAAAAATATTCCATCCGCAATCCAACACTTTCCCTACTCTTGCACTTATTAGAGTGGGAATAGTCAATTTTATCCCTACGCATTCCAACACCTTCTCTACTGTGGAGTAGGAATAATAAATTCTACCCCTTCACAATCCAGCACTTTCCCTACTGTTGCTCCTATTGGAGTGGTAATAGTAAATTGTACCCCTCTACAATCCACCACTTTCCCTACTGTTGCACTGACTGGAGTGGTGATATTAAATGATACCCCTCCGCAATCCAACACTTTCCCTACTTTTGCACTCATTGGTGTGGGAATAGTAAATTGTACCCCTCCGCAATCTAATACATTCCCTACTGTTGCACTTATTAAAGTGGGAGTGGTAAAACTTTTTCCTAGAGTTGTATTAATTGTAGTGCTCTGCAATACAATATTTTATCTAATTTTGCATTTATTATATTGAGAGTAGTACATTTTACCTTTGTGTAATGTAACAATGTCATTACTGTTGTGTTGTGTGATGTTGGAGTAGTACATTGTATATAATATTAGTATAAGAATTTGTCTAATTTTGTATAAATTGTAGTGGGAATGTTATATGTATTAATTTTAAAATGTAATAATTTACTGTATATTGTTTTAATTTATATCATTAGGTTTATGTTTCTTTAAAATTATATTTATAATTATCAATGTTTTTTATTTGTAAAATATGTGTATAATATTGTAAAAAAATTATGTTGCGTACTTTAAAATTTTATTAAAGTGGTTTGCTTTTAAATATTTTATATTATATATATATATACACACATATATACATTACCTACTGGCGGTCGCCAGTAGGTAGTTATAGTTAGGACCCCTTTTCCATAGGAAATCCGCAACATTCTATTTTGAATAACTTTGGCGCCGGTCGACGAATCCTCGCGAATTTTTCAAAATAGGTGGGGCGCTACGCTCCGCTCCTACCCTGAAAGTCTCGGGGGGATTCGTCAAGCGGGGGCTGAGATAAAAGGGGGGTCCCAAAACGCGTTTTTCCCATGCATTTTTCCATAGGACCTTTAGACAGGGCTACAGCCCGAACGGCTGAACAGATTTACTTGAAATTTGGCAGAGAGGTAGTCCTCAGGTCAAGGAAGTGCCTTTTGTAGGTTTGGTGTAAATCTGTTCAGTATTTCCTGAGAAAATAGCATTTAAAAGCATATATATATGTGGGCGGAGCCTAACCACACATCTCATCCTGAGATCTGATTGGCTGTCAGCACTTCATCCAAGAAGTGTTGGCAGCCATCTTGGGACCAATATACATGATAGCACCTCATTAAAAAGCATTGCAGTTAATAGAAGGTTTTAAGACTTTAGTTACATTATAAATCATTTGTTGATGGTACCATACTCATTTTAGGAATTGTGGTATGTTCTAAGGTGATTTCACCATGTGAAAAAGCCTTCTGCTGGGATATCATGATTGAGAGAAAAATATTTTCATGCTTTTACCACAGAGGTTTGGAAGGTGATCTATAAGCTAAACTGAGAGCTTATTTTCTGTAAATTCACATTATCTTTCTCAGTCATGTGAGAATGAAGTCTGACATTCTCAGTAAAACATGTACATCCAACAAGGGCAGAGACTGTCAGTTGATTCCTTTGTGTTCTACTGCAGCTTCCCAGAGTGTTCCAAAGAACTACTAGAGCGCTAACAGTCCTACCTATGATAAACGTATGGCACACCTGAAGCCATCTTGCTTGGAATAAAGTGGTAACTCTTAAAACATTTAATTTCAAAAGGAACAAAATGCGGGGGTTCATTTTTCCATAAAAAGTATGATTAGTGCTGCAGAAAGAAAAATTAGGGCACATTTTGAGTGACTTCTCAAATCCTCTTCTATTTCATTAAAAAATTCTGACATGCAGACTGAAACATGAACTTTCAATACCAGCAGCAGTTTTCCCTGGTGAGCAGTAGCTTTACTACAGTGATCTAATGAGCAAAAAGAGTGCTAACATTCTGAATTTATGGCAAATGTGTGACACATCTGAATGCCTTCTTGATCGAATCAAAGTAAAAAACTGAAAGTATTTCCTACTGAGGAGACTGCAGTAAATGAGGAAATTAGGAAACTTCATAACAAATAAGTCTCCCAAGATGGCCACCAGAGACAAAAGAGCCCAAATGTAGCCCAAATATCACCCAGATGTAGCCCAAGTATAGCCCAATGACAGAATGTCCCAGAATGTTCTTAAAAACAACTAGAGCGCTTACTGTCTTCATTATGACAAAAGTATGGCACACCTGAAGCCATCTTGATTGGAATAAACTGGTAACACTTAAAACATTTAATTTAAAAAGGAACACAATGAGGAGGTTCATTTTGCCATAGAAATTATCATTAATGCTGAAGAAAGAAAATGAGGGCACATTTTGAGTGACTTCTCAAATCCTCTTCTATTTCATTAAAAAATTCTGACATGCAGACTGAAACATGCACTTTTAATACCAGGAGCAGACTACCATGGTGAACAGTAGTTTTACTACAGTGATCTAATGAGCAACTAGAGTGCTAACATTCAGAATTTATGGCAAATGTGTGACATATCTGAATACCTTCATGATGGAATCAACGTAAAAAACTGAAAGCATTTCCTACTGAGGAGACTGCAGTACATGAGGAAATTAGGAAACTTCATAACAAATAAATCTCCCAAGATGGCCACCGGAGACAAAAGAGCCCAAATGTAGCCCAAAATCACCCAGATGTAGCCCAAATATAGCCCAATGACAGAAGTGTGCAAAACACTTATTATTTAGTGTTTTTGCAGTGTTATATAGTGCAGACTTGTCAGGTATTGGAGTGCTTTACATGAGCATTGGTTACATCACACAAGCACATATTCATTTTGGTTGTAGACATGGGGAGACTAAGTGATTTGACCAGAATCACAGAATGTCGAGCTGAAGCAGAAACTTCAACCTGGTTCCCCAGTTGCAAAGTCTGCAGTTCTGGAAGTAACACCACATCCTCTCCCCTAAGTGCAACATTTAATCAAGTGGTCAACTGGATAAAAAAACATAAAGATAACAAATAATTTAAAAGTGCTTTGTCGCTATTTGAAAACTCAGACAAAATGTCCTTATTTTAGTCTTTTAGAGCACTAACCATAATTTTGATGCCAATAAGACCCTCTCATATATGTAATTTCTAAAGGAAATGCTCTAGGTATTACAGTTTTGATTACATCAAGAAGATGTCAGGCGTTCCACACTTTTGTAATAAATATAGAATGTTAGCAATCTAGTTGTTCATTGGGATACTGTTGAGAGGCAAAGGCCAGGGGCACGGACTCTGAAAATTGAAGGCAGGTAGGAGAGTGCAAAGGCAACAATTTAACCACACTGAGCAGGCAGGAAGGGCCGTGGAAGCACAACAGACTATGGAGGGCAGTGGAAAGGGGGGCAGGGGCAACAAACCAACAATACAGGACTTGCAAGAGAGGCTGTTGGAGGGAAGATCTATTACGGGTCAAGGAAGCTAGAGGCGGTCCCCAGAGCCCCGGGAGCCACCACAGAACTGAGCAGGAGAGTGAGTCAGGGACAAAAGGGGCACCTTAATTTGAGCCGGGGTGCCTAGGAACGCTTGCTCCAAAAATGAAGAAAACAGACATATGAGACATGGAATTGGTGGCAGAATACAATGGCAGTTTAATGAGAAGATACAACTTCAAAGAAACCGCAGAATAGAGACATAAAGTACAAAATACAGAATCCAGATAATCATACAGCTGTCATGATATTCTCTGTATCTCAATTAATGTACTGACAGAGAGAGAGAGAAAACACATCTATAAATGCATCATGAGAAACAAGTTACACCAAGGAAAATGTTACCTAGGAACACTCACGTTTACTCTTAGAGCAAGCATTCCTGCAATTACAATACAAAATCTTTTAAATGCAAAAGTAAAGAGAACAATGGTTAAACATAACATGACATTTCATATAGGTAAAATAGAATAAGATACTTCAAGCAAAGCAGAGCAAGACATTTTAAGCAAAGGAAGACAAGAGCTCCCAGCTCTTGGGGAAAACCTGCACAGCCTGTTAACCTACATACAGACGGCGATGTAGTCCGTCGATATCTGTGGGTGCTCCCTTTTTATATCATTTTGTGGGCTCCTTTGCACGCTACATCTACCTACGTATGCTACCCAAAAGCTTCGTCTGCAGATTTTACCAGACATTTCGTCATTTACCCACTTAATGCTGACAATGGACTGGGTGAAAAGGTCAGTCTCTCAGGCCAATCGCTTATCGTAAGTTCCATAGAGCAAGCAGAAAATAATGGGTATTGTACGGGAATTCAAAATATTCATGTACAAAATCTCCTCAGTTCTCCTAACTTGACGCTCTGCGGTTGCCACTTCCTTAAAAGCGGGAAACCTGCCCAGGAAGCAAGTACCAGTCCAGGATGCAGCCTACTGTATGTCGACAGCTTCAGTGGGATGTTGAACTTTGATACCGAGCACGGAGCACTCGGGTAGGGTGGGGGCTACTAGTTTGGAGCAGAAGGCCTCGCAGACCTGCCTTCAGACTGCTATACACTAAAATTGCAGAGCTATGGTCAATTTAACAAAGAGGCCTACATATTGAACAGAAGGGCCTACACAGGGGTTTTATGCTGGCTGAGTGGTAAGGATGTCTCAGGATAATTATATAGCAACACAGGACCCGCTGGTCAATTTAATACGGCCTACAAATGCGGCTGGCAGGGCAAGGACAAGGGTCTCATACTTCAGGTGTGGACAGAACCGGCCAGGGGCCCCCTGTGATACAAAATCTACCCTCCTTCAAGGCTGTGGCAATGTAATAGACCATTGTGGGCAGAAGGAAGAGGCAATGGTAGTACAACCATACATGCCAACAGACCCGATTCAGCCAGGAAACGTCCAATGTTTTTAAGCTCAAATGGGCTTTATTTGATCTGTCTCCTGTCTACAATATCCTCTTTTTCAATGTAACTCAAAGGGGAAAATCAATACCCCAGTTTTTTTTCAAAATCTCCCTCTTACCAAGTTCAAAATGTTCGCAAGTATGGTACATTGGATCATGGAAGGAAATGGGATAGGGACATGGACTTGGATAACAGAGGACAAGAGGGACATGGAGAGGTGCACCAAACTGACCCTGCAGGGCAGGCATCAGGGTTTGCAGCAGCACAATACACCACACAGGGCATGCAGGACGGGAGTGCAGCACAACAATCCATAGAAAGCAAGAGGGAGGGGACAGGACCATGCACATGGACAACAGAGAACAGAGGGGCAAGAGGCAATGGTAGCTAGCTGACCATAATGGACAGACAGGAGAGAAAGCTGCAGCATTACAGACCATAAAGGGCAGTAGGGACGGATCAGGGGCATTACAATGGAACAGACAAGCCAGGAGGGAGGGAGTAGGGGTCTTCACATGTAAACAGAGGGCTGGGGGCAAGGGGGCAGGGCAGGAGCAGCAAGATAGCCATGGAGGTCAGGCAGGATGGGCACTAGAAGCAAGACACACCATGAAGAGCAACAGTGAGACTGTGATGGCATACACACAGACCATGGAGGGAAGGTGGGAGGGGGTCAGGGGCAGCTAACTGACCACACAGGGAAGGTGGGAGGGGCCATGGCAGCACAGAAGACCAATGGCTATGATGGGCAAGAAGGAGGGTGCAGGGGCATGCACAAAGGACGATGGAGGATAGAAGGGAGGGTCAGGACCTGTGCACAGACAAGAAAGTTCAGGGGAAGGGACCTCACAACAGACCACACGGGGCAGGCAGGAGGAGCAGTTGCAGCACAACAGACCAGGGAGGGCAGAAGGGTGTGGCAGTACAATGGACCATGTAGGACAGGAGGAAGAGGATAGGGGCATGGCATGTGGACAGGCAGGGTGGAGGTGGCAGGGACAGGTTACAGTCATCTGACAATGCTAGGCAGGTGGGAGGGGAGTGGCAGCTCAACAGAACACTCAGAGTAGATAGGAGTGGCAGGTCCATGGGACATGGTGGGCAAAAAGGATGGAGCAGGGGCATGCACAAAGACATCGGAGGGCAGGGGGAAGGAGAATAGGGGCAGCAAGCTAAGCACAGAGTGAGTGATGTCACTGACCATGTCATGAGTGATGTAATATGTGACGTCATCAGCAGTGCATTGCGGGCGCGCGAGTTATAGTTAGCTGAACTAACTATAACGGGGGAATTTCAATGGTTTTGTACAAGTGAAAAGTCCAGCTAACTATAACACCCCTGAAACCTATGGTTTTTTCAGTGAATATATATATATATATATTGTGCAAATAAAATTTACAATGCCTACTGAAAGTCATTATGCTAATAAAAGACATCGAAAATGGTGAGCTTACAGTGCATTTTTGTCAGCCCAAGAAGAAGAGGCGCAATGCCTCGAAAAGCATCAGCTTTGAAAGCAATTATTGGGAGCAGGGAGGCGAGCGGCAGCGAGGCTTGACACTGGGTGAATGAATGAATATAAAATTTATAAAGCGCTAACTTTGCCCCAGAGTGTCAAGGCGCTAACAGCAGAACGACATGCAAGCAGAAAAGGCACACTCAGACCAACATCTAAGGGAACAGCCAGGTCTTTAACACCTTTTGAAAAAGAGTGTATGATCATTGTCCAGCAATTTCATCAGGGAGAGAGTTCCACAACGTCGTTGAGTGCCCTCCCGTTACTTTAGGGCATTTGCTTGATATATATATATATATATATATATATATATATACATACATATTCCAACCACGTGTACTGCCTTAAACCTGTCGCTCTCCACACAGCGGGAGCTGCAGCTCACAAAGGCGGTCTCGTGAAATGTACTGCATCGATCATCAAAAGACAAAAAGCTGCGCACTCAGGATCATCAATTTTTAGAATTTTTATTCATGCTTCTCAAAGAGTGAAACTGAAAAACACGTTTCAGCCACCTGGCCTTCGTCAATGTCCTTGAACAGGCAAAAGACACCGTTAATCACACCTAATACGAGCAAAAGCAAGTGCTTCTGACACTAAAATGAAAAGAGTATTATTGCATCAGTATTAGAAAATAAATTAGCACTGTAAATAAGATACATGTTGACGAAAGAAGCCAAACGCAGATTTAATACTGGCTATGAAGTAAATCTAAATAGAAAAGAAAAGAATTGGAGCTTACCATAACACACAGCTTGCAGGACCAGAGCTCAAATGTAATAAACAGGATGCAGGCGAAGCGTGCTCCGGCTGTTCCTGTATTTAAATGATAAGTCTATGGCCAAAGAAAAAGGACTATCCTGAGGTCGCTAGTAAGAAGTCAAATTCATGGTGGCCATCTTGGAACACATACAATGAAGTGGCAAAGATGTGGACAATAATATAAAGGCCATGAAAAGGACATCAATTGAATCTCATTTATGAAAAAATAATCGCTGTGCACGGAGCTGTAAGTGGGAGGAAATGTAGAAAATTAAATAGCACTTTTTGTTGTGGTATAAGCATTATTTCGACAGCTAGTGTCATAAAAGCTATAAAATATGATGTATAGATGTATAGGCCTGTATAGGCCTGACATCGATGCCTGAGCCGTGGTTATGTAGCATCTTGTGTCCGGACCAGTTCTCGAATCGGTTGGTGAACTGGTCCGGACACGGGTCTATCCATCTGAGCCCCACCATAGAACTTCTTTAATTTTGATTGTAGCAACGTTGGTTCTTATACATTTTGTGTGCTCATACTTACGTTTCCTTCTCGCTACCCCACAATTGGACTATTGATCAATTTTACATTTAAGCCCTGATGAAGTTCAATGTGAATTGAAGTAAACACGTTGGCTGGAGCTTGTATTTTGATACCATTTGAATAAAGGAGAAATAAACATAAAGCAACATTTGTCCGTATATCATACCTTTGGGAAAAGAAAACTCAGTGGTGCACCTTTCCAAAATATTCCATTTCTTGATCTGCGTTGCAATTTGCACCCAACGACGGCAGGTGCAGGATTTGTTGTGCACACTTCCATAGATTACTGTAAGACATTATTACATAAGGAACGTAGCAGTGAAGTGTGTCTCTCTTAGTCCGCCGTTGTTCTGTCCTTTTACTTGTTGGCTGTGCTGTTTCTATCTCAAAAACTACATCTTTCAATGTATCACATCATGTGTAACAATATTGAAATTGAACAATTGTGATAAATGTCTTTTTTGGACGTTCAAACACTAAGAACCAAAATAATATTGTGAGAAACCAATACATTTCACTGAGACTGGAAATAAATATGGGGGTCATTCTGCTGGGGATGGGACAGCATCCACTAGCTCACTGGACGCAATCCGATCGGCATCTGCTGATGTGGTCCAACCGACGCATTACAATGCGTGCGGTCAGAGGCAGCAGTCAGAGGGACAGTCTGGAGTTTTTCAACAGGCTAATGGAGACTGTCAGAATTTGGAGGGTCAGTGATCCCTAAAATAGTGCTCAGGCACCACAGTAAGGATTACAATGTCCCTATCCACCTGCCCTTTCATGGCAGTTCGTTCACCATGAAAAAGCAGGCGGAAAGGAAGAGGAAAGTATCCTCAGTAGAAAGTGATTTTAGTTTTCCACTTCAATCCCATCAAGATGGTGTTGAGGTGTGCCACACCTTTGGCATAAATTCAGAATTTTAGCACTGTAGTTGCTCATTAGAACACTGCAGATCACCAGGGAGTTAAATGACAGTTTGCTGCTGATGTTGAAAGTGCATGTCTCAGTATGCATGTCGGAATGTTTTAAAGAGATAGAAGAGGAAGAAATTTGAGAACTCACTTAAAATGTGTCCTAATTTTTCTTTCTACAGCACTAACCATTATTTCTATGACAAAATGAACCCCCTCATTCTGTTCTTTTCTAAATTAAATGTTTAAGGTTTTACCAGTTTGATTCAATCAAGATGGCTTTTGGAGGCTGCAGTAGAACACAGGGGAATCAACTGACAGGCTGCTCCTGTTGAAAGTACATGTTTTACTGAGAATATCAGACTTCATTCTCATATGGCTACAAAAAATATGCTCTCATTTTAGCTTCTGGAGCACCTTTCATAACCTGATTGAGAAAACAGTTTTCTCTCAAACATGATTTATGAAATGGTTCACATTATTTCTGTTATCACCCTTTATATATTCTCCTTTTGTGACCCTCAAAACCTGCCATTAAGTACAATGCATTCGAATGGAGTGCTATCATGTATATTGGTCCTACGATGGCTGCAAGCACTTCCTGGTTGTAGTGCTGACAGCCAATCAGATCTCACTATGCGATCTATGCTTAGGGTCTGCCCAGATATACTAATTTCTCAAAAACTACTGAACGGATTTACCTCAAATAACAACAAGCATTTGCAATGCAATAAGTCTTGCATTTATGCAAGTTTATCTATTGGCATTGTAAATGACAATGCCAATAGCTTAAACTCGCGGAAATGCAAGACCTATTGCATGGCAAATGTTTTTTTAACTTTAAAACGAGCTCGGCGCCGCTTCCAAGACACTGCACTCGGTTTCTTTTTTTTTTTTTATTTAACACTGAGCGCGATGTCCTGAAAACATTTTGTAAGTACAAACAACATACGCTGTGTGTGAGAAAACTAACCTCCATTCCCAAAGTTGTAGGTAGGCAGGAGGGTGACTTTGAACTAGTTCTGTCTATTGTGGCCTGCAGCTCTAGGGATGGTATTTTTTGTAGTTTTATTCTAACCGTTCTAGCTGTAGACCTACAAATCCCAGCATGCATAGCGAAACTGACTGAAAAACAGTACTGGCAGCAAACGGGCCAGTAAAGAACTATTAATGAAGCATAAGGGCTTAGGAGACACTAAGGGGCATATTTACAATAAAGTGGTGATGCCTGTTGTTAAGCTAAGAAGCCTAACGACATGCTTCGTCGCTTTAGAAACGCATGGCTGTACCATATTTACTAGAATATGGTGCAGCACTGCCTTTCCCCATGCACTGATGCTAACTTTAGCTGCCTAGCACCAACGCAGGCACCCTTGCACCATAGTGCAGGGGTGCCTGCGTTGAGGGGAAGATTGTTTATGTGCAGGAACATCCCCCTTCCTGCACATAAACAATCTTTAAATGCCGTTTTGTAACTTCTGTGTGTGTTGCTTAAAGCAGGAAGGTTCCCCTTCCTGCACATAAACAATCATATTTTTCTGTTTCTATGTGTGCTGCTCAAGGCAGCACACATTGAAACAGCACATACGAGGAGAAATAAAGCATTTCTCCCTGTTTCGCCTGATTAGGACCAGGTTTTCCCTGGTCTTAATTTTGGAGCTGCCTCCTATTTACGCTGCTCTTGTAAATAGGGGGCAGCATCAAAATCAATGAGTGTTCAAGTGGAACACCCACTGCAACACCCATTACTCTACCCTTTCACGCTAAATACAGCATGAAAGGGGTCCTTATTTACAAGGCAGCGTAAAGACACGTTAAGTGGCTTGGATTAAATCCTTCCTAGAAGGCAGAACCTTCCAGGTGACCGACGGCTCAGTTAACTCCAGAGCTCTCCCCTTCCAGTGTGGGGTCCCCCAGGGCTCCTCCCTGAGCCCCACACTCTTTAACGTATACATGTCTCCCCTCGAAGACATCGTAACCCCATTCGACATAAAAACTGTTATGTACGCCGACGATACCCAGCTGGTCGTCTCTCTAAACCAGTCGACCAAATGTCTGGACAACTTGTCATCTTGCCTCCAGAATATATCCCAATGGATGTGCGACTCTCGTTTGAAACTAAACGGAGAGAAATCTGAGATCCTTCTGCTGGGGGACCCAAGCAGACTCCCCCATCCCTCTCTTGGCCACCCTGCATGGGAGCACCCCCCTCCCCTAAGACCGAAGTCAAGAGCCTGGGTATCTGGTTGGACCAGGACCTCAACTTTAAAGTCCAGGCCAGAAAAACAGCCGGCACGTGCTTTGGTCTCATTTAGATAGCTCGAAAAATCCTCCACCTAATCCCCTTTCAGTCCAGGAAACTGTTAATACAGGGGCTAGTTAACTCTAGACTGGACTACGGAAATGCCCTATATTTAGGTGCTCCCTCATCAGTCATCAGCAGACTGCAATGTGCCCAAAACGCCGCGGCCAGACTCCTGACCGGGACCAAATCTAGATGCTCTGCCAAACCGGCCCTCAGATCACTACACTGGCTCCCGATCAAGGAAAGGATCACCTTTATGACCCTCTGCATCTCACACAAAATACTTCAAAGCAGAGGCCCTCCCATTCTGAGATCTCTCGTCAAACCACATCACTCCAACAGACAGCTCAGATCAGACTCCCTTTCCTTGGCCAGTGTTCCCAGAATAAGAAAGGCTCGCTCAGGGGGGCGACTGTTCTCATATAATGCTCCAAAGCTGTGGAATTCCCTCCCACTTCCCATTCGAAGACAACACAACCTACTGGCCTTCCGTAGGCAATTAAAGACCTGGCTCTTCGCATAAAACCCTCCATACAGCTCCCCCTCTCTGAATGCTACAGGTTGACCGACAGCGCTGGGACGCCCCAGGGTAGCTACGCGCTTTACAAATCTGAAATTAAATTAAATCAAATCAAACGCTGCCTTGTAAATAAGGCGAGGCCCATATCGCCATCACAAATATAATTGAACGTGTTGTGGTGGCGATAGGGGCTTGTAAATCTGTCCCTAAATTTCTTGGGGTAACAGGGTCAGCCTCGGGACCTAATAAAAATTGCCTGCGGTCTTCAAGTTGCTCTCTGCGGGAAACCTGTACAATCACAGAGTTTTGAAGTAAAATAGTGATATTAAAATAAGCTATTTTTTATACAAAGTTAAGGTGCGGGTTTATCAGACACAGCCTAATGTACGGTAGCTCACTGAGTGAAGGCATCTGCTGCCAAAGGCCAAACGCAACCTGGAGGTCATGGTTTGAATCTCTGCAGGATCTGCTTTTTATCCTTTGAAGATCCATAACATGAGCGCTACTGGGTTGTATAATACGAATGCCCTGTCATTTTCTGTTCAATTTGATCTTGAGAACATGGCTGGAAGCAATTCATACGCAGGGACAGGAATCTTTTTTTTTTTTTTTTAAATTGTTTGCAGTTTTGTATAGCAGGAACTTGACCCAAAGAAATTGGAGACTGTACGTGAGCTCCAGTTACATTACACAAGATCACATTCATTTTTTGGGGGGGACAGGAAGATTAGGCTATCTGCCCAGAATCACAGGATGTTGAGCCCATACCAAGACTTGAACCTGGTTTCCCAGTTCCAAAGTCGGCATCTCTAGCCATAATGCCATATCCTCTTTCTTCGACAAAATACAACAAAATGTATTTTGAGAAGCAGGTAGCTCTCCTTACTGGATTTATGGCCAGCAGAATACATCTAACTCGCCTGACTGCATGCTGATATTCTAAATGTATTGTGTCGAAGTGCTCTGAAGTGATTGAGAGGACTTCTTGGATATTAAACAAAACGTACTAAATATGGCTGAACGCAGAGAGGCAATAGGAGCAGAGACAGACCCCTCAAATATGTGTCTGAGTTTTACCTGGAGCTGAGAGCCTTAAAACAGATATATCTTCTCCTTTCTATGGTCTTTTTTCCTCACAGTCGTGGGTAATCAGGGAAGGCAGCACCTCATGTCGCTCACAAGCCTGCTACAAATGGAGTGGGGCAGTCAGGAAAGGAGGGGCAGTGTGTCATGCCACAATGGTGTGTGTTGGGAAGGAATGAGTTAATTTGGGTCCATCTGCTTTTTCCTTTCAATGGTTGCTGAAGATCAGTGGGGCTAGGCTCTGGGCATGTGTAGATAGAAAACGTATGTGCCTTGCTGGGACTGCTGATGTGCAATGGGAGGCCCAGCGAAGGTGTAGGGTAGAAAGTGTCTGGTGTTCTCTGGTTCTGCTGAAATAGGGTGGCAATCTCTGTGTAGTCCTCTCTCACCCTGTCTCCACCTTGTACTTAGGGTCACAGTTCCCATAGTTTTCAGAAGCACAACATTCAATTGTTTTCTCTTTGTGACAGCAGCCTCATTGTGTGACCCGCAAGGTAGTCATAAGTGCTAGAGGCAGGGTTCGACTGGGACAGAAAACAGGTCTGGGCACCAAAATAAAAGTGGCGAATCTGGTAGCTAAAAAAGTGGCCCTCTTTCCCAAATCGGTGCAGGACTGTGCTTGTAAAGACACATTGCATATGTGTTTTGCAAGCTATGGCCAGGGTCACAGGAATTATGCGGCAGGGAAGGGACAAAATATGTAGCAGAGTTCACTAAATTATGTGGCAAGAAGAAATAAATTATGCAGCGTAATGCGGCACATTTTGTAATAGCATTATTTCATTATTTTGACGGTTTTACATTTGTTAACACTGTCTGAGCATTAGTTCAACCTCATCAGTGCCAGTTTAATATACAGGTACAGCAATATGCAACAGAAAGGGGACCAGTAGAATTTTACAAAGAGCCTTCTACTGTGCAGCAACATGCGCTGCTGCGTTTTTTAAAACTTTTAAACCGTTTGAGCTACAAGCTATTGTGCAGCAGATGATGGATTATATGGCAAATGCATAATTATTTGAAAAACGCTCTGCTGCACAATTGCATAATTCCAGTGGCCCTGGGTATTGCAGACCGCATGCATATACACTTAGTACAGGTAATATTTGTGGTAATATCAGGGGAATCAATAGTAAACCAGCCCACAAGACTATAAAAGTGGTCCACAGACAGCCAAAAAACCAGCCAAAAACCAACCTGTTGGGCCAGCTCTTCTAGCTCCGCCAGATTGCCCTACCGGCCAGTCCGTCCCTGCCAACACACCACAGCAGACAGCACTTAAATCAAAATGATTTCTTAACTATTAAAGTGCAGGACATAAAAACTTTCCTTTTCACTTGTTTGGTTTGAAAGCGCTTTTTTTCTCAAAAAGGAATATATGATCAAACATTTTATCTGTTTGATAAATCCGAAATGCTTTCTTTGGGGCCTCTTGTTGAACTAAAGGAAGTGAAAGACTAGACTGCAGTAGCCCCAAGACACTTCAGACATGTTGATCAGGACATCTGTTGACAATGCGCAAACTTGCAGTAAACAGGTAGGGAGCAGGTTGGCTTTCCCATCCATGTATTTCTGTATTTGAGGTGAGTTGCATAAAAAATATGCACCACCTGATCAAAGAAGTACTTCTTTAATTATCCCCAGTACTTCCCTTTGCCAGGGGGTGGGAACTCTCCTACACACAAGCAGAGCAGAGGCCTCCCTGCTGCGCCCTTGGTCCAGGATGGGAGGAGAGTCATTCTATGGAGAATGACAATGGCCGGCCAACAGTTTGTGTTAAATGGGGACCCTGCCCCAAACCTGAAAAACAACATCCTACATCTGGCCTCAGGAATTTGACCTCGGGCACTAGAGAATAAATCCGACCCTGGCAGAAGGCAGCTCAGCAGGTCAAAAGCAGGGCCGTCATAGGTAGCGTTTTAAAGCTTTAATGGCCCTGTCAACAGTGGAAGTGTGAAGGAGTGTTTCTGTACCCTGACACTAGTCCCCCGTGTCCCCTCCTCTCCAAAATCTGGGGGAGAAAGGGGATAAATCTCCCACACTTCCTATTCACATAAACAAAGGTAGTCAGAGCAGTCACAACAGACACACATGGCCATTCACAAGCAGTCACAGAGCAGACGCTGACACAGACATGTAGGTGGACACAAACGGACGGTGTCACCAACAGCATTGAAGTTTGACAGCACGTCTGGACTGCATTAAATAATAGTATTAGACAGAGGGCTTCTTATTTATAGTCACATGGGCTCGAGGAGAACCATCCAAAGGTCCCCGACAGAAAAAGAGTCTTTAAGGTCTATGGGGGTGGGAGGGCGGGGAGGCAATTCCAGTGGCCTGCGGATCTTGCCGTGGAAATGTTTATGGGATGAGGAAAGAGACAGACGCATTTCCCCACCCCACCTTCTTCTTCTCTTTTTTTATTCAGTCTTGGCACTATGCTGGGATCAGTGACAGTAATATCGTCTGCTCACCTGCTTTTTTCTCGGCTCCTCTCCTGGTATCACCTTTTTGTAATCCTTAGAAAAGCAGGAGGGCACTCTTCTTACCCGCTGTGTTTGCCCTAGTCACCTCCAAGTTATGAGCACAAGTTGCAAATATGAATTTATCCAGACCATTCAATCATTGGCCGCTCTTTAGAAACAAGACCCCCCGCTACGGGCAGGAAAATCATTCCATTTGCAGGAAATTCCATGGTTATGAGACAGAGACAACCGTTGACATGACACTGTGTCAGCCCCTAAGCCTTGCCTACTCCTGCTCTTGCTCTTTTTGCCACACCTGATCGTGCCCGCAAGAGCATTATCTAGTTTGTGAGTTGCCGGGCCTTAACTCTCCATGCTGCCAGATGTTCCTCACTGCCCCTCCTATGCCTACATGTTTGTTGTACCTGCCTTGCCCCTTCGGATTGTAGAAAGCCCTCTGTCCACCCTCCTACCTACTCTCCTGTGACCACCCCTCCAGTACCCCGTTTGTGCACCCAGGTTTCTAGTTGCGTAGCAAGGGTGACACGAACTATAGCTTAAGTAAAAAGCAATGGTCCCCAAATCACTATCCAGCAAATTTTGAGGAGCTTTATATAGCGCGAACTCGACCCGAAGCTGAGAACAGGGTTCGATTCTCGGCAGGGACCCTCACCATCCTGTGATTCTGGACAAATAACTAAATAGGCACCAATTGTGTTACAGACAGACACACTCATTTAGTTATTTGTCCAGAGTCACAGGATGGTGAGGGTCCCTGCCGAGAATCGAACCCTATTGCTCAGCTTCGAAGTCAACCGCTGTAGCTGTTAGGGCACATCATTGGATCCATGCATGGTAGGGGCTACTGCAGCTGTTGCGACATTGTTAGCTATGCCTATGCAGTTGTATCAAGTTATTGCCCCATCCCATACTTGAACCCTCAGCAGAGAGCACTGTGGTACCCACAATTTAAACCTGCCCCTGAGTACACCCCCTGATGTCCCTCCCCGTTTGCCTCAATTGCACCTGCCCCTAGAAGTTGAGGCTTTAAACCCCCAACAACACTTTTGCCCTACACAGCCTCCTCACCTGCTTGTCGAGCAGCCCTCTTAATTCCTGTATTAGTGTCAGCAGCAGGCCCGGGCCCTCCATCTCGGCGGCGGTACCCGAACTCCCCATGGCTGCGCTGCACAGTCTGCCCCGGGAAAGAAGCGCAGCGCTGTGTGCTCCACAGCCGGGATAAGGCGAGGTGTGACGCACCATACGTGGCAGCCACGGACAGCACACTCCCGGCCCAGCCCCCGCATCCGAGCGCACCCTGGACACCGCCCAGGTCACCTCCGGACAAGGCAAGCGTGCAGGATAAAGACACGGCAGGCGCAGTACAAGCGGACGCAGAGCACCAGCACACCCACAACCTTCCTGACTGCACAAACTGAAAACAATCATTTGTAATGCAATAGGACTCGCATTTACGCAAGACCTATTGCATTAAAAACAGGAGTGGGGCGGGGCAGTATGGGCGGGCGTGAGAAGGTACGACCGGGAGTGCACGGGAGGAGGGCGGGGGGCCCCAAGAAGTCACGGACTGTGGGAGAGAGGGGAGGAGAAAAATGTGTTTGGGGTAAAGGGGCTAGTAGCCATGGAAGGATTCAAATGACGACATGGCCGTCATGGGGAGGGACTAACAAGCCTTAAACCAATCGGAAGGCAGCATTTAGGACCTAAGCCAATGAGAAAGATTGACGGAGAGTGGGCGGAGCTTCCACAAAGCTTTCACACTATACTGAATACCGCATGCCTCGCAAAGCGAGCAGCGCATGCGCTGCAATGCTAGGCTCAACCTAAAACGGTCATTTTCTGAACCAAAACCTACTTTTATGCCAAATTTGGTGTCATTCCATTCATCAGTTCGGGCTGTAGTCATGTTCAAAATCCCTATGGGAATTAACATGGGAAACACACTTATTTGGGCCCCCCCTTTTTCTCAGCCCCCGCTTGATGGATCACCCCAAAACTTCACATGCACAATAAGACTAAGCATTGCAATTTTTTGGGGAACATTTTGTGAAATTCATCAAACTGTGCCAAAGTTATAGGCTAGTCAAAAAAACGCTTCTTCTATGGAAACTAGGTCCTAACTATAACTACCTACTGACAACTGCAAATAGGTCAATCAAATAAATAAATGTATATAAATAAATTTAAAACATATTCACTGAAAAAAACATAGGTTTCAGGCATGTTATAGTTAAGAATTAGCATTATGAAAAACCTTAGAAATTCACTGAAAAAACCATAGGTTTCATGGGCGTTATAGTTAGCTGGACTTTTCACTCGTACAAAACCATTGAAATTCCCCCGTTATAGTTAGTATATGTGACTATTGGTGTGTATAAGTGAGTATATGTGAGACTGAGAGATTGGAATAGTTCCTGTATAAATAAGTATGTGATTGTTTAAAAGACTAAGTATGTGCAAGTTTCTGTAGAAGTAAGTGTGGTGATGAGTGTATAACTGTATATGCAAGTAAATGGATGTTTGGTTCTTTATTAGCATGAGTGACTATGTGTGTGAGTAACTCTATGGATGAATGGCGTTGTGTAACAGGATGTATAGGTGTATGAGTACATATGTTGAGTGAGTACATGTATGAGTGACTGTATAGGACTGTTGGTGAATGAGTGGATGTGTATGTGGATCTTAGAATTACTGAATAGGTTGTTGTAACTGATATTGGTATGTCCATTGTTTTGAAAATTTTAGTTTCTATTTTTGAATGTGTGTATCAAAGGTTATATTAGGGTGAGAGGAGGTCTGGCACTCTATCACAAGGATGTCATCAGTGATGTCATTTGAGATGTCATCAGTGATGTCATGAGTGATGTCACTGACCATGTCATGAGTGATGTAATATGTAACGTCATCAGCAGTGCATTGCGGGGGCGCGAGTTATAGTTAGCTGAACTAACTATAACGGGGGAATTTCAATGGTTTTGTACGAGTAAAAAGTCCAGCTATCTATAATGCACCTGAAACCTATGGTTTTTTTCAGTGAATTTCTAAGGTTTTTTAAATGCTAATTCCTACCTATAACGTGCCTGAAACCTATGTTTTTTTCAGTGAATTTCAAATGTTTTTTAAATGCTAATTTCTAACTATGCCTACAGAGATAGGACATGTGAAGAAAGAAGAAAAAAGGCACAGAAAGAAAAAAAAGAAATGCAGAAAGAAGCAACAGAAGTCCTCAAAGACGAAGAAAAGTGCAGGAAGAAGGATAACGTGCAGAAAGAACAAACAGACGAGCAGAAAGAAGCCTTGTTGCAAAATCATCCTGTACCCTCAACTTTTTCAGACGGATACTGGTGGTAACTGAGTCTGACTAACCAGTTCTAGAGCCAGTGCTATGTTAAAAGACACTCAGAATACAGTGAAAACACCTACATACACTAGGGAACACTATGCGTTGGGGTCCCCCTGTGATTAGCATGACCTCCTCTGTAAGCCCCTAGTATATAATAGGGCAGGGGATTAAAACTACCTCTTACAGTGCGCCACAGGACGTGTTTGCACACGTCACCTCAGGCCACGTCCCCTCCCTTCCCCACTGTGTAAACACACCCTGTGGCCGTTTTAAGTTGGGAGATTAAGTCCCCTTGAATCCTGAGGGTCCCTAGGGTCCAACTAGACCACTAGGTACCTCCAGTAAGCGCCACAGAGATGCGTTGCAGAGAGGTGTAAAAAGTGGCACGGCCTGGACCACCTTTCTGCAACGCAGCTCAGTGGTGCTTACTGGAAGCACCTGGTGGGCTAGTTATCCCCCAGGGGCCCTCAGGATTGAAAGGGAATTATTTCCTCAAATTAAAACGCGCCATAGGGCGTGTTTGCACACGTCGCCTCAGGCCCCATCCCCTCCCTTCCCCACTGTGTAAACACGCCCTGTGGCCATTTTAAGTTGGGAGATTAAGTCCCCTTGAATCCTGAGGGTCCCTATGGGCAAAATAGCCCACTAGGTACGTCCAGTAAGCGCCATTGCAGAGAGGTGTAAAAAGGGGCACGGCCTGCACCACTTCTCTGCAACGCAGAGCAGTGGCGCTTACTGGAAGCACCTGGAGGGCTAGTTGGCCCCCAGGGTCCCTCAGGATTGAAAGGGAATTATTTCACCAACTTAAAACGCGCCACAGGGTGTGTTTGCGCACGTCAACTCAGGCCCCGTCCACTCGCTTCACCACTGTGTAAACGCGCCCTGTGGCCGTTCTAAGTTGAGAGATTAAGTCCCCTTGAATCCTAATGGTCCCTAGGGTCAAACTAGCCCACTAGGTACCTCCAGTAAGCGCCACAGAGCTGCGTTGCGTTGCGTTGCGTTGCGTTGCGTTGCGTAAAAAGGGACGTGGCCTCAGAACACCTGTCTGCAACACAGCTCCCTGGCGCATACTGGAGATACCTGTTGGGCTAGTTGGCCCTCAGGGACCCTCAGTATTGAAGGGGAATTAATTCCACAACTTACAACTGGCCAGGGGGCTCGTTTGCAGAGTGCTGCAAGGAGGGGGCGTGGCCTCCGGCGCGATGCCGGTCTTTTATTTATTTTATTTTTTTAAGAAGGAGGGCTGTGTGGCCCCCCCCCTTCTTTTTCTAATTTATTGGCCCTGGGGACCCCATCCCCCAGGGCCTGCACCCTAATTTTTTTTGTTGAAAAAGATTAATTTGTAAGGGGGCCGCGTTGCCCCCCTCCCAAGGCCTTATTCGGCCCCAGGCACCCCATCCCCCGGGTCATGGCCTTTTTTTAAATGAATTCTTTAGGAGGGAGGCTGCATTGCCCCCCTCCTCAGCCCACTTATGGCCCCGGGGACCCCATCCCCCGGGGCCGGCCTTTGTTTTTTATTATTTTAAAAAAATATATAGTTATACAAACACCTAGGACATGCTGGACAAACCGTATGTAACTATCACCATGATGATTTGCGTGATATTCATTAAAAGGCGACTATGCATACAATGAATCCACGTGGAATGTATTTACACCACTAGTTAAGCTCTGACGTATCTGACGCCCTACCGTGCCTAATCCCGGAGCCCCCGCCGGTGGGTACTCTCCAAGTAGACATCCTTGTTGTTTATTTATACAATCATGGGTAGCTATTGATGGGCACATTTAATACCCACGCACACCAAGCCATTCAAAGGGGATTCGACAAAAATTCGACCAAACTATGCAAGAAACCCCCCTCACGGTTAATAAAACACACATCCACCGCCGGATGTGTAATACTTTTTATTTTACTCTCTGGAAAGGAGACGAACCTCACTTGAGAGTCACAGCGTGCTCCTGGCTGAGCCCAATGCTGTGTTACACCCACCAGTACCCGCTAAGTGCCACACACCTCTGTGTTGTATTCCACCAGCGAGTGCGTATGCTATGACACTCTCTAGCCCATGTGCACTGTAACACCACCCCGTGAATATGTCATGCCACACTTGCCTTTGCACTGGTTATATTGCCCCATCTAACGTGCCTTCCTCGATGCCTATGTTATAAATCACAGCGCTATGCCATACATATTACAATCTGGGATCCATATCTTTGTCGCAGTGCATATGCAACGTTGCACTCCCCAGCACATATTTTATATTACAACTTTAGAGACTAGTTAGGTTACACAACACTGCCCTGTGCATATTACACTCCAAGGCGCATATCACACAACACGCGCTAGTGCCTGTGCTATCTCGCGCTCTCCAATGAATCTGTCATTGCGCACAATGTATTGCATATTATATTTCACACCCCGGTTCATCTTATATCACACTTTTTGGTGCATAGTTTATACCATATACTATATCTAGTTTTCATTTTCAATCGTGCTCTCAGGACTATGTTCTATATAACACTGCGTCCACCAACCCTTTTCACGGGCATTACATTTTGCGAAGGGGGGTGGTGGGCCAGGGGGTGTTTCTGCCAAGTGAGCCTGGAGTCACAGTCACAAACGTCCTCTTCTTCCTGAATAAAAGTGAGATTATGCTGCATACTTGTTCATATTTTAAGTAGTTTGCACAGACACACATTTTAAAAACAATAAAGTTCCTAATACCCACCTTCTCTGAACAGTTAGCTTGCTGCCCCATCCACCTTCTCCCTATCCTCTGTTGTCTGAATCCATGGACTAGCCTCCTCCCTCCTGCCATGCATGGTCTGATGTGCTACCACTGCCCTCCACTTAGCATGATGTACCTGTCCACTCCTCCTGCCCTCCATTGCCCAATTCTATGGCCCATCATTGACCTCCTGCTTTGCCTCTGTGCTTAGCTTGCTGCCCCTATTCTCCTTCACCCTGCCCTCCGATGTCTTTGTGCATGCCCTGCTCCATCCTTTTTGCCCACCATGTTCCATGGACCTGCCACTCCTATCTACTCTGAGTGTTCTGTCGAGCTGCCACTCCCTCCCACCTGCCTAGCATTGTCAGATGACTGTAACCTGTCCCTGCCACCTCCACCCTGCCTGTCCAATTGCCATACCTCTATCCCCTTCCTCCTGTCCTCCATGGTCTATTTTACTGCCACACCCTTCTGCCCTCCCTGCTCTGTTGTGCGTCAACTGCTCCTCCTGCCTGCCCACGCGGTCTGTTGTGAGGCCCCTTCCCCTAAAATCTCTTGTCTGTGCCCAGGTCCTGACCCTCCCTTCTATCCTCCATGGTCCTTTGTGCATGCCCCTGCACTCTCCTCCTTGCCCATCATAGCCATTGTGCTGCCACTAACCCTCCCGCTTGCCATGTATGGTCTTCTGTGCTGCCATGGCCCCTCCCACCTTCCCTGTGTGGTCAGCTAGCTGCCCATGACCCCCTTCCACCTTCCCTCCATGGTCTGTGTGTATGCCATCATAGTCTCACTGTTGCTCTCCATGGTGTGTCTTGTTTCTAGTGCCCATCCTGCCTGACCTCCATGGTCATCTTGCTGCTCCTGCCCTGCCCCCTTGCCCCCAGCCCTCTGTTTCCATGTGCAGACCTCCCTCCTGGCTTGTCTGTTCCATTGTAATGCCCCTGATCCGTCCCTCCTTTCCTTTATGGTCTGTTATGCTGCAGCTTTCTCTCCTGTCTGTCCATTATGGTCAGCTAGCTACCATTGCCTCTTTCCCCTCTGTTCTCTGTTGTCCATGTGCATGGTCCAGTCCCCTCCCTATTGCTTTCTATGGACTGTTGTGCTGCACTCCCGTCTCGCATGCCCTGTGTGGTGTATTGTGCTGCTGCAAACCCTGATGCCTGCCCTGTAGGGTCAGTTTGGTGCACCTCTCCATGTCCCTCCTGTCCTCTGTTATCCGAGTCCATGTCCCTACCCCAATTCCTCCTGCCTACCATGATCCAATGTACCATACTTGTGAACATTTTGAACTTGGTAAGAGGGAGATTTTGAAAAAAAAACTGGGGTATTGATTTTCCCCTTTGAGTTACATTGAAAAAGAGGAGATTGTAGACAGGAGACAGATCAAATAAAGCCCATTTGAGCTTAAAAACATTGGACGTTTCCTGGCTGAAACAGGTCTGTTGGCATGTATGGCTGTACTACCACTGTCTTTTCCTTCTGCCCACAATGGTCTATTATATTGCCACAGCCTCCCTTGCCAGTCCTGTATTCCTGTATTGCCCCTGCCCCCCTTTCCACTGCCCTCAATAGTCTGTTGTGCTGCCACTTCCCTTCCTGCCTGCCCAGTGTGGTCAAATTGTTGCCTCGGCACTCTCCTACCTGCCTTCAATTTTCAGAGTCCGTGCCCCTGGCCTCTGCCTCTCAACAATATCCAAATTAACAACTAGATTGCTAACATTCTAGATTTATTACAAAAGTGTGGAACGCCTGACGTCATCTTGATGTAATCAAAACTGTAATACCTAGAGCATTTCCTTTAGAAATTACATATATGAGAGGGCCTTATTTGCATCACAATTATGGTTAGTGCTCTAAAAAACTAAAATGAGGACATATTTTCTGAGTTTTCAAATAGCGACAAAGAACTTTTAAATTATTTGTAATCTTTATGTTTTTTTTATCCAGTTGACCACTTGATTAAATGTTGCACTTAGGGGAGAGGATGTGGTGTTACTTCCAGAGATGCAGACTTTGCAACTTGGGAACCAGGTTGGAATTTCTGCTTCAGCTCAACATTCTGTGATTCTGGTCAAATCACTTAATCTCCCCATGTCTACAACCAAAATGAATTTGATCTTGTGTGATGTAACCAATGCTCATGTAAAACACTCCAATACCTGACAAGTCAGCACTATATAAAACTGCAAATACACAAAAAATAAGTGTTTTGCACACTTCTGTCATTGGGCTACATGTAGGGTACATCTGGGTGATATGTGTGCTGCATTTGGGCTCTTTTGTCTCTGGTGGCCATCTAGGGAGATTTATTTGTTAAGAAGTTTCCTAATTTCCTCATTTACTGCAGTCTCCTCAGTAGGAAATGTGTTCAGTTTTTTACTTTGATTCCATCAAGAAGGTATTCAGATATGTCACACATTTGCCATAGATTCTGAATGTTAGCACTCTAGTTGCTCATTAGATCACTGTAGTAAAGCTACTGCTCACCAGGGAAGTCTGCTGCTGGTATTAAAGCGCATGTTTCAGTCTGCATATCAGAATTTTTTAATGAAATAGAAAGGGATTTGAGAAGTCACTCAAAATGTGCCCTAATTTTTCTTTCTGCAGCACTAATCATAATTTCTACGGCAAAATGAACCCCCTCATTTTGTTCCTTTGTAAATTAAATGTTTTAAGTGTTACCACTTTATTCCAATCAAGATGGCTTCAGGTGTGCCATACTTTTGTCATAAGTAAGACTGTTAGCGCTCTAGTTGTTCGTTAGAACACTCTGGGACATTCTGTCATTGGGCTATACTTGGGCTACATCTGGGTGATATTTGGGCTCCTTTGTCTCTGGTGGCCATTTTGGGAGACTTATTTGTTATGAAGTTTCCTAATGTCCTCATTTACTACAGTCTCCTCAGTAGGAAATACTTTCAGTTTTTTACTTTGATTCCATCAAGAAGGCATTCAGATGTGTCAATATTTGCCTTAAATTCAGAATGTTAGCACTCTAGTTGCCTATTAGATCACTGTAGTAAAGCTACTGCTCACTAGGGAAGTCTGCTGCTAGTATTGAAAGTCTGACCCCGTTCTATTGAATAAGGACTGTGGGGCAAGATGGCGGCCACTCCTATGGCCGGCTGAGCTGGGCTAAGATTCTCTCTCCTGCCGAGCGTCACTACACTGGGATGCTTACCTGAATTTCTCGCTGTAAGCTTGCAGACATTGACTCGAATTCCCTTTGTGCTGTGACGGTATGCTGTGGCGACTCACGACGTTCCTCGATAGACGCCTCTCCCAGCTACTTCGCGCTGCGTCCCTGGTGCGCGGCTCTGCCTCGTCTTTTGGTGTGATCTTCGTGCGGAGACTCGCAGTAATGCCTCCGAAAGCCCCAAGATCACAGGCGCGGTCTGCCCTGGTCTCCGCCGCACTTGCAGGAACTGGCGTTGGTCGTGGAGTATCAAGTCGACCCGCAAAGATGCCTTTGCCTGCACCTGTAGTAGATGGAGCCTCGGAGTTAGTGGATACATCCGGAGGCGATCTCTTGGCCGAGGGAGTGGCTGCAGTTCCTTTGGTCAGCACCAGCACCGGGACTCACAAAACAGGTCAGACCATCCCCAGTATGTTCTGCTAGGCAGGCGAGCAGTCAAAAACACAGCAAATTGTTCGGGGAGACAGGATAGAGCAGCTGCTGTGGCGGCAACAGCGCTGATTACTAAAACTATCACTAAACCCGCTAAATCTATCGCAAATGGTTTAAATGGCTCAAACGTTCCTATTGCCCCTGCGGTCCTTTCAGCCCCAGAGGTTATTGCTTCTAATCACTTAGCTGTGCCTGTCTCAGCAGCTAGCTCTGTTTCTGCTTTGGTTTCGGTGGGATCCACTCAATCAGAAGGCATTCTGGGAGCTGTAGTTCCAGCAGATGGTATTTCGGTCAGCGGTATTGGGGAGGTAAGCTCAAATCTGGATGGCCATTCACAATATGTACCCCAGTCTGTACGGGTTGAGGCCGATGCCGCAGATACATTTTACTCTCTCTCAGACCATACTATGTCTTCAGAGGAGGAGGGCGATCCTGCAGAAGGCAAGGACTGGTCTGATGCTAGTGACCCAGGGGACTGGGATAGTAACGAGCCTGTACATATAGTTAATGGAACAGTTCGGAAATCTGTAAGAGCCCCAGATCAGGAGCGCTTGGAAGCAGGCTCCCTAACTTGGGATTACTCGTTTTCTGGACAGACCCCATCTGTTGATCCCCCTGGGCTACCTTCCATAGATGCTATTAACCATGGATCAATTCCAGGCTCTCCTCCAACGGAAATCACATTGGCAGTGATTTATCAATCCATAATGGCCCACAGGGAAGAGTCAAGGCAGGAAAGCGCTCGGACACAAGGGGCTTGTCGTCGTCTCCAGAATTCCATACGGCGGGTCGCAAAAACTTGTACCGAAATCGCCACGAGAGTAGGCGAGGCCGAGGAGAGAATTTCTGCGCTAGAGGACGATCTAAGTTCACAAAAAAATTTAACTGCGACTATTCAGTCACAACGGGAAGACATTTTATGGAAACTCACGGATCTTGAAAATAGGGCACGTCGGAACAACCTCCGGGTCCTTGGTGTTCCTGAAGGGATCGAGGGATCAGACACTCGGAAATTCATTGTCGAATTATTTACAGAATCATTCCCAGACATTCAGCAGTGGGATTGGGGGACAGAAGTGCTACGTGCTCATCGTTATCCATTTAAGCAGAGTGGGGGTTCTAACCATGTTTCGGATAAGCCAAGAGCTATCCTCATTTGTTTAAATAATTTTTTGGCCAGGGAGAAACTTTTTGATTTGGCACGCCCAGATAGAAAAAGGTCTGCCAAGGGATGTCAATTTTTTGTGCGCCCTGATTTCTGTCCTGTTACAGTCGAGCGAAGGTGGCACCTCCGTCAACTAATCACTCCCTTTCAGTCAAAGGGGGCTCAGGCATTTTTGCTTTTTCCTTCAAAGCTCAAGGTTATTTTTAAGGGCCAAGTTAAGTTTTTTCAATCCGAAGTGAAAGCTAAGGATTATTTGGATTCATTATAAGGAAAAGCATGGCTTGACTTGTGGTGATGTGCAGCTGGTGTTTATTATAATATGATCAAGGCTGGTCCCTCTATAAGTCTCCCCTTCCCGGACCTTTGCCTTAGATCTGATAATGTTTATGTTTGAGTCTCTTATTTTGGCCCTCACTGGTTTTGCCTATTGCACAAGATTGATAAATGTTGTTGTTGTTGAAGTCAGGAGTCAGGAGAAAGCAAACTATAGGAGTATCTTCCTACATACAGTGTGGTGATGGCTTCCAGGAGTGGGAGTCTTGCCGGCTCCTCCATTGCAAGGGCTAAGGCCCTGTTGCCCTTTGTAGGGGTTGGTGTGGGTGGGGGTGGTGGGGTGGGGGGGTGTTTTGGGTGGAGGGGGGTTATTTTTAGTATTAAAAAATGCTTGTGGTTCAACTTAGTTATGTGTAGTTCAGTATTTTGTGATGGATTCGACACAGAAAAGGTATTTGTTGGTAGTCATTTAAAGTCAGAAGTTTATTATCATAGTGCAGGTATTTGTATATACACCGAATGGCGCAAGCAAACATTAGGATAGCTTCCTGGAATATCTGTGGGCTAAATAATGGAAGGAAAAGGGCTCTGTTCTCAAAGTTCTTGTCAGTTTTATGGCTCGATCTGATTTGTATTCAAGAGACCCACATTCCCTGGAATGAGCGGGGTATGCTTCGGATACCTGGATTTGAATTAATTGGCTGCTCTCGTCAAACTTCTAAGATCAGGGGGGTGGCGGTCTTGGCACGACGAGGTCTTTGTTCTTGCAGAAGGACCAGTCAGGATGGTGCAGGCAGGTGGGTGATTGTGGAGGTAATTCTAAACCTTAGGCCTTATACAATATGTACGGTTTATGGGGCAAATTTAGACGATCCGGCAGTTCTGCACCACCTGAATACTGAATTAGCTCTGTATCCAAACCCTATCTTTTTCTGTGGAGATTTTAATATCAATTTAGCGGTTAGTGTTAATTTATTAACGGACCGAACTTATTTTGGGAAAAAGCCCAGGGTGTTTAGGGCATTACAAGCTTTAGTACAAGAGCATTACTTGTTAGACTGTTGGCAGTTCCATAATCAATTATTAGACGGATTTACATATTATTCGGCCCCACACAATAAAATGTCCCGGCTAGATTATTTTTTTATATCTGAACAGTTGGTTTCGTCATCATCCATATCATTGCATCCAAGGGTATTATCCGATCACAATTTACTTATTGTGGAATATACTCTCCCACAGAAGGCACCAGAATTTAGGGCTTGGACGTTCGAAAGAAAACTGCTGACAGAACAGGCCTATATAGACCATATGAAGTGCTGGATTAGTGAATTCTTTGATTTTAATGTTGGCACAGCCTCTGAGAATGTGGTGTGGGATTCATTCAAGGCGGCCATGAGGGGTGAGACTAGGAGTTTCTCCTTCTTCCGTCGAAGAGCAGCCCAGCAACAAATTTACGAGCGCTTGGCAGTTTTAAGCACAGTAGAGACAGAACTTATTGAAGCTGTAAGTGAAGGTAGAGCCATTACGCAAATTCATGCCAAAATAGCTAAGACGAGGGCCTCTCTGCTGGAGTTTTTCGGTCAGGACTCAGCCGCTAAATTCTTGCAATATCGCTCCGAGATGTTTGAAATGGGAGAGCGGTCAGGTAAGGTTCTGGCAAAGAGACTTCAGCAGAAGGGGCTGGCTAATTATGTCACTAAGATACAGAACCCACAAGGTCAGCTTTTTGAAACCCCAGAAGGGATCCTTGAGGTATTTCAACAGTTTTATAAAAATCTTTACAAGGAAACTAGTAATTGCGTTGAAAAATCCGACCAGCACGTTGCAGCCTTTCTGGCCAGTATTCCAACGACCCAACCTACCAATCAACAAAAAAGCGTCCTTTCGGCCCCCATCGAATGGGAAGAGGTTGAGACAGCAATTGGAGCACTGGCCAATGGCAAAGCAGCAGGCCCTGATGCAGTCCCATTAGAGTTTTATAAAGTATTCACTCAGGAGATTCGTTGGGCTCTTCTCTCAGTTTTGAGGGCTGCACAATCGGGAAGTATCCCTGAGTCTTGGACTCTGACCAACATTATTTTTTTTAAGAAAAAAGACAAACCCGAATTGGATCCTGCCTCATTTAGGCCTATCTCACTTATAAATTCGGACAATAAAATTTTTGCCAAGATCCTATCATCTAGATTGGCTGCTATAATCACTCCTTTGGTCTCGCTACGCCAGCATGGTTTTATCCCAGGCAGAGATACAGCAAATCACGTATCTCGAGTAGTGGCATTATTGGACTGGGCCCAGGCAACATCATCACCTGTAGGGGCGATCCTGCTGGATGCTGAAAAAGCGTTCGACAGGGTCGCCTGGCCTTTTCTATGGGAGGTCCTCAGTTGGAAAGGCCTCGGCCCTGAATTTATCCATGCAGTCCAATCTTTGTATACTACTCCTAAAGCCACTGTCTCAGTTGCTGGGCTTGTTTCTAAGCCATTCATAATAGGAAGGGGTACTCGCCAGGGCTGCCCGTGCTCCCCTCTCCTTTTTGCACTGTATTTAGAACCCTTTCTATATTTAATTGAGAAAGCGCAGGATATACATCCAGTTACGATTCATTCAACGGATTATAAGGTTTTAGCTTATGCCGATGATATTGTTGTTCTGACTTCAGATGTTTCGTCTGCCTACACGGCTGTTAAAATCATAGCAGATCAGTATGGAGCCTTTTCAGGCTACAAACTTAATGTTGCTAAGACTCAAGTTATCCAATCTACAGCTATGGGCCCCTCAGATGCCCCGATAGTGCAGTCTGCAAAATATCTGGGTGTATATATTACAGCACATGTAAGTACTATCCCAGATTTAAACATTTTGCCTATAATTAACTTGGTAAAAACAATATTGGCAAGGCTGGACAATCTCCATCTCTCCCTTTATGGCAGATGCAATGTCCTTAAGATGTTGATTCTGCCTAAATTCTTATATATTTTTAGAAGAGTACCCTTGGAGATGCCTCATTCCAGCTTAGCTTTGGCAGATAGAATTTGCAGCAGGTTTCTTTGGGGTTACAAGCAGCCCAGAAGGGCGGCTAAATGGATGTTCCAGTCTCGCACACGTGGTGGCTGGGGGGTCCCCAGCTTGTTATTTTATTTCTGGTCTTCAATGATTCAATACTTTGGGTTACCATTGTTGGGAGACGCCGCCGGCCCCTCTCTGGCCTGTAGGCCCTCAATTTTTGAAATTGGGTTGGGTGAAGATGTTAAACGAGTTTTAGTTCGGGTTTTAGAACCAAGTTATTATAAAAGAACTAGGTTTAAGGTCATTTGGTCTATGTTTTTGGTATGGCGTAAGGTCCGTCGTAAAATTTTAGTTCCTAACATTAACTTTTATACACCCTTTTCTGCAGCCCGGCTACTGCCAGCAGTCTTTCAGGATCAAGTCACCTTTAATTGGTCAGCTTTAGGATTAACTGTGCTTGGTAATTTAGGATACGAAGGGAGGCTGGCCTCTTTTGCATGTCTTAAGGAGAGGTATCTGCTTAATACATCTGACTTCTTTAAATATTTACAACTCCGTAGCTTTATAGAAAGAAGCAAATTGAAGTCTGAAGGACTATTTGGGAAGATAATGCTGATAGAACTTATTGCTAAGCGTTCTAAAATTGGGGTTATTTACCGCCATTTACTTACAAAGCTTCCTGACGATATTTCTGCGTCTACAACAAAATTAGAAGTCAAATTTGGTACAACAGGAATAGATATAGTTACTTCCCTGGAACTAGCCGGTAGGGTCCTCATTTCTGGCAGTCTACGCTCTCAGTGTTACATGGCTCTATTTGACCTTTATTACACGCCAGCCAAGATATCTAAGTGGGCAGGTTGTGTGGGGCATAGCTGCCCAAGGTGTGGGTTAATGGCGGCTGATGATGTCCATATGTTCTTTGGATGTCACAAGCTGAAGCTTTTTTTGAAGGACTGTACTGCTCGATTTTCCCGGCCCTATTGTGTTGATGGGTGATTAGGGTGACTTCAGTCTCTCTACCATTCAAGCCTAAGGGTTAGAGTAGTGAATGAAGTCTATTTACTAGGCACTTCGACATGATCCTGTGTTCTTCCCCATAGATTAGGGCTTGCACACATATCCTAGGGGATAGATTCGTTAGTATTAGGGATAACCTGCCCTGTAGTGAGGGTATTTCATGGAGCCGTGCTGAATTCAGGCCTGGTAGGCCTCAAACGGGGGAGACTCCATCTTTCTTTCTGCTCCGGCAGCGTGAGATGCTTCTAGGTTAAAGGGGATGTTTTAGTTATGAGGTGTTATTCGCTTGGAGAGAACCGGCTCAGACCGGCCCTTATCGAAGGATTGTATTTTTCTTCATGCCGAAGACGCTACATCAGGCCGGCCGGCTGGGAAAGTGTCCTTGGCACGGGGAGGTACAAGAATTTGGTGGGCGGCAGGTTACGGGCCGGAATTTTCCATGAGGAAATGCACCTCTATATTAGTAAAAGTCTGAGGCAGTTACGAGGCACTTACTTCAGTCCGTAGGCGGCATCTAGCCGTTAGCAGTAAAGCTACTACTTATTCCAGGGAAGACAGATGACAAACTTGAAGGCAGAGAAAAACCGAGAGACAGATACTCTTCTAGCAGAATTGCCAGAGAGGAGAGAGTAGCCGATGAGGAAGAGGTCCCAGTGACTCGGAGAAGGGAGCTACGGAGGTGTGATCTCCAGGCGAGCCGAGGCACAGACGAGAAGGGAACCTAGATGACCATTGAGTGCAGGCTACACACGACTAAGGTGATGTCGACCCCTTTCTTATTAGAGTGTACAACCTAATCTTTCACTTTTCTTTGCAGGTTATGTGTTACACAGTAATGTTATGTGATTGCGTATATATTAAATAATAAAGTATTCAGTTTGTAGTGAATCAACATGTGCTGCGTGTTTCTGTATAAGAGGGTAGCCTATTCTTCTAGTCAGCTGTGACTTGACATGAACAGATGTTAACCCTGATCAGGTAAGTGGTAACTGAATAAGGGAGAGAGGAACCCCTCGAACCAGAGAACAGGTTGTGCTCAAACTGGCAGTTCTTGTGTGATCTGGTAAATAGTAGAACTGATTCCCCTGCTGTATGTTATGGTAATCATAGGATGAACTTGTGCTGAGGCTGCCGTCTGGGTAGGAAGTCCTGGGTCCGTCTGGGATCGCGAGGCTGAGGCTGCCGTCTGGGTAGGAAGTCCTGGGTCCGTCTGGGACCGCGAGGCTGAGGCTGCCGTCTGGGTAGGAAGTCCTGGGTCCGTCTGGGACCGCGAGGCTGAGGCTGCCGTCTGGGTAGGAAGTCCTGGGTCCGTCTGGGACCGCGAGGCTGAGGCTGCCGTCTGGGTAGGAAGTCCTGGGTCCGTCTGGGACCGCGAGGCTGAGGCTGCCGTCTGGGTAGGAAGTCCTGGGTCCGTCTGGGACCGCGAGGCTGAGGCTGCCGTCTGGGTAGGAAGTCCTGGGTCCGTCTGGGACCGCGAGGCTGAGGCTGCCGTCTGGGTAGGAAGTTCTGGGTCCGTCTGGGATCGCGAGGCCGCCACTTGTATTATAAAAGGTCTAGATATATATATATATATTAGGAATTCCCTGTCCTTAGGTGGTATATATCGGTGGTTACTTGTTGTGAATAGGCCCTAGGGAGAGGGTAACGTTCTGGCTGGGTTAGAGAGGCTCTGATGAGCGGGTTCTATCTGATCCGAAAACCCAAGCAGAACATTTGGCGTCACGAACCGTTTTCGAAACCTGTGTGCGTCGTGTTGTCTCGTGTTTGCTTTCGGCGTGTGCGTGGTTTTGTTTGTATATTATTTGTGGTATAATTGTGTGTATAGTTTTTCTTCTTCTTTCTTTTCTTTTTCTTTCTTTTCTTCTTTCTTTTTCACGATGTTTTCTAGAAAGTCAAAATCTACTTTTAAGTTGCCCGTTGATATTCCCGGATGGGATTCAACGCCTTATGAAGCCTTAGCCCGTGAGTGGGCTGATTCTACTGGTTTGAGTGAGAATTGGAATTCTTCTTTGGAGCTGGCGGAGCCGGCTAATGTGATTACTTGTTTACAGAAGGCACCCATCTCGAAGGGTGAGGAGATTCCCATTTTGGGGCGCAGAGGTTGGATTGTTCTGTCTGCGTACAGGATTCTGCATGAGAGGTTGTTGAAGCTACAGATATCTCTTAAGGATGTGGAATCGCACTTTGTTGAGATTCAGAATTCTCATACTTTGTTGCGGTGTCAAAATAAGTTGCTTGCTGACAAACTTGAGACTTACCAGACTATTACCAAGAGAGGGCGGCTGTGCGAATTGCCCGTTATAAATACAAGAATCGGCGCGGTCGGGTTTCGACGCGAAAGGTGCGTCTGGTCGTGGCGAAAGCCGGACTGGATTGGAATCCTGATGAATGGGATGGTAATATCTGGAATTCGAGTGATTCTTGTTCCTCGGGTGAGGAATCTGTCAATCGCGAGTCCTCCCGCTCCCGCCATGATTGTAAGCCTGCTTCTCGCACCCCTGATGGTGCACCCCGTGATTGCGCTCGTCCTTCGAGTGGGGTTGATGCTTCTTCCACTGATTGTTCCTCTACGTGTACTGGTCGAGCTCCTTGTGATGCTCATCCCGCGGTCTCGGTGCATCCAGTTTTTCGTCGGAAACTGCAGCAGTCTCCCGCTGCTCCGCAGGGTGTTTCTTTAGACTCTTTAGAGGACTTTACTCAACAGGAAATTAGTGATATTTTGCAGCGATTTCGGCAGCGAGCTGGTGAGACCTTACTAACATGGATGGTGCGCCTTTATGAACTGGGCGCTGCTGGCATGATGTTAGATAATGGCGATTGTTTGAATTTTTGTTCCTTGAGTTCGGATTCTACTGTAAAGGATCATTTTCGTAACTATAATGGTGGTGGTCAAATTTCTTTGCTTCAATTGGCGACTGAGGGTTGTAATATAAAGTACCCTACTGAGTCTGATTGGCCTGTGAATGACAAACCGTGGTATACTTTGCGCGACGCTGCACAACGTCTCAAAGAGGAGGTGATGAAAACTGCAATTTTTCTGGGTACTGCTGACAGGTTGCTTGATGGTTCGTTGACATCTTCTGTGCGGAATCGTATTATTCGTTCTTCCCCTGTTGCTTATAAGCAGGTCATGATGACTTTATTGATTAATCAAACTGGTAACGTGTTATCTACGGTACTGGAATCGGTACGCCAACTCGGTGAGTTAGGCGAGTGGTTTAAACCTGAACGTCAGTCCCGGCCTGACACTCGTACTCCTGGTGACAATAAACTTACTAGACGTGATATATTTTCTGGTCTTCTGGCCGATGGTGTGCGGAGGGAGGACATTGACGGTGAGACTACTGCTCGTTTGTGGGAGTTGTTTCGCAAACGTGGCTTGGATCGGAAGGAGGGTGCCCGGCGTGTTCGGATGTCTGAGTGTGATCGTGGTGGTTCTGACGGTAGCGGTGATGACGACCGCCGTGGGCGCTCTGTTCGTCGTGATGACCGACGTTATGTACGTGATATGTCCCCCCGTCGAGAGAGAGACAGAGAGAGAGAAGAGGAAAGAGAGAGGGGAAAAAATGATTATATTTACAGCAGACGTAGAGATGATAGGGATCAATCCCCTGAGTTGAGGAGGAGAGAGGATCGTCATAATTTGGCCGATCGAAACCAGCAGTGTACTGCAGAAGACACGAATCCATTTCGTACTGGGAATGGATATGAACAGGAGGTACCGATACCTAAGAAACGTGAGAGTCTTTATCCTGATTTATCCTGGTATACAGAATGCAGTAAACATGACTAGGAAATAGGTCAAGCTCCAGTACACAGATGGGCTCACAGAGATAATAGACCCTATGTAGATATTGAAATTTATTGGAGACATCGTAATATCCAAAGGGCCCGAGCATTGGTAGATACAGGAGCGGAGGCCACTCTTATTCATGGAAAATCAAAGAAGTTTAAAGGTCAGCCTTTTACAATTACCGGATTAGGTGGAAAGGAAACTCCCGCAGTTCAAACCTTACTTGAAATGAGAATAGGTAGAATCCCTAGAAAAGAATACTCTGTACTAGTGGTGCCTCTCTTGGAATTCATAATTGGAATTGATATTTTGAAAGGAATGACTTTGCATTTAGATGATGGATGTTACCAATTTGGAACTACGCATTATATATCGTCCAGGCCTATACGGGTTGGTCGTTTACGAATGCCCCCCATAAAAGTTCCTCAGGCGACAAAAGTGGTTTGTCAGAAGCACTATCGTATTCCAGGTGGTCATGAGGAGATTAGTACCACTATTCAGGAGTTGGTGGATGCAGGTGTTATAGCCCCAGTTACTTCTGCTTGGAATAATCCTGTTTGGCCTGTACGTAAGAGTGATAATTCTTGGCGTATGACTGTTGATTATCGAGAATTGAACAAACACACACCCTCTTTGACCGTTGCAGTACCGGATGTCATTACTCTACTTGAAAGAATCCAAAAACATCCAGGTACATGGTATGCGTCAATTGATATTGCTAATGCTTTCTTTTCGATTCCGATTGCCCCTGAGTGTCAGGAACAGTTCAGTTTTACGTGGAATGGGCCTCAGATGACGTTTAGAAGTCTTCCTCAGGGCTATGTGCATAGCCCTACGATATGTCACCGGCTGGTGGCAGAGCATTTGGCTGAGGTACCGGTTCATCCGCAAGTTCAGATGTGTCATTATATTGATGATGTTTTGATCCAAGGCGAAACACAGGAGGAAGTTCAGACCCAATTGGACACAGTCATTGGGTGCCTGCGTGAGAAAGGTTGGGAAATCAATCCGGATAAACTACAAGGCCCGTCCCAGGCTGTAAAATTTTTGGGTATTAATTGGCATGAAGGGCACCGTGAAGTGATCCCTCAGGTTAAACAGAAAATTCTTGATTTTGCAGTTCCAAGGAATAGGAAAGAAGCCCAAAGCTTCATTGGTTTATTTGGTTTTTGGCGTCAGCATATTCCTCATTTGAGTCAAATATTGGCCCCCTTGTACCGTGTCACCCGTAAAAAGAATGCATTTGATTGGGATAAACCACAGCAAGATGCGTTCAACCTAGCAAAAGAGGCAATTCAACATGCTTTGGATTTATGGCCCGTACGTGATGGTGAGGTAGATTTGAATGTGTCTGTACAGGGCCTTTATGCGAATTGGAGTTTGTGGCAGAAGCAAGGCAGGAGTAGAGTGCCGTTGGGTTTCTGGACCAAAAAGTTACCTGATGCTGGTGAGCGTTATACACCTTTTGAGAAACAGTTACTTGCATGTTATTGGGCTCTGGTGGATACCGAGCAATTGACTTTGGGACATGATATAGTTTTGCGACCTGAGATTCCTATTATGCAGTGGGTTATGAGTTCGCCGAAAACTCACCGAATTGGACACGCTCAAGAGGCGAGTGTGATTAAATGGAAATGGTATATACAAGACAGGGCACGTGTGGGACAAAAAGGAGTTGCATCTTTACATGAGCAGGTGGCGCGAGCGCCATCGACTGAGACTGAGAGTGTATGTTCCGTACCTTTAGTACAGGAGTCTCCTGTCAAGTGGGGTAGACATTTTGATGATTTGTCCGCGGAGGACAGGAACCATGTCTGGTTTACGGATGGTTCAGCAAGGTTCATAGGGCCGAAACGGCACTGGAAAGCGGTGTCCTATAATCCGATCACACAAAAACTGCTGAGCACAACTGGTGAAGGTAAGAGCAGTCAATTTGCTGAACTGTATGCTGTTTATCAAGTCCTGAAACAAGAATTACCCGGCACATGTCATATTTTCACCGACTCTTGGTCTACTGCCAATGGACTGGCAGTTTGGTTACCGACTTGGCATTCCCATAATTGGGAATTGCATTCAAAACAGTTGTGGGGAAAATAATTATGGCAGGAGATTTGGGAGATGCTCCCACAGAGTACTGTTACAATCTTCCATGTGGATGCTCACACCCCTATAGATTCTCTTGACAAATTTTTTCATAACATTGCAGATGAGAAATCTAAAATTGCTGAGGCAGTGGTGGACAGGCAAGATTCTGATATTGCGGGATTGGCGAAATGGGCCCACCAGAAGGCAGGACATTTTGGAGAGAAAGCCACTAGCAGGTGGGCTGCTGATCGAGGAATTTATATTCCCTTAGATTTGATCAAGAATGTTATTTTACATTGTCCCATTTGTCAGCATATCAGACAGCGCAAAGTGCCCCAAATTGTTAAAGGTCATTTACATCGCGGGAAACTGCCCGCTCAAATTTGGCAAATTGATTATATCGGTCCACTTCCCATGAGTAGGAATTGTCAATATGTTTGCACTATTGTTGATACATACAGTGGCTTGTTGGTAGCCCTTCCCTGTAAGCAAGCTACCCAATTGAATACCATTAAAACATTGGAATTGATTATCATGTATTATGGTGTGCCATTCCAAATTCAATCTGATAATGCATCCCATTTTCGTGGAAGATTGGTACAGGAATTCTGTGTGGAAAACAATATTGACTGGGTGTTTCATGTCCCATACTATCCACAGGCCTCGGGTCTTGTGGAGAGATTGAATGGTCTGCTGAAGGGGCAGCTGCGTAAATTAACTGATGACAAATATAAGAATTGGCGAGACTTTTTGTCCCAAGCGCTATTAATTTTGAATAATCGTCCTTTTCTAAATGCTGAATCTCCACTTATGCGTTTGTTCCCTCCGAATGTTAATGCTCAGCCAAATGTAATCAGAGAGACTGTGATGTACTGGGAGATTACTCCCGGAGCTTTGGCTCCATGTAGAGCGACCCCAGGGTCGGCAGGTTTAGACTTGCATGCCATGGATGACACCGTTATAAAAGGTAAAGATCGGGTCATCATCGCGACCGGTGTTGGTGTTCATATACCACCCGGGAATTTTGGATTAATCGCCCCTAGATCGGGGCTGGCTGTAAAAGGCATTCAGGTACTTGGAGGGGTCATTGACAGTGATTATCAGGGAGAGATTAAGGTGCTCCTGCTAAATAGCAGTGAGGCTGATTTGCTGATCCATCGAACTGACCGAGTGGCTCAATTACTCATAATGCCTGTCTTCAGTGGTGGGATGGTAAAAGGCACTGCCCCAACTTTGCTAACTGTACGAGGCCAGAAAGGTTTTGGCTCCACAGATAACCCTGGGGCCAGGGTTTGGGTGCAGTCGCCTAAGACTCCCCCTGAACAGGCAGAGGTCATCGCCACCGGTCATGATAACACCATTTTAGTTATGAGACCAGGGAAAGATAGCTGGGAAGCGGTCCCGGCTGACAAATGTTACTTACGAGAATGATTAATGCCTGTATTTGATTCTCTTTCAGATCATTCTTTGGACTGTTGCTGCAGGATGTGTCGTCGCCGGACTATTTTCGGGTTGGTTCGACGAGAGAGGTGGACTCCCGTCAACCCCGGATGAGCTACGCGCCCGAGTGTCGCGTTCCCTCGCTGCATGGGATTCGTCATCGAACTTTTGGACCCTACTGGCGAAAAGGGTGACCGATGCCCCTCACTTTTGTTTGACGCCGATGAGATCTGTACACGACATCTTAGCGACCTGTCTGGTTGCTGTCCCTGCTTCGCTGGAAACTCTAACTAATATTTTCAACATTTCAAAGGCTCGCCCCAATGTTCTTCTGGGCGATTTTGCCACCCATGCGTATTGCCCCTTATGTACTGAACTACCGGACCAGATACCCCCCGTCCAGTCCCAAATAGTTACCTATAATATCACACAAGGAGATATGTGTTTTTTCCTTACATGTAATCCTAGTGCAATTTCTGAATGTCTACGTCTGAAATTGAAAGGTGCTACTTCCTTCACCCTTCATGAGCGAACTTTGTGCTTTCAAAGGACACCGAAAACATGTGCTTCGGTCCTGAACAATATGACTTGCAAGAGTTTAGTAGTTACCCCTAGTCATTATCGCACGATGTTGCTACCTGCCGGATGGCTTTTCTCATGTGGTAACACTTCTTGGCCATATGTCCCCGCAAATATTTCTGGTGGCCCCTGTGCCATTACGAGACTCAGCTTACTGATGTTCTCGTCACATCCGAATGCCAATTCTCGTGTGATTCGAGATACAGTGATGTTACAGGAGGATTGTGACTCATCTTTGCATTTATATTCCAAGTCTGAATACCTTAGCCTGGCTATTTCAATTATTGGTGTTCCTGCTTTGGCGGTTTATAATGCTAAATCTATTGAGAAAATGGCCTGCTGGATGGTAAAATCCATTAATCATACTTCTACAGTCCTATCTGACATGCTGTTAGATGCCCAGGGTGAACGGAGAGCCATCTTGCAAAATCGAGCGGCCATTGATTATCTTTTGCTTAAACATGGACACGACTGCTCCGATTTTGAGGGTCTTTGTTGTTTTAACTTGTCTGATCATACACAATCTATTCGCGCTCACATTGACAGGCTACATGACTTGACGGAGGAAGTTAGAAAACACATTGACCAGGGCTGGTTTGACTGGCTCTTTAATTGGTTACCTGACCTGTATCTGTTACGTCGAATATTAGGAGGTATTCTAATTACCATCGCTGTTTTGATTTCTATTTGTTGCTTTATTCAGTGTATTCCTTCACTACTTCAATTTTGCACATTTGGTACTAGATATAGATCAGTTAGCTTTGTTTCATATTATTCCTCCACAGATGTTAGTTCTGTTTAATGAATGTATAATAGACTGAAGTCAAGGGTGAAATGTACTGCTCGATTTTCCCGGCCCTATTGTGTTGATGGGTGATTAGGGTGACTTCAGTCTCTCTACCATTCAAGCCTAAGGGTTAGAGTAGTGAATGAAGTCTATTTACTAGGCACTTCGACATGATCCTGTGTTCTTCCCCATAGATTAGGGCTTGCACACATATCCTAGGGGATAGATTCGTTAGTATTAGGGATAACCTGCCCTGTAGTGAGGGTATTTCATGGAGCCGTGCTGAATTCAGGCCTGGTAGGCCTCAAACGGGAAGACTCCATCTTTCTTTCTGCTCCGGCAGCGTGAGATGCTTCTAGGTTAAAGGGGATGTTTTAGTTATGAGGTGTTATTCGCTTGGAGAGAACCGGCTCAGACCGGCCCTTATCGAAGGATTGTATTTTTCTTCATGCCGAAGACGCTACATCAGGCCGGCCGGCTGGGAAAGTGTCCTTGGCACGGGGAGGTACAAGAATTTGGTGGGCGGCAGGTTACGGGCCGGAATTTTCCATGAGGAAATGCACCTCTATATTAGTAAAAGTCTGAGGCAGTTACGAGGCACGTACTTCAGTCCGTAGGCGGCATCTAGCCGTTAGCAGTAAAGCTACTACTTATTCCAGGGAAGACAGATGACAAACTTGAAGGCGGAGAAAAACCGAGAGACAGATACTCTTCTAGCAGAATTGCCAGAGAGGAGAGAGTAGCCGATGAGGAAGAGGTCCCAGTGACTCGGAGAAGGGAGCTACGGAGGTGTGATCTCCAGGCGAGCCGAGGCACAGACGAGAAGGGAACCTAGATGACCATTGAGTGCAGGCTACACACGACTAAGGTGATGTCGACCCCTTTCTTATTAGAGTGTACAACCTAATCTTTCACTTTTCTTTGCAGGTTATGTGTTACACAGTAATGTTATGTGATTGCGTATATAATAAATAATAAAGTATTCAGTTTGTAGTGAATCAACATGTGCTGCGTGTTTCTGTATAAGAGGGTAGCCTATTCTTCTAGTCAGCTGTGACTTGACATGAACAGATGTTAACCCTGATCAGGTAAGTGGTAACTGAATAAGGGAGAGAGGAACCCCTCGAACCAGAGAACAGGTTGTGCTCAAACTGGCAGTTCTTGTGTGATCTGGTAAATAGTAGAACTGATTCCCCTGCTGTATGTTATGGTAATCATAGGATGAACTTGTGCTGAGGCTGCCGTCTGGGTAGGAAGTCCTGGGTCCGTCTGGGATCGCGAGGCTGAGGCTGCCGTCTGGGTAGGAAGTCCTGGGTCCGTCTGGGACCGCGAGGCTGAGGCTGCCGTCTGGGTAGGAAGTCCTGGGTCCGTCTGGGACCGCGAGGCTGAGGCTGCCGTCTGGGTAGGAAGTCCTGGGTCCGTCTGGGACCGCGAGGCTGAGGCTGCCGTCTGGGTAGGAAGTCCTGGGTCCGTCTGGGACCGCGAGGCTGAGGCTGCCGTCTGGGTAGGAAGTCCTGGGTCCGTCTGGGACCGCGAGGCTGAGGCTGCCGTCTGGGTAGGAAGTCCTAGGTCCGTCTGGGACCGCGAGGCTGAGGCTGCCGTCTGGGTAGGAAGTCCTGGGTCCGTCTGGGACCGCGAGGCTGAGGCTGCCGTCTGGGTAGGAAGTCCTGGGTCCGTCTGGGACCGCGAGGCTGAGGCTGCCGTCTGGGTAGGAAGTTCTGGGTCCGTCTGGGATCGCGAGGCCGCCACTTGTATTATAAAAGGTCTAGATATATATATATATATATATATATTAGGAATTCCCTGTCCTTAGGTGGTATATATCGGTGGTTACTTGTTGTGAATAGGCCCTAGGGAGAGGGTAACGTTCTGGCTGGGTTAGAGAGGCTCTGATGAGCGGGTTCTATCTGATCCGAAAACCCAAGCAGAACATTTGGCGTCACGAACCGTTTTCGAAACCTGTGTGCGTCGTGTTGTCTCGTGTTTGCTTTCGGCGTGTGCGTGGTTTTGTTTGTATATTATTTGTGGTATAATTGTGTGTATAGTTTTTCTTCTTCTTTCTTTTCTTTTTCTTTCTTTTCTTCTTTCTTTTTCACGATGTTTTCTAGAAAGTCAAAATCTACTTTTAAGTTGCCCGTTGATATTCCCGGATGGGATTCAACGCCTTATGAAGCCTTAGCCCGTGAGTGGGCTGATTCTAATGGTTTGAGTGAGAATTGGAATTCTTCTTTGGAGCTGGCGGAGCCGGCTAATGTGATTACTTGTTTACAGAAGGCACCCATCTCGAAGGGTGAGGAGATTCCCATTTTGGGGCGCAGAGGTTGGATTGTTCTGTCTGCGTACAGGATTCTGCATGAGAGGTTGTTGAAGCTACAGATATCTCTTAAGGATGTGGAATCGCACTTTGTTGAGATTCAGAATTCTCATACTTTGTTGCGGTGTCAAAATAAGTTGCTTGCTGACAAACTTGAGACTTACCAGACTATTGCCGAGAGGGCGGCTGTGCGAATTGCCCGTTATAAATACAAGAATCGGCGCGGTCGGGTTTCGACGCGAAAGGTGCGTCTGGTCGTGGCGAAAGCCGGACTGGATTGGAATCCTGATGAATGGGATGGTAATATCTGGAATTCGAGTGATTCTTGTTCCTCGGGTGAGGAATCTGTCAAGCGCGAGTCCTCCCGCTCCCGCCATGATTGTAAGCCTGCTTCTCGCACCCCTGATGGTGCACCCCGTGATTGCGCTCGTCCTTCGAGTGGGGTTGATGCTTCTTCCACTGATTGTTCCTCTACGTGTACTGGTCGAGCTCCTTGTGATGCTCATCCCGCGGTCTCGGTGCATCCAGTTTTTCGTCGGAAACTGCAGCAGTCTCCCGCTGCTCCGCAGGGTGTTTCTTTAGACTCTTTAGAGGACTTTACTCAACAGGAAATTAGTGATATTTTGCAGCGATTTCGGCAGCGAGCTGGTGAGACCTTACTAACATGGATGGTGCGCCTTTATGAACTGGGCGCTGCTGGCATGATGTTAGATAATGGCGATTGTTTGAAGTTTTGTTCCTTGAGTTCGGATTCTACTGTACAGGATCATTTTCGTAACTATAATGGTGGTGGTCAAATTTCTTTGCTTCAATTGGCGACTGAGGGTTGTAATATAAAGTACCCTACTGAGTCTGATTGGCCTGTGAATGACAAACCGTGGTATACTTTGCGCGACGCTGCACAACGTCTCAAAGAGGAGGTGATGAAAACGGCAATTTTTCTGGGTACTGCTGACAGGTTGCTTGATGGTTCGTTGACATCTTCTGTGCGGAATCGTATTATTCGTTCTTCCCCTGTTGCTTATAAGCAGGTCATGATGACTTTATTGATTAATCAAACTGGTAACGTGTTATCTACGGTACTGGAATCGGTACGCCAACTCGGTGAGTTAGGCGAGTGGTTTAAACCTGAACGTCAGTCCCGGCCTGACACTCGTACTCCTGGTGACAATAAACTTACTAGACGTGATATCTTTTCTGGTCTTCTGGCCGATGGTGTGCGGAGGGAGGACATTGACGGTGAGACTACTGCTCGTTTGTGGGAGTTGTTTCGCAAACGTGGCTTGGATCGGAAGGAGGATGCCCGGCGTGTTCGGATGTCTGAGTGTGATCGTGGTGGTTCTGACGGTAGCGGTGATGACGACCGCCGTGGGCGCTCTGTTCGTCGTGATGACCGACGTTATGTACGTGATATGTCCCCCCGTCGAGAGAGAGACAGAGAGAGAGAAGAGGAAAGAGAGAGGGGAAAAAATGATTATATTTACAGCAGACGTAGAGATGATAGGGATCAATCTCCTGAGTTGAGGAGGAGAGAGGATCGTCATAATTTGGCCAATCGAAACCAGCAGTGTACTGCAGAAGACACGAATCCATTTCGTACTGGGAATGGATATGAACAGGAGGTACCGATACCTAAGAAACGTGAGAGTCTTTATCCTGATTTATCCTGGTATACAGAATGCAGTAAACATGACTAGGAAATAGGTCAAGCTCCAGTAAACAGATGGGCTCACAGAGATAATAGACCCTATGTAGATATTGAAATTTATTGGAGACATCGTAATATCCAAAGGGCCCGAGCATTGGTAGATACAGGAGCGGAGGCCACTCTTATTCATGGAAAATCAAAGAAGTTTAAAGGTCAGCCTTTTACAATTACCGGATTAGGTGGAAAGGAAACTCCCGCTGTTCAAACCTTACTTGAAATGAGAATAGGTAGAATCCCTAGAAAAGAATACTCTGTACTAGTGGTGCCTCTCTTGGAATTCATAATTGGAATTGATATTTTGAAAGGAATGACTTTGCATTTAGATGATGGATGTTACCAATTTGGAACTACGCATTATATATCGTCCAGGCCTATACGGGTTGGTCGTTTACGAATGCCCCCCATAAAAGTTCCTCAGGCGACAAAAGTGGTTTGTCAGAAGCAGTATCGTATTCCAGGTGGTCATGAGGAGATTAGTACCACTATTCAGGAGTTGGTGGATGCAGGTGTTATAGCCCCAGTTACTTCTGCTTGGAATAATCCTGTTTGGCCTGTACGTAAGAGTGATAATTCTTGGCGTATGACTGTTGATTATCGAGAATTGAACAAACACACACCCTCTTTGACCGTTGCAGTACCGGATGTCATTACTCTACTTGAAAGAATCCAAAAACATCCAGGTACCTGGTATGCGTCAATTGATATTGCTAATGCTTTCTTTTCGATTCCGATTGCCCCCGAGTGTCAGGAACAGTTCAGTTTTACGTGGAATGGGCGTCAGATGACGTTTAGCAGTCTTCCTCAGGGCTATGTGCATAGCCCTACGATATGTCACCGGCTGGTGGCAGAGCATTTGGCTGAGGTACCGGTTCATCTGCAAGTTCAGATGTGTCATTATATTGATGATGTTTTGATCCAAGGCGAAACACAGGAGGAAGTTCAGACCCAATTGGACAGAGTCATTGGGTGCCTGCGTGAGAAAGGTTGGGAAATCAATCCGGATAAACTACAAGGCCCGTCCCAGGCTGTAAAATTTTTGGGTATTAATTGGCATGAAGGGCACCGTGAAGTGATCCCTCAGGTTAAACAGAAAATTCTTGATTTTGCAGTTCCAAGGAATAGGAAAGAAGCCCAAAGCTTCATTGGTTTATTTGGTTTTTGGCGTCAGCATATTCCTCATTTGAGTCAAATATTGGCCCCCTTGTACCGTGTCACCCGTAAAAAGAATGCATTTGATTGGGATAAACCACAGCAAGATGCGTTCAACCTAGCAAAAGAGGCAATTCAACATGCTTTGGATTTATGGCCCGTACGTGATGGTGAGGTAGATTTGAATGTGTCTGTACAGGGCCTTTATGCGAATTGGAGTTTGTGGCAGAAGCAAGGCAGGAGTAGAGTGCCGTTGGGTTTCTGGACCAAAAAGTTACCTGATGCTGGTGAGCGTTATACACCTTTTGAGAAACAGTTACTTGCATGTTATTGGGCTCTGGTGGATACCGAGCAATTGACTTTGGGACATGATATAGTTTTGCGACCTGAGATTCCTATTATGCAGTGGGTTATGAGTTCGCCGAAAACTCACCGAATTGGACACGCTCAAGAGGCGAGTGTGATTAAATGGAAATGGTATATACAAGACAGGGCACGTGTGGGACAAAAAGGAGTTGCATCTTTACATGAGCAGGTGGCGCGAGCGCCATCGACTGAGACTGAGAGTGTATGTTCCGTACCTTTAGTACAGGAGTCTCCTGTCAAGTGGGGTAGACATTTTGATGATTTGTCCGCGGAGGACAGGAACCATGTCTGGTTTACGGATGGTTCAGCAAGGTTCATAGGGCCGAAACGGCACTGGAAAGCGGTGTCCTATAATCCGATCACACAAAAACTGCTGAGCACAACTGGTGAAGGTAAGAGCAGTCAATTTGCTGAACTGTATGCTGTTTATCAAGTCCTGAAACAAGAATTACCCGGCACATGTCATATTTTCACCGACTCTTGGTCTACTGCCAATGGACTGGCAGTTTGGTTACCGACATGGCATTCCCATAATTGGGAATTGCATTCAAAACAGTTGTGGGGAAAAGAATTATGGCAGGAGATTTGGGAGATGCTCCCACAGAGTACTGTTACAATCTTCCATGTGGATGCTCACACCCCTATAGATTCTCTTGACAAATTTTTTCATAACATTGCAGATGAGAAATCTAAAATTGCTGAGGCAGTGGTGGACAGGCAAGATTCTGATATTGCGGGATTGGCGAAATGGGCCCACCAGAAGGCAGGACATTTTGGAGAGAAAGCCACTAGCAGGTGGGCTGCTGATCGAGGAATTTATATTCCCTTAGATTTGATCAAGAATGTTATTTTACATTGTCCCATTTGTCAGCATATCAGACAGCGCAAAGTGCCCCAAATTGTTAAAGGTCATTTACATCGCGGGAAACTGCCCGCTCAAATTTGGCAAATTGATTATATCGGTCCACTTCCCATGAGTAGGAATTGTCAATATGTTTGCACTATTGTTGATACATACAGTGGCTTGTTGGTAGCCCTTCCCTGTAAGCAAGCTACCCAATTGAATACCATTAAAACATTGGAATTGATTATCATGTATTATGGTGTGCCATTCCAAATTCAATCTGATAATGCATCCCATTTTCGTGGAAGATTGGTACAGGAATTCTGTGTGGAAAACAATATTGACTGGGTGTTTCATGTCCCATACTATCCACAGGCCTCGGGTCTTGTGGAGAGATTGAATGGTCTGCTGAAGGTGCAGCTGCGTAAATTAACTGATGACAAATATAAGAATTGGCGAGACTTTTTGTCCCAAGCGCTATTAATTTTGAATAATCGTCCTTTTCTAAATTCTGATCTCCACTTATGCGTTTGTTCCCTCCGAATGTTAATGCTCAGCCAAATGTAATCAGAGAGACTGTGATGTACTGGGAGATTACTCCCGGAGCTTTGGCTCCATGTAGAGCGACCCCAGGGTCGGCAGGTTTAGACTTGCATGCCATGGATGACACCGTTATAAAAGGTAAAGATCGGGTCATCATCGCGACCGGTGTTGGTGTTCATATACCACTCGGGAATTTTGGATTAATCGCCCCTAGATCGGGGCTGGCTGTAAAAGGCATTCAGGTACTTGGAGGGGTCATTGACAGTGATTATCAGGGAGAGATTAAGGTGCTCCTGCTAAATAGCAGTGAGGCTGATTTGCTGATCCATCGAACTGACCGAGTGGCTCAATTACTCATAATGCCTGTCTTCAGTGGTGGGATGGTAAAAGGCACTGCCCCAACTTTGCTAACTGTACGAGGCCAGAAAGGTTTTGGCTCCACAGATAACCCTGGGGCCAGGGTTTGGGTGCAGTCGCCTAAGACTCCCCCTGAACAGGCAGAGGTCATCGCCACCGGTCATGATAACACCATTTTAGTTATGAGACCAGGGAAAGATAGCTGGGAAGCGGTCCCGGCTGACAAATGTTACTTACGAGAATGATTAATGCCTGTATTTGATTCTCTTTCAGATCATTCTTTGGACTGTTGCTGCAGGATGTGTCGTCGCCGGACTATTTTCGGGTTGGTTCGACGAGAGAGGTGGACTCCCGTCAACCCCGGATGAGCTACGCGCCCAAGTGTCGCGTTCCCTCGCTGCATGGGATTCGTCATCGAACTTTTGGACCCTACTGGCGAAAAGGGTGACCGATGCCCCTCACTTTTGTTTGACGCCGATGAGATCTGTACACGATATCTTAGCGACCTGTCTGGTTGCTGTCCCTGCTTCGCTGGAAACTCTAACTAATATTTTCAACATTTCAAAGGCTCGCCCCAATGTTCTTCTGGGCGATTTTGCCACCCATGCGTATTGCCCCTTATGTACTGAACTACCGGACCAGATACCCCCCGTCCAGTCCCAAATAGTTACCTATAATATCACACAAGGAGATATGTGTTTTTTCCTTACATGTAATCCTAGTGCAATTTCTGAATGTCTACGTCTGAAATTGAAAGGTGCTACTTCCTTCACCCTTCATGAGCGAACTTTGTGCTTTCAAAGGACACCGAAAACATGTGCTTCGGTCCTGAACAATATGACTTGCAAGAGTTTGGTAGTTACCCCTAGTCATTATCGCACGATGTTGCTACCTGCCGGATGGCTTTTCTCATGTGGTAACACTTCTTGGCCATATGTCCCCGCAAATATTTCTGGTGGCCCCTGTGCCATTACGAGACTCAGCTTACTGATGTTCTCGTCACATCCGAATGCCAATTCTCGTGTGATTCGAGATACAGTGATGTTACAGGAGGATTGTGACTCATCTTTGCATTTATATTCCAAGTCTGAATACCTTAGCCTGGCTATTTCAATTATTGGTGTTCCTGCTTTGGCGGTTTATAATGCTAAATCTATTGAGAAAATGGCCTGCTGGATGGTAAAATCCATTAATCATACTTCTACAGTCCTATCTGACATGCTGTTAGATGCCCAGGGTGAACGGAGAGCCATCTTGCAAAATCGAGCGGCCATTGATTATCTTTTGCTTAAACATGGACACGACTGCTCCGATTTTGAGGGTCTTTGTTGTTTTAACTTGTCTGATCATACACAATCTATTCGCGCTCACATTGACAGGCTACATGACTTGACGGAGGAAGTTAGAAAACACATTGACCAGGGCTGGTTTGACTGGCTCTTTAATTGGTTACCTGACCTGTATCTGTTACGTCGAATATTAGGAGGTATTCTAATTACCATCGCTGTTTTGATTTCTATTTGTTGCTTTATTCAGTGTATTCCTTCACTACTTCAATTTTGCACATTTGGTACTAGACATAGATCAGTTAGCTTTGTTTCATATTATTCCTCCACAGATGTTAGTTCTGTTTAATGAATGTATAATAGACTGAAGTCAAGGGTGAAATGTACTGCTCGATTTTCCCGGCCCTATTGTGTTGATGGGTGATTAGGGTGACTTCAGTCTCTCTACCATTCAAGCCTAAGGGTTAGAGTAGTGAATGAAGTCTATTTACTAGGCACTTTGACATGATCCTGTGTTCTTCCCCATAGATTAGGGCTTGCACACATATCCTAGGGGATAGATTCGTTAGTATTAGGGATAACCTGCCCTGTAGTGAGGGTATTTCATGGAGCCGTGCTGAATTCAGGCCTGGTAGGCCTCAAACGGGGGAGACTCCATCTTTCTTTCTGCTCCGGCAGCGTGAGATGCTTCTAGGTTAAAGGGGATGTTTTAGTTATGAGGTGTTATTCGCTTGGAGAGAACCGGCTCAGACCGGCCCTTATCGAAGGATTGTATTTTTCTTCATGCCGAAGACGCTACATCAGGCCGGCCGGCTGGGAAAGTGTCCTTGGCACGGGGAGGTACAAGAATTTGGTGGGCGGCAGGTTACGGGCCGGAATTTTCCATGAGGAAATGCACCTCTATATTAGTAAAAGTCTGAGGCAGTTACGAGGCACTTACTTCAGTCCGTAGGCGGCATCTAGCCGTTAGCAGTAAAGCTATTACTTATTCCAGGGAAGACAGATGACAAACTTGAAGGCGGAGAAAAACCGAGAGACAGATACTCTTCTAGCAGAATTGCCAGAGAGGAGAGAGTAGCCGATGAGGAAGAGGTCCCAGTGACTCGGAGAAGGGAGCTACGGAGGTGTGATCTCCAGGCGAGCCGAGGCACAGACGAGAAGGGAACCTAGATGACCATTGAGTGCAGGCTACACACGACTAAGGTGATGTCGACCCCTTTCTTATTAGAGTGTACAACCTAATCTTTCACTTTTCTTTGCAGGTTATGTGTTACACAGTAATGTTATGTGATTGCGTATACAATAAATAATAAAGTATTCAGTTTGTAGTGAATCAACATGTGCTGCGTGTTTCTGTATAAGAGGGTAGCCTATTCTTCTAGTCAGCTGTGACTTGACATGAACAGATGTTAACCCTGATCAGGTAAGTGGTAACTGAATAAGGGAGAGAGGAACCCCTCGAACCAGAGAACAGGTTGTGCTCAAACTGGCAGTTCTTGTGTGATCTGGTAAATAGTAGAACTGATTCCCCTGCTGTATGTTATGGTAATCATAGGATGAACTTGTGCTGAGGCTGCCGTCTGGGTAGGAAGTCCTGGGTCCGTCTGGGATCGCGAGGCTGAGGCTGCCGTCTGGGTAGGAAGTCCTGGGTCCGTCTGGGACCGCGAGGCTGAGGCTGCCGTCTGGGTAGGAAGTCCTGGGTCCGTCTGGGACCGCGAGGCTGAGGCTGCCGTCTGGGTAGGAAGTCCTGGGTCCGTCTGGGACCGCGAGGCTGAGGCTGCCGTCTGGGTAGGAAGTCCTGGGTCCGTCTGGGACCGCGAGGCTGAAGCTGCCGTCTGGGTAGGAAGTCCTGGGTCCGTCTGGGACCGCGAGGCTGAGGCTGCCGTCTGGGTAGGAAGTCCTGGGTCCGTCTGGGACCGCGAGGCTGAGGCTGCCGTCTGGGTAGGAAGTCCTGGGTCCGTCTGGGACCGCGAGGCTGAGGCTGCCGTCTGGGTAGGAAGTTCTGAGTCCGTCTGGGATCGCGAGGCCGCCACTTGTATTATAAAAGGTCTAGATATATATATATATATATTAGGAATTCCCTGTCCTTAGGTGGTATATATCGGTGGTTACTTGTTGTGAATAGGCCCTAGGGAGACGGTAACGTTCTGGCTGGGTTAGAGAGGCTCTGATGAGCGGGTTCTATCTGATCCGAAAACCCAAGCAGAACAAGGACGTAGAGCAGTTCCTCAACTCCAGTCTCGGGATCCCTGCTGTCCTCTCCCCGAGTTAGTTATCTGTGGGTATCAAAGCAACAGCAAGCATATTCGGCCCCGGTATTCTTCAGCTTTTCTGTTAATAGCTATGGCTATGGTCCGCCTTTGTATCACTTCAGAGTGGATAAGTCCTGGGTCACCTACCTTCCTTGACTGGAGAAGGAGGATTCTAGCACTATATAACTTGGAGTCTGGAGTCTGGGCTAGGTGGGGTAGAGCCAGGCGTGACTTTGGTAGAAAGATCTGGGCTCCACTTGAGGCATGGATAAGTCAATAATTTTGGTTCTGTTGCCCTATCTAGGTTAAGCAGCCATCCTCTTAATAGTATTGCAATATGCTATATAACGCCCCCTATTGACAGATTGTATTGTAATCATTAATGATGGAAGTATCCTTATTTACTTGTTTGTTTGTTTTTTTGTTTATTCATATTGTGCCGAGAATTGCTTAGTCAGTTCTGGTGTTAGGACTACATACGTTTACAACCAATCTGTATTTTCTCATTGTCCCGAGCTAAGGTCTGTTTTTCTCCTGCTTTCTTTTTCTTTTTTTCTCTGTTGTAATCGCAAGCACAAATAAAAAAAATTATTTAAGAAAAAAAGTATTGAAAGTGCATGTTTCAGTCTGCATGTCAGAATTTTTTTATAAAATAGAAGAGGATTTGAGAAGTCACTCAAAATGTGCCCTAATTTTTCTTTCTGCAGGACTAATCATACTTTCTATGGCAAAATGAACCCCCTTATTTTGTTCCTTTTTAAATTAAATGTTTTAAGAGTTACCACTTTATTCCAATAAAGATGGCTTCAGGTGTGCAATACGTTTGTCATAAGCAGGACTGTTAGCGCTCTATCTGTTCTTTAGAACACCCTGGGAAGCTGCAGTAGAACACAAAGGAATCAACTGACAGTCTCTGCCCTTGTTGGATGTACATGTTTTACTGAGAATTTTAGACTTCATTCTCACATGACTGAGAAAGATAATGTGAATTTACAGAAAATATGCTCTCAGTTTAGCTTATAGATCACCTTCCAAACCTCTGTGAGAAAAGCATGAGAAAATAGTTTTCTCTCAAACATGATTCATGATATCACAGCAGAAGGCTTTTTCACATGGTAAAATCACCTTAGAACACACCACAATTCCTAAAATGAGTATGGTACCATCAACAAAAGATTTATAACGTAACTAAAGTCTTAAAACCTTCTATTAACTGCAATGCTTTTTAATGAGGTGCTATCATGTATATTGGTCCCAAGATGGCTGCCAACACGTCTTGGATGAAGTACTGACAGCCAATCAGATCTCACGATGAGATGTGTGGTTAGGCTCCGCCCAGATATATCTATCTTTTTAACTCTAATTTTCTCAGGAACTACTGAATGGATTTACTCTATTTAAGCAAAAGGCACGAGTCTGAACTGAGGACTACCTCTTTGCCAAATTTGGTGTAATTCCGTTCAGCAGTTCGGGCTGTAGCTGCGTCAACAGGTCCTATGGGAAAATGCATGAGGAAAACGCAATTTGGGACATCCTTTTTTTCTCTGCCCCCGCTTGACGAATCACCGTGAAATTTACAGGATAGGAGCGGACCGGAGCTGGCCAAAAGTTTGGAAAATTTCGCGAAGATTCGTCAATCAGCGCCAACGTTATTCCAAATAGAATGTTGCGGATTTCCTATGGAAAATAGGTCCTAACTATAACTACCTACTAGCGACTGCCAGTAGGTAATATATATATATATATATATATATATATATATATATATATATATATATATATATATATATATATATATATATATATATATATATATATATACATATACATAAATATATATATATATATATATACATATACACACACACACACACACAAGAGTTTTCACTTACCTGCAATATACTTACATTTTCGTGGTAAAGGCATATGTGTGGTAATGGACAAGTGGTAAAGGCATGCGTGGTTCAGTCATACATCTGATTCCAAACACAGGCGTTTTTAAAATTATAGGAAGTGGCTACTTTTGTTGGTCTACCAGTACTGCCAAAGCATGATACATATTCGACTTAATTGGCCAGAAGCTATACTTTATCTGAACTTCAAGGAGACACTGAATCCAATCTCACAGCAAACTTTTAAAGATTGGGACAATAACCGTATAAGAGCCTCAGACATGGAACCCAAACTAGAGAGAGAGGCAGGAGGAGCAGACACCCCCTTGACCATAACAAGCACCAGCTAACTTGGTCCTGCATGGAAAATACATCTGTGGAACTGAGCTGCCCATGCAAATGTTTAATTCCAGCTAGATAGCATTGAAAAAGAAGCAACTGAATGAGGAAAGGGAAAGGCTCGTCTAAGAATAGGACTTTGGTAAATCTGAATCGTACACGACCTGTCAATAAAGATTCTAAACATAGTCTGTATCGCCATGTCGCCAGCCTCAGAGAAGTGCAGTGCTTTTCTTCTTTAGCCCCCGTGTTAGAATACAGTTCAGAGACACAATTTGGTCGGCTGCAGCTAGTGCCCGTCATTTATAATTCATTTGAATAATCTCTCTTACCTTTTAAATTATTGGTACTTAATATTGCTGATGACTTCTTGGCTGTTAATGCCCAGTTTAGAGACTCAGGCCACTGGAGATTGGTATCACTATCATCTAGTAGCTCAGTTCCTGTGCATTCAATGCAAAATCAGTTAGTTACTCACCTGGTCATATTCCTGCTCTGTGTGCAATGCACAAAACATTCCTGACTACCAGTCATCTGATAGACTTATTAATTGTGTACCAGGTAATTCTTGAACTGGTATTTGATATTCTAGAAAAACATGATGAATTTGAGTGGGAACTATGTTCTAGTATGGATGGTGGTTGCTTGGACTTTGCTGTTAACTGTATTGTTTTTGCTGGCAAATAAACCAGATGAACCCAGGACCAGTGAGTTGTCCAGCCTTACAACCAAGGGCCAACACAACAACTAACAAAATGTGTAGTCATATCATGATAAAAATGATACATTGTTGTATTCTGTCCAGCACCTGTCAGCCACTGACTACTTATAATAAATACTCTTGATCACCCAAAGCACTGCCAATGGGCCTTTGAACACTCAATCCTATCTCCATTGATTAACATTGTCTCCAAAGCCCTTTGTTATTTGAAGAGATAGAGCAGACAGCTGGGTTATGGCTCTATCTGGGCCCTAAAAGTCATGGGATATTCAGGTTTCTGTGTCGCCATCTTCATTTTTACCATGTAATGTTGTATCTGAGTTTCAACACCCACCACTACCTTACAGGGAAAGGTTCGACTGCTCAACTTCTCTACCCCTGGATAACCAACATGGTTATCCAAATGCTATGCTATATCTGCCACTTAAGAAGCCATAAGCAGATTGTCAATGTGTGGAATATTTTATTTATCTTAAGAGAATCACAGAGATACAGAGAGTCTGCTATTTTAGTAGAAGTCCTGAACTCTTTTTAAAGAACTAATCCTAGGAGACAGGGCACCCCAGTCAGTAAATCTCCTGTACTCCCCAGGCTTCAGGTAGTACTGGCGTCCTCTGTAATTGGGTTGTTCATAGAAGATCCAGTGCCCATCAAGCACATTGCAGGAGGGGATATCATGATACTTGAATTCTTCAAAGATATGAGGGCAGTCATTGGTAAATTCCTTGGTCTGGCCGCTGAAGTCTTCTTTCTCATAGAGTCTTAGTCTAAAGGAGCCCCTATGCTGTGATTGAAAAAATAAATGCAAGGACAGTAGTAAAATACTGAGAGATCAAAATATGGGAAACAACTCTAAAAACAGCATATTTTGAAGTGCACATTTATAAAGGATTCAACTGAACTCACGCAGACTAAAGCACTCTTTGCAAATGACCCAGAAAGTGAGTTGTTAATTTCCCACCCTAAGAGTTACCAATACTAAGCGAACAATTAATTCTGGGGCACAACTCAGTCTTTTTGGGCTACTGCACTCAAATATACTGGATTCCTCGTACACATTATGGCTCATTTTCAAATTTATTGAATTACATTTTGAGCCAATAAAAACCTTGTTGTGCTCCACTGACAATTACATTTCTCCAGAGATATGACGCTGCCATGTTCAATGAAAATTTGTAATAGTTTCCCCATTTGTCTAAACCATATGTGGGTAATTACGTTTTTCTTATTCAACATGCAGCACTTGGAGGCCAAATGCGACTCATTTTGGTGGTCAGCAGTAGCAATATTTAATTTAAGAATACCGGAAGTAATTAAATGGCTCACTGAGCAGTAACTCACGGTTAATATGGATGACATGTGGCTTCCAAATACCTGAGTCCAACAATCGAACAGCACAATTTAAAGAGTTACAAAGAGTGGTCACAAAAAGACTGCGAGGCATATAGGGATGCCATGCACTTAAAGACATATAGGTCTGCAAATAACCAGGCATGCCTGGATCATCATTCAGGACACAGCCTAAAATAAAAGACTCTACAAATGTTGATTCCTAAATGTGTGCTCTGCAGGAGGTTCCCTCCCAAAACTTTCTTTAGGACATCTGCATAATTGTTTCATTAGCCCATCCAGACTTCCTAGACTTTTTAAGCAGCCTGAAATAGTAATGCACTGTGCCACTAATAAGCAACATAAATGTATCTTCTTCTTAAGATGGCAGCCATGACAACTGATATCAACAGTATTATGAATACGTTTGTAAAAAAAGCAGTCATAATCAAGGACACATTACCAATGTGCCCAGCAGTAACACTAGCAGATTTATATTGCATATTTTCCAACATATATGCATGCTATGTATACCATCACAAGATTTCTGGTCACCAACGTGCCCCTCAATCAGTGGGCGAAAAGAAGTTGCATGAACTATGAGGCCAATAGGGCCTTTCTAAATGATATTCATGAAAGTGGAGCAATCATGCTCACCTCACAATTTCTCTAGCGCCTGGAGCCAGATGAGTCATCTGTTGCTATAGTCAAAAAATGACAATGTCAGCATCATAATATGCACAGCACTCTGGGACATAATGTTGAAATTCAAATATTGGAACGCATCCTACTTTGGTGGTAAAAGGGGTACTTCCAGGGTGACAGTCCTTGGTTACTTTAGGTACACATATAAAACTAAAAATATCCTTGACTTTAGTAATAATAAATGCAGAGATCGAGGGAACCAAAAACTTAACTCCCATATACATTTCGGTGATTGAGTGCATGGATGTGTATGGGCTGCCTCCCTGGCGTGCTTTCTTCTATCCATAAATGTTATGAGATCTGGTTTGTATCTGGCGTGAATTGTTTAGGTATTCAGTCAGATACTTCATATCTAGTGTCAGAAAGAGCTACTGTTCCGAATCTGTGTCTTGCCTAGAAACCATGCCTAAATACAAGCTTAACAAAGGTCCCTGACCATTTTTCAGAATTGGGGCCTATGCTCCAGATATTTCAAAGGACAAGCAGCTATTGAAAATCTGTGTACGTATATGTAATGAGAGAAAGCCCTTCTGTGCAGAAAAACGTGCCCAGGATATGCACGTTTGTATTTCTGGGGCACATCATTGGATTATTAGCCAGCCAAAGTCACTCTGGGTGTTTAAACATAAAGGCAAATCTAAGCAATGATTGTAACATAACAATCCATGCAAACATTCAAATAACTGAAAAACACAATGGCACATTTTAACATCACACACCATACAAGCCCATAATTATACAACCACTTGATAAACGAAAGGGATATAGCTTTAGGGTCTGTTTAGGCAGGTGGATCCACTGGCAAGAACCAGACAAGGTTTTGAATAACAATGGTCATGTTTCAAGTCATATGTTCATTGCAAACAAATTACTTCAATATATTATGGAGGAAGAAATAAGAGATCCAGCAAATACAAATAATGTGTCCCACCCTCAGTTCTGGCCTGTAGTGCCCCATGGTGGTTGCTTAGCTCACATGTTATATTATTTCCCGAATCTGAGTGTTGAAGTTATGCTGTGGACCACATGGGGTTTTTACTTATGATACTGCCTATGCAGTTTCTTCACACCCACAGCTTATTTACAGAAAACTCAGATATGCTGATTACACTTATTCAAACCTGTTTAGCAGCCCTGCATAGCCCAGAGGTTAAAACCAAGAGATAGGACATAAAAAATAGGAGCAACAATGCAAAAGGCTAGAAACAATTCAAAAATATAAATAATGCTACATATTCTACCACATCTGTCATTTTGATCTAGCACAAGCCCATCTAGATCTTTTATTCCAATAAAGCAGCTTTTGGAAACAGCAACTGGGCCACAGTGTTGTCAATGTTAGGTGGAGAATGTGTGAGACCTTTAGCTGGGTTAATGTAAGGACTATCCACATACTAACCAAACTAGTTGCGCCATTTAGTAGCAATGGTTGGATACTTTCTTTAGAGTCTACAAACATTACCACATCATCATAGACCCTGAAACAATGCACTGTACATCAGCTATAAAAACAGTAGCTGAGATACACATAGAATGGGTGAGTGCAATTTCCTGGAAAATACCAAAGGCATGTTAAGGAGCACAATTGTAATATCCATCTCTTACATGAAGAAGAAACGTTAACAAAACAGTTACCTTTGGAATAATGCGGCAAGATCGTATAGAATCATTAAAACCCATCCAGTGCTGGTAGTCTGGATAGTCACCCCTCTTTAGGAAGTACTGATGACCTGTGTATCCTTCACGTTCGAATACCATCCAGCAGCCACTGATGATTCGGATGGAGTTACAGTGGGCCAGGTGAGAGTGCAGATCAATGTGGTCCATGCTGCATTCATAGGACAGCCCTTGGAAGTCACTCTCCTCGTAGAAGACAATCTACAGTGAAGGAGCACATTATCCATCTTGAATTATTGTCAAAAGTTGTGTAAAGCTAATGCTGACAAAAAGTAAGATAATGACGTCACAATAAAGAATGCTTTTTGGATATATAGTATGATGATTATTTATTACAATCCATCACATTCGCTGTTTCAAAAGCAGCTAAATAAAGATAAAATTAAAATACCTTAGCCAATGATGCAACACAAAGTATGCTTTTACACAAACAACCGGCGTCTATATATAAAGATAGGTCAAAACAAACTGGTTTCAAGTTTTGTCATGAAAATTAAACACATCAACAGAACATCTCAGTAAGTCAGGCAATTCTTATGAGAGATAAGTCCATTCTTCTGGCAGTACCGCCTATTTCAGAGTCCTCAAGAATCCTGCAAAACTCACAAATGCCTGCTGCAATTCAGTGGCAACTCACTTGTAAACGTGTGGCTGGCATTGAAATTACTGAATGTGCACGAAGCCTGTGTGTCAACTTAAACTAGAATTGAATGCCCAACGCTTGTATTATACCCTGTGCTGCGCTAATGTTACTTAAGGAGCAGGCATTCTTTACGCAACAGTGGTCAATATTCCAGTAATATACACCTAATGGAATCTGATATATTATAGAGTGTAAAAGCATTATATTTCTTCAGTAACCTGCTCTGAGCTCAAGTGAATTAAAGTTATGGCGACGTGTTACAAGTTACGTATATTGGCATCAACTACTATCAAGTCAAGTAGAAATGCTTTCTTTTGCATTGACATAGGTCATTGGTACAGTCCTGTGAGTAGGATATTTTCCAGATAAGATAAAAGATCAGGTATGTCATTTGGAAGCTGAATTTTGATGAACCCAACAAATATTGTATCAAGAGCCTTCAATTTATGTGAAACAATATGGTTGTGTCAAAGGGTAAGGAGCCAGGGCCGGACTGCCTACCGGGCGTGTTGGCATGCTGCCGAGCTGGGGGCTGATGTCACTGCAGTGGGGGCTAATTTCGTTGATGGAGACCTGCGTGTGCTTAGAAATAAACAAAGCAAAACTAATTTTGTTCATCACACGCAGGTCCCCATCAACGAAATCAGCCCCCAGCTCGGCAGCATGCCAAAACGCCCGGTAGGCAGTCCGGCCCTGTAAGGAGCGCTCTGTGGCCTTCAGTAATCTTTTTTTACCCAAGGTGCAGTACTTAGTCATGCACAGTACACATTCTGGTTGATGTGTACTGAATCCTGGATAGGTGTTGGACTGAACTGCTGATCTTGATCATTCCCTAAGGTCTTTTCCCAATCGAGCATAGGTAATATATCCAAATATTATCTTCTAAAACTGGTGTGGCTAGAACAATTTTTCTGTGGTTCAAATTATTTTTCTGCTAAAACTCCCCAACAGCGACTATGGGCTCTGCAAGATACAATCCTCTTTGGAGGTTCTACAGGGTTCAGGACTGTTAGATTCACTTTTTTTGTGTATGGAAGAACGTGCATATCATTGTGCTCAAATATATAAACTATGCCAAGCTTTATCTAAAATGTAAAAGGGGCATGATATTTAAAAATGTGTATTCTTATCATAACAAACATGTATCCAAAATGTTTACTTTTCCAAACAGCTCTAGCAATAACCCTAGTCCTGAGATTGACCTGTGGCTAAGGAGCTTAAGGGATAATAACTACAGCTGATGTTAGATCCCTAGGGTTCACACTGGATTTTGCCATGTAGTTTCAGTATAATGTAAATCAATTACCTACATTTGTATAAGATTGAGTGTTATGTGGAGCCGAAAATGTCATGCCATATCAAGATGCTCCTAAAATTGTTCAGCGTTCTTTTTGGGGTTGGAAATACATCTTGAAGGCTATGTTGCAATCTTCTATGATTTTGGCGCAAACAGCATTGAAATCATGAAGTATTTGTGAGAAACTTAAAGAATCTTGCTAAAAAGATGACACTACATGTAGAGCTAAAGTCCACGAGCAGTCAACATGTTCTTAAGTTTCAGGTAATATATCTAAAAAAGTAAATTACTTTGAACTGGACCTACTTAAATGATTTTACAAACATGAGCATTACACAAGCAGTGCTCACCAATCAGAGGCACCACAATTGGCACAAGACTTGTGTACCTGTGAAGCAGCCATGCTAAGTTACATTTCGGAGGCCCCTCATCATAGCCCCAGCCACTTCTGAAAGAGTGGCTTACAAACACATAATGCGAAAACCATCTTTATAAAAAGATGTGTTATTGCAGGGTGAGTTCAGGCATACTAAACTTCACCTTTCCTTCTTAAGTCTTTGGGAAGATAGGCTGGCAAACACATTACACACCCTTTCCATTCTATTCTAATGGGCAAGATGGCCTTTCAGCAGTGAAAATTAAATGGAGATTATTTCATTGCCAAGACATGGTACACACCTTGGTACATGTCCCACCTTTCCCATGCACTGCACCCTGTCCAGGGGGTACCCTAGACCTACCATAGGGGTGCATATATGGATAGGGAAGGGCAGGGTGTGGTAAGCCGTGCACTTACCAGAGCAACATGGCAGTTTAGGAAACTGCGCGCAGGCCATGCAATGGCAGGCCTGAGTTCCCTTCTCAAGGCTACTTGAGTGGGTGGCACAATAAGTGTTGCAGGCCCACCGGTAGCATTTGTATTACTAGCCCTGGGACACATAGTGTACTTTACTAGGGACTTTACTAGGAAAGCAAACATACCAATAATGGACAGCCAATCTCCATTACACTCTACACAGGGAGCACTTGCACTTTGACACTGTTTAGCAGTGGCAAAGTGTCCAAAGCATCTAAGTTGGCAACACATGTCAGAAAAAAGGTCTAGGGGAAAATCAAAAACGTTTAGGGAACTTTAGCCAAAAAGGGCCAAGTCCCACAAGGACCATGTTTCAGCACTGGAATTCTTACTAGGAGATAGGGCATCATTGGTGACCCATAGTTCTCCATATTCTGCAACACTTCCAGCTACAAACAATTTCAGTTTTTCTATTCCAGTTTCACACACCCCAAAACAACATCTTCAGTGGTTGCTGGTGCTTGGCAAACTAGAGAGGGTATTCTCTCTTTGTTCTCAAGCTCCAGTTATCTCTTTTACAGCCAGGCGATATTGTGATAGTCAAAGCCAGTCTGCTTCGGTATTCCTGCAAATAGTAAGTAGGGGGACTAGGAATGGCATGAGGAGGTAATTCTTGGATTACTTATCAGTAATCTTCATTACTCCAATTCCACATTCCTCGTCCCATTACTTACATCACCACCTTCATGCCCTTTCTTTAAGGGGAAAGGAGTGGTTCGGAATATAATGACTGCATGGTTTTTTCAAGGTGTGTTGCCCCTTTAATAGTAGAGGAGGAAGTACTTGCATGACAAAGAGAAAGTGTTTGCGGTGCTTCACTTATGCAAATAGTCAATAATGAGACCTGGAATGTGGAATCAGAGTAATGAAGATTTCAGGTAAGTGAGCCAACCATCAAATACAATACAATACAAACTTCGTCCTTTTTATGAATTCTCACTGTTACACTGTCATAATTAAAAATTTGGCCGGCCCGACATAAAACTTTATGATGGTTTTGCTCTTTAGAAAGTTTAAGAAAAAAAATTACGAAAATTAATGAAGGATAAAAATTGGTATTTTGGAGAAAATTGTATTTAAAAATGTTTGCCTGGACAATTCTCTTCCAAAACGTTTTGGGGAATAAATAACCTTGAAAAAAATGTTTGCAAAAAAAATAGCAAAAAACGGGGTGTGTTAAGTTTGACATGTATTTAAAGCTTTGTAGGCAAAGATGTAAAGTTCACAAACCCGTAGTATTCATCAGCTCCATTTTAAAATGATGCCATGGATGCTGGGGTTTTGTAGACCACGTATGCTTGGAAACATTCATGTTCTCTACATTGTGCGGGGGTTGGAAAGCGAATGGCATCTGGATCACTTTCATGGATTTCACCCTATGTGCTACTAAACGATACTTTGTTATGGATCGATAGCGCCAAGATGCTCCTTGGAGTGAAGGTAGCGCTTTACAAATGCACTCATTCATTCATTCATGCGCCAGGGTTTTCGACACCCTGCGAAGCGGGTTCCAACTGAGTCATTAATACCGAAAATGAGTACCTGCAGCCAGTCTGATGGAGGCGTTTATCTGGCAGCTTCCTAACAAGCATCGAAACAATGTTCTTACCTTTCCCATGTTGGCAGGAGTTTAGGTGCGAGGGTCCCGTGATTCAGAGGCACAGTTCTCTTTCCTTTTATATGTTCCCCACGTTGCTACATCTGCAAATTAAACAAAAGAAATGTTTTCTGTCCAGTAAGTAAAATGCATACCCCACCTCATTCTATACAGTGCTGGAAAGCTTATTATTTGCATTCGACTGTTCTGATGCTGTTTACAGGGTCGTGTGTTGTAGCTGGGTCAGTAGGTGCAGGCTGGACGGTGATTGGTCAGGTTAGCGCCGCCCTGTTCAGCCTCTATCCAGCTGTGAGCCACCTCGAGATTTTGAGGGTTCGTGAAAAGAGGTTTGGTCGTTTCAAACTCCATTCACCTTCTCAAGGTTCAGTAATCTGGAAATGAGGAGATGGATAGGAGACGGTAAGATTTAATTTTAAGGGCTTTCTCCAAACAAAACTGCAAACCAAATCAAATATAAACCTTATCAAAACAAGTATTGAACCTTCAGAGAAATAAAAGCAATCGACCGAAAAACAAACAAATGTTATTCCTTACTAAAACGAAATGCTGTAACAAAGCAGAGGAGACTACCAATATTGAACTATAACAGCACAGCTTTGGAAGCACTTTGCACTTCTCAGAAGATCCCTATCGTCACACTATTCAAAGCAGTCTGATCTTAGGTGTTCCAACTGTATGCATTAATATTTACAGATTGAAACAGTTGGTATTGCACCTATTTTCAAAAATAAACATTGACAAATCCTATGGCTTTCAGCCTCTCACCTTCAGTAGACAAGGCCCCCCCCGCAGGGAGTCCACAGACAGACGAAGCACCGCATCACTAAGGAACTGGGCCGCCATCACAAAGGGATACAGAGAAGAACAAGTCCTGCTCTCCTATGCTCCCTCTCAGGGAGGGTCCCCGAGTCTGACCTGCCTTCCCCCTTCAACTTCATTTGTTGAATTTATAGAAACGAAAATAAAGTATCCGCTGTGCATGAGCCTGTGTGATACTTTGTAGCTGCCTCTGTAGCATTGTCTCTTTCTCCAGATCTTGGTAACAGTTACTCTGTTGGCATAGAAAAGTCCTCTGCATACTAAAAGACCTGTACCCCTGCCCTGAGTGCCCAGCTGTTCTGTTGTCGGCTCCCTAATGCTGACTTTCTGTCCTAGATAAACATGGATAATGTGTGTGTGCCATGACATAGACTAGTCTCATGGATTGCGGTCTTGTTGGACTAGAAGGGGCACTCATAACATAACATGTGTATTTGTAAAGCGCACATTCACCCAGAGGTCTCTTGGCGCTGAATAACAGATGTTCATCATTACCCAACTGAATTGTACTCATTTTATCAACCTCAGATGGATGAAAGGCTGAGTGGACCCGCCAGGATTTGAACCTGTGACCATGAGGTCGAACACAGGCCCCTGCAATGGATGCATTAGTCCACTGAGCCACCCAGAGCGCTACCCTCATAGTGGTGGAAGGCTACTGCCTTCATCAGGAGTTAAGCAGCAGAAGTGCGGTGGTGGTAGCATACTGCGTAGTGATCAGTAGTAACAAACAGGACCTTCTTACCTGGTGTCGCTGGGGTGAGGCTAACAGGCTCATTCATCTTTTTAAAAGTCCCCCTGTTGTGTGTTGAACTCAGTCTTAGCCTACATCAGGTAGATGAGGAGTGCTGCAAAGCGTAGGAATGGTGTCCCTGCACTAGTTGTATGTGTGCCTGACGAGGGTACACTGTAAGGATAGTGCAGTAGATGAGTGGTTAGAACATGTGCGGGATGTATGTTTGCCTGTGAGGAATACATTACACAAGAGATGTAGTGCTTTGCAGTGCATGTGCTTTCATGACGTAAAATACATGAAAGGTGAACAGTTCTGCAGTGCACACACTCCAAGTGTGTGTGTGTGCTGGCAGTGAGTGTGTTTTAAATTATGCACATTTTGTTTGGCTATAGAAAAGCTTTAGTACTGAACAGTGCATGTAGGTTGAGTGTGTACATGGAATGCATGTGTACAGGTAAATGCACAAGGAATAGAGATACTAGTGTTTGACCATTTTTGTGCTGAGAATGTACAATGAGTAAATAAGCCTGCAATGGTACATAGTATGGAGGATCCTAGGTTTCATTTTGGGAAGCCCTGGTCTGCCTGGTAAAGTCATGAGGAGGAGAGGAATCCCCCAGACAGGTTTGTGGTTTAGTGCATTCCTGTGAGCTGTCTGGTAACACACTGGAGGGAGAAGTAGTAGGAAAAATGCATCATCAGTCTCACCAACTCCATTAAATAGCATAGAAGGAAGCCCTTTGTTTGTTTCTAATTCCGGAGATAATTCGTGCCCGTTTCAACCAGGAATTATATCATTAAACTCCCCAGGGGTAGTACCTGCTGAAAGCTCACCTCTTGTAAATAAAATAGCAGCAGATAAACCGCTTTCCTCAAAAAAGACGAAACGGCGTTTTGGGAAAAAAACCAAATCTATTGTGAGGAAAACATATAGACCCTTGGGTAATCATAAGCCCTCAGCAAAGGATGTTTGGTTAAATTTTAGACTGGCTAAACCAACCATTAGAACACCTAATTTGACTATAACACCTTCAAATCAGGGCGTATTATTGCCCAAAGAAATACAGCCAGAGAATACTAAAACCTATACAGACCAGAAAAGTCAGACTGAAAGGGCGAGTACATTAGATAAACTATACATGACAGAACTGGAACAGCTAGTCAGATCTCTTTTATAGCCCATAAGTGAAACAAGCATTTGCAATGCAACGGTCTCGCCTTTAGGATCTTAAAAGTATTTAGCCATGCAGCACATTATCCTGGGTGTTATTTGAACTCGTCTCATTTAGCCTTACACAACTGCTATAACCGGATAAAAAGAGCATTTGTTCTCAGTGGGGCACCATGGAAAGGGGTTAAGGTAACTGTTAGTCTCAAACTCCAACGCCCTTAACTGCATTGACCACGCCACTTTGAGAGACCCCCCAGTTTTTTCATCCCACTTAAAGCCCTGCACGTACCTCACCTGGGCTGAGCACAGCACTCATCCTTCTATAGTCAGCTATACATCTTCTGACCACCTTCATGCCCTTCAGACGCTATGCTCACCCCTCAAACAAGTTAGTACTGCCAGATTGCATGCACTCTCTAGCCTCAGATGGTTGTACCCCTATCACATCAGAAGTTGCCCTGGCCCCATGTCAAACGACCACTGCACCATGACATTACCCCACATCAGCCTTGTGCATAGCATATGTACACAGTCTCCAATGCAGGTGTGTCGATTGCATCCCCCTTCTGCATTATACACATCATTTAGGCTGCACACTCAGCTAAACTTGACTGCACTGTATTCTTAGACACATCAATTGCCCCAAACTCATGAGACGTTCTAGTGCCGTTTGTCCTGCACTTCCAACATACACGTTGACTGCACCCCATATTGTGCAAGTTGTGTCCTTTGCCTCTACTTTTTGTCCACTTCCCTGGAGGAGGATGCCTATTATACGTCTAGGGTAGGTGAACCACTTGGCTTGTAACACCAGAGCACCCGCTCACCTGGACGGCCGGTCGTCACGGGCTCAACTCTCGCAGTATTCCTGCTCGGCCGTGGTCTCGTCGTCCTCCACTGTCACTTCAGCATGTGAGCCGGGGAGGGAGCTGAGGCTACAGCTCTCGCTGGCACCTTCCCCCGGGAATGTATTGACAAGAGCTGCCGCCCAGCGCAGCAGCCAAAAGGTGAGCAGAGTCATCCGTAACCCAGACCGGCAGCCCATGGTCACAAAGCATGGGAGCACCTACTATCTCCCCGAATCCAGGCGCGCGCCCACCGCCTTCAGCGGCACTCGCGCAGATGCCACGCCATAGCCATGGACGAAGGACTAGCCTGTGTTGAGCCTGATGACGTGCCGCAGCCCTTAACCGGCGGGGGGAGCTTGAAATGCGAGATTATCTGAACTAGATGTTCAAAGGCAGCATAGCAAACACCGCTATAGGTATGCTTAACAACAGCTGATACTAAGATCCTGGGTGTGGCTAGCATGGCTCCAATCAAGTGCAAATGTGAAAAAAATCATACTTCAATGGAGTTATAACATTATTGTTTTTTTGCACTGAAAAAGTGAAAATATTTCAATTTTGAATCATGCTGTTAACATCTGAAATTAAAAATAAAGTATTGCTTTCTTATTGTATTTGACACGGTATGCCTGCAAAACCACTGTTTAAGGTATCATACGCTAAAGAAGTTTTTAACTATGTTATAGTCCTTCATTTATGTCAAGAGGGGCACGTAAGGTATACGCTACCAGCCGAAGCTCCGCCCTCTACACACCTCCTGTGACTGTAGGCGAATGGAAGGCGAGCTACTCGAAACATGGTGCCAGAGTGCGCGTATCATTTAAGCATGTCAACATATATTGTTTACAAGATGCGGAGACCAATCACCATGCAGCATTCTTTGTTTAGCTCATCATGGTCGAGATACATGTGAACTTCGAGTGGCAGCCGCAAGTTTTTTCTGCCGCTGCTCCTGGGCACCTCTCTCCCTAGAGTACCGGTGACAAGCGGGCAGGGAGGGGAGGGGCTCCGAGAAGTTACGAGCGCAGGAGAAGGGTGGCGGGTGGGGAGGGAAGACAGGGAAGAAAAGAGTGCAGGAGTAAAGGGGCCGATAGCTGTGGAAGGCTACAAATGAGGACATGCTCGTCAGTAGGAGGGACTAACAATGCTCAAAACCAATAGGAAGGCAGCATTTAGGACCTAACCCAATGAAAAAGAGGGGCTGGAGAGTGGGCGGAGCTTCCATGAAGCTTCCACACTAAAGTGTATACTGCATGTCTCGTAGAGACAGTGCAAGCACTGTCTAGGCGAGACCTAAAAATTACTAGTATAGAGCAAACTTTAGTGAAGTTTGAGAAGTCCCAAAAAAAGGACTCTACGAGCATGTTAAAAATTCTTACTGTACCCTCACAGAAGGACAGCTTTTTACCGGCCAAGGCCAACCGAAATCAAACTAACATTAAAAAGACACGAACTAAGAATAATACAGAAATTGTTAGTTCTAATTTGGCATCTACCTCTTCCCTGGGTGTTACAGATCATAATGATCTAAATCCGCCTATATGTGTAAATAATGAAACAGCAGTAGCGTTGACTCTGCCCACTACCTCAGACGGTTCCACAACTGGTAGTGATGAGAGTGAATGGGCTGCAGAAGGTCTACCCCCTGCCCCACTTGATGATCAGGCTGAGCCTGAAAGGCTCATATTAACAGAAAATACAGCCATTACCACATGATCAGCGCAAACACCTCAGCTGACACAATTAAAAAAAAACATTCACATAAATCTCCCTCCCGAATCCCACTTATACACCATAGTAATGATAGGTGTACCGCAATTAGAAGTGGGCAAGGTAGAGAGCTATGGGGATTTGAAAAATAAAGTGAGTCACTGGTTAACCGCCCATAGACCGATCCCTCGCCACATAAGTGGTAAAATAACAAATGTTAGGAGGGTCGATTGGGTGGGCCACAGATTTAAATCCACTGAGGGTGACTGTATTGTTGTCAACTTTAAGGATAATCGTGCAGCAAGGCATATTACTAGCTGGAAGGATGGCCTGATCAGCAGCTTGATCCGTACTATGGATGTAAGTTACTTCTATCCCTCAAGTGATCATAGTTTAAATAAAGAGTATCCATATCCCATTTCAGAGCAGGAGAAAACCTATGATAACTGTAACTTATATCACAATGGAGTAACACCAAGGAACCACGGACATAACACTGTAGGAGATCAAAGACAGTATAGGAGAGATATACCCTGGGAGACCAGACAGGTCAACCACCCAGAAACTTATCATGAGAGATGGGAGGCCTCACATGGGTTGTATCATCACCGCGACCACTTTCAATCAAAATACCCTAACATCTACTACAATGTACCTACTTCAAACAGGTTTGATGTCTTCTATGAGCAGAATGGCTTGGAGGGGGTCGACTGACTACATGTTGCTCCAGCCATACCAACGCATATCGGTCCCACGCAAAGTAACAATGTGCATGGGGAAATTAGGCCTACACAAGCAGCAATTGCTCCCCTTTCAACCGCCAAATTAGTTAATAAGAATCAGATAGAGCTAGATGCAGACCCTCTAATGGATAGTTCCGTATTACATGAGCATATTAGTACATTGCACGATCTGCCTGAGGCTTTCATTTTCCCTCCAGTCCATGTAGAACCAAACTCTTCTACAATAGAAATCACGGGAGACACACACGTAGAACAACTAAATCGGTTATTAGAACCTATAACCATAGAAGTTGCCACTGGAATAGAGCCCGATGATGTTTGTAACGTGAGTTTAGTTTCCTGGAATATAGCAGGTTTGGCTGATAAAATATGTGACTCTGCTTGGTTGCCATTTGTTAAGAAATATGCAGTTATATGCCTCCAAGAGACATGGATGGAAGATAATAATGCCTTCATTGAGGGCTACCAAAGCTTTCTTAGGCCAGCAGCCCCCTCAATTAGTGGAAGAGCAAAGGGGGGCCTGGCTATTTTCATTAATCTGGCACTTTCTTGCCAAGTAAGTAATTGGTATCATGCAAATCGGAACATTCAAGTGCTCGAATTGAAGGCGCGCCAAAGGCAAGCCCGTCTGGGCCCGTCCGGGCCCAGGCCCAGTTACTCTGCCCATTTCTGCCAAGAAATGCCCGACTTACTCCCGGGATAAGCTTCTGGCCCTAAACACCCAGAAACACCCCTCCTGCATTTATACCCATACGGGCGACAACCCTTTCACCAGCTGCAGCCTTTGTAACCCCCCTGGCCCTGACCCGGTACACGGTGGACTCCAACTAGGCCTACTTAACTGCAGGTCGCTCGTTAAACACGCGCATGAAATTAACCTCCTGATCTCAAACCACGCCACGGATATCCTGTTTCTCACTGAAACATGGCTCACTCCCAACCATGGCCCTGACATAGTCCTCACACTCCCTCCTGGCTACCTAATATGCTCGTTGAATAGACCAGAGGGTAGAGGAGGTGGACTAGCCATAATATACAAGGACGTTTTCACCTGCAGAACCTCGGATGGCAACATCAATGGATGTGAAAGCTGCCACTTCGCCATCCAAATCTCCCCAGTGACATCGCTGTCGGGAATGCTTGTATATCGCCCCCCCCGGCCAACTCGCCGAATTTCCTAGCAAACTCATCGACCAGATCACCATTAAGTGTACGACTTCCTCCAATTATCTCTTATTGGGGGACCTCAATATCCACTTTCTGGACCCGGTCGACAAGCAGGCGACAGAACTTCTACAGGATATCACCTCCACTGGCCTCGGCCTAAAAAACCCACAGGCCACTCATGACAGAGGGCAGCTACTCGACCCCATATTCACTAACATCCAAGATCGGAACACCCGTGCTCACGTCCCCCTCCCTTGGACCGACCACTTCCTGGTCCCCTTTGAATGGCCTATCAACATTCCCCCCCCCTCAACCCCCCAAAATCAGAACCCTTATTAGACGCTGGCATAAACTGGTCCCAGACGAATGGGAAGCTAAATTAAATGAAAACACCCCCCTCCCCTCTCAAGACACCATCGCCGCTGACAACGAATTCAATACTTGGGTCACCCAATCTCTGGATGACATCCTCCCGAAATCTAGCACCCTTAAACGTACCAAGAGAGTCAATCCGTCCGCATGGTACACTCCCGAACTTAACCTATTACGAAAGGAATGCAAGAGGAACGAACGCCTTTGGAGGAAAGATAAAACGGCAGACAAGAAAGACATATTTCGTGCCTCCGTAAAATCTTATAAAATGGAACTACGCAATACCAAAAGCGCCTTCTACGAAGATAGAATCAAAAACGCCTCCTGTTCGGCCCACGAAACCTTCGCCATTCTTAAAGAACTCCTTCATGCCCCAGACCCCCCTGTTAAACCATTGGACCCCAAAGCAGCGGAAAGCAAATGCATTAAACTCGCCACCTTCTTTGATGAGAAAATACAAAAAATTCTCTCTGCCCTTCCCCCTATCGTAACTAGCCACATGGACGGGGATCCTGCCAACTATCCTATCCTCCTCTCCCATTTCCCTGACGGCCCCTCACCCTCCCTGGACACCTTTGGCCCAGTGTCCACGGAAGAGGTAGCCGCAACATTGGCTTCAATCAAAAGTGGGTCCCTCCGCGATCCTGCCCCTCTCCGTTTCCTGAAAAAAGTTTCCAGCACCATCATCCCCCCCCCTCACGTCGCTTATCAACTCCTCCCTCTCGCAGGGCCTAGTCCCCCATAGCTGGAAAGCGGCAGTGGACAAAGGCCTACTAAAGAAACCTTCTTTAGACCCCCAGGACCTTTCCAACTACAGACCTATTTCCCTTCTCCCAGGAAACAGTAAGATCACGGAGAAGCTAGTGAACAAACAACTTTCACTATTCCTGGAGAGCAACAACTTACTCGGGGTCTCCCAGACAGGGTTCCGTCCAGGCCAGGGCACCGACATCGCCCTCCTGGCGGCTGTAGAGAAGGCCAGAAGCATTCTGGATACAGGAGGATCAGTGGCAGTGATCCTCCTGGACCTCAGTGCGGCCTTCGACACTATGAACCATCATACCCTAATCCAACGACTGGGAGAAATCGGATTAAGGGGCACTGCCCTGAAGTGGCTAAAATCTTTCCTTGATGACCGCTCCTTTCAAGTCTGGGAGAACGGCAGCCACTCACCCGCAATCCCTCTCCGCTGTGGAGTACCGCAGGGCTCATCTCTTAGCCCGACGTTATTCAACGTGTATATGTCCCCGCTGGAGAAACTGGTCATTCCGTTCGGCGTATCGATCATCAATTACGCCGACGATACCCAGCTGGTGGTAACCCTCTCACACCCGCACCAATCTCCCTCTGACCTCCACAGCTGTCTCACTGAAATCCACAGCTGGATGAACTCCTCAGCATTAAAATTAAACGGTTCCAAGACCGAGATCTTGCTGCTCGGACACAAAGGGCCCTCCCTGCCGCCTCACCTCTGGCCTGACTGCTTGGGTGACCCCCCTGCACCCAAGGAAGAGGTCAAGAGCCTGGGCGTATGGCTCGAAAACGACCTGAGCTTTAGAACACAGGCAAAAAAGACGGCAGGAATCTGCTTCGGACTTCTCAGGGCCTGTAGAAAGATCTTCCCCCTGCTCCCCGCGACCGCCAAGAAACTTTTGATTCAGGGCCTTATCCTGGCAAGGCTTGACTACTGCAACGCAATCTATCTGGGAGCTCCTGAAGCCACTCTCAACACCCTGCAGAAAATTCAAAACGCCGCGGCCCGCCTACTCACTGACACCCCCACCAGATCATCGGCAAAGCCAGCCCTCAAGCTTCTCCATTGGCTCCCAGTCAGAGAAAGGGTTGCTTTCAAGGCCCTCTGTCTGGCCCACAAAACTCTTTATAACAACGGCCCTCCCCTCCTCAAGGAATTCATCATCCCCTACAAAACGAAAAGGGCCCTCCGTTCCAGCGGAGAGAACCTCATCACAGTCCCCAGAGTTAATAAAGCCAGGTCCGGAGGCCGCCGCTTCTCGGTCCACACGGCCAAACACTGGAACAACCTCCCCCGGAGACTGAGAACTGAACCCAATCTCCTTCAGTTTAGGAAGGCACTGAAGACTCTTCTCTTCCCTGACCCTTAACCCCCTCCACCGCTGACCCCCCTTGAGTTCAGGTTCTAGCGCTGGGATGCTCTAGGGTTACTACGCGCTCTACAAAACCTTAAATAAATAAAAATAAATAATAAACATGCTCTGACCTTAATTTATTTTTATAATGCCATAAATAGCCAAGGGGAATGCAATATACTGCTTCTGAAAGAGATGCTGAGAGAAGGAGCAGGCACATTGTCACGTAACTTACTGATCGTAGGTGATTTTAATGTACACCCATGTGGTAATCCACGAGTTACCTCTATGGGATCTCTGGGGTGTAATAATGTGAATGGTTTTCATTTTGACCACTCTAGGCGTGGACTTTGTCTCAACGATTTGTTGAATGAAAATAACCTATTTGTAGCTATGTCCATGGTGCCTGAGTCTAAGGTCTTTGATGTTACAACATTTAAAGGCTCAGGTCAGGGGTCTTTTATAGATCATATATTGTTATCTGCTGACCTTGCCAATCAGGCCTCCAGATTCATAATTCAAATGAATATTTACAGTGATCATAATCCCCTAACCATTAGATTGGGTGGGGGAGTATTTGAAAAGCGAATGAACTGTGAAGTCCGGGGAATTTTAAAATGTACAAATGGTAAACGTCGACTGAAATGGCATTTGGTAAATCATGAAAACCTATACACTGAAATCAATAAGTCATGTGGCGAGGAACTTGCGGCTTGTGTGTCCCCATCTACGTCCCCAGAGCAAACCTTAGCCATTTTTGAGGTTGTGGTGTCATCAGTAGGATCTATGCTATTAATTCCAGTGAAGGGACAAGTTAGAACCAACCCTAAATGGTTTGACCATACATGCTCTAAGGCAAGCAGAGATCTGAGAAAGGCGCTAAAAACCAAACCTAGAGATCCAGGTCAAATTAAAAACCTGCGACTGATTTACAAGAAATCACTTGCTAAACGGAAAAAAGAAATTAAGGCTTGTACCTGGGAGTCTCTGCTTGACCCATCAGTCCTGGGCAACAGCAGTAAATTCTGGGAAATTATTAATAAACCTCTGTCTGACAATCCCAGAGATACTGCACTTGGTACTAACATCCCTGAGGAGGATTGGGTCACTCACTTTAGTGTAATCTTTAAAAGCAATGAGCAACAGGCAGAAAATGACTTTTTAACTCCTATGGAAACATTTTTGTGTTTCTCAGTTAACGAAGTAGAAAAGGGCATTCAAGGGCTAACTGGTCATAAGGCTCCAGGCCCGGATGGCTTGCCTTCGGATCTTTTTAAATCTTGTATCTCATTATGGGCCCCTGTCCTTACGGCTGTAGTAAATGCAGCTGCGGCCTTCGGATGTCCAAAGTCGTGGGGGCTATCGACTATAGTGCCCGTGTTTAAAAAGGGCGATCGTAGCAGTCCGTTATGCTACAGGCCAATATCTTTAATTAATTCTGTAGCAAAAGTGGTAGGGGGTGTAATCTTGAACAGGTTAACAGCATGGGCAAATGAGAACAATGGTATATCCCCAATACAATACGGCTTCAGACCTGGCCATTCGACAGTAACTCAGTGTCTGAACCTATATCTGATTATAGGCAAATACACCTTGGCCCGGCAGGGAACCATCCATATGGCTTTTATGGACTTATCGTCCGCATTTGATTGTGTGGACAGAGGCAAACTATGGGACATCATGTCAAAGATGGGCGTTGAGCAGAATTTAATTAATCTATTGACTGACCTGCACTCCGATACAAGAGCTAATGTTCAATACACCCAAGACCTGAAAGTGACGGGGGATATCAGAATTAACCGGGGTGTCCGACAGGGGTGTATCCTGGCTCCATTTCTCTTCAACTTGTATATTAACGAGTTGGAGGAATACCTGTTAAAAACTGGAGCGGATTACCCCTTTGTAGGCCGAAAAGGCGTTCCAGTTCTGCTCTACGCGGACGACGCTGTCCTTATTTCAAGGACAGCAATCGGCCTTCAGACACTTTTAAATTCCTTCTTTGATTTCATGGAGTCTCGAGGCCTAAGTATTAACAATTCTAAGTCCTATGTTATGAAGATAGGCCTAGAGTCGCGAAAATCTAATCTTTTCAACATAAATGGGGAAAAAATTCCAACCACCAAAACCTTTTCATACCTCGGGGTCCTTTTTGATCATCAATTATCTTGGGGCCCCGCTGTTTTTAAGAAGAAGGGCGAGGTAACCCGCGTTAACGCAGCCATACTTGGCTTCGCGAGAAAAATGGGCAATAGCCCGGGGGCTGCCTTGCTTAAATTATACCAGGCTAAGAGCGTTGCCGTTGCCTGTTATTGAAGCGAGCTCTGGGGTTACAGCCAGACGCGAGACCTGGAGGTTGTTGAAAACAATTTTCTGAAGAAGATTCTGAGGCTGCCAAGGGGAACCGGAAACTTCTCGGTACACGAGGAGCTAGGTATGCCCCACCTTAGTGGTAGAATAGCAGCAAATCCCCTATTATGTTGGATGAACTGTTGGCTAAATAACGATATACCTTTTACCCATGATATACTAAAAGAAGCTTTAACATGGGATGGTAGGTTCAAGGTCCCGTGGCTGAAGTATATTAGCGACTGTCTTATTGAAATAGGACGGCCGGACCTGTTTTTAACTCCAAACTCCATTACTAAATCAGATGTCACTTTTGTAAAAAATACACTCATGACAACCAGGTATTTCGCCCGGGAGGAGGTTGAGCTCCAGAAAGACAGTGTTAGGAAACATGTTTTACTTAAAACCTGTCTACAAATGGAACCATATCTATTATGGCCCATGTCTGGCTACGAACGTTACCTATTAACAAGGTTCCGTTTTGACTTGTTTCATCTCTTACTGGCGGTACCGAGTGGGGCCCATCGAGGTCAAGTGTTGCCAGCTTGCGGCTGCGACGGGAAGTCTCCGCAAGACCTGGCACACTTTTTATTTATTTGTCCTTATTACATAGTTCCTCGGAGGCTATATTTAAAACCATGCCTGAAAAAACTGAAATTCACACAGATTAAACCAGCACTTTACTACCTTCAACTCCTGAAATGTCACTGCACTTTATTTGTATGCAGTTTTCTGAAACTAGCAATTACTTTCAGGAAAAGTATGGAGGGATAATTATGCTGCTATTGCCGTCAGGTATTTTTAATCTTTTTAACTCTGTTATAATTATTTATATTCTTAACATGTTTATCCTGCCTGTTACTCTTGTTTTATATTGTTTATGTAAATTCCTGTCTCATCAATGTAATGGATGGTTTGATTTTAACTGTATGTTTATGAATTGTGCTTTTATGATTGTAAGGTTTACAACCGAATAAAGTTATTTGAACTTGAACTTGAACACTGGAGGGAGAAAAACTAAATTCCCTTTGCATTTCAAAAGATTGCTCTTTGGCTGACTGAAATATCACAAGAAAGAGGCCTGGACAAATCACAGGGGAGATAGGGCTAATAAAAGAAGCCAGGTCCTTCCTGGAATGGAAACAAGCATCCTAGGACCGGTTCCGGGGTTTCACCCCTCTTCAGCCAGGATTGCTTGATTCCAGTGGCATGGAGAGCACGGGACCCACGTCTGGGCATGCCCTTCCCACTCGGGGTGAGAAATGCAAATCCAACAGTTGATGGACAGAATGCAGAACAATGTCATACATTCACTCCAATACAGAGATCTGGGCCTAAATCCATCGTTTTTTTGCTCACCATGCCGTTCCACTTTGAACCTAGCCATATGCAAATCAGTCTTGACCTTGTGCCTCATGGGAACAGTCCAGCCCGAACTGCCAAGCCAGGTCCTCCCTGGAATGGAAACAAACATCCTAGGACCGGTTTCGGGGTTTCACCCCTCTTCAGCCAGGATAGCTTGATTCCAGTGGCATGGAGAGCACGGGACTCACGTCTGAGCATACCCGTCCCACTCGGGGTGACAAATCCAAAAACAACAGTTGATGGACAGAATGCAGAACAATGTCATACATTCACCCCAGTACAGAGATCTGGGCCTAAATCCATCGTTTTTTTGCTCACCATGCCGTTCCACTTTGAACCTAGCCATATACAAATCAGTCTTGACCTTGTGCCTCATGGGAACAGTCCAGCCCGAACTGCCAAGCCAGGTCCTCCCTGGAATGGAAACAAGCATCCTAGGACCGGTTTCAGGGTTTCACCCCTCTTCAGCCAGGATAGCTTGATTCCAGTGGCATGGAGAGCACGGGACCGACGTCTGGGCATACCCTTCCCACTCGGGGTGACAAATGCAGAAACAACAATCAATTGTGTGTATTTTGCTTTCTCGCCCTAAGTGCGCCAGGTATGCTCAGACGTGAGTCCTGGGCTCACTATGCCACTGGAAACAAGCTATCCTGGCTGAAGAGGGGTGAAACCCCGAAACCGGTCCTAGGATGCTTGTTTCCGGTCCAGGGAGGGCCTGGTTGGCAGTTCGGGCTGAACTGTTCCCATGAGGCACAGGGTCAAGACTGATTTGCATATAGCCAGGTCTAAACTGGGGTGGCATGGTGAGCAAACGAATGATGGATTTAACCAAGATCTCTTGACTCTGTGCGAATGTTTTGATTTGTTCTGCATTCCGTCCATCAATTGTGTGACATTTGGCAGAGGAGCACTTCTGCCGGGTTTGTCCTGGAACTCGATGCACTGTGACTTAGATGCAGCCCTGCTAACTCTGGCATCTATCCTGCAAAGGAAGGTAGCCTGCTCTACATCAGATTGGCTTCCTGGCACATCAAACCCAAATACGGAGGTTGAGCTATCCCAATGGATCTGGCAGAGGGTACTCCCACATGCTTTCAATAGTGCAGGTAGTATTTGGTAGAAGGATAATCATATAGTAACCTTATAATGTTTGAACTGTTTAGCTTTTATACCAGTTGTGTAAGGCCAGTTACAATTCTTTGTTTCATCTGACTTATAATTGCAGCTCACACTTTTTATACAAGAATACGATTTTTTCTATAAATGTTTGGCCTTGCATAAGTGACAACAAAAGGGTAGATCTGTTTTTGTGACTTCCATGGGGAATGAGTGGTCATGTTCAAGGTTGCTGATACAATCTCGTACCCTGGTAAGGTTATGGGTTCAGATGCGGCACTATGAGCTAGCCAGTGGCAGCCAGAGTCAAACTAAACTGGTGGGTGAATATTTAACCCACTGACAGGCACTGGTATAAATACGACAGCAGTGCCGAACCTCTCAATCATTGTCCATTTTAAACAGCGTTTATTACGGGCCATGATTGAGAGCTCTGGAGTTGAGGCCGAAGGCACTGCAAGTTTCTCACAGTGCCTGTCAGTTAGTTAAATTAAATGATTATTAAAATAAACAAATGAAGATTTCTTTACCTACTGCTCCTCTTTATCTCAGCAGTTGGTGGCTCTTCCAGCACAGGCAGCAGGCTCCCAGGTTCTCATTCAACTGCTCAGTTAGCATGAGAGAAGCACCAGGATTGGCTGGAGCACACTGGTTTGATGCTCCTCCAGGCCCTGGATGCCTGTGCTTGCTCTCCACCCAGCTTCCTTAGACAGCTCAGGTTGTGCGCATGTCAGGCTGTCCTTCGCAACACTCTACACTGAAATGCACACTGTTCCTCCCTGCTGCTGGTCCCGCCCTCTCAGACTCTGCTGCTGCCAAAAATAAAAATAAAATGATAATAAATTTGTTTTATTGCAATTTTATTTCTCATGTTTCCTTCACTTTCAGAGGATGAGCGATGTTCCTCAGCCCTCATGGAGGCACCGTCTCTAGCTAGGAATTGGGCCAACATTTTCTTATGATGTGTGTGAAAAAAAAACATATTCTGAAGTTCATGTTGCCCAGATACACAGTCCTGCTTAATTCATAGAAACTGTATGACAATCCTTTGGAGAGGAAAGGGAGGGGCCTTGGACGAGCATTATGATAACCTGGTTTAAGTGAAAATTACAATGGGCACTGGTAACAAAGTCTGGAGACGAAGTTAGCATCATGTCTTCAGGAAGAAGCCTCATTCGTTACAGAATTCTGAGTTCCCTGAGAAAGGGTGCTGAATTTTTTTTTCAAAAACACATGATTGACAGTATTTAAAGAAGAACTTACTTTAAATTCCTGAAAACTCTCTATCTTAAAAAGAATCAACAAGACATGGCAGTTTAAAATCTGGAGCTCCAGCACTGACCAAGAACATCCCGGTAGTTCAGGAAAAGGAATAAGAAGGACATGAATGTGTGACCATCATTGCCCAGGGGTACTTTACATTTAGCCCTGTTTCTCAGGAGGTCCAATAGGTCTTGCCTTGTTACTTGTTGCACAAGATGTTTAAGATACACAGTGTAATGCAATAAAGTTAAAAAGAGTGCATCTATGTATTTTTTAATTTTAGAACTTTAGTTGCCATTGGCAGCTGGGCATAAAGAGGGAACACTGTAATATTACTTAACAAGGCATATTAATTGGTCCGAAAAGGAAAAATTGAGACTAGTATCACAGTTGCCTTTGTACTGTACAAAGATAACTGGTCTGGAGGGTATGGGAGCTTTCATTTTTCTACTTGCAGCTTCATTTTCTTACAAGCTGCATACTAAAAAGTCCCTGAACTAGGAAAGTCAAGTTGAATAATTGTGATGTCTTGATTGTGTTCAACTCCCCATTCCTAACGCAGAGGTTCTGTCTCCCGTCTTTAAGCCTCACAATGGCCAAAGTGGCCAGTGTACTTGGCCCATCAAATGGCATGTTTGAAATCAGTTGGACTGCCTCCTTTAGTATTGCAAAGAGATCAGCACTTGAATACTCAACCAGTGCAATCATGAGAGACAGCACATTGTTATAAATTATTGCATAGCACCGATCATATGTCTTCCAACCCAGGTAGAAAAAAGTGAAGATGAATGCTCCCGCTGCATGGCACCCTTAATCTTCTTGTCATTGAGGTCCTAAGAAAGACATCTTTCTAAACAAAAATAAAATACAACTTGCAAAAACCAGCCCTTTGGTTTTGGCAATTCTTATGTTTGTTCTGTCATGATTTTTGCAAAACCTTATTGTTGGGGAAGCTACTGGGCTCTCAATCTAAAAATACATTACCATAGTGGACACTAGTAGTCTTAAGGGCACTACTTTGTGTAGGATGTGCTCCTTGTGAAAGGACAGCATGCCATAACTCCTAGTGAAGTCATCAAATAGCTGAAGTGGGTTGTCCCATTGCCACAAAATATATGCAATGGCATTCACCTATCAAGTGTAACCCTGGGTGTAGTTCGTGAAGTAGCACTACGCAAAGCTACGCAAAGTGCCCTTCGCACTACGCGAGCTACGCGTAGCACTTCGCGAACTGCGTAGTACCCTGTTCGCACTGTGCAAGAAGCCGTTTTCAATGATTGCACAGTGCGGACAAGCATCCGGCACTGTGCAATCATTGAAAACGGCATCTTGCACAGTGCGAGCTGTAGTTTTCTGCTGCTTGAGTAGATTTTTGCTCGAGCAGCAGATTTCTCAATGCGGACTGGTAGTTTCTCATCGCGAGCATATGCGACCACTCGCAATGAGAAACCTGACCTCCTCGCATTGAGAATCTCACCGGGATGTTTATTTTCCACGATCGCGATCGGCAACTTGATGTTGCTGATCGCGAACAAGGAAAAAGTCTCGCCGGGATGTCATTTTGCTTGCTCGCGGTCGCCAACTTGATGTTGAGGGCCGCTAGCATGCAAAAAATGATCGCTGCACTACGCAATGCTACGCTACGCATGATTGCACTGTGCTATGTGCAATTCACGTAGTGCGAAGTAGCGCAAACTTCGCAAACTACGCGAGCGTAGCGTAGTGCTTTGCCCAGGCTTAATCAAGTGGATGTCAACACCGCTACGTCCCTTGTCCCCAAACCCAGGCATTAACTATGAGGAATGTCACCCAACTGAATATTATTTTCAGTTGTGTTTCTTTCCTGTCCTTCTCCCATCTACCCTTAACTGGGTTGGATAAGAGAGAAGCATTCCCCCAAGAACGTCCTGTTTTGTTTCCTGTTCTGCTGGATTAGGACCAAAATGTGGTGGTTGCTAATGGGCTCTGGTCTCCAAATTATATCAGAGCTTCTCTTTCTATTGAGAGAGCGGTTATTTCCATGCAGGAGCAACATACTGTGGGGAGTGTTGGACCGGATCCCGAGTGTGGACAGTGAGTATTCACGAGCGTTGGCCTGCATACATTTAAAATATTTTGCTGCTTACTCTTTATCCAATCTCCTTTTTTGTGGTTTAAAGTATCTGATTTTGATTACGGTGTTTTTTTTGCTGATGTGGTGGATCCAGTCGGTGCCATCATTGGGAGCCAGTGTGCATACTCTATCGGACACCCAGATCTGTCAGAATGCAGGGATGCGTGCACAAGGGAGAAGTCAATAGTGTCTCTGTTAGTGCATGCATGGGATGCAAAGTTTTGGGGTTGCATGGAGGCCTGTGCTGCTGTTCTGCTACTGCCTTTACTGGGGTGGGACTCGGCCTCACAACAACCACCACTATTGCTGCCTGGAAGGGAGGAGGAGGAGCCTCCCCAACACCATATGGGCACCAGCAGACTCCCACAGTGCAGGATGCATGCAGGTGTGCCCGAGCCAAGTGCGGGCTCATCTACACCCGTCCATGGCCGCACAAGACTGGGCTGGGTCCCCCCCTCTTTAGTTCTTCCTGACTGGATTTGGATATTAGAGTGGAATAACTAGTAGGATTGTTTTTACATTACTTTTTGTATTTTCTTAGCTATTTGGTCTTAATTTAGTGTGTTTTAGAAATGGGTAAGCATAAATTGGTTCAAGCACATGGAAAGGGGGTTCTGAAGCCAGCAGCCTCTACTCACGCAATAACTAACTACCTCACTAATGCCATGGACTTGTTGAATAATAAAATTATTAACACAGAGGAGAGGCTGGTTGTGACAAAATATGCCTTACACAGTGCAATGGACAATGCTGATGAAGGAGCTATCTCATTAGAACCAGGGACTGTATGTGAGAGGAGCAACGATCTAAAACTTACAAAAATCATCTTGTGTTTCATGCGATCCTCTCCTTTTCATCGAAGAATCACACACTAGCGAATCAACTCCCCCTGCAAAGAAAATTTACCAGCCGTCGTATATGTTAGCCCCCAGACTGAAGAAGGGGAGAATAGCTGCTAGGGCGCATGGAAATATTAGTGTCCCTAAGGATTTTAAGGTACCTCATAAGATTAAGACACCAAATTCCGTGAAACCTTCAAAACTGACACTAAAGAAGCTATATAATAAATGAAGAACTTGGAGGGAACATTTATGAAGGATCTGGAGGACATTAAGACAGGAATTTCCAAATTGGAAAAATCCATAAAAGAACTGCTAGCATTGATCAAAAGGCCAGAACTAACTGGGGTCACTCCTACAGTGATGATGGTACTAAACAATCCACCACTTCCTACATTCCCTGCGGTGCCCCAGCAACCTCCCCAGCACATACCGAAAGCAATACTTCTGTCGACACTGCAGCACATATAAATGTTACCTTGCATCTGCCACTAGAAGCAAATCCATATGTTATGTTAAGAAATGTTCCCAAACTGATGCCACACGTAATAGAATCATGGGATGAACTAAAACACAATGATACATTGGTTGGTTAAACAGTTGTGAGACACAAATTGTTTATTTCAAGAGGTGATAATGGTAAGAAGGGTAGATTGGATAGGCCTCTCTAGAAAAACTGGCCAAGGCGATTGTATCATTGTGAACTTTCGATCTCTCATGGTAGTTAAATCCGTCTTCTATGGATTAAACTGCAGGCTAAACCCCAGAAATGCCAAGGAGATATTTTAGCCGAACCTCTTGGTTTCTTTTATATACCAGACATGTTCACTAATATATACAGAGCCCCCGTTCAAATGCAAGTTTTAGAAAACTGGAGTGCTAAACAACAACATCCAGTATTTAATCCAAGTATGTTCACAACAGTATCAACAACTAATAGATTTACCCCCTTTCCAACTGCGATGACCAAGACTGACTTCAGGGTTGTGCTGAGATGAATGAGAGTACTCTAATTGAAGCTCAAAATAGATTGTGATCACCCTGAGAGAGATGGGGGGGGGGGAGGGGGAGTACCCTCTTGTAATACTAACAAATGTACCAACCTTGTAGTTAGGACTTGGAATATAGCTGGGGTAAAAACTAAACTGGGGAATCCAGAATGGCTGGAGACAAATAATCTCATTTAGTTTGTCTCCAAGAAACGTGGACGGTTGATGATTTCCATCTGGAAAACAATTCTTCTTTTCTTACTCCAGCAAGCCCTTCTGAGGCAGGGCGGGGGGGACGCTCTTAATAATTTCTACCACCACACCCTTAAATTGGAAACAATCTCATATTAATTCCCCCTTCTTCCAACTTTTTTATTTGCAAACTGATGAACATCCAAACATTGTCTTAGTTTATTTACTATAAACAATGTTTTGACATTACTAAAGCTAAAGTTATCACTTATCTTAATGGAGCACCTGAATCTTTCACGAGACCGATTAAGGATGATTTTATCCTAGTATGGCTAGGGGACTTCAACATAAGCAAATGTAATAGGCCAGAATCCAAAAACTGTGGCTATTTAAAAGACAAGGGTGAGGTGATGTTACATTTTTCACATAATACATATGGGGAGGCACTAATTGAAATCATTTTTAAACATATGGAGCTGTTAGAATACTCTACTGAAACTGGGATGCCACTAGCATCGCCATTCAATTTGAATGGCCATGGTTCCACAATTGACCACATTTTAGTTTCTGAAAATGGGCTGTGACTGGAGGAATTTTTTTAGATAAATCGAGCTCCTTTAGTGACCATTACCCCCTGACAGTGGTCTTTAATATTAAAACCTCACGTTTAAAAGGGCCACAACTTATGAACAACATCAAAACGCAGGGTAAAAATAGTATCGGCCTTAGATGGTCGAACATAAATGGCACCGCCCTTCTAGAAAAGATTGATGTGGAAAATCTTAGTGACTTTAACATATGCACAGATTTGAGGTCCCCCCCATGGTGTATTATGGCAGCCTTCTCTAAACGTATGGCAGAGATAGCGGATAAGTTGAGAACTAGTAACAGAAGTATAGGAAAAAGAAGCAGGGATGGTTTGATTAGGACTGCTCTGTGGCAGATAGAACTCTGAGAAAAGCCATACAAGAGACAGTAACAAAGTTAGTAAATTGAAAAGGAGAAGGAGAAGAGAGATGCAAGATAATGTCCGGGCTTATTTATTACAGGCTGCTGACACAAATGATGACATCCTATTCTAGAAAACAATAAATCAACCTTTCCTGAAAGACATAGGGAATCCCAGTGTTGAGTCCCTTGTACAACTGAACGATTGGATAGATCACTTTGGCGCTATCTTTAACCCAAATGAACTTGCAATAAGGCCGCCTACCTCAGTAGTATATAAAGCACAGGTGGTAGACTTACCATTAATCAGCGTAGAAGAGGCATTTAACACTTTAAATAAAGCTGCTAATGCACAGGCCTCTGGACCTGATGGGATCTTAATAGACATTTTTTTTTAAGTCACATGTCACTTTATGGGCCCCATTCTTAACACAAGTGTGCAATGCTGTAGTAGATGGCTTTCTTCCCGCCACTTGGACAGAAAGTACAATAGTACCAATTTTTAAAAAGGGAGACAGAGGAGAGCCAAGATATTATCACGCAATATCCCTCCTGGACTCTAGTGCTAAGTTAATGGGTAAAATCCTTTTGGATAGGTTAGAAGTATGGGTGACTGAAAACACATTCTCACAGATACACAATATGGGTTTAGGAGGGAAGTTGGTACAATTGAACAATGTGTTAACTTACATCTCCTCATTAGCAAATATACAGTAGCAAAAGACGGTCACATACATCTGTGCTTTGCAGACTTAAGCAGTGTGTTTGATCTGGTAAACCTTGTTAAGTGGTGGAAAACACTGACTGAAATGGGTGCTCTGACTAGGATTATTACATTTTTGCCAAAATGTTATTCCCATCTGACTGCTCAGGTACGTTACGTGCCTAAGGGGGAATGCACTTCCCACTTTAAGGTCTCCTCGGGGATTCGTCAGGGATGTGTTCTCGCCCCCCTGCTTTTTTTCTTAGATATTAATTGGGTGGATACCAGTGATGGGAGCTGAGGAACACAGTTGCATACAGGAAAACTGAATAGATTTGCGGATAAATTAGGCAACAAACCAACTAGAGAAATATTGATGTTGTATAAAAAATTAATGCCTCCGGAGCGTAAGCTATGGGGCTCCCCTGTGGGGGTAGGTAAATGATGGCCTTCTACAAACCTAAGAGAATTTGTTTTAAGATAGATTGCTGTCTGTACCAAAGTCTAGTTTGTCCTATATTGTACATAAGGAAGTGGCAGTCCCTTTTTTAGAGGATGATCTACATACCAGCCCTGCTTTATTTTGGCAAAATCTATGGGCGAACATTGGCAAAAAATTTACCAAAGAAATAACACTGGACTGCTTTTCTTTAAAGTCTGAGAAAAGGATAACATAGTTGGCCTACTTAGATAACCAGCTGTAAAAAGTGGATGAGAACATTGGAGTAGAGGATCCTATTAGCATTTTATGATAGAGCAAGAAAGAATTAAAACTCATCCTAAGTGGAAAGAGTGAGACAGAAAGAGAAATTCGTGAGAGCAGCAAGTCTACTGTGCGTAGATACACTTCTGGCCCGGTACAAAATGGGTTGCAAAATTACCTTTGAATTATACAGAATACCCAACATAGATTCTATTTTACTAGATTACGCTGAGGGATTTTGCATTTTAGGGTTGCCTTTCTAAAAATGGGGGCTTGGGCACCAATGCTTCCTAAGTGCCTATGCGACATAATATCTAATGAAAGCACAATGCACTTTATCCTGTTTTGTAAATTTTACAATGATTTGAGAAGACAATATTTATCACCTATGTCTAAAACTGACAAATATATTTATTATCAGGAAGCTTCTAAATACATATGTGCATTAGAAAATGTGGAAATATGTTTTTCTGTTGCATCCTTCATTATATCGGCTCTTGCTAAAAGGAAATGTCTGTCATATCTAGAAGCACTGATATAAGGCTGGGTAATGAAGAGCGCCACTTAACCAAATGAGATGATTGAAGATCCCATTTTTTTATTTAAAAGTTTAATTATTAATAGGCTTATATTTTTAGAGCTGCTTTTATTATCATTAAATAGTGTAATAGGTTTTTATATATTTCACACATTGGCCATTTTATCTGGTGGTATCTATATATATTGTTGAGAATTGGACAGTAGTGCATTATGAAATAACATCTTACACTCGGTGAATTATTCAATGCAAACTTTGAAACGCATATAGAATGCCTATGTACAGTTCAGTTATATTTTTATCTTTTTTACATGCGGTGACAGAGTGAAATGTATTATAATTAATGTTCCTTTTGACTCTTTTATGGATATTATTATATTTGAATAAAGTGAATTTGCATGCATGCTATGTTTGCTTTCTGTTTCAAGGCTTAGCATGTGCTTGGGTCAGAAGAATGTTAATTTCTTCTCTATAGATATTGGTGCTAAATTGTCTCTCTTATCAATATAGCATTTTTGATTATCCCAGTTGTTTTCTTGGGTTAATCATAGGAAAACATGCTCAGAAGGGAAGGCCACTGATCACTTTCTCCTCCTTTCAAGAGGTACGAGTCTTCTGCAGAAGATGACAGGATTAAGAAGCTAATTTTGGGAAAAAAAGAGCTTTGCTGAAAATGAAGAATGATGCTTCTGAAACAGCTGGCCAAGAAAACGTTTACTTTGTCCTTTCTAACTCAGAATTAAGAGATGGATCTCCACCCCACCCTCCTGAACATAAGGGGATATATGTTGCCTGACTTATTAAATCATATCAGAGTCAATCTGCCCAGATATGGAACACTCTGTATAATGTGTTTCTTTTACATTCTCCGATTCCTTGATAACTCATAAACGTTCTCCCACTATACTCCTAAAATCTTATACGAAATTGGCTGTGACATACTTCCACTTGACTCCTCTCCTTTCTTTATTCTTTATTCAGTAACCTTCTTCTTACCTTCAAGCCTCTCTGCATATGCCTTCTATTTCTGTGACTAGCCTTCTGTCAGTCTCATGCCTCAATCCTTCTTGTTGTAATTTTGCAATTGGCTGATACCTTATTTCATAAATTACAACCTTTCCTCAGTTCCATGCCTTTTAACATACTTCAAAGAACTGTTCAAGGCAAAGCAAGAAGGATCCAAATGTCCAGAACTTTTATCTTTTTTGATGTGGTAAGGGCATCTGCTTTGGTATGTGGTGGATCAATAGTGGCTTGTAGGAATCTATTCTTAAGACAATGGACTACTGATTCATCGCAAAGGGCAGCTCTACTCAAACACTAGACCTTTACTTGACAAAGACCATAACTACACTAGTTCAACATGAGTTTCTTCTAAATTTACTCAAACGTCAGTTGCAACCCTTGAAAGACCTGGAATTCTTAGGTGTGGGATTCAACATGCAACAATACAAGGTCTATCTCCCTATGGAGAGAGTCACCCAACTTTAAAGCCTTAAGTTGAAACAAAAGGAGCTGACATTCTTCAAATTGTTGAAACCGCTAGATCATATGGCACCTTCAGAGTCTACGGTTCACTGGGCCAGGCTTTATTTCAGACCTTATATGCAGGGCACTTGGAGGTGGAATTTCTGTATTTCTGGAGATCAGGTTGGCTTTGGAATGGTGTCTGAACACATACAATCTTTGTCAGGGAATTCCAATGCACCCGGCTTGCCCCTCAGCTCTCAACGACAGATGCAAGCACCTTGGTATGGGTACCACACTGGAAAAATTGTCAGTCAAAGCAAGATGGACATGATTGGAGGCATCAAGATCCTCGAAATGGAAGACGCTAACAGCGACTGCCCGAGCTCTTCATTAATTTAAAACTTAAGTGGTACACACCAATGTGTTGGTAAGGTCTGATGACATGCTTATAGTGATCAACCACCAGGGCAGTTTTCACTCTCAATCTTTGATCAAGGTAGACTACTCTCTAGGCGTGCTAAAGGCAAACCTGTCTGGGCCCGTCCGCGTCTGCACCGCGCCCAGCACCAGCAACCCTGGCTCTCACCACCAAAAATATTCTCAATCACGTAGTTATACTAAAAACCAACTTCTTGCACTGCGCAGGAACGTGAAAAATGAATGCAAACTCCCCATGAATTTTTAAACACTTACCAAAGAGGGTAGGTTTACTGTTACTGGCTGCTGCCTTCAATTTACATCCTTTAAATCAGATAGCCCTCAAGTTTGAGCGACCTACACAGGGTTTCTGATCAACGCCAGATCTCTAAAAATAAAATGTAATTCTCAGAATTCATCTCCCAACAAACACCAGATTGGGTATTTATCACAGAAACCTGGGCCAATGTATCTTCATGACCTGACCTGGTTGAATCAGTCCCACAAAACTATAACCTTTGGATATTAGACAGATTAGGGAAAAGTGGAGGAGGGCTAGCAATCACCCATAAGGACTCTTTTTCCTGTCACATAAAAGCCCTTTCAACAGCCTCTGACGTTTGCGAAGCATTATCCTTCAGTATTAAAATCTCCTCGACAGAGTCTTTTGCAGAAATTTTAACTTATCGACCACCAGGACCTAGATCCGCCTTTATCATGGAGTTTAATGACCTCATAGAGGCTTATCTGGGTAAACATAATTTTACCCTATTGGGAGACTTTAATTATCATATCGATAATGCCTCCTACAAGGTTTCACAAACATTTAAGGAGGCTATGTTGAGTTGTGGTTATTGGCAGTTAGTAAACTCTGCCACCCATTGTGCTGGACATATTTTGGAATGCATTTTTACCAATGATCAGCGTATTAAGGTAGGGGGATCTCTCCCTCTGTTGTGGTCAGATCACCATGCCATACCATTTTTGTTGAGGCTTTCGATAACTAAAAAGGTTGATACAAATGGAAACAGTAAAATGTTTAAAAGAAACCTTAAAAAACCCAATAATGAAACCTTCACTCAGGCCCTAGAACAAAAACAATGGACAGAATGTAGTCACCCCAATCAGGCGGCTATAGAATACTCCAACTGGCTAGGTGCAGCAGTAGACTCTCTAGCCCCCTTTAAAGAAATTTATGAGGTTAGAATAAAACCCACTTCTCCCTGGTTCTCAGAAAAACTCAAACTACTTTAGCAACCCTCTCGTCACCAAGAACGGATTTGGCATAAACAGTATGACATATCAGAAAAAATTAAGTATAAAGTTAAGCTGGCAGAATATAAACTAGCCATTAGAGCAGAAAAAACTGCCTTTTATACTCAGATGACATCTACTCTTAAGTCCTCTAGAGACCTCTTTAGACTTATTGATAATTTATCCATCCCCTCCTCGGGCAATCATGAGAGCACACAGGCTTCCTGTGATAATATGGCTGGCTAAAATGTACTCCTCTTTGGAGAGGAGTAATGCCATGGCTCCCAACGAGGACCAAAATACGAACCCCTCAGCTATTAGCCTTTCCTAGCATCTAGGAAGCGACCACTGTCTTTCTGGAAAGGATTAAATCTGGCTTCCCTCTCGAGGCGTGTTCCCCAAAGTTGATGAGGTTAGGTAGGGAAATTGTTGTTCCCCATATTACAAAGACTCTAAACTTGGCCATTAACTCAGGATCCTATGTTCTCGTTTGGAAAACAGCGGTCATTAAGCCTTTATTAAAGAAAGACAATCTTGATCGTACAGACTTTGAAAATTATCGACCAATTTCCTAACTCCCGGTACCAGCTATGATTATGGAGAAACATATTAACTCACAACTGAGAGCATTCTTGGAGCAATATCATCTACTGGATCCTTCACAGTATGGATTCAGAACTTGCCATGGAGCGAAAACTGCTTTAATAACTGCAGCTAATAATATATGCATTCTGGTCAATGCTGGGCAAACCGTGATGCTGATCCTATTGGATTTGTCCTCAGCTTTTGATACCATCTCCCCCAACAAGTTGGTCAATCGGCTTCAACAAATAGGGGTCTCTGGGGTCTCTGGATGTGCACTGTGTGTTGGCCACCTTCTTGACGGACAGATCACAAAAGGTGAAGATTGATCAATTTAATTCTGACTCGATTTTAAACTTTTGTGGAGTTCCTCAGTGGTCCTCCTTGCGCCCCACACTGTTTAATATATATGTATCTCCATTTTCCAAATTGGTCAGATCTTTTGGGCTGGAGGTAATATCCTATGCAGATGACACACAGCTAATAGTGTCTATCACTCAAGACATAGAAGCCTCAGCTGCTCATTTTAAGAACTGTATGAAGTTGGTTGCTCAACTATCTTAAATTAAAGTGTGACAAAATGGAGGCTTTGATGTGTGGTAATCATCACCCCAAATGGACCCACTTATGGTGGCCAGAAACATTGGGGTCATGTTCCACTCCGGTTGAATCAGCAAGAAATCTTGGTGTCATAGTTGACACCAGTCTATCTTTTAACCCACTGGTTAATAGGACTGTATCCTCCTGCTTTTGGATCATAAGTACCCTCAGAAAGAGATTCCCAATTCTTTCCCTTGGCGCACGGAAGCAAGCTGCTGTATCACTAATTTTTATCAAAGTTGTATTATTGTAATGCCCTCCTTCTAGAATCTAACAAGTCTCCCATCAATAAACTCCAGCTGGCACAGAATACTAAAGCAAGACTTGTACTAGACATTCCTGAATACCTCTCAATCTCGGATTTTAAGCCTTGTGTATTGTGCATAAGGCTCTACACAATTCAGGACCAGAGGGAATCAGGAACATCTTCCACCTGTATGTCCCAATCAGACAATTGCTATCAGTCAACAAATATCAGCTGGTTGTTCCAAGATACAAAAGGTCACGATAGGGAGGAAGAGCTTTCTCGGTCGCAGCAGCCAAGCTCTGGAACACTATTCCTTTATCCATATCCCAACTTAGAGTTACATATTCCTTTTTGTAAGATTTTGAAGACCTGACTTTTTGCCTTGGAAATTTGATCTTTCATTCCCTGCTCCCACCTGTTAGCTGTAACTGTTGTAGCACCTTGACGTCCTAGGGTATTTGTTCGCACATTCATTAAATCATTCTGACACTGTGGGTAGAGAAGCATTTACTTTCAATAGTGGCAGTCCACATCAGAGGTCCAGCCATCATGAAGGCAGACATCTTGAGTCTGATATTTCCTTCCTCCAAAGATCTAAGCCTGTGTAGGATGTTTATCAGAAAGATTTGCAGGGAAATCTATACAAATCTGTTTTCCTCCAGAATTAATGCTCCTCTCTTGGGGTTTTGGTCCAGGTTTCAGGAAGAGGAACCTTGGGGAGTAGGTACTCTTGTTCTGAGATGGACAAGCAGACTGTTTGCCTTTCCTCCATTTCTATTGATCGAGCAAAAATCCAGCAGAAGAAATATCACTTAATTGTGTTTCCCCCTATTTGGCCCAGGAGAAATTGATTTCCTCTTTTAAGTGGATGTAACCCTTACCTCTCCAGATTTAGTCATGCAACCTCCAGACATACAGGACTCCCTCTCGGCTTTCTGCTCACTCAGATATTAGTGCACTTGAATGTATGATGTTCTTTGTGAAATCTATCATAGGTTTCGTGTTTTGCTTCTTTTATTCTCCAATTTCTCTCAGGTGGCTTTGAAAAGTATCTCTGTCTACACTAAAGACGTGCTGGTGCACAATCAAAGCTTAACAATGTTCATATGGGGTGATTAAGGAAGCTAAGGTGTTGGTCTTGAGGGTATTTAAGAGTTTTTCTATTTGTCATCCTGTTACTCGTCCTTCAGTTTCTTCCTGGTATCTTCCCTTGATGGTGAGTTCTTTACAAGGCCCTCCTTTTGAGGCTGTGAAACTATAATTCTCTCTCTTGTAAGGTTCATTTTCATGTAGCCATCACATCTGTTACAACGTTGGGGGAACCATCTGCACTGCTTCTTGTCCACCTTTCCTAGAATTTTTGGATGATACTGTGGTGTTAGGATTACACCATTCCTTTTTACCCAAGGTCAATACCAAGTTTCACACTTCTCAGAAACTTATTCTTCCAGTTATCCTATCCTTCTTCTGAAGAAAGAGTATTGCTTCTGTTAGATGTTAAGCATCCTCTTTCCATTTATCTTAACAGATTCAGCAAGTACAGGAAAACTGATCTGTTACTTTGGGCCTTGCTGGATAAGGTAGGAAGTCTTTTAAGATAACACTAAATTGTTGGATTAAAGAGGCAATTGGGCTTGCTTATTCGAATGCAGAAACATTGCTACCACAAAACCTGTAGTGCCACTCCACAAGTGTTGTGGCTACTTGGGATGAGATCTAGGGTGTTGCTCTGAGGGAACTTTGCAGAGCCATCCCCAAGTCTTCGGAACACAGCTTTGCAAGACATTATAGGCTGCAGAATTTTTTTTGAAATAAATAAATTAATTAATGTTAAAGGTGTATTATAATCTGTAGTTCATTGAACAACCAATTTCTTGTCCATAAAACATTTTTGATCATGATATTTGCAATTAAACCACAAGAGTGTTGCATTATGTCTTGGTGATATGCAAATATATTTATTAGTATTATGGGTTTGCCAAAAACATTAATCTGCTTTGGTATATTTCATGGTTAATGACTGGGTCAAGGACAAGAGAAAAAGAGGTAATGCCCTGATTTCTTCCTAGTAATCTTCATTTCTCTTCCTAAATGCAGCTATTACATCCCACCCACCCTCCCTGATATCCAGGCCTTTGACAAAGAGCTTTGGATTACAGGAAGCACTGGGGGATTGCTACTCTCTGATAGCACCCAGTTGAGGATGGTTGGGGATTGAGTATAATTTTGCTTTGTTTCCTGTCCTTCGATTGTGTGACATTCCTCGTGACATTCCTCATGGTTAATAACTGTGTCGAGGGCAAGTAGGAATGAGAGTAATGAAAATTACTGGTAAGTAGTCGGGTTATTCTGAGTTAAATGTTGTGTAAAAGTCTAAAGATATTGGATTGTGCCCAGCAGTGATTCTTGATGGACTTCCTACTGAACAATCATGATTACCCTGTTTATTGTGTAGCTAATCCAAGTCTCAAAATGATTCATTATGAGGAGCATTAGCTCTTTGATAGGATTTCAAAGGAAGGGTCCCTAAGCAGTTGCCATTCTGGAAAACAATTAAAAAAGGACAATATTAACTTTCCTTCCACTCATTATCTTCTATTGCTCCCCGAAGAGGGCAGTAGGTACAGGCAAGGCATATACTAAAGGGAGCAGAGTAGATCTCTCACTCTGGAGTCGTTTAGAATGTTTCAACATATTACTTTTCTTCATTCCTTGTTAGCCAGGTAAAAACAGATAATGTAATAGCAGAGTGGGCACTAAGACGTCGCACTAGTGTAAAATTGTGTTGCCATTTATTTTATCTATGCTCAACTTTTCGTGGCCCCACTGCGCTGCAGTCACAAAACAATCCAATACTAACAAACATAAATGAAAAGGAGCATACGATTATTGTTAATGCCCAATCAAATTCCTCAGGAGTCTTGTATGTCAGTTTCAATCCACTTTATTGAAGTTTATTCATTATCACAATTGCACATCAGCCCAGAACTGCACGGAATTTGTTGTAATGCTGTGAATTGAGCCAAACTGTTTATATAATCGTATGCTCCTTTTCATTTATGTTTGTAGGTAAAAACGGAGACATACTAAGCTGTCAAACGAATCAAACAATGCACCATCTTATCTCCAGATTACTTGTCAATAGTATTCATTACTATAACACTTTGCATAATGATTGATGGCCTCACCCACCAGACAATCACCCCCCCCCTAATTAATTTCGTTACTCCTGTTAACTCAAAGTTCTCAGCATACCTCTTCATCATTACCAGACAGTAGCCAATATGCAAGGGGCCAAAACAAGTCCCTAGGGAAAGGTGGCATTCTAATTACTATGACAAGGTAGACCTGGGCTTGGAGTAATGAAGATTACTAGTAAATAACTGGGAAACTATCACTTCAGTCATCTTCTGTGTCACAGTACTTACATAATAAGGTCGTAACAAGCAGTGCTTGTGTTGCAATTTCCACAGATGACCCCTAAATTGCAAAATCTTATGGTTATAATTATGGCGATAGGCAATGTAGACTCCGTTCCTCACTTTTTGAGATCAATACCTTGGGTATCATTAAACAGGCTAGTAGTTGTATCTTTTATTTATAACACTTGCAAATGTTAAAAGTTAGGTGGAGAGCACAACGCACAAGTTATTATGAAGTGCCCCATGTTTCCTGAATATGTTATAATGTGCTCCAGATGCCAATTATGCCAGTCAAGGCCATAAAGTGCCCAATGAATCCTCCATATGGAAGCGGATGCCAGGATTTGCCACCAATATCACTCATCTGGCAGTCAAGGCCATGATATGCCACTGTAGCCCCCCCTATGGCAAATGTTAAGACATGCCCCAGATATCCAAATGCGAATCAAAACTAGTATGCGCCCCATGTATCTATCATTTAGGTAGACAACATCATGACTAGCCAAATTCCTATTGATTACTTAATTCACTCCCTTAAGCCAGATAATACCAATATGTCTCAGACATCGCCCCTACATAACACTCAAACACACATGGTCTTAAGCACATCTACACTAACACACCATGACACACATGCAAGCACACAAATTAGGGCTATGCACACTTATTATGCAGTGTCAATCCTGTATAATTCGTGAATGTTGTTTTTCAGGAAATGTGCATCATTTCATAAAAGTAACATTTTGAGTGATGTTTACAAGGTACATGCCTTCTTCAAACAACGACAGACAAGCTAGTATCTAATGTGCTTCTTTATTCACTAGTGAGTATAGGTGCTTAACAGGTCATCATAGATGACCTCTTTCACTCGTCCTTGCACTCATGACCCCATTCATCCACCCACTGACTTATTCCTACACTCTCCCCCTTATCAATCCAGAATAAATCTCACAGATATCTTGCATATTCTTGTTGAACATAAGTTAAAATAATAAAAGTAGAACAAATTAACTACAGCTGGTATGTGCTTCCATCAAAAAGCAAGCTTGGCACCCAAAACATTCTTGCAGTGGTGTCGTACATGGCGAATCATGCCAGAAACCCTTCAGATGGACACGGGGCATGCAGGGGTTAATGGGCTCAATAGTACGGGTTGAGGCCTTTTACTCCTGATGTCCCGGGGTCCAACCTACTATAAATCCTGATCAACTGAGTCAGGTGCTCCTTCTGCACTGGATCGATTCTCAGTGGTAGCTATGGTCGAGATGTCCAAGGCTTCTTTTTGGAGGGGAGAGTGTGAATACTGGTTAGTGAACACGATTCATAACTCAAAGTGTGCGCAGTAGTGGTAATAAATCAATATCCAGTCAATGACTTGATGTTGGTCACAAGGCCATAAAAGTCCAAACAGTTATTGATAGTATTTAATAGTTTTTTATTTCTAACTCTTCGCGTTCAAATTAAACTTGCAACATATATAGATGTTGCAAAGTCATCCCCCACTTTTTGTTTACTGACTGGTACTAGTGGTAACTGACTCAGATTGTCCCTGGGCTCTGCCTAACCAGGCTGAGGGCCAGTGCTATGGTGGAACCACACACTTACATGAGGGTAAACTTAGAATTGGCGTGACCTACCCAATTAGCCCCTAGTACATATTGAGGCAGGGGGATTAAAACTAGCTATAAATCCCTAGTATATAATAGGGCATGGCAGTTTAGAGGCCAGCAGCCCTTTCTGCACGTGCATGTGTACAGTGCTGAAAGCCTGAGGTCATTTTAAAAGCAGACCTGTGTTGCAGCACTGCTTTCTAAATGTAAATTGTGGTCCCAAACTCAACATGCAATACAATTGTACAGTCTGTTACCATATCTCATAGGGTCCTGCATGTGAATAGATATAAACCCCACCATGACAGGGCAGCTATGACAATGTTACTGGTCACAGATGAGGGAGTGGCGGAAGGGACTGAGCCAGTGCCCGACTTCCTCTCCAACAATGTGCAAGATGGGTCAGTGGAGGGAGTGGTAGTCTCTCACATTGACAGACCAGCTACACAGAGACTGCAAGTTGGTACTGAAGCAGTTTGCTGGCATGTTCTCTTGGACCCTAGGCATCACTGAGTGGTGTATGCACCACATTGAAACTGGTGAAAGCCTACCTGTCAAACATTAACTGTACAGGTTGTCTGACCATGTCAGAGCCAGCTGAGGTAGCTAAGATGTTGGTGTTAAGGGTATTTGAGCCTTCTGACAGTCCATGGATTAGCCCAGTGGTGCTGGTGCCCTAACATAATCCCAAGGGGGGACCAACAGAGTTAAGGTTCTGTGTGGACTACAGAGGACTTAATGCGGTCATAAAGACTGATGTTCACCTATAGCTAGAGCTGATAAGCTCATTGACAGGTTAGGGGCTGCTAAGTACCCAACTACATTTGATTTTACTTCAGGCTACAAGCAGATTGCCCTCACAGATGGAGAAAAGGAGAGGTCAGCATTCTACACAACAGAGGGGCATTATCAGTTTAAGGTAATGCCCGTTGGCTTAAAGTATGCCCCTACCACCTTCCAAAGGCTGGTGAACAGGGTCCCGTCTAGGTTGGAGCAGTTCAATGCAGCGAATCTGGATGATATAGCTGTATACAGTACTACGTGGGGGGGGATCACTGAGGGAAGTGCTTGAGGCCATGCAGCAGGCAGGCCTGACTATTAAGGCAAGTAAGTGTCACATAGGGCAGAGTTCTGTGGTGTACCTGTGCCACCTGGTAGATGGGAGGCCATGTACAGCCTCTCCAGGCTAAAGTTCAAACTAATTTGGATTGGACAGCTCCTGTTATCCAGGTCAGAGCATTCCTTGGACTGACTGGGTACTATAGAAGGTTTGTTCAGAATTATGGGACCATTGTGGCTCTCCTGACCAAACTGACTTCTAAGAAGAGGCCCAAGAAAGTGGATTGGACCCCAGAGTGTTAGAATGGTTTTGACACTCTGAAAGCTGCAATGTGTTCAACACAAGTTTACTGACCCCTTACGACACAAAGGAATTTGTGTTTCAGACCGAGGATTCAGAACAAAGGGATTGGGGCAGTGTTGACACAGGTGAATGAGGAGAACCTTGATAATCCATTTGCCTTCATTAGCAGGCAACTTCTTCCCAGAGAGCAGAGGTGGAGTGCCATTGAGAGAGAGGCTTTGACTGTGGTTTGGTCCCTGAAAAAGCTGAGATCATATTTGCTTGTGATTCACTTCCGTGTTCAAACTGACCACAGACCTCTGAGATGGCTCATGCAGATGAGAGGGGAGAATCCAAAGCTATTGAGGTGGTCCATTTCCCTACAGGGAATGGAGTGTACAGTGGAACACAGACCTGGGGTTGCCCATGTCAATGCGGATGAACTCTCTAGATTTTTACACTTAGCCGATGAGGACTACCAGGGTGTATGTTAGTAACCCATCACCTTTTGTTTGTGGGGGCCTATACTGCAAAGTCATCCTGTGCCCTGGGCACCTCTATTTTTTTGCTGACTGGTACTGGTGGTTAACTGACTAACTGTCCCTAGGCTCTGCCTAACCAGGCCCAGGGCCAGCACTATGTTGCCAACACAGTGAAAACACACATACATGAGGGTACACTATATATTAGGGTACACTTATAATTGACATGACCTGCTCTATAAGTCCCTAGTACATAATAGGGCAGGGGGATTAAAACTACCTAAAACTCCCTAGTATATAATAGGGCATGGAAGTTTAGAGGCCAGCAGCCTTTTCTGCAATTGCATGTGTGCACTGCTGAGAGCCTGAGATAATTTTACAAGAAGCCCTGGGTTGCAGCACTGCTTTTAAATGTAAATTGTGCTCAAACACGACTTTGGTGATAGGGGCACATAAAAAGTGCTAAACTACAATATTTTGACATAATAGGTACCCCCAGGGCCTCCCCTAGGAATCCCAGGGATAAGGGGGGTCTGGTACCTATAAGGAGGGCCCTTATAAAAGAGGTTTTACATGCCCTGGCGATAGAGTAATTGCACCTTTCACTTTCCCCATTATAGTAAAGTGCTTCCCAAAATCGACCTTTGTGCTAGGAGCATTGAGTGAGGATCTACCCTATTTTTGCATATTTAGGACCCCTAGAATGTCTACCCTAGGTGTTCCAGGAGTGCGGGTCATGTAGCTATAAGCAGGGTCTGTATAAAATATGTTTTCTAGGCCCTTTTGTTGGATAAATTGTACACTTGATTTTCTCCATAGTAGGTTGCTAGCCAAACAAGTTAACATGGCAATAGTTTATTAATGAATAACTATCGCTAGGAATTCATAAAAAAATGTCATTCAAGGGCTTAGGAGAATGGTATTGATAGAGCTGACAATATGCTATCGCTGAATTCGTCCTAAAGTATACAGAAAAGAAGTTATAAGACATTCTTGTCTGTAATATTCAGCCTTCCTGTGGTCCCCCTCGATTGGTCAGAGTTAAGAGGATTAGCCAGGCTGCTTTGACGAAGTGATAAGTGGCTCACCCAGGGAGAGGCTATCTCTTAGAGAGAGCTCTGCTTCACAGGAATGAAAAAGCATGGGGAGGGGCCATAAACCGTGGAGCTTCAAAGAGGAAAGGACAGGCAGGGAATGCCAAGCCCATCTACCCACCAGCTCCCCTGACCCAGCCAGATGGCAGGGTTTAGGCAGGAATTTGCAGATGTTAGGGGGAGGAGATCAATGAAAATTAGTCATACTGAAGGTTGGTTTAACTAGTTCTTTCTCTTCTGCTGCAAGTTCAGCCATACTGAATTTTGGAAGACTAGTGCTTTCTGTGGTCATGCTCTTGGGTGTTGCCCTGCACCTCGTTGGACAGCAGGGCTCTCCTGCTTGACCCCAGAGAACACTGAATAAATGTCTGAGAGGTGCAGTGCATCTCACCTCTGCTTCTTGAAACTGAGCATAGAAGAAGGATTTCCAAGCTGGAAACTTGATTTTCACCATCGGGCCCGGTATTCTGACTGACTGCACCTGCTGTATTATCTGGAACTACAGCCCTTTGAATGTACAACACTTCAAAATGAATAAAGAGTAGATGCCAAGCTGAAAACTTGATTTGCACCATCAGGGCCCTGAATTCTGACTGGCTGCACCTGCTGCATTATCTGAAACTACAGTCCTTTGGATGCACCTTCCTTCAAGAGGAATGAAGAGTTTACTACCTGCAAGCTACAAGTTAACAGAGCTCACCCGATCAGCTCCACCAAGAGTCCCCCTGCTTGGGGTGCATCCAGTGGACTTTTAAGGGTTTTGGCCAGGTGCATTGTGGAAATTATGGTTGCAAACTTTCAAGGACCATCTTGGAGCTTCCAGGTCCTTGGATTGTGTTTTGGAAAAGTTTGGAAAAGAGCTCCATAAGGTGAATAAGTGATAGAAAGTGCTTATTCTTTAAATTTCATATCTCCGGTTCCCTATATTGAGTTTTGTCGTTTTGGTGTTATTTTAAAGACAAAAAAGATTTCCTATTTTTATAAATTGGTGTGGGATGTTTATTGTGTGTTGTGTCTTAATTTTTTATGGAACTGGTGTTTTTAAATGCTTTACATACCTTTCTCCTAAGTTAAGCCTGCCTGCTTGCAGCCAAGCTACCAAGGGTTGAGCATGGGAATAATTTATTGAGACCTGTACTGAGCCTTAGACTGTGTCAGTGGCCTTATTGCCAGTGGTAGATGCATATTTACCACTACTAATAACCAACTTTCCAACATTTGGTGTTCAGCGGTGTGGATGCGTACTTGTGTTTAAAAGAACACCTTTCAGTGAGTTAAGATGATAAAAATCCTCTAAATTGTCTTAGAACAAAACTTTTGAGTTTTGAATTTTTGGAAGTTGGACTAAACAGTTTATTAATCCATTATTTCCCACTGCTAATAACCCACTTTCCAACAAAAAGCAATAACACATTTCCCCTTGAGGTCGGGGTTCCAATGTTTAGTTAACAACTCCCTTTCCCACCCGCACTTTGTAATGTAGTAGGAGTTATTCCCTATTCACTTGTGGCCACATCCAGGGAATTCCCACTAGTAGGACTAAACTCAAGTGTCCACTCCGACTCTTGTTAAATAGTCAAAAGTGTCTTGGCACTGCAAAGTGTTTAGCAGTGAGTCCCCCCGGGGCCTAACAGGCCCATAACTAGACATACTTGCTCCAGCAGCTAGGAGGTATGAAATGTCCCAGAAAATGCCTCAACCCCTGGCACTCATACTGCTCTGGTCCTGTTCAGAGAGTTGCTGCACATGCGCTTTTTCCTGAGCATACCCAGGCGGCTCCAGCAGCAATTGGAGGTGCTCTGGTGGTCTACCTGCATGGGAAGTCTTATGCTCCCCAACAGGGGGTGGAGGATCAGATCCTGATGCTTCTGGCTGGGGTCCCAGTGATGTGGCAGATGCATCCATGGTGTCATCCTCAGTTCACAGGGGAAAATCAGGCGTAATCCTCAATTCTTGGGCGTGATCTATGGGTCACGGCTCACCGTTCTCAGGTCACAGCCTGGTTCTTGCAGCAGCCTTGGTATCGGCAGCCCTTCTGGCATTTGGGGGTTGCTGTAACTCTACAGGCCAAGAAGTTAGCCCTCATTACATGGTAGTCCATACCAAGGCGGCGTCTCCTGGCATACAGAGTTGTTGTTATGTTCCACGGAGGCATCAGCCTTGCCTATTCAACACTACGTACATGGAGGCCCCTCCTGGCACATGGGGTCACTGCCACCAGGGCTGCACAGGCATTCCTTTCCCCACACAGCACTCCGTGGCAATATTCAGAGCAGCCCTCTTCTGGCATAAGGGAGCACCTACTGGAATCTGCCACCGAGCAATGGCCCAATTGGTGCAGCGGCCGTCTCCTCACACCTTGCACCAGGCGTCCAATCAGCTTAGCTCCCGACTGGACCTCGCTCTCCTCTTCCTCACAGGGCACACTGGTCTTGGTAAGCGGGCAGGCACTGGTGCTCATGGCTCCCCTGGGTGATGTTCCCTCACCAAGAAGGGAGACTAGCAGTTTTAGGCCCCCAGTCTTGGTCACAAGTAGAAGTCTTGCAGAGCTTCTCCTCCTCACGCAGCCCTCTGGCTGCTGGCAGATGGCATATTTTTGGGGTCTCAAGCCCCCCTTCTTATAGTCTATTTCCACATGTGATATGTGACTTGTGTGGGTCTTTGAAAGTTGGGGGTTCTGCTTCCTCTAAAATGCACGCTCTTCTTTTCTTTTCTTCCTCTTGAAAGACTCTGTCAAAGCAGGAGAGACTCTGAAACTGATAGTGCCACAACACACGCCATGGGAGTGACTGGTGTTCACACCTGGATGTCAGCCACAGTGATATGTTCATCAAAAGCCTAATCCTGAGCTCCGAGCCATTCTCTTTATGATTTCATTATCAGCCTTGTCTTCTTCCTCAAATGTGTCAACGCCTCTTCCCTTGTGATCTCTCACTGAATTGAAGACCACCCATTGATGTTTGCAGAGGAAAGTTTCTCTCTCCCTTCTCCAGTATGTCCCACCCAGCTTGCCTACAGGAATGCAGTAATACACAGATTTTTCTGGGGGGATTCCTCCTCATGTGTTCATCGGGCAGGCCGGGCTTCCCAAAATGTTACTCTGGTTCCCCAATGTAATTTATTATTGTAGGCACACTTGCACACAGTGTACATACGTAGCACACTTTCTGTCCAGTATTGTCGTCTCCATGTATTGTGCCACCCCAGGTGCACATACATTCAGCACACACACTCAATCTGTATGCAGTGCTTAATACTGAACTGTGGCATGGTGTGCTATATGTAAACACACCCATTGCTAGTACACACATTCCACAATCACTACACAGAACTACATCTCTCATATCATGTATTCCTCTCTGGTATACAAGCATGCAGTACATGCACTCATCATGCATGCACTGCACAATACTGCTATATCCCTGTATGGGACCCTTCCCAGGCACATACACATCCAGCGCAGAGTCACCACTCCTGCTCTGGACAGAACTCTACATCTAACCAATTAGGCCAAGGGAGGGGGGCTACCGCGCAGCAGGGGACATTTTAAAAGGTTAGTGAGCCTGTAGGCCTCACTCCAGAGAGACAAGTTAAAAAGAAGCAGTTCACTCCTACTGGTCACAACACAGTATGCTGCTACCACTGTGCTTGTGCTGCTTAACTCTTGATGAAAACAGTAAACGTCTACCACCATGAGGGTAGCACTTTTGGCAGCCCTCCAAATCCAGCAAGACTGCAATCGATGAGACAGGCCTAGGTCATGGTGTGAACATGATTTGTGTTCGCTTATGACAACAAAAATCAGCATTAGAGATCCAGACAACAGTGTAGGCCTCAGGGCAGGGGTGCAAGTCCATACCATGCAAAGGACTTTTCCATCCGAACAGATTAATTTTTACAATTGCAGCATACACACTACATGTCAGTACCGGTCTTCCACTACAAGGGCACCATTAAAAAGTCCTGATGTTGCTCACCCACTCCCCCGGAACCGCTTGTCAACTCTCAAGAGGAACAAGATTCTGTACAAAGAAATCCAGAAGAAAAGGGAATCAGAAGGGACATAAAGTGGACTCATCACAGCAGGTAGGCGGTGGATCAATCCAACTCTTTAGGTTATGGTCAGTGTTAGACCTGGCTTTTTCAGCTGGTTTATCCCCAGACCTTTTGCTTTTTGGCATCCTGTGTTTGACCCTGTTTTTGTTGGTTTTAGGACTCTGGGCACTTTACCACTGCTGATCAGTGCTAAAGTGATTATGCTCTCTGTGTAAGTTGTTATTATGGATTGAAGTTTCCATGATTGGCTGGTTTAACTCACTACTAAGTCCTTAGTACAGTGCACAGTGTGCCCGGGGCATGTAAGTCAAATGCTGCTAGTGGGCCTGCAGCACTGGTTGTGCCACCCACACAAGCAGCCTTGCAAAAGGTTCTCAGACCCGCCACTGCAGTGTCTGTGTGCAGTCTGGTACTGCCATGTCAACCTGGCAAGTGCACCCACTTGCCAGGCCCTAACCTTCTCTTTTCTTACATGTGAGTCACCCCTAATGAAGGCCCAAAGTGGGCAGGGTGTAGTGTATGTGAAATGTAGGACGTCCTGATAGTGAACTACAATGAATGTCACTTTTCACTATTGAAATACTAATCTGTCCCATAGAATAGAATGGGGGTTTATTTATGACATCTTGTATATATAACTTCCCATTGGGACAAGATATGAAGGTGGAGTTTAGGCTAGTATGCCTGAACTATAAAGATGCATCTTTTAGTAAGGAGGATTTTTCATTCTGTGTTTGAGAATTCCACTTTTAGAAAGTAGGTATTTTCTTGCTTAGCCATCCTGTGGGAGTCTGCTGGTTTGCGGATTGACTGTCTGGCTTTGGAGTGACAGGGGCTGGGGGGAGGAGATTTCCTTTCACCCGAATGGGCCTGGTCTGCCTTACACAATGCTGTCTCCAACTCCTGCCGGGAAGCTGGACCAGAGGACAGAACTGGTTTTGACTGAGCACAGAGCCTCTCTGCCACAAGAGAACAAACGAGAAATGGAATATAAATATTGGGGCCCAGAACTTTAGAATGCTAATGGACTCAAGAGGAACATCTGCCAATGAGAAGAGTTGGGAAAGCTGAAAGAGAAGCACTGCCCCTTTGCTGTGTGCTGTCTGGGGTTGGCCTGCAGTGGTTGTTTCTGCCAAGGAGAGAACAATGACTTTGCTGTGTGCTGTGTGTCCTGCTTGAAGATCTCCAAGGGCTTGAAGTAGAGCTTGTCTACTGTTCTGAAATCGCAGGAACACAAAGACTTCACCACCAGCTCCCCTTCCTTGTTGCTGGGAGTTCTGTCCTGCCAAGTGGTGCCTGTTGCTGAGTTGGGCCTCTGGAGATTGTTCCTGCTGTTGGGAGCTGGAAAAGTGATGCAACTACGAGAAGCACGATGCATCTGCACCCGTTTCCAATGCATCGCTGTGCAGCTGCAGCTATCTTAACGCATTACCTATCACCTGACTTCGGCATGATTCATCGCTACTGCTGTATCTCTCTTGACCGTGTCCCCTCCATTCTCATGCGTAACTCATGCGACAACGGACTTTGTTTTCCATTCCTGCTATGAAGTCACTCTTTCTCTCTCTTAAATCTCTAAATTTGGTGCCTGTAATTAGAAAAAAGTTACCGAGGTCTCATAATAGTGTTGAACCAATATCGTTTTCACTAAGTCACTGCGCAGTTTTTTGTAAATATGCACGTTGTCACAATACCTACTTGTTGACGCAGCACTTGTTGAAAAGTCTTTTTTGCCACTTTCTTGCGCCATCTTTCAATGCTGAACTCCGTGTTATTTGACCTAATCTTGCAGGTTGTTCCAATTGAATGTTAGTCTCTAGAGGTGCTATTTTTCCAGAATGACGTACAAACTAAACTAGGTTACTTTGGCAAGATATATCCTCCTAATTCCAATCTTCTTGTTTTTCTCCCCATAATCCCTTCTTTCTCCCAAACTGTTTTGTTCATATAGTAATTTAAGGCACCTATAATTCAGGCATGCTTATTTAATGTCCTGAAGATGATCCACACATTTTTCTCCTGGATCGAAATGCCGTCGACACCCTAAAACCCCTCATACATACACTATGATGTTACTATTTGTCATGTAGAGGTGTTCCATGCGATTTGTTTACCTATAACTGTGAATTTTTTTCGTGAGAACAAACCGTGAGCGTTGCCTGAGCCTTTCTTAAATGTTTCCCAGACTCTATGTTTTGTATGTTTCTACGTTTCTGTAGTGGAATGCAGGCTTATGTCCCACTCTCAGTATATTGTCTTGTACATATCTCCAAGAATTGCTGAAAAATTAAACATTGAACCTCTGTCCGGCTGGACACGTTTAACAATTACAGCACTGACTGGGTCTGTATTTATCAGTTTTGTTCACCCTTTCCTAGGGACCACTGTTGCTTAGAATAACTGATTCCCAAGGTCACAGGCAGAATATATTTGGGTCCCCCTTGTTGTTTAAAAAGAAGTTTAGCGCAACCGCTGGGTTGCAAGGGCTTTAAACTTATTTCCACCTTCCCTGAAGTGGGCCACTTCCCTAAACTCTCACTACTCTAGACCCCCCCCCTCTCTATCCAACATGTACCTCCAATTGCTATGTCTGAAAACGCACCCTTGTATTCGGACGACTACATTAACAAAATCTTAGAAGGCCCTTCACTCTTCAGTAGCTCTGACGAAACCACAAGCAGTACTAATACCACTCTCCCTGAGGAACTAGAAAAACAAAAAAAGAAATTTGTCCGCCTTGAACTCATGATACGCATGCTCACTGAGTATTTGAAAGTTAATATAATTCCCGTGGGCCTACAGGTTAAAAACATCCCCGGTGTGTTCACCGACAATCCCAAGTATATTTCCAACATCAGCTACGTAGACACCACTTGCTCTAGACATTGGATGGTGCTAGGCATAGACATCGCCAACAAAGAGCTTAAAAAACTTTCTGAAATAATTAATGACATAAGAAACAAATAAAGGACAACAATATACCTGATGCCAGGAAACTATTAGAACAAATTAAAAAAACTGTTGACGAATTCCACAGATTGGAACAAAACAAAAAATCCAACAAAGTGAAAAAGGATATAAAATCCTTTTCACAAGAACGAGCCTATCCATATCTCAACAAAGATTTTTACACAAACAGGGCCTATAACAACCCCCAAAATCTGAGACCTTGGGGCCGTTTTAATAGACAAAATAACCTAGTTGGATTTTCTGACACCTCAGCAGAGTCCTCTGACAGCTCCGATGCAGGTGAAGGCACTAGCACTAACACAAGAAATCCTAATACCCATTTTTAGGGCGGGGCCAATCAGAACCACAAAAAAGAGGTCGAGGCAAGCAACAACCACGTTGGAACTACCCCCCAGGGGAACGCCAGACACGGCAGAAATGTTATCAATGGTAACCCTAAGGATGCAAACCAACAATCATAATAACAACCTCACAATTCCAATTTTTTATCTTTCCACACATCAACTGTCAGATCATGAAGTGTCAATATTGAGTAAAGGAATTTCGTTCGTCCCTACTACATATCCCAACTTTCTGGAGCTACAAACTGAACTATTAAGTTTTTTCCTCAAAATACAACTACACAGTTATTTCTCACACAACCTATGTCCGATCAACACATCAAACACACCACTACGCCCTCCATCCACCTTTTCGCCTTTCTCTAATATGATCTCCTGTGAGATCATCACTTTTGAGAAACTAGTCCTGAAAGAGATCATAGAATTGGAACACTCCCACCAGAACATCCCCTACAACATCACCAAAGCTGATAAAATTGCTATCTCCAGCCTACGTCACAATGAAAATCTTGTGATTAAACCGGCCGACAAGGGCGGAGGGATAGTACTCCAAGAGATCAACACATATAGAGATGAAATCAACCGCCAACTGGCCAATACAGATCACTATTGCATGATTACCCACAAATCCCACCAAAGAACTCCAGACCTTGATCCTATAGATCACCAATGATGGCCTAGAACAAGGTTTTCTCAGTAAACACGAACACCAGTACCTTAACATCAAATCACCACGGATCCCAGTCATTTACACTTTGCCTAAAGTTCATAAAAACTATGTTTTGTATATTTCTACGTTTCGGTAGTGGAAAGCAGGCTTGTGTCCCACTCTCAGTATATTGTCTTGTACATATCTCCAAGAATTGCTGAAAAATTAAACATTGAACCTCTGTCCGGCTGGACACATTTAACTAATACAGCACTGACTGGGTCTGTATTTATCAGTTTTGTTCACCCTTTCCTAGGGACCATTGTTGCTTAGAATAGCTGAAGAAACCGGAGCAGCGCCTGCCCGCGGCTGGTGAAATTGCTGCAGGCCGAATAACGTACACCGATCTCCAAAGTGTGAGATCACTGCACTGATTAAGATGCAGGCCCTGTTGTGTTGCTGCAAGAACCAACTCATCGTGGGACCGCGGCTGAAGAGACCACTGCCATTCCTGCTGCATCGAGAACCAATGCATCCCCAATCCCCACGCATCGCATTGGGGCACCAAGTAAGAAACAGACTCATCACCTCCCCGCAAAGTAAGAAACCAAAGCATCCCCTCCCCTCCCCTTCAGTAAGGAACTGATGCATCACCTCCCCTACGCGCCAGTAAGGATCCAACACATCATTTCACCTGGAGTAAGAAACCGACGCATCAGCTTCCCTGGTCATAAAGAACTGACGCATCACCTTCTCTGCGGCTGTTTTTGTTTATGATTGTGATGCATCCAATGTACTTTGTGTCGCATCGATAGTTTGCTGTGTACATAACTGTTATTACCTTCTAAGGATTACAATTTGATTACTGTATTGTGGATTTTTGTCATTATGTTCATTTGGTGTAGATAAAGATTACTTATTTTTCTAAACTGGTTTGGTGTCCATTTGTATTGTTTTCACTGTATTACTGTATGTGAGTACAAATGCTTTGCACACTGCCACTGAGATAAGCCTGCCTGCTTGTGCCAAGCTACCAAGGGGGTGAGCAGGGTTTATACTAGGAGTATATCCCACTTACTCTGACTAGGAAGAAGGGTCCCTAATTGGACAAAGGTGCAAACCATTGCCAACTAGAGACCCCCAATTCTAACAGTCAGGTACTGGACTGACATTCTGGATCCAGGACTTACTACCTCACTTAGAAAACAAGATTTTACAGATCACATTGTCTTATGACACTGTCAGCATTGCCACTAGAGAAACATCACCAGCCTGTCTTCTTCGGATGCTGGACACAGTCTGTCTCTTCTCTATAACTTTAGAGTTAGAGTCTCTTTTTATCGGGAAAGCAAAAGAAACATACCTGAAATGTCACATGTACCTCAATCTAATGAACCTGTGTTCTTCATCTCTAATTTTTACCTGCACCTTCTTAAGTGTAACAGACATAGAATTGAAAGAGAACTGTTCAGTCACATCCTTTCTGTGATATGTGCTATATCTTTCTTTTGGTAAATCATCAATTTTGTACAACTTACAGTTTAATGTCACTGACTTCACTACATCTATAACTTCACCTCATTTGTGGAGTTATGTAATAAATACAAGCTCCATTGTTACAAAGGATATGCTGATTATGAGTTCAGTTCCATCAAAGTGACTCTCATAGCAGTCTTGTACTATCTAAGCTGATCTGCACAAGCCATCAGCCTACATACTTCAACCTCATTTTATGTCAACACATTGATGAATTTGAAGCACTGAGGGAAAGTTATGGCATTGCGGACCAGCAGAGCAACTGTTCCATCGATAAGTTCAATGAGATACTTGCTCTCAGGTGAGATACTGGCACTCTCTACTTTGGTAAATATTTACACAGCGCACAGCTGTGGGAGTCCCCCTTCCCTTTTTCTCTTTTTCCACTTTGATTCCGACACCAGAAGACAAGACGCCATGGCAGGAATCACAGGCCTTACCTTTTCAGAAGAGGAGGTAGAAAGAATGTTATCAATATCTCCATTTAATGAGACATTGAACACAGATATAGATGCAGCGGGCCCAAGCTGGGACGAGTTAACGGAACTTAAAAAAAACCAAATCAAGAGCATGATCCACGGGATCATGATGATGGAGTAACTGAGAGTACATTCAGCACCCCGTGGTATGATGGTACGCAAGGAACCTTTAATTTTCCAACAAGATAAAGCAATCAAGAAGGATTGGTCCCTAATCTCGTAGCATTGTACCAGAGACTCATTACTAAGATGGCAGCACAGCTTTCACAAGAGAGAAAGGATGAGATACACACTATAGAGGTTCACCTAAAGTCGTTTCAATCCATCACAAAATTAAAAAAGAGACTCAAGGCGCGTAACAAAACAATGTGCTAGTTTGAGGTAACCCTGAAAGACACCAAATTCCAGAAATTTAAGAAAGACTCAAAGAATTTCACGCATGAAAAAGCCCACCCCTACATACGAGAAGACTACAATCCAACAGGTAGAAACCCCGGATACAATACTGATACTGATGGATCAGACACTAGTTCTGACAGCTCAGATACTGGCAATAATAGGAGAGGCACGTTCTGAAATAGGCAAAACTACGCAAGACAGATGAGATACCAAGGAGGACAAGGGCAAGGGTGGCCAACCTTCCAAGGCCCCCCACCTTATCCAGGAACCCTTTCTTCTATGGACCACCACAATTCCAACAACAGCCATATGCATACTGGAATTCAGTACAAAAACCTGAATGCCGAGGATCATTGACGCCTTTTTTTGGAAGAGGCAAAGTAGCACAAAGAGGACGGATGAAGAAAGGACAACGAGTACATTGGATGAACCCACTAGAACTCACAAGGATGACAACGAGGAGCATGGACCCCCCAGAAAGACCTGGGAACCAGCAACCGCCAAGCCTAGTAGTCAATTTGACAGACAAGACTATCATCAACCCAACTCAAAGTGCTGGAAAAAGGCCTAGGATTCGTCCCTACACCTAGTCTGGATAAATTCAAATTAAGCTGTGAGAATTCATTTGCAGAATTAAACTATAGGTCTTGTTTGACAACAAACCAGTAATTGAAACTAGTGACTGCGACACATGACTACACCTCAAATCGAATTTCACTCCACCATCGGTCACATTACCCATGGAACTCATAGCTTTTGAAAAAGCGATTCTGAAAGAAATAGGGGAGATCGATCCGAAGACTATCAAAATCTTCCATGATACAAGCAAAAAAGAACAGTCGGTCATCCAACAACTGGCTAACAACAAGGATCTAGTAGTGAAACCAGCAGACAAAGGGGGCGCCATTGTCCAAAAAACCACGGAAGCCTATCATCATGAGTGCATGCGACTACTGGAAGATGAGAAGAATTTCCAACGCATCAGAGATGATCCCACAGAACGCCTAAGGATATGGATCACGAGTATGGTGGAGGAGGCGACACTACAGGATTGGATCACTAAGAAAGAAGGGGATTTCCTGATTAACACACACCCGGTGACCCCCTATTTCTACATGAAACCTAAAATACTCAAATCTTTGGAAAACCCACCAGGGCAACCAATTGTATCTAGAATAGGTTCGATACTGGAAAATCTTTCAAAATTTGCAGACACCTTCTTACGTCCTCTAATACAAAGAACAGACTGATACCTACATGACACTAAGGCAGTCCTTTGTCTTCTCAAGTACCTACAGTTCAACCCTGTCATCAGCATCCTCATAGGGTTGGATGTTGAAAGTTTGTACACAAGCCTCCCACAGAAGGAGACTTTAGAAATCATCAAAGAAGTCCTGTATGAAGGGTACTGGACCTACCACACACTTAGACACCTTGTGTTAGAATGCGTCAAATGGGCTCTAACGGAGAATTTCTTTTGTTTCAAAGATACCTTGTTCCGCAAACAACACAGATCTAGTATGGGCAGTACTTTCACCCCTAGTGTGGCGGTATTATACATACACCATCTAGAGAAACATAAAATCCTGGCAGAAACCAAGCCTTATCGGCAACACATCACACTTTGGAAAAGGTATATAGATGACATTCTGCTGATTTGGGAGGGAGACGAGTCCAGAGCAGGTGAGTTCATAACCTGGCTGAATCTCCAGGACACGTTCCCTAAATTTACTCATACTATGAGCAGATCTAAACTGGTGTTCCTGGACCTCAACATTATCACAGCTGAAGGCACCCTAAAAACAACACATGAGAAACCCACTGCAAAGAACTGCTTATTGCTATATGATAGCTTTCACCCCAGGCATTTAAAAGACAATCTCCCCTTCGGCCAGTTCCTTAGGTTAAGGAGGAACTGCACAGAGGTCAATGATTTCAGAACACAAGCCGAGAAACTGACAGTCAAACCTCTGGCAAGGAACTACCCAAAAAAGTAGGTGTCTAAAGCAAAGAAACGAGCAGTGAGTAATCACAGAGATTCTCTGCTGGAAACACGCCAAAAACAGAACACTTTTTAAGATAAGAAACCAATCTACATAACTACCTTTAACATAGCCTCTGATCGAGTCACCAAAATCATTGGAAAACATTGGTGTATTTTGAACAGTGGGCAACTTAACATCCCAAAACCAATGTTCTCCCACAGAAGGGGGAGGAATTTGAGAGCCATTTTGGTACATACCCGCCCGAAATCAGGAACCAAAGAGTAAGGAACCAAACTATGCTAGGCATATCACCTACGGGTCATTATCCCTGCAGGAATTGCAGTGTTTGCCATTTTACTCCCGCCACCAAAAAGGTGTCCTTCAATAATGGAGTGAATTGGGAGTTGCGAAAGCTAACAAACTGTAAAACAGGAGTATGGGTATATCTCATCACTTGCCCCTGCAGCCTACATTATGTGGGGATGACCATGAGAAAAGCACCAGAGTGTGCAAACACCGCAGTAACGTCCGGTGTCAGCGCATCACGACAAAAATGTCCTCACATTACAAGGAACAGAAACACACACCCAATGATTTGAAGTGGGTTGTCCTTGAACACCTGTGTTATAGTGATAATCTGAAACACAGACTTCTGGAAAAAGAGCAGCGGTGGGTGTACAAACTCCACACTGAAACCGTGTACTTAATGACAATATCCCGTGGGGCCTCTTACGTTGAAAATGTACAACATTGAGACTAGTGGTGACATCTTTAGGAGTCGCTATAGCTAAGTATAACACCCTGGTTTTTTAGAGTACATAATCACAGGAGGACATAACAGTTCGAGAACCATCTAACAATAACCATGAAAAAGTCCCACACCAAAATATTGTGTTATAAATGCTAGACACTTTAGAACAGTGACCCCCTGCTTGCACATGATTAGTAATACAGGATAACACCGGGAATGTATCATTGAGAGATTCTTCTAATATACATCTGTCTAACATTGGTACATCTGAGCGTGATAATGGTGTGTTACTATTCACCGAGAATGCATCATTGATAGATCCTTCAGATAAACATTTGTACGATAATGGGACATCTCAGCGGTTGAAAAGAACCCACGAAGCAGCCATTAGTTGAAATGGGTATAGTAAAATACTGACAGCTGTGTCCACGGGTATATGCATGCAGAAATAAGAATAAAACTATGATACACGGGAAGCATCAGCTCTACATTATAAGCAAGTAGCCTGGTTGAAGTAATATCATACTTGGGTAGTAGCCATTACATCTAACCACCCCTGAGTAGCACTTGATTTCTGGGCAGGGAAACGGCAAAACACTATACCTGTGTATTTCCCAGTGTATTTGTCTGCATATCGCTTGATAACATTCTGCATTAGGGGAAACATTTTAATATCAACTCCTTTCCACATACATTTCCAGTAACTAGATGCATTTCAGGAGGGGAATTCTCTCAACATGGCGCTGCCACTACTCTAGTAAAGGCGGCCATTTTGAACTAACCGAGCGGTCTAGTACTGCGAAGCAATATGACAGGGCATGTTTTCCTGCCGTATGGTTAGGAAAGGGCTTCATAAATGGAAACGGCCCCTGCACCAATTAGTATGCGGTCTCAAGGGAGAGAAGTAGGTTACTGTACCAGAGGCAGCTTTGACGAAGTAAGTGGCGGGGAGTACGCTACCCATCTGTTAAGCAGCAACAGGAGTACATGATAAATAGACCCTCCCCCCCTTTTTTTAGAGTATGACTACAAGCCCCTCTACCCCTGGATTTGACCATGAAGCTATAATATAGCATCTACAGAAGTACGTCAAATGGATTATCTCTTAGATGTTTTATGTTGTACTGTCACGTGGTCTCTTGTTTCACGAGTGCTATTTTACAAGAGGTGTCACCCATTACAGTATGTGACATGTTCATGACACACTATATGAGGACATAGGATAGATCATATGAGCACCAACAATATACGGGTGTTCGATATTGTGATAGTTACATGCACAATCATGCTAATGCGACCTGCCAGCACTGCTGACAGGTCACTGTTTTTAATATATCTTTTTACTTTCTAATTACAGACACGCATTAATCACTAGAACTGTATGTATGCAGTGCGCATTTGGTGTGCATGGTTTGTGTCCTTATTACAGGATTCACTAGGAGTGGTGCACACAGGGATGGACTCCGTGGAGTCCTGACGAAAAGCTACCAGGGGAACAGCTCGAAACATGTTGACAAAAACACATTACTGAGACAAACAGACTCATTAAGGTCAGGTTTCTTCTCAGTAAACAACCCCTGATTTTTAACCATACCATCCAAGGGTGGGAATAAAAGAGTGGCCAATTAGTTAGGTATTTTAGATTTTCTTTCCCTTTCCACTCCACATAGTCATAATCAAAAAAGGGCTACTATGTAATTCGCAAGTCGAAGCATGCCTCAATCCATAGAGGAATGAGAGTAACCCCAATGTTGAAGAATACCACCAAGGGGCAACCCTGGAAGGTGTGGGGTCTCTAGAAAAGGGATTACATTGAATTCTTGCTGTATCCCCTCTAATTCTCTAAGGGCAGGTTTTCTTCGATATACTCGATTTTTCTGTAACTACGTAACTGTCAGGAGGATAAAGCTAGCCTCTGCCTCCCTCTCTACTTTGGTAACAAGATACTGGCACAGTAAGGTATCCTCCAAGTGTTTTCTCTGGTGTCTTCGAGTGGGGGGCGACATGATGCATTGGGTGAGAGCTTCTATAGGAGTACCCACACAAGATGGCCACCATGTGAAAACGTCTGCAAAAGCTTTCTTATGGGAACTAGATTGAGAGGTTGCTGTGGCTGACACCTCTGAGGCAATGTCTAAGCTGGGAGTAGTCATTTGGCTACTCTTTCTTTCTTTTGGTACTGGTGATTGATGCAACCATGAGTGATTCTGTGTGAAATGCATGTCTTTTGATGGTTTCTTGGTTGTGAGGCTTGCATCAGTAGTTGCTATTATCTGTTGATATTTCAGTTTCTGACAATCCTCTGCTAAGGAAGGAGACATCAGACCTAGATCAATAAGCCTCCTTCCCCCAGTATCCTGTGAGTGACCATTACATTACAAATAGGAGCAATGTGTTGGCCATCTTGGAATGATAAAACAATGATATACTGTGAACAATATTATTCCAAGATGGGTGCTCACTTTAGGAGCTGTGGCAGTGTGGAATGCAGTGCACAACAGATGTAATGAGCGGCAAGAGAGGTGCATGGTAGAACTATCTGTGGACCTGTCATACACTCCAAAAAACAAGCAATTTTAAAAATGAGAAGGATAAGATGAAATTGAACATTTTAAAGGAGAAAATTAAAGACTAAAAGACTGGCCCATCAACGTTGGCACTGAAATACACTCATTTAGACGTTCATATGTAATTGGAAACAATAGCATCACTGACAAGGCAATCAAAACATCATCTGAAGTGGGCTGACCCAGCCCTCCATGCTATATGCTACCCAGGGTAGAGTCAGAGTGTGATTGATACTCACCCAGATCAATGGCAGAAGAGGGGTGGCATATTTTTTTTTTTTTCTTTTTTATTCCCCGTTTCAGATTTCCTCTATTACAAGATCCTGGCAGACCACTGACCCTGTCACTCCTCACTCCTTCCCTAAGTGGATCTCTAGCAAGGAATATCACAGTGCAAATCATATACGCCGGGGCTTATGAAAAGGGGTAATCAACACCAACGACAATGCCTACTAAGGGAATCTAAGATAATATGTAACAAAACACGTGTATAGGTGATAACACTATGTAATAATAGATGCCCATTGGTTTTAACACATACTTTGTATAATAAATAATTCAAGTCTGTTGCCTTTCTTGAAACATTTCATAATAAACAGATCAGACTGATGACATCTAAAGTAACTTTTCCCAATGAACTAATCGGGCCTTTGACCTATGGCTTGTAATCATAGCCAACTCAGCCTACTGTACTAAGCATAAGCTTTACCACAAGGCACACATCATGTATACCGTGTTAAAAGTACAAATGCACACAAAATTATAGTTGACATAATATAAAATCCCCCGTGAAAGGACCTAATATGGATTCCATATGTATTGCCATTTGTATGAAAATGTAACTTTTTAGCATATTCACCTCTTTATTTGGACTGATGCTGCTGTTTTTTTGACTCTGCTAACCAAGGCCCAGAGCATATGCTCTGACCACTGAAACATGTCAGAATTGGCTATACTCCTGATTGCCACATTTAACTAACCTATGAGTCCATAGGATGTGGTACCAAGAGTACCCAGGACCTGTACGGTAAATAACACTAGTGAACTGCAGCACCTATTGTGCCACCAATAAAGGGACAATGTAAAATATGTCTGCATGCCTGTCGCAAGTACCCTGGCTGATCAGGCGTAAACTGTAATTTTTGCCAGAGAACACATCATCAAGATGGCAGCGCACCTGTGAGGCTCTGATTGCTGGGGCTGTAAATTTGTCTGTAATCCAAGTTAGTTTTACCGATCTCTCCAAAAAATATGTGGCAAAGGCAGCAGTACACTGACATGTAGGGACCAAGAGGTCTGCCGACTTGTTGACACCCTGCAAGAGAAGATCATCTTGAGACAGCCAGGGGCGCAAGGCCACGAAGACTCATGACTGTGTTGTGTGGCCACAATTGCAAGTAAGTGGAGACTTGCAGTTGCCCCCCCCCAGAGCTAATTTAGAAACCAATGAGCTGGTGTGGTGAGAGGTTGGAGAGGTAGCTGATCTGACTGGACCCAGTGGAGGAAAGGCCAGTCTTGTAGACGGAAGCTTGGAGCATACAGCAAACATGTCTGGGTGGCTTTGCACTGCTGCTGGTGGCTAACCGGCTGAGGACAGGACCCTTGGGACTGCAGGAGGTGAGAGGGGCAGGGAGGAGTTGTTGTCCCCTCTCATAGATCCTGCAGTGTATGAGACTCCATGATGGACCCACCTCTTGCCCGGAGCCTGACTTTAGCGCTGGGAAAAAGCGATAGCCACCAAAGTCATAGATTGGTGCAACTATATGATGTGGCCCCCTAAAACCGGTCTGAGTGTGCTAGGCCTGGCTGACTAAGCAGGGTCCATAAAGACCCGGAGATCGGTTTGCTGCAACCCCTGGGAACTGTGCCTCACATTGGGCTTTGGCCGGGTCTGCACTCGGTCTGCTTGTGGCTCTCCCTTCCAATCACTACCGATGAAGTGGGGGGTAAGGAGGACCGTAAGCTTCTAGCTCTGATACCAGCAGGAATCAAGGCACTAGACCAGCTTTGGCGGAGTTCTTGGGGCTAAGGTGCTGACCCTCATAGCCATTGGGAAAACTGATGGCAGACAGGCCGAGCTGCCCTGTGAAGCACCTCTTGGCAATATATGAAGAGGCATTGGAGAAAGGCAAACTCCCTCTGTCACTTAGAGAGGCCTTCAAGGATCCCCTACTCAATCCCTACAAATCTCCCAATAAATGTGATTCATAGTGACCCCTATCATTAAAAAATGTGGGCAATGAAATGCTGGCAAAGATTATTGTCACCCGAATGAGACCCGTTCATCTCACATTTATCCAACCTGATCAATAGGAGTTTATACCCAAGTGCTTCACTACACATAAACTTGCAACTTTATTTGGCCTAGTGCATCAACTTGATCCACAGTTCAGGCTGATCCTTCTAGGCACCACCAAGCCTTTGATACATTGGAATGGAAGTATCTGTTTTAGTTGCTGGATTCATTGGGAGTTGCCCTTATTTTTTTGAGGCAGACTGCGCTACCAAGGGTTTCATTCGCATTAGAAAAAAACGGCATAGTATCCAGCCCCATGACTTTCGAACATAGTACACAACAGGCTTTCCCTCCCTTTCACCAATTCTAGTCTCCATGACAATGGAGCCCCAGGCAGCACACCTTAGGCATCACCATGAAAACAAAGGTTTACAGTCACAACACATAACTGGTCTCCCTATTTACAGAAAATACCCTATATGTAAAAAATCCTGATGTGAACATAAATCCCCTGCTGTGCAAATGACTTCTATTTATGCCCTGTCACGTATTTCCATCAAGTGGGGCAAGCTATTTCCGTTAAATAGACTTGTAAATTGGACTTCTCTTTGGGATGGTGTGAAAACTGCTGTGAAATATTTAGGCATCCATATTAGCCCAGACATCAAGATGTTCTTAAAAAAATTATGGGATGGCAATGAGCCGCATAGAGTCCCAGGTTTAACAATAGATCAGATTACCATAGTCTACAGCTGGCAGAGTGAGATTAGCCAAGATGGTGGTTCTACCCCAGCTGCTGTATATGTTCACTAATAGCCTCATTCTACTCCATAAATCATTTTTCACCATCGGAAAAAAACACATAACCCGCTTTGCTTGGGCTGGCAAACAGTTCCGTTTGAAATGAGAGATCCAGACAAAAGTTCATTCTATTTTTCAAGATTGCAATCTCACCCAGAAGGCCTTTTGTATAGGAAGAGCTTTGACCCCCACAGAGGGCGCTGGACACCCAGCAATCTCACAAGGGCCAAGACAGCTTCAAATTTTAAAAGTTTGCTTTATTCAACAAAGAAAAGGTGATTAACCTTAGTAACTCCATCAAATCAGGGGCTCGCTTGGATACCTGTCCCCCCCACCCTCCTCCGGTCTTAAATGAGATCTCCAGTTCAGTAGCCGTTCAACTTATGGAATGTGTGTCAAGTGTTGGCACAAGATCAAAAAAGCCGAAGGAGGAACACTGAACTCCCATCTATGGAATGAAATCCACTTAAAAAGGACTCTCCAGCTATGAGCTACCTCTTAGCATCAATTGATTGTTTGGGCCTCGATGAACTCTGGGTGGCCCCAGTAACCCATCAATGCTTCAAAAAACTAGTAAACAAGTCTGTGAAAAGACTATCACTAGTAGAAGATAAGGTGGCCCTCACAGAAAGGACTCATGTATGGTTTGTTGTGCACAGCTACGTTAAGTCCTCTTCGCAACCTTATCTAGGTGCGGGATTCAACAGGAGGAAGAAAGAAAAATACCTTTGTTATCCAATGGGCATTTTACCATCCCTGTTGCATCTTCCCCCCTAGAAACGATCTCCGGCTCAGACCACATGCCGCTTATGCGGGGAAGCCAATGAGAGTGTAGTACACTTACTGTGCATCTGGAGAGCACTTCAAGCTGAACGGCGGTGGCTGCTGAAGCCCATTTTCCTGATCAGGGGCATAAGAACTTGCAGACAAGCAGGGAAGGTATGCCTTGGAGGGGACAACGTACAATTGTTGTGCTGATTTGTATGGCTTATGGAAGGGGCATGGGGAACAATTCTTACATCAAGTGACCAGCAATCCCTATCACCACGATCAAAAGACTCATAAAGTCCCATCTTCCAGTGAACATTACTTATCCACTATAATCTCCATCGAGAAGATAGACGTAGGAGTGCAACATCCATCAGCACAACTTCACTGCTGCTGTTTTTAAACCAATTGAACGTTTGCACACTCACTTTTATAACATTTCAGCTGCTGTTTTTTTCCCAACCGGATATTGCCTGGTTGTCTCCTAACAGAGACCCAATATTGACTCCATGATCCTTACCCCTTTTCTTTAACTCTCTTTTTAGGCACTTTAAGCGACAATATCAGTAAATTCCTAGGATAGTTGTCTGTACAAAGAATGCTAAAAAGTATTTCCCAATTCATGGTTACTGCACTAACTATTTCTATATAATGCATGAATGTAACAAATATTTGACAAAAGGTACTTTTAAAAGTTACCTTTAACATACCTTAAGCCTCCAGAAGCCCATTTGCCTGAGCTACCAACTGTCACAGAGGAGCTGAATAGCTCCTTGATTAGGTGCTGTTCCTGAAGCCCTGGAACTCCTGGTTAGTGTCAGAGTGTACCCCTCTTGCCTAACCCTCAACCTGGGACTTCCAAACTTTTTTTCACAGATTTTTGCTAAGTCGATCCACTGAAGGTGCATTGCTGGTGGGCCTGACTTTGCCACAGCTCTGGCTACGTTCTACTCTGAAGGAGCAAATATGATTCAGTGGGCCCAACATTGACTGGCATCCGGAAAAAATCAAACTATCTCCATCTACAGCCTGCAGCCTTGCCCCACTGAAAGAATCTGACTTCCAGAAAAGAGACTACCAGACTCATCGCTGAGCAGTATTCGATCAATGTCAATGGCTTCTTGTGCACAGACTTCAGTCTTTTCCCACTCTGAGCTTTTCCTACCATTGTCAATGGCGCCCACTGACACTTTATTCTTCAGCAACCCATTGTCAATGACACAGTCTTCATATCCAGTCTGCTGCCATGCCCCGCTGAGGAATCTACCTTCTCTGAAAAATTCTAAGTCAGAAGGTGACTGGGACCAACCTGGGCCTTGTATCCACCCCACATTCCTCCAATCAATCAATCAACAAATCATTTAATTATAAAGTGCTGCTCTTTGTCCCTAGGGGTATCCGGGCACGTAGGTTTCGCTGGTCTCTGTTGAAAAGCCAGGTCATGAGGCCCCTTCTGAAGTCTGCCAGGGAGGGTGATTTTCATAGGTGAAAGGGCAGGCTGTTCTAGGCTGAGGCAGTGAGGTAGGAAACGGAATGACCTCCGCTGTGATGAATGCGGAGGTTGTGCGAGGGCCAGAGAGATAGAGCGCAGGTGTCTGGTGGGTTGGTGGAAGCTAATGCAGTGGTTAATGTATGCTGGTCCCTGGTCGAGTAGGGCCCTGTATGCGTGTGTCAGTAGCTTGTGTGGAATCTGTGACCGTTTGAGTGAGGTCGATGTTGCTAATGCTTTCCAGGAGATTGGTGGAGTTGGCGTAGTTGAGGTGGAAGCTGAAGTCACCAAGTAAGATGAAGTGCTTGGAGTTGATGGCTAGAGAATGGCAATGAATCCAGAGATGGCGTCACAGAATGCAGGTCGCAGTTCCGGAGGTCTGTAGGCAACGGTGCCTCTGCTGGTCGCCCTGGCATCGGTTAGTAGTTGGAAGTTCAGGTGTTCCATGATTGGTGTGGTCAGCATTTAACAGAGTCTCCCTCACACACTGTGGTTAGCTGACAATTGAGTTATTCTCTGTTAGAGGCAGCTTACGGTAAGGGAATCGTCTTTTACTGGGCCCGTAACTTGAAATGAAATACTGTATTTTGACAAGGCCTGGGCTAAAAATCCGTTCCGCTCGCGGAAATTGCGATAATTTGAAATTTTCACGTTCCGCGGAGAGCGCGAAAATGTCAAAATTTCCGCAATCCGCATTTTAAGGGAAATTTTTTGCTTGCTCGCGCTGTAAAATAATACACTCTTGCGTGCGCGCGATCGCCTTACCTGAATCCCCGCGTTCGCCGACAAGTTTTCCCGATCTGGTCGCGTTCTCCACGATATGTTGGATTGTTGGTAGCCATTTGCGCTGTCTCCCGACAGTTTGCGCCCGCAGTAACATCATTCGTCGCGCGATCACGTCTTTCTTCTCACGATCATGCACCGCGAGACAAGTGAAAACAAGATGGCCGCGCCCGCGAGCAACTGCATGGGTAAGTTGGAGAGCCCCGACCACGCAGAACATACCGCGAACGGGCGGGAATAAAACTTCTGCATCTTCGCGATATTTCCGCGTGTTTGCGGAGATTTTTAACATTTTCGCGATAATTTGCGAAAGTGAATTTCGCAAATTCCGCTCACCCCTAATTTTGACTCAGGAGATCATTTTAAAAGTGCAGCAGACACATGTGTTCTAATTAGACACAGGTGGCTTCCCTACATTGGAATCCGAGTGTCGCGCATAGACTATGATTATATTTTCAAAGAGCAGCAGACCCATTTTTCTTAAATAGACACACATGGCAACCCTGCATTGGAATATGAATACCACACAGTCCAGTATGGTATTTTCAAAGCACATTTAGCCTAATTAAACACACGGGTTCATCTGGCATAAAATGTAAAAGTAAACTAGAAAACATAATGGGGCACAGATAAAAATGCACTTGTACATGAGATATAAGACAGCTGAACACAAGCAGAATGAAATACGGTCACATTTCAAGATGTGAGACAGCTGAATACTATCAGAAGCCAGCCAATCAGAGCAAGCCTAACATGTATACTTATACTGGCTCCACTTTGACTCCCACTATCATTAGGAGGAAGTAGCTGAGAGCAGTAGGCGACCGAAAGGGGCACTTACTTTGATGTACTAAATAGATAGTGGTGGGCTATCATACTTGATCCACTATATGTTTAAACTATTGTGGATTAAATGACTAAGTGTGACTGCCTTAGAATGAGTAAGAGGTGACTATTTCACCTTTCACTCCCTTATATTGTGTGACTACAGGGGTTCGTGAGCCCTCCTCCATGGGGCCCATATGACCCAATTTCGGGGTAAGAGGATGGGAACTGGTCTCACAGCATGTGTGATACATAAGTGAAGTGTTACACCCACACTGCATGCAGTTTGATGCTTGCATGCTATGAGTGGGACTAATGTCCTAGTGGTTCCATCATAAATTGCTCAGTATGTCTTCAGACACTGGTGTTTTACAAATACCTATGGAACAGGTAACATAAGGTGGTGACAAAGGGCTGACCTCCAAACAGTGGCATACACAGTTTATGTAGGTTTAGGTTTTGTAAAGCACATGGCTGCCCTAGGGCTTCCCAGAGCTGATTGAGAGTACTGACAGCAGGGATGAGTGGACTGAAGTCAGATCCTACTGGGGGAACAGCCATGGCTTCAGCTTTTTAATTTCATTATGATAGTGTCTGATGGTCATTTTAGATGGATTTTTTAGAGAAGGCTCATAGGACTTCCTTCAGTTCCTCTCAAGTTTCTTGCAATTTTAGCCTGGGGGCCTATAAATTAGGGATCCTGTGAAGGTGCACGTAGGGGTAAATGTTATCTCAAATTGGAAGATTTCACAATCTGATAGTGTGAGGGGTATGGTGACGCAGCTAAACTATTCTTTTAATATAAAGGCAATACCACCCCCTGTTTTGCCTACCTGATCGTGCTAAAAAATTTGGAATCCTGGAGGCGGGCCAATAAAATATTAGGGGTGGAACTCTCATTAAGCCAAGTCACCGTGATAAACAGCACGTTCAATTGTTCCTCTTCTAGCAGCAGCCTAATCTCTGTTTTATGCCCTGGGAGTGATTTCCTGTTGATTAGCCCCAAATTCCAGAATTCCTTATTTGTTTGAGTGAGTTGCGTTGTCTTATTCAGCTTTAAGTGCCCTTTTAGTACAAAATTACAATGAGCATATACCTCTTCACTTCGGTCCAGCCTATCCAGTCTAAGCGTGGAGACACACTGTGACCCAGGAGGTGGACCGAGCAACAGTAACTGGCCCACACTTTACTTAATATAACTTTGGACGTGAGGTTCCTAACCCCTGGACCCAGTCGGGAGTGGACAGGTGCAGACGGGCTTGCCTTCGGCATGCCATTGGCTCACCCGCTGCCTGCCCGCACCCAAACCACCATAAAAGACCTGGCTCGCTGACTACTAGAATGCCAACCTTCCAGCAACTCTAAAGTAGAGAGGGCTAAAAGATCCTCTCTATGGTTCTGAGATTTCTGTTACCACGCACCCTTCAAATAAAAACTATACAAGGTACGTTCCCCCCCTTACCCACTTGGTACCAAAAGCTCGATAAGAGAGGGCAAGTCAAGAACATGTGAGCATCAGACGCCGCTTCTTCACCGCATCTAGCACAGCACACAGGAAGATCTTTTGCAAATTTAGATAGCCTCTGTGGTGAAAAATAGGCTCTATGAATCGTGAAGATATGATTCCTTCTTAACCAAGCAGGCTTTACAATATCCCATAGTGTCTTACACGAATTAAGCCACAACAGCTCAAGATCAACCTGTGGAATGCAGCTATTCCACAATGAAGTTGGGAGTTTAAAGTCACCATCGATCTCTTCAAGAATAGTGCGATACCAAAAACCAACCTCTTTTCTAAATGGAGGTTTCTGTGTAGCCTGTGTCTCCAACTGTGTAACCCTACCTAGAGTGTAATTGCTTCTAATAGCATAATTTGTGGTGGCCCAGCTAGAAAGCTGGAGAAATTTGAATCTGGAGATAGAAAAGCCAGTATTTTCTCGGAGGGCCTCCCAAGGGATCAGTGAGCCCTCCACGAAAAGTTCACCCCACCTCGCTATACCGGCTACCCTCAGTGGTAAGGACAAACTATCCTTTAGGAACTCAGGTGTCCCAGGCGAGTCCCAGATTGGGGCTAGGTTAGAAAAATACCCCATCTTCATTGCAGCTCGCATTTTAACCCAAGTTTTTAACAAACCCCATAAAACCTTTAATCTAACTTTTTTTTAAAACTTGGGATCTCCATATTTAAATAGGAAGCCATCTTCGGAAAAGCCACTCACTCTTAACATGGACAGGAACATCAAACCCATACCACTACTTGTTGGAACCTTTAATAGCATCCGTGAATGGGTGAATTGGAAGGCCCAAGCATATATTTGCAGGTCTGGGGCTGCCAGGCCGCCCTTCTCTCTACGTCTTCTTATTTTCTTCCAAGCGATCCTGGACCCTCTAGAAGCCCAAATGAAGGTGTTAAGCTCACTCTGTATTTTTGCTAGAGAAGCACTCTCAAAAAATAAGGGGATACAATCAAAAAGAAAAGTAAACCTTGGTAAAATTGACATTTTGATCAAATTAACCCGACCCAACATTGACAGAGGTAAGTTGGCCCAATTTTTCAATAGTTTTCTGATTTCTTTTATAATTAATGATAAATTGTGAGAGGGGATCTTATCAATTTCATGTAGGATATGGACACCTAGATATCTTATATCGGTTTTTAAGGAACGAAGATGAGAGTCTACATACATATTCCAGGCCATAATTTCCGTCTTCGAGGTGTTTATCTTATAGCCTGAGACAGATCCAAATTTCTGGGCTAGTTCGATAACAGCTGGGAATGCCATATTCAAGTTGTCTGTCAGAATAAGGATGTCATCGGCATATAATGCCACTTTCCTTTCCCACTCCCCGCATTTAAATGGAGACACCCTAATGTCATCTCGCAACATCTGTGCAAAAGGTTCAATATATAAATTAAATAATAAAGGGGAAAGAGGGCATCCCTGACGCGTACCCCTTGTTATCGCAAGAGATTTTGTGAGGGAGCCGTTAACCATGATATTCGCCGATGGATTGCAGTATATAAGAGAGATAACTCGTCTAAATTTATCGCCTAGCTTAAATTTGGCCAAGACCTCCGACATGAACAGCCAATTGACCCTGTCGAAGGCCTTCTCCGCGTCCAATGTCATTCCCGCCAAAGGAAGAGACCATGCTGAAGCCATATCAATGGCTCCAATGAAATCATAGGTTAAATCAGACAGGTGACGGCCCTTGACAAAACCCTTTTGGTCTAGATGTAATAGAGCACCTACGACTCCTCCCAATCTATTGGCCATGATGGAAACAAAGATCTTGTAGTCGGTGTTCAAAATTGAGATTGGCCTGTAAGATTCGCAATTTGAAGCTGATTTCCCAGGCTTCAATATTAGTGATATTGTCGCTTTATTCCACGAGGGAGGAAGAGGAGTGCCTTCTTGTAAGATTTCATTAAACAAGGTAGTTAGGAAAGGGGTGATCTCTTTTGCCAAGCATATATATATTTCCGAGGGTAAACCATCCGGCCCAACTGCTTTCCCTTTCTTTGAGCTCATCACAGCCCTATATACCTCATCATATGTAATAGGTGCATCTATTTTCGTTTGTTGATCTGGATTTAACCCAGGAAGGTTTATATTGTTTAACAAGGACAGAACTTTAGCGGAGTCATGGTGTCCCTCTTCCTTATATAAGTCTGAAAAAAAAGAATAGAATTGTGTTTTGATATCCTCAGAGGTATACAATATCCCAGATTTAGAAATGAACTAATATAATTCCTTGCCCGGTCTGATCTAATTTTCCAGGCAAGAAGTTTCCCGGCGCCCTCCCCATACTCAAAATGGGCGATCTTGCTAGCTTCCCATCTTTGTGATAATCTGGAATTAAGGACAGACTCCAGGTCCCCCTTCAGGGTCCGTAGAGTCTCTTGTGCACCCTCTATGCTCTCTCGATTGCCCAGATCAATAACTGCTTGGGTTGCTTTGATTTTACTTTCGATATCCGCGATGTCTGCCTTGTACCTTTTTGACCTATAGGAGGAGATACTTGTTATATGTCCCCTCAAATAGGCCTTAAAAGCTTCCCATATAATAGTGGCTGAAGCAGTTAGGGCATTTCTAGCTAAAAATAATTTAGTTTCCGACTGGAGGCCCACTAATACCTCTTCCTGCATAAGTAGAGTGCGGTCCATTGACCATGTCCTCTCCACTGGGGGCGCCGGTTTATTGATGACTAGGCTGATCGCAGAGTGGTCAGAGAGGTGAGACGGAAGATAGAAAATATCCTCTACCCAGCTTTTTATTGATTGACTCACTAAAATAAAGTCAATCCTAGACTTATGCCCGTATTTGTAGTTGCAAAAAGAGTACTCTCTTTTAGTCCCTGCTTTTATCCTCCATATATCTAAGAAACCCAATTGTTTCATAAAGTCGGTAAGGCATGTTCTAGTTTTGTGAGATGTAAGTGGCCTGTACTGGGAGGTCTTGTCTAACAGGGGGTTCAAGATCAGGTTAAAATCACCTGCCAAAATAACCGGGCTAGAACACGCTATTAAAGCAGATGCCATGCCATTGAAGGAAAGAGGGTCGTCCTGATTTGGACCATAGTAGCCAGCAATTGTTAATCTTACATCCTTTACTTGACACTCTGCTATGGCCCATCTCCCCCCTGAATCCACGACTTTAGAAAGGAGTGTTGCTTGGGCTGATTTTTTAACCAGTATAGCTACTCCCCTGGTATTAACAGATTGAGTGGTAAGGCTCTGTCTACCTCTTTGGGGATATCTATTACCCTTGACTTTTCTCTGATTTTCTTTGGATTAATACCCAATCTGACTGGTTCACCCAAGCATCTGCTATTTTATGCCATCTTAATAGCAAGAAGAGAGATTTGTATTAAATGGAAAGATCCCAAGCCTCCGAAATTTTTAGACTGGCAGACTTCTCTCCTAAGGATATCCAAGATGGACCTTATAAGACCAGGAAGTAAGAAGAAGCAGGAATTTTGGAAACTTATGAAGTGGTGACGGGGTTTTTTTTTTTTTTTTTTTTTTCTCCCCCCTGTCCAATGATTTCATTGCCCTTCCTGCCTTGCTATTGCCTCTCCGGGCCTAGCAATTGGGTCCCTAGTGTATATCGCCGCTGGCTAGTGTTTGAGAAGGAGATACACCGGTAAGCTTGTCTGTTGATAAAGTTTACAAATCCAGTGCACTGAGGCGGTGTCACTCTTTTCTTCTCGCTCCAATGCCTGGGTGGCTTCAAATGGGCTGAATATGAGGACAAAAAAAAAAAAAGAAAAAAAAAAAAAAAAAAAAAAGGTACGTTCCCCCCACACTAGCAGACTTTTTTTTTAAAAAAAAGGATTTAGCAGCAATTTCGGTTTTTCAACAACTTTAAAAACCCCAACACTTTTAAAATACAGCAGGTTAAAACAAAGTGTCACCGCGGAGCAGCGCTCTCAACAGTGGGTGTATGTGAAGGAAGGATTCCGTGTTCCGTCCTGATGACTGCCATTAACTCTTTTGAGCTAAAAGGTGTAAACATGTTGAGGGTTTGAGTGGTGATGGGGTACTAGTTTCCCTTTACCCCACACTATATTTCTAATACCAAGTGGTACCCTATCCAATAGAAAGGTCGTGTTGCTGTACCACTTTGGTTTTTACTTTATTTTCATGGATCCATAGTTAGATAGAAGTGCCTCCCTGACTCTAGGGTGTATGCCCACTCGTCATTAAAAAGAGTCCTATGATGAAGCTTGACACCTGGTGAGACGTGAGGACATCCCGTCACTTTTTTGTGTATGTCCGATACTAGGCTGACATAACATGAGCATGGTACATAATGTACTGATTGAAATAGTTTTTTCTCTTGGGTGGCTCTTTTTTGTGTAATAAACAGCAGCATTAAACCATACCTTTGTCCCGGTCTTGCTTGCCTATGGTTGGCACTTTGATTTTTTGCCACAATTTAACACTTTAAAAATTCATATCAAGTTCCCCTTATTGGATTTCTGTTTTTTTTTGTGTTATTGCCTTCATTAATATATTCTCTAATTTTGTATTATTTGGAGTGGGATTTTTATTGTGTGATGTCGTAAACTTTTTAACAGTTTTGTTACTTTTAAGGATTTACACATTCCTTAAGTAAAGCCTGTCTGTTATGTGCCATAGCAACCAGGGGTTGAGCTTGTTGTCTAAACTAAGGCTCTAGCTTAGTTCTACGAAGTGTGACCTTCCCACCCATAGAGGCCTGAATTTTGTTCAGTGCAAAAAGAACAATTCATGGAAAGAATACAGAACAATGTCATACATTCACCCCAGTACAGAGATCTGGGCCTTCATCCATCGTTTTTTTGCTCACCATGCCATTCCAGTTTGGAGCCAGCCATATGCAAATCAGTCTTGACCCTGCACCCAACGGGAACAGTCCAGCTCGAACTGCCTGGCCAGGTCCTCCCTGGACTGGAAAAATGCATCCTAGAGGTGGCATGTTGAGCAAAAGAACGATGGATTTAACCCAGATCTCTTGACTGGGGGTGAATGTATGATTTATTCAGCATTCCGTTGTTCATTTGTTTGCGTAGCACTTTTCACCTTAAGTGGGATGGGTATGCCCAGACGTGGGTCCCTTGCTCACTGTGCCACTGGATTCAAGCTGGCCTGGCTGTTGAAGGGTAATACCCAGAAACCGGTCCAAGGATGCTTGTTTCCTGTCCAGGGAGGACCTGGCTTGGCAGTTCGGTCTGGACCGTTCCCATGAGGCACAGGGTCAAGACTGATTTGCATATGGCTGGGTCTAAACTGGGGTGGCATGGTGAGGAAAAGAACGATGGATTTAACCCAGATCTCTTGACTGGGGCTGAATGTATGATTTATTCAGCATTCCGTCCATTATTTGTTTGCGTAGCACTACATTTTGTTCAGTGCACCTAGTGAAGGTCCAGGTTGTTGTAACCCAACACAACCCCCCTCAACATACTTGCTGATGTGGTGTTTGTGTGGAATGTGTAGGAGAGTAGGATCTGCTTCTTATGGTTACCCCCACATTTTGCTGATGTAACACTGTTTTTCGACTTTAGTCTGGCTGGGGCCCTACTATTCAGCACCCCAGCCTAGCTGCTTCCTCTCTAAATGGATTCCTAATACCTTAGGTACACAACAGACTGGATTCTGAGGTGTCCCTAGTATATGGTATACTATGTACCCAGGACATGGGTACCCCAGAGGCATACCAGGGGCTGAAGCATGTATTATGCCACCCCTAGGAAGCCCTCCAAAATGACACCACAGGTCTGCTACTGCAGCCTGGGTAAGGTGGTGCATGCACCCCTTACAGAGATATAGGTTCACTATATCTCACCTTTCACTGCACATATAAACCTATCAGTCACCCCTATGGCAGGCGTTATCAATCCTGAAGGCAGGGTGCTTAGTTTGGTGTGAGAGGGTGCACCTGCATGAGCAGAGCCCCTCTGCAGCCTTCGGAATCTCTTCTCTGGAGTTGTCTGTGATGCAGCTTGACCATATACTCTTAAGTGCATTATAACCAAACGGAAAATGCTATCTTTGGACTGGCTGCAAGGAAATATGTCGTGTTTGGAATCAAACACCTTGGAATCATACCCCCACACCAGTAACTGGTATGGGAGTATGATCCCACGCTTCTAGAGGGAGATACATGACAGCACTGGTACACCCGGTACCAGCTTAAAAGAGCCCATGCATCACACAATGGATGCTGCAGCCACAGACACAGGTCTGGCCTCCTGCTGCTGACCCAAACTCCAGCAGGGGAGGCCTGGACAATAGGTTTCCTGTCATAGGGAGGTGTTACCACCTCCCAGACAGGTCTTAGTGGATTAGGGCTGGGTGGGAGCACTCAAAGAGTGCTTTTTGAAGTCCTGTACTGGGGGCACATTTGGTGTCCCTGTGCATAGTCCAGCTACCAGCCCCTGCTCTGCCACAAAACTGGACAAAGGAAATGGGTGTAGCCACCCCTCTTTCCAAACCCTCCCATAGGAGGGTCCCCTGAGTTAGTCCAACCCCTTCCTTGGGTATAAAGAAGGAACCTCTGTAACCAGAACTTTAGATATCCCTGGATGAAACTCTGAAACTGAAACCTGGAACTTCGTCAATCTGTTCAACGCCAGATGACTGAAGAATTTCCCTTGGGGTAAAGGAGTTACTCCCCTGCTTGGCAGGCAACAAAGACGCCTCTGTCTGGTCTGCATCTCCGAAGCTCCCGCCGGACACCAAAGACTTTGCAACACCAGAGGTGGATTTCCAGACTTCCCAGAGGCTGAACCGAGTTTGGGGGATGATGGCTCTTAGCTCTGCTGCGCATGCATTTTGGCTGGGCGAAGATTTCTTCGACCTGGAGCCAGAAAGCAGAGCAGTGATGACACACAGGTGGGCAGGATCTGTTTATCAGTGCCAGAATACAGCTTTTAATTTGGGCATTATTCATAAAGCCCAGGGAGGAGTGAGAAACTCCCCATTAATTCCAATGGCTGGGGGCAGACCAGTCCAGCTTCTGGAAAGTAGTGGGGTGTGGCAGTGGCCTCTGCCTCTTCCTCGAGAGAGACCCAGTAACAGTTGTTGTTTATTGAAGTGATTGGTGTGCTGGGGTCTGGAGGAGGGGGTTGTTAAGTGCTATGGGGACCCAGCGAGTGCAGCAAGGACGGTAGGCGGGCAGCAAACTCTCCGGAATCGGGGTGGAAGAAAAACACACACCTACACCTTAGTTATGCTTCGGTGCACTGACCCGGATCATCCGGTCCAGCCCCCATTTATTTACTTGACCTCTTCCGGGTCACAGCCTAGACCACCCTCTCCGTAAGCAGGGGGGTGTTCCCCTTGAACATAACATTCCTCCTTTATTATGGCAAACAAAAACAACACCAACACCGGGTGGAGAAAACCTTCCAGTATAGAAAACGCGAGAGAGAGAGAGAGAGAGAGAGAGAGAGAGAGAGAGAGAGAGAGAGAGAGAGAGAGAGAGAGAGGGAGGAGAGAGAGAGAGAGAGAGAGAGAGAGAGAGAGAGAGAGAGAGAGAGAGAGAGAAAAACGAGAAGAAGAAAAAGACTGCCTTTCTTTTCCTCAGTCCATCACAAAACCTTTCAGTCGAGACGACACCGCCGGATTGGCTCGGAGATGATATCGGTGCCCACCTCGACCGTCGCTCCCATCTCTACTGACTTCAGCTCCAACTGCCCCTGGCGAATGTTCCACAGCTGCCCCGGGGCTTGGGGGGGCTAAACCAGGTGAGACATTCTCCTCGGTGAAAACGTCACCCATCGGTTCGCCATCCTCAGACTCTGGCACCACCTCACTTGGTTGTGCCGGACACTGGTACATTTTGAACTGGGAGACATTCCTGGTAACTGTCTCGCGACCCCTCTGGGCAGTGACCATTGTGCCCTTTACTGTCTGGACCACCCAGGGCTCGGGTTCAAATGGAAGGGAGAACTTCCCTCGGGGATGTCGATTCTTCACCAGCACCATATCACCGGCCACCAACGCTCTGCTTCTGGCATGGCGCCTCTGGGACATTCGGTCATTCTTGGCCCGCCTCTGTCGGAGGCGTTTGGATACTTGACGATATGCAGACGAGGATGGTGTCAACTGGGGAAACACATCATTCAGCACCCGTTGATTACACAACGACCCAGGGCTGGCCATGGTGGTCGAGTGAGGTGTAAGTCTGTATTCTTTCACGAAATTGTACAGGGCACACTCCATGTTCTGTTCTCGAGACATTGCTATCCGGAGTACTTTGTTTAGGGTGCGCATGAAACGCTCCGCCTCACCATTAGCCTGCGGCCACCGGGGTGTGATTTTGACATGTCGGACACCTCGTGACCGGAGGTATTCAGAGAACTCGTGGCTGGCGAATGGCGGACCATTGTCTGTGCGTAGCTCCTTGATTAGCCCATGGCTGGCCATGATTTTCTCGAACCGAGGGATGGTGTTGCTCGCAGTAATGGAGTCCAGTATCTCAACCTCGGGGTATTTTGAGAAATCGTCAATGACGACAAGCATGTGTCAACCATCCGGTAGGCTCCCAAAATCGGCACTCGCCCGGTTCCACGGGTGAGGAGGTATGTCTTCCGTCAGGATTGGGGCCGGCGGATCAGCGGGGCCCACCGCTTGGCAGAGCGCACAGGACCGGACAGTCCTCTCCACCATACTGTCCAAGTCCGGGAACCACACCTTACTCCTCAGGCGTGATTTTGTCTTGACCACCCCTTGGTGCGCGATGTGAGCTAAATCCACCACTCGCTGCTGTAGTGACCTGGGGATAACCAGACGCGTACCTCTCATCAGACACCCCTCGGGGGACACAGCCAATTCGGACCGGACGTTGTGAAGAGCTTTTAACGCCACTTGTGCATCATCAGTACGGTGTGTCAGGTTCTCCAGCAGGGAATGCCACCTTCCTGATCCAATCGCGGATATCACCATCTCCCAACAGTCATCTCGTTTGGTCGCCTCCAGGATGTCCTCTAGCCTGATGGGTAGAGGCCGAGAGCGTTCCACCACCAGCCTGACGTACTCCTCCGTCTCCTGAGCTTCAGACTCCTCTTCTCGGGTAACCGGCCGGGCATGTCTGGATAGGAAGTCCGCCGGGTTTTGTGTCCCGGGGCGGTAGATTACCTTGAATTGATACTCTTGCAGCTGCAGGATCCACTTTTCAATTCTTGGAGGTGGTTTCGACGACACGCCCATGAAGAGAGGAATCAGCGGTTTGTGGTCAGTGTGAACCGTGAATGGCTGTCCATATAGATAGAGGTGGAAGTGGCGACACCCCCAATGTATCGCAATCGCCTCTTTTTCGATGTGAGAGTACCGTTGCTCTGTTTCCGTCAGAGCCCGGCTCGCGTAGGCTACCGGGGCCCACTCACCGTCCAGTTGCTTCTGGGATAATACGGCACCCAAACCAATGGGACTGGCATCCACCGATAGTTCAGACTCCCGGGTGGGGTCAAAATACGCCAAGGTTGTTTCGGCGGACAAAGCTTGTTTGGTGGCCTGAAAAGCACTCTCTTGAACGGGGCCCCATTCCCACGTGGCGGCGTTCTTCGTGAGGTCCCGGAGGGGTGCCGTTAGGTTCGTGAGGTTCCGGATGAATCGACCACAGTAAGTGACCATGCCCAGGAAGCTTCTCACTCCGGTCACTGTGGTCGGGGCAGGTGCCGTCTGGATGTCACGGACTTTCGCGGGGTCAGGCGGCACTCCTTGTTGTGAGAAGTGATATCCAAAAAACGCTATTTCTTTTTTTAGGAATTCGCACTTTTCACGGTGCAACGTAAGGCCACTGTCCTGGAGTCTCCGGAATACGCATCGTAGACGGTTCATGTGTTCCTCCAGAGTCGGTGCATGTACCAGGATGTCATCGCTGACGTTGATGACCCCACTGAGTCCAGCCAATACACTTCTGATGGTGTCCTGAAACACTTCCGCCGCGCTGGACACCCCAAAACTGAGACGCTTGTATCGGCGCAGTCCCACATGGGTGGAAAAGGTGGTTATGGCCCTTGACTCGGGATCCAGCAGGAGTTGATGGTAGCCGGCCCGGAGGTCCATCTTCGAGAACCAGTGTGATCCGCTGACCTCCGCAACGATGTCGTCGACCGTGGGTGTCAGATGGCGTTCCCGCTTGATGGCATGATTCGGCAAACGCATGTCCACGCATATTCTGACTTCACCTGGTTGCTTCGGTTTTCGGGCTATCACAATGGGGGAGACCCATGGTGTCGGTCCTTCCACTCTCTCAATGATGTCAGCGGCCTCCAACTTTCTTAATTCTTCCTCGACCTTCGGCCGCAGATGAAACGCTACTCTCCGATGCTTGAGAGCAACTGGTTGTACTGATTGGTCTATGTGCAGCCGTACCAGGTGGTTCTTTAAACATCCGATTCCATCAAACAGGCTTCGAAACTCGTCCACCAGTGACTCAACATCCTCCAGGTGCACAGCGAAGGCAAACACCACCAGTTGCAAATGTTCCGCCGTACGACAGCCCAGCAACATTCCCGCACCCTCCTTGGTGACGTACACTTTTGTGCGAACAGAGTTAGCCTCATGGGCGATGTCGGTGGTGAAGACGCCTAGCACCGTGAGCGGTGTGCCGGAGCCATAGGCAAAAACCTGAATAGACGTGGGCTTTAGGACAGGCTGTATCGGGAAGGATCTCAGCATGGACTGGGCCATTATGTTTATGGACGCACCTGTGTCAATCAGCACCGGCGTCAGATGTCCTGCAATCTTGACGTTACACTTTGGGGCCCTCCGTCTCGGACATCCATCAGGTTGCAGGGCGTGAATTACATGGACTGTGCCTTCGTCCTCATCGTCGTCCATATCATCTTCCTCAGCCTCTTGTTGAGGGGCCTCCACCGCATTGATCTGCCGACTTTGTTGCCGTTGACGTCCCGCCGAGCGGCACACTTTGGCTAGATGGTTCAGACGACGACATGCCGAACACCTTTTTCCTTGTGCAGGGCATGGACCTTGGTGTGGGTACGGTCCTCCACACATGTAGCAGGAACGAGACGAGGGTGGTGGTTTGCTGTGCTCCGATTTCTTTGTAGGTGCTTTCTTCGAGGTGGTCACCACCACCGCGTTCACTGGCTCCGTCTTCACTTGACGTTGAAGGGCTGTCTCCATATGTGCGGCGCGCACTTTGGACAACTCCTTAGACCGGCCCATGGTGAGAATGTCGGCCATGGAGAGTCCAGGCGTTTCGAGGACCCTTTCTCTCAACTTGACGGACGAACAGCCCTGGATAAACTGCGCCCGCAGCTCGTCATCTGTGTCCGGTAGGGTACAGGTGCTTGCCAGCTCCTTCAACCGAGCATAGAAGGTGTCAACGGATTCCTCCGGTTGTTGCCTAGCTTGACGTAGGAGAAAACGTTCGTAATCTGGATTTGCCAGGGGTTCAAAATGCGCGGTCAGAGCTGCCTTGAGCGTAGCATAGGTGTGGGGAGGGCCGGCTTCCACCACGGATTTGGCCAGCCGATGAATGGCAGAACCACCCAGATGCAGTAGCATGGGCCGATGTCGTTCGGGCTTAAGGCCGACTGCGGCATAATAGTTCTCCAGGCGCTCCAGCCACTCTTTCCACTTAGCCACCTGGGCGGATGGCGGGCCGTCCACTATGAACGCTTCAATCGGGGGCACCGTCGTCATCCTCACACCGGTTGGGCGGGAGGTCCGATACAGCAGGCGCAGGCGGACCTGGGCGCGACAGAGTATGTGGTACAGGGGTGAGCGCAGTCACGAAGAACCAAAACCCTCACCTCCGGCACCGGCAGTGGTGAAATTGCGGCCTCCAGGCACTCAGCAGCCAGGCCTCAGGGTCCGGGAGGTCAGCGTAGAAAAAGCGCGCCCCACGTGGCAATCGGAGGCCGCAGGATAGGCCCCCTGGGCGAGACTCAGCAGTCAGGAACACCCCGCCGTCTCCCAGCAGCCCATAAGGCCCACCAATGCCTCCACCACAGCCAGCAGGCCACTGCACAGGGCACACACACAGGAACTGACCAGGAAAAAGCAGGCTGCAGGCGGCGTCCTTCTTTCGTCTGAGCAGCACCACCAGGACTCGATTTCCTGCGAGGAAGCAGCCAGGCAGCAGGCCGGCCGAAGAGAGCGCTCCCCCACGCGCTGTATGCGCGGCGCCAGGCACGTGCGCGTGCTTCGTCACCGTGACGACATCGGCCCCGATGCGGGCCTTGGATGAGGAGCAGACCAGGGAGGCGGCAGGCACAGGCCGCGGAGGCGCACGCACGTGCGAAGATCAGCGCTCCGTGATGCAGCCACCACCAGAGCGGGTCAGGCAGCGCTCCGGCGCTCGGGAACACACACGGGCCCCGGGGAAGCAGGCAGCGAGGATTCAGCCGTCGTGGGTCGGGAGTTCATCAAAACCCCCTCGTCGCCAGTTGTTAAGTGCTATGGGGACCCAGCGAGTGCAGCAAGGACGGTAGGCGGGCAGCAAACTCTCCGGAATCGGGGTGGAAGAAAAACACACACCTACACCTTAGTTATGCTTCGGTGCACTGACCCGGATCATCCGGTCCAGCCCCCATTTATTTACTTGACCTCTTCCGGGTCACAGCCTAGACCACCCTCTCCGTAAGCAGGGGGGTGTTCCCCTTGAACATAACAGGGGTCAATCCAGCATTTTCCAGTTTGTTTGGGAATTGGGATGTGCCTGCATCATTGCCACGCTATCTTCTGCACTCTGCAGTCACAAGTGACTCGGAGTCGGAGCCCAGCGCGAGAGAACATATCAAGCTCGTAGGATTGAGATAGCTATGCTTGACTATTTTTTTCGGTGTGACTGTGTTGTTCAAATTACCAGGACATTTGATTTTCAGCGCGGCATCATCATTGGCATATTTAATGACTGTGACCGTGAGGAGCACTGACTAAGTAACACAGCCGAGTGTTGTGACCTAACCCGCCTAATGGTAGCAGGACAAACTGCAGTGCCATTTAGTCCTCCAGAATGGTTTGGTATACAAACAGATACATTAAAATCAATTGAGGCATACCCAGAGACTGGAGTGGAGCCGTTTATTGGTGAGCTTTCGCGGCTTTCGCCTCTGGAAGGATTGCACGCGCATACCGGAAGCTCGGCGGGCACGAGGGCGGCAACGCAGCAGCTACTAGAGAGAAATGCAAGGTAATCTTCGAGAGCACCGTGATGGGCCTCGCGCCCAAAGATAAACAGACTCCATTGAACACTCCCCCGAAGAAAAAAAGGAAAATTGAGAAATACATTTCCTTTTCATTTTCAAACTAGGGACACAGGTTTGGTTTCATGAATGAGTTATGGCTGCCAACATAGCTTATTTATCACGTTTTATATTTCCTCAGTGTTACACAGGTGGGCTTCGGAGCGCTGAAGGGGGTGCAGGGGGATGCAATGGATATAATGTTGGTATTCATATCCTGTTGGTAGCGCTGGCCTTCTTACCAAAGCGATAGAAAAAGTTTATAGCAGTAACACATATTACTGTCAGCTGAGAGGTTAATAGATAATGATATTATACTTACGAATTTAAGTGCCTTAAAACATAATTGTAAGCACAGAGTTGGTTAAGGTAACTTACAGTGAGAGTATGCAATGCTTAGGTTAACAGGGTTGGGGCTTCAAAGTGTTTCAAAAGAAGCAAGAGTCCGATGTAACATTTATTTCCATGCGTAAACCAGGGATTTACAATTTGCTCACCAAATGGTTTGCAAATAGGAATTGCCTTTGTGAGCAACCTATGTACTAATGTCGCTGTGCTAACTATCTACACAGGGATATTAATTAAGCAGGTGTGACACCCTGTAAATGCATGCCAATGCATGGATGCAGGCCTGCGAGGGACACAGGCGTTGCTTTAAAAAAATGTTTCCGCTTCGGGAAGACAAGGTGGGAGCAGGAAGTGCTCCACTACTTGATCCCTTGAGGCTGATTCAGGGGACGCCTTCCCCTTTGTGTATCAGTTACCACCTTAGCTTATTGATCTCTAACTCATCAAGGGTTTGTGACCACAGTTGCGGACACAAAGTATTCATATATTTATGTCCTAAACATATTTGCGATTCGGAAAGGATTGCAAAATGCTTTTTATAAGCTGGAAAGAAATTTCACACCTGTTAATGGGCTTTTGTACAGTAGGGAAAGCCCCTCTGCTCCCACATGCGATTTTGCGAATTACAGGTTTAAGGACCACCAAAGGGATTTCGTATTTGTACATCGGGCACAAAGTTCTCTAGAATGTTCTTAATGGTTGGGGTGAATGCATTTCTGATGAGTGCCATGACTTCCATATGCTTGGTGCACTGTCGAAGGTCTTTATTTCACAACCAATGGATTTAGAGGCAAGGTTTCTCGTGCCTCGGAGGCTTCTTGAGCCACCAGTTTCATTGTGGCGAGGCTTATAATACAAGTGCTCGCAGCTGATGTTTGTGAGTAAACTGAAGGCCAAGAGACCATATCGTGGAAGAGCCAGCTCAGCCTTTCATTATTACACTGTCGATTGTTTGAATGAAATTAACCCCTTCCCCGCTCATGACGGAACCACTCCGTCATGAGCCACGGGTGCCGTGTGCTCATGACGGAGTGGTTCCGTCATGCTGCGGCCGTTGGCCGCCGCTCCGCCCACGCGGCGCTAATTCCCCGCCTGTGCGGGCAATTAGCGCAGTGGGCGGAGTCGTGACGGAACCACTCCGTCATGAGCACAGCTCAACCGTGACTCATGACGGAGTGGCTCCGTCATGAGCACAGCGCCACCGCGCTGCCCCCAAACCCCCCCCCAGCGCTGCGGCAGAATTCCTGCCGCAGCCAAGGGGTTAAATTGAGAAACATAATTGGTGCTGAATGAACAATAAGTTCATATGAGTGTTGCTGAGTATATGTGTGAGTGTAAGAAGAAGCCTATGGCAAAAGAAATTATTTGTCATAAACACACCAATTCTATGAAAACCCACTCTGACGACCTTCTTATATTGTTAATCTCATGTTTATTTGGATTTACAGGGATTGCTCTGGAGATAATTATTGTATGAAAGTAAACAACAACAAAAAAAAACACCACTTGTTTTTCAGGCAGTCACTAGATTGGGCACATTAGGCTGAGAACTGCTACATGTCTAACAGAGGAGGGGGCAGGACATGATTTAAGGATGCATAATTATGGGGACCCTGCTAGAATACGTTTCTAAACTGCAATGTACTGATTAGAATACTTGGAACGCTGTCACATGGGTGATATATTTCGCACACCAACTGTAACCATTCAAAAGAAATAGGATTTTTTTCGTTTTCCCATGAATCCAACCTCTGTAAGACTATCCAAGTGCTCAATAAAATTTTAGTCACAGTTTTCAAGTGGCTGATCTCCCTATTCCATGTTCTCCCATGCGATAAAACACAAGACTAAAACCTTAAACCTTCACATTTTGTCTCCAATAATGCAGAGCGGGAACACACATAGGATATGCAAATACATAGCAAAGATCTGTGGGTGAACACCTTGAGATGTGTGTGCACTAAGTGAATTGCAAATAGAGAGCTGACATGAACAAAATTAGAATTTGGGGTAGGGCCTGAGTGTGGCAAAAGCAGATCTGTGGACATCCCATTGTTAATAAGTTGAAAATAGATATGCAGGTGTTGCAGACTTCCCCTTCCTGCATGAGGCCTGAACTGGCACAGGGATTCTGAAAGAGAAGCCACTGTGCAGGCAGGTAACACATATTACACGTAGCTGCGTTGTAGAACCATTTAGGCATTGGGTGTTGGTGGTCATTTCTAACCCATTTGAGAGGTAAACATTAAGGGCCATATGTAGGTAGCCTCACATTTACCGATTCATAAATACCGAATTTTACAGATTCGGTATTTATGAATCGGTAAATGTGATGTAGGTAATGATTCGGTAAAGTTTACCGAATCGGAAAAATTCGGAAATTATGAATCGGTATTTACCGATTCGGTAATGAGGCATACCTTCCCATTGATTCCTATGGGCCTGGAGGCCCATAGGAATCAATGGGAAGGTATGCCTCATTACCGATTCGGTAAATACCGATTCGGTAATGGGGGGAGCATATACAAGGGTGGCAGGGTGTCACATTGACACCCTGTTGCACCCCTGAATCTTGCATGTGTGCACATGTGGCGCACATACATGCCCTAAGGGCATGTATGTCTGCCACATGGCACTCTTAAATCAGCAAAATATTGCTTTTTGCAAGGTATTCGTTATTTATCACCAACCTGTATTTGGTGGTAAATAACGAATTTCTATTACTAATTGTCACTCTTTCAAGTGCTCCCTACATCTGATTTCAGGTATTTAGGCATTTGCTATGTAGGGGGCTGATTTCTGGATTCGGTATTTACCGAATCGGTATTTTACCGATTTCTTAATTTCCGATTCGGTAAATACCGAATCCAGAAATCAGCCCCCTACATAGCAAATGCCTAAATACCGGTCGGTAACGGGATATGTACCAAATTTCGGCCTTTACCGACTGGTATTTGGCTTCCTACATGAGGCCCTAAATAATTTACATTGATTTACACCAGTCCCTTATAGCCATTCAGGGAGAGGAACATAAAGACCTCTTTGGGTGGTATAGCACAGTGCCTGCAGTGCTGGTATGAGCAGTCTCTGAAGTGTTATAGGTGGAAAACACTTAGAGGGCCTGTTTCCATTGGTTGTTTGTGCTTGGCTTGAGGGTCATTTTGCAAGCACACCAGTTAGAGGATTGGTCACATTTTTTATATGTTTCTAATGTTTTCTTCTCACTTGTCCTTTAAAATGCTATATTTGGACACCGTGTTTGCAACAATTTGCAGTAAACATGTGGTGTAAAAGCCACCATTCGAATCCATTTTTTGAAAGTTTTTCTTGCGGGGATATAATCTCACCACACCCTCCTTTTGCAGTTCGGGCTCGCCAGCTTCACTGGCTCGTTATACTAGGATACAATGTTTCGCCTCACCATGTTCAAAATCCACCAGCCGCCCCTGGCAACACCCTACAAGATGTGCAGTCCATCAACTACTACTCCTCAGTTGTATGCTCCATCACTGAGGGTACAACCCATACCCAGATACCATCTAATGGCTGCATGCTGGAATTTGCCAGTGGGATGGAGGCCTACGGGTCTGAGCAAGGCATGGCCAAGAGAGCAATATGAAATATGTAGATGGGTGTCATAACATAATTTGGCACATTCCCATCCAACACAGCTCTGAACAACACCAACTTACAGCACACACATCTACAAGTGACCAACACATGTCAGGCATAAGCAATCCTGTATTTTCATGATGCTGGCAGACTGAAAGGATAGTGGGTAGGCTCAACAATTGATTTGGCACAGACTGAGCAGCCACAACATAGTCTACCATGACATCAAAGTTACCTAGTCGGACAGAGTGATGTCCCGTTACATTGTATGTGACATTCCTACCACCAGTAACCTGTGGCCAGCTCAGTCATATCCCACATGTTACACCCTCATACACCTACACCAACCTCACACTACACCTGGTGGCTTCCCCATAGCTATCTACACGCAATTGTACACAGTTCACATGTTCCAAAAAAACTATCAATGCATTACAGTACATATGCACAACATCCCTCCTCACACACACTTGGGGATCATCTGCCCATCTAACTACAAATTTACACACATCCCATACATGTGTATGCATCAGCATTTTGAGGTGTGTAGGTACCTTACACTACACAATGGAGTCACCTCCTCAGTTCCCAAATAACACAAGCTGACAAAGCCCATTCATGTCAAGTACACCAACAAGTACTCACCTTTCGCTAGGCTCACACTTGCTCGGTGTGAAGGTGCCCTCTCATCTGAGAGTGAATCATTGATGTATGCATTAGCTCACCGTACATGTGCCAACGTTTTCACATTCAACCCTTGACATTACAGACTTATGTTCATCACTCAACCTCATCTGCAACAGTGCTGAATTAGTTGGGGTCAATTGGTTCGGGTGCACCTGCCATGATGAGAAGAACTAAATCAGGTGATGCACACTAATGACTGTGCAACATCATAAATGCACTTACTTGCAAACTTTATTTAGCCTATCTCCAAACACTGTATTGATTGTATGCCTGATCACATATAAATGAAGGTCACTTGAGTCAAAAGGTAGAACTCCTTTTGAATGTGTCAGTGTAACATACCAAGGCGATCACATGTGAATGTGACTAACCGGTCAAGGTTTGTTACCCAATACATTGCAACATGCACTTACTACAGTTATGACAGTAAAAATAAAACTTCTCACACAGTAGGAATTGAGTGACAGATTACCAATACACTCACAGTACGCTATGCACTCACATGGTACGATACATTGCAGTGTAACATTAACCTGAGGTAAACATATGAGACTGATGTCAAGACCAAGGCCACTCGTCTCCCCTCTACCTAGTACCTCGGCACACTCAACCAAAAGAGTGTAAGGCACACACCTTTGCACCATACTGCCCTGCATGTGATCCTAGATGACTAGAGCATGTGAGTGGTCCGGAAGTATTGTGCTCCTGTGGGTGATGCAGTTGTTGCTTCACACTGTATGTGTGATGTGCAGTGCAGGACACATACAAAGTTAGAAAGTATGCAAAGAAACAGAGTCTATCAGTATATTGATTTACACTGTAAGGGTACACTACCTTACGCTAACTGTAAAGGTATACTAAACAGCACAAAGTCTGTGGTGTCAATACACACACATGCACTATAGTATCGTCAAAGCACTTTTTTGGCAAGTAGCACGCTACTCTGCAACCCATAAAGGATTAGTGGTGAATTAGTATAGTGAAATATGAAAGAAATTTGAGTGGTGGTTATAGTAGTCAGTTATTTGGATTCAGAAGGAGAGAGGAGGGAAAAGGGTTTGCATTTATGTAGCACTTGCTACCCCTGATGGGGTGTGAAGTGCTTTTTCGGCGACTAGCACGCTACTCCAGAACCCATAAAGGATTAGTGGTGAATTAATATAGTAAAATATGGAATTAATTTGAGAGGTGGACCTGTCAGTCTGTTATTTGGATTGAAAAGTATAGTGGATGGACCCGAAGAGGGAAGAATTTAGACTTTTTTTGTTTTGGAGGTCAAAGCAGTAGGAGGAGGCTGGGGATGAGTAAAAGGGATGTTGAGGGGAAAGAGTCAGAGGGAAGGGTTTAGAAAGGCTTGTTTTGGGGGATTGGAATAGTTAAAGAGGCAATAGATGATGCAAGGAGGGTTATAGTAGAGCAGAGGCTAGAAAGGGTTATTTTTGGGATCATAGTAGTGGTATGGCGATTGGAATGAATGAGAGAGAGGAGGTAGAGGATATATTGATAAAGGTATGGGGTGAGAAATAGGGTAGTGCATTGGAAAGAGTAGTAGAATGAGGTTTTATATGAGTCAGAGAGTTGAGGTATAGATTTATTGAGAGAGGTGTAGGCTGAGAAATAGGATAGTGCAATGGATATTCTGAATGAGAAGAAAAGTAATAAATATATAGATCCATAAGTACATGGAAGGTATGTAGATGCACAAAGGTAGTAAGTATTTGTAGATTAAAGATGCATTAAATAAACTCCAGCTTTCTAGTGTTACTGTACTTAAAATTAATTGTATTTATTTGTTTGTCTATGTATATAAATTCACTGAAAAAACCATAGGCTTCAGGGGCGTTGTAGTTAGCTGGACTTTTCACTCGTACAAAACCATTGAAATTCCCCCGTTATAGTTAGTTCAGCTAACTATAACTCAGGCGCCCGCAATGCACTGCTGATGACGTCACATATTACATCACTCATGACATGGTCAGTGACATCACTCATCACTGAATTTTTAGTGGACCTAATTGTTTGGATGTGGCAGGTATGATTATGCTGGAAAGTGTGTGACTGAAATTCAGAGTATATAGTTACATGTAGAGACACAAAAAAAGATTTCTCCCAGAGGACGTTACTGCTGTAAAAGTTCTTGTTTGAACCCTAGTCCTTTGGGGTAAACAAGGGTCCCTCTCTTTTTTTATACTATATTCTATATAACACTGTGTTCACCTACCCTTTTCACGGGCATTACATTTTGCGATGGGGGTGGAGGGTCAGGGGGTGTTTCTGCCAAGTGAGCCCGGAGTCACAGTCACAAACGTCCTCTTCTTCCTGAATAAAAGTGAGATTATGCTGCATACTTGTTCATTTTTTAAGTAGTTCGCACAGACACACATTTTAAAAACAATAAAGTTCCTAATACCCACCTTCTCTGAACAGTTAGCTTGCTGCCCCATCCACCTCCTCCCTATCCTCTGTTGTCTGAATCCATGGACTAGCCTCCTCCCTCCTGCCACGCATGGTCTGATGTGCTGTAACTGCCCTCCATTTAGCATGATGTGCCAGTCCACTCCTCCTGCCCTCCATTGCCCAATTCTATGTCTCATCATTGACCACCTGCTTAGCCTCTGTGCTTAGCTTGCTGCCCCTATTCTCCTTCCCTCTGCCCTCCGATGTCTTTGTGCATGCCCCTGCTTCATCCTTTTTGCCCACCATGTTCTATGGACCTGCCACTCCTATCTACTCTGAGTGTTCTGTTGAGCTGCCACTCCCCTCCCACCTGCCTAGCATTGTCATATGACTATAATCTGTCCCTTGGACTTTTCAAACACCAAAACAATTCATTATTGATTGTGCAACATTGGCACTTAAGAAGAATTTTTTTGAATACCAGGGCACCCTATATCTCCAGTCCACAGGCACTTCAATGGGCAGCACTTTTGCGCCGAGTGTGGCTGGGATGTATGTTTACGACTTCGAATGTAAACACATACTGAGTGCGTCTAACCCCTTTTCCTCCTATCTTTCGTTTTGGAAGAGGTATATAGACGACGTGTTTATTATTTGGCAAGGCCCTGAGGACATTCTGTTTGAATTTTTCCTTTGGATCAACACTTGTGATCCTAATCTACTCTTTACGCATTCTTACAGTAAGAATGAGATGGTCTTTCTTGATGTGGTGGTCACAATGACAGATGGGAGACTACTGACGAGAACCCATTACAAGCCCACTGCAAAAAACAATCTTTTGACTTTCTCTAGCTTTCACCCACGACCTCTTAGAGAAAATTTTTACGAATTCGTCGTAATTGTAGCAAGGTGGATGACTATCGAGCACAATCAAAAATGTTGATGCAGAAACTAAGAGAGAGAGGTTACCCTGAAAAGATACTCTCCAATAGTTATAAGAGGGCCAGGAATCAACCTCGAGATGTTCTTTTACAAGATTTACCCAAACAGGCGACTACCATTCCATTGACATGTGTAACCACCTATAATGCTGCATCAAATGCAGTCTCAAAATCCATCAAAAAACACTGGCGGATATTAGAGAGCAACAACATCCAGTGGGAGAGACCCCTTTTCTCATATAAAAAAGCCAGAAGTATAAAAGATTCCTTGGTCCATACTAGACCCAGAATTTTGAGGAATCCTATTGCACCTACAGTTCTTAGTACATGGGGTTTACCACCAGTTTCGGGGCACTTCCCCTGTGGTTCGTGTAGTGTCTGCCACCTGACCTCAGCTACGAAGACACTAAGTTTGGAACATGGGAAGATATGGACACAACGTGAACATACCAATTGTAATACCACTGACGTGGTTTACTTAATCACCTGTCCCTGCAAGCTCAATTATGTGGGAATGACTACTAGGAAGGTCAAACAGCGAATTGGGGAACATCGCAGCAACATCCGCTGTAAGAAAAATACCACTAAACTAACAGAGCATTTTGTACTTCATAACCACACTGTAGATGATCTTCATTGGACCATAATAGAGCAAGTGAAAACGGGGTCTAATTCATCAAAGTTATTGTTCGAAAAAGAACAGCGATGGATTTACCGTATGTCCACACATCTTGCGGGGCTAAACGATAATATCCCCTGGGGATCAGTCATGAGACGCAGTAACTGAATTCGATGATTTCATATAAAGACCTATCCCCCGTCTTAGTTCTGTTGGACAGTCTGTTTTTCATCTATCCAATAAAAAACTCGATTGAAATTTTATTACCCATATTTAAATTTATATAGAATATGGCTGATATATTATCCCCTACACTGTTCACTTCTATTCCCATATGTACAACTAACGTACTTGATTTAGTGGTTACATTACCATTTGGGCATTTCAACTACCATTTGGATCCAATATATGAATTAATTAATTGTGTAATTAATAATAGACACTTATATCATTTGGATCTATAATTTCCATACACCATCTACATTTGTTCCGACTTTGGGATTTGTCTGTGCTTGGGTCGCGATTATAATCAGGTTTTGTGCCATTCCATGATGGCACCCGGAGGTGTTTACATTCTAGCCCTCTGACTGCTGAAACGACGTTGTCCGTCTTCCATGCGTTTGACGACGTCATTCACGCTGGTCATGTGACATACTGACCGGTTTGAGGAAGTCAAATGTCAGCGTTTCGGCGTGGTTTAGTGATATTTAAACTCGGACTCCCCATTATTCGGTGACTCCAGGCTCGGTGGTAATACGCAGGTTGAGCTGCCAGGCAGAGGACTTGGACGAAGTGAGTACTATTTTCTCACTTTTAAAACAGCAAAATTTGTCGGTTCTAGATGTTACAGGGTTAGTAATGTTACGTGTTTTCCCTGTTTCTTTCTTTCCCGACTTTAGCTGTTCTGTAGTCCCGCCACCCACCTTCTTGCCTAAGGAGCTAAGTTTTGAATTTTCAAACGTAAGCCTCATTCTCCATTTTTATTCTTTGTGCCAGAGTCTAAGTATTTTCATTTCTACCGTAATGTGCATTACGAGGTCTATCTCATCTGTCAATTGGCGAAAAAGGAGAGACTGACTCATTTTATGCAATAAGAATCGAAATGTCTTCTTACAAAAGGTTTTGAATTCTTTGTACGATTCTATAAACACGATCTTGAATTCTATTAAGATTTTGCAAGCACTGATGACGTAGGGATGTTGTCAATGTACAGATCTTACTCTCTATGGTTAAGATACCAGTTGTTCATGTGCTACTGAGTGTTCATTCAGAATATACTTAAGCGGATATAAAATGTAACGCTTTAGTAATGTAAAATATAGAAATATCCTGGATAATATTCTGTTTTTTCTAGATACCCTGAGGCCTTTGCAGACTTTTTGAGGGCCCGTGTAAAACCGTGAGTGTATCCGGTTCTTTGAACCTTAGGTTAGGGTAAGCCTTAGAGTGCTTATACCGCCAAGGTGTCATTGTGTACTGTCTATTAGGTCCTGAAGAAAGCTTTGTGACTAACAATAACAAGCTGAAACATGTCGACCAACTGCTTTTACACTTAAAAAGGATGTATCTGATCAATAATTATCAGCATTCGTCATCCCACACTGTTTTTAACCAATGCCTGACTCGTCATTATTAAAATTAATCTTTGGCGATTTGTTGGCCATTTTTTAAATTTTGCACTTTTCCCTTTCACATATCACACACAAGAATTCTGTCTGTTTGATATCTGCGCTCCGCTGTAATCAAAGCGTTGAAGCACACCAGAGGTGCATTCGGCACCCCTGGTGGAACCCTATGATGAAGCATGTCACCGACTAGGTCAGTGAGTGAGGGTTCTATGCAAATATCTGACTGATTTTTCGGTAGCACTTCATTAATTTGTATAGGCATATATGTATATGTGTATATAGAGCTTGTGTCTGTATGTGTATACATATAGATTATTTTACCACTGGTAATTTTCGTACACACTCTTTTGTTGTTTAAAGTATAATCTGTCCCTGCCACCTCCTCCCTGCCTGTCCACATGCCATGCCCCTCCTGTCCACCATGGTCCATTTTACTGCCACACCCTTCTACCCGCCCTGGTCTGTTGTGCTGCAACTGCTCCTCCTGCCTGCCCCACGCGGTCTGTTGTGAGGCCCCTTCCCCTGAACTCTCTTGTCTGTGCCCAGGTCCTGACCCTCCTTTCTATCCTCCATGGTCCTTTGTGCATGCGCCTGCACCCTCCATCTTGCCCATCATAGCCATTGTGCTGCCACTAACCCTCCCGCTTGCCATGCATGGTCTTCTGTGCTTCCATGGCCCCTCCCACCTTCCCTGTGTTATCAGCTAGCTGCCCCTGACGCCCTCCCACCTTCCCTCCATGGTCTGTGTGCATGTCATCATAGTCTCCCTGTTGCTCTCCATGGTGTGTCTTGTTTCTAGTACCCATCCTGCCTGACCTCCATGGTCATCTTGCTGCTCCTGCCCTGCCCCCTTGCCCCCAGCCCTCTGTTTCCATGTGCAGACCCCTGTTCCCTCCCTCCTGGCTTGTCTGTTCCATTGTAATGCCCCTGATCCGTCCCTCCTGCCCTTTATGGTCTGTTATGCTGCAGCTTTCTCTCCTGTCTGTCCATTATGGTCAGCTAGCTACCATTGCCTCTTTCCCCTCTGTTCTCTGTTGTCCATGTGCATGGTCCTGTCCCCTCCCTATTGATTTCTATTGATTGTTGTGCTGCACTCCCGTCCCACATGCGCTGTGTGGTGTATTGTGCTGCTGCAAACCCTGATGCCTGCCCTGTAGGGTCAGTTTGGTGCACCTCTCCATGTCCCTCCTGTCCTCTGTTATCCGAGTCCATGTCCCTACCCCAATTCCTCCTGCCTTCCATGATCCAATGTACCATACTTGCGAACATTTTGAACTTGGTAAGAGGGAGATTTTGAAAAAAACTGGGGTATTGATTTTCCACTTTGAGTTACATTGAAAAAGAGGAGATTCTAGACAGGAGACAGATCAAATAAAGCCCATTTGAGCTTAGAAACATTGAACGTTTCCTGGCTGAATCAGGTCTGTTGGCATGTATGGTTGTACTACCACTGCCTCTTCCTTCTGCCCACAATGGTCTATTATATTGTCACAGCCTCTCTTGCCAGTCCTGTATTGTTGGTTTGTTGCCCTTGCCCCCCTTTCCACTGCCCTCCATAGTCTGTTGTGCTGCCACTGCCCTTCCTGCCTGCCCAGTGTGGTCAAATTGTTGCCTCTGTACCCTCCTACCTGCCTTCAATTTTCAGAGTCAGTGCCCCTGGCCTCTGCCTCTCAACAGTATCCTAATGAACAACTATATTGCTAACATTCTATATTTATTACATAAGTGTGGAACGCCTGACGTCATCTTGATGTAATCAAAACTGTTATACCTAGAGCATTTCCTTTAGAAATTACATATATGAGAGGGTCTTATTTGCATAAAAATTATGGTTAATGCTCTAAAAATCTAAAATGAGGACATATTTTCTGAGTTTTCAAATAGCACTTTTAAATTATTTGTTATCTTTCTGTTTTTTTATCCAGTTGACCACTTGATTAAATGTTGCATTTAGGGGAGACGATGTGGTGTTACTTCCAGAGCTGCAGACTTTGCAAATTGGGAACCAGGGTGGAGTTTCTGCTTCAGCTCAACATTCTGTGATTCTGGTCAAATCACTTAATCTCCCCATGTCTACAACCAAAATGAATTTGATCTTGTGTGATGTAACCAATGCTCATGTAAAGCACTCCAATACCTGACAAGTCTGCACTATATAAAACTGTAAAAATACTAAAAATAAGTGTTTTGCACACTTCTGTCATTGGGCTACATGTGGGCTACATCTGGGTGATATTTGTGCTGCATTTGGGCTCTTTTGTCTCTGGTGGCCATCTTGGGAGATTTATTTGTTATGAAGTTTCCTAATTTTCTCATTTACTGCAGTCTCCTCATAGGAAATGCTTTCAGTTTTTTACTTTGATTCCATCAAGAAGGTATTCAGATATGTCACACATTTGCCATAAATTCTGAATGTTAGCACTTTAGTTGCTCATTAGATCACTGTAGTAAAGCTACTGCTCACCACGGAAGTCTGCTGCTGGTATTAAAAGTGCATGTTTCAGGCTGCAGGTCAGAATTTTTTTATGAAATAGAAGAGGATTTGAGAAGTCACTCAAAATGTGCCCTAATCTTTCTTTCTTCAGCACTAATCATAATTTCTATGGCAAAATGAACCCCCTCATTGTGTTCCTTTTTAAATTAAATGTTTTAAGTGTTACCAGTTTATTCCAATCAAGATGGCTTCAGGTGTGCCAGAACTTTTGTCATAAGTAAGACAGTAAGCGCTCTAGTTGTTCTTAAGAACACTCTGGGACATTCTATCATTGGGCTATACTTGGGCTACATCTGGGTGATATTTGTGCTATATTTGGGCTCTTTTGTCTCTGGTGGCCATCTTGGCAGACTTATTTGTTATGAAGTTTCCTAATTTCATCATTTACTGCAGTCTCCTCAGTAGGAAATACTTTCAGTTTTTTACTTTGGTTCCATCAAGAAGGCATTCAGATATGTCACACATTTGCCATAAATTCTGAATGTTAGCACTCTAGTTGCTCATTAGATCACTGTAGTAAAACTACTGCTCACCAGGGAAGTCTGCTGCTTGTATTCAAAGTGCATGTTTCAGTCTGCATGTCAGAATTTTTTTATGAAATAAAAGAGGATTTGAGAAGTCAAAATGTGCCCTAATTTTTCTTTCTGCAGCACTAATCATAATTTCTAAAAAAAAACTCATTTTGTTCCTTTGCAAATTAAATGTTTTAAGAGTTACCACTTTATTCCAATCAAGATGGCTTCAGGTGTGTAATACGTTTGTCATAAGTAGGATTGTTAGCGCTCTAGTTGTTCTTTAGAACACTCTGGGAAGCTGCAGTAGAACACAAAGGAATGAACTGCCAGTCTCTGTCCTTGTTGGATGTACATGTTTAACTGAGAATGTCAGACTTCATTCTCACATGACTGAGAAAGATAATGTGAATTTACAGAAAATATGCTCTCAGTTTAGCTTATAGATTAACTTCCAAACCTCTGTGGGAAAAGCATGGGAAAATAGTTCTCTCTGAAACATGATTCATGATATCCCAGCAGAAGGCTTTTTCACATGGTAAAATCACCTTAGAACATACCACAATTCCTAAAATGAGTATGGTACCATCAACAAATGATTTATAATGTAACTAAAGTCTTAAAACCTTCTATTAAATGCAATGCTTTTTAATGAGGTGCTATCATGTATATTGGTCCCAAGATGGCAGCCAACACTTCTTGGATGAAGTGCTGACAGCCAATCAGATCTCACGATGAGATGTGTGGTTCTGCTCCGCCCAGATGTATATGTGATTTTGATTTTCTCAGGAACTACTGAACGGATTTACACCATTTAAGCAAAAGGCATGACTCTGAACCAAGGTCTACCTTTCTGCCAAATTTGGTGTAATTCCGTTCAGCAGTTCGGGCTGTAGCTGTGGCTAAAGGTCCTATGGGAAATTGCATGGGGAAATCATGTTTTGGGACCCCCTTTTTTCTCAGCTCCCGGTACATGAATCATCCCATGACTTTCAGGATTGGAGCGGACCGGAGCTGGCCAAAAGATTTTAAAATTTCGCGAAGTTCCTTCAACGGGCGCCAAAGTTATTCCAAATAGAATGTTGCGGATTTCCTATGGAAAATAGGTCCTAACTATAACTACCTACTGGCGACCGCCAGTAGGTAATATGTATATATATATTTTTATATATGTATATATTATTTGGGGAGCATGTCCCGCTCGCCTCCTGTTCTCAGCACATGGAAATTTCCTGCGTATACTTACATGGAGGTGAGAAAGGGAGACAGGAGGAGAAGTGTCTCCTCTTACCATTTCCTTGAGACTCGAGCTGTTCGTGGCAATTTTGGCAGCATTTACTTTGAGCACAACAACAATTACGAAAGGAAGTCTCCTGGTAACTCGTGACTATTGCTAATTTTTAAATGTGCATCTGACAATATTTTCATGTGATGTTTACAAAAACGCTATTGAGCACGATATAATTAACATTACATGACAGGAAATGTACTGACACTTCAGATGCACTATGGGACATTGATCCTTGTACTAAAGTCACGTGATGAACTGGGACTCAAGACCCTTCTCACTGTTTATATAAATTGGCTCACCTGTGATCAAGGCTGATTGGACAGCCGAAACGCGTAAGGAAAGAGTGATAATGCTGCCTCCCAGAGTGATATTAAAACGCTGGTGTTGCAAGGATGTGGGCTTCGATACTCTTTCTTGTGTTGTATGTTAATGTGACAGGGTGCTCCATGCCTGTCCTGAACGAAGCCGCCCTGCAGGGATGGGGGCTCCTAGCAAAGTGGAGAAATGCTTTTGGAACTTATTTGGGGAGCATGTCCCGCTCGCCTCCTGTTTTCAGCACATGGAAATTTCCTGTGTATACTTACATGGAGGTGAGAAAGGGAGACAGGAGGAGAAGTGTCTCCTCTTACCATTTCCTTGAGACTCGAGCTGTTCGTGGCAATTTTGGCAGCATTTACTTTGAGCACAACAACAATTACGAAAGGAAGTCTCCTGGTAACTCGTGACTATTGCTAATTTTTAAATGTGCTTCTGACAATATTTTCATGTGCTGTTTACAAAAACGCTATTGAGCACGATATAATTAACATTACATCACAGGAAATGTACTGACACTTCAGATGCACTATGGGACATTGATGCTTGTACTAAAGTCACGTGATGAACTGGGACTCAAGACCCTTCTCACTGTTTATATAAATTGGCTCACCTGTGATCAAGGCTGATTGGACAGCCGAAACGCGTAAGGAAAGAGTGATAATGCTGCCTCCCAGAGTGATATTAAAACGCTGGTGTTGTAAGGATGTGGGCTTCGATACTCTTTCTTGTGTTGGATATGTATATATATATATATATAAATATATATATATATTCAATGAAAAAACCATAGGTTTCACACACGTTATAGTTAGGAATTAGCATTTAAAAAACCTTAGAAATTCAATGAAAAAACCAAAGGTTTCACACACGTTATAGTTAGCTGGACATTTTACTCGTAAAAAACCATTGAAATTCCCCCGTTATAGTTAGTTAAGCTAACTATAACTCGCGCGCCCGCAATGCACTGCTGATGACGTCACATATTACATCACTCATGACATGGTCAGTGACATCACTCATGACATCACTGATGACATCTCAAATGACATCACTGATGACATCACTGATGACATCATCCAGTGAATGTGTGTTTTTCTGAAAATTAAATATGTTTTATATATGTATATCTCAAGGTCGATGGAAGAATAAATGGGTATATAAGTGTCTAAATGGATGATTTGTTTTTGAAAAATTGATTGTGTAACTGACTGATTAGGTGTATCATAGTGAATACATTGCTTAGTGAGTAATGTTTAAATATGTATATATCTGTATCAGGGTATTACGTAGTGCATAGGTGCATGAATGAGTGACTTACTGTTTGTATGTGTTGAAGATAGTATGTGTGCAGGACTGCATGGGTGGATGAGTGTGTGTATGGGTGTGTTAGTGAGTGAATGACTGTCTCTACAGTGTTTTTATGAGTAACTACATATGTTTTAAACTAGTATATGTGACTATTGGTGTATATAAGTGAGTATATGTGAGAGTGAGAGATTGAAAGAGTTCCTGTATGAATAAGTATGTGTTTCTATAAGTGATTGTTTAAAAGACTAAGGGCCTCATGTAGGTAGCGAAATACCGGTCGGTAACGGCCGATTTTCGGTAAATATGCCGTTACCGACCGGTATTCAGACAAGTGAGATGTAGGAGTCCAAAAACCACTTTTCGGTAAATATGAGGCGGTAAATACCGATTCATAGTTACCGAATTCTAAAATAACGATTCATATTTACCGAATACATAATTAACGAATCGGTAAATATGAAGTGGTAAATATGAAGTGGTAAAAATTTAAAATGACATGTAGGAGCAGTCGGTAATTAAGAAATCCAGGAAAATCGGTAAATAAGAGTCGGTAATTAACACGGATTGAAAGCAGGTGGTAACCATCAACAATGCACATAAGCAATCCCAAAATGCAACAGCGTGGACAACATGGCCGCCATGTACGTCATTGCAAGGCGCCTACGTCTACAGGCAGCAGGACTGAGGGTGTGGCGACGGGAGGAACAAATCTACAGACAGCGCATCACACTATTACAGCTGACTGATGCAGAGATACATGAGAGGTACAGGCTACACCCCAAAACCATCATGGACCTGATAAGGGACCTGCACCCACTCCTGGACCAGCCAACAAGAAGGGCGCACGCCATACCACCACATGTGCAGGTGCTCTGCAGCCTACATCTACTGGCATCCGGCAGTTATCAGGTGGTGATAGCTGCGGTGGGTGGTTTATCCCAGAGTTGCCTGTCCCGTTTCTTCAGGAAGTTCCTGGATGCCATGATGCAGAGAATGCACCACTACATAAGCTTCCCAAACACACAGGCTGCACTGCAGAAAACAAAAACAGACTTTTATCACATGGCACAGTTCCCCCATGTCATCGGCTGTATTGATGGTACACACATCCCAATCTGTCCACCAGCTGATACAGAGCACATCTACAGGAACAGGAAGTCCACCCACTCCATCAATGTGCAGGTGATCTGTGATGCAGGGAACATCATCACAGATATTGTTGCAAAGTTTCCTGGGAGCACCCACGACTCGTACATCTTCCAGAATAGTGGGATCTACACACGACTGCGTGCCGGCGAATTCGGAGAGGGATACCTGCTGGGTAAGTAACAGTGACGCCCCTTGAAACCTGCAAATCAGAGTGTATAGAGGCATGTAACTGATGGTTCCCTGTTACTCATCCAGGCGACAGTGCATATGCATGCCGTTCATTCATCCTCACTCCCTACCTACACCCAGCAACCCAGAGTGAGAGACGATACAACGTGGCCCACAAAACAACACGCAATGTGGTGGAGCGCACGTTTGGACTACTGAAGAGCAGGTTCCGCTGCCTCCACAAGAGCGGAGGCGCACGCCAGTACAAACCCATCACCTGCTGCAAGATTATTGCCACTTGTGCAATGCTGCACAACCTTGCCACGAAAAAAGGTACAGATGTGGAACTAACATATTTTGAGGACAACGAGGATGAGTCAGGCCAGCCAGAGGGCAGCGCAGCTAGAGTGCCAACTGCAATCGATGGGAGAGAGAGACGGGCAGAGATCACATGCAACTATTTCTGAGTAAGTGAGGGGACACAGCGAGTTGTGAGAAGTCATGACGTAGTTTAATGTGGCACCACGCCATGAACACATGAACAGGCCAATCTGGCAATATACCATCTATACAAGGAGTATGTCCAGGGTTACGTCACCCAATGGGAAGTGGCTAAGCAGGGCCACATCAATGTTTACGCATACGCGCTGCAGTGGTGGATTGCACGGCCTGTGCATCCTCACTAGAGCCAACCCCAAGCCGCCTGCTGCTCCTGCGTGCTTCGGGGACGGGGGGTGTGATGCTGCTGCTGGTGTTGATGCTCTCCGCAGCATCCCCTGCAGCAGTTGTCGACGCCTGACTAGTCAATAGCACCCCTAGTGCACTTGTCACCTGCACCATCCCCCGAGACAGGTCGCTGCAGCACTGTGTTAGGCCCTCCTGCATCGTCACAGAGCGCCGGCAAAGTAGGGAAGTCGCAGTTGCCAGACGGTTGAGTGCCCTGCTGGTAGTGTCCCTTCTCTGGCGTTCCCGGCGCCGTGCTTCGATGTCAGCATCTAATTTGCTGCACAACTGCTGGATTGACTGGGACATGTCCCGAATGCCCGCAGCCATGCCGCCAATGTTTGTGTCCATGTTGACTAAGCTTGTCTTCATCACCCGCATGTGCCTCTGGACTGACATAACTGCCTTTGATTGCAGGCGCTGTTGCTTCAACATTTGGCCCTCGAGCCCCAAGAAGACACCATGGCCGTCAGTGGGTGCTGGTGGACTCTGGACATGCGACCCGCGGCGCCCTCTTGCTCCCGTCTGTGCTGCCTGTGAGGTGTGGGGCACAGTGGGATGGCTCCCTTCCTGGGGCCCGGTGCGGTCTTCTGGGCCCATGCTGTCGTCTGACGAGGTGTCGAAGGCTCGTAGCCTGGCTGCTGGACGCCTCCTCATTCTCACACCTGCAAGCGGAGATGTGGCCGGTGATTCGAACATGAGTGGCGATGCTGGCTCTGGTTGTGGTGATGCTGGCTCTCGGTGAGGTGATGCTGGCTCTGTGTGCGGCGAGGCTGGCTGTGTTGGTGGTGCGGCTGCCAGTGGGCCTGCTCCCTGGTCTGAACTCGTGCTGGCTAGAGGTGATTTTTGTGGCCGGTGTGCCGTCTCCCCTGCAGCATGCCCTGTACTGCATGATGTCACATCTGTGGACAGAAAAACAACATTGGCTCAGTGTCCCCGAAGGGCTGCATTGCAAGCGTCACAATAAATCATTTCACATTCCAATCTGTCCTCTGTCTCCTTGTGCCTCGAGTGCGTGACATGCCTTGTTGCCCTGTAACATTTACGTCATGGTTAGTGTTGCCCTGACTACATCTCCCGGAATGCATTGCCTGTCTGCACTGACACGTGTGGACTGCAGTGTGATTCTCGTTTCACAATGGGGGATGTGGGATAGGGGTAGGGGAGGCTACATTGCTGTGCTTTCGTCTTACCTTGGTGTGTTGCGGCTCTGGCAGAGCTGTCGGCGTCCCCAAGACCCACGACGCTCTCTTGCTCGATTGTGGCCGCCACCAGCTCCTCCAGTTCGGTGAGGGCAGGTGCCCTGTTGGTTCCACCTCCGGTCTGGCTGGCCTCCTTCTGGATGTCGCCCATCTTCCTCTTGGTCACAATCCTCAGGTCATACCAGCGCTTTTTGAGGACCTCAATGTCCCTGTGGGTCACTCCCACAGCATTGACCTGCGCCTGGATGGCCAGCCATATGTTGCGCTTTTCGGCCTCAGGCACTTGCAGGGATTGCCTCCCAAACAGCTTCTGGTGCTGCTTCACCACCTCCTCCACCAGCACCTGGAGTTCCTTGGGGCTGAATTTGAGCTTCCTCCTCCTTTCCCCTCCGTCTTTCTGTGTTCTCTGGCTGGACATGCTGTTCGTTTCCCGCTCGCACATGCAACTGCTCCCTGCCTCTCCTCTGCACTCCAAGCCTCTCCAGGGTCGGCTAATTATGTACACCTGCCTGGGTGTGGCCACTTCGGCTAATTGTGTACACCTGCCTGGGTGTGGGCAGTTCCTGGTTGGGTGGGCTGTCGTTGCACAGGATTAGCTGTTTCGTCAAGTCATGTGATGTTATTTACCGAATCCGTACATACCGATTCGGTATTTTCCGATTCGGTAGATACCACCTCGGTATTTTCCGAATCGGTAGATACCACCTCGGTATTTTCCGATTCGGTAATTATCACCTCGGTATTTACCGAATCGGTGATTTCCGATTCGTATTTACCGAATGTTACCGAATCGGTAACTGTTACCGAATTTTTACCTACATATAACTTACCGATTCTAATTTACCGATTCGGTACGGCTCGGTATTTAAGAACCGGTAAAATTTATTTACCTACATGAGGCCCAAAGTATGTGTAAGTTTTTGTAGAAGTAAGTGTGGTGGTGTGTGTATAACTGTATATGCAAGTAAATGGATGTTTGATTCTTTATTAGCATGAGTGACTATGTGTGTGAGTAACTCTACGGATGAGTGGCATTGTGTAACAGGATGTATAGGTGTATGAGTACATATGATGAGTGAGTACATGTATGAGTGACTGTATAGGACTGTTGGTGAATGAGTGGATGTGTATGTGGATCTTAGAATTACTGAAGAGGTTGTTGTAACTGGTATTGGTATGTCCATTGTTTTGAAAAGTTTAGTCTCTATTTATGAATGTGTGTATCAAAGGTTATATTAGGGTGAGAGGAGGTCTGCCACTCTATCACAAGGATGATGTCATTAGTGATGTCATCAGTGATGTCATTTGAGATGTCATCAGTGATGTCATGAGTGATGTCACTGACCATGTCATGAGTGATGTAATATGTGACGTCATCAGCAGTGCATTGCGGGCGCGCGAGTTATAGTTAGCTTAACTAACTATAACGGGGGAATTTCAATGGTTTTTTACGAGTAAAATGTCCAGCTAACTATAACGTGTGTGAAACCTTTGGTTTTTTCATTGAATTTCTAAGGTTTTTTAAATGATAATTCCTAACTATAACGTGTGTGAAACCTATGGTTTTTTCATTGAATTAGCAAGGTTTTTTAAATGCAAATTCCTAACTATAACGTGTGTGAAACCTATGGTTTTTTCAGTGAATTTGTACGGTTTTTTAAATGCTAAGTTATGTATTTTTTTCTATTTTTTTTACATATTTTTTTTTAAATTTTCTATACTTTTTTTAAGACTGTGGTTAAATTTTTAAAATTCTATAATATGTTTTTTTAAAAATATTTTATAATACAAAAAGGTAAAATTTATTAGCAATACATTTTTTCCTTTTTTTTTTTTTTTTTTTAGTACGCGTACCGTAAGCTTACGGTAAGCGTACGGTTTACGCAACGCCCGTAAATTTTCTACGCTGTTTGCGTATAGTTACGCAATTTGCGTAGCCGCGCGTACTCCGCGTGGGACGCGTACGCGTGTACGCTACACGCGCACGTTACGCGGAAGTGTCGGGTAGTGACTGTTATGCGCATGCGCGCAAGCGCGTGTCTTTTTTACGCGCATGCGCACTTTTGCCGTAAGCGTACCGTAAGCGTACCGTAAGCGTACGGTAGGTCATGTGATCATGAAACACAACTTTTGATTGGTTGAAACTACTTTCAGTTCTAGAACTCTCCTACACCACACCCATTCCCCTCATTTCTGCTTGTGATCCCTTAGGAGAAGGAGCTGGGTTGTCTTTGTGATACGATGGCAGACCAGCAGAGCTCTTCTGAGAGTGAGGCTAGCACTAGCAGCACTACCTTGAGGCAGAGAGCGAGGAAACAAAAGACCTCTTATGTATGGGATTATTTTACTTTTCCTGAAGGCCAGAAAAAGGTAAATGCACCCTTAGTAACTTGCAAGCTGTGTAAGCGTGTACTTTCAAGAGGTAATCCTGACAGGAAGTATTCCTTTGGGAATCATACCATGAAGAGACACCTCAAGGATGTACACAGAAGGACACATGCTCGACTTTTTGGAGGTAACCCTTCAGAAAGTCAACCAAGCACATCCACAGCAGCTCAGCCTGGACCATCATCTGCAGGGCTGACTCCTTCTTCTGCAGGTCAGGTGAGCCCTTCATCTGTGGGGGGAGCATCTCCTTTTGCTGGCCCTCTGGAAATTAACCCTCGATTTCTGAGGGTTGATATTCGATGTGCCTCTTGTCATGATCTAATTTGTCATAGGGAGACCAGTGTTTCCCTAGTGGACCTCAAAATAGATCAGCACACTTGTCACAGAGACTAATTTTCCCATTCTTTCTTTCCTCTCTCCCTGCATGAACACAACGGCTCTTTTAAGAGCCAACCTTATCTTTCATCTTTTTTTTATAGATATTTTTAAAAACGTTTTTTTAATTTTTTTTACCGTACGCGTACGGTGCGCGTAATTTGTTTTTTTTTTTTTTTAAAAAAAACACTAAAAATCAATAATCACATTACAAGGACTTTGAAACACTACAATTATTATTATTGACTTACCATACCCACTCAAAAAAATATTTATTCATTTGTTTTTTAAAATAAAAATTCCTTTAAAAATGGGTCTAGTTTTCGAAAATTTTCTATATCAATCTGAAAGAAAAAAGTATTAATATTTTTTAAACATTTTAAAATACAGTACTCGTATTTACATATTTTAAAAAAAATATTTTTGCCTTATTTTTGCTGTTTTCAGAATATATTGCATTTCACTTTAAATTGTGAAAGCAATTGCATTCATCATTTAACAGCGGTCAAAAAAAAAATAACAATCTCAAAGATTGTATTAAAAAAGCCCAGAATCTCTTCTCACTTAAACTTAACATTACAGAAATGCATAATATTCTAAAAAAATATCATCAAAAAACAATACTTATTTCTTTAAAATACCGTCTGATATTTTTGTTTCAGAAGTATAATCACAATATTATATCTCAAATAACTCCACAATACATCTGATTCCATTTCCTTTAGGCAAAATAGTAATTTTAAAAATTTTTGGGGATTAAATTTCCAACGGTAATCCAATAAAATTCTAAAGTTTAATTTGTCCAGATCTCACCGATTCTCTGTAACATTTTGGTTCAAGAATTTTTTTTTAATAATTTAATAAGTCCACAATAGAATTGGTTACTTTTCCGCATGGCCAAATAGTAATTTTTAAAATCATTTTTGAAAAAATTTCCAATGGCACTCCAATAACATTCCAAAATTTAAATTGTGCAGATGTTACCGATTATCTCTAAATTATTGGTTTTTGAAAGTTTCATTAAAAATTAAAAAAGTCAACATTACAATTGGTTATCTTTCCATTAGGCCAAATGATAATTTAAAAAATCTTTTATTTAGAAATTTCCAATGGTAATCCAGTAAAATGGTAAAATTATTTTGTCCAGATCTTGCCAAGTTTCTCTAAAATTTAGGTTTCAGGAAGATTAGATAGGAATTTGCTAAATCAAAAGGCAAACGTTGTTTGAAAATCAATTGGGAATCATTACACAGTGTCCAGCCTTTTTCACATTTAAGATAAACTGTGTAATGTCCAGAAGTAACAGTAGGTCCATCATGGAAAATTATTGCAACAGTTACAAAAGTTTTTCCTGAAATTGATAATTGCTGTCCTGTAAACTTCTTTATTAAAGTATCCAATTTTGAACCATCAGCTCTACATCGTTGCATCATTAAAATTACATACTTTCCGTATTCGTTTAAAATTAATGTTGAAAACATGTCAGATTTCCACTCACCGCATTTCATGCTATGATTAGCATCTTTAACTAATTTTGCAAAAGTGACTGTTTTACTGTCTGGCAATGTCAAATAAATAAACCTTTCATTATCAACATTAGAGCCACATATATTATAACAGTTTTCACAACTATGTTCCCATTTATAAGAGAGACCAAATACATTTTCAATGGGAACCCCTTCTTCTTCCAGTACCTGAAGAAAATACATCAAGAATTCCTGTGCATCTTGCTGTACATTTTGAGAAAACTGTGTTCGTCCTGAACATATATCTAAAAGTTTTCTAATTTCAGTAGCACTTTCTATTTGAGTTTTATCTTTACTCAGCTTTTGACTCAGCTCAGAACAGAATCTTTTTCCCTGATTTACTATTATCTGCTCTTGCAAACTTTCCAGATAAAATGCAACATTCAGCACTACATTTGCGTAGCAGTTGACACCAGAGCTATTTTCAAAATGACATCCTACAACCTGTTCTTCATTTTCCTTTTTCTTTTTGCTTGCAATTACTTCACTCCTCTTTTTTTTCCTCTTCTCTACATCTTCATTACAGATATTCTCATTTTTTCTTTTACGAGAAACTACACGTTTCTCCAACACAGGATACTGACCTAAATGAGGAGCATAGCTTCTTCTTAATCTATTATACTCCTTTACACAGTTTGTATCAGCACTAACTTTTGAATCATCAAAGTCTATCATGAATAAACCCGATAATGTTTTCACTCGTGACAAAGCAACATATGCCATACCTTCTTTGAATACAGTTGAACCAATGTTCACAAATGCACAATCTACAGTCAATCCTTGAGACTTGTGAATAGTTACAGCATATGCTAGAGAAAACGGAAACTGCTTCCTACGTACATATAAGTCTTTCACAAGCATGAAACGAACTGTACAACGACAAATATCTTTAACTTCTTCTATCTGATCAAATTTTATTTTTAAACATTCAATTCCATCTTTTTTCTGATAATTAATAAAACCCACAACTCTTCCCATAGCTCCATTAACTAAACCTTTTTCAACATCCAAATTTCTTCTTAAAAATACTCTACAGTTCATGCAAACATATAGATTTTTTTCTAATCCAGCTGTTTTGGAGATGTTCTTCTCTAGTGAGTCCAATTTATTTTTCAGTTTGCCTGTTACTGTGACAGTAATTCTTCCATCCTCAATTTTGTCCACTGCTTCCAATTTCCTGATCTCTTCCTTTTCCAATTTCAAAAGCTCCTCATTAAATATTGAGCATTCACGTAGAGTTGGCATTAAGCAGATGACACTTTTGTTTTCTGCAATGTTCTTGTATATCTTCTCTGCAACTATTTCTTCCTTTGGAAATAAATTATGTAGCAGCCGACTCTGTAATGCTTTTTTGCCAACTTCTGTGAGTAGTCCAATTCTGATATCTTTCAGAATACTTCCATATTCTTCATCGCTTGCTTGCCTCATATTAGTAGTAAGTTCCTTGTACTCAAAGAAGGACCAAATATTTGTATTTCCGATGCTTCCCAATGACTTCTTCGTGTCTTCATGTGTGACAGTACTAAACACTGGTTGTCCTTTAACTGGAGTAAGTTGCAAAAGATCTCCAAAAACTATGACGTGTTTTCCACCAAATAACATGTCATAGTCTGTCTTCAAAATTTGCTGCATTCTTAAATGCACAAAGGCAAGCATTAAGTTTGATACCATGCTCACCTCATCAATAATGAGAACTTGCATCTTCTTCAATACTCTTGAAACTTCCAAGGATGCTTCTCCAGTTAGCTTGTTGTATTGTATTTTGTTCTCATGCTCCACTGGTAACATTAGCAAACGATGTAAAGTGATTCCTTTTATGTTATATGCTGCTAACCCAGTTGGAGCAGTAACCACACAAGACAAAGTAGAATCTGTTTTTTGCTGTAGGTAGCTTCTGATGACTTTTATAAGGAAACTTTTTCCAGTTCCAGCTTGTCCGCTTACATACATCCTGATTGGATGAAATGATGTGCATGAGCACTCTTTTTTTTCATGTAGAAATCCGTGTTCAATTTTGCTTCTGATCTCTTCATAAATTTGTTGCTGCTCTTGATTCAGTTGTCTTTCCAAATTTTCTAAGTCTATAAATTCTTCTTGAGCTTGATTCATAGCCGTTTCCACTTCATTCATGGCTATTGATGCTTCATTTTCAACGATTGGTTGTCCTAGGGGATCGTGACTGAGTGTTCCTGAACTTTGGCTGTCCTGAGAACTGTCTCTAGCTATTTCTGCTGCAATTGTAGTTTCCTGTTCAATTTCTTCATTTAACATTTGCAGATAACTTGAGAATGTACTGCATTGTATGCTGTCTTTGCAAGCATTAAAAGAATCTTCATAGCTTTGAAATTCTCCCAGTAGTTCATCCTCTGTACGCCATGGTTTAAACAACTGTAAAAGAGCCAAGTAGTAAAATTCCTTCTTGTCAGTAGTGTCGCAACTCAGCTTCCTGTGATTTATCAAACTTCCTTTTGTTTGCTTCACCAAACATCCTTCCTCACCAACGACTTTATATTTTCCATTGTTGATGTCTTCTGCGGCTTTCCGTGAATAAATGTAGTTCTGCAGCACTTCATAGAGACACATGTTCTCCAGATGTTGACTTCTCTTGGGATAATATGTGTCCAACATGTTTGATTTCAAAATATCTGTACTTTCTGGGTCATTCTCGGCCAAATATTCAATTTCTCCAACAGATTTCAGTACCCGATTTCTCATTGCTGCAAGGCCTAAACTTGCCCAAATTATTCTTCTTGACTTCGAGTAGAGACTTGCAGAAGATAATCTATCTGAACATTCGTAGGATCCAATTTCTCGATGCGATAACATCTTCAAACTGAAACTGTACAGCTTCTTACTGACAGTCTTCTCGTGAGAAATCTCTTCCCACATTTCCTTCAATTCTGTTTTTTCTGATTTCGTAATGTAAGACGTTACATATCGAGCAACAGCAATGGAATTGTCAGCTACATACTGTATATCCATGTTAGCGTTCCACATGGATAAAATGACTGGGTTGTAGTCATTTATATTTTTGGATTCTTCTTTTCTTTTTAGGTTGTAGGTATTCTTAGGTGATTTCCTTGTGATAGTATGTCTCACAGCTGACATAAAACTGTTGACTCTTCCATTTGAAAGAACAGGTCTAGGAAATCCAAATCGACATTTAGTGTAGTATTTATCTTTGCTCTTGTATTTCCGTCGACAGTATTTTCCACACCGATGACTTTGGAAACGTAAAACTTGCTCCTTTAACTTTTTCTCTTCTGTGCTTTTTGGTATAGCACATGTTGCATATTCTTCAATGAAAGATAACACTGCTTCATCAGTATCTGTTCCAAACTTTGGGGCATCCTTGATCCACAACAGCATATGAATATGAGGAGCACCTCTTGCCTGGTACTCTTTTCTCCAAAAGAAATCTACTACTTCTCCAAGAGGTGGATTTTTTTTATTGCAGATGAAGGACATCATAGCCTCAAATCTATGATTGAAATATCTGCAAACATTAACTGGATCCAATGAGCACAGTTCTCCTGCTGTCTTGTATTCAATGTTTTTAATGTTTGAATTTGCCTCTCGTAGAAAATCCAGTAAATCATCCCAAGCGTACTCCGCACAGCTTAGGGTAACGAACCATGTTGGTGTTCCTAAATTCCGTAACATGCATTTTAGTTCACCATGGCGTCGGTACCAATATTCATTTGTCCCACGCTGACAAGCCATCAGATTGATCAGTTGTGTTTCCAAATGATCATCTCGGTGCTGCACTTTCTCCATAAAATCCTTAGCAGACACATTTTGTAAATGTACTCCACTTTTTAAAATGTGATTTACTGCATAAGACAGTGCAGACAAGTCGCTTTCAAATAAAAGATGGAACAAATAAGGAATACTTTGTCGAAATCTGGGATCTTCAGCATATAGTCTTGTAGTCCGATACTCAGAAGCTGGAATCTGTTCTGGACGTTCATCGTATCGTCCTCCTTTTTCTTTAGGAAACAGCTGGGGAAAACATCGAGCTTCCAAGCTCTCCTCCCATACACTCACGGGAGTTCCTTTTGCTTTCTTCATCTGAAAGAGATCAATATTATCTCCCATAACTTCTTTTGAATGAAGAGGATGTATGCTAAAATGTTCATAAATTTCTTCTTCCTTTGACTTGTCCACTTTTTCAATTTGTCCAGTTGGTGTTTCTGTGTCTTCTTGTAAATCTTCTTCTTCTTCTTCTTCTTCTATATAAATTGATTCATACCATTTGTTATTCCTTTTCAAATACAAATTTGCTCTTTGTAGTTTCCGCACATCTACCAGCTCCTGCCAAATCTTCTTATTCTTTGTAGGTACACCATTAACCAGAATAATTAATGGTTCAGTTTCCAAAGTATCCGCATCAATAGTTTCCATATTTTTTTTCAAATCCATGGGCAAATACACCACTCTTCCTTTTAAACCTCTCAGTAAATCAGAAGGAGGCAATTTACCAGTTTTGGGCTCCATACGTACTATGGTCTGGAACGGATGAACACATTGAATGAGTATAGACTCATATGTATTTAATTCAGAAAGTTCAGCAGGAATAGCATCCAATTCTAAATTATTATGTACAGCTCTGGTCGGCATTCTATTTTCCTCTAACTTGTTGTAACAGTATTTACAAATACGCTGATCTTCACCCAAATCAAAACAATTTTCTAGAAATATATATGTGGCAAAATCCTTCCACTTATATTTATCTTCATTTTCACTCTTTCTGTAGAGATCAACATTCCTAGTTTGTTTTCTATAATGAGTTCTGCGGCAACAAATACAAGTAAAATTTGGTCTTTCATTAGAGACTATTGCAAATTTTGTTATATGATCATTAAATGTGTTACTTACAGAGGGTTCTACATTCTCTTCCACTTCTTCCTCATTTACTGTGTCCTTCTCTGCACTGTTTTGTTCAGGACCAAAGTAACAAAACTGAATTTCATCCACAACCTTCTCTACATCTGATACCGTTCCTCGGAACAGAGCCCTATTCAATTCATTTAACTTTATTGCTGGACTTTTGGCAAAATACAACCGTCTCACAAACTTTCTCATTTCAGTATGATGAACAGCCAGCATCCTAAAATGATGGAAAACACTATTGCACACTTTTCTAGATAGACAAGCCAGAGAATGACCCTGCAAACCAGTATTCTCTCTCACTCTGCATGGATCCAGACTTTGAAGCACCTTAATCTTCTGTTTTACACTTTTTTTACTATATTCTCTTAGAAACTCTCGAAATTTGTCAATAGATTCCTGACGCACAGTGCAAATACTACTACAATTCCAAGTGTACACTGGGGCTTTAGGACATCTCCCCATAGCCTCATCTGCCATCACTTGTACCTCATCTCTTGGAACCATTATCTCCTTCTCCATTATGCAACCATTTTTTACTTCGTAAGAACGACCTCTGGTGTCAACTGCATGCAGCAAACTATTACTTTGAAAATAGCTCTCTTCATTAAAAAAAGGTTCACTACTTGAACTATGCATCCACTTTCCTAAAAACACTTTACAAAAGTTTGTTCTGTTCACTACTCTTTTCCTTTTGCTATGTGATTTGAGTACATTAATCATTTTGTCTAATGTACGCATCCTATTCAAAATTAAAGTGAATAGTTTCCTTTTTAATTCTAATGCCTTTGCTGCAATGGCTTCTATTTCTTTTTTTCTTTTATAAAACTTTGTCTTTTTCTTATATTTCTTCACATCCTTCATCAAATTGGACATAACTCTTCTCTGAAACATTTTTCTACGTATCTCTTTAAACGCTGTTTTTCTATTTATATAAATCTTTTCAGTTGCTGAAGGTATATTTGCATTAACTAAATTGTCAATTTTTTCCTCTCCTTTTTTGTTCAAAACATCCTTTCGAGTACAGACATTTTGTACATTTTTCATTCTTTTGAATATATTTTTTAGAAATTGTTTTTTCTGCTTACCAGAAGATTTTTTCTTTTTCCCAACATGAGCATCTTCTACTAACTTTGGTCCTCTAGTTGTCTTCAAATATAGGTTTTTTTTGTGCGTTTTTTGAACTCTGGATTTTGTAGGCATCTTAAATTTTGTCCACTGCTCTTCAGCAATACCTGAAAAAAACTAAAAAAAAAATCCTTTATTTTATTTAAATATATTACTACATTTCTTTTCACAATAGTCACAAAACGTAATTTCTTTGCCAATTTGAATGCACACTTACTGCTCTTTTTTTTTGGCAAGTTAAAATCACTTTTACAGACTGACACATTATGAAACCACTTTTCAGTTTTTTAAAAAAGCCCATGTCCAGACTGCTTTTTCAGACCACCACCATGTGTATCCTCGGTGACTACCTACACTCCAGCAAGGGCAACCAGCCTTAGTGATGCTGAATGTATTTGCATTACAGACTGAAACCTGAAAACCCCACTCGCTTCTAAATACTGTGCATGATTATACATGGAAAGGAGCTGGGTGTGTGCTAAGAGTCTGCTTCTTCCCCCAAAAAATCGCTCCCCCTTTTTCCTACTAATGCAACTGTGAAATCACCAGAGCAAAACGCAATAAATCTCTGCCTGTAATTCCTATTTCCACACAGAGTCATGTTTTCACATTAGTCACAAAACGTAATTTCTTTGCCAATTTGAATGCACACTTACTGCTCTTTTTTTTTGGCAAGTGAAAATCACTTTTACAGACTGACACATTATGAAACCACTTTTCAGATTTTTTTAAATTGCACATGTCCAGACTGCTTTTTCAGACCACCACCATGTGTATCCTCGGTGACTGCCTACACTCCAGCAAGGGCAACCAGCCTTAGTGATCCTGAATGTATTTGCATTACAGACTGAAACCTGAAAACCCCACTCGCTTGTAAATACTGTGCATGATTATACATGGACAGGAGCTGGGTGTGTGCTAAGAGTCTGCTTCTTCCCCCAAAAAATCGCTCCCCCTTTTTCCCACTAATGCAACTGTGAAATCACCAGAGCAAAACGCAATAAATCTCTGCCTGTAATTCCTATTTGCACACAGAGTCATGTTTTCACATTAGTCCCAAAACGAAATTTCTTTGCCAATTTGAATGCACACTTACTGCTCTTTTTTTTTGCCAAGTGAAAATCACTTTTACAGACTGACACATTATGAAACCACTTTTCAGATTTTTTTTAAAAAGCCCATGTCCAGACTGCTTTTTCAGACCACCACCATGTGTATCCTCGGTGACTGCCTACACTCCAGCAAGGGCAACCAGCCTTAGGGATCCTGATTGTATTTGCATTACAGACTGAAACCTCAAAACCCCACTCGCTTCTAAATACTGTGCATGATTCCACATGGTAAGCAGCTGGGTGTGTGCTAAGAGTCTGCTTCTTCCCCCAAAAAATCGCTCCCCCTTTTTCCTACTAATGCAACTGTGAAATCACCAGAGCAAAACGCAATAAATCTCTGCCTGTAATTCCTATTTGCACACAGAGTCATGTTTTCACATTAGTCCCAAAACGAAATTTCTTTGCCAATTTGAATGCACACTTACTGCTCTTTTTTTTTGGCAAGTGAAAATCACTTTTACAGACTGACACATTATGAAACCACTTTTCAGATTTTTTTAAATTGCACATGTCCAGACTGCTTTTTCAGACCACCACCATGTGTATCCTCGGTGACTGCCTACACTCCAGCAAGGGCAACCAGCCTTAGTGATGCAGAATGTATTTGCATTACAGACTGAAACCTGAAAACCCCACTCGCTTGTAAATACTGTGCATGATTATACATGGACAGGAGCTGGGTGTGTGCTAAGAGTCTGCTTCTTCCCCCAAAAAATCGCTCCCCCTTTTTCCTACTAATGCAACTGTGAAATCACCAGAGCAAAACGCAATAAATCTCTGCCTGTAATTCCTATTTGCACACAGAGTCATGTTTTCACATTAGTCCCAAAACGAAATTTCTTTGCCAATTTGAATGCACACTTACTGCTCTTTTTTTTGGCAAGTGAAAATCACTTTTACAGACTGACACATTATGAAACCACTTTTCAGATTTTTTTAAATTGCACATGTCCAGACTGCTTTTTCAGACCACCACCATGTGTATCCTCGGTGACTGCCTACACTCCAGCAAGGGCAACCAGCCTTAGTGATGCAGAATGTATTTGCATTACAGACTGAAACCTGAAAACCCCACTCGCTTGTAAATACTGTGCATGATTATACATGGACAGGAGCTGGGTGTGTGCTAAGAGTCTGCTTCTTCCCCCAAAAAATCGCTCCCCCTTTTTCCTACTAATGCAACTGTGAAATCACCAGAGCAAAACGCAATAAATCTCTGCCTGTAATTCCTATTTGCACACAGTCATGTTTTCACATTAGTCCCAAAACGAAATTTCTTTGCCAATTTGAATGCACACTTACTGCTCTTTTTTTTTGGCAAGTGAAAATCACTTTTACAGACTGACACATTATGAAACCACTTTTCAGATTTTTTTTAAAAAGCCCAAGTCCAGACTGCTTTTTCAGACCACCACCATGTGTATCCTCGGTGACTGCCTACACTCCAGCAAGGGCAACCAGCCTTAGGGATCCTGATTGTATTTGCATTACAGACTGAAACCTCAAAACCCCACTCGCTTCTAAATACTGTGCATGATTCCACATGGTAAGCAGCTGGGTGTGTGCTAAGAGTCTGCTTCTTCCCCCAAAAAATCGCTCCCCCTTTTTCCTACTAATGCAACTGTGAAATCACCAGAGCAAAACGCAATAAATCTCTGCCTGTAATTCCTATTTGCACACAGAGTCATGTTTTCACATTAGTCCCAAAACGAAATTTCTTTGCCAATTTGAATGCACACTTACTGCTCTTTTTTTTTGGCAAGTGAAAATCACTTTTACAGACTGACACATTATGAAACCACTTTTCAGATTTTTTTAAATTGCACATGTCCAGACTGCTTTTTCAGACCACCACCATGTGTATCCTCGGTGACTACCTACACTCCAGCAAGGGCAACCAGCCTTAGTGATGCAGAATGTATTTGCATTACAGACTGAAACCTGAAAACCCCACTCGCTTGTAAATACTGTGCATGATTATACATGGACAGGAGCTGGGTGTGTGCTAAGAGTCTGCTTCTTCCCCCAAAAAATCGCTCCCCCTTTTTCCTACTAATGCAACTGTGAAATCACCAGAGCAAAACGCAATAAATCTCTGCCTGTAATTCCTATTTGCACACAGAGTCATGTTTTCACATTAGTCCCAAAACGAAATTTCTTTGCCAATTTGAATGCACACTTACTGCTCTTTTTTTTTGGCAAGTGAAAATCACTTTTACAGACTGACACATTATGAAACCACTTTTCAGATTTTTTTAAATTGCACATGTCCAGACTGCTTTTTCAGACCACCACCATGTGTATCCTCGGTGACTGCCTACACTCCAGCAAGGGCAACCAGCCTTAGTGATGCAGAATGTATTTGCATTACAGACTGAAACCTGAAAACCCCACTCGCTTGTAAATACTGTGCATGATTATACATGGACAGGAGCTGGGTGTGTGCTAAGAGTCTGCTTCTTCCCCCAAAAAATCGCTCCCCCTTTTTCCTACTAATGCAACTGTGAAATCACCAGAGCAAAACGCAATAAATCTCTGCCTGTAATTCCTATTTGCACACAGAGTCATGTTTTCACATTAGTCCCAAAACGAAATTTCTTTGCCAATTTGAATGCACACTTACTGCTCTTTTTTTTTGGCAAGTGAAAATCGCTTTTACAGACTGACACATTATGAAACCACTTTTCAGATTTTTTTTAAAAAGCCCATGTCCAGACTGCTTTTTCAGACCACCACCATGTGTATCCTCGGTGACTGCCTACATTCCAGCAAGGGCAACCAGCCTTAGTGATGCTGAATGTATTTGCATTACTGACTGCAACCTCAAACCCTTAAAGTATTCCTTATTTTTACCAGTACACCTTAATTTATCATGAAAAAATTGTCCATATTATTTTACATGTTCCTCACATTTAAATTTCTCCCAAAACAGAAAATAATAAACACAACTTCTACAAAAGAAATTCCAATTCTATTATTCATTTCTTAATTTACCATATACATCCCCTCTCAAACTCTAAACTCACCTTTAAAATTAGTTAGTTGTGAAAGAAATGTGGCACTCAAACAGCAGATTATCAGAGCCAGGATCTCTGTTCTCTACACCTCTCTCCTCTCAGCAGAACCAGATAATGGCAAACTTTCCCTCTATTTTTCCACACATATACATGTAAGTTTCAAATCTCAGTGCTTCCCCCTTTTTTTCAAATGTAATCACACATTTCTATTGGTTGAAAACAAACCCTTTTCCAAAAGTACCCTGCCCCCAACTTGACTTCTGCCTAGTACCCTTCCCCCAACTTGACTTCTGCCTGCTACCATAGCAACAGCTCATGGAACACTGCTGTGTGGAGTTAGGTCAGAAGTTCGCCACACAATGTTTCAATTCCACAGAGCAAGAGTGCTTGACATTTCAAACCTAACAGCAAATCCATAGTACTGTTCTTTGGTAACACATTTTTTTGTACCAATACAAAACATGCTTCTATTAATTTACACATACAGCCTAGTTTTTATTCTAGAATGGTATGAAACAGCCAATCAGTTCTTTTTGTTTTGAAAAAAATATGTATGCCTCCATTTCCAAACTGTCTTTCTTTTCTTATTGCCATTCTACTGAAAGACACCTCCTGAGTGCATCCAGTTCTCCTTTGAAGATGTTCACAGTGTGGATTGTAGGGCACAGCTATGTCTTCTGGAGTGAAAAGTTTGCAGAGAAAACAGGTATGGTGAGAGACCTTGCTTTGTCAAATGTAGACATTAAATGGATTGGTCAGAGAGGGTTAAAGTGGCATCAATTGATGCCATTGGTGAAATCCTTCATGCAAATCCAACACCCTGACCTCATAATAGTGCACTGTGGTGGCAATGACCTAGGCACTTTGACTGGGGTAGGTCTGGAAATGCTTATGAAGGACACCTTTGCACAACTGTTTTCACTTTTCCCTAAAACTGCCTTTGTGTTTTCCAACATATGCCAAAGGCAAAAATGGAACTGGTCCAATCATTTCTGTCCGCAAATTGACAAAGCAAGAAAGCACGTCAACAAATCTGTTTCTGCTTTCCTCCGTGACTATGGTATGGGTGCCATTTACCACAACAACTTGCGTTATGACATGCAAGACATTTATAGAGGAGATGGTGTGCACTTCAATGATGAAGGGAACAGAGTCTTCCTCTTGAACCTTAGACTCTGCATCGGTACTTACTTGTAGGTACCACTTAAAAAATCACTTCATAAACACAACGGCTCTTTTTAGAGCCCCCTCATATCTAAACTCTTAAATCTGCATTTCATTTCTTTTATTCTTTTTTTTTTCTTCCGTACGCTTACCGTAAGCTTACCGTACGCGTACCCCGTGATTTTTTTTAAAATCCATAAATGTTTTCTTTGTACTTTTCTGTCCTTCTTTGACCCCCTCACAAATGTAAGGGGGTCTGTAACTCTCCTCCTTGCCCCCTTTTCTTGTTTTCACTCTTTTTTTTCTGAGTGAAACACACAAAATGGCGGCCGCCGCTTCCTGGTTTCGGCCGATTCGAATGTTTACTAAGATCTAACAGCCAATCAGAATCGCGCTCGCGCACGCCACCGTACGCGTACGGTAAGCTTACGGTAAGCGTACCGTAAGCTGGCTCAGATATATATATTGATTTAAATGCTATTTTCTCAGGACCTACTGAACAGATTTACACCAAACCTACAAAAGGCACTTCCTTGACCTAGGGACTACCTCTCTGCCAAATTTCTAGTAATTCTGTTCAGCCGTTCGGGCTGTAGCCCTGTCTAAAGGTCCTATGGAAAAATGCATGGGAAAAAAGCGTTTTGGGACCCCCCTTTTTTCTCAGCCCCCGCTTGACGAATCCCCCCGAGACTTTCAGGGTAGGAGCGGAGCGTAGCGCCCCACCTATTTTGAGAAATTCGCGAGGATTCGTCGACCGGCGCCAAAGTTATTCAAAATAGAATGTTGCGGATTTCCTATGGAAAAGGGGTCCTAACTATAACTACCTACTGGCGACCGCCAGTAGGTAATATATATATATATATATATATATATATATATATATATATATATATATATATATATGAAAGCCACAATCCTGGAACAATCCTTAATGGGATCCAACAAGCAGGTACGGACCACGACGTGGAGAGTAAATTCTTTTATTGAGTTTGCAGGTTAAAGTGTGTAGTGCATAACCATATATATATATATATATATATATATATATATATATACACAGAGAGAGAGAAAGAAAGAAAAAGAAAGATATATATATACTTTTTTTTTGTAATTCAATAGTGAAGCAATTGTAAATTAGGTATGATAAAGGATGTACTTATTTAGGCAGTCACTTATATACATGTTAAAAACATAACATAATGTAACCATCAGTAATATGTACATTTGTTTCGCAGATCTAATGAACATCTATTATTTTTTTTTTAAATTATTCTTCATGTTTATACAAAGCAATACACATATATAGGTACATAACTATAGTACAAATAAATGCTTATATATAGAGGGATATGCTGTTTGTTTCTGTTTTCGTATGGTGCTTATGTGGGGAAGAGCCAATTCTTGAATAGTTATCTAAAGATAAGGTGGTTATCCCTAGATCTTAGTTGGGGGGTAAAGAGTTGCATAGTTTGGCTGCTTAACCAGAGAATGATGTGCCACACATTGTTTTTTTCTTGCATCTAGGCATTTTGAGGCGAGGTGCCACTCTAGAGCAGAGGTTCCTTTGTTGAATGTGTTTGGTAATTTTATTACTGATGAAAAGTGGTCCCGTTCCATGTATTGCTTTCTGGGTGATACAAAGCAGCTTGAACGTGGTGCTTCTGGCAACCGGTAACCAATGCACGGCTTTCAAGGCAGGGGAAATGTGGTCTTGCAGTTTTATATGTAACAGCAGTCTGGCAGCCGAGTTTTTAATCCATTGTAGTCTTTTCATGGCCGTTAAAGGTGATCCGTGGGAGATGGTAGCTTGGACCTTGTGTGGAAATCCCAAATGGGGGAAGATTTGTTGCTCAGTTTTTTTATTGTAACAAAGCTTGATCTTGCTAGTTTTTCCACTTGGGCATTCATCTATAGCTTTGAGTCCATGGTCATTCCGAGGTTTCTTACTTCCATCGATGCTTTAGGTGGTGTTCCCAGATCATCAGGCCATGCGGCGGGTGGGTCATAATGTTTCCAATTGCCACACATGAGAATTTCTGTTTTGGAAGCATTCAATTTGAGATGGCTCCATGTCATCCATTGAGCCATGGCTCTCAGACAACTGAAAATTGGCGAGTTTGTAATGTCTTTGGGGTATTCCAGTTGAAGGAGTATTTGCGTGTCATCTGCATAGTTATAGCACGTGAGGTGAAATTGATCAGTGCCAGTATTGATTTCATGTAGATGTTGAAAAGCATGGGCAAGATGATATAGCCTTGAGGGGCCCCAGATTTTGTTTAGTACGGTTTGGGGTATGGATGACATTAGTTATGTTGCGAAGGTAGGATGCAATCCAGTCTAGAGCAGTCCCCTCTATGCTGGCTTCATAGTGTCTTTGTATCAGAGTGTTATGGTCAACCGTGTCAAAGGCAACCGAGAGGTCCAAGAGAAGTAGTGCAGCTGTCAACTGTGTTCTTCAGGTCACCCCACTGTGGCACAACGGAGTGTGCTTGGAGCACAGCACGTTATATAAACGCCAGTCCAAGGTAGTCTGATGAAGAGTGAGACATAGCTGCGTTGGCCCTGTGCTCCCCTAGATGTAATTCTAAAGAGAAGGGGGTGTAAAGGTATAAAATCTCAGTGAAAAGTCACAATCCAGAGTCCAACAGCACCTAATGTTGATGGATGATGCTCATCTTTGGACGGAAGTGTTATTTACGTGACAGTCCTTGAATGGGCTTCTCACCTCAGATGTCAAGGGGTTTGATGGTAGGATAGCTGAGGGGATCCATGAGCTCTGTGTATAACATTGTATCGTGTTTTAAGCTGTTTATCTGGAGATAATCATTGACCAATAATGAGTCAGATGCCAATAGGGCTGCCTAAGGTTGACTGCTGCTCATTATAGGGAATGGCAATGTCTTGATAGGCAAGCAGTGAGTGTTTCATCTAGAGAATTGCTTGGCTCTGGGACACTCCCTGAGATGGCAAGTGTCTCTTTTTTTTGCATCCTACTTTGTACCGCAATATATTCGAGTTTCTAGCCTTTGTTATAGTCTATGTGATTTCAATATCAGGAGCAAGGAGAACATGTTTCCAACTAAAGATAGCTGTCTGTCAGTGTGGGAGACTATGATATGGTTTTCATTGGCCGCCAAATAGGTCTTTTACCTTTTGTTACCTTACAGTGCGCTTGGAGGCCACCCATTGCTTAGCATTGGTTGGCTTCATTGCCACTCATTTGCTTGCTTCATATTAGTCAGCTTCTGTAGGATTTTCTGCCTCTTATAGTTTATCCGCTCGACTGGAGCATGGACGCATTACTGTGTCCTTTGACTGCTCACCTTTTCAGACACTACTTTTTAAAATGTAAGCATTCCATAGGTGTGCATATGTTTTGCAGCAGTCTACCTCATGTACTTCTCCCCTCCAGTGTTCCTCACCCATTCCCCTCCTGTCCACTCTTTGTTGTCTATATGCTTCTACCAACCCCTCCCGCTTACGCTTTGTTGTCCTTGTGCTTCTCCCGGCCCCTTCCACCCACACTCTGTGTGCTTGTTTCTTTGCTTCCCGAGCCCTTTCCACTCACCCAGCCCCTCCGCCACCCTCTGTAATTCATAATCTTGCCACAGCCCATCTCGACCATCCCTCTTTCTCCATGTGCTTGTCCCCACCCTCCATTTTTAAAGTGCTTGCATAAGCCCCCCCACGCACCCTCCATTGGCCATGTGCTCGGACCAGCCCTTACCACTCACCCACCCTCTGTTTTACATGTTCTCCCCCACCTTCGTCCTTCTCTCCTGAGCACACGGATATAAATAAACTAAAATGCGCTATAATGCTGCCAGCGCTGGCCACATCATAGCACTTTAAAAAAATAATTTTAGGCATGCTGCCCAGCAGCCACACTGGTACACATCATGGCTACAAATCATTGCCAAAGCCAATAGCTCTCATAGGTGGAATCTATTAGATTTGCCACTGTGTTTTTTAAGGCAGTCACTTGCATGGGGACCTCGGGATTCAAAGGGGTTTTGTGTGGTGCTGTCAGGTGAGGCATCTGTTAGTTTTCACCATTATTTCTCACTTCTTTTCAAGAATCGAAGGGTTGCTCTATACCTGCAGTGGGATTTCTGAGTGGGTGTTTCGGTGCGTAGCCTTCAAGAGATTTTCACCTGCAAGCAGATTCCTGAACAGCACTATCAACGGTTTAGGGCTTTCAAAAAGTGGCATCCTTGCAGTATCAACAAAATGGTATTGGAAAGGATGGGTTAGAAACACTTCAATGCAGACAATTTCACGTATTTTAACTTTTACAGCTTGGAAGAAATAGAAAAGTGTTAAGCAATTATGATTTTATTGATCAAATCCAACAAGAAAGTGACAGAACACGGTTTTTGTTCTAACAAAACCTTCTGAAACCTATATTAACCATTAAAGACAAAATGTGATACAGCAGTAGAATTTCAGTGATAATCCACACGTCGAAATGAGCCGATCCTTGGATCTGGGGCTCCCCATTCACTGTATCGCTTGTACTCTCCTGGTCTGAGAAAGTACTGCCTTCCCCTGTAGCTTGGATGCTCGTAGAATATCCAGTACCCCTCAAGCACATTGCATGAATATATGTCGTGGTGAGTGAAATCTTCATTAACATGAGGACAGTCATCTGTGAACTCCATCATTTGGCTTCTGAATTGCTCCCTTTCATAGATCCTAATCCTGAAGGTGCCGCGATGCTGCAAAAAAGCACAAAATATCCAGGATGAAGAGTTACAAGTGCCAGGGGTTTGTTGCACAATGCAAGCAAGAAAGACATAACACATTAGGGTAAAGTACTTTAGACCCAATAATCTCTCCTTTTGGCAATCAGAACAGTATAGACCGAGCTCACCCTCGTTGTCATACCACTCCTATTCTTCAGACTACCTCAAGGCTCTTTACATACTGATACTGGTTTGTTTCCAAATGCGCCCTCCTCACCACCGGAACCAGTTCAACCAGCATCAGATCAGTAAATGTATCGTTACTCCACTTATTGTGTATGCAAGAAATGCCCATTCATAGATCCTTTCGACTGAATTTTTTAGGAATGTTTTCTATTGTTGGCTACTTTCTGATGCTTGTAGAGAGCCATAACCTTTCTTAATAAAAGCTTTGTGAGTAAATTTCAATATAAAAAATATCGAGAGCAGATAGTGAGGATGTTGATACACCTTCCTGTTCAAGGAACTTGGACTCAAAGGACAGAAAGGAGGTCCCATGAGGAACAATAGTTTGCAGTCTAAATGCTGGAGTGCAGACGGCAGCCTGCACTCCATCCATCTTTTAGATGGATGGAAGTAATAGACAGGATGCTCCAGACACTTGCCTTTTACACATGCTTTGGGGGCTCTGACAGAGTTACTAGGCAACACAGAAACTAAGACGTGCCTGCACGCATCCCATTTCCATACCATCACTCTACTTAGCCTCGGGTTCTGTCATCCCTCCAACACCACGACCATTCATATTTAAATACAGAGAGAAACAGTTACACAGGTCTTTCTTTAAACTCATTATGCCTGCTATGGTAAACTACTGCAGTCTAAACTCGCTACAAATTATTTGCTGCTAATCTTTTTAATATACATTATCCTTTTTAAAAACGCTTTTAAATAAACCATTTTTACGCCTGTTAACACGATACCGAAAGCAAGCTTAATCTCTTTAGGTCGAGCCTAGCGGCAGAACGCATGCTCTGCTCACTCTGGGAGACTGCTCTTGTTGAAAATGGGAGAGAAGCCGCGCCCACTCTCCTCCCATATTTTTCATTGGCTTGTGTTATTGTGTTTTGTAAATGCTGCCTTCGGATTCGTTAATAGGCTTGTTAGTCCCTCCTTAGTACGGACTTTTCTTCATTTGTACCCTCCCATGGCGACTAGCCCTTTAACTTCGGTTGTTACACAGGACCTGTTATTTAGTCTGTAACCACTATTTACTTTATTGAGTTTCTCTTACTGCAGGCCACCAATACCACCACCACCAATACCAGCAATACCACCACCACCACCACCACCAATACGGATGTATGTCATTACATCGCATAGTAATACCACGCATGCCATTACAAAGCGGGTATTACTACGCGATGTCAATGACATCGCATGCCATTACATCGCAAACTATTGCCACGAATATGCCTTTACCACGCATGCCATTACAATGCAAAGGCATGCGTGGTAAAGCTATATTTGTGGTTAGTTTGCAAGGTAAGTGACTACCCTACCCCTACACAACCCTCCCCTGCCCCCCAGTCCTCTCCCTACAATTACATTACACTACCCTACACGACCCCCCAACACTACCCTAAAACACAACACACGCACACTACAGCACTACCCTAATCCCTAATGCACATCACTACTCAAACTCTACTACACTACCCTAAACCACTACACTACACAAACTCTACAACATTACTCTAAACCCTAAAACACTAATACAATAAAACACTATACTACGCAAACACTACTACACTAACCTAAACCCTAAAACACTACACTAGCCTAAACCCTAAAACACTAGACTACACAAACACTACCCTAAAACACTACACAAACACTACTACTTTACCCTAAACCCTAAAAAACTACACTATCCTTTACCCCTAAAATACTACACTACACAAACACTACTACACTACCCTAAACCCTAAAACACTACACTAGCCTAAACCCTACAACACTACACTACACAAACACTACACTACCCTAAACCCTAAAACACTACACTATGCAAAGACTACTACTCTACCCTAAACCCTTAAAAACTACACTAGCCTAAACCCTAAAACACTACACAAACACTACTACACTACCCTAACCTCTAAAACACTAAATCACTACACTACACAAACTCTACAACACTACCCTAAATCACTATAACACTACCCTAAACACTAATACACTACATTGCACTACAAACAAACACACAAAAACGTTAAAAAACCCGACAAAGAATACTACTTTCACAATACCCTAAACCAAAAAAATGAATACGCCAAGTTAGTAACGCTAGAGTTGCATGGATTAAATACAAGTTACAGATTATCACACTAGAACAAGTACTCCCTTCATCTTGTCACACTAAATCTTGCAACAGTTGAACACTAAAGAACGTCAATTTTTAATAACATAAAAGCCCTGACCAATTGGTTTTGTCAAAACACCATATGAAACCCAATAAAATTAAAAGGAATACATAACAGATCAAAGTGCCTTTCACCTTGGAGGCCAAAATTGTAACTATCTGTACTTAAATTGCTTCATCATGTTTCTTGCTATCAATTTGTGACTGAAAACTCAATTTTCAATCGCCATATAGCGTTGCTTACTGTGTGCTTAAACAGCTCTATGGGTTTCAGTATATCTCATCTTAGTCAACAGTCATGTAGATTAATAGAAAACAGTTTTGACTGCCACAATTCTGCACCACAAAATTAATGAACCTAACTTTACACGTCCATTGATAATGCAGAGAGTATAGTGTCTCAGAGTTTTTCAAACCTTTTCACTGAGATTTTTTAGGCATGGCCTGTAGGCACCATTAGCTGCACAGAGACTCTTTGGTGTATACTCGTTCAGTTTGCTTGATTTGGCTCAGCCCTCTCCACCCACTATTTGATGAAAGTGTGCTTTAAAATGTGGATCCGACTGCAGAAGTAGTTTCTCCCTCCTGCCATGCTGTGGTTCCCACTTGTAGTAGTCCACCTAAAAAGTGCCTTCAGCAAATACTATTAATTGTGTTGAGGTATGAGGCAATGGTGCCCTCCCTCCCTCTCTGCTCTCTACTAATGAGGTAACTACTCAGCTTTTTCGTTATATCTTTTAGGTTTTTTTGACATGCTATTAATTGTGTGTTTGGTTTAATTATTTTATGATGTTCTCTCTTAACCACGTGTGTTACTTTACAAAGAGATGGGTTACGTATAGACTTGTGTTTGAACTACCGGTACGTCAGTTGGAGGACCGTTAAGATGGTATTTTGTTGAAATAATATAGCGGATGAGCTGTACATAATTCCTCGATTGTACACAGTGATGCGGCTCATTCGTTTGTACCAAACATTCTTCACCTGCGTTTTAGTATTTCCTGGTATTAGGAGATTACTGCAAAATGGTGCCCAGATTCTGTCAACGTGTCTGTTTTTTCTCTCATTTAGTTCACTTGTAGTGTATAGGAGAATGCACCCGTTCTAGTTTCTGGCAGAAACGTGTCAGGAGTGCTGAATAAATCACTCATTTTGCATTGCATCCTGTCTTGAGTGAGTGTTACACTTTAATGGTGAGAGAACAACATTTTGCAAATGAGTTCTTCCAGTATTACGATCCACCCCCATCAGACTGAGGGTTCTTCGGGAGTGGTGAGCATTAAGTCAATTCCCAACACTCAACCGTCCTTCAGGATAAGTTTGAAACGTTACAATTTATCCCACAGCTGGAGACAGTGAAAGCGCACGGAGTATCGAGACGCACTGGGACAGAAAGTCGGGAGGATTTAAAGAGGTGAGTGTGGTGTTTCTGGTTCGTGTCACGTAGGCCAGGGCCCGTACATATGTACACTACGATGCGGAGCCAGATCTCACTTTCTGTGCTGGGTCGTGACTGAACAGCTTGCCACGCCCACACCTTTTATTGGTCCTGCGCGCAAAGCGCAGGGTTAAACCGAAATTCGCACATAAGAGAGTATCAAGTTCAACATTATAACCACCCGCAATGTGGTGGCGGGGTGGTACATCACATTCCACCCCAACTTTAATAAAGCTTAACAGATATTAACATTTTAAACATTAGGTCATATAGGTCCAGCAACTAGGTTTACCACTCTTGGGGTCAGAGTCCGGGTGTTTGGACATTTTACCTCTGGGGTCTGGGGTCCATGTTGGGTGATGCAGGATGGTGTTAGTGATGACGCAGCCCATGCTGGATCGTCCTGGAGCTTGTCCAGTGGTTAAGTGTGGGGTCTGCCAATATTCACATAGGAAGGCGTAGATTGCTTGTTCCATTGGCTGCTGATCTGCATGAGCTATGTAGATTAACTTGTTTAGTGTCCACATGAATTGCTCCACCTCTCCATTAGCCTGCGGCCAGCACGATGGTATTTTGCAATGATAGATGCCTCAGGATTGGAGGTAATCAGCTAACTCTTGGCTTTCATATGGCAATGAGTGGCAATCATTTTTTCTAGTTATTCGTGACCTCGGCAGTGGTTTGTGATCCCACGAGCTCTATATCCGGGTATTTGGTGAAGTCGTCTATCATGACTAGGGCATATCTTCCACCTGGTAGGTGGCCAACATCTAGGCTGTAACATTCCTATGGTTGCTAGGGACCATCTTCTGTGATCACTGGGGCAAGAGGGGCCCTGATAGACCCCTCCACTTGACCCCAGTGGCATGACCTTACAGCTGCTTCCACCATCTCGTCCATACCAGGGAACCACTGGTGCCATGGTGAGCTAGTTGGTTGGTAAGGCTGATGGGGATTACCAAGCATGGCCCCCTGAGCAGGTACCTGCTTGTGTCTATTGACAGTTATTGATGGACGTTGAGCAAGGATTGTCTTTTATGGCTTCTGCGATCCTCTGTTCAAATTGGATTGCCACTAATGCTAGTTGGAGGCACTCATCTTCTTGCGTGACCTGCGGTAGCTGTCAAACGGCATGGGGATAAGCCTGGACCATCCAGCAATGTAATGGACATATTCCACCTTCTCTTCTGCTTTCTCTGCTTCCTTGTGTTTAGCTGCTCGAGGGTGGCACAAGAGATAGTCAGCTAGGTTAGTGGCACCAGGCCGGTATTCAACACAGAAGTCCTTCTCCTGCAGCTGGAGCATCCATTTTTCAATATGAGGTGGTGGTTTGGATGCAGATCCTTGGAATAGGGGCACTAGTGGTTTATGGTCGGTCGTGACCATGAATGGGTGTCCATACACAGAAATGTGAAAATGTCGGCATGCCCAGTGTATGGCGATGGCCTCACATTCAATTTGGGAGTATCGCTGCTCCGTCTCCGAAAGGGATCTGCTCGCATATGCAATGGGAGTCCAGCCTCAATATTGTTGTTGGGTAAAAACAGCACCAAGTCCCTTTGGGCTAGCATCCACAGCGATGTTGGTGGTGGGCCTCCTTTGGTTAAAGTACGACAACATGGTGTCCGCGGACAGCACTGTGTAATAACCTGCGTGTCATTGTGTTCTGTGCAATGGGGTTCTTCATTCTAGAGCTTTCATCTTGCTCAAGTGTCCTTAGAACTCTCACTGGTCAGTTACTGCTGACGCTGTGTGGGTAGGACGTTATCTCTGTAGATACCTACTCTATCTTCAAAAACCCTTCTTCTGCCAACTTCATCCAGTGTACCAGCTTTATTACACTGGCGACAAGGATGGCTCCCCTCTCAAGAGTTTTGACACTTCCGCACTTTCCATCCTCATCACTGATGCTAGCTCCAAGGGTCTCAGTCTGTTCTTAAACAAGTGTAGAATGGACACGAGATACCTATCATGTTCTTGTCACGAGCACTGGTTGGGCCTGAAATGCAATATTCTGTCAAAGAGAAAGAAACCCTTTGCATCTTTTGGGCTATTAAGAAACTTAAAAAATGTCTCTGGGGAACTTTGTTCACATTACAGTCCGCCACAAACCTTTGAAGGACTTGTTCACTAAAAAGAGTCTTGGGGCCTTATGTAGGTAAATTACATTTACCGATTCTTAAATACCGAGTTTTACCGATTCGGTATTTATGAATTGGTAAATGTAATGTAGGTAAAAAAATACTGATTCGGTAAGTGTCGGTATTTTAGAATCGGTATTTACCGATTCGGTAATGGTAACCTGTATCTCATTGATTCCTATGGGCCAGGAGGCCCTTAGGAATCAATGGGAAGCCAGTTACCATTACCGAATCGGTAAATACCGAATCGGTAATGGGGGGAGCTCAATCAAGGGTGGCAGGGTGTCACATTGACACCCTGTTGCACCCCTGATTCCTGCATGTGTGCACATGTGGCACACATACATGCCCTGAGGGCATGTGTGTCTGCCACATTGCACACATCTAAGGGCCAAATAATGCATTAACAGAGACATTCGTCATTTACCACCAGCTTTCAGTTGGTGGTAAATAACGAATCCCCACACCCACCACACACTCCCCCTACATCTCATTTCTGTATTCGGTATTTACCGAATCGGTAAAATTACCGATTCGGTAATTTTACCGATTCGGTAAATTACCGAATACAGAAATGATCCCCCTACATCTCAAAAGTCTAAATACCGGTCGGTAACGGTATATTTACTGAAAATCGGCCGTTACCGACAGGTATTGGGCTACCTACATATGGCCCTTGATGCTGTATCCTCAAGGATCACCAGGTGGATTGTCGCACTCCAAGACTATGATTTTGTTGTACATCACATTTCTGGTGCTCGGAACAAGGTTTCAGATTGTCTTTCCTGCCTTGTCATGTACGACCCTAATCACGCCCTTGACACCTCTGGAGACTCGTGGGAGGACACAGATTATAAAGTGTGTGAGGTCACAGCTGGCGTATTGAGTGAGGGAGAGTGGAAGTCTACCATTGAAAGCGATCCCATAATTCTCAAGGTCTGCAAGTTAGTGACTGATGGTTGGGGGCATTAAAAGCTCAAGTGAGGAGACACAAAAGTTTTGGAATGTGCCTCATTAGCTGTCTGTCTCCTCTGGGTTGCTTTGGAGAGGTACCAAGCTCGTTCCACCCCTCCCGCTCAGGCTTAAAATCATCCATAAGCACTTCAGGGGCACCATGTCATCTCCAAGACCAAAGAAAGGATCTGTTTGCCCTTCTGGTGGCCAGGAATTGATCTTAGTCGTGCGCATGGTGAGAGATTGCTCTGAGTGTAATGCCTCTGACAAGGTCTATAAGACTAGAGTCCATCCTATGGTTGCTCATAAGGTCCCTGTTCATTGTTGGCAAGAAGTGACATTGGATCTTTTGGGTCCCATTACTAGTAGCTCTGGTCAATCCTATATCCTAGTATTAATGGACATGTTCTCCAGGTGGCCGAAGAATAAGATCACTCACAACATTGAGACTAAGGATGTAACCAAGTTCCTTGATAAAGTCTTCTCCCGAGAGAGACTCCCGTACTGTCTTCTTACCGACAACGGGGTTCAACTGGTCTCGAGAGAGATGGAGGAGTTTTTGGCAAAAAAGGGGGTCAAACATAAGCGGTGCGCCCTCTACCATCCCGAAATCAATGGCATGGTGGATAGGTTTAACCATGTGTTAAAAGAATCGATTCAACTGGCCAAAGCTCAAAACAAAGACTGGAAGTCTGAGGTTGTGGAACGGGTAACAATCTACCGTCTCACACCTCATTCAACCATGAGTAAAGTGCCCTTTGAGCTCTTTTGCGGGCTGAAGCCCAATACCCGGATAGTCCAAGCAAGGATGAGAGACAAAAGTGCGAGTGTTGATTTGGATGCTTGTCCTGCTACAGGTCCTAGCATAGTTTCCTCTGGTACGGATCCTGGTATAACTTCCTGGCAAGCAGGAAGTGACTTGAAGATTGCAAAAAGGAAAGATTATTTTAATGCCAGACATGCTGTCACTCACACTCGTGTACGAGTAGGAGACAGGGTGTGAGTACATCTTCCCCAGAGGTGTGCTGGAGTCTTTAATTTCTTCTCGCCTAATGTGGTAAAGAAACTCTTTCAAAATGCTGTTAAATTGGATGATGGTCGCACCTGGAACTTGAACAGAATCGCTCCCATGTGCAACAAAGTCCACCCTGGGTTGGTTGATCCTTCCAAAGAATTTCTAGTGTAAAGGGGGAGGTGTGTAATGACCTGCGTGTCATTGTGTTCTGTGCAATGGGGTTCTTCTTTCTAGAGATTTCATCGTGTTCAAGTGTCCTTAGAACTCCCACTGGTCAGTTGCTGCTGGTGCTGTGTGGGTAAGACATTATCTCTGTAGATACCTACTCTATCTTCCATAAACCTTCTGCCAACTTCATCCAGTGTACCAGCTTTATTACACATCTCCTTTGTTTTCATAATGTGGCTTCTTGTCCGGCACCCCAAACCTAAGCTGTGTTGGCTTTGGTGAGCACGCAAAGTGGCTGGGTGAGGCCTGTGAAGTCAGGGATGAACCTTCTGCAATAATTCACTGTGCCAAGGAAGCTTCATACCTCAAAGATATTAGTGGAAGCTGGGGCTTCTGCTACATCTTGTACAAGAATGTACTAGAATGTATAGCTTAAGAAGCTGATGCGCTGCTGAAGAAACTCACACTTTTCTCGATGTAGAGTTAACCCTGACTCTTTGATCCCCGGAGTACTCCGCAGAGATGTTCATGGTGTTCTTTAACTGAATTGGCATGTATCAGAATGCCATTGCTGACATTGATAACTCCTGGTAACCCTCATTTCTGGATGGTGTTCTGGAAGACCTCCGCCGCAATAGGAATACCGGAATTTAGGCGGTGATACCTCCATAATACGACATGTGTTGCTATATCAGGATTCCAGGTGGAGCAGAGCGGGTGACACCTAGTGGAGGTCGACCTTCGAGGACTAATTCATGCCACTAAGCTCTCCTAGGATGTCATTTAAAGTGGGGGTCAGGTGGCAGTCTCACTTAATGGCGATGTTAGGGGGTCCCATGTCCAAACAGATGCCGGACTTCCCCGGCTGCTTCTGGTTTTTCGTGATCGGTGACACCCATTGGGTGGGTCCTTTCACCTTTTCAATGAAGACTGCACATTCCAGTTTCACTTGACTTTTGGCCAGAGGTGAAATGCAATTTGCCGGTGTTGCAGGGATACTAGCTGAGTCAACTGGTCAATGTTTAGTTTCACTTCCTTTCCTTTGAGACAGCCTATGCCTTCGAACAGTTCTGCAAATTCTTGGATTATGGTGGATAGTTCTTCACCTTGTACTCCAAGGGCAAACAATATCAATTCTAACGCCTCTGCTGTCTGCCCACTATCTAGCATGCCATGTCCTCTGTCTGCTACATAGATGATAGTGTTGAAACTTACATCCTGATGGGAAACGAGTGACTAGCAGCACCCTAGAAAGGTATCGTTTGCGCCTGTCCATACGCAAATACTCTGACCCTTGCTTTCTCCAGTTCAGGGGGTCTTGCTAGGCTGTGGTACGTGTCTGTGGATATGAGCTTGATTGATGCTCATGTGTCAACTGTGGCTGTGATGCGGTGAGGTCCAACTTGAAGGTGGCATTTCAGGAGTGGGAAGCGCAGCGAGTACCTTGTGCCAATTGCGAAAAAAAGTCTGAACAGTGCATTCTACTATGTCATAATCCATGTCTTCTGGTTCATCCGGATTGTTTGCCACCGCTTGGACTGTCTCTTTCTTTAGCCTGGCCTTGGATGACTGGCAGAATGTCCTGAAATGGTTAATTTTGCCACAGGTGGAGCACTTCTTATCTCGGGCAGGGCAATCAGCAAACTTGTGAGGCGGCCCTTCGCAGTTTCCACATTCATTCTGACATTTTTGAGCAGCTGAGCTGCGGTGTGGTTGGATAATGTTGACTGGTTCCTCTTTAATGGGTTTGTGGAGAGCAGCTTCCATGTGGGAGTATCAAAATGGCTTGGAGTGACTTTAGGGATTCTTGAAAAATGGTTTCAGCAATGAACAGCCTTGTATTATTTGCCCTCTGATCTCTTTGTGTTCATCATGAAAACTGCGAATGCTTACTAGTTCCTTAAGCCGTCAGTGAAAGGTGTCTATTGATTCACCTGGTTCTTGGTGGAACAAGAACCGCTCAAAGCCGCAGTTCGCCATCGGCTTGAAGTGAGCGTTAAGAGCGCTGCTCTCATTAGCGTGGCGTAAGGCTTAGGTGTCGCTTCAAACAGAGTTTTGTATATATTGTGGATGTCTTAACCCTCTAGATGCAAAAGGCGGGATCACCTTTCCACCGCAGTTTATGCACCCTAAAAATAAAACTGAAGGCGTTCTACCCAGTCTTTCCATTTGGGTGCTAGAGCAGACGGTGCACCATGGACGATTAATGGTTCTGTTGCTGGAATGGTGGCCAATATGCTGTAAGAGCAGCTGGCTGTAGGGTGTTTTGACTGTGTAGTGGGGTCCTGGTAGCGCGAGCACTGCCACCACGTGGTGTTTGGTAAAGCAACCGCCTGGCCGAGGGTGGGCGTTGTTCAGAGCAGCTCGTGGCAGCCTGTTTCATACTCCAGACACTTTCTAATGGATATTAAGAGTAGTATGGGACTTCTTTATTTTGTTCTATTTTGTTACTCATTTGAGTAACGTATAGAATAGTGCCACATCAAACAGAAACAAGTATAGTCAAATCCAATATTTCTGTTCTCTGCGAGCCTGCAATGCTTTTCTTTTAATGTACATGGATTTACAGAAAAACAGGAAACTGGCGAGACAGGTAAAGCGGTCACTATGCATCACTAAAACTGTACAATGCTGGAAATTCCTTGTGTTTGACATGAAACCATTTGGTCCCTTCAATTTTGTGGCACATGAGGCCTACAAATGTAGTGTTTTTGTATTATATATATATTTGTTTATTATCTACAATCAACTATAACAACAACAGAAATGGATATCAACGCACATTTCGCGTCATTACTCTAATCCTTTGTATTTTCTAACATCCATGGGGTCTACATCAAGCTAGTAACAGTATTCCTTTCAGTAGAACAGACCATAATAAAGAGGTTGACCTGTTTCATGCTGAAAGTTGCAGCTAAGTAGAAGGTTCTCCAACTTTCTTGTCCTAAGCAGCTACAAATAACACAGAAGGTTCGCACCATCAGCCACTGCTATTGCATGATAACATAGATACAGCTACAATGATGAGACCCCTTTCCCACCACTCTATACTGGGACCTGTCTGGGTCACTGCATACCTTCCCTTAATTCTGATGGGGGGAACCTGAGCTACCCTCCTTAGAATAACTTGTCATTGATCTCACAGACACTCTGGTACTAATCCAGAGGCGTGCCTTCTTTGCAAGCTCCCTGGGGGTCAGTTAGTTTACAATCAACCAGGTGTTGGCGTAGCTCTAGAAAAGTGACTGAACAAGTGCTCTCTAAGGATCAAATTGTAGAACCTCTCATAGGTGTTTGCCTCACTACCCATCACCCAACCATCGTTTTTCACAAGTAATCCACAAAATGCACAGAGGACTGGCGAGATAGTTTCTGACTATCCCCTGTCCTCAACCTGTACTCTTCTGGGGTGAATCCATAGCTCTTGACAAGGGGCTCCTTCATGGTGGGATACCTCATTTTGTCCTCTTCTTTAGGGCAAGCAGGGTTTCCCTTCCATCACTAGGTATATGCCTCCAAAGGCCAACTCCCCAATCCTCATGGATCCTGTGCACCCTTAGAGTGACATCATATGCCTCAAACCACCGGTCTATGTCATCCCCTACCTCAAAGTCAGGCACAAAGTCCTTGGATTGTGGACCCTATCTTCAGCACTGGGCACATGTAGTTTCCTTGCCACCATTGCTGCTGAACTCTACCAGCTGCCTGGCCTTCAAGTACAGCTCTTTGACTCAGTTCATGAGCCAACAAGATATTGCTCTCTTCCAAGGTTCTCTCAGCCTTTCTTTGTTGTGCCTCCATGGCAAGATTTTCATTTGCTAAGGCCCTCTCAGCCCTTCTCTCCTCTGCCGGGCTCTTTTAGACTAAGCTTCTCTCTCCTCTGCATCTAGTTGGGCCAGCTGCAGCCTCAGCTCCCTCTCAGCCTCTCAGTCCTTCAACTCCTCAGGAGAAAGGTAGGAAGAGGCATTGCTTCCTGCATTCGATCCAGAAGGGGACTCCATCTCCGTGGGCTCCCCCCTCTCCTCTGGAACCATTGACAGGTAATTTTCCTCCTCCTCCTTATCGGGGCCACCGCCGAATAGGGCCCTAATTCTAGGGCCAAGAGTAACTAGTGGTCTGCATTCCCTAGCCCTAGACCCTCTTCCTCAGGGTCATCACCCTCTTAGTCCTCTTATGAATCCCTTAACCAGTGTGCTTCTTCATGAGTGTACAGGGCTGCCTGACTGTCTCATTTTGGAGACCCTTTTTTCATTATCCTTGCAGAAATTCTTCACCTCCCTCCTACTGTAGAATTATAGGTAGTTGAGATCCAGGGTTATTCCCACTCTGGCAAGGTATAACTGGTGCAATAACAAAAGAGTCCCAAGTATATGAAAGTGAAGCAGTAATCCGAATTTGGAAAAATTACCAAATGAGAGGAAAAGAGGAATTTAAAAAACTCACAATGGTCTTAGATATGGGGTGGTAGTGTACACCAAAACTGTATGGCACTGAACAAACAAGTCCTATCCTCAACGCTGATCAATGTTAGAAATTGTGTTACTGGTTGACTGGAGTGTGAGCCATGGACAAGCAGTAACCAAAATTCTGCATAAGTTAAGGCACAAGCACACCTAAATCAACCTGTGCGCAACGCCCAGGTAGCGTGTCATAGAGAAGTCAGGCTTAATCTAGAGGCAATGTGTAAAGTAATTGTGCAATGCTTCAAACAGTAAGACAGTGAAAACACCACATAAAAAGATCCCACACCAAGTTAGAAAAATGTAAGTCTAATTTAATAAATAAAATAAGACCAAAACAACAAAAATCAAATCAGTAGAAACTGAGTTATGAATTTTTAAAGAATAAACGGTAATATAGCACCTAAAAGCATAAGGAATCAAGCACAGCTTCATGATTGCGCTCAACCAAGACAAAGTCAAAAGTTTAGGCTGACCGCGATAAAACGCAGGCCAAACACAGTCACAGTTAGTCCTGCTGAATTTTTATCTCCTTAAGTTTTTGGGCAAGAGTCACATTTGCGTTGGAGAGGGTCACAAGGAGTGGCAGTCAGCATGGTGGCAAGGGCAGGCTGGGTGTCGTGAACAGGCTGGAGCTTTGTGCTGGCAGTCCCCCGTGGGCTGTCGATGCAGCTGTGTGAAGAGAAGTGCTGGTGGCACTCACATTGATTTTCTGAGTGAATGTCATGATTTTGATGAGAACGGGGCTGTTCACTATTGTGAAGAGCCCAAAAGCTTGTTTTCAAGAGATCAAGAGCCACACCAAGAATCTAGGACATGAGAGGCATACCTTGGGGGTCAGGAATGCGCTAAAGTCGGGTCCAGGAGCTGTAGGGGAGCCTTTCAAGTCCCTGGGCTCAGATCAGGAGGCCAGCAGGTGAGATGGGTTCAAGATGAAGTTTCAGGTCCAGTTCTTCTTCCCAGGCAAAAGTGCAGCAGGGCACATTTCCTTTAGATCAGCAGTCCAGCAGAGTGGCTGTCCTTGTCGTAGCACAACAGTCCTCCTTCCTGGTAAAGTATTGACAGGTCCAGAAGTGTACTGAAGTTGTGGTGTCTAAGATTCTTCTTTCATTCACAGTAGTGCCTTTGAAGTGGGGAGAAGCTGCTCCTAGAGGCATGCCTTTGAAACACACAGATGCCCTGCCTTTCCTGCCCTTGGTCCAAACTAACTACAGGGGGTATGCAGCCCTTTTTGTAGGGACAGGACACCAGATATTTAAGTGTGAGCCTGGGCCCAGCTCCTTCCTCATTCTGTCAGTGATTGCTCATCGAGTTGCACCTTAGCTGCCATTGTGTGTGGCTGTCTCGGAGGAATACACAAAGCCCAACTACACCCAGTCATGTGACCAGAGACAGGCTGCAGGCACAAAATGGCTAAGGCAGGAAAATGACAACTTTCTAAATTGACCATTTTAAGAATTTAAAATCTCTTCCCTTTTGAAAATGACACTTATAAAATGTACTAAGGCAACTTCAATATTATCCTATGAGAGAGATAGTCCCTGCAGTAGTGAAAAACAAATGTAAGTATTTTGCCAGGTCGAAATGGCAGTTTAAAACTGCACACAGGCTCTGCAATGGCAGGCCTAAGACATGTTTAAAGGGCTACTTAAGTGGGAGGCAGGCCCACTAGTAGTATTGAATTCACAGGTCCTGTGTTTATGCAGTACCACTTTACTGATACTCTTTCTCCCTCGACGTTAACATCTCGTCTGAGGGAGTTAGGAGTGACGGGTACTGCCTTGAGTCTTTTGTCCTCCTTTTTAGAGCAAAGAGAACAAAGGGTTAAGCTCGGCGAATTTCTCTCCCCTGCTAAAGCCTTGCAATGCGGGGTTCCACAGGGCTCGGCTCTCAGCCCGACCCTGTTTAATATCTATATAGCCCCTCTAGCAAGGCTTGTGAAATCGCAGGGGATGGAGGTCGTGTCATACGCCGATGACACCCAAATTATGGTGTCCCTAACCCACTCGAAGGATATCTCAGCGTTCAACTTTAGGAGCTGCATGCAGGCAGTCTCCGAATGGATGATTTTAAACTCTCTGAAGTTGAACGGTGATAAGACCGAAGTCCTGATTTTTGGGAACAATCAAGATTGTTGGTCTGATGAGTGGTGGCCCCCTTCTTTGGGTTCTTGTCCTATTCCATCTAAATCCGCCAGGAACCTGGGCGTCATATTTGACACTTCACTGTCAATGACCCTCCAGGTTAACAGAACGGTCTCTACTTGCTGGGGGATCATTAAGATTTTGAGGAGAATTGTCCACTATCTCTCTCCTCAATCAAGTATGCAGATTGTGGTGGCATTGGTTGGATCAAGACTAGATTACTGTAATTCCTTATATGCTGAAATTAATAAGGGCTTGATCCATCGCCTTCAGGTGATACAAAATGCGGCAGCGCGTTTTGTTCTATCTTCTCCTGCTGCATCTTCGGCCACCTTAGCCAGGAAAAGCCTCCACTGGCTCCCCATCCAATACAGGATTTCTTTTAAACTTCTGATCCTGGTCTTTGGAGCCTTAAGGGCAGATCCTTCTAATGTTCTGGGATCTCTCTTGACTTCCTACGCTCCCAGCAGGGCTCTTCGTTCTGCAAATATGCATTTGTTGGTAGTTCCTCATTTTAGGAAAGTCAGATGGGGAAGTAGGGCTTTTTCTGTTGTGGCCCCATGGCTGTGGAATGCTCTCCCCTTTGATATCAAGGTTCAACCCTCTATGACCATGTTCAAAAAAGCACTCAAAACCTGGTATTTCTCTAAGGCTTACCAGTAAGCAACTGTGACTGAAGATCCTATATTTGGTTAGGCGCCTTGACGCCCATTGGGCTAAGTTGCGCGTTATAAATCAATTTTCATTTCATTTTCATTTCATTTCATTTCATTTCATACTAGGGACTTAAAAGTCAATTAAATATGCCAGTTCGGTATAAGTAAATTCTAACATGTTTTAAAGAAAGAACACACGCACTTTAGCACTGGTTAGCAGAGGTAAAGTGCACAGAATCCTAAGGCAACCAAAATGAATTCAACAAAAAGTAGGAGTAGGAAGGCAGAAAGTTTGTGGAAAACCCTACAGGAAGAGCCAGGAGTGGGACTTAAAAGTAAATTAAATATGCCAGTTGGGTATAAGCAAATTCTACCATGTTTTAAAGAAAGAACACAAGCACTTTAGCACTGGTTAGTAGAGGTAAAGTGCACAGAATCCTAAGGCAAGCAAAATGAATTCAACAAAAAGTAGGAGCAGGAAGGCAGAAGGGTTGGGGAAAACCCTACAAGAAGAGCCAGGTTCAATACAATCCTTTTACCTAAAGGGCCTATAGAAAAGTGCAATTGCATCCAAGAGGTTTTTTGAGCAACATTTTTCTAGTACAGAAAAAGAACAAGAATTTCGGACCAGTTATAAACTTAAAGAGTCTGAAGCAATTTGTGGTATACAGGCACTTCAAAATGTAGACTATGGTAGCTCTTTAGGACATTCTTTTGTTTAGAGATTGGATGATGAAGGTAGACCTGAAAGACTCATTATCCAACAGTTCCTGTATATTACCCTAACAGTAAATATCTTCGATTCATTTGGGGGACTCAGGTGTTCCAGTTTGTGTCTCTTCTTTTCAGTCTCTCCTCAGCACCTTGTTGCTTTACAAAACATCTAAAATCAGAGACAGCCTTCCTCTGATCTTAGGGCATAGGGATGGTGGTTTCCTTGGATGTCCTAATTATGGGTCAGGACAAACACCTAGTGGTGGCACAAGAATAGGAATCTGTCAACCTGATTCAGAGCCTGGGTGTTATCATAAATATGGAAAAATAGGATTTAGGGTCACATTGCAGAATCGGGGAGTTTACCACTGCAAAAAAGCCTTTTCACATGTACCAAACCCTATTTTGTGATGCGGTAACCTATTACTGAATCATATAAAGGGTTCCCGATTCAGTATTTGGAAGGGGTGTGTTGAGGGCGTCCCTTCCTATTAGCGGTTTGCTAAGGTATGTATAAATGTTTTGTGACCGGAATGCGGTCACAAACATTCGCATTTTACTACCAGAATCAAGTTGGTAGTAACCATCGGCAAATTGGAAGGGGTTCCCAAGGAACCCCTTCCCCCTGTGGATATATGCAAAAACCTTTTTTAAGAGCAGCCAGTGGTCCCATGGACCACTGCCTACTCTTTAATAATGAAAAGATAACTTTTCAGTTTTGTTTTTGAAATACAGAAGCCTGCATTTAAAAACAAACCTTTGCTTTATTTAAAAGCAAACACAGACATGGTGGTGTGCTGTCCCCAGCAGGCCACCATCGCTGTGTTCTCTAGCGATTCGCAATGGGTCGCAAATTCCGACTTACCTCATGAATACTAATGAGGTAGTCAATTACGGCTGACTGGTAATAGCAAACAGTATTAAATACACTATAATACATAGCTGTTTACTTTTTCCTAATAGCGAATCACAAAACTTTGCTATTAGGAAATCACAAACTGGAATCTTTGTACATGTGGCCCTTAGTGCCTTCAAAAACAATTGATTACTTAGGGTTTAGGTGGATACAGAGCAGGGACTGCTGAAATTACCAAGACAAAACTCATTGCTATCAGGAAGGAGTAAGGAATACACTAAAATATCCTCTCTCATGTCTGAGACACTTGGCCAGATATATCACAATTGGATCTCTTAGCATCTGAGATATTAGCTATATTTACGGCACGTTACATTAGAGGGCAATTCAGAGACTAAAAATACAGCATTTAAAGGAAAGCTTGACTTACAGATGGAAGCTTTAGGTACAGGAGCACAGAAGTTAATAGAATGGTGGTTAGACAATATGGGAGCCTGTTCGCACCACTTTCTCTGCTTCCCCAAACATTGTATTAGAATCCGATGGCAGTCCCCACAACTGGGGTGCAATATGTAGCAGTGTTTGGACTGGGGGAGGATGATCATAGAAGGAGTTGTCAGGGCACAAATTGTGTAAAGCCTCTTGCAAGCTCCTTTGCAATTCAAAGTATGGCAAAGAGGAAGGCAAGATGCTCAGTCCTTTTGCTCATTGACAAAATGACGGCAGTCCAATATGTGTACAAATTAGGGGAACCATGGTCAAAACCCTTGAAGAGATAGCCAAAGCACTATTTGCCTTCTGCCCTCAATTTCAGAACATCATATATTTGGCAGGAATTAACAAAGAAAGGTAAGGAGTGCACTCCTCTAGGCAGGGAATAGCATCTAAATCTTTTTGTTCAGGTGCTAGGTTACAGGACATCTTAAAGGCATTAAAGTGGTATAGAGTGTCCACTTTCACTTTTATTTTAATCCAGTTGAGTATGCATCATAGAACATTGTTGATATGCTTTGAACATGCATAATATGATGACTCTTGTCCTGTGATACAATTGTAGACTTTCCTAGCCATTTGTGAAGAAGAGCACTAATTTTATTAAGGACAAGAGGTGAATATGATCCCTCTCTTATCTTCCCCTCCCTAATGGTCTTCTGTTTTTTCTTAGCTCAGGCAACCAATTAGTCATCCATCGATCTTCAGCAGATCCGGTTCGGAAGTTGCTACCTGGATTTTCCCTGGCTTCCTCAACTGGATTGTAATTGGTTGGGACTGGCTTTACTTTTTGAAATTGTGTTGGTTTGTTTCATACATGGACTTTTGACTACCTTCTCGCATCAAAAAAGGAGGAGGAGCTTATGGTTATGAGTCCTTTCATAGCCTCATGGGATTAGTACTATTCTGATTTCCTGTTACAGAGAAATGCATTGTGGAAATTTGTGGAGGAAGCTGTCTATAAAGCAGTAAGATCAGAATGCATAATATTTGCCTCCTGTCCTTATTAAACTCAGGACTCTTCTTCACAACTGGTTAGTATAATCTTCAATTAATGGTTAAAGTAATTTGAGCTCTCCGAGTCAAGATGATAATTACTATCTGAGCTACTACTTTTTAGAGACAATACTGGTTTGTTAATAATATATTTTTCCTTTCACGTACAACTCATATCCATAGATGTAATTGTACCGATAACCTGTAAGTTTTTAGTTATCTGATGCAATAGGAGGGAATAAGCATTAAGCACTTTATAATGTTAGCCTAGTGTGCTTACCTCATGTCAAAGCAGACGAGAAACTGTAGGGGCTCCGTGTAAAGTTAAAGATGTGTCATTCTAAACAGAAAATACATTTATAAAATAGCTGAAGCATGTTTAAAAGGGGTTGAATGCCAGCAAAGATAAAAAAATGGAGTCTCCAAAAATAATTTAACACTGGGTTGGTATCAGGGCTGATTGAAGCTACTACTTTTTAGAGACAATACTGGTTTGTTAATAATATATTTTTCCTTTCACGTACAACTCATATCCATAGATGTAATTGTACCGATAACCTGTAAGTTTTTAGTTATCTGATGCAATAGGAGGGAATAAGCATTAAGCACTTTATAATGTTAGCCTAGTGTGCTTACCTCATGTCAAAGCAGACGAGAAACTGTAGGGGCTCCGTGTAAAGTTAAAGATGTGTCATTCTAAACAGAAAATACATTTATAAAATAGCTGAAGCATGTTTAAAAGGGGTTGAATGCCAGCAAAGATAAAAAAATGGAGTCTCCAAAAATAATTTAACACTGGGTTGGTATCAGGGCTGATTGAATTTTTGACAGTATAGGTCATTTTTGGCAGTTTGTTCGTGGCTCCTGACTTACATGGCCAACTATAAATTGTCCTAGATTTACTTAGTGCAATGTACATTTTGAAGCTCACTGAAGGTTTCCTTCCTTTACTTAGAATGTGTTAAAAGAACAGACTGATAGAAATTGTACAAATTACAAGTTTACTACCTATCCAATATTTTCGGCAAGGAGGGTTTCTATTGTATGAGTTGTTTACGTTTTGAATTAATACAAAGCTGTGCTACTGCTAAATATGCAGAGGGTAAGAGCAATGTTTCATAAGAGCTGCACACTCAGCCTTGTATTACAGCACTGGTGGCCACATTAAGCAAATATCCAACATTCTTTCTATCATTTTGTCATGTGGCCTATAAACCATGGACAGTGTGTGTTAAAAAAACCAAAACAATTAATGCCATACTATTTTTTCATGAGTTGTAAAATGATATTTTTTATTATCATGTGCTATTCTATCATCATTGCTCCATTACAAGAAATCAAGCCGAAATTGGGCAGCCATCATCTCCATAAGGCCTGTGAATCATATGAACACTGGGGAAATTAAAAGTGAAAGCCAAAAAAAAACTTTAATTCAATATGAGATATACTGACCACTACTGCAGCCAAGAGATGGGAGCCGTGGCACAAAGGAGGAGAGGTCAGGAGCCCTGAATTTAGGCAAGAGCAAGTTCTTCCTTAAACAAAAGAGATATTTTAGCTACAGCACTCATTATAGCCAAATACAAAAAAACAGGGTTGAAACATCCTATACCTCTGAAGCCATTGAAAGTTGGAGAGTACTCGGTATCTGCCTGTAGTTCACAACCTCTTGTTCCTCTACAGATACTGGTGGGAGGGTATTCATTACCTGCCTCTAGTGCAAGATAGGAGGTTACTCCATACCTGCCTGTAGTATATTAGCCGGCCTCCGATGCCCTAATGTTACGGTGATGCTACTTACTGCTCCAGAGTAACTTTTGAGCTGCCTGCTGCCCGAGTAGCGTCCGTTCTCCCGCTCAGGGCTCGCTCTTTCACAACATCTGTCCGTTCCTGGTTATGCTGAGATCGAGGTGAGCATCCGAGGCAGATCCCATTGCAGGCAGCAGGTCTAACACGCCCATGCCCAGACACGATTGAATGGACTGCCCTGCTTGCCTGTTTCTGAGAAAGAAAAGGAAGGCAGCAGAGCGGGCGAAGCAACCGCTCTCGTCGGAGAAGCAAGATGTCATTCGGGCACCTCGGAGTCAAAGCGAGAAGCAGTGACGAGCCGCTGTCTTGCTGCTGAGCGTGGGAATGCACGGGGACCGGTGAAACGGGTGAGTGCGCAGACTGCAGTGAGGAGGCTTGGGTACCAGCCCGGTGGGAGAGAAACTATCTGCATGTCACTGCCTCCTCCCTGCCATCCCCCCGCCCTTCCCCGAGAAGTAACAGATTGTGCGGCTTCCCGGACTGAAATAGATGCACCATGTCAGGCCCCCAATGTCACAAATGTTAAAACAGTCAGCGGACTAAGGGCACCAGACATCTGCAGATTCCGGCAGCAACAATCCCTGAGAGCGCCTGAGCCTACCTGATTTTAAGATGGCGGCCGGGTGGGTCTGATCTGGGAGAAGCAGCGCGAAGTAGCCACGAACTAATAAGAGAGGCTCGAACTGTCATGGCCGGCATTGGAACTTCGTGAGAGCAGAAAGTGCCTTGGTTGCGGTGTAGACAACGAGATTGATAGCCTGTCGATGGGTGGGATGTTTTCGGTAACTTGACTTTTGGCGCCAGCGGTGCTCGTGACACATGGATGTTTCCCACTCATTGTCCACCCTGGGTCGGGGTGTTATGCATTCCCTCGTGGGAACCTCCCTTCCACCTCCCTATAGAACTGGATTCACAAAATGGCAATCTGCAGCTCTAGTGAAAGGGAAAGAGGACTTGCCAAGATCAGGTTATAAAAAGTGAAGGAGGACTCTGTCTTTCCTTGGCAGGCACAATTTTGTTGAAACAGATGAAAGACTCCTAACCCATTATTTAAGGAAGAACTCTATCCATCCTTCAAATTCGGCCATATTTGAACAATAGTTCAGGTGTTTTCACATTTTATAAATGCGTGAACCTAAAATGGCGGCCAAAGATTGTTTCCTCACAACTGTGTTACCCAAAGACGTTCTCTACTGCCCAAATTAGCCTTGCCCTCTCTGCTTACTCACCGCGAAGCACCACTGCCCTTACGCACACACCTCCCTCAAACTCCTTTAGGTGTCCTACTCCCACTACTTCGGCCACTTTCGCAGCACTCCACCATCACTGCCACTCAGTGCTTAATTTGTAAAATATGAAGTGCAGGTGCTCAAATGTTTGTCGGAGGCCACACCCACTTTTCTCCAGCTCCACCTACTTCCTCCACTGGCCCACCCACTTACTCTATTAACTCCACCCTCATCTTCAACTGGCACTGCTAAAAGACAGATGTAATACCTGATCTGAATTTCAGCAAGGGAGCCTTCCTCATAGTAAGATATTGATAGGAGGTTTCCCTGCCCTGTGAACATTTTGTAAAAGATTAGATCAAAAGTGGTTTAAAGCACAATTTTGTAAATAAATGAGCTAAAATCAATAATGTATTGAATGTCAGAGCGCTATGTGATAATTTGAGAAAAGGACAATACTGGGGTATGCCTTTTGTAACAGTCTATGAGTTCAAAGACACAACTTTTACATAGATTATGTGACAGAATAAACCAAAATGTTGTGAAAACACTCTAAACAGATAAACTGAATAAAATCATGCAACACACTCGAATGAGTCAGTAGCTGTCACTTCCAGGGGCCCAAGGGGTGTTGTTGGGTTAATAAATAGTAGTGACTGTAGGAACCAAATTTTTCCACAATCCTAAACTCACCAACCCAAAGGGCCTCAACTTCCTGCTCTATCCAGTGCTGTGGTAGAGTTCCTGCATATCGGCTGATGTGCTTTGGATAGTTGAGTAGCTATCAGACATCTCTAGTTGTTATTTGTTAATAATATGTATGTAGGCATAGGCTAGCTCTACGAAACAGTGGTAACTATTTAAGATGGCTTGGCATAGGACAATGAACACAGCCACCCTTCCTGCTGTACCCCTCCTAAGCATCCCAGCATTGCCCTAGCTCTCCCTACAACCTCCTCATAATTTTAGTTAGTTGAAGTCTTCAAAAGGTCTCCACCTCAGAGCCCTCCATCCTGGAGTGCTAAACCAGCATCACTTTCACAAAATCACAAGAGTAACTGAAGTGACATCATATGCAATTAACATTATAAGAAGTGACATCACACGACCTTTGGCCTTGAGTAGATAATAGGAGGCGACACTGTACAGCCTGTGATCCTGCACTAATATTAAATAAAGCCAGTAGCCTTAAAATCCCACATTAATGGATAAAGTGCAGCATGGAAGTTGCATGAGGAAGCATTGTGCTCGCAGAGGACTTGTCACCCCTAAATAACCCTTCCTATCAATTTGGGGATGGCTCATGTGAGTCTTAGAAGCACATGTATGGCTGAAAGAACTTTAATTGTCAAAATGGAAAACTTGTCCACGCTCTGGGATGCCACTTATGAACAGTCATGCTCCAAAGAGCAGAGGACTGAGGACCAGTTTCTGCTTCACTCCACGTTACCCCTTTTCTCTCTTACACTGTCTCTCCTGTAATGGAGCATATGACACAATCAAAAGGTTTGGGAAGTACTCTGATGCGCCCCGTTTCCCTTCCAAAGGACCAGTTGTAATTAGGGGCTACCCACATCAACTTCCACCTTGACTGCGCTAACTCGGTTCAGCATCAGCCTGGAAACATTGACTCTCCTATCACACCACTGCAGGAGCGGTAGAAAGATAGCAGGTGCAGCAAGGGTGCTAAGGGCCCCAATGTAAGCAGAGAAAATGGACCTGAATTCCCAGGTTTGGTGGTTAAAACCAGTTATTTTGGGGATGCAGGGAGTCCCTTACACCTAGTGCACTGCTTTTGCTTCATCAATGATAGCTACATTCCTCATTCTCGACAGAGTCCTTCTGCAGGGCACAGACTGCAGCTGGATTCTAGATTCAGGCTTACCTTCCAACCTGGCCCTTTTCTGAAAATTCAAACATTCCCCACCTCAAAGTGGTCCAGGTGCTCCAGCAATTCTCATTGAGCCAATCAACGTTGCTTAAACATAGGGTTCAATTCTGATTGGCCAAGAAGAGTTCCAACAGGTATTCTAATGTGCTGTCATTTGGCAAATCAGAATTGGTCTTTGTGTTTTAAAAAAAAGTCTGATTAGTCTGCGGGAATGACTGAAACACCCCACAATGCCAGAGACTATCTTTGTGGTCAATGAACACAGGGGTTAGCTAGGGGTATAGTGGAAACGCACATTAATGGCAAAAGGATAATTCCAGCAGTATGCATTAAGGTACAGAAAGCAATAACGCCCTGTGCTACTGGAAGAAAGCTGTAAATGGCGGTCTGCTCTTACTGCATTCAAAAGAAAAATGTCACCCTTAACTAAGAACCTCTGACAGAGACACGAATTCTCCCATCCATCAAAATACCACAGCAACAAAGTACAATGTTACGCCTCAGGAAGATCCCTTACCTAATAAAATCCTACTCCAGATACTGGAGTGTGGGCAGACCCTTCACAGTCCAAGCATCTCATTTATGGAATGACTGCTTTCTAGCCATTCTCACTAAGTTTATCATCTAGCTTTCAGAAAAAAATCAAAATTCAACTTTTATGTCTCTATGCAGCCAAAGGCAGCTGCATTCAAGGAGGGTCGGGGTGAGACCACTCTGAGAGGACAACAGTCAGCTTGCACCATTTCTTGGGAGGGCAAACCCACCCCTGGGGGGAAAGGTGCCTGGTCTGCTCCTGTCCACGAAGCACCACTTTTCATAACACGAGAGCTACAGGGAACAGAGATTTGGTCTATAAACAATATTGAATTCATTATTTCATTCAGTCACTCATTCCTGCGGACCTCAATGAGCCATGCAAGTAAGTGGTTGGTAACCATGAACCAGAAAAGCAAGTCTCAAAGTTCGGCTTACTGGGGAGGGGAGTAAACTTCCCTCATAATTCCAAATTGGTTTCTCCGAAAGTACATGCCTGAACTCAAAACATTTCAGAGACAGCCAATAGGCTCTATAATGCAAACATCTGCTGAACAAACAATCAGAAACCATCCCTCACCTGATGCTCGGGCGCCTGCCTTATAGACTAGCTTGCATGAATCAAGGGATGACAGAAAGACAACTGGAGTGGTCCTCAGTCCAAGGTATTTAGGGTATCATTTAAAGTTTAGCACTTGAAAACCTTCGGATGTGTGAATATGAAATTCCATGTGATTGTAGCCAGAGGTAGAATCAGAGAAGCCTCCCATTCTAGCAAAGGATGAGGGTGGGGAGAGAAAGACTGGCAGCACGTTTACTCACACACACACACACACTCTTGCACGTGTGCAATACCTGGTACAGGCTGCCTCGTAATGAAATATAAGTTGCATTTGTGTTTTAGTTTGTCCCTCAGACTGCGCCCCCAAGCCATGAGATCTAGTGCATAGCTGCAGGCCGCAGCCAGGCCCTGCGGCGCGGGGATTAACCGGGCAGAAGGCAGGGAGGACAGAAATCCCCTCGAACTCCTTTCAGCTTCTGTGCGGACAAACAAGGCTGCTTTTTCACGGGCTGAGCCTTCACCCCTCCCTCACCTGGGTTTTAATGTGTTTCTCTCCTTCGGCTCCAGTTATGACCGAGGGCCAGCCCCCTCTCTTCCAGACTTGGAAGTTGGAACAGGCCTGTGCACGATGCTCTGACCGCTCGCTGTTGCTGCCGCGCGCTGATATGGGCCATGATTCCACTTGTCGCTGTGCACCTGCAGGCACGTGCTCATCGCAACGTGCTCACATTTCTAAATGTTCGGCACGTTATAAAACACGGACATAATATACTCCTGTGTTCTCGACTCAGATGAACAGTCATCACATTGCAGGACAATACCGTTGCAATCGTGTTTTATCCCAACAATTGTACCTCTGTGCGTCTATTCGAACTTTTCCTTGGGCATTCCACCCCAAAACTCACCAACGCATCCATCCATTGTTTTTCTGCTTCACGCCCCTCTTTTCTGTCTTCCATAATGCGCCACCTGCAGACTAGAGTTCGGTGTGTGACCTGCGGATCACATGTTTACTTCTCTGGGGGCTCGTCAGCTTTTCATCCTTCGGGTGTCAGTAACATTCGCGCCATTGTTTAGGTAACAGTAATATCTGTTATTAAAGTGCTTGGACATTCTAGCGGAGTTTCTGCTCTACATACTAGTTACTTAACCTTAGTTTAATAAGTACCACTTAACTGTTAACTTACCGGTTCGTGGTGGGCCGGACGGCCGGGACACACACTGACTGCACTGCCTTAGGCTTTTAGCTTAACTGATTAGGCCGGCCTGCCTGCCCCACCTGGTGCTGCAGCTGTTGCCTGCCGCCAGTACCGGCTGCGCTGCAGCCTGCCAGTCCTCAATGTCGTCGTCGGGTGACGGATTGCGCTGGCACTCACTTAGTTGAACGCAGTGCTTGAACAGTGAGTGACTCGGTGGTGGGGAGCAGCCATACGCGCGGCTACGCAGGGGCGTAGCAATGCAGTCTGGAAAAATCTACGCACCCTGACGCACAGCTCCAGCCCCCGGCCCACAAAACCAAAATCCAGCCCAAATCAGTGTCCCGCCCACTGGGCCGGCAACACTGAACACTGGGCCGGAACTTCAAACTATCAGATTGAGAATGTTGAGATTCATACAGAATCTCCATTCTCCTTTTGGCTCAGCCAGGGACAGGCTCACTCTCACAGCTGCGCAGGCGCTGCCCAGGCCGCAACACACTTCGCTGGAAATGACTCACTGACTGGGGAGACAGACGAGACGGGCATTACTGCGAACAAGTCCAGTAGTGGGTTAAATACCGTAAATGAAACATATAAAAAAATCAATGACGTGTAGACCCGGCCCTGATTATTAAGTGCCGGTGCTAAGCACCGGAAAGCACCGGCACAAATTAAGCACTGCTGCCACTACCCCCTGAATCACGCCATCATCACGGGCAACAGGCTCTTCCGTAAGCCTCCTGTCACCTACACATCCACTTATTCAGACCAATGCCCACTTACACCACTAAGAACTAACCAGACTCCTCTATCCCACGGCGACCCTACTCAAAGAAGATAGCAACCATCTTGGATTGATCAGTAATTGGCATTTCCCTCACTATTTAGACCAACCATACACCGCAACAAGACGCTAACGCGCAACTAACCTCTCCTCCCATCGATTCATATAGAGCCAGAACTTCTAGTCATTAACTATGCACCCGCCAAACCCCACCTGGTACTCTAAACTCGTGCGTTACGGACCCAACTCATGGTCCATAAATTACCCAGAAAATCTGACCAGTAATGCTAAAAAGAACCTAAAGCACAGAACCTTAAAACAGCACCCGGAAACACTTATAGTAGACAACTACCACACCGCGACTAACAGCAAGATGAAAACTAACTTCATCTTTTACACAAATCGCTCGACTAAGTGGAAAAACACCTTCCTTCTTCACTTCCAAGTCAGCAAATATTCCCTATGGCGAAAAAATCTCCACAACTGTCACCCCTACCTGTAAAGGGGAACTCACAATTTCCATCTTCAGAAAAGGAAACATTCTCATACAGGCCACTGACCGGCACCTCACCACTTTTGATTGGCACTTCCCAACATTACTCTCCTCTCTAACTCATCAGTACCATCAAACCCATTATACCCTATCCCCCCCCACACCCTGACAGAAAACCTGGAACCGACCCAATCTCCCTCCTCGGACGACCCACGCTACAACTCATGGACATCCAGCATCCCTAATTATAATCTCACTACCCCTATCATCACACTCCGCCATCAAACACCCTCTACAATGACTTCAACCGATCCCACCAGGTCCAGCAAACGCACAGTTAATAAACACCGCAAAGCTAATCCTGAGCTAGTCAGATCGGACTCAAACAACAGTCTTTCCATTACGGAACCCACTACAGGCACCCCCCCTTGACTTCAGGAGACCCGACTCTACCCTCGCAAACTATCCTCAACTCCACTACTGTCCATACTCCTCCTGCCCAAACCATTTCCATATCCAACGTCACCGATAATCCCTCGGACACTGACCTCCCTCAAACCACTGCACACTCTCCCTCCCCCGATCCACCGCCACATGCCCACACTGCCCCACTTCTAATCACACTGCCAACCCCCTGGACACGGACTTCCTCCTAACCATTGCTCACTCCCCTCCCTTGGACCCAAGACCCACAACACCTCCTCCTAAACGCTTGACCAGAAGCAACAACAACCCAACTCCTCACGTCCAATCTATCCCCACTCCTTATCCCAATGATGCCACTCAATCCCACTACCAAGGACCCTCTGCTCCCGACGAAGGCAATATGCTCTTTCAGCGCACGTACCCAGCTACTGACCCGAATGGAGCAGAAAATGGACTCCCTAGCGGCAGATATCATACACCAAGACCTTCCCAACCGGATGAAGCCACCTTGCTCACACTCTCCGGTTAGCTACACACCTTCCCCCCACACAGCCTCTTCCATGGCCCCACTTGCACCCCATGGCCCACCAATCCTATGAGGAATCTCGCACATTGACCTAGCCGAGATCTCCGCTCCATTTCAGAACGAGAAGCAGATGATATCAACGACTCTTATCTCACAAAAAGCAAGAACACTGCCCCTTTTGCAAACACAGTTTTAGTGAGCACTAAGAGAATCCCTAGACTTGTCCTCTTGCCAGGCCCCCTGCTCAACACACTTATATACATAAGGCACACACCAACACTGAGGCTCCCTGTCCTCTACCGTGCATGCTCCCAACTGTAGATCAGCAGTACAACATGCCACAGATATTGCTGAAGTTATACTCACAGAAGAAATAGACATCGCATTTCTCACAGAATCCTGGCTCAAGGACCATTCTACCCCCATCCTGGACCTTCTCACCCCTCCAGGCTACAACATCATCAGACACGACAGACCGATCAAAACAGGTGCCGGCCTAGCTATCATTCACAAAGAAGAAATACAGCTTACCAGATTAAAATCCACATAATACCTAACTCTTGAGGACCTAGGTGTTGAACTTACAGTCAAAAGCACCATGGCCATCAAATTTCACACCATCTACCATCCTCCTGGTGAACGTACCCTCTTCGCTGAAGAACTAACCAACCTAATAACTCATTTCTCCCGAACAGACCAGTAAGAATGTTCCAGGGTGACTTCAATATCCACTGGAACAACCCAGAAGACACTACAACCCAGACCTTCTCCAACCTGCTTGAAATTACCAACCTCAAAGATTCTGCAATGAACCAACACACATCAAAGGAGCAACACTGGATACGATCATCACCAAAAATGAGCTGGTCTCTTTGAGATCAATTTCTCCCATTGACTGGTCTGACCACCACCTCATACTGTTTAATATTGACTCATGCCAGAAACCAACCAATACGACCTGAAAAACCTAAGCACTGGACCAAGAAAATCAAAGGAGTCCCCACAACCGAACTGGAATCCATGATTCATGCCCATCTACAACCCCATCCTTCCACTATGACGGCCGATGACCTCACACACCACTTTAATTCCACAATGACAGCGGTGTTAGTTCAAGTAGCACCACTCAAACATCTGAGATCTATCAAATCTAAATCTTGGTTGAACGTGGATCTTAATAATGAAAGACGACAACTCAGACAATTGGAAAGGACTTGGAGACTAAACCCTTCGACTCTTCACCTAGCGCAAATTAGATAAACCCGGTTAGCATATAAAAAACAAATTTTTAGAGAAAAGGCCACTTTCTTCCGCAGCCAACTAGACCAGGCGAAGAAAAGACCTAGAGAACTCTTCAACATTGTTAAAAGTCAAACAACTGCACACCCGACAAGAAATAAAAGCCACCAAGGATCGATGCGGAGAAATCTCCAGCTTCTTCACAGATAAAGTCACAAAAATTGAGCAATCCTTTATCCAAAGCTCAAATCCTCCCTCCCTCGCAACCTGTCACCCTTTAACCACCCTGACCAAACAGATCAAATCATACCACAGACAACCAGGCCCGCTTCTAACTAAAAATGACGCTAATTGGTTGAACTCCGAACTCATGTAGGAAATGGAATTCTTCAATATAATTACAAGCTTAAAGCCTACTTCCCACACTATGAACCCCCTCCCATCCACAATAGTAAAAAAAAATTCAACCACATCATTGCCCCTTTCTGGACAAAAATCATCAACTCCTCTCTCACATCAGGTTGTGTCCCAGACTCCCTCCAGCTTGGACAAATCACACCTATACTCAAGAAACCAGGGGCCGACCCCAACGAGCTCAACAACCTCAGACCTATCTCCAACCTTCCATTCCTAGCTAAAACATTGGAGAACTGCGTTCTCCAACAACTAAAAAAAACATATTGATGACTTCAACCTCCTCGACATCTTTCAATCGGGTCTTAGGAAAGGTTGTAGCACTGAAACAGCGATGCTCAATATTGCAGATGATATCCACAGAGCCTTGAATGAAGGTGAAGCCTGTCTCCTCATCCTTATTGACTTATCAGCGGCATTCGACACAATGAACCCTCTAGCTTTATTTGAGACTCTGAAGAGGCGCTCTAGCATTAATGGCACAGTACTAGAATGGTTCACTTCCTTTCTTCAGCACCATTCGCAACAAATTAAAATCAACTTCTGCCTCTGTGGACCAACACGAGTCAAACTGGGAGTCCCACAAGTATCGATCCTCTCACCATCCCTCTTTAATCTCTTCATGGAACCCCTTGCAAATATTCTGAAACAAACAGGGGTTCAATACCACCTATAGGCAGATGACACACAAATGTACTACAAAATAATATCACCCAGTGATATCCGACACCTCAATGTCACGCTAAGCAAGATGGTTTAACGCAAACCACTTAAAACTGAACCCGGACAAAACGAAATTAATACTGTTCTCTCCGAAAAGTAACCACTGACCCATTCAAGACTGGCTCGAGAAACTTGATGCTCTAAACTGCTCCCTTGTCCTATCCGACTCGGTAAAGTCAGTAGGCATTACCCTGGATAAGAACTTGTCAATTAAGGACCACATCAAGAACTCTGCAAAAGGTGCGCTTTACTCTCTAAAACACCTCAAGAAAATTAAACCTTTCATTCGCAAGATGATCTCAAGACAATAGTACAATCCCTAGTCCTTTCTAAACTGGACTATGGGAACCCCATCCTAAAAGACTCACCAAAAGCTCACCTAGCCCCACTAAGGTCTGTCCTTAACATGGGAGCTCGACTCATTACTGGTGTAAAAAAGATTTGAACACATCACACCAACACTCAACGCACTCAACTGGCTTCCCATGAAAGGCAGATGTATTTACAAACTGGCCTGCATCACACACAAGGCCCTTCACACCCAATCCCCCCAACTACCTAAACAGCAAACTGGTACAAGCAGGAAAATCCAGAACTCTGAGAAGCACCAACTCACTTCTTCTCATCCCTTAGAAACTGAAAAGGAAAGACGTCCCAGTGCTGATCCTTCTCTGCTAACGTACACAGGATGTGGAACGCATCCCCTCCTTCTCTTGCTTCAAAAAGTACCCGAAACTCCTTCTCCTCAACCAACCTAGGCATCAATAACCTAATGGGCTCCCCCCCTCACTTTGACCTTCAAGGATGGTGGTTATCTGACTGTTTCAACCACCTGCATCTTTCTCCCCTCACTGTATACATATGTATTATGCCTGCACCCTCATGTCCTGCGATGGTATGCAATGTTTCTTTTCCTTTCTGTATGTAAAGCTCTCTGATACCACAGTATATAAAACTTTATAAATATAAAAAAAATAAAAAAGTAGTACAATACCCTTTGCATAATACCTCGTCGTCGGCTCTCTTTCTGAGATGAGCATGTCAGAAACTGACTGCAAAATGAAACAAGGTTACTAACACGAGGCCATCAAGTAGGACTTTAACCTTCTTAAATCCGGAAAATGTACAATCTCACTACTGCAAGGTGAAATTGAAATACATTTTAGCGAGAGGAGGACTACACCTTGTGTACATTAGTAATGTTCACATTTACATTTTTCCTTAACCCTCGCAGCCAATTCATATTTTGAAGTTTTGTCTAATTAGTGTTGGATATTGAATAACAAGGTTATATAGAAAACTGTTGTTTTTCCTTTATCTGAACTATGATGCATGCTAGGGTGACTAAGAATGAATGGGTAGCGAATCATATACTTGACTCAGAATATCTGCAGTGAATTTTGTAACCAAGGCTTGTCTGAGTTAAGCACTGAGAAATGCAAAAAATGCAGCATATCCTAGTTATGCCTTCTCACAGAGATTCAGGCATTCTTATCCGGGGGAACTTAAGAGATGCTCAAAGGGGAGCTGTGAGATCAAAGTTTCATAGTTATTTGCTAAATTCAGTTTGATTTCACAACAATGAAGATTCTGGTTTTGTATCTAGCAAGACAGAGACAAAGCAATTCAGATGTGTCCTAATAGTCAACAGACTTAGTTAAATAGGCCAAAGCAAAACAAAACTGCTAAACATTCCAATAATGCAGTTTCACTGCCCAAACTATAATCCCCGCTCAAGGTGCATAACCACTACTAATTATAATGTAACTCCTGTGTATGTGATGTGTTCCTCCCTAGGTCAGTGACACATTTTAGATTTATCACTTACCTGAGGGATCAAGCGGCAAGATCTTATGGAGTCATTCAATCCCATCCAGTGCTGAAAATCAATATATTCACCCCGTTTCAGGAAATATTGGAGGCCCATGTAATTTGAATGTTCATAGAGCATCCAGCAACCATGAACAATGCGAATTGAGTTGCAGCGGATAAAGTGAGGTCTCAGATCGATGTGGTCAGTGCTACACTCATAGGAGCGGCCACTGAAGTTCTGGTCCTCGAAGAATATAATCTGCAGCAGAAAGAAGAATGTTAAAATATCTATCAACATGAAGCCTTGTTTTAATGACCCTACTGTAATTTAATAGCGCAACCAGAACAAAGATGAAATAAGTAATTAAATCCCCAGTACTCTTCTATTCTGCATCCACTCATCATACAGATGTTAAAAAAAACATTTTGTGACTGTTGCATCTACAGAGGTATGTGGAAACACTTGGATTGTTACATATAGTTAAAGACAAAGATGTTACAATAGACTATGTGGCATTCAAAGGAGCTGAAAAGTTCAGGACAATTATTTCACACTGTATGAAAATGGGTTGTTGGGTGAACAGCCACAATCCCACAATCCCTGTCAGAGTGAACTGCAAAAGTCACTAAATTACCCTATGCTTAACCATCTGGTAGTGCGGCTCAAAAGCAGTCAGGCTTAACTTAGAGGTAGTGTGTAAATTATTTATGCAGCGCACAAACAGAAATAATGTGAAAACACAGCACAAGAAAAATCCCATACCAATTTAGAAACAGAGTAAAATTATTTACATTATTTGACAACAAAACAACAAAAATATAATCATTTGAACTGAAGTTATGAATTTTTAAAGTTTTTAGTAAAATATAGCATCTAAAAGTTCAAAGCACCAACCGCGGAAATCTGGTTGTGTAGTGCTGTGTCAAAATGCAAAATATGGCTGACCGAAGTGGAGTGCGGGTTGGATACAAGAAGTGAATTGGGCCCAGTTGGTGCCTACCTTCAGGCTTGAAGTTTCAAGGAAAAGGTTCTGAGAAGTAATGTGAGTGGGGCAAGGTTGAAGGCGGTGTCCAAGGAGGGGACGTCTTAGTCAGAGAGCCGTTGGACGAATTCGCTGTGAAAATGTCTTTGTTTGGACTTCTTCCCTTTTTTGTAAGTCAAAAACCTCCAGCAAGACGAAGCAGGAGGCTGTCATCAACAAGAATTCCAGGAAGTTGGAAAACAACTAAAACAAATTTGATGCTGTAGAGAAGAATGTAGCCTCCACTCGACCAGCAAAGCACCTTGGGCAGATAGATGAGATGGTAGGTCCAACTCTTCCCTCGATTCTCAGAGCAGCTTTTTAGCGAATCCTAGGCGGAGTCCTCGAAGTTGCACTATGGGGAGCTATGCAAAGTGCAAAAAAAACTCAGTCGCACTACGTGGAGCTCCGCAAGCGGCGGAGTACGGTAGAAAAATGCTGTGCAATCATTGCGAACAGCACCATGCACAGCGCAAGCTTACCTTTTCTGCCGCTCGAGTAGATTTTTACTCGAGAGGCAGCTTTCTCAACCCGAGCGGTTGCGAGCATACGCTACCACTCGCAATGAGAAACCTGACCCCCCCCCCGTGTTTAGAAATCTCGCTGGGAGGTTTATTTTCAACGCTCGCGCTCACCAACTTGACGTAGGCAATCACGAACGAGGAAAAATCTTGCCGGGAGGTGAATTTTCCTCGCTTACCAACTTGAGGTTGGTGAACGCGAGCGAGGAAAGAAACTCTGCTCCGCTGCGTGAAGGGGAGTTTTTCAGAACTCCGCGAGCTCCACGCAACGCGGAGTGTGGGAAACTCCGCAAACTCCACGAGCGGAGAGGAGTTCACCACCCAGGGTTACTTTTAGCCCAAAATATTTCAAGTCCTAATTTTGGGATTTCCGCTATTATATGGGCATCTTTAGAATCACCACCAAGGGTCCAGGACTGGAGGGGCACCACTTAGGCGGTAGACCACTCACTCAGGCTGGGACCAGGTGTGCATTCAATATGGTGGTAACATATTGTGTCCCTGTGGTTCAGAACTCGAGGCCAGCAAACTAGCCCTTGGAGTCACTCTGGTAGTCCTAGGTTCAAGTTATGAAGCAGGACGAAAGCAGCACAGTAGGCCAATGAAGGTTCAAGGCAGTCTCCTGGCAGCAAAACAGTCCACCTAGGCACAGCAAAGCAGTCCTTCCAGGACAGTAAAAAGCAGGCCACAGCAACAGGCAGCCCGCATAGTCCTGTCATAGGTCCAGAAAGTGAACTGAAGAGTGGGTCTGAGGGTTCCTCTTTTATACCGGTGCCTTCAGTCCTCCCGACTTCCCTGCCCTGGGTGAAAGCTGGCTGAAATAAGAATGCAGGGCTGGCAAGTCCTTTGTCTGAAGGCAGAGCACAGCCTATTCAGTTGGAAGTGGGGCAGTGCTCAGTTCCGTCTACCCATCCTACCAGCAGGTTGCTTATTCAGTCACACCTAATCCATCTATTGTGCGACTGTCTGTGAGGAATGCATAATGTCCAACTGCCAACTACACCCAGTCATGTGACCTAGGACAGGCTCCAGGCACCAAAAAACCAATTGAGAATTAAGGGGGTAACCCATAAATACTACCCGACCTGGGTCAATAATACAGTACAAAAAGATATGTGAATACGGTAGCAAAGCACTTCTATTCAGACAGTATATAGTAGCAATCACCAATTATTCGTTGTGGCAAGTCCAATTTATTTACTTTTAAACAGAAGCATCTAATGCAATTATATTCAAAGCATTAGCAGATAATGGCAACTCCGTTGCTCATAATAATCACAGTGCAATATAATACAGTGCTCTTGGTGCAGATAGAGAAGGAGGAAGGGAAGTGGTATCTGTCTCTCGGCCGGAGTGCTCAGAAAAGGAGCACTCCGGCCGAGAGACAGATACCACGGGATTGGTTCCCGCCACATTGCAAGTTGTTGCGATATCGCTGCATGTTTCTCCCCATTCATGGACGAGAGCAATTCTAAGCCCACACTTTTTAACCACACGGCGGAGATCTCCGTCACTGTATTTAAGTGCTCTTCTCAGTCTAGTCCTGATGAAGACTCCACCGTGAGAATACCACTTAATCCTGCACCTAGGGTTCAAAACGTCGACAACACACAGACAACATACAACACAAACGCTGGCGACAATGTTATAAAAAAGTGTTTGTCCATTAGAGCTATGTGTATTTCCAGGAACATTTGACCTACTGCAGGCCGGAAAAGTTCTCATCATGCATAATTGATGTATATATGTCACAAATACCTTTTCCCTGTCCTCCACCCACACGTTACCACTTAACACCCATTCCCTTCCTCCTTCTGTATCTGCACCAAGAGCACTGTAATATATTGCACTGTGATTATAATGAGCAACAGAGTTGCCATTATCTGCTAATGCTTTGAATATAATTGCATTAGATGCTTCTGTTTACAAGTAAATAAATTGGACTTATGCCACAACAAATAGTTGGTGATTGCTACTATATACTGTCTGAATAGAAGTGCTTTGCTACCGTGACTACATATATATTTTTGTACCAAATAACTAAGGCAGGAAAATGCTGACTTTCTAAAAGTGAGGTTTTCAAGATTTGTAATTAAAAAACCAACTTTACCATTAAAGAGGATTTTTAATTACAATTTCATAGATACCAAACAGGAAATGCTAACCTGGTTTCCAATCAGAGGTTAGCACTCATTAAATGTAATAAGACAATCCAATGTTATCCTTTGAGACAGGTAGGACTCAGAGTAGAGACAATCAACATTTTCATGACCAGAACATATAAAACTTAAAAGTGCATGTCCAACCTTTTAATTACAATTCACCTAGGGCCTACCTTAGGCCTGACATATGCAATAAAAGGGGAGCTTAGCAAGGGTGTTATATAACCAAGCAAAATTGGCAGTTTAAATCTGCATTCAGGCTGCAATGGCAGGTCTGGGACATGTTTTAAGGAACAACTTAAGTGGGTGGCACAATAAGTGCTGAAGGCCCTCTATTACCATTAATTTTGATTGGGTAACTTGTGTACCACTTTACTAGGGACTAATGAGTAAACAAAATGTGCCAATCAGATGTAAACCAATCTTACTATGTTTAGGAGAGTGAGCACAGGCACTTTAGCACTGGTTAGCAGTTCTAAGGCCAACAACAACAAATTCAGCTCCAATAGGAGGGGTGAAGGCTAAATGTTTGGGGGTGACCCTGCAGAGGGCCAGGTCCAGCAAACGCTAAGAACCAGATTTATTTTAAACTAAAAATATGGAAACAGTAATGATCAGATATTCACCAAATATGACAAACCTCATAAACCAAGACATTGGAGGATAGCAGTTCCTGTTGAAAAGAATTCTATATAGTGTAGTATCCGGTTGGAGGGTGATGGGGGATTCCCTATAAAGAAGTGGTGCCCTCAAAAATCTGTCATGCTTCATCATCTGGCTTTTATCCTCGTGAGGTCAGCGCTGCAATACCCCCTAGGCATGTAACCCCCTTTCAAGATGGCTGCCACTCTAGCACAACGTTAACCTGTGCTATGTCATCAGCTGGGGATCAAAACGGCATGACACCTGTCATGGATACTGCAGTACCATATGACTCACACCTGTGAGATCGATGTGCAAATAATGGGACCCCCCCATGCTGCAGTTAAACTCAGGCGAGCAGGCCATGTCACCGGACTCCGGAAAAAACAAATAAGTGTGAGACAACCTGAGGGACCGTTCCCATGTGGGCTGGCCTCCCGGCTTTGTGCTTTAATATCCCTCCATACACTTACCTTCCTCAGATACATCCACCGCGAATCAGATGCGTTAACTGGCACTCAACCCATGTTGCAATTCTGCCTGGACTAGAGGGTAAGGCCTGATCCCTACCCTTACCATGGTAATTTGTGTATCTATTTTTCCACTTTCTGGCGCATGTGTGTGGGTGTCTATATCCAGTTTTATTTTTAAATTCAACAGTGTTTCCCCTGCTATATTGAGGGCATGTCACTCCACTCCAAAACACAATAGGAGTTAGACATCACACCCAAGCATTTATTTCACTTATATCTATGCCTAATGAACATTCCGTGTTTAAGTATTACTGAGCGTGTTCACCACTTATAAAACAGCATATGATGTAAAACAGAATATGTTTTTTCATTTTATTTTTCAGGTTGGGTTAAGACCCCACATGGTGTATGTGATGGAGGTATCCACTTGATTTAATAATATAGATTTACGCAATATACCTCCTGTCTTGACTTCTGCATGGTAATCACATGATAGCACATATTACATACCCAACCCAGAATAAGGGTAGGGATACTTTGCTGGTCCTAAAGAAACGCCGCAGATTTCTCCTGGACCATCAAGGCGTGAAACATGTCAATCTACACGAAGCAAAAGATTGCCATTCTTCTTAGTTAGAAGGACAATCTGCACAAGGATGTTATTTGCTCTAACATCCTTGAGCAGGTAATTTTGGTACAGAGGACCTCCTTCCCTGAAACACACATGCTTCAATTCAAGTCTCCACCTACTATGCTATCGAACCTTGATTACAATGTACGCAATATCTCAGCCATCTATCTTAATACTCGGTCTATGGCAAAACACCAGTCTGATATCTTTCTTTTACTTGAAAGTGAGCAGCCCGACCTCCTTCTGCTCACTGAAACTTGGCTGTCTCAAGAGTCATTTCCCGATATTTTGGCTGCACTTCCCTCGGACTACTGTATTACCCAGGCCAAACGTCCCCAGGGGAAGGTTGGGGGAGGAGTAGCCATTATCTCTCGTCACAATTTTAGATACGAGACCCTTTCTCCACTTGACCTTCCTCTGGTAGACAGCCTGGTAATAAAACTTGAGCTCGAACCTGGGGCTCCTCCATTTGTGTGTGTCCTGCTCTATAGGCCCCCCCAAGGCATGCCCCATGTTCCCTATTCCCTAGCCGAACAAATTGCCCACTTGGCTACTAACCATGGGAGGGTCTTACTTCTTGGAGATTTTAACTACTGGGCCAACAACACTCTCGGCGGCCCAAAATCAGTTGAGCTCACTGAACTTCTCACTGAGCTCAACCTCACCCAACAAATATCTATGCCTACCCACATTAAAGGACACATTCTTGATCAGATCTGGACCATGAACATTCCTTTGTCTACTGTTTCCGTAGCACCTTGCCCCTGGTCCGATCATCATCTTATTTACTTCTCTATTTCTATTGAGGCCATGACCAAAACTGTCGGCTCTGCCACCCACGTTCGAAGAAACTGGAACAGACTTGATAAATCGTCCTTCCTTCACTTTCTCACTAATACTGTCCCCTTGGACAGTCCTACTCTTGACTTAGCCAATGATCAGCTTTCTAGCTGGCTTCTGACCGCCACGGACAAATTTGTTCCCCTTAGGAAGTCTCCCGTCCTCCGTCCTCATGACGCCCATAAATGGTTCTCCAATGAACTAAAACTCCTCAAACTAACTCTCAGGCAATTGAAAAGGCAATGGCGCAGTAACTATAAACCCAAAGACAAACTGTCCTATCTCAACTTTCGGAACTCCTACAAAAAAACGATTGCAGCGGCCAAATATTCTTTTTTTTCTACAAAAATCCTGTCTGCTACCGATCGTTCTAAGGAGATCTTCCGTATTGTTGATGAGTTTTCCAATCCTGAAAGAATTCTTCGTAAGCCTCCGCCCTCTCAAACTTTCTGCAACTCTTTAAACACCTTCTTTATTGATAAAATTAAACAAATTAAGTCTAGCATTCCTCCTACTCAAAACTTGCTTCCCTCTCCTCCTCACAGTATTAACTCCTGCTCATTATCGCACTTTCCCTTATTACGGACTGCACTTTCGCTAAGTTTCTCTCCAAAATCAAATCAGGTTCTCCCACTGATTGTTGCCCCCCCCCAGCATTTGGAAAGAAATTTACACGCTTCTCCCTCATCCCGCCCTTAATCTTTTAAATAAATCCCTCCTTCAAGGTACTGTCTCCGTCACCTTCAAAGAAGCCATTGCTTTACCTCTCCTAAGAAAGATGGGCTCAGACCCAGAAATCACCACCAATTTTCGCCCCATCTCTCTTCTCCCCTTTCTGGCCAAGCTATTGGAAGCCTATGTCACTAGCTGCCTTACTGACTTTTTGGAGAAATCCGATTTTCTTGACCCCCACCAAGCGGGTTTCCGTCCGGCACACTCTACTGAGGCAGTCATCCTTACTGTTATGGATACCCTCCGTGGCGAGGCTGACAAGGGCTCTCCACAGGCCCTGGTTTTACTTGATCTTTCGGCTGCTTTTGACACGGTCGACCACCGTCTTTTGGTCGACCGTGTCAGTGAAGCAGGAATTTCTGGCCCGGCCTTATGCTGGATCACATCCTTTTTGGATAACCGTTCTCAGGCAGTTCGAACCGCCCAGTTCACCGCTCCCAGCGTTCTAATCTCTTGCGGTGTTCCACAGGGCTCCTCTCTTTCCCTTCTGTTATTTAATCTTTACCTTCTTCCTCTTGTTCGCTCTCTGCGGGAGCGGAAAGTCTGCACATTTAACTACGCCGACGATTTTCAACTTATCTTTCCCATTAATAACACCCCTGAATCAGTCCATGCATTCCAATCCACTATGCTGTTTATCAGCACTTGGATGAGCAAGAATCATTTGAAATTGAATCCGGACAAAACAGAAATCATTTTAACTAGTGGTATTGCTAAAAATCCCTGGGGCCCCCAGTTCTGGCCCAGAGAACTGGGTCAGCCCCCTGTTCCCTCAAGCACTGCTAAAAGTCTGGGGGTGCCTCTAAGCCAAGATCTAACTTTGAAGCCCCAGATTAGCTCTCTGGTATCCACCTGTTTCTACCAACTTCGAAAGATTAAGAAAATCTGCAAATACCTTACCTATGATGCCCGCATCCAAGTAATCATCGCCATGGTTATGTCACATGTTGACTACGCTAATTCATTGTACTTTGGTATCCCCCTCAACTTATCTAAAAGACTTCAGCTCATACAAAACCAGGCAGCACGCCTGATCACTCACCAACCCAGGCATCACCACATCACTCCCATCCTGAAGCATCTTTACTGGCTACCTGTCATTCAGCGGTGTGCCTTCAAAATTGGCTGTCTCATCTTTAAATCACTCAACTGTTCTAGTCCAAAATTTGTTAATAACTTGATCACAAAATATGCCCCTGCTCGCCTTCTCTGTTCTTCTTGCAAAAATCTCCTTCTGACTTCCACTTTCAGACTCAAACGCACCGGTGGAGCCAGGTTCTCTACTCTGGCCCCCCCGTTCTGGAACTCTCTCCCTTCTGAAATCCATCTCGCCTCTACTTTGCTCAACTTTAGACACCTTTTAAAGACTTGGCTCTTCCAACAAGCCTTCTAACTTTTCTTTTTGGACCAGACTTCTGCTCTCCCAGTGCCATGAAACCTCCCCGGTGTACGTGCGCTTTATAAATTCTTACTGACATGACATGACACAAGGTGACCCTCTATTAAATCCGTTCTGGTACCTCAGAGTTATTTTTAAACAGCATCAGCACCCACACCCGCCATCGTGACTAAACCAAAAAGATCTGCGCCAAAGAGGCCTCTCACGGTGACCACAGGGAATTGCAGCACCGACCCCATGTGTGGCAAAGCCCGAGTTTCAATGATGATATAATAGTGGAAATACTCCAAACACCATCGCTCATAAGAGTGGACAGCTCCGCGGCTTCTAGCAGCACACACAGGAGACTGGAAATCAGTAGCGGCACTAAAAAAACAACAGGTCAAGATCGCCTTACATGGTTCAATCGTGACCGAATAGTTAAGAGCCAACTTCGCCCCAATGGCCTTTTAGTGACCATTACCCCATGCATCTTCTGAGATGATATCGCCTTCAGGCAGGAATGGTCCAAAATAGCATGGAAGTGCACCCGTGACTATACAAGACATAGATAGGGAAATGAACAAACACAAAGATTACCTGACACAACAAAAAATCATTAAACTCCCATACACTCGTGTCTCTTCTTGCAGCTGTTTGATAGACTCATAAATCAGCTTCAGGGAGGATTCCACAGTTTGAGCTGCCTTAACCTTGCTATTGGTACCTTCCTGTGCTAGAGGTGCAGGATAAACTCTCTGCATCGCTGAGTAATCACACTTAAGGGTAGCGCTCAAGCCTTGGTTGGATGTTCCTTCTGCAGCTGATCCTGGTGGTAGGGCATCTCTGCTCCTTATGGATTGTCTTTTCCTTCTTACCACTGTGCCTGGGCAACCCTGCTGGCTACCAGGACTGGAGCTAGATGACTGGACAAAACTCTGAGTCTGTAGAGCTGATATCTGAGCCATCTGTAAGAGAAAAGAACTTATCCCCTAGTTCCTGGGAGTCTTCCAGCCTTTTAAGGCTCGTTGCCCCCTCAACCAGAGCGTTGGTGTTGATGTCCCTCCACGCTGATGTTTGCAGCGGCTGGGGGGTGGATCTGCTTCGGGACAGTGACAGCTTTCTATCTCTGTAAGCACTCAGCGTAGAGGCGGAAATTACATGGCATTAGGGCTTACCAAAAGCCTCAGGTGCCCTTTTTGTCCTTGTGCCAGTATTCCCAGATCTCTCTCCTGGCACTCCACTCCAAGAGTAGACCTCTCCTGGTTGCCACCATTACTCTGCATGTCAGTCAAGGTTAAGCCCGCTGGTATTCCCACCGTGGAGTCTACGGTAGTAGTCACAACAACTGGAAAAAACGCCATGATGCTCTGTTGTGGGTGATGCTGCTGTTGCTGCAGTTGGCTGTACTAGGAACCTTGCCTTTCTCCAGGTAAAGCCTTAGCATTCGTTCTTCCATCTTCTGAGTTGATGATCTCTAGGCTCTGTCTTCTCTTTAGGGCTGTCCTATTCTTGTTGGTGATGTTGAACCCTGATTTCACAGCCTTGGGGCACTGAAAAGGGTGTAGAACTTCCTTTGTTGATACCAATGATGTCATGATAGTGGCATTGACAGCAGCATCATAGTTTTTTTGCTCATGCAGCGCGAAGCATCTTGCTGTTGGTTCCGGCAGTGACCATGAGCCACCTGAGCTAGCTGGCCTCTCCTTCTCTGAGGGCCGAAGCAAATGCCAGGAATGCTGCTGAATGGGGCGAGCAACGAGCACTCCAGTCAAGACAGCAGCCACAAATGTCTCCTGTGAGACACGGATTGCTGCCCCGGTCCAGGGCTGGCAACGCGGGTGAGTTGTGACAAACACATGGGACTTTTATCTTGACACTTGCCAGGCTATTTCTTCATTATTCAATCCTGATTTCAGAGTGGTGGAAGAACTGCCGAAGTAGCCATTTACTCAGATGCCATCTTGCCTCCGCTGGCTTCAAATAGAGACCCTAGTGGATGGGAAGAAGAATCGGTTGGCTACCAAAAAACTGCAAGGGGCAGTCAGAAAGATGGCTAAAGCCTGGGTAGATACAAATACAAGACTGATGGCTGTGGAAGAACGGACAGCTACTCAAGAAAATTATGTTGTAGGGGGCTCAAATGCAGACAGAGGTGCAAGGTGTACAAATTACCGACATCCAGTGGAAATTAGAAGATTTTGAAAATAGGTAGCGCAGGAACAACCTGAGAATATTGGGTCTCAAAGGAGTTGAATTCTTTCAATATGGTGCTATATGGTACAAGTGCCTCACACTACCCTGAGTGCATAACACACTTTAGCCAAAGACCTACATATTACCATGATTAACTATTATTTCTTTAATATATCACTTTTTTTTACATAAGACCTTTTCACATGCAGGGAGGCTTATCATGGCTCTTCTCTTCTCTCTCTAGGTTTGAAAAGATTTATAGCAGTGGGATGTTACTGCATCCCCCACATATAGGGTGAGTGTTTACATCGATATTTGGTTTTGCCTAGGAATTAACACATAATTTGACCTAGGGTTGTCTATTAATACCATTACTTTTCTTCAGGACTATCTGTGTGTCATAGACAACACTACTCGTAAATCTGCCCCCACATACTCCAGATATTAATGCGGAACAGCAGATTAAACTATACACACCGCAAGGGTCTCTTTGGAATATACGACTTTATGTTAGCCCTTATATTCGGGATATACATCTAGCCTTCCCTCCTTGCTTTTTTAGGATGTGTTAACCCTTTATATGTCTTTCCTTATACTAGCCTATATACATTGTGGCCTTTCTATTGACCTTCATATAGGATCAGCTGTACTGAACCGCCACTTCTAGGTCAGCCATAAGACTTTCAACTTCTGGTCTTTTTAATGTTTACACTGTCTTATTAAATCAGCCGCATGATACTCAACTTCTGGCTTGATCAGTGTTTCACGGAACTCACATCTATTGGGCTAAAGGCGCTTTTCTCTTTTTTTACTTCTTTATCATCACTTTTTCTTGTAAATAGTTGTTGGATCTCTGACTTGCACGTAATTGAGAGATTGCACTGGATTGACTGTTCTATCTTTCCCATCACATTTTCATGATGTTCACAGCAATGAACATGAAGAATAAGAACTGGCATGGGGCGGAGGCTCTCTTTTCTTTTCTTCCCTGATTAGATCAGAATATACGGATGTACTTAACAACACGTATTTGTTAAGGAATTTTATGAACAACATGTTCTTACGATGTGCATATGAATTGACTTGTGTATATATATATATATATATATATATATATATTGCATAAATCCTCAATTAGTGCGCTCTCAGAAAATACCAACTCCGTGAGATGTATGAATATCGCTGTTTATTCACAACGCGTTTCGCTTTGACAAGCTTGATCACGTGAATGCCGTGCACCCAATGACAGCCGAACTTATAGTAATCATGTTAATCACAGGTAAGATAGTAAACAAAGAGTGAGGACTCAAACGAAATTCATTTTGGCAGACATCTTAGAGTGGAGCGAAATCCATGGACACCGGATAAGTGCCCTGGATGCCTCTAATTTAAACACGATTCAAAGTTAAATACAAAATGAGACCAGTGTTAAAGTGAAGCATCCTGCTGGGGCACCTCAATGTATGCACATGCAAATAATGGGTCATCCGATAATTCCCAATAAACAGTATAAACATGTCAGAACTAAAGCAATAAATGTGCTTAGATGTGTGGTTAACTGTTGTCAAATAAGGTATGTACACTCCAGGTTTGCCAAAGACCCATCGGTTATCAAATTTGCTTCAATTACGCAACAGATAAGCTCGCATCAAATAAATCTGTGTCTTGCTCAAATTTGCTGGGGTATCGAACAGATAAAAATATGAGTGACTAGCATCTAGATGGGTGAAAAAAATGAGTGAAAAAAACTATTAGTTGACAAAATAAGTAAATGGCTGCTCCATTGTCGTTGCATAATGTCAAAGAAGGGGGGGATTTAATAGGGCAAGTGCCCAAAGTCTTAAGGGTGATGTGCACTAGATCTAATGCATACTCTTCCATAAGTGTCCAAAGATAGTTCCCATCTTCCCAGATTCCGGGAGACAACACCCCTAGTGTGAGCGGCCTACAAAAAGTTCGAAAGTTGTCAAGGCAATGTCGAATTGTTCCTCACCCTGCAGTCTGCATCTTATGTATCAGTTACATAGTGGGACCAGCCGTCAAATTAGAGTGAGTGAAATACGTGCTCTTGATGCGAGAGAAAAAGGGTAGGCGGCCCGTGCTGGTGAATGCTGGTGGATGGGCCCCTTCCTTTCCTCCTGTGCAAAAACAAATGAAAAACAAATAAGAAAAAACGAATTAAAATAAGGATCACTCAATCCTGTACATATGGGTGTATAGAATATACATTAAATCACTGACCAAGGAAGGGGAAGAAAACTACTGTTCACAAAGGAAACATGAAACAAGCTGCAGGAATAAAAACCAGCTGTGCCGGCCAGGTACAGTCGTTCAACGTAATAAGAGCAGAGTCATCAGGGACAGAGAGAAACAGCAGGAAACCGCTGAATAAGCAGACATAGCGGAATAATTGGGTACTCTGTCTGTGAGTAGAAATCAGGAGTCATTCTTTAAGGTGTATTGATAGCTCTTCGTCTTGGTTCAGTCCTCCTGGATTTTTTGTTTGGAAGTCTATAATGTATTTAGACTCCCTCTGTCTCAACATGAGTAACCTGTTGCCACCCCTGGGATGTTTCTCGATCTGTTCCAGAATAAAGAAACTCATGTCATTGGTGTTTGAAGAATGTCTCTCTTTAAAGTGGCGCGCTACGGGATATTTGGGGTCAAAATTATTGATGGCCCTCCCATGTTCTAAGATGCGCTTCTTGGCCATGCATTTGGTACTACCTATATACCATAGATTGCATGTGCAAGAAAAATGAGACGGCGAAGTGGTGGGAAGCGACATCCCTGCAAAATTATGTCGATCAAGACATGGTACCTAGGGGTCTTAGAGGAATGGGCAGCTAATTCATCGCAAAGTTCAAGAAGAATGCTTGAAATTCTGTTCAAGTACGCTTGGCTGGATCGCGAGATCATACTGGATGAAATTAAAGTGATCATGGAAGATCTCAAAAAGAACATGGAAATTGAAGCACTCAACACAGCGCTCATTACAATTAAGGAACGTCTCAAAAGACTTGAGAATGACATAAGGGCATGTAAACAAAGGAAAATGACCCGTGATTATAATGACTACATGTCAATCTAGTAAGATTGACATGATTACTATAAGTTCGGCTGTCATTAGGTGCACGGCATTCACGTGATCAAGCTTGTCAAAGCGAAACGCGTTGTGAATAAACAGCGATATTCATACATCTCACGGAGTTGGTGATTTCTGAGAGTGCACTTATTGAGGATTTATGCATTATTTACGAACCGGTCTTCTCCGCCGGTGCGTGCGCCACTCTTCAAGGGTCCCGAGATGACCAGAAGGAGGATTGTGCAGTATTGATTATATACAATATATAAACACAAGGTAACTCACATGAGATGCACTCGAGACAAGCGACAGGTTACCAGCCTTTTATTTCAGGTACAGTTGTGCGATGAGTGCTGGTTTAATAGAGCAGCTTTCCAACCAGCCTGACGCGTTTCAGGTTTCCCCTTTCTCAAAGGCTTGTGGTAAGTTCGTGCTGTGGCGTGCAGCAACTCCCATAAGTGCAATAATGTCACGCCCCTTAATTCGGCAAATTCAAGACTCCTGGGAGTTGTAGTGCACAAACATTCACTCCATATTTCAGCGCACTAATGACTGCTTTCGATGAAGACCCCACTGGGCCCCCGCAACCATGCACAACTTAAATCCTTCGTCGTTGCTCCATATACGAGGATGGTGTATCCAATCCTCATGGCCTCCTGATAATATGGAGTGGTGCAATCTCGGCGGATGAGCGCCCGCCTCAATTTGTAAACACAAGGTAACTCACATGAGATGCACTCGAGACAAGCGACAGGTTACCAGCCTTTTATTTCAGGTACAGTATATATATATATATATATATATATATATATATATATATATATATATATATATATATATATATATATATATATATATATATATAAAATAAAATGTCAGCCTTGAAAAAGTCACTGGTGTGACGAAACACGTGTCGGCTGTTTTTACTGACTGGCTGTTTTTTCCTGACTGAAAATACAAGCTTCAGTGAGAAATAATATTTGGCTCTTGTCTTTGAGTTGTCAGATCTATAAATTACTAAGAGAAGTGGAAGTACTTCATGTTGATTGTTGTAGTGAGTGCTGTGGTACCCTTTCTTCATGTTAACACGGAGGTCTTTAGCTAAAGTTTGTTATGCATTCAGGGTAGTGTGATGCATTCGTACCATATAGCATCACATTCGAAGAATTTCTCTGCACAATTCTGATGACTGACACAGGAGCACATTATAAGAAAAGTGTGATCAAAGTCCCATCACTACCCGTTCTAATTATTTGCAAATTATATGGTGATCGGCACTCTCTTGTTTGCAAGCTACACAGACCATACACTACTACTATATAGTGATAACGACAACTCTTGATAATGACAGAAACCAACCAATAGAAGAATTGTTTAATGATCGAACAATTTCTAGGAAGGAAAAACCTACCAGTACCAACAGAGAAGGACTTAGACAAAAATTCATAAAACTTAAACATGCAAAGAAACAGGAATTGTGAAGATGATGGGATGCCACCATCCTTAATAGGTACATTGACATGAAACAGGTCCCTAGGGGATTACGGGTTATCATATTCCCCTCCTTTGAAGACTTAGACATAGGTTTACTGAATGAATGGGAAAATTTGATCATGTCCTCCTCATTCGGCATAATGAATATACTCATCAAACATGCTGAAAGAAAGAGGGAGGCTTTAAATCTAGACATAGAAAAGATTGAGGGTGAAATCAGGAGTATTAATGTACCGGAAGCCACAGAAAAAAACTATGTCATTCTGAAGGATGTTCTAGCAGCACTCCAAATGTACTTAAAAGACAAAAAGATGAGGAAACTCAAACATAATGAGAATGATTGCTGCAATGGCAGAATATTCACCTTTGCCTGAAAATTTGATGGCATAAAACCATGTCAACAGACGGTGGATGATGGATCTAGGGCACTTACGAATTCAATTTCGGCCAGTGAATTGGACATTTCCAGTATCACAAGTGAGACAAGTGAACCCTCTGATTTTACAAACACTAGGCCCAACATGAATATGGCAGGGAGGGAACAAGACTGAACTTTACCAAATAAACAGATCCAAAAAAACAAGAAGCGGAGGGCGCCACAAACACTAGAGAAAGGTTAACAACACGATCTGTATCCCGTAACCAAAAGAACTGACACCACTACAGAATGTACCACATAAAACGTTACAACAAGGAATATGTAATGACAGTGTATCGATTACCAATCTGTCTGATTATGATTTGTCTCAAAAACAAACGGATGTCTTATGTAAAGGTCTACATTTTTGCCCAACATCACGGGTGGACTTTGCACAACTACATGTTGATGTGTAGAAATTTGTGAGACATTTAAAATTAAAAAAGTATTTTGAAGAGCAACTAAACTATGTTCCACCATTGATTTCACACATGTTGGAGTGTAATATACCTATCAAGGACATACAAGATGTCCATCTGATCGTATCATTAGATGACACTGAGCAAACCGCTACCATGTTAGGCATTATATCCTCGAACCTTAATGTGGATAGTCGGTTGAAACCCAAATCAACGTTTTAGCCAATTCTACCTCCTGATAACCTAATAGATACGTTTCACAAGGCAGTCATCAATGACTTGCACAAATTGGAGGATGAAACACAGATGAGACCTAGATCACCAAAGGAGTATCTAGATAGACAGTAACAGCTGGCAGTGGAGATACTTAGGAAGACATCCACAATTGTCATTAAGGAAGCTGACAAAGGGGGTAACGTGGTGGTGATGAACACCACAGATTAATTTGTATAGATTAACAGACAGCTATCATACACCACACCGTATTTAAAACTAGCCACCAATCCAGTTAATGGAACTATGAGGAAGATTAAGTCTAGACTGAATCACTGACGGGATCGGTCTCTTATTAATAACTTAGAGTATAAATACATGTATAACATGTCCACGTGCACCATGTATTTATACCCTACCAAAAATTCTTAAGGTTGAAATTCTCCCACCGTGCAGACCCATTATTTCAGAGATTGGATCACCAATAGAGAGGATCTCGGAATTCATAGATGTATTTTTACAGCCCTTAGTACATAAAATCCCATCTTACATATGAGATACTGGAGATCTATTAAGTAAATAAGAAGACATTGAATGGTTAGAGACTTTTCACTTTGTAACACTAGATGTTAACTCTCTGTATACGAGTATTCAATTAGAAAAAGGCTTAACAACACTGGGGTCCACTCTTTTAACAAGGGACGCAACATTGTTTGAACATACAATGATGATTTTGGACCTGACGAGATTGGTTTTCGAAAACAATATTTTTTTACATGGAAAGGACTGGTACAAACAAGCACATGGGGTGGCCATGGGGTTAAAATTTTCACGCTCATATGCAAATCTGTACATGGGACATTTTGAGAAGGTACACCTGTGGTCAAAGTTCACTGCTGAGATTTTAGAACATAATATATATTGGGGGAGGTAGATTAATGACATATTTGTCATCTGGATAGGAGACACAGGTTGTCTACATACACTGTTTGAACACATACAATCTTTCCTTTACACACAATGTGAACTCCAAACAGATTGAATTCCTGGACGTTACCTTGTATGCAGAGGGCTCCAAAATATCAAACAAACTCTTTAGAAAACCAATGGCATGCAACTCTGTTTTATATGTATAAATAGTGATAAAGTGTGTGCTCTCTCTCCTTTAAACATGGTTAGATTGGCTTACACCTGAACGTTTACATGCTGCTAATATTGATATAGTTGATATCGATATGAGTAATGATACATTCATGTATAAAAACGAAGTCACATCTTTATTGACAAGTTTGCTCGTTATGAATGTCGTACTTTGCAATTTGGGACCGCGTAGGAGGCAGGGCCCTAACCCTGTCTATCCCGGTATTAGTGAACCGCGAATGGTTAATGCGGTATGTACAAGTGCTTTGTGTAACGTTTTAGCTATGAATGCACTGTGTATACGTTATTATACATCACTACGTGGGTTCCATCTTAGAGCGGTGGCCATCTTATGGTTGCCCTCACATAGGCTACACATCATGAAGCAAATACGGGCCTTTTAGAGCACATGTGCCTTCCTTTGACTTTTCTGTGACCTGGGCAGCTTGGCTCCGCTGCCCCAGGTCAGTCCGGTCTCACGAGCTCCCCGTCCTCTGGCCACCTGTGATTAGCATCAGGGCTTGACACACCATAAAACCTTTTCATCCTACACGAGCCTCCAGCTAATCTCTTTCACACCTGACTGTTCCTGCTTTATGGCTTGTTTTCCAAACAGGAGATGCTCATGTTTATTGGGGCCTATCGATATCTGATGTGGGATCTGAGCCTTGCTGGGTAAATAATTGCAGGCTGGCTTAACTGGAATGTGGGATGGTCATCATGACTCTGCCTTTTCGTTTGTAATGTATACACTTCTATGGCCATATCATAAAACAAGGAATGTGTGCCTGAAGCAGAATATTTTTTATTTAAGGAGAAGCCCGTTTCTGTGATTTTTAGCAGTCTCCTGAGAACATACACGCTGTTGTACTTCTAGGATACCTGTGATTGGTCTGCAGCCAATAAACTGATCTTTGACTTCACCCAGAAGACTCTGTGTTTCTGTAGGTCTGAAACAGGAAGAACCCGAAGTCATAGGGTGTGTTCCCCTGCACCGCTGGGCTTAAAATTCCCAGTACTTCAGTTAGCGCCCAACTCGGCGCGATTTCAGCGGTACCGGTCCAAACCAGAGGTTCGTGAGGAGCTTTGTGTGGAAATTCTAGAGGAAGGCCGCCACTTCATCGACCCCTGCATGTCGACGTGGTCCGAAAGTCTTTTCTGTGAGGTTCTCCACGTCCCGACGGCTACGAAGGACTGCTGCCCTGATTAATCGCCCTGTTTTGGATCCTTGACGATTTTGGTAAAGCGAAACAATCGAGAGAGTCTTCTGGTGACGCCATTGATCATCGATATTGAGTTAAGTATAAGTGGAGCGTCTCCCAATTTGTTTGGTATCCTTCGGATAATTTTGATTTGGAGTTTGCAAACGCCAAAGCCAGAGGACTCGTGTATTCACGAGACTATCGTAATCGATAATCCTTTGAAGTTTGGAACTAGACTAGTGAGCGAAGATGCCTGGTGCTAGTGTATTTGGAAGAATATTTTGTTTGAGTTGTGGAAGGGATTTCCAGTTAGAGGATTAATGTCCGGTTCCTCCAATTGGAACTGCAACTTATGAGCTTTATGTAAAACATGGCGTGGGCCCCATTGCATATAATGAAGTATGGATCCGATACACCAGAAAGGACGGTGTTTTAAAATGGCCCCAAAATGGTAGTTTCGATACAGATATCTTAGATAATTTGGAAGTTAAATTGTTTAAAAAGAAAGCCCGGCCGGCGATGTTTGATTCTTTCCGCCTATGGCGAAAGGAAGCCAAACAGAAGGAAATTAAGCTAGCAAAAAGAAATAAGAGAGAAAGAGGTATGTCAGTGATGCAAGCAGCTGTGCAATTTAAAGATAATGAGGAGGAACAAATGAATGAGCAATTGCACAGACAGCGCAAACTAGGGATTGATAAATGTTACCCTGTTTTGTCACCCCTTGTGCAAGATGAGACAAAAGAGAAAGAGAAAGATTCCCTAATGTCCCATTTGCTAAGTTCGCCACCCCTGTATGCGCAAAATGCCACCGCGCCACCACAGCTTGTAAATGCGCAGCCTCCAGTAAATATGCCGCAAGCCTTCCCACAGCCGCCAGCTCCTCCTCAGCTGGCTCCTATCCTTGCAGTGCAGCCCTCTCAAGGGCCGCCAGTTTTGTTACCTGTTACCCCCGCGCTTCCTGCGACTTTGCCTAGCACGCCAGCGGCTTCCCCTGGCGCTCCTTCTTACACTACCCAGTATCTGAATCTGTTTTTCTTCCCTCTGTCTATCCCCCCATTCTCGCCTCAACTTCTCCTTCAGCGCGACAACGTCTAGCTAATGTAGTTACTAGTTTAATGTCGCCTCTCTTTGGGTCATCGAGTGCGACTCCTGGTTTACAGCGTAAACAATTGCGTAGTCAGCTGCCTGGTCCCGACGAGAAAGAGGTGTTAGATCATCTGGCACGTAGGTGGATTGGTTTCCCTTCACTCTATGATGTGGAATCAGTTGTTAACGTTTTTCACCAATGGATACCCCAAAGCAGAGGTATGTCTTTGATAAGATGTGTGAATTCCTCTGTGAGGAATTGGAGGATAATGGTGCAAACCCAAACCCGCAGGAATTGTGTCGAGTGCGATTTGATTTTGAAACAGGTATAATTGTGGGCCCCAATGTAGATAAAGCAGTTGCGACTTTACTGTCCCTCAGAAATGGGGATTGTCAGCAATCATTGTTCGAACAGGAATACCCTGTGGGGAAGAAGGGAAAAGCGTGACAATACCCTATGAGAGAAGTCCCTCCGGTATGGAAGGAAGCTGTTGCGGCTGATGCCGCTAAAGGTATTGCTGCTATGCCAGCTCATTTTCAGCGTGTTTGGGTGCATGTCCCATGGAAGCGATCTGAGGTGTTTGGGCTCAAGCAGACATTGCCGGACCCCCGTAAAAACCCTGCAGGATATTATAAGGAGTTATCACAAACTGCAGGATCATGTATCATGAATCTAGCTGACATTGATATGTTGTTTAGAAATGTTGTTCCACAGACTTTGTGGGGGTCAATTCGTAATGTAGATCACGATGCAGAACTAGGTGCTACATGGGCTAATATTATTGCCGCAGACACTAGACAAGTTGGTGGTGCAAAACCTGAGCCTCTGGTAGCAGAACTCCCTGGCAGAATTATTACATATATGAAACCTTTAATGCCCGCGATGCGCGTAAATTGGGATAAACTATCCGCATGTAAGCAGAAGAAAGATGAGACAGTTTCCGATTTCTTTACCAGGTTTGAAGAAACGTTTATCGACCACAGTGGTCAAGACATGAGCACTGAAGGTGGCCAACGGTTATTTGTTGATAAATTTGTGCAGAATCTACTTCCCGAGTTGTGTAAAAAATTAAAAGACTCAGAAAGTTCCTGGGCTGTTTCCTCTCAGCGCAAATACTGGCTACTGCACAGTATTATGAGAATAGAGACAAAGATGAGAAGGATAGAACAGATAAAAAAACGAAAGAACTGAAAACAAAGGTCCTTTTACAGCAGGCCTATCCACCACGTGGAGGACAGAATAATTATAGGCAAACACAAGGTATCTATCAGCAACCCCAACAATTTCAGAATAGTCAGCAAATGAATGGTTATTATCAACCACGAATCCCTGTAGGTCCCAACCAATGTTCATATTGCAAAGAGGAAGGTCATTTTAAATATAGTTGCCCTAAATTAATGCAGCGTAACAGTACTGCTTATGGTGCAAGAGGTAGAGGTGGTCAGCAAGCTCCTAGAGGCAGAGGGCGTGGAAATGTTCCCCAGAACGCGCGTCCTCTTCCGCCTCAAAATACCATAAATAGCTTTGATCAGCAAGCCAATGCGACTGGTAATACAGCTCAGTACTACAATAATGATTATTATGCAGAAGATGACAATGTAGAAGATAACGATTACTAGGACAGCCGTAGACAGAGAGAGGGAGTTGTTTCAGTGCCAGTGGATCAGAGCGGACCTTATGTTAAAGTAACTACAGCAAATGTAACGGAGCCTTTTTTGCTGGATACTGGTGCTGCAAAGAGTTCAATCATGCATTCAAAACTCCCTGGCGCGCCTTTGTCTGGCGAAATGAATGTTTCAGTAGGTTTTTCTGGCGCCCCAGTTAGGAACCCGATTTCTAGTCCTATGTCACTTTCTGTTGGACCTTGTGAGCTAAAAGCACCCCTCATCCTAACGACAGGTTGTGGTGAAAATTTGCTAGGATTAGATTTGCTAAAAAGATTGCATGCAACGCTATATTGTTCTCCCTCAGGAGTACAACTTACATTAGGCAAGAAAGTGATTTCCCCGATGTATTTGTCTAAAAATGCAATGCCACCTGAATTGTCATCCCTTCCGGATGTCCTTTGGGCTACTGGTCCCAATGATGTGGGTCTTTTGGAAATACCGCCATATGTGGTCACTTTAAAAGCCAATGTCAGATTGCCACGTATTCCCCAATACAAGATCTCCAATGAAGGTCAGAAAGCATTGTTAGCAATTGTCAGTGATTTGATTAAAAAGGATGTAATTGAAGAGACAAGAGGCAACGTTTGCAATAGTCCTGTTTTACCTGTCTTAAAACGAATGGACCCTTCACAGCCACCTGTTTACAGATTTGTGATTGATCTTAGAGAAGTTAATAAGATTGTTGTGCCACAGTTTCCAGTTGTCCCAGATATAACTGCCTTGTTAACCATGATTCCAGCCTCCGCTGCATGGTTCTCAGTGATCGATCTAAAGAATGCTTTCTTTAGCATCCCAATTGCAGAGGAGAGCAGAGACATTTTTGGCTTTAGTTTAGGAGGCCGAAGCTTCCGCTTTAAACGCGCTCCCCAGGGCTACTGTGAGAGTCCATCAATATACAGTCAGGCTTTAAAAGCGCAGCTTGATGCACTTGTTTTACCTAGTGGCGCTATCCTTATTCAGTATGTTGACGATTTACTAATCGCCGCGGATACTGAAAAGATTTGCAAAAATGCTACCTTGTCATTGTTGCGTCATTTGTCTGCCTTTCATCACAAAGTGTCTCTCTCAAAGCTGCAATATTGTCGACAAGAAGTGACCTACTTAGGTCATCTCTTATCGAAGGAGGGAAGGAAACTGACCCCAGAAAGAATTCAAGCCATTGCACAGTTGAGTGTGCCAAGAACACAGAGAGAAGTGCGTGCTTTCGTGGGCATTACTTCATACTGTAGGCATTGGATTCCTAATTTTTCCTTGTTGGCAAAACCTTTGTTAGCATTAACATGCAAGGACACACCGAATCCTATCCCATGGTCTGAAGAGTGTCAGAAAAGTTTTTTGGAATTGCGTAATGCATTATGTTCAGCTCCTGTGTTGGGTACCCCTGACTACAGCAAGCCTTTTACATTGTATGTTCATGAGAAAGATGGTTGCGCATTATCAGTGTTAACACAGCCTTTTGGCGACAGACCGCGTCCATGCGCATATTTTTCGTCAACCTTGGACCCGGTAGCGAGGGCATTGCCAAGTTGTCTGAGAGCCACAGCCGCCGCAGCTATGTCTATTCGACAGTCTGCTGGCCTAGTAATGGATAATACATTGATTGTTATGGTTCCACATGCTGTGGACACATTCTTAAACAGGACCAAGACACAACACTTAACTAGTGCGCGATTATCTGGATATGAGCTGACACTGTTAGCAAACCATATACATATAAAGAGATGCAACACGTTGAATCCAGCTACACTATTACCAGTTCCAGCAGACCTAGACGAGATTGAGCAACATGATTGTCTGTTCAGAACAGAAGAAGAGACGAAAGAAAGAGTAGATCTCAAAGATACTCCCCTGACTGAGTGTGATGGTACCTTATGGGTGGATGGTTCGTGTTTCAAGCTCCCGAATGGTGATACGACTGCTGCATATGCTATCACGACTTTGCACACGATTGTGGAAACTGCACGTGTGCCACAAAATTCGGCTCAAGCAGCAGAATTGATTGCCCTTACGAGAGCATGCGTGTTGTCTGAAGGAATGAAAGTGAACATATATACGGATAGCCAGTACGCCTTTGGCGGGGCTCATAGTTTTGGGCGATTGTGGAAAGAACGTGGGTTCCTGACTTCACATGGAGCTAAGATTCAGAATGGCAAGTTGGTGAATGATCTCCTGGAGTCACTGACCCTACCGTCACAAGTTGCGATTATGAAATGCAGTGCGCACAAGAAAATCACTGATGATGTTGGTCGTGGTAACGCGTTTGCTGATGAAACCGCGAAAGAAACAGCAAAAGATGTAAAGACTCGAATGTATGTTGCAGGCCCTGCAAGATGGGTTGGTGATGTTGGAATGTGTGAAAACACAATAGAAAGTGTAAAGTCCCTTCAAGCTGAAGCCACAGAGAAAGAGTTGAGCAAGTGAAGAGAAAGTATGGGTAAGTTGGATGAGAATGGTTGTTGGATTGATCTGTCAGAACATAGGCGATGGTTGTTACCTGATGCATATGTGCTTCCAGTAGTTACAATGGCACATGGAATGGCACATATCAGTACGAAAGGAATTTGTAAGTTGTTGGCTCCAGTATGGCAGAATGCTGGAATTCCCAAGTGTGCAGAGAATGTGGTCAAGAATTGTATGGTATGCTTGAAGTACAACCCTGGTAGGGGAACCCCAACTCCAGCTGGTCATTTTGCGCCTCCATCATATCCATTTGAAGTTTTGCAGCTAGATTTTATCCACATGGAAAGGTGCAACAACCTGAAATATGTATTGGTGGTTGTTTGCGCTTTTTCAAAATGGATAGAAGCCTATCCCCTAAAGGACAACACTGCTCTGTCCACAGCCAAAGCCCTTATGAAGGAATTCTTCCCTAGGTTTGGAATGCCAAGAATGGTGTGGAGTGATAATGGGAGTGAATTTGTGGGTAAAGTGATGAAGAATGTGTGTGAGGGACTAGGTATAAAGTAAAAGTTCCACGCTGCAAATCACCCCCAATTCGCTGGATTAGTGGAGCGCTACAATGGCGCTCTAAAACTCAAATTGGCCAAAATCCAGGCGAGCACCGGTCTTAAATGGCCTGACGCTCTGCCTTTAGCACTCCTATCCACGAGAATGACCGTACACTCACGAGTGGGACTTAGTCCTTATGAGGTCGTTTTTGGCCGCCCAGCCAATGTATGAGGTGTGCCAAGACCGACAAAATTCAGTGAAATCGAGCATCCAGTACTGCTTGATTACTTGTATGATCTGACGGCTAAATTACGTGTTTTACACCAACAGGTGCACGATACTCTTCCCCAGGCCTCTGAGGCTCCAGGACACCCTATCGACCCTGGCACGTGGGTTTTGGTAAAAAATTTCCAGCGCAAAAGCAACGATGAGCCTCGTTGGATCGGCCCTCATCTCGTACTTCTGTCTACAAGATCAGCTGTTCGAGTAAAGGGGAAGAAGAACTGGATCCACGGCGCCCATGTTAAAAGGATACCTTTGCCTCTGCCGTATGACCAGTGGGTCCAGGAGGGTATCGCAGACTCTGAAACAGACACTGTACCTCGTTTTGTGCCGTTCAGTGATGCAAGCATAAAGGGCACAACTTCAGCACAACAGAGTGACGATATTTTGCAAGAAGCTGTGCCACCGTCAATTTGATTGGACACCACAGAACCTGAACTCTTGTTTCAAGATCAGACAGTACCTGGACGTTTTCATTATAATCTAAGACCAAGGCCTATGGACAAATAAATATTCTTTTTCCTTACCCCTTTTGCTTTTGATACCATAGCTCTCCCATCTGAAGGACTTTCTTGATTTTTGTTTTTCGAACCACCATCCGGGTTCAGCCGCAGGGTCGTGGTGCCAAGACTTTGGGGTACAGGCCGAAGACGTTAGGTCAACGGTTCTGGTTGGTCTAGGGCGTTCCCTAGACTGACAGGCGTACTCCTTAGCAGAAGATACTCTCCCGCCGCGAGCGGCACGATTAGAGGATGGAGTTTTTCAAGATGGAGAGACTCGCTGAGGAAATGAACTTTAAAGCAAGAATGTGTAAAATAATGAAGAGCAAATGTTTTGTATTATTATGTCTGTTTATATTATGTAGTATGATAGTGTTTACTGTAGGATTTGTATTCTTCTCCTCTCAAGAGCCCATTGCACCCACTGTACAGCCTATACCTCCTCCTACTGTCTCCTCACACTCTTTTCACCCTCTGCCTGAACACGAACAAGCTAGACGATCAGAATTTGTAAATAACTCGTTTATTCAGCTCCTGCACCAGCACCAACTAGTCATGAATACAACCAATTGCTGGGTGTTTGGTTTAATGCCACATACCATTAATAAGGGTATTCCTTATCTAGTGCTGCCGTTTAGTTACAATGGATCGTCATGGGCATTCCAGACCATGTTTCTCTTTGCACTAGACGCCTACTCCCCACGACAACCACGTTCCATCAGACCTAGCACCAATAATAAAGCCTTAATGAAAGGAGTTGCAGATATGAGCAGAGATATCGATGCATACTCATCTATTCCCAAAGAAGAGTTGAGAGCTTCTGTAGGGTGGAACGCGATCGGGTATAGTATTAGTCTGGGTGAAAGACAGCGAAAAATCTCATCCCCAATCTGGGTCGTACCCCACATAGGTCGGTTCTGTTTGCAAGGTAATGGTCAGAATCCAAGAGCTCAACTGGGGAGAAGTGACTGTACTGAAACGTACACTTTTCCGTCACAGTTTTCCCCTGCGTTTTTGGCTGCCAAGGGTACATATTTTATCTGCAATGACCGAGCATATACATGGTTGCCCCCTGATTTCTCGGGCACATGTTATATTGCAAATTTGCTACCGCCAACATTCACTGCTGCCTCCGACTATCACAAGACCAGAGTTGTGAGAGGCGTGATTAGTAAGGAGGATACTGCCGGTCAGGAAGCGGGAGATTTCTTTTTGGGTTTCCTGCCGTTTTGGGGACCTATGGTCAATAGTAGGAACCTGAGACAACTGACTCGTGTGGTTAAATCCACTGTTAATGTTACGGCTGGTGCCCTTGGTAATTTGACAGCTGAGCTCCAAGCGGATCGCCTCATGACTTTGCAGAACCGCATGGTTCTAGACGTCATACTTGCAGACCGCGGTGGGGTATGTAAGGTTATCCAATCTAGTTGTTGCACTTTCATACCAGACAACGCTCCAACAGTTTATCAAGCCATCTCCAAACTACATAAAATATCTGAGTCCATACACGTGGATAAAGGAGATTGGTCACTGGTGGGGTGGTTCTGGGAACTGATATCTGCCTGGGGTTGGAAAGTTCTGATGGTCATTGGAATGATCTTAGCCATCCTTTTCCTGTTCTGTCTGTGCATACAGTGTGCTCCTGCAATATGTGGCCTCTGTGCTACATTATGTGTAAGGAAACCTGTATCGAGGGACGAGCTAAGTAATAGGATGATGCTACAGCAACATCTCCATGAGTTCGTGAATATTGACCTAGACTCGGATTGAAATGAGTATAGTTATTGCCTATGTAAGGGCAAAAGGAGGGTCTGTCGTACTTTGCAATTTGGGACCGCGTAGGAGGCAGGGCCCTACCCCTGTCTATCCTGGTATTAGTGAACCGCGAATGGTTAATGCGGTATGTACAAGTGCTTTGTGTAACGTTTTAGCTATGAATGCACTGTGTATACGTTATTATACATCACTACGTGGGTTCCATCTTAGAGCGGTGGCCATCTTATGGTTGCCCTCACATAGGCTACACATCATGAAGCAAATACGGGCCTTTTAGAGCACATGTGCCTTCCTTTGACTTTTCTGTGACCTGGGCAGCTTGGCTCCGCTGCCCCAGGTCAGTCCGGTCTCACGAGCTCCCCGTCCTCTGGCCACCTGTGATTAGCATCAGGGCTTGACACACCATAAAACCTTTTCATCCTACACGAGCCTCCAGCTAATCTCTTTCACACCTGACTGTTCCTGCTTTATGGCTTGTTTTCCAAACAGGAGATGCTCATGTTTATTGGGGCCTATCGATATCTGATGTGGGATCTGAGCCTTGCTGGGTAAATAATTGCGGGCTGGCTTAACTGGAATGTGGGATGGTCATCATGACTCTGCCTTTTCGTTTGTAATGTATACACTTCTATGGCCATATCATAAAACAAGGAATGTGTGCCTGAAGCAGAATATTTTGCATTTAAGGAGAAGCCCGTTTCTGTGATTTTTAGCAGTCTCCTGAGAACATACACGCTGTTGTACTTCTAGGATACCTGTGATTGGTCTGCAGCCAATAAACTGATCTTTGACTTCACCCAGAAGACTCTGTGTTTCTGTAGGTCTGAAACAGGAAGAACCCGAAGTCATAGGGTGTGTTCCCCTGCACCGCTGGGCTTAAAATTCCCAGTACTTCATGAACTACACGTCAACCCTAACTCCAAAATACATAGTTAGGCAGGCTCAGAGACTTAGGCCTGAGGTTACTGATTGACAGGTCACAGGTGGGGTGGCACATAGCCAGCAGACAAACACACTAACAGGTAACCCCAGATTAATCCCACCGTTAGGCGCAATGACACCACAATGATCCAGGGAGATTGGCCCCAATAAAGCAAACATGGCTAGAGTGGTATGCACGCTCCCAAAACTCAGACCCTATCTCTGTAACTGTTCTCCTGGCTGCTCAGTTTAATTAAACAAACTGTTCCTGTTTTGCCAAATGCCTATTATCCTTTGTCTTTTAAAGGTATTTCATGTTCAAGCAACAATGCCCAAGTAGTGAATAACTTCTAAATTAGTTTTTCACTACTGTGAATCCTCCTTGTCCATAGGTTAACATTGGGTTACCATATTACATTTAAATGCTGCACACCCCAAACGTAACCTTCACCCCTTAAGACAGTCTTATTACTGGGTGTAGTCAAAATATGGTAAATGTTCATACGACAAACACCATAGATATCCGATCTTGATGTGACAGGATATGTTATGTTTATTCTTTCATAATCATATAAGTATCCAGTTTTCACAACGCAGCCGACGCGCGTTTCGCCCAACGGGCTTTCTCAAGGCTGCATACAAACAAGAAAAAGAAGAAAAAAACAACGTATCTAATTTTCTGTATATACAGAGACATACACAATATTTACAGCTGTGTTATGCCGTACAATCTAATGTAAGACAGATCCATAATTAATCATCAAATTTAAAGGGAAAGAGTTCCCCAAGGGATAGAAAGTGATCCCCTTCCTTGTAAAATTAGTAGAGAGATAGATCCCGATAGGTTCCCCAAGTGGATAGAACATCGAAGTCCAAGAAACCACTGAATCACTAAATGCTACTGTCATAAATTATCAGAATTCGTCATTCATCTTACACCGAGGAATATAGTGAGTGTTAATGGATGTGCCCGTGTTAAATGCCAATATCCAAACAGTCATTGGTGCTCAAGTGCTCCAGGTCATATGATATAAGGTGATGACATCTCACCTTGTCCGTTTCACTATTATTGTTGGTATTAGGTGTAAGGGAAATTCCCAAACTTATACCTGAAAAGTAGAATTGTAATATACTGTAACCACTGACAATATAACTCAAATGGTAATCGTCAACACATCTATTGTGACAGTCTATATTGCTTACCTAGTTCCCACCAAAAGATCCAGTAATACGTAACCCAAGTAAGGAACTGTCAATGTTTCTTCGTATTTGTAGTCAGTCACATGTCAACAAGGACCAGGATCCGTCCCCTCTAAATTCAAAGTGCAATGAAAACAAAAATTTACTATTGTGTAGTGTCAGGGTCATCATTTAGTGATGGCCACTTAAATACGACATGCGTGAGCAATTGGAGGACTGTAGATGCTTGCTGTAATCTAATGACGGTCATGATTTCATATAGATTGCTAACGGTCAATGTTTTACCGCACCTATTGTATGCTATGTGTCTACATATCGAGCCGACAGTTATGTAGCTATTTTATTCCCCAAAGTAAATCAACTTATGCATTAAGGTCCAAACGCATATGGCAATGTATTCTTGTTCATTACAACGCGCTTCGTATCACTTCAAATAGTTACGTGACACTGTCTGTAACGCGAACGGAAATGTATTAGTGTTCCTTACACCGCGCTTGGTATCACTACAATTATTTACGTGACACTGCCCATATCGCACTCACCTCCTTCACGTTATCGCATCACCCGCATGTCCCTGGGCGTTTGTCAACCAAATGCCTCCCGCCATTACGATGTATAAGTAGAAGTTATCGACACAGAAAGCGGACTAGCACCTGAAGCGACCAGATTCAAAGTAAGCGAACTGGCGGCCATATTGTAACAATACAGCAGTATATGTAATGTATCTAAACTCCGTCCTCTTTTTTTTAAACTGTCTCAAATTCCTTCGATATGTTTTAATTGTCAATTTCTGTTCATATATTACATATTCAAGAAGAGACCCGACATCATCACCATAGTGACATTCAGAAAGGCGAGAGAGCATAGTATAACATAATAGGTAGTTAAAGTCAGAAATAGAAAGGACAGGTAGCAGCAGGTCATATGGAATAGGAATCCTGGCGCCACAGCATGTCACAAAAAAATATTGTTTTAAAAGCGTGTTACAACAAGATTGTAGTTAGCTATAATATTGCACATATTCCATTGTTATAGTAATGATAGGTGTCGATAGGTAATATACCCAACTATGAACTTATAATCATCATTTATAGTACATGACACATAGATCTACAGAAATTCAAAAAGTTCCTTATCGATGTTGATCCCATGTTCAACTGCTCTGAGGGAAACAATCCATTTACATTCTTTTTGTCTGAGCATACTAATCCTGTTGCCACCTCTCTGGTGTGGCAGTACTACCTCAAGACCATGAAAAGTTATTCTGATCAATTCAGTGTGGCTATGTGTGGTATTAAAATGTAAGGCTAACGGGTATTGCAAATTATTATTTCTAATGGCTCTTAGGTGTTCCTGTATCCGTTCCTTTAATGGTCGAATGGTGCTGCCAACATAAATTTTTCCACAAATGCAAATAATACAATAAATAACGAATTTCGTGTTGCAATTAATAAAGTCGTTGACTGTGTACATTCTTTCAGAATTGTATTTGAATGACGTGGTTTTATTCAGCGCAAAAGGGCAAACATTACAGGTACCACATTTAAAAAACCCTTTGGGTTTTGCTGGTAACCATGTCCTTTGTAGCGTTTTTGGAATAAAGCTGGGGCATAGGGATTGTCTCAACGTGTTACCCCTGGCAAAAGTAATGTTGGGCCTTGGTCCCACCGCCTCCATGATTTTCTCATCATCTGTTAATAAATGCCAGTGTTTTCTAAGAATTTTAAAGATTTCTCCACTCGCATTAGAGTATGGTGTAATAAACCTAATCATTTTTGTACTGTCTGACCTTCTGTTTGTTTTCATGCGGCCCTTCAACATATCCGTTCTAGTCATGCTGTTTACAGCTTTGCGTGCCTTTCGGATATCATATGTCTTATATCCTCTGGCCCTAAAACGTTGTTCTACTGTGTTGAGTTCGTTATCCAATATTTGTGTATCACTGCAATTTCTTTTTGTACGGATCATCTCCCCCAAAGGAATTGCTCTAATCTGTGAGGGTGGGTGTGCGCTGGTAGCATGCAGAACTGCATTGCATGCCGTATCTTTTCTGTATGGTCGTGATAGCAGTTTGTCCTTTGCCACTACAATTGTAATATCAAGAAAATTAATTTGTGTAGTGCTTTCTGTTTTCGTAAACCTTAAGTTGAAGGAATTGGTATTGAGATACTGGAAAAATTCATCAAGCATTGTTTTTGTGCCTGACCAAAACATCAGTATATCGTCTATATACCGACCTAGAAAAAGGATATTTTCCGTTAGTGTATTGGGACCCTTCTTCCAAATATGGTGCAGTTCAAAATATCCCATATAGAGATTGGCAAATGAGGGCGAAAATTTCGCCCCCATCGCCACCCCTCTATTGACAATTGAGTGATGAAATGACATACCAGCTGTTAGACCATAATCCGGTTAACACCACCAAAGAACTCATTCAGAATACATTACGATTTTGGAAGGACAAATGTTTGATCTCAGATATCGAATACAGATATCTATACAATGATACACCAACCATACCGTGTATATACGTTCTACCAAAAATCCATAAAAATGAACCCTTCCCCCCTGGTAGGCCAATCATTTCGGGAATCGGATCACCAACTGAACGTATCTCTGAATACATTGATGCATATTTACAACCATTGGTGGTGAACCTACCTTCGTTTATTAAAGACACTACAGATGTCTTAAGTAAGATTTCGGATGTAGACTGGGTAGAGGGACACTATCTTGTCACCCTGGATGTGTGTTCCCTCTACACCAGTATACCTATGGACATGGGTCTCCTGGCAGCACAATATTTTCTAGAATCTAGGTCAATACAATTCCTAGAACACACTGTCATGATACTCGAACTGATAGAATTGGTGTTAAAAAATAACATTTTCATGCACAATGACACTTGGTACCGTCAAATTAGAGGGGTGGCGATGGGGGCGAAATTTTCGCCCTCATTTGCCAATCTCTATATGGGATATTTTGAACTGCACCATATTTGGAAGAAGGGTCCCAATACACTAACGGAAAATATCCTTTTTCTAGGTCGGTATATAGACGATATACTGATGTTTTGGTCAGGCACAAAAACAATGCTTGATGAATTTTTCCAGTATCTCAATACCAATTCCTTCAACTTAAGGTTTACGAAAACAGAAAGCACTACACAAATTAATTTTCTTGATATTACAATTGTAGTGGCAAAGGACAAACTGCTATCACGACCATACAGAAAAGATACGGCATGCAATGCAGTTCTGCATGCTACCAGCGCACACCCACCCTCACAGATTAGAGCAATTCCTTTGGGGGAGATGATCCGTACAAAAAGAAATTGCAGTGATACACAAATATTGGATAACGAACTCAACACAGTAGAACAACGTTTTAGGGCCAGAGGATATAAGACATATGATATCCGAAAGGCACGCAAAGCTGTAAACAGCATGACTAGAACGGATATGTTGAAGGGCCGCATGAAAACAAACAGAAGGTCAGACAGTACAAAAATGATTAGGTTTATTACACCATACTCTAATGCGAGTGGAGAAATCTTTAAAATTCTTAGAAAACACTGGCATTTATTAACAGATGATGAGAAAATCATGGAGGCGGTGGGACCAAGGCCCAACATTACTTTTGCCAGGGGTAACACGTTGAGACAATCCCTATGCCCCAGCTTTATTCCAAAAACGCTACAAAGGACATGGTTACCAGCAAAACCCAAAGGGTTTTTTAAATGTGGTACCTGTAATGTTTGCCCTTTTGCGCTGAATAAAACCACGTCATTCAAATACAATTCTGAAAGAATGTACACAGTCAACGACTTTATTAATTGCAACACGAAATTCGTTATTTATTGTATTATTTGCATTTGTGGAAAAATTTATGTTGGCAGCACCATTCGACCATTAAAGGAACGGATACAGGAACACCTAAGAGCCATTAGAAATAATAATTTGCAATACCCGTTAGCCTTACATTTTAATACCACACATAGCCACACTGAATTGATCAGAATAACTTTTCATGGTCTTGAGGTAGTACTGCCACACCAGAGAGGTGGCAACAGGATTAGTATGCTCAGACAAAAAGAATGTAAATGGATTGTTTCCCTCAGAGCAGTTGAACATGGGATCAACATCGATAAGGAACTTTTTGAATTTCTGTAGATCTATGTGTCATGTACTATAAATGATGATTATAAGTTCATAGTTGGGTATATTACCTATCGACACCTATCATTACTATAACAATGGAATATGTGCAATATTATAGCTAACTACAATCTTGTTGTAACACGCTTTTAAAACAATATTTTTTTGTGACATGCTGTGGCGCCAGGATTCCTATTCCATATGACCTGCTGCTACCTGTCCTTTCTATTTCTGACTTTAACTACCTATTATGTTATACTATGCTCTCTCGCCTTTCTGAATGTCACTATGGTGATGATGTCGGGTCTCTTCTTGAATATGTAATATATGAACAGAAATTGACAATTAAAACATATCGAAGGAATTTGAGACAGTTTAAAAAAAAGAGGACGGAGTTTAGATACATTACATATACTGCTGTATTGTTACAATATGGCCGCCAGTTCGCTTACTTTGAATCTGGTCGCTTCAGGTGCTAGTCCGCTTTCTGTGTCGATAACTTCTACTTATACATCGTAATGGCGGGAGGCATTTGGTTGACAAACGCCCAGGGACATGCGGGTGATGCGTTAACGTGAAGGAGGTGAGTGCGATATGGGCAGTGTCACGTAAATAATTGTAGTGATACCAAGCGCGGTGTAAGGAACACTAATACATTTCCGTTCGCGTTACAGACAGTGTCACGTAACTATTTGAAGTGATACGAAGCGCGTTGTAATGAACAAGAATACATTGCCATATGCGTTTGGACCTTAATGCATAAGTTGATTTACTTTGGGGAATAAAATAGCTACATAACTGTCGGCTCGATATGTAGACACATAGCATACAATAGGTGCGGTAAAACATTGACCGTTAGCAATCTATATGAAATCATGACCGTCATTAGATTACAGCAAGCATCTACAGTCCTCCAATTGCTCACGCATGTAGTATTTAAGTGGCCATCACTAAATGATGACCCTGACACTACACAATAGTAAATTTTTGTTTTCATTGCACTTTGAATTTAGAGGGGACGGATCCTGGTCCTTGTTGACATGTGACTGACTACAAATACGAAGAAACATTGACAGTTCCTTACTTGGGTTACGTATTACTGGATCTTTTGGTGGGAACTAGGTAAGCAATATAGACTGTCACAATAGATGTGTTGACGATTACCATTTGAGTTATATTGTCAGTGGTTACAGTATATTACAATTCTACTTTTCAGGTATAAGTTTGGGAATTTCCCTTACACCTAATACCAACAATAATAGTGAAACGGACAAGGTGAGATGTCATCACCTTATATCATATGACCTGGAGCACTTGAGCACCAATGACTGTTCGGATATTGGCATTTAACACGGGCACATCCATTAACACTCACTATATTCCTCGGTGTAAGATGAATGACGAATTCTGATAATTTATGACAGTAGCATTTAGTGATTCAGTGGTTTCTTGGACTTCGATGTTCTATCCACTTGGGGAACCTATCGGGATCTATCTCTCTACTAATTTTACAAGGAAGGGGATCACTTTCTATCCCTTGGGGAACTCTTTCCCTTTAAATTTGATGATTAATTATGGATCTGTCTTACATTAGATTGTACGGCATAACACAGCTGTAAATATTGTGTATGTCTCTGTATATACAGAAAATTAGATACGTTGTTTTTTTCTTCTTTTTCTTGTTTGTATGCAGCCTTGAGAAAGCCCGTTGGGCGAAACGCGCGTCGGCTGCGTTGTGAAAACTGGATACTTATATGATTATGAAAGAATAAACATAACATATCCTGTCACATCAAGATCGGATATCTATGGTGTTTGTCGTATGAACATTTACCATATTTTGACTACACCCAGTAATAAGACTGTCTTAAGGGGTGAAGGTTACGTTTGGGGTGTGCAGCATTGCCTTTTTTGTAAAAGTTTAACATCTTGGGAATTTGATATTCTTTGAGATGACTATTACTCTTGGTGGATGAGTATGTGGCGTCATGCTAGCACCCAATACTATTGCTAATAACAATTGATTGCATTACGGCTTGAACTATACGATGTGCAGGTCCATTTAGCATATCCACTGTGTAGTCTATATATATATTACATTTAAATAAATGCTAACTTTTGATTGGGAACAGTTAAGCATTTCATGTTTAGTATCCATGAAACTATAACTAAAAACCCTCTTTATTTGTAAAGTCGGAATTTAAATTAACATTTAGAAAATGCCACTTTGAGAAAGTTGTCATTTTCCTTCTGTTGCTATTTGGTAAATGCAGCCTGTCCTAGGTCATATGACTGAGTGCAGGTGGATTTTTTAATCCTCCCAGACATTTTCACAATAGAGGAGTTTGGGGTGCCTGAATGAACCATCGGCTGGCAGGATGGGGGCAGAGCCCACATAGCAAAAAATCCAAAACTTGGGTATTAGAACATTTATGGCTAAAAACTGCTCTAAGAGCCCTGGAATGGCAGGTACCAACCTGTTCATCTATCCACCCAAGGTGCATTGCCAATCAGCCTGACTTTGCAGTAGCTCCTGCTACGTTATTCTCCACAGCAGCAAATCCTCTTCAGGGTCATTTACTCATGGAGTATCTAGCATCCTGGAACTCTCGTTGGCTACAGTCTACTGCCTTGTCCCGCTGGAAAATTTCGACTTCTAAAAATGAATAAGTCCAAATGTAGAAATTTTCACAGTGACTTCCTACAGCACTCCCCTAAAAAGACACCTCCTCTTTTGGACACTGCCTGCAGCCTTGCACTGCTGAAATTTACCTGCGCAGAAAAGTTTCTTCAACATTTCCTCTAGGTCAGAAGGTAAGTGCTGACTGGGCCTAATCCACTATTTGTATCTGGCACAGGCTCCATTGTGGTTGGCCATATTTTTGGGATGTGAGCTGGTCTGGTGTGACTGGACGTCTGCAGTTTGCTCTTTGATCTTTTAGGTGCTAGTTATTACTAAAACTTAAAAAATTCATAACCCCGGTTCTACCGATTGTATCTTTGCTGTTTTGGTGTGAAATAATTTTACTCTATGTTTCTAAATTAGTGTGGGATTTTTCTTGTGTAGTGTTTTTACTTTATTACGGTTTATGTGGTGCATAAATACTTTAGACAATGCCTCCGAGCTAAGCCTGGCTGTTTTTTGTGCCAAGCTAATCCTAATACTGGTCCCCATGTCCCTTGCAATGCTTTATGGGCAGCGGATACAATAGTGCTTTAATGATCGGGTGAAGAAAACCTTAACCAAGCTTTTGCAGCTCTAACAAAAGACAAAGAGAATTCATTATCTCCATTGTCGAGTGTCAAGGCTACTACAATCCCTCAACAAGTTCTAGGAGCTTCAACTTCCATTTTTATCACGGACTCCCCTCGTATCCATCCCTAAAGGCAAGACAGAGTCCTAGGTATACTCACTGTCCTGCATGTGGGTCTTTAACTACCTTTAGTGTCAAACTCCTCCTTGTCTGGGTTTCTACCAGAGCTGGCTTTCTCTTCCCTTCACTCTGGGGTGGAGGCAAATTAGGGTAATGATGAAAAGCATGATTTCGACAATCTTGAAAAAGAGATTAAGGGATAAACATAAGGGCTGATGGTTGGTCTTATTACAATGGAAGATGGGTTGAGAAGACAGATGATTTGAATGACTGGGAGAGGTTGAAATGTATTACTGCCAAAGAACATCTCAAGTATAAATGGATACCTTATTAAATTAGTGAAAGCTGTAGATGTATTACTATAGCTATGTATTTTTGGTTTCATATTTTATTCACTAATAAATTACATTTTATTTACTAAAACATCCTCTGTCTTCACTCTCTGGTCTCTGCCCTCCTTCACTTCCTTCTTCCCTTCTACTCTCACACTTCTCATTACTAACACAGCTGAGTATACCAAGCTAATCTATTCAAAGGTTTTTTATGGTAAAGCTCAAATGTATATATTCTTTTCCTTAGTTGTGCTGTTTTCACATTTTAAATGAACTTTTTAATGACTATTGTGCAATGATTGTGATATGGTACTGTAAAATTTGTGCTTTTATGGGTTTTTTTAGCAAAAAATCGAAAAACGAATAAAGCTAAATTTGATTTGATTAGTTGTGTTAATTTTGGAGGTAGACATTAGATGAATACTTAGAATTATGTACTGAGAATGGCTTTGTCTCAGCATGTTATGTCCATATCTGAAACAATTGGTAATAATTTTGCTATATCATTGTTATTTGTCAATTGGCCATGCTCTTGATGATTGATTTAAATATTTTTATATTGTTTTTGTAGTATAATATTTCTTGCATAAACAATGAACCTTTGAAAAACTGGTTTTATTACTTTAAATGCCTGTCAGTTGTCCATGCAAAGCTTGCAATTCTCCGGAAACATTTTGGTGCAAGCAGGGCCAACAATTTTAACGTCAAGAAAACACATTAAACTACAAAGCTAAAATAGAAAAATAGAAAATACTCTAATGAGCAAAATGGCACAGAGATCATTAAAACAAGAGATATGATATTTTTAATCTTTTAAAGCAAAAAGCACTTACAAAGAGTAAATACCAATTTAAAGACAACAGTACATGGATGACCAGGATCTAGGTGCAATTTCAAACTTTTATTTTGACAGTTGTTTAGGTTCTCTCACAGTTCAATGGGGAAACACAAAGTTTCTGTATTTTGGAAGCATCTTGAAGAAAATTTTAAAAGATATGGGACAGAATAAATTAGAATTGGACCTGTAATGAGGCGTTATGTATGAGAAAAAATCTTTGGTATTCATTGAGAGAAAGGTACAAGGCAAGATATTACACTGGAAATGAGTCTGTCAAAATAAACATCCATTGCATCTCGACATTATCTCAGAAGAAGCATTGTATATGCAAATGACATGCTGGATGTAGTCAGATAAATGTCTTTGGCCAGCAAAATCTTAAGAACATACATTTGGTTTCTTTCATTATTCTTAAAAAATGACAAGGAAGGCTGTGTTTTTTATATGTGATAAAATCTGATATGTGATATCATAAACCAACTATGTATGATGATAGGATATTTGATTAAATAATAGCAATAATGAATTACAGATTAGAGATTAAGGTAGGTTTTTACAGTTTGTATGTATAAATAGAGCACACAAATATTAGTTATGACATTTTCTTTTGTATAAAATAACACTTCACAATAAATTCAATATATGTATAATTTGGTTTTGGAAATTTTGGTTTACATTTCCCCAAAACATAGTGATACAATGTTTAATACAAATGGTTTCAGAAGTTAGCAATTATTAAATGTGATAAGGCAATCCAGTGTTAGTCAAAGGGAGAGATAGTCCTTGCAACAGCAAAAAAACTGGTGTAGGAGTGTTTCACTTCCAGGACATGTAAAACATAAACTATACTTCCTACATTTAAAATACAATGCACCCTGCCAATGAGTCTTTAGGGCCTACCTTAGTGGTGGCTTAAGTAATAAAAAGTAAGGTTTGGGCTTGGCCAAAGCTTAATTTTGCCTGGTATGCCATGGCAGTAAAAAACTACATATTACAGTGGCAAGCTTGAGACATGTTTGAAAAGGCTACATTCATGGGTGGCACACTGAGTGCTGGAGCACACTAGTTGCATTTAATTTACAGGTCCTGAACTTCATTTAGTGGGGACTAAAAAGTACATTAAATGTAACAATAAGGTATAGGCTAAATATACCATGTTTTACCAATAGAATAAGCCATTTACCACTGGTTAGCAGGGACAAAGTTTACAGAGTCTGAAAAGTCAACAGAAAAGGGTTCAGCAGAGGAGTGCCAAATTAAGGGGTGACCCTGCTGAATAATAATTCTCAATGCGGCAAAAATCTGTTTAGTGAATAAACACTGATTTGAATTATAATGTATGGATGAATACTAATATATATATATATATATATATATTCACTGAAAAAACCATAGGTTTCAGGGGCGTTATAGTTAGCTGGACTTTTCACTCGTACAAAACCGTTGAAATTCCCCCGTTATAGTTAGTTCAGCTAACTATAACTCGCGCGCCCGCAATGCACTGCTGATGTCACATATTACATCACTCATGACATGGTCAGTGACATCACTCATGACATCTCAAATGACATCACTGATGACATCATCCTTGTGATAGAGTGGCAGACCTCCTCTCCCCCTAATATAACCTTTGGTTCACACATTCAAAAATAGAAACTAAAATTTCGAAACAATGTACATACCAATATCAGTTACAACAACCTATTTAGTAATTCTAAGATCCACATACACATCCACTCATTCACCAACAGTCTTATACAGTCACTCATACATGTACTCACTCATCATATGTACTCATACACCTATACATCCTGTTACACAACACCACTCATCCATAGAGTTATTCACACACAGTCACTCATGCAAATAAAGAATCAAACATCCATTTACTTGCATATACAGTTATACACACACCACCACACTTACTTCTACAGAAACTTACACATACTTAGTGTTTTAAACAATCACTTATAGAAACACATACTTATTCATACAGGAACTCTTTCAATCTCTCACTCTCACATATACTCACTTATATACACCAATAGTCACATATACTAGTTTTAAACATATGTAGTTACTCATAAAGACACTATTGAGACAGTCATTCACTCACTAACACATCCATGTACACACTCATCCACCCATACATTTGTGCACACATGCTGTCTTCAACACATACAAACAGTGAGTCACTCATTCATGCACCTATGCACTACGTAATACCCCCCACCGAACCATACAGACCCTCAGACACTCACACTGATACTCAAAAAACCCACTAATAACCTATATAGACACTCATGGAGCTACTCACCAACCCATGCAGCCACTTATACACAAAGTGAGAGACTGATACAGAAATTTACATATTTAAACATTACTCACTAAGCCATGTATTCACTAAGATACACTTAATCAGTCAGTTATACAATCAATTTTTCAAAAACAAATCATCCATTTAGACACTTATGTACCCATTTATTCTTCCATCGACATTGAGTTATACATATATAAAACATATGTAATTTTCAGAAAAACACACATTCACTGGATGATGTCATCAGTGATGTCATCAGAGATGTCATTTGAGATGTCATTTGAGATGTCATGAGTGATGTCATGAGTGATGTCACTGAGCATGTCATGAGTGACGTCATCAGCATTGCATTGCGGGCGCGCGAGTTATAGTTAGCTGAACTAACTATAACGGGGGAATTTCAATGGTTTTGTAAGAGTGAAAAGTCCAGCTAACTATACCGCCCCTGAAACCTATGGTTTTTTCAGTGAATTTCTAAGGTTTTTTAAATGCTAATTCATAACTATAACGTGCTTGAAACCTATGTTTTTTTCAGTGAATATATATATATTGGGGTGGTGGGAAGAACTCATACTGAATGTAAAGTTCATTCATGTCCTTTCAAACAACATCATTGTTTGGATGCATTATATTGACGATTTATTTGTCGTATGGCGCGGTTCGGAACAGAGTGCACGAATGTTTGTCGAACAAATTAACAACAATGAACTCAACTTGCATTTTACTTATGATGTCAGTAAAGAAAGCATCTGTTTTATAGATGTAGAAGTGTACATATCAGAAATGCAGTTACACACTAAGCTACATCGAACGCCCACAGCAGGCAACACCACCCTTCATTCTTCCAGCTTTCATCCTAGACATACCATAAACAGCATCCCATATGGGGAAATGCTTAGGATTAAACGGATATGTAGTACCGAGAAAGATCTTAGGAGGCACAATCAGAAAGTAAAAAAAGATTTTTGGACAGAGGGTATACTGAACAAACAATTGATACAGCCATAAATAAAACCAGAACCTTATCGAGAGATGAACTTCTGACCAAACCTCCGCGCAGAAATAGGACACTAGAACATAGAGAACAAACAATACCAGAAACTAGCAACCCAAGACTAATCCTGACTTACACCAAACAAAAGGATAGTTTAGGTAAAATCATCAATAGCAATTGGTATATGCTAAGTAGTGATCCTACATTGGGCCCAGTCCTAGCTACTCGACCCACGATAACATACAGAAAAGCACCATCAACAAGTGACTTTTTGGTCAGTAGCAGTCCAGAATTAATTAAGGACCGGGGGTGGCTCTCAACAAGAAAAAGTTTTATAAAATGTGCAACATGTAAGGCTTGTAAGCATGGAATCAGCAAAACTACATTCCAGACAGCATTTGACAGTAAACCAACAAACATAGGCAAAGCGATCACCTGCAAATCTGATTATGCTATCTACATTTTGGAGTGTCCGTGTGGGCTGCAGTATGTGGGGAGCACTAAACTGCAAGTCCACAAGCGGATCCTCCAACATTTGCGAGCGATCTCGAACAAGGACACCAAATTATCCTGTAGCTTGCCATTTTAATGAGGTGCACAACAATGATGCATCCCAAATGAAATATTTTGTCATAGACACCATTCCACCTCTGAGAAGAGGCGGTGATAGGGAAGCACTATTACGCAAATTGGAGACAAAATATATTTTGGAAATGGATATCAAAAGCCCACAAGGGCTTAATGCAACGGAAGACTTGTATACATGGCTGGATTAAATAGAGTTTTACAAGTACAACATTAATACTGATATTTTAATCCTTTAGTAGTTTCCAGTACAAACTTACAGCATCCCCTGGCTAAAATTTACATTTTATATGTAATACGAGTTGACTCCGCACTTTTCCCAAACTATGAATCACTTTCCCTATTAAGTAATTGGTAAAAATAATAAAATAATGAGATAAGATACAGCACACTAGGGTGAGCACTTAAAATAATCAGCACGCATAAGTAATCAACAGACCATTTTAAGCATGACATATAGGTCCTAAGGTGACTCTAATCCAGAGGTATATTTTTTATACTGGGAGGCAAACAGGTTAATTGGTAAAAAAAAATAAGATTTATAGCGGATATATACACATACAGGATATATTTTTGTCTTTTGCATTAAGCATGAATTACTGTGTGTAAGTATAAAAAGGATTGTATCTGCGATCTGTTAATATGAGGAATTTCAAGTATGCAGCACAGTTGATTGATGAACAATGTGCAGTATTGAATTTTTATACTCTTGTTTGCCGCATGACATTCTGACTTTTTGTGCGTTTTTTATATATAAAAAAATGGTTTTTATATTAATATTTATTAATTTTAAAGACCTATTTATAAAACGCATTGCTTTGCACATGTAGCCCTTTTGCTCAGTGACCAATGTTTACATATGTATTAACAAAAATAGCTGCTCAATGTCGTTTCCAATTGGAACGTCTGTTGTTTATGTTCATTTGCACTAGCACTTTAAATTTGGGGAAGTATTGTCAGCGCGTCATGTGATCAAGGTCTTGGGGGACCGAAACGCGCCATGGCAGCACAGCGCATCTAATAAAACAAAATTGCACCAAACAAGAGGTGTCCGTTCCTGCTTTCGGATTCGTGTTGCATCAGAATCCATTTGAAAAAAGGTTTCATGGAATATATATATATATATATATATATATCCGGCTCAACTTTCCGTCACGCCCCTTCACTCGCGGTCGGGTGCTTTCTCTGCGGCGACGGACACCGCACTCAGTCAACGCTCCGGGTACACAAGCACCAGCACTCACGGGAACAGTTATCCAATTATTCTTTATTGGAACAGCTCACAGCAAAACGCGTTTCAGCTATCGCCTTCGTCAATTGCTAGAGGCAACAACTTTGGAGTGGACATAAATACTCCCTTTGCATAGACAACAACATAGGACTTGCTTCAGTCCACTTTGGCGGCCATCACTGAACATGCAAGTACAAATACATTTCTTTGTTGCAATACAATTCAGCCCTAAATCACACCCTGGATGGGTTTGAAATCCCCATTGGCGGCCATTACTGAACATAAATATAGTTCTCTTTTCGATAATACTGCCCTGAATGGGCCATCCACAAAATCACACCCTAAATGGGTACTTTGTCTGTCATATGTTGAAAAAACAATTCAAAATAATTAGAATTATATGCAGCATAATCAAAATCAATATATAGATACTTTTAAACTACAGGTGTACAGCCAACTCCTCCCCACTATTCAAACCAAGTGGCATTTTGGTCTGAACATCAATGATATACCTTGATTCAAGTTTCCTTAGTTGTAGCTGCCTGTCGCCCCCTCTGACATTTAATGGAACATGATCCAGGCAGAAAAAACTCAATAGATCCCTATTGCTCTGGTGAAAAGATTCGAAGTGCCTTGCCACCGGATATGACACATCTTTGTTCTGAATCGCCCTCATATGCTCCAAGATGCGAACCTTAGTTGGGTGAATGGTGCTCCCTATGTAATATAAACCACAGGGGCAAACCAGGCAGTACACTGTAAAACTGGTATTGCAATTCATCAGTTTATTGATCTTTCTGGGAGACTTAAGACCTGGAACTTTATAGTGTATTGTTTTCTTGCTATTCTTACAGGCCCTGCACTTTAGGCATGGATAAAAACCAGTTATTTTCCCAAAGGGTGGTGCTATCCTTTCTTTATTGCAGTGGCTTTGTACTAGGTCATCTCTTAACGTTCTGGCTCTTCTGAATGTTAACGGTGGTGCTTTTGGTATGTCTTTTCCTAAGACTGAATCCGTTTTTAGGATGTACCAATTCTTTCTCAGTATGTTTCTGATGACCTGAGCATCCTCAGAATAGTCTATGATAATCCTGAATTTGTTGTCAATCTTACTTGCTGGTCTAGTAATGTGATCCTCGCTTTCAATCAAATCAAGTCTAGATTTTGTTTCTGCTTTCCTCATAGCTTCATTAAGGATGTCCTGATGATACCCTCTTGACTTGAACCTATTCATGCTTTCTCTTGCTGCTACTTGATAGTCACTATCTAGGGAGCAATTACGTTTAATTCTAAGAAGTTCACCATAGGGTATACTACTTTTGGTCTTCTCAAAATGGCAACTCCGAGCATGCAATACGGAATTCCCTGCGGTCGGCTTTCTATGCAAGCGAGTGCACAGTCTACCTTCCACAGGGAACACCTCTAAGTCCAAGTAGTTCACATGTTTATTATTAATATCCCCTGTGAACCTGAGGTTAAGGTCATTGTTGTTGAGTACTTCCACGTAATTGTTTGCCATTTGTTCAGTTCCATTAAAAACAATGAACAAATCGTCAATGTATCTAGTCCAACAAATGACTCTATGAGTCCAACATACATTGGTCTCCGCCCAGGCCACCTGCTCCTCCCACCAGCCCACGAACAAGTTCGCGTAGCTGGGGGCGAAGCAGGTTCCCATCGCGGTACCGCGTATCTGTTTAAACAAGACATCCTGAAACAAAAAGATGTTATTATACAGGCAGAATGTCACAAACTCAATTATCATTTCATTATGTTCTGCCAAATTAATTGGCCGATCATTCAAGAAGTGTTGAATCGCCTGCATTCCTTGAATATGATTGATACTCGTATATAGACTAGATATGTCTAGAGTCATCATTACATAGTCATTCTCCCAGTGGATGTTTTCTACTCGTTTTAAAAAGTCCTTGGTATCCTTGATGTAGGAGGTGAGTTTGGTGACTGGTTCAGACAAAAAGAAATCCACATATTGGGACATGTGCTCAGTTAGACTTCCCAAACTATGAATCACTTTCCCTATTAAGTAATTGGTAAAAATAATAAAATAATGAGATAAGATACAGCACACTAGGGTGAGCACTTAAAATAATCAGCACGCATAAGTAATCAACAGACCATTTTAAGCATGACATATAGGTCCTAAGGTGACTCTAATCCAGAGGTATATTTTTTATACTGGGAGGCAAACAGGTTAATTGGTAAAAAAAAATAAGATTTATAGCGGATATATACACATACAGGATATATTTTTGTCTTTTGCATTAAGCATGAATTACTGTGTGTAAGTATAAAAAGGATTGTATCTGCGATCTGTTAATATGAGGAATTTCAAGTATGCAGCACAGTTGATTGATGAACAATGTGCAGTATTGAATTTTTATACTCTTGTTTGCCGCATGACATTCTGACTTTTTGTGCGTTTTTTATATATAAAAAAATGGTTTTTATATTAATATTTATTAATTTTAAAGACCTATTTATAAAACGCATTGCTTTGCACATGTAGCCCTTTTGCTCAGTGACCAATGTTTACATATGTATTAACAAAAATAGCTGCTCAATGTCGTTTCCAATTGGAACGTCTGTTGTTTATGTTCATTTGCACTAGCACTTTAAATTTGGGGAAGTATTGTCAGCGCGTCATGTGATCAAGGTCTTGGGGGACCGAAACGCGCCATGGCAGCACAGCGCATCTAATAAAACAAAATTGCACCAAACAAGAGGTGTCCGTTCCTGCTTTCGGATTCGTGTTGCATCAGAATCCATTTGAAAAAAGGTTTCATGGAATATATATATATATATATATATATATATATATATATATATATATATATATGTGAAAAAATCTTCTGCCATGTATCCGGAAGAAAATCGAAACATTGTGCGGTTGAATAAATGATTTATTCCTCAGTCAGCCGTTCGTCAAACGCGTTTCGAGTGCGCAGCACCCTTGTTCACTGACGCTGAGTAAAGTTTTCACAACCATTTTAACTTGGCTTTCCACGTGACTATACAACTACACAATGAGTGTATAAGAGAACAGACTCGTAGTTTTTTGGAATACACATACGATCCTACGTTGTTGGCATACACATCACAATGCGATTTCATTAGTATTGAACTAAAATAGTAGATCATGACCGGCAGTGATTATATTTTTGAAAACATTGTTCCGTTATCCATTGTAATTATGAAATAACGTATAAGGTGTAAGTAATGCCCAAGTGGGCTTTCTTAATCCAACCATGTTGTTTTTAACAATGTTTTCCTAGAAACTTATTCAAAAATCGAGCCCCAGTGGGCTATGTTGCCAATACAATACATTAATTTATTACAATTTGAGTCAATTTGTACGTGGAAAGCTTTTCATAAAAGAAAATTTGTTAGGAACAGATTATTCAAATTATTCAAAACTAATTATCAAAGGTGCGTGTACATATCCTCTTCAACATTCAAACCATCTGGCTGCTTAGAATTCAATTCGATTATATAACGTGACTCCAATCTCCTTAGTTGTTTTTCCCTATTGCCTCCCCTGGGATTTTTCTCAACGGCATCTATCACAAAATATGTGAGGCCATCGGGTCGCTTATTGTGGAATTTCTCAAAGTGTCGTGCGACAGGATATGATCTGTCGTCATTTTTTATTGCTCTTAAGTGTTGTAACACTCTCTTGTGTACTTCTAGGATTGTGCTGCCCACGTACCTCAAGCCACAAGGGCATTGAAGCACGTAGACAGCATAATCAGTTTTACATGAGAATTTTCCTCTTATTTTTCGCAATTGTTTGTTTAAACCTGGTGTATATTTGTCTGTGTTTACACCATACTTGCATGCTTTGCACTTGGTGCATTTTACAAATCCTTGCTTCTTCGTTAACCAAGTCGTTTTTGGTTTGGATTTTTTCAAATTATTTTTAACCAAGGTTTGTTTAAACGATTTTGCTTTGCGAAATGTAATCTGCGGCCTACGTGGGAGAACTTTTCCAAGGATTGGGTCATTCTGGATTACATGCCAGTGTTTGTTTAGAATGCCTCTCTGTTTAATGTGCTGTGTGCTCTACGTTGTAATGAATCTACCTTGTTGGGTTAAGGACATTTTCTTATTTTTCCCTTGACCATCTTCTTTTTTGTCAAATAGAATATTTTCTCTTTTCCTTCTCTGAACTTTATAGATTGCACTGTCTATCCAATCATCCGGGTAGCCTCTTTCCTGAAATCTCCCTTTTAGTACTGTTAGTTCTTCTTCAATTACCTGATCTTTGCTACAGTTGCGTTTTGTGCGTATGCATTCACCATATGGAATGCTCTTTTTGAGATTTGTGGGATGAAAACTTTTGGCATGTAAGATAGTATTCCTAGAGGTAGGTTTACGATAAAGCTTGGTTTCTATCTTGCCACCTTCAATATATACTGTCAAGTCCAAAAAATTGATTTCAGTCTTGCTTATTTCACTTGTGAATTTTAAATTGAGGTCATTGTTTTGTAGGCTGTTGATGAATGACTTAGCCTCCTCTTCTGTGCCTTTCCATATGACGAACAGGTCGTCAATAAACCTACTCCAATGCAAAATGTTATTCTCCCATTGTTGTTGGTACCGCGACCTGACCACCTGCTCCTCCCACCAGCCCATATGCAAATTAGCATAGCTGGGGGCGAAGCAGGTGCCCATCGCAGTACCGCACACTTGGTGGAACAGTTCATTGTTGAATATAAAATAATTATTTGTTAGACATCTCTCGATCATTGACGAGCATTTGGGTATGGGCCCACATTGTTATGGGTCTTGAACCTAGAAAATATTTGACAGCCTTTATCCCATCGGTGTGTCGTATACTCGTGTAGAGTGTTGACACATCTATCGTTATTAGGAGATAATCATCTTCCCACGGTAGGTCATAGATACCCCTCAAAAAATCTCCTGTATCCTGAATATAGGAAGGTATATATTATCTACTGGCGGTCGCCTGTAGATAGTTGTAGTTAGGACCGAGTTCCCATAGGAAATCTGAAAATTCTATTTTGAATACCTTTGGCGCCGGTTGACTTATCTTCGTGAAATTTTCAAAACTAATGGGGCGCTGCGCTCAGCTCCTACCCTGAAAGTCTCGGGGTGATTGGTCAAGTGGGGGCTGAGAAAAAAGCAGGGTCCCAAAACACGTTTTCCCCATGCATTTTCCCATAGGACCTTTAGTCGAAGGTACAGCCCGAACGGCTGAACAGAATTACTTGAAATTTGGCAAAGAGGTAGTCCTCAGGTCAGGCATGTGCCTTTTGCTTAAATGGTGTAAATCCGTTCAGTAGTTCCTGAGAAAATCAAAAGTAAAATCACATATATATCTGGGCGGAGCCTAATCACACATCTCATCGTGAGATCTGATTGGCTGTCAGTACTTCATCCAAGAAGTGTTGGCAGCCATCTTGGGACCAATATACATGATAGCACCTCATTAAAAAGCATTGCAGTTAATAGAAGGTTTTAAGACTTTAGTTACATTATAAATCATTTGTTGATGGTACCATACTCATTTTAGGAATTGTGGTGTGTTCTAAGGTGATTTTACCATGTGAAAAAGCCTTCTGCTGTGATATCATGAATCATGTTTGAGAGAAAACTATTTTCTCATGCTTTTCCCACAGAGGTTTGGAAGGTGATCTATAAGCTAAACTGAGGGCATATTTTCTGTAAATTCACATTATCTTTCTCAGTCATGTGAGAATGAAGTCTGACATTCTCAGTAAAACATGTACATCCAACAAGGGCAGAGACTGTCAGTTGATTCCTTTGTGTTCTACTGCAGCTTCCCAGAGTGTTCTAAAGAACAACTAGAGCGCTAACAGTCCTGCTTATGACAAACGTATGGCACACCTGAAGCCATCTTGGTTGGAATAAAGTGGTAATTCTTAAAACATTTAATTTACAAAGGAACACAATGAGGGGATTCATTTTGCCATAGAAATTATGATTAGTGCTGCAGAAAGAAAAATTAGGGCACATTTTGACTTCTCAAATCCTCTTCTATGTCATAAAAAAATTCTGACATGCAGACTGAAACATACACTTTGAATAGCAGCAGCAGACTTCCCTGGTGAGCAGTAGCTTTACTACAGTGATCTAATGAGCAACTAGAGTGCTAACATTTAGAATTTATGGCAAATGTGAGACACATCTGAATGCCTTCTTGATGGAACCAAGTAAAACACTGAAAGTATTTCCTACTGAGGAGACTGCAGTAAATGAGAAAATTAGGAAACTTCATAACAAATAAATCTCCCAAGATGGCCACCAGAGACAAAAGAGCCCAAATGTAGCCCAAATATCACCCAGATGTAGCCCAAGTATAGCCCAATGACAGAATGTCCCAGAGTGTTCTAACGAACAACTAGAGCGCTAATAGTCTTACTTCTGACAAAAGTATGGCACACCTGAAGCCATCTTGATTGGAATAAAGTGGTAACACTTAAAACATTTAATTTACAAAGGAACAAAATGAGGGGGTTCATTTTGCCATAGAAATTATGATTAGTTCTGCAGAAAGAAAAATTAGGGAACATTATGACTTCTCAAATCCTCTTCTATTTCATAAAAAAATTCTGACATGCAGACTGAAACATGCACTTTGAATACCAGCAGCAGACTTCCCTGGTGAGCAGTAGTTTTACTACAGTGATCTAATGAGCAACTAGAGTGCTAACATTCAGAATTTATGGCAAATGTGTGACACATCTGAATGCCTTCTTGATGGAACCAAAATAAAAAACTGAAAGTATTCCCACTGAGGAGACTGCAGCAAATGAGGAAATTAGGAAACTTCATTACAAATAAATCTCACAAGATGGCCACCAGAGACAAAAGAGCCCAAACGTAGCCCAAATATCACCCAGATGTAGCCCAAGTATAGCCTAATGACAGAATGTCCCAGAATGTTCTTAAGAACAACTAGAGCGCTTACTGTCTTACTTATGACAAAAGTATGGCACACCTGAAGCCATCTTGATTGGAATAAAGTGGTAACACTTAAAACATTTAATTTCAAAAGGAACACAATGAGGGGGTTCATTTTGCCATAGAAATTATGATTAGTTCTGAAGAAAGAAAAATTAGGGCACATTTTGAGTGACTTCTCAAATCCTCTTCTATTTCTTAAAAAAATTCTGATATGCAGACTGAAACATGCACTTTTAATACCAGCAGCAGACTTCCGTGGTGAGCAGTAGCTTTACTACAGTGATCTAATGAGCAACTAGAGTGCTAACATTCCGAATTTATGGCAAATGTGTGACATATCTGAATACCTTCTTGATGGAATCAAAGTAAAAAACTGAAAGCATTTCCTACTGAGGAGACTGCAGTAAATGAGGAAATTAGGAAACTTCATAACAAATAAATCTCCCAAGATGGCCACCAGACACAAAAGAGCCTAAATGCAGCACAAATATCGCCCACATGTAGCCCAATGACATAAGTGTGCAAAACACTTATTTTTTGTGTATTTGCAGTTTTATATAGTGCAGACTTGTCAGGTATTGGAATGCTTTACATGAGCATTGTTTACATCACACAAGATCAAATTCATTTTGGTTGTAGACATGGGGAGATTAAGTGATTTGACCACAATCACAGAATGTTGAGCTGAAGCAGAAACTCCAACCTGGTTCCCCAGTTGCAAAGTCTGCAGCTCTGGAAGTAACACCACATCCTCTCGCCAAGGTGCAACATTTAATCAAGTGGTCAACTGGATAAAAAAACATAAATATCACAAATAATTTAAAAGTTCTTTGTCGCTATTTGAAAACTCAGAAAATATGTCCTCATTTTAGTTTTTTAGAGCACTAACCATAATTTTGATGCAAATAACACCCTCTCATATATGTAATTTCTAAAGGAAATACTCTAGGTATTACAGTTTTGATTACATCAAGATGACGTCAGGCGTTCCACACTTTTGTAATGAATATAGAATGTTAGCAATCTAGTTGTTCATTGGGATACTGTTGAGAGGCAGAGGCCAGGGGCACGGACTCTGAAAATTGAAGGCAGGTAGGAGAGTGCAGAGGCAACAATTTGACCACACTGGGCAGGCAGGAAGGGCAGTGGCAGCACAACAGACTATGGAGGGCAGTGGAAAGGGGGGCAGGGGCAACAAACCAACAATACAGGACTAGCAAGAGAGGCTGTGGTAATATAATAGACCATTGTGGGCAGAAGGAAGAGGCAGTGGTAGTACAACCATACATGCCAACAGACCCGTTTCAGCCAGGAAACATCCAATGTTTTTAAGCTCAAATGGGCTTTATTTGATCTGTCTCCTGTCTACAATCTCCTCTTTTTCAATGTAACTCAAAAGGGAAAATCAAAACCCCAGTTTTGTTTCAAAATCTCCCTCTTACCAAGTTCAAAATGTTCGCAAGTATGGTACATTGAATCATGGTAGGCAGGAGGAATTGGGGTAGGGACATGGACTCGGATAACAGAGGACAGGAGGGTCATGGAGAGGTGCACCAAACTGACCCTACAGGGCAGGCATCATTGTTTGCAGCAGCACAATACACCACACAGCGCATGCGGGACTGGAGTGCAGCACAGCAATCCATAGAAAGCAAGAGGGAGGGGACAGGACCATGCACATGGACAACTGAGAACAGATGGGAAAGAGGCAATGGTAGCTAGCTGACCATAATGGACAGACAGGAGAGAAAGCTGCAGCATAACAGACCATAAAGGGCAGGAGGGACGGATCAGGGGCATTAAAATGGAACAGACAAGCCAGGAGGGAGGGAATAGGCGGTCTGCACATGGAAACAGAGGGCTGGGGGCAAGGTGGCAGGGCAGGAGCAGCAAGATGACAATGGAGGTCAGGCAGGATGGGCACTAGAAACAAGACACACCATGGAGAGCAACAGTGAGACTATGGTGGCATACACACAGACCATGGAGGGAAGGTGGGAGGGGGTCAGGGGCAGCTAGCTGACCGCACAGGGAAGGTGGGAGGGGCCATGGCAGCACAGAAGACCATGCATGGCAAGCGGGAGGGTTAGTGGCAGCACAATGGCTATGATGGCCAAGAAGGAGGGTGCAGGGGCATGCACAAAGGACCATGGAGGATAGAAGGGAGGGTCAGGACCTGGGCACAGACAAGAGAGTGCAGGGGAAGGGGCCTCACAACAGACCGCGCGGGGCAGGCAGGAGGAGCAGTTGCAGCACAACATGATCAGGGAGGGCAGAAGGGTGTGGCAGTAAAATGGACCATGGAGGACAGGAGGAAGGGGATAGGGGCATGGCATGTGGACAGGCAGGGTGGAGGTGGCAGGGACAGGTTACAGTAATCTGACAATGCTAGGCAGGTGGGAGGGGAGTGGCAGCTCAACAGAACACTCAGAGTAGATAGGAGTGGCAGGTCCATGGAACATGGTGGGCAAAAAGGATGGAGCAGGGGCATGCACAAAGACATCGGAGGGCAGGGGGAAGGAGAATAGGGGCAGCAAGCTAAGCACAGAGGCTAAGCAGGAGGTCAATGATGGGACATAGAATTGGGCAATGGAGGGCAGGAGGAGTAGACTGGTACATCATGCTAAATGGAGGGCAGTGGCAGCACATCAGACCATGCATGGCAGGAGGGAGGAGGCTAGTCCATGGATTCAGACAACAGAGGATAGGGAGGAGGTGGATGGGGCAGCAAGCTAACTGTTCAGAGAAGGTGGGTATTAGGAACTTTATTGTTTTTAAAATGTGTGTCTGTGCAAACTACTTAAAATATGAACAAGTATACAGCATAATCTCACTTTTATTCAGGAAGAAGAGGACGTTTGTGACTGTGACTCCGTGCTCACTTGGCAGAAGCACCCCCTGACCCTCCACCCCCATCGCAAAATGTAATGCCCGTGAAAAGGGTAGGTGGACGCAGTGTTATATAGAACATAGTCCTGAGAGCACGATTGAAAATGAAAACTAGATGTAGTATATGGTATAAACTATGCACCAAAAAGTGTGATATAATAAGATGAACTGGGGCGTGAAATATAATATGCAATACATTGTGCGCAATGACAGATTCATTGGAGAGCGCGAGATAGCACAGGCACTAGCGTGTGCTATGCGATATGCGCCTTGGAGTGTAATATGCACAGGGCAGTGTTGTGTAACATAACTAGTCTCTAAAGTTGTAATATAAAATATGTGCTGGGGAGTGTATTGTTGCATATGCACTGTGACAAAGATATGGATCCCAGATTGTAATATGTATGGCATAGCGCTGTGCGTTATAACATACACATCGAGGAAGGAACGTTAGATGGGGCAATATAACCTGTGCGAAGGCAAGTGTGGCATGACATATTCACGGGGTGGTGTTACAGTGCACATGGGCTAGAGAATGTCATAGCATACGCACTAGCTGGTGGAATACAACACAGAGGTGTGAGGCAATTGGCGGGCACTGGTGGGTGTAACACAGCATTGGGCTCAGCCAGGAGCACGCTGTGACTCTCAAGTGAGGTTCGTCTCCTTTCCAGAGAGTAAAATAAAAAGTATTGCACATCCGGCGGTGGATGTGTTTTTTATTAACCGTGAGGGGGGTTTCTTGCATAGTTTGGTCGATTTTTTGTTGAATCCCCTTTGAATGGCTTGGTGTGCGTGTATATTAAATGTGCCCGTCAATAGCTACCCATGTTTGTATAAATAAACGACAAGGATGTCTACTTGGAGAGTACCCACCGGCGGGGGTGCCGGGATTAGGCACAGTAGGGCGTCAGAGCTTCACTAGCGGTGTAAATACATTCCATGTGGATTCATTCTATGCATAGTCGCCTTTTAATGAATATCACGCAAATCGTCATGGTGATAGGTACATACGGTTTGTCCAGCATGTCCTAGGTGTTTCTATAAATATAAATATTTTTAAAATAATAAAAAACAAAGGCCGGCCCCGGGGGATGGGGTCCCCGGAGCCATAAGTGGCCTGAGGAGGGGGGCAACGCAGCCCCCTCCTAAAGAAATTAAATAAAAAAAAAGGCCATGACCCGGGGCCGATTAAGGCCTTGGGAGGGCCAAATTTATTTTTTTCAACAAAAAAAACTTAGGGTGCAGGCCCTGGGGGATGGGGTCCCCAGGGCCAGTAAATTAGAAAAAGAAGGGGGGGCCACACAGCCCTCCTTCTTAAAAAAATAAAATAAATAAAAGACCGGCATTGCGCTGGAGGCCACGCCCCCTCCTTGCAGCACTCTGCAAACGCGCCCCCTGGCCAGTTGTAAGTTGGGGAATTAATTCCCCTTCAATACTGAGGGTCCCTGAGGGCCAACTGGCCCAACAGGTATCTCCAGTGTGCACCAGGGAGCTGCGTTGCAGACAGGTGTTCTGAGGCCACGCCACTTTTTACACCTCGCAGCTCTGTGGTGCTTACTGGAGGTACCTAGTGGGATAGTTTGACCCTAGGGACCCTTAGGATTCAAGGGGACTTAATCTCTCAACTTAGAACGGCCACAGGGCGCGTTTACACAGTGGTGAAGGGAGGGGACGGGGCCTGAGGTGACGTGTGCAAACACGCCCTGTGGCGCGTTTTAAGTTGGGGAAATAATTCCCTTTCAATCCTGAGGGACCCTGGGGGCCAACTAGCCCACCAGGTGCTTCCAGTAAGTGTCACTGCTCTGCCTTGCAGAGAGGTGGTGCAGGCCGTGCCCTTTTTTACACCTCACTGCAATGGCGCTTACTGGACGTACCTAGTGGGCTAATTTGCCCCTAGGGATCCTCAGGATTCAAGGGGACTTAATCTCCCAACTTAAAAAACGGCCACAGGGCATGTTTACACAGTGGGGAAAGAAGGAGACGGGGCCTGAGGTGACGTGTGCAGACACGCCCTATGGCGCATTTAAAGTTGGGGAAATAACTCCCCTTCAATCCTGAGGGCCCCTGGGAGCTAACTAGCTCACCAGGTGCTTCCAGTAAGCGCCACTGAGCTGCGTTGCAGAGAGGTGGTCCAGGCCGTGCCACTTTTTACACCTCTCTGCAACGCAGCTCTGTGGCGCATACTGGAGGTACCTAGTGGGCTTCTTGGACCCTAGGGACCCTCCGGATTCAAATGAACTTAATCTCCCAACTAAAAACGGCCACATGGCGTGTTTACACAGTGTTGAAGGGAGGGGACGGGGCCTGAGTTAACGTGTGCAAACAAGCCCTGTGGTGCGTTTTAAGTTGGGGAAATAATTCCCCTTCAATCCTGAGGGACCCTGGGGGCCAACTAGAACACCAGGTGCTTCCAGTAAGCAACACTCCGCTGCGTTGCAGAGAGATGGTGCAGGCCATGCCACTTTTTACACCTCTCTGCAACGCAGCTCTGTGGCGCTTACTGGAGGTACCTAGTGGTCTAGTTGGACCCTAGGGACCCTCAGGATTCAAGGGGACTTAATCTCCCAACTTAAAACGGCCACAGGGCGTGTTTACACCATGGTGAAGGGAGGGGACGGGGCCTGAGTTAACGTGTGCAAACAAGCCCTGTGGCGTGTTTTAAGTTGGGGAAATAATTTCCCTTCAATCCTGAGGGCCCCTGGGGGCTAACTAGCCCACCAGGTGCTTCCAGTAAGCGCCACTGAGCTGCGTTGCAGAGAGGTGGTCCAGGCCGTGCCACTTTTTACACCTCTCTGCAACGCAGCTCTGTGGCGCATACTGGAGGTACCTAGTGGGCTTCTTGGACCCTAGGGACCCTCCGGATTCAAATGAACTTAATCTCCCAACTAAAAACGGCCACATGGCGTGTTTACACAGTGTTGAAGGGAGGGGACGGGGCCTGAGTTAACGTGTGCAAACAAGCCCTGTGGCGCGTTTTAAGTTGGGGAAATAATTCCCCTTCAATCCTGAGGGACCCTGGGGGCCAACTAGAACACCAGGTGCTTCCAGTAAGCACCACTCCGCTGCGTTGCAGAGAGGTGGTGCAGGCCGTGCCACTTTTTACACCTCTCTGCAACGCAGCTCTGTGGCGCTTACTGGAGGTACCTAGTGGTCTAGTTGGACCCTAGGGACCCTCAGGATTCAAGGGGACTTAATCTCCCAACTTAAAACGGCCACAGGGCGTGTTTACACAGTGGGGAAGTGAGGGGATGGGGCCTGAGGTGACGTGCGCAAACACGCCCTGTGGCGCGTTTTAAGAGGTAGTTTTAATCCCCTGCCCTATTATATACTAGGGGCTTACAGAGGAGGTCATGCTGATCACAGGGGGACCCCAACGCACAGTGTTCCCTAGTGTATGTAGGTGTTTTCACTGTATTCTGAGTGTCTTTTAACATAGCACTGGCTCTAGGACTGGTTAGTCAGACTCAGTTACCACCAGTATCCATCTGAAAAAGTTGAGGGTACAGGATGATTTTGCAACAAGGCTTCTTTCTGCTCTTCTGTTTGTTCTTTCTGCACGTTATCCTTCTTCCTGCACTTTTCTTCGTCTTTGAGGACTTCTGTTGCTTCTTTCTGCATTTCTTTTTTTTCTTTCTGTGCGTTTTTTCGTCTTTCTTCACATGTCCTATCTCTGTAGGCATAGTTAGAAATTAGCATTTAAAAAACCTTTGAAATTCACTGAAAAAACCATAGGTTTCAGGCACGTTATAGTTAGGAATTAGCATTTAAAAACCCTTTGGAATTTACTGAAAAAACCATAGGTTTCAGGGGCGTTATAGTTAGCTGGACTTTTCACTCGGACAAAACCATTGAAATTCCCCTGTTATAGTTAGTTGAGCTAACTATAACTCGCGCGCCAGCAATGCACTGCTGATGACGTCACATATTACATCACTCATGACATGGTCAGTGACATCACTCTTGACATCACTGATGACATCTCAAATGACATCCCTAATGACATCACTGATGACATCATCCTTGTGATAGAGTGGCAGACCTCCTCTTCCCCTAATATAACCTTTGATACACACATTCAAAAATAGAAACTACAATGTTCAAAACAATGGACATGCCAATACCAGTTACAACAACCTATTCAGTAATTCTAAGATCCACATACACATCCACTCATTCACCAACAGTCCTATACAGTCACTCATACATGTACTCACTCATCATATGTACTCACACACCTATACATCCTGTTACTCAACGCCACTCATCCAAAGAGTTACTCACACACATAGTCACTCATGCTAATAAAGAATCAAACATCCATTTACTTGCATATACAGTTATACACACACCACCACACTTACTTCTACAGAAACTTACACATACTTAGGGCCTCATGTAGGAGGCCAAATACCGGTCGGTAACGGCCGAATTCGGTAAATATCCCGTTACCGACCGGTATTTAGGCATTTGCTATGTAGGGGGCTGATTTCTGGATTCGGTATTTACCGAATCGGAAATTAAGAAATCGGTAAAATACCGATTCGGTAAATACCGAATCCAGAAATCAGATGTAGGGAGCACTCTAAAGAGTGAAAATTAGTATTAGAAATTCGTTATTTACCACCAAATACAGGTTGGTGATAAATAACGAATACCTTGCAAAAAGCAATATTTTGCAGAGTGAAGAGTGCCATGTGGCAGACATACATGCCCTTAGGGCATGTATGTGCGCCACATGTGCACACATGGAAGATTCAGGGGTGCAAAAGGGTGTCAATGTGACACCCTGCCACCCTTGAATATGCTCCCCCCATTACCGAATCGGTATTTACCGATTCGGTAATGAGGTATACCTTCCCATTGATTCCTATGGGCCTCCAGGCCCATAGGAATCAATGGGAAGGTATGCCACATTACCGAATCGGTAAATACCGATTCATAATTACCGAATTTTTCCGATTCGGTAAACTTTACCGAATCATTACCTACATCACATTTACCGATTCATAAATACCGAATCGGTAAAATTCGGTAGTTATGAATCGGTAAATGTGAGGCTACCTACATATGGCCCTTAGTCTTTTAAACAATCACTTATAGAAACACATACTTATTTATACAGGAACTATTCCAATCTCTCACTCTCACATATACTCACTTATATACACCAATAGTCACATATACTAGTTTAAAACATATGTAGTTACTCATAAAGACACTATTGAGACAGTCTATCACTCACTAACACACCCATGCACACACTCATCCACCCATACAGTCCTGCACACATGCTGTCTTCAACACATACAAACAGTTGTGTCACTCATTCATGCACCTATGCACTACGTAATACCCCCCACTGAACCATACAGACACTCATACTGATACTCAAAAAACCAACTAATAACCTATATAGACACTCATGTAGCTACTCACCAACCCATGCAGCCACTTATACACAAAGTCAGAGACTGATACAGATATTTACACATTTAAACATTACTCACTAAGCCATGTATTCACTAAGATACACTTAATCAGTCAGTTACACAATCAATTTTTCAAAAACAAATCATCCATTTAGACACTTATATACCCATTTATTCTTCCATCGACCTTGAGATATACATATATAAAACATATGTAATTTTCAGAAAAACACACATTCACTGGATGATGTCATCAGTGATGTCATTTGAGATGTCATCAGTGATGTCATGAGTGATGTCACTGACCATGTCATGAGTGATGTAATATGTGACGTCATCAGCAGTGCATTGTGGGCGCGCGAGTTATAGTTAGCTGAACTAACTATAACGGGGGAATTTCAATGGTTTTGTACGAGTAAAAAGTCCAGCTAACTAGAACGCCCCTGAAACCTATGGTTTTTTCAGTGAATTTCAAAGGTTTTTTAAATGCTAATTTCTAACTATAACGTGCCTGAAACCTATTGTTTTTTCAGTGAATATATATATATATACATATATATATATACACACACACACATACATGTTGAAACGTGTTGTCCTTGTTTGCTGTAACCAAATAAACTGCTGAAACTGACCGAGAGTGGGCTCATTTGGATTCTTTCATGAACTCCGCTTTGATTTACGATAAATACGGCAGCGGCGCCGGCCAACGAAGCCCTGATTAGCAAGGAAGGGTACTCCGTGTTCCGTCTGACATCGATTGCATTTTTGACTATGAAGAGTACCCGCCGGCTGTAGTGCAAAGATGTGCGGCTGAAAATCGGAAACGCCACCGGCACTGAGGATTCAGGAAACCAATGCAAACGGGAGATCGGGTAGGCAGCTGCGCACCCGATTGTGCAGCCTCTTTCCCGGTTTCACTGATCGCCCTGATAACTGACGAGGGAGACGCGGGGTGCAGCGGCATTTTCGCCAGACTTTCCCTGTAATACACCATGCCGCAATCAGCCCAGCCAGAGTTCACGTGAACCAGTGGTTCACGACGTGCGGCCAGTTACGGAAGCAGGTGTGCAAAGGATGTACTATTAACATCAAAACGAACAATATGGCAGACAAGTTTATGAAAGGTCATGAGGAATCCGCCAAGGCTATTTTTAACCAAATACCATCTAATACGCAGCCATCTGAGAATACAAGGGCCAAAAGTACTCAAACTTCACTGAAACAAAAGAGCAACACGCTAGAACGTCTAAGACGTAAAGAGACTAGCAGATGGTGGGAAGCAAACTCGCTTCAAAACTACTTGGAGGTTAATCGCATTCCCCGTGGGCTCCAGATCTTTACTACCCCGGCACTATCCCTACCCAAACCACATGTATTAAAGGACTGGGTTGACAATACTACTGTGTGCTCCAGAAGAATGCTGGAAATATTAATAGCTAATGCCTGAGACGAGCATAAGAGGATAATGCCGCTGATAAAAGATCTAATGGATGACCTAAACAAAGAAACAGACCAAAAGGAGACAGAGTGTAATCAAGACAGTCGATGAAAGAATGAAAGCCTTTGAAAAATACATAATAGCAAGGAAACAGCGCAAGTTCCTGCGCGACGAAAGAGACTACGCAACCGGATGTATCCTGACCTTTGCCAAGAAGTATGACAAAATGAGATTGGAATTGACAAAGGATCAAACATTAAGCATCCTTGAAACAACTAAAGAGGGATCCACAACTGACCTGAGCTCTGATCTAGAGTCAATAGACAGCAATGCCTCAACCAGCACGGAACAACAGGTTTTTTCCAAAGAACTGCGCCTCATGCGGAAAGAAAAGGAACGATTCAATTGAGGGAGGCCTAGACTAAAAAAGCAAGGAAAAACGCAGGAAAAACCACAAACCGAACATCAGGCGCAGAAAATTTAAAAACGGCTGGTATGGTAACAAGAGGCCAGAAGACAAAGAAAACATAATGGAGGACACCACACCGAAGCATACGGTAATGAATCTTACTGAAAAGGTTCTTACAAACGATGAAATAAGTGTGCTTGAATTAGGTTTGTCTTTTTGTCCCAAAATAGGTTTTGATTATGCTCAAGCGCGGGTCGACCTATATAAGTTTGAAAGAAAGTTAATACTTTGTAAGTTACATGCTACTAAAGGGAATCAAACAGAAGCAACAACCAGTTTGATAAGGGCGGGGGATACAGGTCTATCCATTGAAGACGTTCCGACCTAACATATCATTACCACATTAGAACAGCAGGGGGCATCCCAAAACACTGGGGTCCTACTTGACCCCTTTAACCCCTCCCACACTGCTGATATATCTAGTCACCTAGAGAAAGACATTGGGGAAACCACCTTGACTGATTTTAAAGCTAAATCTAAACATGTCCCTGCTACAGTTAAAGACAATATCGATGTCTTTAGCGATTTGGTAGCTCAAGACTTTCTTGATCTCCTGAAGAAAACTCCACGCAGTGGGAATATGACCAAAACTCAATGGGAGGCGGTATTTAATTTGCAAAATGATCGGGAACTTGTCATCAAGCCCTCCAATAAATGAAGTAATGTGGTTCCCATGACGAGGACCATGTATACGAAAGAAGCACAACTACAACTCAATGACCCAATGTGCTATGGGAGAGTAGATAGAAAATACCTTACTGATCTCAAAGCCATATACATTAGCTCCAGACATGGCACAAGAAGGGTCTACTATCATGGGATGAGACACGCTTTCTTAGGAATGACACCCCTACCACACCCACTCTGTACCTTCTCCCCAAGGTCCAGAAAAATGCCAGTGACCCACCAGGGAGACTCATTGTGTCCTCAAAGAATAGCCTCCTTGAGCACACCAGCAGTTATGTTGATTACTTTCTCTTCCCTTTCATGAGAAACCCTTCATCCTATCTGAGAGACACCAAACATTTTCTACAGAAGATCAGGGATGTCAACATGGGTAAGAAGGATTGGTTGGTAACCCTCGATGTAGAGGCGTTGTATACAAGCATAAGACATGATGATGGGATTAAGGCCTGTCAGTTTTATCTGAAACAACACAGGACAGAATTGTTGGAACACACTCTCATGCTCTTGGACATGATATCGATATTTTTGAAAGAGAATGTATTTTTTTTTTTTTTAAACATTACAAGCAGTTACAAGGGACATCCATGGGCGCCTGTTTCGCCCCCAGCTACGCTAATCTTATGGTGGGCTAAGCAGGTGCTCTTGAATGACCATTGGATTTTTAATGTGTCAACCTGGCTCAGGTATATTGACAACATTTTCTTTGTGCAGAAGGGGTCTGAAACTGAACTGAATCTGCCTTAACATGAATAATGTGCACCTCCTCAAATTTACACAACACTACAGCCAGAAATCCATTGACTTTTTAGACCTCAAACTGAGTGTAGAGAGGAGTAGAATCAGCGCCAATCTATTTAGAAAGAAAACAGCAGGAAATTAAATTCTTCCTGCTGCCAGCTCCCACCCTCCAAGCTTCAGGTGCGGGATTCCCTACAGTGAATTTCTCAGGGCTGAATGGAATTGCAGTACACCCTCGACCTATGAAGATACAAAACAAGATATGAAAACGATATTTAGAGAGGGGATACTCTAAAAAAGCAATTGCCCAAGCAGAAAAGCGAGTCGAAAGTCAGTCAAGGGATGACATACTAGACAAAACCACACCCAACAGAACCCACAAGAATGCAACTAAAAACAAGTCAAATTCATCACCAAGTCCTGCAACCAAGCTAACCAGATATGCAGTATCCTTAGAAATAGATGGGACATCCTTAGACGTGATCCCATCCTAAGGAATGAGATAAGTCCGGCCCCAGCAGTGACATACATGAGAAGCCCATCCCTGAGAGATATGCTGGTACATAGCCATCTCCAGCCGAAGGAAAATAGCTAGCTGAAGCAAGCAAACGCTTTCCACAAATGTGGAAAATGCAAAGCGTGGAAAAATAGCGGTGATGTGAAGGAGGTCATTTTAGACAGAACCAAGATCCACTGGAAAATTCCCAAATTCATCATTTGCAGCACTGACTTTGTCGTATATGCCATAGTCTGCCCATGCAATCTCCGGTACATTGGGTCGACCACGTTCCCCATCAAGAAACAAACCTTAGAACATTGGCGAGCTATCACCAATTGTGACCGAATCTATAGCAAGACATTTCTCTAGGGAACATGGAGCTGACTGGACCAAAGCCAGATTCTTTGGGCTGGACACAGTCACACCCAACGCGAGAGGAGGCAATCGCATTGCAGCCCTTCGCAAGCTTGAGTCACGTCTCATCCTCTTAGCAGGCACCAAATTCCCAGATGGCCTCAACCAAGAAGAACACACCCAACAAAACCCACAAGAATGCAACTAAAAAACAAGTCAAATTCATCACCAAGGGGCATATGTATCAAACGATTTTTTAATCGCAAACGCTGCGATTCGCAAAATAACAGCGTTTGCGATTAAAAAATCGGTAATCGGGATGTATGAGGCAAATCCCATCGCAAAATTAAGGAATTGCTAATTTAGCGATTTCTTAATTTTGCGTAAGCATTTAAGAAATCGCAAATTGCGATTTCTTAAATGATATGTAAAAAGCACCCAAGTTGTGCAAATTATCCTTAAGAAATCGCAAATTACCACCAACTTCCAGTTGGTGGTAATTTGCGATTTCCTTTCAAAATGCACTTATTTGAATTTTGCAAAGTGCCACGTGACGCTCATACATGCCCTTAGGGCATGTATGTGCGCCATATGCACACACATGCTCATTTCAGGCGTGCATCAGGGTGTCATCATGACACCCTTGCACCTTTGAAATTATTCTCAAATAGCGATTAGCAAATTGAGAATCGCTATTTGAGAATTACTTCCCATTCATTCCTATGGGTCTCCTGGCCCATAGAAATGAATGGTCAGGTATTCCTTAATTGCGATTTCGCAATTTGCTAATCGCAATTAAGGAATTTTAAGAAATCGCAAAAAGTTTGCAATTTTTTAAATACATACCATTTTGCAATTCTCAAATAGCGATTCTTTAAAAATCGCTATTTGAGAATCGCAAATGGTGATGTTGATACATATGCCCCCAAGTCCTGCAACCAAGCTAACCAGATATGCAGTATCCTTAGAAATAGATGGGACATCCTTAGACGTGATCCCATCCTAAGGAATGAGATAAGTCCGGCCCCAGCAGTGACATACATGAGAAGCCCATCCCTGAGAGATATGCTGGTACACAGCCATCTCCAGCCCAAGGAAAATAGCTAGCTGAAGCAAGCAAACGGTTTCCACAAATGTGGAAAATGCAAAGCGTGGAAAAATAGCGGTAATGTGAAGGAGGTCATTTTAGACAGAACCAAGATCCACTGGAAAATTCCCAAATTCATCACTTGCAGCACTGACTTTGTCGTATATGCCATAGTCTGCCCATGCAATCTCAGGTACATTGGGTCGACCACGTTCCCCATCAAGAAACAAACCTTAGAACATTGGCGAGCTATCACCAATTGTGACCGAATCTATAGCAAGACATTTCTCTAGGGAACATGGAGCTGACTGGACCAAAGCCAGATTCTTTGGGCTGGACACAGTCACACCCAACGCAAAAGGAGGCAATCGCATTGCAGCCCTTCGCAAGCTTGAGTCACGTCTCATCCTCTTAGCAGGCACCAAATTCCCAGATGGCCTCAACCAAGAAGAGGAATTATATTCCCATCTGTAAATCCGATCACTCCCTAAGCCACACCTTTGCCTTGGCAGATCACTCACACCCCACCTCTTCCTCCCCTTTCTATTTGTACACACACCCACATTATAATTTTTTCTTGTATTTTTTTCTCTGTAATAATTGTCCTACTGTTAATTACAGACGCCACGCTATTTCACTGTAATGTTTGTGAATATTATAGAGTTTCATTCAGCTATGCCGAATCTTGAATTTACAATGAGGTATAATGCATTATAGCAAAACAAGTTTAATGGTGCTAACATACTTATATCTTGTCTAATTTACAGAATGTGAGGCTAAGAAACACCCTGAATCACAACGCTCGAGATAGAAAATAGGAGCACTGGAGAGTGAAGGACCTCCTATCCTACTCCTAGTCAACTTTAGCACTTACCTGGTACTATACGTCTACTGTCACGGAAGAACAGTGTTGATCATAGCCACGAGGATTATCCTCTAGTCACTGTAATGATTAGCTAACAGGGCACCAGACCCTTAATTTCTTCTGCTGAATAAAGCAATGATATTGAGTTTACATGTAACTAGAAAGTCACTATGTTACAATTACTCACCACAAATTGTTTCAAGATTTAAAACCTGCCAGAATATATGTACTAAATATATGCAAACAGCTGCGCCTGTTTTCCCTTTTGAGTCATACTACTAAACATGTGCCTTAACATTTCTTTTATGTTCATGTTTTTTTTGCAAAACACACGTACCTTTAAAACTCATGTAACAGGCGGTGGTCATGTCACCAAGGCCACGGATGTGTTCGAAACGCATCGTCCTGGTTTGTTGTAACCAAATAAACTGCTGAAACTGACCGAGTGGGCATGTGTGGATTCTTTCACTAATTCCGCTTTGCTTTGCGATATAGACATAGATTTGAACAAAGCGGAGGAACAATTGTTAACATTAGGACTATCTTACTGCCCAGTAAGTCCTTTTGACTATCCAACTACAAGACTAGACGTTTTAAAAAGTATCAGGAAATTATAGTTAAAGAAATATCTTCTAAACAAAAATAAAAATTCGAAAGCTATGCTTCAACCTAATCATCTGACACAAAGTTCCTCGTTGAGCAACCTGTCAGAAGCAGATCAGCCATTGTTGGATGATCTATATGATTTGGCAAATGTAAACAATGCCCAAGATGTCAATACTGGAATGGACATTACAGTAGAGGGAGGTACAACAACATTCAAAACCACCACTCCCTTCAAACTTGTCTCCAAATTTAATCCCATCACAGTAAGGGATTCAATTGACATTTTCAAAGAACAACTAGTAAGGGGCATAAAACAATTAAATCACAAGGCACAGAGAGCCAAAAGAAGCAAGGCTAACAAAACAGACCTTCAATATCATCGACTAATGGAAAATCCAAAACCAAATAATGACATTATTATCCGCAATACAGACAAGGGCGAACATTTGGTCCTGTGGAAAAAGAAAGACTATATAGAAGAAGCCATGAATCAAGTGGCAGATACAGCATGCTATCGTAGAAGTGACCATCTTGAATTAGGATCTACGTATAGTGCATACAATATGAAAATAGCAACATGGAGAAATGCACTTTTAACCACCGATGAGTATACGTTTTTGAAAGATGAAAAAACAGTTACTCCAATCCTGTACTTTATTCCAAAAATTCATAAGAATGCAACAAAACCTCCAGGAAGGCCGATAATATCAGCAAGGAACAGCCTCCCGGAGAAAACATCTCAATATGTGGATTATTACCTGCAGGATTTTGTGCTAAAGTTGCCATCAAATGTTAATGACGCAAGCGATTTTCTTCTAAAGATACAAAATATCGAATGGCAACAAGATTTTCTGCTCATAGTGATGGATGTGACATCATTGTACACATCCATCAACCATCAGGATGGTCTTCGAGCTCAACAATTTTATCTAGGTAAAAGGACTCCCGAATTTATACAACACAACTAGATGCTTTTAAATATGGTTGAGTTCTGTTTACAAAATAATATTTTTCTATTCCAGAATGTCTTATACAAGCAACAACGTGGGGTAGCCATGGGTGCCAGCTTCTCCCCCAGCTATGCCTGCCTACATATGGGATGGTGGGAGGAGCTGGTACTCATGAAGGAACATTCCACAACTGTTCAGACTAAAATCAAATGCTGGTTGCGTTTTATAGATGACTTGATTTTAATATGGCAGGGCAACAAAAAGATGAAGCAGATCAGTTTATTAATGAGCTAAACATGAACAATCTCAATCAACACTTTACAGCAGTCATCAGTGCAACATCTATACATTTTTTAGATGTAGAAATCTATATTAAAGATGGCCAACTTGAAACTAAATTACATAGAAAGCCCACTGCCGGCAATTCAATATTACACGCAGGCAGTTTTCATCCTCAACATCTGATTCAAAGTATTCCCTGCGGGGAAAGGCTGCTTCTTAAACGAATATGCAGACGAGAAGAGGATCTGAATGCAGCCCAACAAGCTTGTGCAATGAGATTCGGCGCAAGGGGATATTCCAATAAATGTATAGAACAGGCCATTAAGAAAATCAAAAGGGTGACAAGAGAGAATCTAATTGAGAAGGCTAACAGCGAGGAGAATGAACTGACCCGAATCCCCTTCATTCAGATTTATCTTAAAATACAGCAAACAAGATAAACAAATAAGAAAAATCATTAGAAATAATTGGCCTTTGATTTTAGATGATCCGATTATTGGCCATACTCTCCCAAAAAATGCTTCAATCACATATACTAGAGCTACCTCCATGAAGGATGTCCTGGTTCAAAATGACCTCTTTACTCAAGTAAAAAACACCTGGCTGTCACAAAGGAAGGGTTTCTATCACTGTGAGACTTGCAAAGCGTGCCAGTTGGGAGTCAACAAAATAACATATGATACTCCATTCAGCGATGTAGAAAGACCAATAGGGAAGGCTCTAACTTGTAAATCTGACTTCGTAGTATATGTTCTGAAGTGCCCATGTGCCCTCAGATATGTTGGGAGTACAATTCTACAAGGACATAAAAAGGATATTACAACACATCAGAGCCATTAAAAATAAGGACACTGCTTACCCCGTAGCGAGACACTTTGGGAAAACACATAATGCAGAACCCAAGGTACTCAAATATTTTTTCATTGATGCGATTCCACCCTACACCCGGGGTGGTGACAGAGAAAAAGCCCTCCGAAGGCTAGAAACAAGATATATTCTAGACCTTGATACTAAACACGCAGGAGGCCTGAATATTACTGAGGAGTTATACTCCTGCCTCTAATATGATCTGTCCACAATGAAAATTACCGGATTTAACAAATTAAAGACTAACAGATCTCTGTCTAAATGGAACATAGCTGAATACACTATGCTGCTGAAAATCCCACTTTACATGTATTTAAAAAAAAGTTTTTTACACTATTTATACACTATTTTAGAAGGATTCTGAGAAATTATTATACACTTTTTTATATCCTTTAATGGGTTTTAGATATGGAATACTTGATAGAGCAAAGTAAAATTTTAGCATATGAATGTTGTTTTTCAAAAATACTGTAGATTGCACTAGCACTTTATGTATTTAATTGCAAACTTGAAGGAGGAAGTTTGACTTGAAACCTGGACGCAACAACAAACAAACAGAATAATAAGTCTGTAACGGTACATAATTTTAAAAGGCATTTAAACCTGTATGAAAAAATTGTGCTTATCGTTATAAAACAACAGTGAACAGTGACATCCCCCAGGGACTGCCCCCTTTTTTACATTTTTTTTAAAATGGAAGGGCACCTCGTGGCACCCTCCCGACGCCATATTTGGCCCCGGGGACCCTATCCCCCGGGGCATGGCCAATGGGTTTTAAAAATATATATATATTTGGAGGGGGGCTGCGTGGCACCCCTCCTCAGGCCATTTATGGCCTCGGGGACCCCATCCCCCAGATCCTGCCTATGCGCTTTTTTTTAATTATGGGGGAGGTGGGCCACGTAGCCCGCCTCCCTGGCCACTTCTGGCCCTGGGGACCCCATCCCCCGGGGACTGGCCACATTGCTGGGGACTGTGGGGGGGTCCCCAATTCCCCCAAAGTCCCGCCGGCTCCCCGCCTCCTGCGGGAGCCAGCATTGCTTTTCCACAAAGGGAGCTGTGTAGAAAAGCAATGTCATTTGGTTTTTGGAAGAGAGAACAGGTTCCCTGCTCTCTCTTCCAAAAACCAAACCAGAGTTTGCTATGACAGTCATAGCAAACTGCTGTGTCCCGGGCGTGGGCACCCTGGAACACTGCTGGAGCCGGCCTTGGGGGGGTGGCGGTCCCCAGGGCCATCATTGGCTCCAGGAGGGGGGCCGCGCGGCCCCCCTCCTAACATCTACACACCCCCGGGGGTGGTGGTGCCCGGGGCTCAGGGGTCTGTTACGGATCCCTGAATTTGAATAATTAGTGCCCCGGGGACGTGGTGGTCCCTGGGGCATGTGGGGGGACCGTGTGCCCTCCCCTGCTAATTAATAAATAAAAGCCCCGGGGTGGCGCTCCCCGGGGCTGCGGGGGGGGCGTTGCCCCCGCAAATATTCATGCAAAGCCCCAGGAGGTGGCGGTCCCCGGGGCAGTGTGGGGGGGGTTTTAATTAAACTAAGCGTGGGCGATCGCACTTCGTTTTTTAAAAAATTTTGTCGGATCCGCGGATCCTCCGCGCATCCCATGATTTTTAAATCCTAGGGGGTCAGGGTGTTTCTACCTTGACAGCCAATTAGCATGAAGCTCGTGATTGAGAGTGTGCGCGGATCCTCCGAGGCCATAGATATAATTATCTTTATTTCTTAATTTCTCAAAAACTACTGAACGGATTTACACCCTTTTTTTAAAATGTCCCTTTCTGAGCCAAGCAGTACCTTTTTGCCAAATTTGGTGTAATTCTGTTCAGCAGTTTTTGCTATAACTGTGTCTAAACTTTCTTATGGGAAATTGATTTTTTGATTTTCTCAGGAACTACTGAACGGATTTACACCATTTAAAAAAAAAGTGTCTTTCTGAGCCAAGGGCTACCTTTTTACAAAACTTGGTGTAATTCCGTCCAGCAGTTTGCGCTGTAGTCTGTCAAAAGAGAGAGAGAGATAGATAGATAGATAGATAGATATAGATAGATATAGATATATATATATAGGTCAAACGCCTGCCAAAAACAGTATTTAGGAGACAAACGGAGCCAACATCAAATGCGATCTTCATTCTTCGTTTATTGTTAACGCACGTCAACCATGACACGTTTCAGCCAACACAGCGGCCTTGTTCACATACATTTCTTTTTTTTTACTTGGTTTCTCACAGATTCCCCATTACTTAATCATTTAATCACTGTACAGGGTATGAATGCCAGTTGAAAAGTAGACTTATGAGAAAAGACTGAACTGCTGAAGATCAATTGCGCTACAGAAATGTTAGTTTGCACCAGTTTCAGAATGCCCCACCTGCATTGAATATTTAGTTTTTATCTATAAACTAAAATAGAGAAAATACTTTTGTTAGCACTTTACCAGAGCTTTTTTTTAGCTCATGGTGCAATATAAACATTTGCTCATTCTAGGTGATACTTATTGCTGGGTAAACAATGGTAACAATATACGAGCGATAGAATTGAACTTCAGTATTTTAGCTACTCCAAGGAAAAATACATTGAACTGGTCACAATGCAGACCTAATATTTGCCCCACAATTGATTATACTAGAAGCAACAACAGGGGTATACCCAAATGACCCTTAAATACCTGGGTATGGACACGTAGTTATATACAAAGAAACAGAGGTATCAAGGAACCAATACTGATCAATTATATGAGTCGAGCACATTTAATTACCCTCTCCAAAATAATTCAATTTACAACACATATGGGCAAAGCGCCTGTTCAAAGAAAAGGTGTATGACATATATCACATTACAAATTGCATGACATAAACAACATAAAATATATACAACAAAACCAATAACCCTAAGATAATTTGTTCATAATAGTGTCCCCCTTAGAGAATTCTGGGCGATCCATTTAGAGGTAGTCAACATGTGAAACACTGCAGGGCTAATAACTAATTCACCTAGCTAAAAGTGTGTCACGGCAAGGATTTCAAGAATCACTAATAGTCCAGTGGCACCTCCTTTAAAGTGTCTGTCGACGTGACCACGTTTCAGCCTTATCTTCATTGGCCTCTTCAGGACAGGGGTTATACAAAACTAAAAATAAATACAATAACACAACATTACTCTCATCCAACAATACAGTGGGGAGTAAATCGGTTAATCTGGTTGACTGCCCAATATCCCTCAAAAACCTATGTACCACAGTGACACCAAGTACCCACCAAAATCAATCCACCGTGTGCCAAGGAAGTGGCTTACACACCACAACTGCCATTAATTACCATAAATATATCTAACATGCCGACCGCAAATCATGTCACTACATGCTGGTCCCTCCAAATAAGTGCAACCCGTCTTCACCAGAGTGAATGCAATATGCTGTATTGTTGGTTGAGAGTAATGTTGTGTTATCGAAAGAAGTCTTCTTATAAACTTATTTTCTACTATTTGGAGTAATTTACAATTTACATGTCCCCAAACCCCCGGCCCCAAAAGTTACCAGTGAAAGGCTTTTACTCTTATAAACACATACCATTTCTTTGATGGGCTTATCGCCCAATCTCCTAACCTAAAAATGGCATCATTTAATTTTTGAAATTGCATAACTCTAACATTTAAAACAAATATCCAGTTAAAATCTACATCAAATGGTACCCCCAGGTAAGTAAAATGTGGTACTTTCTTGATTTTTTCACCTTCTAGTAAAAATGTACTTGTTTTAGACTTTTTTGGTCCACATTTCATTATAAATGATTTAGTGCGATTAACATTTAGCCCCAAATCATTCATAAAAACATTAAAAGAATCAAGCAATATTTGTAGGCCATTAACTGTCCTGGCTGTCAGGACAGCATCATCAGTGTATAAATACCTACTGCAGTTATCGATATAGTTAGATCTTTCATCTCCATTTCAGTTCCTACTTCAATGAGGCTCTCTGCTGTAGTTGCATTGAGAATATAAGTCTTTATTGAAACAATGGGTATATCAAACGATCATGATCCTTCCATCAATCAACACAGCGGTCTGGCACTACATATTATCAGCAACCTTATACAATCGGTATCCCCTTATAGACCCTGGCTTAGGCTATTGATTAAATGTGCACTTGCACATTTGTTATTTTTTCCTTAGTCCTGCATTGTGCTCCACTCTATGGTTGCGATCAAGCCTGTGACCATTGAATTAACACTAAGGGCCCGATTACGAATTCATTTGGATACCCACCGGCAGCCCATTTGTAGTGGTCCGCTCGACATCCAGGGCCAAGGTCCAACAACCGTATTACAATGCTAGCGGTCGGAGCGCTGCGGGTGGGGGGAAAGCCAACTGCCACAAACAGGATCGGAGATCCCATTGGGCCAGCGGTTAGACAGGTAATCACTGAATAGTGGCAGGGCCTGAGCAGACACCACTGTTGAGATTACAATGTCCCTTTCCTTCTGCCTTTTAATTGTGGTTCGAACATCATGAAAAGGCAGACAGAAAGTGAGTGTGTGAGCCCCTAGTAGGGCCCTTCTTCCCCCTTGGCCTCTGCTATGGGAAACCAGTGGTGCTCCCCCAAAAAATCCATGGTGCCTGGCATACGGTGCAGGTATGTTTCTAAACACACTGAAGAAAATCAAACCATTCCTCCCCCCGAAGATCTCAGGCCGGCGGTTCAATCCCTGATTATTCCTAGATTGGAATATGGGCTGGTGACCCTTGCAGGACTTCCCAAAACTAACCTGGCCCCACTTAGAGCTACCTTGAATGCATCGGCCAGGCTTTTAACGGGTTCTAGGCAATTTGATCACATTTCACCCGACCTTTTGCAGCTAAACTGGTTATCAATTGAAGCTAGAATACGACTCAAGATATCTTGTCAGACTCATAAAGCCATGCACTATCTCGCAAATAAACTTTAGCTATCGGGCTCCAGCCAGAACCTCAGAATTATGTCAACACTTCTCTTGAAACCGCCCAGATTCAAAAACGAAAAGATCGTACAACCGTGCGTTCTCCGGTCTTGCTCCAAGAATCTGGAACTCCTTGCCATCAGAGATCATATCAAATCCTTCCACTTCTTCCTTTAAAAACTGGCCAAAAGACTACTAATGAACGAACGTTAATGCGATGATCATGATCTTGTGTTCTGTTAATAACCAAAATCTTGAAATCTTTTCACTGATGTTCTATGATATGTTTTTACCTTCTTTTTTTTCTAGTCCTCGATAGCTCCTTTAACTGTATCAACTGTTGATTTTTGCTCGCTCCCTTTTTGATAACATTCCTTGATGCACATCGCACATCTTGGTTCTTTCTATTTGTATGATGTTTTACTCCGAGTGCTCTATGGCACCACTGATACACCCTACTCCTAGTGAATGACTTACTTTCTTCATGCTCTGTATAATTGCTGATGGCAACGCCGTACAGCGCTCTGATACCCCTTTGGGTCTTGTTCGTGCTCTATCAAACTTTCAAAATAAATAAATAAACATTCCTTTTTGCATTGAGGCTTGTGCTGCGGCCCTTTTCTGAGCCACAGCATAATCCTCAATGCAAAAGGTACGTTTCCGACCGCCTACACGGCGGACAGATCATAATTTGGAGGCCAGGACTGCCACCTACTTGTCAGTCTGTCCCGATCCCGAAGCGATGGTGGTCAGTTACTCGTCCGACCTCCATCATAATCAGCCCCTATGTAGGCACAATTGTTTCATCACTAATCTGCAGTCATACTTAAGACTCAATCAATTCATTATGATCCTGCCCTCTCCCCAAATTTCAGTCCGCTCGGCCTCCCAACCCTAATTCTGAAATAATCACCATAGCACAGCCCTGTCTCTATCACCCTTCTGGGACCTATATTGTAATGTTCTTTAGGATAGTCCCATCATGTACATACCGATTACATACATTGTAACTAGACTGGCTGTTGACCAATAAATACTTATTGAAACCGTTCCAATCGTCATTATATGTGTACTCTGAGAAAAGCAAGCACGATTGACTGAGCGAAAGATACTGAAACAATGACTATTATTAGACCTGGCAGCATTGGCGTGGGTCTCCCTTCCATTTTTTTGCTGTTGCCTCCTCAGTTTTTGCTATGTTTTTGCCGGTCTAGATGCTCCCTATTGTAAATTGTTGTAGTGGATTAGTGGCTCCATGATTGGCTTATTTGATTTACTCATCAGACCCTAGTACAGTGCACCATGACTGCCCAGGGCCTGTAAATCAAATGCTGCTGGTGGGCTTGCAGCACTGGTTGTGCCACCCATAGAGGCAGCTTGTAAAATATGGTTCAAGCCTGACATTGCAGAGCATATGTGCAGTCTGGGACTGCCATGTCGACTTGGCAAGTACATCCACTTGCCAGTCCCTAAACCTTCCCTTTTTTACATGTTAGTCGCCCCTAAGGTAGGCCCAAGGTACACCAATGAGCAGGGTGCATTGTATGTGAAAGGTAGGACATACCCTGGTGTGTGTGGCATGTCCTGATAGTGAATTACAGCCAATTTAATTTTTCACTATTGCAAGGCTACCTGTTCCCATAGGCCAGAATGGGCAGTTTGATTCTCTAACTGGCCCAGGAAACAAAGTAAAAAAATTAGTTTAGTTAGCCTGAACTCAGAATGTTAAAATACATTTTTTAGTGTGGGTAATTTTTACATTCTGTGTTTGACAATACCACTTTTAGGAAGTAGGTATTTTCTTGCCTAACCATCCAGTATGCCTCTGCTAGGTTTGTGTATTTCATGTCTAGTTCGTGAGTGACAGGGGGCTGGAGAGGGCTTTGGCGCCAGCAATCTGATGTGTCAGGGCTGGGTTGAATAGAGAGTAGGTGGAAGAGATTTCCTTTCATTTGCCTGTGCCTACATAGAATAGAGAGTACGGGGGAGGGGATTTCTTTTCAGCTTCCTGGGCCAGGTCTGCTTTCAACAATGCTGTCTCCACCTCTTGCCAGGAAGCTGCACCAGGGAGGACAGAACTGGTTTTGACTAGGTACAGACACTCTCTGCCTTCAGAGAACATAGGATTTAGTAGTATAAATATTGGGGCCCAGACCCCAGAACTGAGATCACTTCTGGGAATCAAGACGAACCTTTGCCAAGGAGAGAAACCAAGAAAACTGAAGGAGGAGACTGCCCCTGTGCTGTGTGCTGTTTGGGATTGGCCTGCAGTGGTTACTTATTGCCAAGGAAAGGAGAAAAAGGAACTTTGTGTGTACTTTATCATCTTGAGGAAGACCTCCAAGGTCTTGAAGCTGGGCTTGCCTCCTGTTCTGAAGTCTCAAGAACACAAAGACTTCACCACCAGCTCCCCTGAATTTCCTTGCTAGGAATTCTACCTGCAGAGAGGTGCCTGCTGCTGTTTTTGGGACCTCTAGAGATTGCTTTTCGCTGGGAGCTGGTAGCGTGACGCAACGAGGAAGAAGGGTGTCGCCGCCGCAGCTGTTGCAGTCGCATCGCCGAAGAAGCGTGTCGCACCACCGGAGAAGCGTGTCGCAGCCGCAGAGGTTGCCGTCGTATCATCATGGGGCATGCCGCGGCTCCAGAGTTCACTGAGTTTGCCGCACGGCCGTCGGGCATGCACGCATCGCATCCAAGTCGTCAAATCACATCAAAGACGTCATTTTGTCGCATCGCACCGGATCGTCGCATCGCATCATGGCGCCATCCTGTCGCTGGAACGCAGTAAGACACCGATGCATCACCCCCCCCTGCGCTGCAGTAAGAAACCGATGCATCACCTCGCCCAAAGCAAGGAACCGACGCATCACCTTCCCTGCGACCCTTTTGTTTGTTCTGCGTGGTGGATCCAAGGTGCTTTGGGAGTAAAGTGTCTCATTTACCATCTACATTGAACTAAGCTATTTCTACCATTTTAAAGTCATATTCTTGATACTGTATTGTGGATTATGTCATTTAGTCTTGTGTTAAGTCTAGTAAACATGACTTATTTTTCTAAACTGGTGTGGTGTCCATTTGTAGTGTTTTCCCTGTATTACTGTACGTGTTCACAAATGCTTTACACACTACCTCTGAGATAAGCCTGTCTGCTCATGCCAAGCTATCAAGGGGGTGGGCAGGGGTCATTTTATGAGTGTATCCCCCTTGCCCTGACTAGAAGCAAGGGTCCCTATTTGGACAAAGGTGCAAACCATTGCCAACTAGAGACCCCCATTTCTAACAATTCTATATATTCAAACATATAAAAGACCTTTTATGAACGCTCTTTAGGGAAGAATGCTTTTACTATAGACCTTTCTTTTATGAACCTTTTTAAATAATTTCTTAGGAGCTTTTTCGTATATTTGTATGCACACGATTATTATGGCTTTTTTTTTTTTTGCTTCACTATCTTTACCTAAGCTGACCTTATTGATCTTTTGATGAGTAGTGGGTGTCATGTTCTTTAGGATAGTCCAATCATGTCCATAACCATTACATACATTGTGTCTTATCCACATGACATAATGGTCCTAAACACAGGTGACCTTTTACCTAGTAGCTTACTTCAGTCTCCTCGAAAACCAGGCTCTCGGTATCCTATCTTAATCCCTGTACCTGACGTACATTAACATGTCCCCAGGCACGACAGGTTATTCCATGACCAACAGCCAGCTCTGCATGAGTGGTTTTATTTAGCGGAGGATTAGTGAATGTTTTAAAAACATATTGATTCTGGAAAAACCTTGGAGTGACCACTTTAGTATAAAAGACCCTCACTCCCCCTTACAGACCAGAGGAGAATTTCTTCCAGGCTGGACTGAGGCTCTGCAGGCTGATCCTTTGACAGGCAGAGATCTGACATCCCTTGCTGGTGCCATCCTCAATGCAGAGACAGGGTCCTTCATTCAGAACCATCAGGTGAGGGGTTAGTACTTCACCGGGGATTTCTTGGCTCATTAGGATCTATCCTGACATTTACATACAAAGGATAGGTATGCCTAGGCTAGGTACATTAAGGTAGAGTAAGCATCGTAGGAGTACGCCAATGCTATTGCTTTATATAATATGTTTTTATTAATCTTGTTAGCACTATGGTAGAAATTAATCTACTTTTTAAGATATTGGTACTGGCAATTGCATTTGTGTGCTCCTGTTTTTAATTGTCGCAGCTAATACGTTTCATACTAGACTGACGCTTGACCAATAAATACTTATTGAAACGTTCCAATCGTCATTCTATATGTACTCTGAGAAAAGCAGGTAAGAGTGACTGAGCTAAAGATACCTATTTGTTACCATGATACCTGAGGATTCAGGGTTGTCTTGTTCAGTGGTTGCCATAAACGACACACATCACTTAAGAATACAGGGGGATAGTAGTGGCACCGTAGAGCTAGCTGGTCTAACGGCTGAATCATCCTGTGGGGGTGTCCAGAGTCTGTCTGCACACCAAGCCCTCAGTTTAGGTCATCAAAAACGCGGAGGTCCTGGGGGGAGTCCTTGAACTACACAACAATATTTCAGCCTTGTGGAACTTTTAGCTTTGAGATACATTACCCTCCCTCAGTTACTTTCAAGCAAAGTCAAAAAAGATTCAAGTTCGAAGTTAATATTCTCACAGAGCTCACAGTGACTTTAATTGCTGACTCCGACTTCAATCAAGTGAAAGATGATATGACTGCTTAACTCCTGTTCCTCACTCACAATAATGCAGCATGCATAGCGACCTTCACCCAATATTTTCCCAATGCAGTCAGAACAATGATATCCGGGGGCTGGAAGATTGGGATCCCCTTAATCACCCACACCTCCTATACTACCATAAACATTGATGTCAATGGAAAGATTATGATTTTGAAAATACATTGGTTTCTATCTGAGACAGAATACAGCTTCCTAAATATACAAAACCCTAGGTACCCATGTATCTATTTACTGCCAACAATTCATACAGATACTTTTTTTCCCCAGGACACCCAATCATAGCAGGAATTGCTTCTGAGCACTGAACATTGGTCCCTATTGCAGATACTTGTCTTGAGCCTCTTGTATGCAATTTACTTCATTTATTTGGGATTTAACAGACATTCTGAGCAAGAATGAAGACTGAGTATGGGAATAAGACTCAATGTGGCTAGAGACCCTTGATGTAGAGTCACTTTATATTTGCATCAAGAAATTATTTGGGTTGCTAGTTGTGAACCATTCTCTGTCACCCAGGAGGACTAATTACAATGAACACAATACTATTTTACTTGAGATGGTGGACTTGATTCTGTCTAATAATTTGTTTATGTTTGACCGGGATGTGTTGCAACAGCTACAAGGTACCGCAGAGGTATCAAGGATTGCCACCTTTCATGCCAACCTATTTATGAGGTGGTAGGGGGAGGCTTTGGCACCAATATGTGTATTATTAGGGCAGATCCATTGACTGGATCATAATTGTGTGGACAATATCTGAGGATATGATGAAATCATATTATAATTCAGCGGCGGCTCCTCCATTATGGCGAAGGAGTGTCGGCCCTTTGCTGAGAGCCAGCAGAGGCAAATGTGAAAAATAAAAACATAATAAAACAATGTTATCATAATTTTATTTTTCTTACAGAGCCAGACGAGTCCAAGGGGGGGGAGTGGTCATCCAAATGACAGAAGCATGGAGGAGGAGTAGTGCACACTGGTAGTGTAAGTCAGTTTGGCTGGCCATCTTAGGACGCCCAAACCGACATTCACACTTATATTTCTCCAACCCAAGCTGTGTTGCACAGCTGGGTGGAGAACAGGCACAGGCTCCTAGGCCCTGAGCGGCCATCAAACAAGCCCAATCAGCTCAGGCCAATTATGATGCTGCTCTTATAGTGGTAGTATAACAAGCATGAGATCAGCATCATGATTGGCATCTGGGAGCCTGGGCAATGTGCACCAGCGTGTGGACTTCCAGGAATTAGAAGTCGGGACAGGATCAGAAGAACACTGAAGATGCGGCCCAAAGCAGCAGGTAAGCATTTTATTTTTTCGTTAACCCAGCCACCCCACATCCCCCACCACTTCTCATTAGGAGCAGCTGCCAATGATTTTCGTAATCAAATTGTTTTCGCTGTTAAGCTCACCCTCAATATGGCTAGAGACCAGATGCAATTTCTAGATGTTCCGTTCCCAACAGAAGAAAATTCATTGTACTCTTCAATGTAAACAAACAGCAGTCAACAGTATTCTTCATTATGGCCATACCCAAACTGAGGTCTCATGGTGCCCGTGATTGTATTTCCGTGTTAGTTTGAAGTGGGTATTTTACAATGTGGTGCTAATGTTTGTGCTTACTTAGAGTACCAGTTTGAGGGCATCTGACATGTAATGAGTGAGCCAGCACAAATACAACAAAATCAGTCATGCAGCTTTGACAAATTGGTCATGTTTTTTGGGTTTAAGACTGCCAAATATGGGGAGGCTCTGTGTCATAGGTCTGTCTTAGTGCTTGTTGTTCTAGTCTTAGAAAAGATTGTGTTCATGAAGTGTTTCCATGGAAGCATGATAATGAATTCAAAATAGCACATGATCAGACTGAACTGAGAAAAGGAATTGCTTTTGACCATGTACTTGTGCTTAGATTGGCTATGACCCTATTGGGATTTCATTTTCTTGGATTTCAAGATGTAACATGCCGATCCACAGCACTCAGACCAATCACAACGCTGCATTGCAGCGTTGTGATTGGCTATCGGGAGGCTGGGAGCGAGGTGCATCCTGCCCTGGAAGCGGGGAAAAGAGAGGAGGCGGTGGTGTCGGCAGACAGGTAAGTGCTTTTCTTGTATTAAAGAATGAGGCAGATTGAATTTTGATTGGGATTAGCAAAAGGTACTCCATTGTTATGTATAATTTTAAAGGCTCTAGAGTTCTGAACAGCTCGGTATTCACTTAGAGTGTTTTCATGGACTTTGTAGCCTCAATACAAATGGGAATGTTTCACATAGTTCTTTAGTTAGAAGTACATACATTAGTAATCAGGCAGGTGGTGCTTGTCGTAGTCTCTCCTACTTTGTTGGTGAAAAGTAGCAGATAAAATAGTGGCAAGTGTAATGGATTATCGCCTTGTGAGATACTTGTATTGAGACTGGAATTTATATGAAAGTGTCTTAATATCGGGGTGGGGGGGTTGAATGACAGGGATAGTTGGTATTTCTGTTATTACTTGACTTGAATAATCTCCTTGCCCCATTGGATATCACTTCATAATGATTTTATAGTATAACATGTCACATGTAATTGGAAAATGCACGTTCACCAAGAAGGGTATCTTGGTGCTAAACAACAGATTTTTATTGTTATCCAACTCAATGGTACTCATTTTATTGACCTCAGAAGGATGAAAGGCTGGTGGACCTGCCGGGATTCGAACCTGTGACCATGAGGTCAAACACAGGCCCGGACACTGGACACATAAGTCTACTAAGCCACAAGACCTGGCTTACAATAGACTGTATAAAAAAATTAAAAAAATAAGATGACCCAAATAAGTCGCACGTAATTGGAAAATTATTTTTATTCCATTGTGGTTTTGTTTGTTTAATTATCTTTAACTGTAGTGGATTTTGACTTGTTTAGAGTGTAATCAGGAACCATACTATCTGTATTTTAATATCAAGGTCATTAAAAAAGTATTGATTTTAATCTTAACTTTGTACCTAACAGCTCTGAGGAAGCTCTTTGTATTTGAGAGTGAAACGTGTCGGCTGTTCTGCAGTGTTTTATGTCAAGTAACTGAAGACCAATAAAGGTTTTTACTCAAGCTCAAAATGTTTGGAGTATTCTTTGATGTCATATGGTGTATATTGATGAGTTAGAATATTAAATATGCCTTCACCCTCAAATATTCGGTTATGGAATTGGTTGAGCACAACTGGAGTGGTGCTTTTGTAATTTATCAGCTCTGTTTGGATGGCACGAGCTAATCCTATGCTTAAAGACTTTAGACCTAATTAGGATGTCGGAGGCTTCCCTACCGACATCCTTGGTTTGAATTCTGACCGCCATATTACGATTACAGCGGTCAGAGTTCAAACTGGCTGGTCATTTCAACCATTCAGAACCACCACCATAATCCCATATTGACAACATTTCCACAGTCGGGAATATGATGTCGGTTTTCGACAGGCTTGCCATGTCTGGCTTTCTTCAGCGGCCTCCAATTGGGGGGCTGACAGAGGTGCCCCTTCCCCCTGTAAATCCCTGCACTGCGTGGCAGGCACCATTATTTCCGACCACCGCACAAGCTCCCATTGGGAAATGGAAGTTTGCGACCACACCATGTGTGGTTGCATCGTAATTGCCGTTTGGGACCGCCGACCCGAGGTCAGTCGGTTTCGAAACCACATGTATGTCAGTCGGAGGCAACTCTGACAGACATCCTTATTAGGCCGTTTGTTGCAAAAAATTGCACATGACTTTGGCACTTTTCTAGCTGTGTGTGGATGACACTATGCTTAAAAACTCTGCTAGAAAAACAAGCATTTGAGGTGAGCAGTTTTAGATTCCCCAATGCTATTGTTTGATATGAATGACACATTTCAGGAAGTATTGTGTCAGACCTGAAAAAGATTAGATCCAAGAATTCTAGAGCTAAAAGAAATATCAGTTGGTTCCAGCACAGGGCTATTTATTCTCTAGCAAATGACAACAAGGTGGTCATTCTCTCAGCAGACAAAAGGGGCAATGTCATAATCATACCTATTGAGCTGTACCTGACAGAGGCAGTTAGGTGGCAGCAATTGCTACGAGGTTATCAATCAATCTGACAACAGGTTGGCAATAACAACATTTTGGGATTTATTTACCATATGGAGGGAAAAAGACCCAGAACTAGAAGACTATCCGTTCTCGAAGAACAGCTGTCCTAGGCTACCTATCTTATATTTACTCCATAAGGTACATAAGTTCCTAGAGAACCCCCAGCAAGGCCGATAGTGTCATCTAGGAATAGCCTCTTAGAAAACATTTTGTGTTACATTGAATTCTTTCTCAGACCTTTGGTCAACACACTTCCATCTAACATTGAGGATATGAAAATTTCCTCAGAAGAATATACTATTTTCCCTGGGAAAGTAACTATGTATTGATGACACTGGATGTAAAGTCACTTTACACAAGTATTGAAGACAAATAAGGGATACAGGCATGTGAACACTTCCTTACAGCCAGGCCAATCTGCTACTATGCCCATACGATCCTGAAGATGATAGAATATAGTCTGAACATTAAAATATTCCTCTTCAATGGAATCCTGTAAAGATGACTGGACAGTGATAGGCACTTGATTTGCCCCAAGCTAAGCCAATTTATTGATAGACTGGTAGGAGGAGCAAGTGTACTCCGTCCAGGATTTTGAAAATGACACAGAAAAGAATGCGATGTGGATTAGATTTATTGATTCTTTTCACAATCTGGCAGGGTAGTGAGTTAGATGCTAGAGGGTTTGTAGAGAGTTTGAATGTTAACAACTACAATCTTAAACTTACCTGCAATTTGAGTAAATCTAGAATAGTCTTTTTAGATGTAGAAGTTGAAGTTTCTGAGAGCAGAATGATTCTTTTTTTTTGTGTCCTCATTTGTCAATATGCAAGAAACCATCAGGAAAGGAGTTCAGTCGCTCCGTAAGGAGGAGATGATCTAGATCATCCCGGGTAGCCTAGGAAAGGTTTTCTCCCCTGCCCGGTCGAAGGCTAACTTCGCTGACACCGGCCAAGATTGAGGTACAGGCAGAAATATATACAAGCCTGTACAGCATATTCTTAATCATAGGACCGGATAATTTTGCAAAAGAGGAAAAGAATGGATGACAGCAGAGAAAAATTATCCAGAATCCAATACTTATTTCTGCATTCTAATTTGATGGCGGTCATGTCTACAATCTATCTAGTTTCTAGAAGTTCCTATCCATTTATCCCATAGTTCCCAAAATGTTGTCTTTTTACTTAACTTAATCGCTCGATCGAGACTTGCCACTCTTTGTACTGAAAGGATCCATTCCACCTCTGTCGGAGGACATGGAAGTATCCACTTAATGCACAATTCCCTTCTTTCCAGCAATATTAAAACAAAGATAATAGATTTTTGAAATTTATTGAAGCTCCCATTATCAGCCAAACCTGTTAAAACCCCAAAAATAACAATATCTAGGCTCACCTCAAATTCTTGTGCCGTTACCTCTGATATGATCTTACCCACTTTCTCCCAGAAGGACTGGATCGAGGGACACTGCCAGAACATGTGTGCTTCATTCGCGTTATTTTCACCGCATTTCGGGCATTTTCTTACTGTCCGACTTCCCATCTTTGATAGCCTTCGGGGAGTCCAGTATGCCTTGTGGACAGTAAAAAGATGATTTTTTCTTAATGGGGCAGATCTCACATAGCGCCATAAGTAAGACATTGATACTTGCCATAATACTTCTTGATCTTTTTCCGGCAGTTCCCTCTTCCAGCTTTCCATCAATACCTTCTGGGACCCTTCTTCTTCCTGAATAAGTATCCAGTACCATTCTGCTTTTTCTTTAGGTGCCTTGGGTCGTGATTTTATTCTTGTTTCAACCTCCGAATTTGGATCACCCTTGTTTTTCTATTGTCTTTGCCCAACTGGCTAGTTGGTAGTACTTACATTTAGAAACAATATTATTGGTTGCCTCGGACATTCTCTGCCATGGAATTAAGTTGAAATATTCCAAAAGTTGACCCCAGGACTTAATCCCATTCTCTGGGAGCGGAGTTGCTAAAGAGTCCAACAGACAGGCTGGCGTACCTGGGGAGTCCCATATAGGGGCAGAATCAATGTAATAGGGTATTTGTAGGGTAAGTCTTATGTGGTACCAAATCTTAGCTGCATGCTGAAGAATCTTTAATTTAACCTTTTTGAAGAATTTGGGGTGGCCAAATTTACAAAGAAAGAATTCAGGTTGAGCGTGGGAATCCTTTACTTGTGCTTTTAGATAGGGGGTTAGACAGGAACTATCATTTAACAGCTGACTAAACTTTTTTAAGTTGAAGGCTCGGTAATATTGATACAGGTCAGGAGTAGCTCTACCACCTTGCTCTTTCTTCCTTCTGAGTTTTTTAAAGGAAATTCTAGGGCATTTATTACCCCAAATAAACCTGGTAAACTCTCCTTGAATTTTTTTATACCATATTGTATTTAACTCCAAGGGATAGTATTGAAAAGGAAGGAAAATTTCGGAAGCACAGACATCTTTAAAAGATTAGATCTGCCAAGAAAGGGCAATGGCAGCGCATCCCAAGCCTGCAGTTGCTTGTTTACTGAAGCAACTAGCTTATCAAAGTTTGTCTGTGCTAACTTTTCCAGATTATGGACGATTTGTATCCCCAAATATTTTATTTCCTTCCTTGCCAGACTATTACAGTGTTGTATGTTCCATTGCATCAGCTCAGTCTTTTGTTGGTTTACAGAGTATCCCGAAAGAGAGCAGAATGATTACTAAACTCCAGGAAACCTATGGCAGGGAACAACTTGATTCACTCTTTGAGTAGTTGCCCCAATCAACTTAAGTGGAGCATACCAGAGAGGGACCTCATCAGGGCTAAGCGCAACTGCAGCAATGAATGTGACTTTGTAGCAGAACAGGAGCAGATAATAGCCAGATGTAAACAACGGGGCTACGTGATGAGTGAGGCTGTGGCTAAGATCAACACTAAGACAAGAGATGAGAAACCCAAACCAGATAAGGAAAGTAGTTTGAGATTGATTACCACTTAGAACAGTGGATCTAACAACGTGAGCAATATCCTTGCTAAAAGTGGAACCTGCTTGTATGTGATACTATCAAATTCAATACATTTGGGAATAAACAAGCAAATACCTGCCACTAGAGCAGATCTTCTAGGAATCTGTTGATGCATGGGGTCATCACCATTGTTATATCTAGGGGTGGAAGGTCATTTAATGACTTTAATGGTTTCTTTGTGGTAAATGCAAGGCATGCTCTAACAGCTGCAGAGAATTTAGGGTAGCAAACAAACTGAATTAGGAGAATATTCCAATTTACAACCTGTGCTACCAACTTTGTCCTTTATGTGGCGCAATGCCCTTGTGGGCTGAAATATGTTGGGTGCACCATCCACCTAGTATGCAAGAGAATTCTCGAACACATGCGTGCGACCACTAATTGTAATCAGCATTACCGGGTGGCTAGGCATTTTGAGCAGTTTCACTATAGTGACCAGAACCTACTCAGCTACTTTAGAGTCGAAAAAGTGAAAGCTGGCCAAAGGGGAGGTGACACGGTGTTAGAAGAAGGGAATGTTGTTGTATAATTGATTTAGATACTAAATTCCCCAATGAGCTTAATTTTGATGAGGAACTACATGTCCCATTTAGATTAAGCATTGAAATGTTACATATAGTTGATTCTGTTCACCTAGCCCTTTGTTTTAAGAGACCAGATTTAAAATGTTGCTTTTAAAGTTTCTGAGGAGCGGTGGCCTTAATGCATTTGTCTTGTTCATCTTACAGGGAGAGTAGAAGGGACTTTCTAAGCCTTGTCTTGGTGAAGATAGGTTGCCCTGGCTGGGGCACCCTACCCTACTCTTTTGCAGGAGAACATTTATGGATTTGTTTTTTCACTTCTACATTTTCCTATTGTTGTTGGTATTATAATGACAAGAGATGACTGTTGGACTGCTGTCCACTTGCGCTGAATATAACAAATCACTTTTTTCGCCACATGGATGTGGACTGATGCATCAATGTTGTTGTTTGTTTGCTCTTTATGTTCTGTATTAATGATGCTCTCTATATTTACCGATGCAAAGGTATTACAATGACTAGATAATAAGTGTATTATTTATATTAATTTTCCTATAGTATTTTTTGTGAGGCACTTGGTAGCTTTACATTATAGAACACATCTAGTGTTTGCAGCGCTAATGCCCACTTGGGCGGTATTCTTTATCTTTTGCAAAAGTAAGCCTCAGGCACACACAAGATAGCATTGTTAGCAGTTGATCAATTTTGTAATTTGTTTTATATTTTAGCTGGTTTTCAAAGTATGAAACTGTACCATTGGTGCTTTGAAAAAAATACCCTTGTACGCTGCCTTGCAGCATATGCTACTGCGAACACATTCAAAATGGCACCCATATATACGTATATATTGTGATCTTAATCCAACACAGTACGCTCTCATGATTTAAATGGTTTTCTTACAAACATGTATGCATGATCAGGGCAGTCTGGCCAAAATGTATTGCATGTATTGGGGTTCCCTTCTTAAATAAATTAAATTTTTGGTTCAGAATCCCTGGGTTCATGGTCGCTCAGGATTTGAAATGTCTGTTTGAGAATATATCTATTTATTTCTCTCTCTCTCTCTCTCTATATATATATATATATATATATATATATATATAGAGAGAGAGAGAGAGCGAGATAAATAATAGATAAATAAGAGATAGAGAGAGATAGAGAGAGATAGAGAGAGATAGAGAGAGATAGAGAGAGATAGAGAGAGATAGAGAGAGATAGAGAGAGATAGAGAGAGATAGAGAGAGATAGAGACAGATAGAGAGAGATAGAGAGAGATAGAGAGAGATAGAGAGAGATAGAGAGAGATAGAGAGAGATAGAGAGAGAGAGAGAGAGATAGAGAGAGATAGAGAGAGATAGAGAGAGATAGAGAGAGATATTCTTAGACCCGTCAGCCTTAGGGTGATCTTCCCCCAAACCTTTTGCCTTCACCGCTCCTATTTTTCTGATCTCGTTTTGTTGGCCTAAGACCTCTGTGCACTCTACCACTGCTAACAAGTGCTAAAGTGCTCCTGCATTCTCCCCTAAACATGGTAAAATGTACTTACTCCCAATTGGCACATTTACTTTACTTGTAAGTTCCTAGTAAAGCGGTACTGCATATTCCCAAGGCCTGTAAATTAAATGCTAATATTGGGCCTGCAGCACTTATTGTGCCACCCACTTAATTAGCCTTTTCAAACCTATTTCAGGCATGCCATTGTGGCCTATGAGTGCAGTTTGAAACTGCTGTTTCGACCTGGCAAGGTAAACCTTTTGTCAGGCCCAAACATATGTTTTATATTAAATATAAGTCATCCATAGGGTAGGCGTGAATAGCCGAGAGAGTGGAGTGCAGTATCTATGACACACTGGACATGTACATTTGAACTCTAAATGTCCTGGTTGTTTTTCAATACTACAAGGCCTACCTCTGCTATAGAATAACATTGGGTTACCTTATTACATTTAATAAGCATAACTTTCATTTTGGAGTAGGTAGCCAGGTTAAGATTGGTGGCTAAATAACTTTAATTAAAAGACCTTTTTAATGGTATAGTTGAATTTTTAGACACAATTCTGAAAATACCACCTTTAGAAAGTTGTAATTTTCTTGTTCTAGCCATTTTGTGAATGCAGTCTGTGCCTGGGTCACATGACTCAGTGTTACTGTCAGTTTGTCTTTGTGTATTGCTCCCAGACAGTAAGACAAAGGGAAGAAAGGTGATGGCAGGATGGGCCACTCTGACTTAAAAAGGGGGAGGAACTGTCACCTACCACACTTGTGCATTATAAAGGTTCTGCCTGAACACACTCACAAAGGGTTTGTCACTAGTCTGTTGTGCACCTTAACAAGCTGGGACCAGGGCAGGGAGGATGGGAATGCCTGACACCTCAGAGGGGTGGAAGCCTCTAGAAGCTTCTCCGGCTTCAAAGTGATCACCCGGTATAAATGTTGGGCCTCAGACCCAAACTCTTCAGTACACATCTGGACCTGCAGAAGACTCAGGAGAAGGACAGCTGTGATGCCTTGCTTCAAAAACTGGTACTCTGCTGCCCTGCTAACCTCCTGCCTGGGTAAGAAGGACTGGACCCACATCTTGAACCCAGGACCACCAGAGCGACTCCAAGGGCGAGTTGTCTGACATCTTAATCAGAAGCTCAGGGACATCTCCATCTTGAACCCAGCACCTGGACTCTGCCAGCTGTGAGTCCTGTTCTCCCAAGTGGTGTCACCCCAGTCCTGGACTCATGGAAGTGGGCCTGAAGGTGTTCTGCCAGCAGAACTGACACAGTGCAATTAATCGCCAGATAGAAACTTTGTATTAGAACTGCTGCTCTATGCATCTCCACTGCAGGTCCTTGTATCGCAAGCTCCTCATCAATGGCATCCTTAACAGCATCCTAAGCCCAGCAGCTTCTTCAGAACCAGCCGGTGTGCAACGCATCTTCAAGGCGGGACTCCACATCAACAGCCCCTTGTTGCGAGCATTCAATGACATTGAAAGACCTTGCAATGCAGCATCCCAGAACAGCTGCTACATGATCAATCTCCTCTTCAGGTCCTTGCATCATCTCATCTGTGCAATACATCTTCAAAGCAGGACCTTTGCACTGCTCCGCAACCAGGATGTCAGGTACTATTTTCAGCTGGCCTACGCTACATTGCGGTTTGCCTGAACTTGTGACTTATAGATACCCACAGTTGGCACTTTGCTGTTTTTGGTGCTATTTGCCCTAAAAACTTTAAAATTGTATTTCTCAGGTTCGACAGACCTGTTTTTTTTTTCATTTTGGCCTTAAATCATGTATTACATTTTACTGTATTTTTCTAAATTGGTTTAGGATTTTTTTGTGTTGTGTTTTCACTTTATTACTGTTTGAGTGCTGCATAAATAATTTACACATTGACTCTAAGTTCACCCTGACTGCTTTTTGTGCCAAGCTACCAGGGGTTAAGCACAGGTTAATTTAGGGACTTTTTGTGGTTCATCCTGCAAGGGATTTTGGCTGGTGCTTGACCAAGGCTCACGCCGAGTCAACTAGCAACCCAATTTCTCACATTGATGTTCAGCGGTGGGGGTCAGGTCTTGTGCAGTATCATATAGTGATCTGTTACAGAAAAATCCCAGATAAATAATTTGACATCAGAGTGCCCCTTTTAAAATTCTGCCTTAATTTTTTGTTGGCTATTTTCTCCCTTTTGTAAATGTAAGCACCCTACCAATCTATTTACACCATGGGATGGATCTGCGCAACTCTGACAGACTTATCAGGGCTGAGCTGAGGAAACTCTGCATGCAGAGGGGGTTGAAAGCAGACAAGAGGGCTACCAAACTGAATCTCCAGGTAGTTCTCAGGGCCTTTGAAGAGGTGTAAAGATGGAAGTCCAACTCAGGAGAGGAGAATATGGATGGCAATGAGGAGGAGGGAGAACAAATGGAGGATGAGGAAAGAGGGGACCCAGTCCAGACTCCTGAGCTGCCAGGAAAGGCCAACTCAACCCTTGCAGATGAACTGATTACCCCAGATGCATAGGATGGAGGAGGGAGCAGTGTGTCTTCCTGGGGCCTGACTGAGACAGAATATGGAGAACAGGAGAGATAAAAGGAAACTCAAACTGGAGCTGAAGCTGACCAAGTTAAAACTGGAGAAGAATATGACTGAGGCTGAGAGAGCTATTCAGGAAAAGAGACTAGCCATGGAGGAGAGGAGGATGGTCCATGAGCTCAGGCTGAGGGAACTGGACTCAAGAGCAAGGCAGGTGGAATTCAGCAGTATTGGTGGCAGCGTACCAGCAGTGCCCACTGGAGAAGTCCCTATATCTAAAGACCTGGTGCCAAGTAATGTGGCGAGAGAGGATATAGATAAATGGTTTGCAGCATTTGAGAGTATGCAAGGTGCTAGAGGTGTACTGGGGGGTAGCTTGTAGAGGTACATGGCCATGGTGGAAAGGGTCATAGTTCTCACACTTGATGTAGAGAACCAAACCAAGTATGCCCCCTTGAAGGCATTTTTCTCAAATTTGGGCTGAAGTACCAATGGCGGTTCAGGGACAGCTACAAACACCGTAACCCGTTCTGGGTGGACTTCTTAGATTATTCCAGCAAGGCAGTGAAGGGCTGGATGAGGGAAAACAAATAAGATGATTTTGTTGGGCCATTCAACTGGATTCTAAGGTAGCACATGCTCAATATCTGTTTTACAGAAGTGGGCCAACACCTGATAGACAGCAAGCTGACTGACCGAATGAAGCTTTCCAAGGAGGAGGACCGCTGGGTTAGCACCAGAATGCCTAAGTAGGCATCTGTGGGGGACTCTCAACAGGGGGGTCAGGCTTCCCGCCAGAAAAAGGAGGGGGTAGATAAAAATAAGAAGTTCTGTCAAGGCCCCCCAAAATAGTTCCCAAGGGAAAGGGTCCCAAACCCGATCTGTCCACCAGAAGAACGGCTTCTTTAACACGAGCCATGGCAAGTTTGTCCCCAAGTGCTATGAGTGGCATATGTATGGGTACATCAAGGGTGATTCCAAGAGCCCCAAGCGGGCAAAGCCCCCACAGTGGAAGACAGAGCCTGGGGTTGGCCAACATCGTGCTTGAGGTTGAGTTAGTGTGGGGGAACCCAGTAATGTTGCCCAATGTCCTTAAGGGACAAGGAGATGGTGCCCAAAGCCCACGTCTTCCAATACTTACATGTGCTCGCAGTGGGTCATAATCAATGGACAGAAGGTTGAGGCTCTGAGGGACACAGAAGCTAGTACGACTACTGTAAGGTTGCATCTGGTGTCCTCAGAGAAAGTGATTCCCAATACATTGCATCAGGCTGTAGTAGGAGACAACTGGGAGAGCCACTACTCTTTGGCTGTGATTTCCTTTGAAAGGGAAGGAGGGCAATCCGGGCTTCTGAAAGTTGTTGTGAGTCCTGCCATGGCTGAGGACTGTCTGTTAGGGAATAATCTGGAACACACTGCCTGGAAGGAAGTAGAGCTCAGGTCAGACCTGAAACTGGTGGGGTTGACTGAGTGGGTCTGTGTGACCACTAGGTCCATGGCTGCCAGAATGGGAGTCAATGAGGTTTAGAGCTGGAAAAATGACCCAGACAGCTGCCAAGAGAGGGAAGGGATGGCAGAAACCAGCCCTTCATTGTCACATGGTACAGGTGGGTGGGGCAGGGGGAAACCTCCTACCATCCGCAAATAAACTGGTTTGTTGAGAGCTTCATCAAGACCCTGAAGGGCATGATCATGTGCCTGCCTGAGGTGGAAGTGGGACGTTCTATGGAATAATAAATGGAGAGACAACATTGAACCATCAAACGTCTATTCATTTTTTCTTAACAAGGACTGTATTGTTTCACAAGTATGTGCTTCGGGGCCATTGCTGAAATTTGTCTCTGACTGTTCATACAGTATGGGAAAACGCACCCTAGATGGCTGGGCGCTGTCACTAGGTTAGTACTACTATTGGACTACCTATTGTTCTTCCTGTTCCTTAGCTTTCTCGCAGGTCAAGTCAATACACTAATTCATGTTTTACAAACTATAGAACACTATAGGCCAGATGTATGACGCTTTTTAGCGTGCACAAATGGGTCTTAGACCGGTTTGCGCACGCTAAAAAGCATGCACCCATATACAAACAATTTTTTGCAAAATACTGTTTTGTGACTCGCTATTAGGAAGGGGCGTTCCCTTCCTAATAGCGACCACAAAGCTATGTACCAATGTTTTGCGACAGCAATTGCAAAACACTCGCAAATTACCACCTACTTCAAGTAGGTGGTAATGCATTTGCAAATGGGAAGGGGTCTCCTGCGGACCCCTTCTCCTTTGCAAATGCATGCAATATTATGTGTTAAGGGCAGGCAGTAAGGAAAACGGGCTGCATTAAAAAACAAAAGCTGCTTTATTTAAAAGCAGTCCCAGACATGGTGGTCTGCAAAGCCCAGAAGGCCACCATCCCTGGGAGGGGCTGTCATTTCCAATGGGGTCGCAAATTGTGAGGCTCATTAATATTCATGAGCCTCACAATTTGCGACCCCATTGAGAATCGCAAACAGTGTTAAACACACTGTTGTACATGCCAAATAGCGGCTCGCAAATTGCGAGTCACAAATGCAACACAGTTTGCGAGGCGCTATTTGGCAAGTCGTACATCTGACCCTTTATGATTGATGTGCAGACAAGTAGCATAGACATCACTATTGTTGTATATTATTCTGTAAATGCTGTCTTGCACTTAAACCTAGGTTCTTGATCAGGTTATGCACATTGAATTTGGGCTGACTAAGAAATGGCAATGTTTGATGACAGCTGCGATTCGGAGGAGGTATTAAAAAACAACGCAGTGTCAATACCATCTGTATCACTCAACACTGACAAAGGACTTAAAATTCAAGTTTATTAAATTGGAAACGTCTTAGAAAACAAGAACTGTCCGGGTGGTGGGATGCTATATTGAGAAAAAACAAGTTTACGAATACTAATTTTCCCCATTGTCAAAGACTTAGACCCAAACCATTTGATGGAATGGGAACATCCTACTTACATCCACAATAGGTATGATGGACATTTTAATTGGGGATAAAAAGAACATATGTTGTCAGAAATATAGGAATTGGAAAATTAGATAAAAAAAGAGTTAAACTTACTAGAAGCAACAGATAAAAACTACTAGATTTTTAGAGATGTACTTAACAAACACCAATTGTACATAAAAGACAAAAAAAGCATAAAATCATAAAGGACAAGAGGGACTATAAAAATGGCAGAGTAGTCACATTTTCCCGTAGATTTGATAACATCAAACCGTCTCCACCAATAGATATGCATGGGCCAGGAAAACAAGATTAGGATCAATGCCGTCCACAAGTATATCTGATGTATCCAGTGTAAACAGTTTGACAAGTGGAGATTTCGGTATTTGCAAAGAACCAATTTCCACCACCTCAATAGTACTTTTTTACTGGAACTACAAAGGGGAACAGACAAAATTTCAGAAAGGAGCATGTACCAAAATCAAGATTGAGAAACAAGGGAATAGGAGGGTGTCACCACCAGATCTGCATCACGGAACAAGAAATAAGGAATACTAATGTATCTCATACTGACAAATTTGACAATTATATAGTGGTGATTTATTGATGGTATCATGTAGTAAACACTGCAGAAATAAATTTGTTGAGCAAAGGTTTGGGTTTTTGTCCTTCTGCCTACTCTATATTTACAGAGTTACATGTAGACTGTTTTAAGTTTATACAGAAACTGAAACTACAGAGGATTTTTGTTGGCAAAACTATACCTACACTGGTGTTAGAAAAGGCACTCCCAGGAGAGAGTAGCACTACCATCAGGGACCTTAGGGACATATTCACCTTGCTCTCCCCAGATGGCCAATCTGTACTCCATTCCATTCAGGATCTGATGATGGAGTTGGCTCGAGATTCTTTCTTTGGCACCGACAGTGGTCTAAAACAGAGCTCTAGTTTTACTCCTTGCTTGCCATCTGACAATGTCATAGATTGATTTTTCCAAGATGTAACCAGGGATCTGTACAAACCTGAAGACAACTATACACTAGGCCAGACACGACTGAAGCACAACATCACCCCACAGAAAAAACAAGGAATTACTCTCTCTTACAAATGACAAACGCATTGTGATTAGAGAGGTTGATAAAGGGGGTAATATTGTTCTCATGAAGAAAACAGATTACATCAAGGAAATCAATAGAAAACTGGCAAACACAACAGCCTATCATAAACTGAATAGTAATCCTTTGACGGACACAAATTTCCGGGTGGCGCCTGTTTGAAACATTGGACGGATTTGTGTTTAATATCCGATACTGAATACCGCTACCATTATAATCCAACTCCCAGATGCCCATGCATTTACATCTTACCGAAAAGACACAAGGGGAGTGATTTCCCCCCCGAGGAGGCCGATCATTTCGGGTAGAAGTACTCTGACTGAAAGGTTGTCTGAATATATAGACTTATACCTCAACCGTTCGTTTACAACCTGACCTCCTTTATTAAGGACACAGGAGACTTAAGATTTCAGATTATAAATGGTCTGAGGGACCTTTGATGGTGACCCTAGAGATGTGCGGAATATACGCTGTATACCCAGGAACAAGGGCATTGAGGCAGTACAACAATTTTTGGATACTAGATCAGCCACCTTGTTTGAACACATGTAAATGCTAATACATCTCATTTGCTTGGTACTCAAAATTAACATCTTCACGCGTAATGGAGGGGGTACCGCCAAGTGCAGGGTGTAACCAAGGGAGCCCGATTCTCACGATCTTTTGTAAATATGCACATGGGTCTGTATGAAAAGGTACACATTTGGACAGATGGCCCTAATGAGTTTTAGGAATCTATATGTATTAGGGCTATTAGATCAACAATGTGATCATGTTCTGGTCAAGGGCCAGTGAGACACTAACCAGATTTTGCACCTACCTAAACAATAATCTTTTCAACATTGCATTTACATGGGAATTCAGTATAAAGGAAATTATTTTTTGGGATGTGACCATCCAGACGGATGGTCAACAGACACAGAAAGCCCACTTCCTGTAACTCAGTATTTCATGCCACTAGTGTGCATTCACCATAACTAATATGGATAATTCCCGTGGTGCAATAATCAGAACCAAAAGGAATTGCTGCCAAACGGACACCCTGGGCATTGAATTAGACAAAGTTGAAAAAAGATTCACCATGGGGGGCTATAGGGAGGCCATACTAGAGAATTCAAGATGAAAACTGTCCCACATCAAACGGGAAAATCTTTTACTGACCTCAGGGAGGAAAAATTAAAAGAGCAATACAACCAAACGGCTTTCATTCATCACACCTTATTCTGCTCTGAGCTTAGAAGTATACAAAATCTTAACTAGGCATTGGCATATACTAACTCATGAAACAACTCTAAAGGAAGTGATTAAAAGCAGACCCACAATGGTACATGGTAGGGGTACTATACTTAGGCAAACACTATGCCTCTGTTACATTTCTCCAGACACACAGATGGTTTGGTTGCCTCTCCGACCAAAAGGATTCTACAAATGCAGAACGTGTAGTATTTGCCGTTTTGCAATGGAGTACCATCAGGCCATCAAAAGAATGTATACAGGAACACCTAAGGGCAATACAAAACAACATGGCACATCTTCCTGTAGCAGCACATTACAATGTGGTACACACAGCAGATGAATTCATTAATATTGAGTTCCATGGTATAGATATGGCTGATCACATGCCTAGGGGAGGTGACAGGACCATGTCACTTAGACAACTGGAGAGCAAATGGATTATTAAGCTCAAAGTGGTGAAAATGGGTTGAAACACAAGCTATATCCATCAATGGCCTACACAATATATTGAAACGCTGGGAAGGTTGTATGTATAAAATGTGTATCTCTGCAGTATGAATTTCGTTATATACGGTATTTCATTCTCAATGTTTAATAGTATCTGGGAACATCATACATAAAGGAAAATGTTATATTGATCTATGTAAACAATTGTTTGTTATAAGGATATACACCGATGTAATATGACGTGGGTGGAGGATCTGTAGCTAACACATCCTACTTCCATGTACACCACTCGGGGTTGGTCTGACATATACATACATACATATATATTCCACACTTGAACAATCCTCAAGGAAGACGCACTCTCGAAATGCCACCCAAATGAATTTATTCAACAACCGTTACGCGTTTCGACAGACTCGCTGTCTTGTTCACAGCGAGTCTGCCGAAACACGTAACGGTTGTTGAATAAATTCATTTGGGTGGCATTTCGAGAGTGTGTCTTCCTTGAGGATTGTTCAAGTGTGGAATTAAAATTCCGGGACACCTGCCCGGCGTGATGCACCACCTGTCTACGGGACAACAAACTCCAGCAAACAAGGTCGTTTTGTGTGGATATATATATATATATATATATATATATATATATATATTCACTGAAAAAAACATGGGTTTCACACACGTTATAGTTAGGAATTAGCATTTAAAAAACCTTAGAAATTCAATGAAAAAACCAAAGGTTTCACACATGTTATAGTTAGCTGGACATTTCACTCGTAAAAAACCAATGAAATTCCCCCGTTATAGTTAGTTCAGCTAACTATAACTCGCGCGCCCGCAATGCACTACTGATGACGTCACATATTACATCACTCATGACATGGTCAGTGACATCACTCATGACATCACTGATGACATCTCAAATGACATCACTGATGACATCATCCAGTGAATGTGTGTTTTTCTGAAAATTAAATATGTTTTATATATGTATATCTCAAGGTCGATGGAAGAATAAATGAGTATATAAGTGTCTAAATTGATGATTTGTTTCTGAAAAATTGATTGTATAACTGACTGATTAAGTGTATCTGTTTGAATACATGGCTTAGTGAGTAATGTTTAAATGTGTAAATACCTGTATCAGTCTCTCACTTTGTATATAAGTGGCTGCATGTGTTGGTGAGTAGCTACATGAGTGTTTATATAGGTTAATAGTTGGTTTTTTGAGTATCAGTATGAGTGTCTGAGTGTCTTCATGGTGCGGTGGGGGGTATTACGTAGTGCATAGATGCATGAATGAGTGACTCACTGTTTGTATGTGTTGAAGACAGCATGTGTGCAGGACTGTATGGGTGGATGAGTGTGTGCATGGGTGTGTTAGTGAGTGAATGACTGTCTCAATATTTTCTTCATAAGTAACTACATATGTTTTAAACTAGTATATGTGAGTATTGGTGTTTATAAGTGAGTATATGTGAGAGTGAGAGATTGGTAGACTTCCTGTATGAATAAGTATGTGTTTCTATAAGTGATTGTTTAAAAGACTAAGTATGTGTAAGTTTCTGTAAAAGTAAGTGTGGTGGTGTGTGTATAACTGTATATGCAAGTAAATGGATGTTTGATTCTTTATTAGCATGAGTGACTATGTGTGAGTAACTCTATGGATGAGTGGCATTGTGTAACAGGATGTATAGGTGTATGAGTACATATGATGTGTGAGTACATGTATGAGTGACTGTATAGGATTGTTGGTGGATGAGTGGATGTGTATGTGGATCTTAGAATTACTGAATAGGTTGTTGTAACTGTTATTGGTATGTCCATTTTTTTGAAAATTTTAGTCTCTATTTTTGAATGTTTGTATCAAAGGTTATATTAGGGTGAGAGGAGGTCTACCACTCTGTCACAAGGATAATGTCATCAGTGATGTCATTTGAGATGTCATCAGTGATGTCATGAGTGATGTCACTGACCATGTCATGAGTGATGTAATATGTGACGTCATCAGTAGTGCATTGCGGGCGCGCGAGTTATAGTTAGCTGAACTAACTATAACGGGGGAATTTCATTGGTTTTTTACGAGTGAAATGTCCAGCTAACTATAACATGTGTGAAACCTTTGGTTTTTTCATTGAATTTCTAAGGTTTTTAAATGCTAATTCCTAACTATAACGTGTGTGAAACCCATGGTTTTTTCAGTGAATTTCAAAGGTTTTTTAAATGCTAATTCCTAACTATAACGTGTGTGAAACCCATGGTTTTTTCAGTGAATTTGCAAGGTTTTTTAAATGCTAATTTTTTTTTTTTTCTTCTTTTTTTTTTTTTTACATATTTTTATTTTAATTTTCTATCCTTTTTTAAAGACTATGGTTAAATTTTTAAAATTGTACAATATGTTTTTATGGTAAATTTTTTATAAAATAAACAGGTAAAATTTATTAGCAATACATTTTTTCTTTTTTTTTTAGTGCGCGTACGGTAAGCTTACGGTAAGCGTACGGTTTACGCAATGTCCGTAATTTTTCTACGCTGTTTGCGTATAGTTACGCAATTTGCGTAGCCGCGCGTACTCCGCGTGGGGCGCGTACGCGTGTACGCTACACGCGCACGTTACGCGGAAGTGTCGGGGAGTGACTGTTATGCGCATGCGCGCGAGCGCGTGTCTTTTTTACGCGCATGCGTACTTTTGCCGTAAGCGTACCGTAAGCGTACGGTAGGTCATGTGATCATGAAACACAACTTTTGATTGGTTGAAACTACTTTCAGTTCTAGAACTCTCCTACACCACACCCATTCCCCTCATTTCTGCTTGTGATCCCTTAGGAGAAGGAGCTGGGTTGTCTTTGTGATACGATGGCAGAACAGCAGAGCTCTTCTGAGAGTGAGGCTAGCAGCACTACCTTGAGGCAGAGAGCGAGGAAACAAAAGACCTCTTACGTATGGGAGTATTTTACTTTTCCAGAAGGCCAGCAAAAGGTAAATGCACCCTTAGTGACTTGCAAGCTGTGTAAGCGTGTACTTTCAAGAGGGAATCCTGACAGGAAGTATTCCTTTGGGAATCACACCATGATGAGACACCTTAAGGATGTACACAGAAGGACACATGCTCGACTTACTGAAGGTAACCCTTCAGTAAGTCAACCAAGCACATCCACAGCAGCTCAGCCTGGACCATCATCTGCAGGGCCGAGTCCTTCTTCTGCAGGTCAGGTGAGCCCTTCATCTGTGGGGGGAGCATCTCCTTTTTCTGGTCCTCTGGAAATTAACCCTCGGTTTGCGAGGGTTGAAGTACGGTGCGCCACTTGTCACGATCTAATTACTTATAGAGAGACCAGTAATTCCCTAGTGAACTGTAAAATAGATCAGCACACTTGTCGTACCGTCTAATATTCCCAATCTTTCTTTCCTCTGTCCCTGCATGAACACAACGGCTCTTTTAAGAGCCAACCTTACCTTTCATCTTTTTTTTATATATTTTTTAAAAACTTTTTTTATTTATTTTTTTACCGTACGCGTACGGTACGCGTAATTTTTTTTTTTTTTTAAAAAACACTAAAAATCAATTATCATTTTACAAGGTCCTTGAGAGACTACAATTAAAAACTGAAAATGTGATTGTAGAGAAGTGGAAAAAAGGGACCATTACATTATTGACTTACCATATCCACTCAAAAAAAGATTTATTCATTTAATTTTTTTTTTAATTGCTTTAAAAATGGTTCTAGTTTTCGAAAATTTTCTATCTCAATCTGAAAAAAAAGAAAAAAGTATTAATATTTAATAAAACATTTTATAATACAGTACACATATTTACATATTTTTCAAAAAATATTTTTGCCTTTTTTTTGCTGTTTTCAGAAAATATTGCATTTCACTATAAATTGTGAAAGCAATTGCATTCATCATTTAACAGCAGGCAAAAAAAAATTAACAATCTCAAAGATTGTTTTAAAAAAGCCCACAATCTCTTTTTGCATAAACATAACTTTATAGAAATACATAATATTCTTAAAAAATATCATCTAAGATCAATACTTATTTCTTTAAAATACCGTCTGATATTTTTGTTTCAGAAGTATAATCACAATAATATATCTCAAATAACTCCACAATACATCTGGTTCCATTTCCTTTAGACCAAATAGTAATTTTAAAATTCTTTTTTTGTTTAATTTCCAATGGTAATCCAATAAAAATCTAAAGTTTAAATTGTACAGATGTCACCGATTCTCTGTAACATTTTGGTTTCCGAAAGATTAATTAATAAATAAATAAGTCCACAATAGAATTGTTTACTTTTCCGCATGGCCAAATAGTAATTTTAAAAATCTTTTTTGAAAAAATTTCCAATGGCAATCCAATAACATTCCAAAATTTAAATTGTGCAGATGTTACCGATTTTTTCTAAATTTTTGGTTTTCCAAAGTTTCCTTAAAAAATGGAAAAAGTCCACATTACAATTGGTTACCTTTCCATTAGGCCAAATGATAATTTGTTAAATCTTTTTATTTGTAAATTCCAAATGGTAATCCAATAAAATGGTAAAATTGTTTTGTCCAGATGTTGCCAAATCTCTCTAAAATTTAGGTTTCAGGAAGATTAGATAGGACTTTGCTAAATCAAAAGGCAAACGTTGCTTAAAAATCAATTGGGAATCATTACACAGTGTCCAGCCTTTTTCACATTTAAGATAAACTGTGTAATGACCAGAAGTTACAGTAGGTCCATCCTGGAAAATTATTGCAACTGTTACAAAAGTTTTTCCTGAAATTGATAATTGCTGTCCTGTAAACTTCTTTATTAAAGTATCCAATTTTGAACCATCAGCTCTACATCGTTGCATCATTAAAATTACATACTATCTGTATTCCTTTAAAATTAATGTTGAAAACATGTCAGATTTACACTCACCGCATTGCATGCTATGATTAGCATCTTTAACTAATTTAGCAAAAGTGACTGTTTTACTCTCTGGCAATGTTAAATAAATAAACCTTTCAGAATCAACATTAGAGCCACATATATTATAACAGTTTTCACAACTATGTTCCCATTTATAAGAGAGACCAAACATATTTTCAATGGGAACCCCTTCTTCTTCCAGTACCTGAAGAAAATAAATCAAGAATTCCTGTGCGTCTTGCTGTACATTTTGAGAAAACTGTGTTCGTCCTGAACATACATCTAAAACTTTTCTAATTTCAGTAGCACTTTCTATTTGAGTTTTATCATTACTCAGCTTTTCAAAAAGGAGACTCAGCACAGAACAGAATCTTTTTCCCTGATTTACTATTATCTGCTCTTGCAAACTTTCCAGATAAAATGCAACATTCAGCACTACATTAGCGTAGCAGTTGACACCAGAGCTATTTTCAAAATAACATCCTACAACCTGTTCTTCATTTTCCATATTCTTTTTGCTTGCAATTACATCACTCCTCTTTTTTTTCCTCCTCTCTACATCTTCATTACAGATATTCTCATTTCTCCTTTTACGAGAAACTACACGTTTCTCCAACACAGGATACTGACCTAAATGAGGAGCATAGCTTCTTCTTAATCTATTATACTCCTTTACACAATTTGTATCAGCACTAACTTTTGAATCATCAAAGTCTATCATGAATAAACCTGATAATGTTTTCACTCGTGACAAAGCAACATATGCCATACCTTCTTTGAACACAGTTGAACCAATGTTCACAAATGCACAATCTACAGTCAATCCTTGAGACTTGTGAATAGTTACAGCATATGCTAGCGAAAACGGAAACTGCTTCCTACGTACATATAAGTCTTTCACAAGCATGAAACGAACTGAACAACGACAAATGTCTTTAAATTCTTCTATCTGATCAAATTTTATTTTTAAACATTCAATTCCATCTTTTTTCTGATAATTAATAAAACCCACAACTCTTCCCATAGCTCCATTAACTAAACCTTTTTCAACATCCAAATTTCTCCTTAAAAATACTCTACAGTTCATGCAAACATATAGATTTTTTTCTAATCCAGCTGTTTTGGAAATGTTCTTCTCTAGTGAATCCAATTTATTTTTCAGTGTGCCTGTTAATGTGACAGTAATTCTTCCATCCTCAATTTTGTCCACTGCTTCCAATTTTCTGATATCTTCCTTTTCCAATTTCAAAAGCTCCTCATTGAATATTGAGCATTCACGTAGAGTTGGCATTAAGCAGATGACACTTTTCTTTTCTGCAATGTTCTTGTATATCTTCTCTGCAACTATTTCTTCCTTTGGAAATAAATTATGTAGCAGCCGACTCTGTAATGCTTTTTTGCCAGCTTCTGTGAGTAGTCCAATCCTGATATCTTTCAGAATACTTCCATATTCTTCATCGTTTGCTTGCCTCATATTAGTTGTAAGTTCCTTGTACTCAAAGAAGGACCAAATATTTGTATTACCGATGCTTCCCAATGACTTCTTCGTGTCTTCATGTGTCACAGTATTAAACACTGGTTGTCCTTTAACTGGAGTAAGTTGCAAAAGATCTCCAAAAACTATGACGTGTTTTCCTCCAAATAACACGTCATAGTCTGTCTTCAGAATTTGCTGCATTCTTAAATGCACAAAGGCAAGCATTAAGTTTGATACCATGCTCACCTCATCAATAATGAGAACTTGCATCTTCTTCAATACTCTTGAAACTTCCAAGCATGCTTCTCCAGTTAGCTTGTTGTATTGTATTTTGTTCTCATGCTCCACTGGTAACATTAGCAAACGATGTAAAGTGATTCCTTTTATGTTATATGCTGCTAACCCAGTTGGAGCAGTAACCACACAAGACAAAGTAGAATTCGTTTTTTGCTGTAGGTAGCTTCTGATGACTTTTATTAGGAAACTTTTTCCAGTTCCAGCTTGTCCGCTTACATACATCCTGATTGGATGAAATGATGTGCATGAGCACTCTTTTTTGTCATGTAGAAATCCGTGATCAATTTTTTTTCTGATCTCTTCATAAATTTGTTGCTGCTCTTCGTTCAGTTGTCTTTCCAAATTTTGTAAGTCTATAAATTCTCCTTGAGCTTGATTCATAGCCGTTTCCACTTCATTCATGGCTATTGATGCTTCATTTTCAACGATTGGTTGTCCTAGGGGATCTTGACTGAGTGTTCCTGAACTTTGGCTGTCCTGAGAACTGTCTCTAGCTATTTCTGCTGCAATTGTAGTTTCCTGTTCAATTTCTTCATTTAACATTTGCAGATAAGTTGTGAATGTATTGCATCGTATGCTGTCTTTGCAAGCATTAAAAGAATCTTCATAGCTTTGAAATTCTCCCAGTAGTTCATCCTCTGTACGCCATGGTTTAAACAGCTGTAAAAGAGCCAAGTAGTAAAATTCCTTTTTGTCAGTAGTGTCGCAACTCAGCTTCCGGTGATTTATCAAACTTCCTTTTGTTTGCTTCACCAAACATCCTTCCTCACCAATGACTTTATATTTTCCATTGTTGATGTCTTCTGCGGCTTTCCGTGAATAAATGTAGTTCTGCAGCACTTCATAGAGACACATGTTCTCCAGATGATGACTTCTCTTGGGATAATATGTGTCCAACATGTTTGATTTCAAAATATCTGTACTTTCTGGGTCATTCTCGCCCAAATATTCAATTTCTCCAACAGATTTCAGTACTCGATTTCTCATTGCTGCAAGGCCTAAACTTGCCCAAATTATTCTTCTTGATTTCAAGTAGAGACTTGCAGAAGATAACCTATCTGAACATTCGTAGGATCCAATTTCTCGATGCGATAACATCTTCAAACTGAAACTGTACAGCTTCTTACTGACAGTTTTCTCGTGAGAAATCTCTTCCCACATTTTCTTCAATTCTGTTTTTTCTGATTTCGTAATGTAAGACGTTACATATCGAGCAACAGCAATGGAATTGTCAGCTACATACTGTATATCCATGTTAGCGTTCCACATGGATAAAATCACTGGGTTGTAGTCATTTATATTTTTTGATTCTTCTTTTCTTTTAAGGTTGTAGGTATTCTTAGGTGATTTTCTTGTGATAGTATGTCTCACAGATGACATAAAACTGTTAACTCTTCCATTTGAAAGAACAGGTCTAGGAAATCCAAATCGACATTTAGTGTAGTATTTATCTTTGCTCTTGTATTTCCGTCGACAGTATTTTCCACACCGATGACTTTGGAAACGTAAAACTTGCTCCTTTAACTTTTTCTCTTCTGTGCTTTTTGGTATAGCACATGTTGCATATTCTTCAATGTAAGATAACACTGCTTCATCAGTATCTGTTCCAAACTTTGGGGCATCCTTGATCCACAACAGCATATGAATATGAGGAGCACCTCTTGCCTGGTACTCTTTTCTCCAAAAGAAATCCACTACTTCTCCTAGAGGTGGATTTTTTTTATTGCAGATGAAGGACATCATAGCCTCAAATCTATGATTGAAATATCTGCAAACATTAACCGGATCCAATGAGCACAGTTCTCCTGCTGTCTTGTATTCGATGTTTTTAATGTTTGAATTTGCCTCTCGTAGAAAATCCAGTAAATCATCCCAAGCGTACTCCGCACAGCTTAGGGTAAGGAACCATGTTGGTGTTCCTAAATTCCGTAACATGCATTTTAATTCACCATGGCGTCGGTACCAATATTCATTTGTCCCACGCTGACAAGCCATCAGATTGATCAGTTGTGTTTCCAAATGATCATCTCGGTGCTGCACTTTCTCCATAAAATCCTTAGCAGACACATTTTGTAAATGTACTCCACTTTTTAAAATGTGATTTACTGCATAAGACAGTGCAGACAAGTCGCTTTCAAATAAAAGATGAAACAAATAAGGAATACTTTGTCGAAATCTGGGATCTTCAGCATATAGTCTTGTAGTCCGATACTCAGAAGCTGGAATCTGTTCCGGACGTTCATCGTATCGTCCTCCTTTTCCTTTAGGAAACAGCTGGGGAAAACATCGAGCTTCCAAGCTCTCCTCCCATACACTCACGGGAGTTCCTTTTGCTTTCTTCATCTGAAACAGATCAATATTGTCTCCCATAACTTCTTTTGAATGAAGAGGATGTATGCTAAAATGTTCATAAATTTCTTCTTCCTTTGACTTGTCCACTTTTTCAATTTGTCCAGTTGGTGTTTCTGTGTCTTCTTGTAAATCTTCTTCTTCTTCTTCTTCTTCTTCTATATAAATTGATTCATACCATTTGTTATTCCTTTTCAAATACAAATTTGCTCTTTGTACTTTCCGTACATCTACCAGCTCCTGCCAAATCTTCTTATTCTTTGTAGGTACACCATTAACCAGAATAATTAATGGTTCAGTTTCCAAAGTATCCGCATCAATAGTTTCCATATTTTTTTTCAAATCCAAGGGCAAATACACCACTCTACCTTTTAAACCTCTCAGTAAATCTGAAGGAGGTAATTTACCAGTTTTGGGCTCCATACGTACTATGGTCTGGAACGGATGAACACATTGAATGAGTATAGACTCATATGTATTTAATTCAGAAAGTTCAGTAGGAATAGCATCCAATTCTAAATTATTATGTACAGCTCTGGTCGGCATTCTATTTTCCTCTAACTTGTTGTAACAGTATTTACAAATACGCTGAACTTCACCCAATTCAAAACAATTTTCAAGAAATATATATGTGGCAAAATCCTTCCACTTATAATTATCTTTATTTTCACTCTTTCTGTAGAGATCAACATACCTGGTTTGTTTTCTATAATGAGTTCTGCGGCAACAAATACAAGTAACATTTGGTCTTTCATTAGAGATTATTGCAAATTTTGTTATGTGATCATTAAATGTCTTAGTTACAGAGGGTTCTACATTCTCTTCCACTTCTTCCTCATTTACTGTGTCCTTCTCTGCACTGTTTTGTTCAGGACCAAAGTAACAAAACTGAATTTCATCAACAACCTTCTCTACATCTGATACCGTTCCACGGAACAGAGCCCTATTCAATTCATCTAACTTTATTGCTGGACTTTTAGCAAAATACAACCGTCTCACAAACTTTCTCATTTCAGTATGATGAACAGCCAGCATCCTAAAATGATGGAAAACACTATTACACACTTTTCTAGATAGACAAGCCAGAGAATGACCCTGCAAACCAGTATTCTCTCTCACTCTGCATGGATCCAAACTTTGAAGTACCTTAATCTTCTGTTTTACACTTTTTTTACTATATTCTCTTAGAAACTCACGAAATTTATCAATAGATTCATGACGCACAGTGCAAATACTACTACAATTCCAAGTGTACACTGGGGCTTTAGGACGTCTCCCCATAGCCTCATCCGCCATCACTTGTACCTCATCTCTTGGAACCATTATCTCCTTCTCCATTATGCAACCATTTTTCACTTCATAAGCACGACCTCTGGTGTCAACTGCATGCAGCAAACTATTACTTTGAAAATAACTCTCTTCATTAAAAAAAGGTTCACTACTTGAACTATGCATCCATTTTCCTAAAAACACTTTAGAAAAGTTTGTTCTGTTCACTACTCTTTTCCTTTTGCTATGTGATTTCAGTACATTAACCATTTTGTCTAATGTACGCATCCTATTCAAAATTAAAATGAATAGTTTCCTTTTTAATTCTAATGCCTTTGCTGCAATGGCTTCAATTTCTTTTTTTCTCTTATAAAACTTAGCCTTTTGCTTATATTTCTTCACATCCTTTATCAAATTGGACATAACTCTCCTCTGAAACATTTTTCTACGTATCTCTTTAAACGCTGTTTTTCTGTTTAAGTTTATCTTTTTAGTTGCAGAAGGTATATTTGCATTAAATAAATTCTCAATTTTTTCCTGTGCTTTTCGATTGAAATCATTCTTTCCAGTACAGACATTTCGTACATTTTTCCTTTTTTTGAATATGTTCTTTAGAAAATTTTTTGTCTGCTTACCAGAAGATTTTTTCTTCTTCCCAACATGAGCATCTTCAACTAACTTAGGTCCTCCAGTTGTCTTCAAATATAGGTTTTTTTGTGGTCTTTTTTTACTCTGGATTTTGTAGGCATCTTAAATTTTGTTCACTGCTCTTCAGCAATACCTGAAAAAAAATTCCTTTATTTTAATTAAATATATTACTACATTTGTTTTCACATTAGTCACAAAACGAAATTTCTTTGCCAATTTGAAAGCACACTTACTACTCTTTTTTTTGGCAAGTGATAATCACTTTTACAGACTGACACATTATGAATCCACTTTTCAGATTTTTTAAAAAGCACATGTCCAAACTGCTTTTTCAGACCAGCACCATTTGTAACCTGGGTGACTGCCTACACTCCAGCAAGGGCAACCAGCCTTAGTGATGCTGAATGTATTTGCATTACTGACTGAAACCTCAAACCCCACTCGCTTGTGAATACTGTGCATGATTCCACATGGTAAGCAGCTGGGTGTGTGCTAAGAGTCTGCTTCTGCACCAAAAAACTGGCTCCCCCTTTCCTTCTAATGCAACTGTGAAATCACCAGAGCAATACGCAATAAATCTCTGCCTGTAATTCCTATTTGCACACAGAGTCATGTTTTCACATTAGGCCCTTAAACGAAATTTCTTTGCCAATTTGAAAGCACACTTACTGCTCTTTTTTTTGCAAGTGATAAACATTTTTACAGACTGACACATTATGAATCCACTTTTCAGATTTTTTAAAAAGCACATGTCCAAACTGCTTTTTCAGACCAGCACCATTTGTAACCTGGGTGACTGCCTACACTCCAGCAAGGGCAACCAGCCTTAGTGATGCTGAATGTATTTGCATTACTGACTGAAACCTCAAACCCCACTCGCTTGTGAATACTGTGCATGATTCCACATGGTAAGCAGCTGGGTGTGTGCTAAGAGTCTGCTTCTGCACCAAAAAATGGCTCCCCCTTTCCATCTAATGCAACTGTGAAATCACCAGAGCAATACGCAATAAATCTCTGCCTGTAATTCCTATTTGCACACAGAGTCATGTTTTCACATTAGTCACAAAACTAAATTTCTTTGCCAATTTGAAAGCACACTTACTACTCTTTTTTTTGGCAAGTGATAATCACTTTTACAGACTGACACATTATGAATCCACTTTTCAGATTTTTAAAAAAGCACATGTCCAAACTGGTTTTTCAGACCAGCACCATTTGTAACCTGGGTGACTGCCTACACTCCAGCAAGGGCAACCAGCCTTAGTGATGCTGAATGTATTTGCATTACTGACTGAAACCTCAAACCCCACTCGCTTGTGAATACTGTACATGATTCCACATGGTAAGCAGCTGGCTGTGTGTTAAGAGTCTGCTTCTGCACCAAAAAATGGCTCCCCCTTTCCATCTAATGCAACTGTGAAATCACCAGAACAATACGCAATAAATCTCTGCCTATAATTCCTCTTTGCACACAGAGTCATGTTTTTACATTAGTCACAAAACGAAATTTCTTTGCCAATTTGAAAGCACACTTACTGCTCTTTTTTTTGGCAAGTGATAAACACTTTTACAGACTGACACATTATGAATCCACTTTTCAGATTTTTTAAAAAGCACATGTCCAAACTGCTTTTTCAGACCAGCACCATTTGTAACCTGGGTGACTGCCTACACTCCAGCAAGGGCAACCAGCCTTAGTGATGCTGAATGTATTTGCATTACTGAGTCCAACCTCAAACCCTTAAACTATTCTTTTTTTATACCAGTACACCTTAATTTATTGTGAAAACATAGTCCATATTATTTTACTTGTTCCTCACATTTAAATTTCTCCCAAAACAGAAAATAATAAACACAACTTCAACAAAAAGAATTGCATTTCTATTATTCATTTCTTAATTTACCATATACATCCCCTCTCAAACTCTAAACTCACCTTTAAAATTAGTTAGTTGTGAAAGAAATGTGGCACTCAAACAGCAGATTATCAGAGCCAGGATCTCTGTTCTTTACACCTCTCTCCTCTCAGCAGAACCAGATAATGGCAAACTTTCCCTCTCTTTTTCCACACATATACATGTTAGTTTCAAATCTCAGTGCTTGCCCCTTTTTTTCAAATGTAATCACACATTTCTATTGGTTGAAAAACAACCCTTTTCCAAAAGTACCCTTCCCCCAACTTGACTTCTGCCTAGTACCCTTCCCCCAACTTGACTTCTGCCTGCTACCATAGCAACAGTTCATGGAACACTGCTGTGTGGAGTTAGGTCAGAAGTTCACCAAACAATGTTTCAATTCCACAGAGCAAGAGTGCTTGACTTTTCAAACCTAACAGCAAATCCATAGTACTGTTCTTTGGTAACACATTTTTCTGTACCAATACAAAACATGCTTCTATTAATTTACACATACAGCCTAGTTTTTATTCTAGAATGGTATGAAACAGCCAATCAGTTCTTTTTTTTAAAAAAAAAATATGTATGCCTCCAATTCCAAACTGTCTTTCTTTTCATATTGCCATTCTACTGAAAGACACCTCCTGAGTGCATCCAGTTCTCCTTTGAAGATGTTCACAGTGTGGATTGTAGGGCACAGCTATGTCTTCTGGAGTGAAAAGTATGCAGAGAAAACAGATATGGTGAGAGACCTTGCTTTGCCAAATGTAGACATTAAATGGATTGGTCAGAGAGGGTTAAAGTGGCACCAATTGATGCCATTGGTGAAATCCTTCATGCACATCCAACACCCTGACCTCATAATAGTGCACTGTGGTGGCAATGACCTAGGCACTTTGACTGGGGTAGGTCTGGAAATGCTTATGAAGGACACCTTTGCACAACTGTTTTCACTTTTCCCTAAAACTGCCTTTGTGTTTTCTAACATATGCCAAAGGAAAAAATGGAACTGGTCCAATCATTTCTGTCCGCAGATTGACAAAGCAAGAAAGCACGTCAACAAATCTGTTTCTGCTTTCCTCCGTGACTATGGTATGGGTTCCATTTAACACAACAACTTGCGTTACGACATGCAAGACATTTATAGAGGAGATGGTGTGCACTTCAATGATGAAGGGAACAGAGTCTTCCTCTTGAACCTTAGACTCTGCATCGGTACTTACTTGTAGGTACCACTAAAAAATCACTTCATAAACACAACGGCTCTTTTTAGAGCCCCCTAATATCTAAACACTTAAATCTGATTTTCATTTCTTTTTTTTTTTTTTTTTTTTACCGTACGCTTACCGTACGCGTACCCCGCGATTTTTTTTAAAATCAATAAATGTTTTCTTTTTACTTTTCTGTCCTTCTTTGAACCCCTTACAAATGTTAGGGGGTCTGTAACTCTCCTCCTTGCCCCCTTTTCAAGATATCACTTTTTTTTCTGAGTGAAACACACGAAATGGCGGCCGCCGCTTCCTGGTTTCAACCGATTCGAATGTTTACTAAGATCTAAGAGCCAATCAGAATCGCGCTCGCGCACGCCACCGTACGCGTACGGTAAGCGTACCGTAAGCGCACCGTAAGCTGGCTCAGATATATATATTGATTTAAAGGCTATTTTCTCAGAATCTACTGAACAGATTTACACCAAACCTACAAAAGGCACTTCCTTGACCTGAGGACTACCTCTCTGCCAAATTTCTAGTAATTCTGTTCAGCCGTTCGGGCTGTAGCCCTGTCTAAAGGTCCTATGGAAAAATGCATGGGAAAAACGCGTTTTGGGACCCCCCTTTTATCTCAGCCCCCGCTTGACGAATCCCCCCGAGAGTTTCAGGGAAGGAGCGGAGCGTAGCGCCCCACCTATTTTGAAAAATTTGCGAGGATTCGTCGACCGGCGCCAAAGTTATTCAAAATAGAATGTTGCGGATTTCCTATGGAAACGTGGTCCTAACTATACCTACTGGCGACCGCCATTAGGTAATATATATATATATATATATATATATATATATATATATATATATATATATATATATATATATATTCACAGAAAAAACCATAGGTTTCAGGCACGTTATAGTTAGGAATTAGCATTTAAAAAACCTCAGAAATTCACTGAAAAAACCATAGGTTTCAGGGGTGTTATAGTTAGCTGGACTTTTCACTTGTACAAAACCATTGAAATTCCCCCGTTATAGTTAGTTCAGCTAACTATAACTCGGGCGCCCGCAATGCACTGCTGATGACGTCACATATTACATCACTCATGACATGGTCAGTGACATCACTCATGACATCACTGATGACATCTCAAATGACATCACTGATGACATCACTGATGACATCATCCAGTGAATGTGTGTTTTTCTGAAAATTAAATATGTTTTATATATGTATATCTCAAGGTCGATGGAAGAATAAATGGGTATATAAGTGTCTAAATGGATGATTTGTTTTTGAAAAATTGATTGTGTAACTGACTGATTAAGTGTATCATAGTGAATACATGGCTTAGTGAGTAATGTTTAAATATGTAAATATCTGTATCAGTCTCTCACTTTGTGTATAAGTGGCTGCATGGGTTGGTGAGTAGCTACATGGGTGTCTATATAGGTTATTAGTTGGTTTTTTGAGTATCAGTCTGAGTGTCTGCATGGTTCGGTGGGGGGTATTACGTAGTGCATAGGTGCATGAATGAGTGACTCACTGTTTGTATGTGTTGAACACAGCATGTGTGCAGGACTGTATGGGTGGATGAGTGTGTGTATGGGTGTGTTAGTGAGTGAATGACTGTCTCAATAGTGTCTTTATGAGTAACTACATATGTTTTAAACTAGTATATGTGACTATTGGTGTATATATGTGAGTATATGTGAGAGTGAGAGATTGAAAGAGTTCCTGTATGAATAAGTATGTGTTTCTATAAGTGATTGTTTAAAAGACTAAGTATGTGTAAGTTTCCGTAGAAGTAAGTATGCTGGTGTGTGTATAACTGTATATGCAAGTAAATGTATGTTTGATTCTTTATTAGCATGAGTGACTGTGTGTGTGAGTAACTCTATGGATGAGTGGCATTGTGTAACAGGATGTATAGGTGTATGAGTACATATGATGAGTGAGTACATGTATGAGTGACTGTATAGGACTGTTGGTGAATGAGTGGATGTGTATGTGGATCTTAGAATTACTGAAGAGGTTGTTGTAACTGGTATTGGTATGTCCATTGTTTTGAAAATTTTAGTCTCTATTTTTGAATGTGTGTATCAAAGGTTATATTAGGGTGAGAGGAGGTCTGCCACTCTATCACAAGGATGATGTCATCAGTGATGTCATCAGTGATGTCATTTGAGATGTCATCAGTGATGTCATGAGTGATGTCACTGACCATGTCATGAGTGATGTAATATGTGACGTCATCAGCAGTGCATTGCGGGTGCCCGAGTTATAGTTAGCTGAACTAACTATAACGGGGGAATTTCAATGGTTTTGTACAAGTGAAAAGTCCAGCTAACTATAACACCCCTGAAACCTATGGTTTTTTCAGTGAATTTCTGAGGTTTTTTAAATGCTAATTCCTAACTATAACGTGCCTGAAACCTATGGTTTTTTCTGTGAATTTCAAAGGTTTTTTAAATGCTAATTTCTAACTATGCCTACAGAGATAGGACATGTGAAGAAAGAAGAAAAAATGCACAGAAAGAAACAAAAGAAGTGCAGAAAGAAGCAACAGAAGTCCTCAAATACGAAGATAAGTGCAGGAAGAAGGATAACGTGCAGAAAGAACAAAAAGAAGAGCAGAAAGAAGCCTTGTTGCAAAATCATCCTGTACCCTCAACTTTTTCAGACGGATACTGGTGGTAACTGAGCCTGACTAACCAGTCCTAGAGCCAGTGCTATGTTAAAAGACACTTAGAATACAGTGAAAACACCTACATACACTAGGGAACATTATGCATTGGGGTCCCCCTGTGATTAGCATAACCTCCTCTGTAAGCCCCTAGTATATAAGAGGGCATGGGGATTAAAACTACCTCTTAAAACAGGCCACAGGGCGTTTTTGCACACGTTAACTCAGGCCCCGTCCCCTCCCTTCACCACTGTGTAAACACGCCCTGTGTCCATTTTTAGTTGGGAGATTAAGTTCATTTGAATCCTGAGGGTCCCTGGGGTCCAACTAGCCCACTAGGTACCTCCAGTAAGTGCCACAGAGCTGCGTTGCAGAGAGGTGTAAAAAGTGGCACGGCCTGGACCACCTCTCTGCAATGCAGCTCAGTGGCGCTTACTGGAAGCACTTGGTGGGCTAGTTAGCCCCCAGGGGCCCTCAGTATTGAAGGGAAATTATATCCCCAATTTAAAACGTGCCATAGTGCGTGTTTGCACACGTCACCTCAGGCCCCGTCCCCTCCCTTCACCACTGTGTAAACGCGCCCTGTGGCTGTTCTAAGTTGAGAGATTAAGTCCCCTTGATTTCTAAGGGTCCCTAGGGTCAAACTAGACCACTAGGTACCTCCAGTAAGCGCCACAGAGCTGCGTTGCAGAGAGGTGTAAAAAGGGGCTTGGCCTCAGAACACCTGGCTGCAGCGCAGCTCCCTGGCGCATACTGGAGATACCTGTTGGGGGCGCGTTTGCAGAGTGCTGCACGGAGGGGGCATGGCCTCCGGCACGATGCCAGTCTTTTATTTATTTTAGTTTTTTAAGAAGGGGGGCTGTTTGGTTCCCCTTCTTATTCTAATTTATTGGCCCTGATGACCCCATCCCCCAGGGCCAGTCTCCTAATTATATTTTTTTGACCCCAATCCCCAGGGCCGGCCACTGTTTTTTAATTTTTTTAAAAAATATATATTTATAGACACACCTAGGACATGCTGGACAAACCGTACGTACCTATCACCATGACGATTTGCGTGATATTCATTAAAAGGCGACTATGCATGCAATGAATCCACGTGGAATGTATTTACACCACTAGTGAAGCTCTGACATGTCTGATGCCCTACCGTGCCTAATCCCGGTAGACACCCTTGTCGTTTATTTATACAAACTTGGGTAGCTATTGACGGGCACATTTAATACACATGCACACCAAGCCATTCAAAGGGGATTCAACAAAAATTCGACCAAAACTATGCAAGAAACCCCCCTCACGGTTAATAAAACACACATCCACTGCCGGATGTGTAATACTTTTTATTTTACTCTCTGGAAAGGGGACGAACATCACTTGAGAGTCACAGCGCGCTCCTGACAGAGCCCAATGCTGTGTTACACCCACCATTGCCTGCCGTGTGCCACACACCTCTGTGTTGTATTCCACTAGCTAGTGCATATGCTATGACACTCTCTAGCCCATGTGCACTGTAACACCACCCCGTGAATATGTCATGCCACACTTGTCTTCGCACGGGTTATATTGCCCCATCTAACGTGCCTTTCTCGATGCCTATCTTATAACGCACAGTGCTATGCCATACATATTACAATCTGGGATCCATATCTTTGTCACAGTGCATATGCAACCTTACACTCCCCAGCACATATTTTATATTACAACTTTAGAGACTAGTTAGGTTACACAACACTGCCCTGTGCATATTACACTCCAAGGCGCATATCGCATAGCACGCGCTAGTGCCTGTGCTATCTCGCGCTCTCCAATGAATCTGTCATTGCGCACAATGTATTGCATATTATATTTCACGCCCGGTTCATCTTATATCACACTTTTTGGTGCATAGTTTATACCATACACTATATCTAGTTTTCATTTTCAATCGTGCTCTCAGGACTATGTTCTATATAACACTGTGTTCACCTACCCTTTTCACGGGCATTACATTTTGCGATAGGGGGTGGAGGGTCAGGGGGTGTTTCTGCCAAGTGAGCCCGGAGTCACAGTCACAAACGTCCTCTTCTTCCTGAATAAAAGTGAGATTATGCTGCATACTTGTTCATATTTTAAGTAGTTCGCACAGACACAATGTTTTAAAAACAATAAAGTTCCTAATACCCGCCTTCTCTGAACAGTTAGCTTGCTGCCCCATCCCCTTCCTCCCTATCCTCTGTTGTGTGAATCCATGGACTAGCCTCCTCCCTCCTGCCATGCATGGTCTGATGTGCTGCCACTGCCCTCAGTATGATGTACCAGTCCACTCCTCCTGCCCTCCATTGCCCAATTCTATGCCCCATCATTGACCTCCTGCTTAAACTCTGTGCTTAGCTTGCTGCCCCTATTCTCCTTCCCCCTGCCCTCCGATGTATTTGTGCATGCCCCTGCTCCATCCTTTTTGCCCACCATGTCCCATGGACCTGCCACTCCTATCTACTCTGAGTGTTCTGTTGAGCTGCCACTCCCCTCCCACCTGCCTAGCATTGTCAGATGACTGTAACCTGTCCCTGCCACCTCCACCCTGCCTGTCCACATGCCATGCCCCTATCCTCTTCCTCCTGTCCTACATGGTCCATTGTACTGCCACACCCTTCTGCCCTCCCTGGTCTGTTGTGCTGCAGCTGCTCCTCCTGCCTGCCCCGTGTGGTCTGTTGTGAGGTCCCTTCCCCTCAACTTTCTTGTCTGTGCACAGGTCCTGACCCTCCCTTCTATCCTCCATCGTCCTTTGTGCATGCCCCTCCACCCTCCTTCTTGCCCATCATAGCCATTGTGCTGCCACTAACCCTCCCACTTGCCATGCATGGTCTTCTGTGCTGCCATGGCCCCTCCCACCTTCCCTGTGTGGTCAGTTAGCTGCCCCTGACCCCCTCCCACCTTCCCTCCATGGTCTGTGTGTATGCCATCACAGTCTCACTGTTGCTCTTCATGGTGTGTCTTGCTTCTAGTGCCCATCCTGCCTGACCTCCATGGCTATCTTGCTGCTCCTGCCCTGCCCCCTTGCCCCCAGCCCTACTCCCTCCCTCCTGGCTTGTCTGTTCCATTGTAATGCCCCTGATCCGTCCCTCCTGCCCTTTATGGTCTGTTATGCTGCAGCTTTCTCTCCTGTCTGTCCATTATGGTCAGCTAGCTACCATTGCCTCTTGCCCCTCTGTTCTCTGTTGTCCATGTGCATGGTCCTGTCCCCTCCCTCTTGCTTTCTATGGATTGTTGTGCTGCCCTCCCGTCCTGCATGCCCTGTGTGGTGTATTGTGCTGCTGCAAACCCTGATGCCTGCCCTGCAGGGTCAGTTTGGTGCACCTCTCCATGTCCCTCCTGTCCTCTGTTATCCAAGTCCATGTCCCTATCCCATTTCCTTCCATGATCCAATGTACCATACTTGCGAACATTTTGAACTTGGTAAGAGGGAGATTTTGAAAAAAAACTGGGGTATTGATTTTCCCCTTTGAGTTACATTGAAAAAGAGGATATTGTAGACAGGAGACAGATCAAATAAAGCCCATTTGAGCTTAAAAACATTGGACGTTTCCTGGCTGAATCGGGTCTGTTGGCATGTATGGTTGTACTACCATTGCCTCTTCCTTCTGCCCACAATGGTCTATTACATTGCCACAGGCTTGAAGGAGGGTAGATTTTGTATCACAGGGGGCCCCTGGCCCGTTCTGTCCACACCTGTATGAGACCCTTGTCCTTGCCCTGCCAGCTGCATTTGTAGGCCGTATTAAATTGACCAGCGGGTCCTGTGTTGCTATATAATTATCCTTACCACTCAGCCAGCATAAAACCCCTGTGTAGGCCCTTCTGTTCAATATGCAGGCCTCTTTGTTAAATTGACCATAGCTCTGCAATTTTAGTGTATAGCAGTCTGAAGGCAGGTCTGCGAGGCCTTCTGCTCCAAACCAGTAGCCCCCACCCTACCCGAGTGCTCCGTGCTCGGTATCAAAGTTCAACATCCCCCTGAAGCTGTCGACATACAGTAGGCTGCATCCTGGACTGGTACTTGCTTCCTGGGCAGGTTTCCCGCTTTTAAGGAAGTGGCAACCGCAGAGCGTCAAGTTAGGAGAACTGAGGAGATTTTATACATGAATATATTGAATTCTCGTACAACACCCATTATTTTCTGCTTGCTCTATGGAACTTACGATAAGCGATTGGCCTGAGAGACTGACCTTTTCACCCAGTCCATTGTCAGCATTAAGTGGGTAAATGACGAAATGTCTGGTAAAATCTGCAGACGAAGCTTTTGGGTAGCATACGTAGGTAGATGTAGCGTGCAAAGGAGCCCACAAAATGATATAAAAAGGGAGCACCCACAGATATCGACGGACTACCTCGCCGTCTGTATGTAGGTTAACAGGCAGTGCAGGTTTTCCCCAAGAGCTGGGAGCTCTTGTCTTCCTTTGCTTAAAATGTCTTGCTCTGCTTTGCTTGAAGTATCTTATTCTATTTTACCTATATGAAATGTCATGTTATGTTTAACCATTGTTCTCTTTACTTTTGCATTTAAAAGATTTTGTATTGTGATTGCAGGAATGCTTGCTCTAAGAGTAAACGTGAGTGTTCCTAGGTAACATTTTCCTTGGTGTAACTTGTTTCTCATGATGCATTTATAGATGTGTTTTCTCTCTCTCTCTGTCAGTACATTAATTGAGATACAGAGAATATCATGACAGCTGTATGATTATCTGGAGTCTGTATTTTGTACTTTATGTCTCTATTCTGCGGTTTCTTTGAAGTTGCATCTTCTCATTAAACTGCCATTGTATTCTGCCTCCAATTCCATGTCTCATATGTCTGTTTTCTTCATTTTTGGAGCAAGCGTTCCTATGCACCCCGGCTCAAATTAAGGTGCCCCTTTTGTCCCTGACTCACTCTCCTGCTCAGTTCTGTGGTGGCTCCCGGGGATCTGGGGACCGCCCCTAGCTTCCTTGACCCGTAATAGATCTTGCCTCCAACAGCCTCTCTTGCAAGTCCTGTATTGTTGGTTTGTTGCCCCTGCCCCCCTTTCCACTGCCCTCCATAGTCTGTTGTGCTTCCTCGGCCCTTCCTGCCTGCTCAGTGTGGTTAAATTGTTGCCTTTGCACCCTCCTACCTGCCTTCAATTTTCAGAGTCCGTGCCCCTGGCCTCTGCCTCTCAACAGTATCCTAATGAACAACTAGATTGCTAACATTCTATATTTATTACAAAAGTGTGGAACGCCTGACATCATCTTGATGTAATCAAAACTGTAATACCTAGAGCATTTCCTTTAGAAATTACATATATGAGAGGGTCTTATTGGCATCAAAATTATGGTTAGTGCTCTAAAAGGCTAAAATAAGGACATATTTTCTGAGTTTTCAAATAGCGACAAAGCAGTTTTAAATTATTTGTTATCTTTATGTTTTTTTATCCAGTTGACCACTTGATTAAATGTTGCACTTAGGGGAGATGATGTGGTGTTACTTCCAGAACTGCAGACTTTGCAACTGGGGAACCAGGTTGAAGTTTCTGCTTCAGCTCGACATTCTGTGATTCTGGTCAAATCACTTAGTCTCCCCATGTCTACAACCAAAATGAATGTGTTCTTGTGTGATGTAACCAATGCTCATGTAAAGCACTCCAATACCTGACAAGTCTGCACTATATAACACTGCAAAAACACAAAATAATAAGTGTTTTGCACACTTCTTTCATTGGGCTATATTTGGGCTACATCTGGGTGATTTTGGGCTACATTTGGGCTCTTTTGTCTCCGGTGGCCATCTTGGGAGATTTATTTGTTATGAAGTTTCCTAATTTCCTCATGTACTGCAGTCTCCTCAGTAGGAAATGCTTTCAGTATTTTACTTTGATTCCATCATGAAGGTATTCAGATATGTCACACATTTGCCATAAATTCTGAATGTTAGCACTCTAGTTGCTCATTAGATCACTGTAGTAAAACTACTGCACCATGGAAGTCTGCTCCTGGTATTAAAAGTGCATGTTTCAGTCTGCATGTCAGAATTTTTTAATGAAATAGAAGAGGATTTGAGAAGTCACTCAAAATGTGCCCTCATTTTCTTTCTTCAGAATTAATCATAACTTCTATGGCAAAATGAACCTCCTCATTGTGTTCCTTTTTAAATTAAATGTTTTAAGTGTTACCAGTTTATTCCAATCAAGATGGCTTCAGGTGTGCCATACTTTTGTCATAATGAAGACAGTAAGCGCTCTAGTTGTTTTTAAGAACATTCTGGGACATTCTGTCATTGGGCTATACTTGGGCTACATCTGGGTGATATTTGGGCTACATTTGGGCTCTTTTGTCTCTGGTGGCCATCTTGGGAGACTTATTTGTTATGAAGTTTCCTAATTTCCTCATTTACTGCAGTCTCCTCAGTAGGAAATACTTTCAGTTTTTTACTTTGATTCCATCAAGAAGGCATTCAGATGTGTCACACATTTGCCATAAATTCAGAATGTTAGCACTCTTTTTGCTCATTAGATCACTGTAGTAAAGCTACTGCTCACCAGGGAAAACTGCTGCTGGTATTGAAAGTGCATGTTTCAGTCTGCATGTCAGAATTTTTTAATGAAATAGAAGAGGATTTGAGAAGTCACTCAAAATGTGCCCTAATTTTTCTTTCTGCAGCACTAATCATACTTTTTATTGAAAAATGAACCCCCTCATTTTGTTCCTTTTTAAATTAAATGTTTTAAGAGTTACCACTTTAATCCAAGCAAGATGGCTTCAGGTGTGCCATACGTTTATCATAAGTAGGACTGTTAGCGCTCTAGTAGTTCTTTGGAACACTCTGGGAAGCTGCAGTAGAACACAAAGGAATCAACTGACAGTCTCTGCCCTTGTTGGATGTACATGTTTTACTGAGAATGTCAGACTTCATTCTCACATGACTGAGAAAGATAATGTGAATTTACAGAAAATAAGCTCTCAGTTTAGCCTATAGATCACCTTCCAAACCTCTGTGGTAAAAGCATGAGAAAATATTTTTCTCTCAATCATGATATCCCAGCAGAAGGCTTTTTCACATGGTGAAATCACCTTAGAACATACCACAATTCCTAAAATGAGTATGGTACCATCAACAAATGATTTATAATGTAATTAAAGTCTTAAAACCTTCTATTAACTGCAATGCTTTTTAATGAGGTGCTATCATGTATATTGGTCCCAAGATGGCTGCCAACACTTCTTGGATGAAGTGCTGACAGCCAATCAGATCTCAGGATGAGATGTGTGGTTAGGCTCCGCCCACATATATATATGCTTTTAAATGCTATTTTCTCAGGATCTACTGAACAGATTTACACCAAACCTACAAAAGGCACTTCCTTGATCTAAGGACTACCTCTCTGCCAAATTTCAAGTAATTCTGTTCAGCCGTTCGGGCTGTAGCTGTGTCTAAAGGTCCTATGGAAAAATGCATGGGAAAAACGCGTTTTGGGACCCCCCTTTTATCTCAGCCCCCGCTTGACGAATCCCCCCGAGACTTTCAGGGTAGGAGCGGAGCGTAGCGCCCCACCTATTTTGAAAAATTCGCGAGGATTCGTCAACCGGCGCCAAAGTTATTCAAAATAGAATGTTGCGGATTTCCTATGGAAACGTGGTCCTAACTATAACTACCTACTGGCAACCGCCAGTAGGTAATATATATATATATATATATAAACACACACACCACACACACATATACATAATGCATATATACATATATACGTATATATTATCTACTGGCAGTCACCAGTAGATAGAGTTAGGACCTAGTTTCCATAGAAAACTCATTTTTTGTTTTCCCAATAACTTTTGCGCCGGTTAACGAATCTTCACGAACTCTTCAAAACTTATGGCCCGTTCCGGTCAGCTCCTATCCTGAAAGTTTCGGGGTGATTTGCCAAGTGGGGGCCGAGAAAAAAGGGAGGTCCCAAACGTGTTTTCTCCATGTTATTTCCCATAGGAAACTTTAGACACGGCTACAGACTGAACTCTGAATGGAATTGCACCAAATGTTGCAAAAAGGTAGCTCTTGGTTCAGAAAGAGACCTTTTTTTTTTTTAAATGGTGTAAATCCGTTCAGTAGTTTCAGAGAGATTCAAAAAATAGTGGTCAAAAAATCAATTTCCCATAGGAAACTTTAGACTTGGTTACAGCCTAAACTGCTGAACGGAATTACACCGAATTTGGCAAAATGGTAGCCCTTGGTTCAGAAGGAGACCTTTTTTTTAAATGATGTACATCCATTCAGTAGTTGCTGAGAAAATCAAAAAATAAAAATTTCAATATATAGAGGCATGGTGGATCCACGCACCCTCCCGACGACGAGCTGCATTCTAATTGGCTGTCAACACTCCAAACCAGGAAGTGTTGGCAGCCATCTTGTGCCTCGGTAGAACCGAGGCACAAGAAAACAGTAAAACTAGCGAAAAAAACCAAGAAAAGGGGGCAGGGTAGAAACACCCTGAACCCCTAGGCCTGCTCAGGGGGTCCCACAAGGACCCCCAGGGCTCAAAAAAGCATTTTTGTAAAAAACAAAATGTAAAAAAATAAAAGCGCGGTCTCCCTGGCTTCGTTTTATTAAGCCCCCAGGTGGGCCAAGTCACGGGGGCATGCAGAAGTAAAATTGCGGGGGTCCCTCAGGGGCTTTGATAAAATATTTGCGGGGGGCACATGGCCCCCCAAGCCCTGGGGACCGCCACCCTCCGGAGCTTTTTTTTTAAATAAATATACCTGTGTGGGGGGGCTCAAGCCCCCCCATCATGCCCCGGGGACCCCCACCTCCCCGGGGCACTAATATTTAAATGCGGGGGTACCTTACGAGGTACCTCCAGTATGCGCCAGGGAGCTGCGTTGTAGAGAGGTGTTCAGAGGCCACGCCCCTTTTTACACCTCTCTGCAACGCAGCTCTGTGGCGCTTACTGGAGGTACCTCGTGGGCTAGTTGGACCTCAGGATTCAAGGGGACTTAATCTCCCAACTGAAAACGCGCCACGGGGTGCGTTTGCACAGTGGTGAAGGGACAGGGCGGGGCCTGAGGTGACATGTGTGCAAACATGCCCTGTGGTGCGTTTTAAGTTGGGGAATTAATTCCTCTTCAATTCTGAGGGTCCCTGGGGGCCAACAACCCCACCAGGTACCTCCAGTAAGTGCCACTGCGCTGTGTTGCAGAGAGGTGGGCCAGGCCACGCCCCTTTTTACACCTCTCTGCAATGCAGCTCTGTGGCGCTTACTGGAGGTAAAAAAACAATAGAAAAAACTGTTGGTCTGAAAAAGATAAAAAAGTAAGTTCAACTCGAACAACAACCAGTCAAACTGAATTCATTAGGAGAATCTTTATTGTAAGGATAGAATCCCATCACCCACTAAAGTGGCATGCCCTAGTGTATCTGTATGCTACAACCTTCTCAATTATCCAAGGGAGCTGGCAGATGTTTCAGGGAATTGTAAAAGATGGAGATTACAATGAGCCCTAGATGAGTTGCCTCAAAGTGCAAATTATTAAAGTGTTTGTGCAAAAGAGTGGTGTTGTTAAAATTGACTCCTAGGATACTGAAAAATTTTAATAGGCGCTATCCTAGTGTCAAACATAAAAACAGTACGTATACAGTTTCCAACAAATAACTGTAAGAAGGCCAAATAGGATGGCAGGTCTACATGTTTCAGCCCGAGGATACTATGTCCCTGGCTTTCATCAGGACCTTAAAAAAGAGAACGCTACTGCAAAACATGTGCTTATAAGCAAAAACAAATAAGGTAGCTAACAGAAAAAACTGGTTGGATAGATACAACCTGTCTTGCTCCTGTGCATATTAAATTGGAATAACTGTAACAGGAGTGTTAGATGCAATCCTGCAAGAAAGACAGAAAAATAAAACCGCCTAAAAAAATGTTCTCAGTACTGTTGTTGTAAGAGAGCAACTTAAGCTCAGCAATGCCTTAGTTATATCTGATACTGCATCCATATATCATTTATCCACTGGTATAAATCATCCAAACATTTTTATAATACAGATTCATGCACTTACCCGGCTTATGCGGGTTTGCTCCTCACCTCACCTGGCATCTGCTTAGGATAGGAGGCACCGCTCTATATGTAAGGTATGAACATAACAACCCAATTAGAGTCTCAACGTACTCTAAAATTATGGTTACCTTAATACAATAAATATCCGCCCTACCGTGTGATTACCAAAGCTGATTCACAAGAAACACCTAGGTACTGTGTTAGATGATTGAAGTCACAATGTTAATCTGCAAGATGCTGACAAAATCACTATTCTGATAAGGCAACTTATGTTTGGGTAGCCTCACAAATCGTAATATTCATCGATAATAAATGGCTCTTGCTTTGAAGACACTTATACATCAGCCTTTTGACCTCACTCCTTTTATCAAGGAAAAAGCCTAAATGTCGCTGTCACAGAAAGATTAAAATTACAATAGTGCCTCTGTTTTTCAAATATCCTTTATGAGAATATATGTAGCAAAATCTCCTTCGCAGGAAGAATGAGTACTTTTTGACAAATAGTACAAACGCCAAATCTTGCAGCAGAAGGATAATATGCACATCGAGTTAGGAAATAAAATAGACTGAGATTGAAAGCCGAACTCACGTTCACCTATGCTTCTAGTGTAGCTGGAGGCGAAATGGAGATTAAAAAATGAAAAAACTACGGACGCAAAGCCGTGTCTTACCTGTCCGTCGGTACCTCTGGCTGGACCCAAGCCGGAAGGGAAGGTAACCGACGGACCGTAGTGATTGTTTAAATAAGATCTGGCCGCTCGCCATCCTGATTGCTGTTCGCTTCATGTTTCCGCCATCAAACCTCATAGGCGCATGCAAATGACGTCAGCGGAGCAAAGAACTACACTGCTTACTGGAGGTACCTGCTTGGCTAGTTGGACCCAAGGGACCGTCAGGATTCAAGGGGACTTAATCTCCCAACTTAAATTGGCCACAGGGCGTGTTGGCACACATGTCACCTCAGGCCCCCACCTCCCTTCACCACTATGCAAACACGCACCGTAGCACGTTTTAAGAGGTAGTTTTAATCCCCCTGCCCTATTATGTTAGGATTTTATAAAGCGTAACAGCTGCCCCAGCTAAGAGGAGTCACGGCGCTGAGCAGCAAGAGAATAGCACGCACAGAAGGCACAGGGGGGCTACAGAGACGGAAAAAGAAATGTTTTTATAGCTTTCCTAGACTGAAGATAGTTAGTGAGCCCTCGAATATGGGCCGGCAAAGAATTCCAGAGAATGGCAGCTCTATTACAGAAAGAGCGGCCACCAGCTCGAACCCTTCTCACGCGGGGGATCACTACCAAGCATTTTCCCATAGATCGAAGCAATCGCGTGGGTGTATAGGGTAAGAGAAGGTCAGTCAGGATTTGCGAAGATGTCAGTTTCAGGATCTTGTAGGCTACACACTGTGCCTTAAACTCAATTCGCCTGGCCACAGGCAACCAGTGGAGGCGATGAATGGCACTAGACACTGAACAGGTTCTGCGCAAGCCCAGGAGGGATCTTGCGGCCGCGTTCTGGACTCTCTGTAACCTCTGTATTTCAGACTTGTTAGCTCCCAGATACAAAGAGCAGGCATAGTAGAGCCTAGACAAGATCAAGGCCTGATTAATGATCTGCCTCGTCGGGGCATCAAAGAAGCCCAGAATGGGTTTAAGTCCACGCAGCAAACCAAAACAGGTTCCCGCCACCTTTTTGGTCTGAGTCTGAAAGTTGAGTGAAGTGTCCATCCAGACCCCCAGGTTCTTCACTACAGGCTTAGGGACAGGGGCCGTGCCTAGACTTTCTGGCCACCATAGCTCGTTCCGGCGGTCATGGTTCCCTCCCACCAACAACACCTCTGACTTGTTGGCATTCAGTTGGAGACAGTTGGCAGTCACTGTACTAGGGCCTTACAGAGGAGGTCATGCTAATCACAGGGGTACCCCAACGCATAGTGTTCCCTAGTGTATGTAGGTGTTTTCACTGTATTCTAAGTGTCTTTTAGCATAGCACTGGCTCTAGGCCTGGTTAGTCAGAGTCAGTTACCACCAGTACACGTCTGAAAAATTTGTGGGCACAGGATGATTTTGCAACAAGGCCTCTTTCTGCTCCTCTGTTGGTTCTTTCTGTACATGTCTTACTTCTTCCTGCACTTTTCTTCGTCTTTGTGGCCTTCTGTTGCTTGTTTCTGCTTTTCTTTTGCTTCTTTCTGTGTGTTTTTTTCTTCTTTCTTCACATGTCCTAGCTCTGTAGACTTAGTTAGAAACTAGCATTTGAAAAACCTTTGAAATTCACTGAATAAACCATAGGTTTCAGGCACGTTATATTTAGAAATTAGCATTTAAAAAAACATTGAAATTCACTGAAAAACTATAGGTTTCAGGCACGTTAAAGTTAGAAATTAGCATTTAAAAAACTTTAGAAATTCACTGAAAAAACCATAGGTTTTAGGGAAAGTTATAGTTAGTTGGACATTTCACTTGTACAAAACCAGAGAAATTCCCCCGTTATAGTTAGTTCCGCTAACTATAACTCGCGCTCCCGCAATGCACTGCTGATGACGTCACATACTACATCACTCATGACATGGTCAGTGACATCAATAGCAATAGCTAAGCCGTTTTAGAGTTGTTACATTGCAAGAATATATGCTTAAACACTTGCGAGTGACTTGTCACTCATCGGGTACTTTGTCTTGCTTACTATACAGGTTTATCATTGTCCTGCTGCATTTGGAATTCACTGGGTCTCTGTAAATACGCGGGAATTATGTTAAAGCTACAGTAAGCTTTTAGATTTCTAAAACTACGTACGGTCCCGCATATTCTATTCTTTTGATGACAATGGTAATAGTATTCAATATCGCCGGCAGAACATAAAACTTGATAAGCAGGCATTAATTTTTGCTGCATCTAGATCACACTTCAGGTAATTGTTCAGGACTTGCAATGAATTTAATATTGGTATTTTGAATTCATATCGCATTGAACAACATCACTAAATAATATTGTGGATCGGTGTTGTAGCAAATATATAGAAATTACATACCAATGTATGGTAGAGTTGTTCACATAATGGAGACTGCAACAGTAACATGGAAATAGGCTATTCTTATGGTCGGTTTGTGAAGTGGATGCCACGCACTACCTCACGTAACTTGCTTGCACTTTTAATTCATAGAATTTTCGGGGCCTACAAACTGGTAACCGCTTTTATCTATTTGGAGGACTCGCAAGAATATACAGTTTTCCCACAGAGGCTGTTACATTATATTGGGACATTGCAAGCAATGGACTGACATTGTGTGGTTCATTCTGGAAATTGACTTTAAGTAGATCTTTTAAACACACAGACACCACACTCTTAAACATGACACCGGATTGGTGATTATTTTTCATTATGCTCACCATGTAACATCATTTTGTGTGCCAACTATAGCACTGCTTTTATGCTTATGCTTTAACAACTTTTGCAAAGGTCATGTCAATATCTCTTTGCTCACCTCTTATGCTGTGGTGCAACATATTTCTTAGTATCACATAAGTTAAAGCACAAGATAACAGTAGCAAGTACATCTCTTAAATCTCCTCCTCACAACATAGCATGCTAGCACAATCCCAGAAATTGTTGCAATACCAAGTTTGGTGAACATGGATAAATGACTATATGATTTTGCAGCCTTGAAGAAGTCCTGTGGATGAAACACGTGTCGGCTGCCTGTAAGATCCAATTGTCTACACCATGATTCATATGGAAAAATAAACTGAGAGACTACATTGAACCATCAAACAACTATTCATCCTTTCTTATCATGGAATATATTGATTCACAAGTGTGTGCTTCGGTGCCATTGCTAAAATTTGTCTCCGACTGTTCCTACAGTAAGGGAAAATGCACCCTAGGTGGCTCAGTGCTGCCTCCATGTTAGCACTACAATTGGAGTATCTATTGTTCTTCCTGATCATTAGATTTCTCGCAGGTCGCATCATAACACTAACTCATGTTTTATGAACTATTGTAAACTATATGATTGATGTGCAAACAATTAGCAGAACCATCACTATTGTTGTATATTCTCCTCATACCATGCCTGATCTTTGCCTACAGGGGACCTCTCTGTCTGGTTAAGAGGGGTGGGAGCAAGCTGCCAAGAAACAGCATAGGGATATGGTTAGCTGCAGGCTGGCCCTTAGGAACCAGTTGGCCAAGTTCGGGGCGAAAGCTTGGAAGAAAGCTTTTGAGAACTTGTAGGCTAGCCAGGAGGTTATGAAGCAGAGTTATGACCAGCCGGCTCCTAATGTGGAATTTCAGCCTAGGGATAACGTGTGAGTAATTGAGTCTGTAGTGCCCAGGGTGCTGCAAGACCATTGTACTGTATCTTATGGGATAGCTGGCAGGAAGGCCATTAACTGGTGGACCTCAAGATCTCCAGACACCCTTAAGGGTCCTCAATATCAACCATCTCAAGCCACACTATGAGAGGTCTGAGGTCACCATGCTGCTGGTGACAGATAATGGGGAGGAAGAGGAGAGTGATCCTCTCCCTGACCTCCTATCAACAAGAAAAAAAAGATTGGTCTGTGGAGGGAGTCAGCCTCTCTCCTAGCCTTACTTCAGAACTACAGAGGGACTGCTGCCAATTATTGGGACAGATTGCGTCTCTGTTTTCCCTCACTCCGGGGCTTACACATTTGTGTACACATGGTATTGACACTGGAGACTGCTCCCTGTCAAAAACAGAATATACAGGCTGACTGATAAAGTGAGGGCCATCATCAAAGAGGAGGTCTCTAACATGTTGGCGTTAGGGGTGATTGAGCCCTCCAGTACCATCTGGTCCAGCCCAGTGGGGCTGATACCAAAAGCTGACCCACTGGGCGCCACCCCAGATCTCCTGTTCTGTGTGAACTATATAAGGATCATCTCTGTCACTAAGACTGATGCTCACCCCATCTCCAGAGCTGATGAGCTCATTGACAGATTAGGGGCTGTCAAGTTCCAGAGTACCTTTCACTTAACTGCAGGGTACTGGCAGATCACCCTAACTGAAGGAGCTTAGGCGAGGTCAGCCTTTTCCACTCATAGGGCCTCTTTCAGTTTAAAGTGATACCCTTTGGGCTAGAAAATGCCCCTGCCATCTACCAGAGGCTGGTGAACCAGGTCTTGGCTCGTAGGGAGGCCTTCAGTGCTGCTTACCTAGATGACATCGCTGTCTTCAATAGAAGCTGAAAGGACCACGTCTTTCACCTGCCGGAAGTGCTTCATTCTCTGCAACACATAGGCCTATAAGGCCAGAAAGTGTCAGATAGGACAGGAGTCTGTGGTGTACTGTGGACACCTTGTGGGTGGGTGTTATACCTGTCAACCTTAGGGGTGGTCTTGCCCAAACCTTCTGCATGTTTCCTCCAATTTTGTTGGTTTTAGGACTTTGGGCACTTTACCACTGCTAATCAGTGCTAAAGTGCATGTGCTCGCTCCCTAAACATGGTTTGATTGACTCATCCAGAATTAGCATAATTTATTTACTTATAAGCCCCTAGTAAATTTCACTATATGTGCCTTGGTCTTGCAAATTAAATTATACTAGTGGGCCTGCAGCACTGATTATGCCACCCACTTAAGTAGCCCTTTATACACATCGTAGGGCTGCCACTGCAGAGTATGTGTTCAGTTTACCCTGCCATGTCGTCTTGGCATTTAAAACCCCTTGCCAAACCATAAACTTCCCCTTTATTACATATAAGTCTCTCCCAAGATAGATTCTAGGTAGCCCATAGGCAGGGTGCTATGAAATTAAAAGTAAGGACATGCACTTTTAAGTTTTACATGTCCAGGTAGTGAAAAACTCTCAAATTTAATTTTCACTAATGGGAGGCCTACACCTCCCATAGGTTAACATTGGGGATTCCTTGTTATATCTAAGTGTGATTCCCAATTTAAATAGTTATCTATGGAATTTAAATGATAAGTCCTCTTTAATGACAAAGTCAAATTCATCATTACAATTTTAAAAATAACACTTTTAGAAAGCTTTCTGTTCCGCTTCGAATTTGAGATTGATTCAGTTGATTCATGGTGATAATGGGTGATTTTAACCACAAATTAAACTTTGGAAAGCTAGATCGTTGGTTTGAAGAAATTTTGAGCTCATATAATATAGGGGCAGCAAAATACCCCTCATGTCTAACCACCAGTCATGACAAAGCTTTAGGGAAGTTTCTGGGCTCTAAGGGTTTAATATGTTTAAATGGTAGGAAAGACCCAGATCGACCGGCTACACAGACTTTTAGCATGGGCAATCAACAGTGTCCTATAGATTATATCTTTGTTCAGGCCTGGAACTACGCAATGGTAAAAAAGTTCCGGGTAATTAAGCGTAGGAACAGTGATCACAATGCTTTGTATTGTGAATATTTAGGGGGGTCAATAAGTATATGTGAAAGGGTGATCCCCCAAAATGTGGAATATCCAAAGCGCCTGACTACAAAATTGACGGAAGAATATTTAGAGAAATTGGTAAGCTTTCAACAAAATTTAACGAAGGACAGTGCCGAAGGTCACCAGGTAGCATGGTATGTGGATAAAATCGCGCAGGCAGTGCAATGTCTTAGAGTATATCTAAAAAAAGAACAAAAAATCGGTTAAAGTAAAAATACAAGATAGTAAAGGAAGGCCAAGGTGGTTTACCCCTGAATGTCTGAATAAAAAAAGGGCTATTCGTAAAATAGAGCGAGGTCAGAGGAAACGTTATGATCATGGGAACTTAGAGACCCTGCTCAACCTGAAGAAAGAATATAAATACCTAGTAAGGAAGCAGAAAAGGATTTTTTAAAGAAAAATGTTGGGCAAATCTACTTGAGACAATAGCAAATAGAAATATAAAAGGATTCTGGAGATTGATACAGGTTGCTGCAGGAAGGTCCCCGGGTAATGTGAGCTGTGTTGTGGAAGAGGTGGCCTGGGTAAATTACTTAGGGAATCTATATAAAGCCAGTAGGATTTTGGGAAAAGATAAGGAAAAACCAAGTTGGACCGTGTGTGTAGAAGGTTTAAAACCAGCATTTAATGAAGAGAAAGTAAAAGAAACAATAAAGAAGTTGAATTTATCTCGCGCAGCAGGCCCCGATAATTTTCCTGCCATCTTAATTAAAAACTCATTTAGATTGGTGGGCAGGCTTTCTATCCCATATGTTCATTGCCATTCTGGACTCAGGCTGTATCCCGAAATCCTGGAGAGGGGCCATCATTAGACCCCTACATAAAAAGCGGGAAAGGAAGGACCCAAGGAACTATAGACTAATTAATTTATTGGATATTGGAGAAAAGGTTTTTTCAAAAATAATCCTTGGTAGATTGAAGGAGTGGGTGGAGCAGCGATCGATAGTTCCAATAGAGCAGGGAGGCTTTAAGGAAGGACATTCCACTACCGATCACTGCTTTGCCCTGTGGGCTGTAGCGCGGAAGTCCATGGAGCTGCAGGGCAAGTTGTATTGTTGCTTCGTGGACTTTCGCGCAGCTTTTGATCTGGTGGATAGGGAGTGTTTGTGGCAAACCATGAGAAATTATGAGGTCCCTGCAGATCTATTGTTGGTAATCCAGGAGCTACACAGCCAAAACTGGGCGCAGGTAATTAAAGACACTTCTGGCGGCCTGACTCCTGAGATAGCAATAAACAATGGATTAAGGCAATGTTGTGTTTTGGCGCCGCTCCTTTTTGCAATATTCTTAGCAGATTTGCCTCTTACCTTGGGCTCTGCCAGAGGTGCAAGCCCAAAAGTAAATGGAAAGCATTTGTCCTGTTTGTTGTATGCCGACGATCTAGTAATACTGGATCAAACTGAGATGGGGCTTCAAAGAAAGCTGAATATATTCAGCGAATACTGTAACGCAAAACGACTTACTGTAAACATTGACAAAACAAAAATCTTGTGCTTTGGGAAGAGGAATATGAAGTTTAATTGGTACTTGGGCCAAACTAAACTGGATATTGTAAATGAATACAAATACCTTGGAATATGGTTTACCAATTCCCTGAAGTGGGGCATACATCTGGAGGCACAGAAAATAAAAGCACATCTAGCGGTATGTGGGCTGAAAAGATTCAATCACAGTTATGGTGATATGTCCCATAAGCCTCTTTTGACGGCTTATAAAGCCATGATCCCTCCGCAATTCCAATATGGTTCAGAAGTAATTTGTATTGATGGTAAAAGCTCCTAGGATAAAGAAGAAGGGAAATGTCTGAAATCATTATTGTCGCTTCCCAGCTCGGCAATGATTCAGGCAATCAGAATGGACTTAGGCCTAACTGCATGGAACATTCAGGTGCAATTAAGCTTTCTTAGATTTTGGAATCGTTTGAGTCTTGGGGAGGTCACAAAGGTGTCCCAATGGTGTATGAAAGAAATTCAGTCCAGTGAGTTAAAGTGGGCTAAGGCCACAAGAAGGAAACTCCTGACCATGTGCGATCTCTTGAATGTGAAAATTGACCCCCTGACTCTACAAATAAATGTAATAAAGAGTGTACTTAAAATGCAGGGTAAAGAATTTTCTAGAGCAACAGATCGCGAGTATTTGAGCAAGAAAGATTCTGTAAAATTCATGCGTTCTAGCTGGGAGAAAGATATCAGCTTTCCCTATCTCGATTTACTACCGAACCTTTGGTTAAGAATGGAAGTACTTAGGATAAGAATTGGCATTAACCCAGCCATAATAAATTGCGCAATAAAATCTGTTTTAATGCAACCTGATGGCAAGTGTATGTGCAAGATAGGATTGAAATGCAACATTTTACACATTTTATTGGATTGTCGAAGATTTTTAAATTTACGTAAATTATTCCTCCGTCCGATATTGTTAAAATATGGTGTAAGGGCGCGCTTACAAGCATGGGAGCTTCTTGCTGATATGGAAAATGTAGATATTGCAATAGCCATTGGGAAATATATGCAGGGTATATATAAGTTCCCTGCCTCATTAGAGGCGTAAGAGTACCTAGTGCCTTACAATTGTAAATGAAATTATCTGTTGTAAAACTGTTTTAAAATTGTCAAGAATGATCTCTTAAGGGTTTTATGATTCTTAATGTCTAAGAACGTAATTTAGCAATGTGGAAATGTTTTAAATGTTATTGTAAAAGCTGTGGTTTAAAGACCAAATGGTCTAAATAAACATTATTTTTTAACTTAACAGTTGTGAGTCCTGGTAGGTGTGACTCACAGAGAAAGGGAGATTTGTAATATGTCAAAACAAGATACATTGTCGTACATGGAAGAGCAAATTCAGAATTTAATTATAGCTCCATCAATAGTTACCTCAGTCACTCTCAGTTCTTCGGCAAAACAACAAAATGAGAGTGACAAATTAACAAGACTGAAAAAGAAACAAATCTGGACTGATTTACACAGGCACTTTCTGTTGGCTCATCTCAAAGCAGGGACAATCCCTTGGGGACTGCAGACATGCAATGTCCCTGTAATCTGCACAGAGGATCAAGACTATAAGAAAACAATTTGAGGAGATCCACGAATTGGAGCAACAAATCAACGACAATAAGTCTATTCCAGATGCTAAAACTTTTTTGGCAAACCTTGACAAAGAATTCATAGAATTCAAAGATTTCACTATCAACACAAAAATTATTTAATTTGAAAAAGACAACAAATCTTTAACTTGGAAATGTATCTATCCATTTTGCAAATTGATTTTTACACACGTCCAGATTCCTGAAGGTGTTTACCTGAATACCAAGATATATCTACGAGACAATAAATTTCCTTTTCTGGCACTTTGCCATCCTCCACAGGTGATTCCGAACCTGGAGAGGGGATCTTTCAATCAAGTTGCACAAACCAGAAGTCAACAAAATATTTTAGAAAAAGGCTAACAAAGAGGAAGGGGCACACACAGATATATTTAAATCAGCTATTGGAAATGCCAACCCAGCGCCAATACAACAAAAACCAATGAGATCTCCCATTTTTAACCTGTTTAACAGACCTCTACTAGAGGCAGAAGAGAGTGTTCTGGAGAAAGGACTATCGTTTGTCCCAGCATGACACACTCATTTTGTCAGGTTGAAAACAGAAAATTTAGAATTCTGCAGAAAGATACGACTGAAAGCATTCTTTTTAAGTCATGAACCCCCTGGGAGCAAAGCGGCTTCTGGGTTAAGTCCACCACCAAATGGGATCCCAAAAGCTGTTCTTATTTTTGAACAAACAGTTTATCTTCTATCGAGAGTCTTGCAAGGAAAGCAAAATACAAGTACTCAATAAAGAGTACTATTGAAAAATCCAGAGACCCTATTAAAGAAAGGGGTGTAGTGGACCATGTGAATATGAGCTTTTTGGAAAAAATCAATACAAGAACACCAGTCTTGTACTTGCTTTCCAAGCTGCATAAGGACACAGTATTGCCTCCTGGACGCCCAATCGTTTTGGGTTGTAATTTTGTATTAACCAATTGCCCAGCGAAGACAGAAAAGATCAGACTGCACACATCATTGCCCCACTTTAAAAACTGCTCCACCTTAGGAATAGCTTATGCTACTTTAATTATTTTAAAAACAATTATTTTAATTGAATGAGCTTGTGCTTTATTAACATTGTTTATTCTTAACAAATATGGGGGGAATCTAATTGTACCAATTGTTACTGAAGCAAGTACTGCTTACCTTGAATTTGAAATGATTTAATCGAATTTGATATCACATGGAGTCCTCGCATTCTGGATGTTCCGTTTGCGCATTTCCTTCTTTCCCAATAAGTTGCGTGCACCTCCAGTTTACTCCTCCTCCCATCTGGAGCCACCATTTTGGGATTGCAACATTCTAGTGGTTGGCAGGCTCCAGTACTTAATGGGCCTGAAAACGCGCAGCGGGTGCACTAAAGGCAAGCCCGTCTGCACCTGGAACGCGACCAGCAACAGCCACGCTGCTCAACTGCCCCCAGGTATTTCAATGTCATCAGACCATTTAAAAACATTTAACCCGGTGCAAAATGTGAATGTAGCTTAGCTCCTTGTAAAGTCAAAGGCCCCCTACATGCCTCAAATGCAGAACGGTATTTAAGTTCATAGACTTCAGACCCAAGGCCACAGATACTACACCCAAAGCACTTAGTTACTCACTACTAAAGGGGGGACTCATTAATACACGCTCACTCTGTAACCATGCCAAAGACTTTAAAGAGTTGATTGTTGACCTACAACTCTATTTCCTTTTTACCACCGAAACATGGCTTAAGGAATGGTGCAACCCTGCTATCGCTCTAACACTCACCCCCCCCCCCAACTATACCAGCTGTAGACGAGACAGAGAAGAAACTAGAGGAGGGGGATTGGCCATTATTTTTTGCGACTCCTTGCAATGCACAAACTTTTACCTCTTCTTCCTGAAAGGGCCAGAAAGAATAGGTTTCAACTCAATGCCTTGTCCTCCTTCACAGGAGGTCTGAGTTACAGCCCGCCTGGCCATAGCCTTGAATATTTGGAATCACTAGGAGATACACTAGGTCACCTTAAGCTCTGGTATGCTAATTTTACCCTCTTAGGAGACTTTAATCTCCATCTAGATAGCCGGAAAGAACCAGGAGTAGACAACTTTTCTTAGACACTCTTGGAATCCACAACTGGTCTCAGCACCTACTCACCAGGCTGGTCACACGTTAGATAGAGTTTGTTCCAACTCCACTTCATTAACAGTCAGCACCCCAATCATTCAAGTCTGGTCAGATCATAAGTTAATTCCCTTCAACATTATTATTTCAGTTGCCAAACATCTTCTTAAGCAAATACTCCCCCACTGCCAAATCGCAAATGGACCAAACTGGTATCAAAACAGACCCGCAGATCATCTCATCAGCAGCCCTCAAAACCCTCCATTGGTTGCCTATGCATAAGAGAATCATATTCAAGGTTCTGCTAAACACTTTCAGAGCCTTGAGAAACCTAGCACCCAAATACCTATTGGCCAGGTTTCCCCCCTACACCACTGCTAGGATACTCAGATCCTCATCAGCAAATTTTCTTGAACCCCCTGCCTTTAGGTGCAAAACCAAAGGAGCTAAATCTTTAGCAGCTCTAGGAAACAGAGCCTGGAACCCTCAAGCCAACACACTTAAGGCTAATGGAAACAGAAACCCAGTTCAGAAAGGCCTTTAAGACTTGGATCTTTGGATCCTCAGATGCACTCTGCTCATCACTCATAATTGAGGTACCTGTCCTCCTCCTCTCTCTCCTGCGTAGTGCCAGGATGCTCCTTTCAGAGTGATAGTCGAGCTCTATAAATAGCCAAATCAATCAATCAATACGTTGATATGTTCTTAAAATCATTCTTACATCAAGTTCCACCGTATCTTCAAGATACTATGGATTTCCTAAATAAAACTGAAACTTTGGCATTCAATCCTTCCACTCAGAAATTAGTGACTTTGGATGTTGTATCTCTTTATACACCAATACCTCAAGAAGACTGACTCAAAGCAATCAAAATATATTTCGAAGAGTGACCAAGACCACATCAAGTTCCAACGAGGTTTAGCATCAAACAAGCCTGATTTGCATTGAAAAAAAAAAACTATTTCAAATTCGGAGAGGAATGTTTTGTGCAATTAAAAGGGACTGCAATGGCTTGTCCCTTTGCTCCGGAGCTGGCCGTTTTGTATAAGGCCAAATTTGAGGAACTTTTTATCTATCAAAATAACTCATTCTTCCAGCATATTTCTAAATGGGTTAGATTTATTGATAATATCTTGTGTGTGTGGATTGGTCAGGAAGGTTCCCTAAACCAAGTTCTTCAGTTGGTTAAATCAAAGATCTGCTGATATAAATTTCTGTTTGAATAGCAACAGTTCCACCATTATTTTTTTGGGATGTTGAAGTTGTAGAAAAGAATAGACACCTATTAATTACACTATATACAAATCCAATGAATCATAAGAAAGCACTCCACTATGCATGTCATCACCCCCGAAGCCTCAGGAAGAACTTGGCGTATGGCCAATTTTTGAAAATCAGGAGAAATTGCTCAGTAAAAGAGTACTTTTATCACTCTAAACTGTTGGTTGCGACCAAGAGAAAGAGGATATCCAATGAAATTTCTGGTGAACTCCATGAAAAGGGCATGGTGGACTCCATAAGAATGACTCTTGGAGAAGAATGAGAAAAAACCTATGAACCGCATGGTATGTGTGTCTACATTTTGTCCCAAAACCACTGATTTCAGGAGAATCATCCAACAGAATTGGCACCTTATTGAGAAAATGTAAAATCTTTTCAAAACCATTGTTTGCACTGAAGATGGAACGCACTATAGCAAGTTAAGTGATTCGGCATATACACTACCACCAACCGCTGCGTCAGCTATGGAATATAGCATCCCTAGAGGGTCAACAAAAATGTGGAATATGTCTCAACTGGAATCAAACAATAGAGGGATCACTTTTCACACATAAAAATTTGAAATCGAGACATTAAATCTTACGCTTTTTATGCAATAAAATGTCCAAACAATATATTGGAAAAACAAAACAAGAGGTCCGACAAATAATTATCCAGCACAAATGAAATGTAAAGTAATGGCAGCCCCATTGGTTTGCCATTGGATTGAAGAACACCCTACTGAACTGGACCTGAATTGGACAGTTATGGCTGTCATACAACCTAACCCCCAAGGAGGAGACCTAGACAGGAAACTCACTAAAAAAGAGGCATATCTCATGCTGTATTTCACTACTGCTGTTGAAGAACTTAATGAAATGAATCAACTGCACGATTTGACTCCAGCAAATAAAAACACAGGGTCATAGGAATATACATCTGGTTCAATGAATCATTAATGAAGCATTGATGATGATTTGGTCCCTTTAATACGGTAGGGAATTATGCGACTTTGCTGAAGAAAAAATACATTATGCGGTTGGAACTACCAGTCCCAGAAGGCGAAGCAAGAGTGACTCCAGTGGCTCAAACACGTGATGAGATTGCGGATCAAACCACTTTTACAATCTTCAATAGTCATACACTACTAGTTCCAGAGCAGATCGGCCTGTCTAAAACATCTGGCAGCAAGGCAGGTGTACTGCCGTGCCCGTGAGATTGCTAGTGAGGAAGATGAATGAAGAAAGAAAAAAAATTGTATCCTGTGACTGTCTTGCACATTTTAATGCCTCAGCAGCCCCTTTGGATGTGTTTTTTTCATATGGAGGAAAGTGAATATGTGTGGGTTCCCCATTACCAGTCGTAATAATGTGGCCCTGGGCACATGAGACATTCTGTAGATTGAGTCCTTCACATGGTAGTTCTTTAGATACAAATGCGAGCAGAATTTCACATGCATGCAGTGAAATATAGAGACTCTTATTTAACCACTTCTCTAATAATAGATAATAGAGTTACATGTGTATTGCAGATAATGCTGAGTTTCATTAGTGCTTTCCGTGAATGGTTTTTCAGATTTGGACAGAGGAATTAAGATTTTATCACTAGAGACACGAGATTCAGTGTGATTATGGATGTTAAAGGTGGATGACAGTGAGTATAATTTTGGAATGATTTAGGGTTGCTGAAGTCTGCCAAAGTTTCATTGCCCATTTTGGTTATCAGGTGAAAGTGTTTTTGAAACGACCTGGAAGGCTATCGAATTGTGATGGTTTTCTCCAAAGAAATGGATGAGAGGTAACTAGATAATGGCTGTAATATAAGTACAACTTTATTACCCATCGTAGCAATTTTTAAAGAGAGGTACACAGGATTTTATGTTGCTCCTTTATAGTGGTCTATAGTTCAGAGTCCTACTTAGAACCTCAAAATAATAAGGGTTATAAACACGTTGACAAACCTCCAACCAATGAGCGCATTACATTTTTAAGTACTGGGACCTTTGGTAGATGGAATTAAATGATAACACAGTCACTCCATTGGTCCCAATCAGCTTGGCATTATATGGGGTAGGTGGCAAACTCTGCCACGCCAGCAGAGTTCACAGAGTGTTTGCCACTAAGCGCTACACTTGGCGCACGGAGTTCGGCGCAAATTTCTGCCTACCTCCGCCAGTGTAGCAGAGTTTACAGGCACGCTCACCACTCACCCTAAAACAACAACGAAGTAGCTCTACAAAACACTAACACTTACTTGGTCTAACTTGGGCCCCCAGCATCTCTGCCAAAATCATCCTTAGTCCTCACCCATTCTGGATGATGGACATACTACAAAAGATCATGGTGATTTATCAAAATAATTGAATTGATTGCTGGTGTGTGCTGGAGCATTTTAGAATAGCAAGACTTACCTGTAGAAAATAGCCTAAATGTTCCTCCTCTTTGAAATAATGACATGGATGGTTAAACGTATCACCACGAATGTAACTACATAAAAGTAATGATTCAACCATTCATCTAGGTTACCTTAATTTGTTTTATCATAACATGTTGCGCAGAGGTATAATTAGTAGTACCGAATTAGCTAAATTTGTTTTATCGGTGCGCACTGAATCATTTTGAATAGCGCAAGTTAATTTTGAAAAGAGACTTAATGATCCCTCTCTTTTGAACACAACAATGTGGAAAATTCTCATGTTCAACTTCATGACAGCCAGGCTACAGCAGAGCCCCATCCAGGTCGATGCTCCCGCGTCTTGTAACTAACTGCCTGCATCCCACCATTTGGGACAGTTGAGTTTCCCCCTTTGCAGATCACCCCAGTACTACCACAGCACTGAGACCTGGTTGCCAGCCTCCTACCTGTGCCTGCCCTGCCATGTCATGCACAGAACCATTGCCAGCTTTGGGGCCTGTGACCCCCCCGGGGAGTAACAGACCAAACCAGTACTGATGCAGAGCCAAGGGCCTGGATGTAGGGTGCGAGCACTGGCAGCACGGAGCCTTGGCTCAGTATATGCATCCCTCGGTGGAGCAACAAGCGCTTTCTGACACCAGAGGAATGCAGATAAAGGTCAGCAATGGTGGAGAAGCGGAGGGCCCTGGGGCAAAGAAACCTGCCAAGAAAAACAAGTGAACATTACTTTTTGTATTTGAATAGGAACGTTAATTTTATCTGAAACAATGAAAAACTTTATTTGTATTTATACTGTATATTTAGGTGTGCAGTGCCCTCTAGTGGCACATTTTATTAACCCAAGGTTCTTCACTGTACATTCAACAATCTTTTTATTTTATAGCACATCTACTTCATCCACTCACGGAACTCTGCAGAGTTTATCAGATTTTTTTAATAACTCCGCAGAGTGAAACTCCACGAACTCTGCCAGGCCTAGAAGATACATGCAATGTGATAGATGGTGACAAATAGCATTTCCGCTTGGGCAGTCAAATTCAGAACTGTTCCATTTGTTTGTCATAATGTATGTGATGTTTTGTAATGTTTGTGATTGTAAGTAGATTACTTCTTTGTGGGGTCGGAGATATGTTTTGTAATTCATATTTGTAATATGTTCATATTTTGTTTTCTATGTACTGCAATGATAAATATTGAAATCATTTTGCTATGACTTATGTATTAAAAAAGTAAATGGTGATCACTGCTATTAAGTAGTGGGCACAAATGAAAACAAAGGCGTATAGTAGCAGAGTCAGTATTGGCAATTTGTGCGGTGTTTGCATTTCTAGTGGCCTAGCGTTACTGACTTATAAGGTCCCACCCCCTATTGTAAGTGATTGACTTTTAGAAAGATGCCATTTTGTCTGCTCTTAGTCCTGTGTGCCTAATGCCTGTCTTTAATACATGGCTGGGGTGGATGGCAGCTGGGTCTTGTGTGTTCCCTCTAGATTGTCACACACATAAGAAGTTTATGTGTGACTGATTGGCCATCCACATCTGATGGGCCATCCTGGGCAGGGTGGGAGGGGGAGCTGGGTACAGCCTCACACTTACTCCTGAATAGGCTGTGTCCTTTCCCCATACAAAGGACTGCTTAACCCCTTGTAGTAAATCCAGAACCAGGGCAGGAACAGAGGATTTCTACAATTCAAAGCCCTTGTTTGAAGTCTCCCCTACTTCAAAGACACCACTGGGTATGAAATCTGAACTTCTGACCCTACCACTACACTACACTATACTCCTCGACCTGTGAAGTACTCTGCCAGAAGGAAGGACTGCTGTGCTGCTAAAAGGACTGCCACTCTGATGGGTTAAATAGGTCAGAGGACTGAAAAAAAATCATCCTATTCCTCTTCTGAATAATTTGACTTTGCATTGGAATTTGATGTTTCCCTTTTTACTTTTCCTGCTGTTCTGACACTTAGACTTTCAATTTTATGTCTCCATTTTTTAATATATGATGTTGCAACGCAAACAATTACAACGCATGCCTTTACAACATGGTTTTTACATCGCGCCATCCATTACAACGCATGATTTACAAGGCATGCCATCGCAACGCATTTTTAGAAACTACATTCACAATGCATTCTATTACAACGCATACCATTACAACGCATAATACTTTTAGGGCAAGAGTAGGGTAAGTGTTGGATAGTGTAGGGGTAAAAATTACCATTCCCACTCCAGTGAGTGCAACAGTGGGGTAAGTGTCGGATAGTGTAGGGGTAAAAATTACTATTCCCACTCCAGTGAGTGCAACAGTAGGGTAAGTGTTGGGGTAAAAATACTATCCCCATGTAGCCCAAAACCCATACCCACCCTAAAACTAAAAAATCCCCATTACTTACCTTATAATGCGCGTTGTAATGGCATGGGTTGTAATGGTATTCATTGTAATGGCATGCGTTGTAGTGACATGCGTTGTAATGGCATCTATTGTAATGGCAACTGCTTTGTAAAGGTAGCTGCGTTGTAAAGGCAGCTGCGTTGTAAAGGCAGCTGCGTTGTAATGACTGCATTGTAAAGGTAGTGCATTGTAATGGTTGTTTCCCCCATTTTTAGATGCTTTAGACTTGTCAAACTGATTTTATGAAACATGAATATACATGACAAGTAACAAAGTGTTGTATTTACATGCTGTGTTTATATTGTCCCTAGATATATGATACCCCGTGTCTTGCCAAACGTAATATATCTTTTGGATCTATCCCATCCTTTTTCCCCCCTCCTTTTCTATTCCCATCTTTGTTCTCGTCCATCCTCTTTCCCCTCTTTTCTAATATCTTTTTCCTTTCCAAGATGGCCGCCAACTTTTCCATCCGGGACCACTCCTATTCACATTATACCCACTTCCTGTCATATATTTGTCGGCTTTCACTCGCATGTGACTTCCTCCTACTGAGAGCCGCACACCGCTGCTGCTCCGTAACCACGAGTTCTTGCTTCGCTGCCAAGAGCAGCATATCGTTGCTGGTCCAGACCCACGGTTTCACAACCTTGAGTCCCTCATGGAATTGATCCGTGCTACAGGCTCCGGCTGCTGGATTGTTACAGCACAAGCATTGGTTGATTTCTTGTCTACTAGGTGAAGCCGCATTGCCGGAATCATTTAGTTTTTTTGCATTATTTTATTCGGCAGCAATCTTCATTTCACATTTTACTTTTTTTTGTCCCATCCCTTTTTCCCAGTAGCCTAACTATACCTGCACAACCTTGTTGTTGCACAATAGCTCATGACGTGAATCTGCATTACTGAGCTGGTAAGGAGTTCTGTTATGTCCGATAGGTTGTATTATTAGAGCCCTCACATGGTTCTCTCCCTAATTTTCTTCCACCTCCCAGGCTGCGTTCATTTGACCACTGACGGACTCGTGGTAGTAGTCTGCAAGCAATTGCTTTTTCGTTCCACCCTGAACAGGTCAGCGCATCATTACTGCATAACTGCATCATCTTGTTTCGGCTATTAATAATTAGTAAATTGGACAGATTACACACAGAGTTGTTTATTCACTTTTGAGCATGCCTCACAGTGACAATGACAGCAATTACACTTTCACAGTAACTGGTTGCACGTCTGTTTTTCGCGGACGTGCATGATATGATAGACCGATAAATTAAATTACATTCTAGAATGTTATTACCTCTCATTTTGGTTTTTCTCCTTTTTTCTTTCTCTCTCCCTCTAATTCTTTTATTTTGTTTCTTTTCTTTTTCTTCTCCTTTTTTTGTATGTATTATTTATTTTCCCTTCTTATCTTCTCGCTTCCTTATATTGTGTCTTTGTGAAAGGCATTTCTTCCCTCCGACATATATTATTAGTCCTGAGGACGATCCCCATATTCCAATGAGGGATTGCAACGTCGTCGACCAAAAAGCACCATGGCTTTTTCAAGTGTGTTTTATTGAGATATGAATATCATGGTTACTATATGAAATTGTGTGGTGCTAATTCAATATTTGTGGCACCTTGTTGTAAATGTCAGAGTTTTTGTTATATAATTTGTTCAGTTTTCCTGTTTTCCTCTCAAGCCGTTTTTTGCTTTGTGCTTTTTCCTGAATATTCATTAAAACTACTGAGTATGTGATCCTATTTTAGGCTGCTATAGTAATTAATTGTTTTCTATATGTATTGTTATAAATAATTCTCTGGCAGGGACCTTTTGTTCCTTTATAAATAACTTTACTTGTGGTCCCTGTCACATCCTTGGGTGCCCTTGTTTATGATAACATGTTTGTGCGCAATGGCTGGATTGCAAGGGTTGAAACAATTTAATATGTTCTTTTGATTCTACCTGCTATATAACTAGTGGTTTCTTCCCCCTTTCTTGTTCTTCCCTTCCCCCTTTTTCTCCCTTTTTTTGTTTCTCCATTTTTCTATTCTCCTTTTTCTTTCCTTTTCCCTTTTCTTCTGCCTGAGCTTGATTACGACAGGCCACACACCTCCATATTCAGAGGACTATATCAAAAAAATACTAGAAGGCCCTTCACTTTTCACAGATAATTCAGACCCAGCTGAAACAGCTAATTCTAGCCTTCCTGACCAACTGAAAAAGTGTAAAAAGAAATTGGTTAGACTACAGCTGATGATTCATATGCTAACAGAATACCTAAAAGCAGATACTATCACATTAGGCCTACAAGTTAGGAATATCCCAGGTGTTTTCACTGAGGATAAAATACATCTGAATGGGTTCAGTTATATAGGTACCACTTGCTCTCGACATTGGATGGTACTGGGGATTGACACCCTGATTAAACATAACAAGAAACTCTGTGAAGAGATTGAGGATCTTGAGAAACAGATAAGGAAGTCCAGCTCAATCTCAAATACCAAAAGCTTATTTGAAAAAATTGAGAAAGCTTCAAAAGAGTTCTACCGAATAGAACAAGACCAAAATACAACTGTAGTGAGGAGGGACATTAAGAATTACAAGACAGAGAGAACCTATTCATATGTTTCTGAGAACAACCGGACATACACACCACCAAATTACTGCCATCCTTGGCGTAGACATAATAAACCAAGTACCCTGGTCACTCTTTCAGACACCTCTTGCGAATCATCAGATAACTGCGATATAGCAGAAGGCACTAACTTAAATGCCGATCGACATTTTTAGGGCAAGGCCAAGACCGTCCACCAGCCCAGGTACGGGGCAGAACACATGTTGATACAGTGCCACAGGGGAACGCCAAACACAACAGAAATATTACAGAGAGGGACACGCACTACCTTGACAACACATTGACTGATACTATGACTGTCAATATACTACCTTACATTGCCAAAATGGTACCTATTTTCAACTTATCGAGCCACCTACTCTCTAGAGCAGAGACTACCTTACTCAGCAGAGGACTATCCTTTGTCCCCACTACAAGAACCAACTTTATCTAACTCTAAACAGAAATACTTACGGTTTTTCGGAAGATTTGCCTACATGCATACCGTATGGATAACCCATATCTCCCCAGTTCATCTAACACTCAATTCCAACCACCATCCACTTTAAATCCACCATACAGTTGTGTAGAGCCAGAGATACATACATTGGAGAGACTGATGTTGAAAACAAATTACAGTTTTGGAACACAAACACAACTTTGTCCACACAATCTTTCCATTAAAGAAAAACAAGCACTGACCAGTCTAAAACTAAAAAAGTCATGATTATCAAACCAGGAGATAAAGGTGGGGGTGTGGTTATACAGGACATTGGTATCTACAAAAGCAGAGATCTCTAGGCAACTATCTAATGATGACCACTACCTTAGGCTGACCACAGACCCCACAAAAGATATACAAAGGAGTATCTTTAGTCTCACGGAAACAGGTAAAGCACAAGGCTTCCTGTCAGCAAACAAATGTACATTTTTGAACCAGAGATCCCCTTGGAGACCTGTCATATATACGCTCCATAAGATACATAAAGATATGAGCACCCTACAAGGTCACCCAATTGTCTCTGGCTGTGGCTCCATATTGAAACTTCTTGGAAAATATGTTGATCACTTTATTAAAGATTTTGTGCTCACTACACCCTATTACATAAAGGACACTATGGACATGATTAACAAAATTGAACATGTACCTTTTGAGACTGAATCCAGCATCTTGTGTACACTGGATGTTAAGTCTTTGTACACTAATATTCCCCAAAATAAAGGGAAGCAGACAATAGCCACAATCCTTGACTCTAGTACACAACCACATGCAGTTCCAACAGACCTTACTATGGCATTATTAGAACTCTGCTTAACTAAGAACAGTTTCCAATTTGATGGTGAATTGTTTCAACAAACGAAAGGTACTTCGAAGGGAGAAGTTTTTGCAAGAAACTTTGCGATACTCTTTATTAACTGTTTAGAAACCGAAGTCATCCTATCCCACACCAACCCATTTTTTCACCACATTAGTCACTGGGGATGCTATATTGACAATATTTCCATGATCTGGCATAGTTGCGAGGCTACCCTCTCTAACTTTGTGGATTGGCCAAATACCCAATGTAGTTGACTATGATGCTCGTCATCACACAGTAGGACGGAAATCCCTTTCCTTGACTTAATGATCCGATCTTTCCCTGACGGTCTCTTTACATCATTATTCTGTAAAGGAGAAGCTGGGACCATATTGGAAGCTGCGATCCAGTCCAGCTCTTGCGATCAGCCGTCTGTGTGCGAGGAGTGAGGAGCTGCGAAATGCCGCTTAGAACTCTGCCGCTCCCGCCGCCGCTGCCACGGCCGAGTTGAGGACTGGTTTGGCTCCACTTATGTCTCTTGCTCCCCCCGCAAGTTTGCCATTCAAAAGTGGCCACGGGGGTTGAGTGAGGCAGAGAGTGGCAAAGAGAGGTGGTGAATAGGCAGTGAAGAGCGGCGCCGAGTCGTGCCGCGCCAGCCGCGTTTGGAGGGAGCTCGCGGTTAGCAGCTGGCTAGTCTTTGCGGCTTGGGTCTGGTGGCCAAAGGTGAGTGGCATTAGAAGTAACCCCCCCATACTCTGTTTTTTTGAAGTAAGGAAAGGGTATGGTGGTTGTGAAGGGGGGACCAAGATCTGGAACTGGAAGAAAGAAGAAAGAGGAAGGAAGCAAGGAAGCGGGCTTGCAGGTTCAGCGGCATAGAATTTGATTCAGTTGATCCGAGTACTGGCCTCCGGTGTCGCGGAGATGGCCCGGCTTTACCGAGTGCTCTTTGCAGCATCCCCGCTCTTGAAGCTGGAACCAGTGCTGTCCTTGCTCCCCAGTGGCTCATTTTCAAAAACAACAGCTACTGAAAACTATTGAGTCTCCTTGTCCCAGTGGATTGAGTAGTTTTAATATACGGGCCCTAACTAATTACTTTCTTTTTTCGGCCCGTTACCTGCTGCCAGGTGCAGGATTACTGCTGCTGTGGTCCTATATCCTGGCCGAGGTCTGGGACTCAAGTGGACGACTACCTTGCATGTAGGGTGTAAAGTGAGATAGAGTCAAGCCCTTACACCCTACACATCACAATCTGGCCTGGATACTCACTGAGTAAACTTGAAAGTCGGAAGGATCAAAATGACTTAACTAGTACGTTATAATAATAGTATAATACTGTAATAGTTGAGAAACAGTGGAGCCCAGTAGAGGCAAAAGTGGCTGTAGTGGCAATATGCACACAGGAAAGAAAGAGCCTATGGTCCTCCCACAAGAAGAACAAGGAAAGTGAAGGCGTCAAAAAGACTGAAAAAAATAAAAGCAAATGCTGCGGGAGGGAATTAATCTTTAATTTCACCTATTACATGATTGTTTGAAAAGTTGATGAAAATTCCACACAAATTTGATTTTATGAAGGATCCACTTGAGGCTATCATGACAATGCAAACAGTAACAGAAGCAGCCAACCATTAAATGCCTATCATCCAAATAACAATACACAAGTTGCCGGTCAAGTTCTAGATGCACAAAGGCTGAACAAGTGTAGGCATCCTTTAGAAACAGAAAATTCAAAGATAACAGAGGGACATGTCACAGATCTTGAAATGCTTAGCATAGTACATGAAATGCAAAGGGAACAGAGCAATACTGATGCACTGGAAAAATGTCAGGAAATGTTGACTGCCAAAGTCCTGCCACCCTTGGAGGTAAAAGTAGTAATTAATACGATCAGCAGTGAAATTGGGACTGAGTCTAACTCACTACTTTGGCTATACAGGTGACCCAAGAATCAATAATAGCTGTAACACTACCCAGCGCAACTAGTCGTAATGCCATTGGGGGTATAGTTGGGGGTATTGTTCCAGAAAAAAGACCAGATATGGAAAATAGTATACTCTATTATCAAAATACGGATGAACCGGATGGCTATAGAGGAAATAAAGTCGAATTAGGAACAAAAAATGATGATATACAGCTCTGTAGTACTCCAAGCGTCAGAACTACTCTTAACAACAAAAAAATCCTACTGTAATACAAACAAAGTTGAGGAAAACCAAGCAAACGCCCAAGGTAATACAGATAATTTAACCCAATTTGATTATGATTGCCAACAAAACCAGAATTGCCAACAAAACCAGAATTTTACAACTACAAGCAATCAGGATCTAGGGTCAATTTTGGACATTTTCTACCGCACATCCACATTGACATTAGAAGCTCTGACATTTCAATCAAATAAAATGGAGATTCAAATTGATTTACTCAACGTAATGGCAAATGCGGTAGCTGGCACAGATCAGAAATTGGCCGAGCTGAATAGCCTGTTAAAAAGAGCACAAACGCAGGCTTCTGCCACATACATTGATTGTACATGTGCTCCAATAATAAGTAAATTATTCACAATACCAGATGCAATGACCACAATACCTGAAGATGTAAAATTAAGTCTGCAAAATGGAAGACACAAGGGGGAAAATAGAAAAATTAACTACACCGACCCAAATAATGAGGCAAAATAACAATGCGATGCCGAACAACGAACTGCTACAAGGGACACGGCTCACACGGATAGTTTAACAACATTAGCAGGCCATCACCAATGACAAGAAAGAACGATGTCTAACGATGCAAAAAAATTGGTTGACTTATGTATAGAAGAAACCACCAAAGAACAGGAGGCTAATGAAACTGAATCTCCAATATTCACTTTGACAAAGAAAATCAAGAAAAAATCGTGCCAAGCAATACACAAGGCCAAATGTAGTTCCGTAATGGCTACATCTGATAACAGTATAATGACAGTAGACTAGAACCCACAACAAGATGGAAGAATAACAAACGATGCAAAAAATTCAGTAAGTCTTATTATAGAAGAAACCACCAGTAATGGTGCGGTCAAGGAAGCGGTATCTCCAATGTTCTGTTTGTAAAAGAAATATAGGAAAAAACAGCGTAAAGCATGGAATAAGGCCAAACATAGTTTAGCAATTTCAGACATAAAACAAAATGAAGACATTATGGAAAAACAAGATAGAGAACTACATGGGGATCAGACCTCTATTACCAATGGAAATAGTATGAAGTATTTTGCCTTATTCAACAAAGGTAATAGGGAAAACAATCCTAATGAACAAAGAAATGACACACAAAGGTAAAATGGTATACACAGTTCAACAACCACTAGTGGAGGAAATTCTAATGAGTTAGAGACAGCTGGGATAGATAGGGGGTTGTCTGGAATTCATGGAGTAACGGAGAAACTTTAACAGACAAAAAAGCTGTACTAATGGAAAAATCTGAAAAATTAAAAATCATTCCTACTAATGTAAAAGTTAAGGAGGTGTAGAATGAGAAAGTAGAAAGACATTCCCTACAAACAATACAAAGAACAATACAAGTACAGGTGAAAACAAAGGAAAATCTAAAGATCCATATCACAAATGTAATGGTCAAGGAGGGATGAATTAGGAGGAACAAAAACATATTTCACCCACAATCCAAAGAACAATATAGGCTCAACAAAATTTAAAGCAAATGATCGGGAAAAGATGGAAATAGTAAAGCCCCTGCCTATAATTGGAAAAGCTAAGATACCAAGGAATGAGGGTATGGAAAGTCAATTAACCTCCACAATTCAAAGAGCAATCCAGCCATACCAAAACGCAAATCAAAGTTTACAACAAAGTCCCCAGTATCTCCAAAAGCAAACAGATAAGACCCAAGAAGACATAGTGGGACATATTAAGGAGTTTAAGCAGCCTGTAAATTATGATCTTGTACCCACTATATGCTTGGGTAGCAAACAAAAGGCAATGTCTGATAAACCACAACTGATCTTTACACCTGAATATTGCTCTAGAGGCAGCCATGATATATTAATATATAGAGAAAATATCCTGCACCTCTTTAAATTTGTTCAATCATTAGAAAAAGTTTCGAGTGAAAACATTCAATCTATTGAATTTCTTTCAAATCCGGATAGCAGCCAAGAAATGACACTGATAACTTTGGATTCTATTCTTGTAACTGATTTAATAATATCTTTCTCAGTTGGAGAATAAAAATTAGGCAGCCACAGCCAACAGTGTACCCAAAAATATTTGTTATATCTGTATCCCCGAATCACCACCAACAAAATAAAATAAATCATCGGATTTTTTCAGTAGTAAAAAATCCTATATATCACTCGATTTGACAATGAATCCAATTGAAATAGAAAAGCCAACTAGATTAAATGAAAAATGGATTAGTTTTGCTTTTCATGGCACAAATACACAGTGACAGAATAAATCAAGAAAGTCAACAGGCAAAATAAACAAAGATAGTGAAACATTAAAATTATGTTTTATATGGAATATTAATGGACTACGTAAAAGAATGAACAATGCTCACCTACACTCAATGACTAACTACTATCAGGTTATTCTCTTACAGGAAACTTGGTCCATTAACCCCGGGATGCTCGAGGGATACAAAGTATATTTTGAACCAGCAATTAAACAGAACAAATGTGGATACCCCAGTGGTGGCCTAGCCACATTTATTGCCATAGAATTGAGAGTGGACCATGAACAAGCTTTTATTAATAATCCAATCCTACTAATAGTAAAGTTATGGTATAAGGAAAATAGTAAATTAAAAATCTTGTAACAAATGTATAGATACATCCTATAGCAAGCGCGAGATTTAATATGTGCACTACCCTCATTACCTTACTAACAAAGCAAATGATGAGGATCCATTCACAGAATATATTATCTCAGGGGATTTTAACTTAAACTTGCTTGTGCCCTATTCGAGAGATGATATAATCCAACAACAGGACTATCGTTGGGCCATCCCACATCAAACAATACCCGGTGTTGTCAATTCCATCCAAAGCTAACTAGGTATGAGCTTCGTTAAAGATATAGAAGCGATGGGATTAAGAATTTTAAATGGGAGGCTACCCCAAGACTCACCACCAGCATGGACATTTCAATCACAAAATCACAAATCAAGAAATCTATTACACCATAGTATCTTTGAATATCTATAGCAATGTGACTTCTTTCTCCATTGGAAAAGTGTCTGAGAGTGACCATAGTCAGTAAATACTTTTTACAAATGTATATGTCAATGAGCATACTGCATATGAATCCTTACATGGTCAGATGGGTACAGTAAATTATAGGAAACTAATCTGGAAAAAACACACTAAAGAAGATACTAACAAATTGGCCTATAACTTGGTAAGAGCGTGTTTTGAAGATTAAACTTTATCTGCGATTGAACAATGGGTGGATTTCATACAAAAACTTGTTGTAACTTGTTAAAACCTATGAGTCACCATAAGAAAAACCAAAAGATGCAACTAGGAAAAAGGAATAACATTTCTTTTTCATTAACAATGAGGATTATGAAAAGAACACGTAACCATCGTAGGAGACAGATAAAAAAAGCACCCTAAAGATTTGGATTTGTGCTCTAACTTAAAAAGTGTTAACCGCAACCTGCATAAATTATTGTGGGATGAGAGGAAAACATGACCTTTGGACCAAAGTGCTCTTTTGCAGCAATCAATCGAACTCTAGGGAATTCTGGAAATTGATAAATGGTTTAGCATGACCAAATAAAACAGCTGTAACATCTTCTTTAAGTGAGAAAGATTGTACCAAATTCCTGTCAGCACATATAAATTCTGGTGGAGAAACAAACCAGCTAAAGGTTAGTGTCAATATGATTGATACTTCAAGGAATGACTTGAATCAAGAAATTAACGTAACAAACAAGCAATTATGTAAATTAATTCGGAAATGAAATTCCAACCGCGTCAGACTTGAAGCAAGGGTGTGTACTGGCCCTACTACTTTTTAATTTGTTTTTAGCAGCTCTAACGCAAGCATTGGACTAGGTGAACGCCTGTCCACCCAAATTAGCTAATACTCTGATATCAAACCTGCCATACGCAGATGATGTTATCTTACTTTGCCAAACAACGGCTGGCCTGCAACGCCTGAAACAGGATATCAAGATACTCTAAAGAAAATGGGATGGTTATCAATGAAACAAAGACAAAAATCATGGAGGTTAACAAAAATTCAAAGGCAAAACATAAGTATAAATGGATTCTGGATAATTCACAACTAGAGCAAGAGAGAACATATAGATACTTGGGAGTATTATGTGATGACCAAGGAACATTTCAGCCACATGAGATCGATATGCAACGGAAAGCAAATATATTTTTATCGGCTTTTAGAACCTTACAGAAATCCATTGGAGGGCTGAGCTATCGAACATTTCTAAAAGTAATATTAGCAATACTTTTGCCAACCTTAATATATGGAAGCGAAGCATTGTGTGGATAAGATTCAGTCACAATTAATAATGTTGTTACAAAAATCTTTAAAGCCCTCTTTTTATTGCCACATAATGCATCACCTGCACAGATACAAATGGAATTTGGGTTAACTAATCAGCGACTAGCGCGAAAATTTAAAAAAGTGTGGAAAAGAATAAAAACGGATACTGTAAATCAAAAGTCTAACTCGATCTGGGAAATTAAAATAACCACAAATTCATTCAAAAAAGCCATAAATAATACAACAAAACATTTATCACTTCTTCCCGATAAAGATACCTTTTCAAAAAGAAAAACATGCATGGCCTCGAACGAATGGTTATACCAAGGTGAAAATTCAACCGTATCTTGAAATTCCTTGGTCCGTGAAGCATAAACAAATATTTATAAAAGTCTGTTTTGGAGTATTTCCAGGTTCATGTCACCTAATGCCATTCCTGAGAACAGAGGAACTGATGGCCTGCAGCTTATGCAAACTCAGAGAAGCGAACATTATGCACCTCCTTTGTGTATGTCCAAAACTGAAATTTGAAAGAATATCTATCCTTAGGAGACATTTTAATGTTCGAGGAATAAGGAATTGCTGACAAGCCTTGATAGGATGTCTTCATACTGTTAACATAATATCAACCTCAGCTTTTGTAATGTGATTGAGAGCTAAGTTAGACTACCAAAAACAAATAGAATGTAATGTAGGATGAATATAATATGCAAATAGTATCATAAACTTTAAGTCCTACATTTTTTTTGTAATATGAAAGAGTATTATGTTGATCATGTTTTAATTAGCTTTGTCTAACTTATTTATAAACAGATTTTATAATAGGAATTATTGTTTATATGTTGTAAGATTTTAATTAATCAAACAATAAAGTAGAAATGACAAATGAAATTATTCCGTAAACCCACGGAAAGGAATACTGTCCTGTCATACACGAGTCATCATCCTTGTGCTCTACGTGATTCTCTACCATTCTCCCAATTTTTCTTGCTTAGGAGGAACTCCTCTCATAAATATGAATATTTTACTGGAGAAAAAGTTCTGTGTACTAAATTACAGAATAGGGGCTACCCTAAACAATTGGTCAAACAGTCAATGAAAAGAGCTTGGTACTGCCCACGAGAGAAACTACTCACTCCAAAACCTGTGAAAGAAGTTAAAAACAGTCGGATGGTTAGTGTCACCACCTTCTCCCCAGTATCCAATCAAGTCAAAAAGTGCATACTCAAACGTTGGCCAGTTGTTAATGCGGGCAAATTTCAAATTGAAAAACCACTTTTCGCATTTTGTAACAAGAAGGGTATCAAAGACCATTTCATAAAAGCTAGCCTCCCCTCAATCAAACCATTGCAAACCTTACCTGAAATTTGGGGTCTACCACCCCATTTAGGGCTTTTCAAATGTGGCAATTGCAGTGTATGCCCATTCACTTCTGACAAAAAAAACTTTACTTACAGCTGTGTTAACATTGTGTTGAATCAATTTTCAAACTAAACACATTATGAATGTTACATATGCCATCATATGTCCTTGTCAACTGATCTACATCAAACAACTCAAAAAGTACGCACATGCATCTGCCAACAGAGAAGTCAAATCCGCTGCAAAGTGAAGGGCACCCCATTGGTGGATCACTTTCAACTAAAAGTCCACACAGAGGATGACTTGCGCTGGCAAGCGATTATGGTGATTAAACCCTCATCAAGAGGTGCTGACATCAACCCGCTCCTAAATAAAGAAGAGTTTAAATGGATTCTTTGAACCAACAGCCTTCAGAATGGGTTATAGGTCAGAGGAATAGACAAATCTGTTATAATCATCCTATTCCTTTTCTGAATATTTTGACTTTTTTATTTATTTAATGTTTCCCTTTTTACTTTTCCTGCCGTTCTGACACTCTGACCTTCAATTTTATGTCTCAATTTTTAGCTGTTTCAGACTTGTCGAACTGATTTACTGAAATATGAATATACATGGCAAGTAAAGTTTTGTATTTACATGCTGTGTTGAAATTGTTCCTACTGTCTATATCCAATATATTGGATGCATTATACTCTGTGTACTGCCAAATGTAATATATCTTTTGGATCTATCCCATCCTAGTTTCCCCTCCTTTTCTATTTCCATTTTGTTCCCGCCCATCATTTTTCCCCTTTTTTCTAATATCTTTTTCCTTTCCAAGATGGCCACCAACTTTTTCATCCAGGACCATTCCTATTCACATTACACCCAATTTCCGTTTGTCTATTTGTCAGCTTTCACTTGCATGTGACTTCTTCCTACTGAGAGCCGCACACCGCTGCTGCTCGTAACCGCGACTTCTCACTTCGCTGCCAAGAACAGCACATCACTGCTGTCCAGACCCGCGATTTTGTGACTTTGAGCCCCTCACGGAATTGATCTGTGCTACAGGTTGCAGCGACTCCCACTGCCTGATTGTTTCAGCAAAAGCATTGGTTGATTTCTTGTGCACCAGGTAAAGCCGCATTGCGGGTTTCATTGTTTTTTTGCATTATTGTATTTGGCAGCAATCGTCATTCCACTTTTTCTTTTTTCTTCCCCGCCACTCTTTTTCCCAGTAGCCTAACTGTACCTGTACAACCTTGTTGTTTCACAATAGCTCGTGATGTGATTCTGCATTACTGAGCTGGCAAGGATCTCTGTTATGTCCGATTGGTTGTATTATTAGAGCCCTCACACGGTTATCTCAATAATTTTCTTCCACCTTCCAGGCTAAATTCATGTGACCCCTGACATACTCATGGTAGTACTCTGTAAGCAGTTGCCTATTTGGTTGCACCCATGAACAGGTCAGTGCGTCATTACTGCATAATTTCACCATGTAGTTTCAGCTATTAATAATTAGTAAATTGGGCAGATTACACACAGAGGCGTTTACTTACCTTCGAGCACGCCTCACTGTAACAATAACAGCAATTTCACTTTCACAATCACTGGTTGCACATCCATGCATGGAATGAGAGACCGTCTAATTAATTACATTCTATAATTTTATTGATTCTCATTTTGGTTTTACCCTTTTTCCCTTCCCTCTCTCTAATTCTTTTATTTTACTTATTCTCTTTTTTCTTCTCCTTTTTCTTTATGTATTATTTATTTTCCCTTCTTACCTTCTCGCTTCCTTATATTGTTGCTTTGTGAGAGGTATTCTTTCCTCCGGCATATATTCCAAGTCCTGGTGATGATTCCCATATATCAATGTGGGATCGAAAGGTTGTCGGCCCAAAAGCACCATGATTATTTCAATTGTGTTATATTGAGATATGAATAGCATGGTTACTATATGAAATTATGTGGTGTTAGTTCAATATTTGTGGCACCTTGTTGTAAATTTCAGAGTTTTCGTTTATATAATTTGTTCAGTTTTCCTCTCAAGCGGTTTTTGGCTTTGTGCTTTTTTCTGAATATTCATTAAAACTACTGAGTATATGATCCTATTCTAGGCTGCTATAGAAATAGTTTTCTCTGTGTATTGTTACAAATAGTTCTCTGAAAGGGACCTTTTGTTCCTTTATAAATACCCTGAAACAGATGAGCAGAAATTCAGGGGGAGACACAAATTTCCCACTCAGACCTGGGTGGATTTTATTGATTAATCTAGCAAGGCACTGAAGAGCCTGATGAGGGGCAGAAAGGTAGGTGATTTCAATGCGCTGTACAACATAATCATGTGAGAGGACACGCTTGATATTTGTTTTGCAGAGCAGTGCGTGCACCTAGTAGATAGCAAGCTGACTGACCCCAGGAAGCTTGCTGAGGAGGCAGACCTTTGGGTCAGCAGTAGTGTCCTAGAAGGTATTTGGAGGGGGGGGGACTTCCAAAACGGTGGTCAGGATTCCCATCAGAAGAAAGAGGGGGGAGATAAATAGACGTTCTCTCAAGGTCCCCAAAACAATTCTTAGGGGAAAGAGCTCCATTCCCTTTCCGGCCAACAGAAAAAAAGCTTCCCTAACAAGAGTCAGAACTACTCCTCTAAGTGCTATGAGAAGGGCATTACAAGGGGAATCCCAAATGTCCAAAAAGAGCTCCTATTCCCACTGGAGGTAAAACACCAGCAGTGGTAAGTATAGTGCTTGGAGAGGAGTTTAGCCTAGTCAGTGGGGGAAGTTACTGAGGTTACACTAGTGTCCCTGGTTGAGGTGGAGATGGTGCCTAAAACCCCTGTGCCTTCCAATACTTCAAAGTATAGGCAATAGTTCACCATTAATGGACACAGTATTGAGGCTCTGAGGGACACAGAAGGCAGTATGACTTTGGCGAGGAATCAGCTAATAGCTCCCAGAGCAGATTTTCCCAAATATATTCCACCAGGTTGTAGTAGCTGACAACCGTGAGGGTCACTAGCTAGTGGTCCTCGTTCCATTTGAGTGGGAGGGGGGTTTCAGGTCTTTTGAAAGCTTTAGTGAGCCCTGCCATGCCAGTGGATTGTTCATTAGGCAGTGACCTGGAGCAAAGTACCTGGAAGGAAGTGGAGCTCAGGTCACACCTGGAAATGTTGGGATTGCCTGAGTTGATTTGTGCAACTTTCAGGTCCATGGTTGCCCAGGAAGAGTCTCAAGGGAAGGCTGGAGCCTGGAAAAATGACCCAGACAGCTGCAAAGAGAGGGAAAGACCAAGAGTGTGGGAACCCAGCTCCTGAATGTCTCTCAGCCCGAGGAGTATGGGGCATCTAAGGAGGTTTCCCCGTAGCACACTGAGGACTTTCCCTCCCTTGATGTCATACCTGAATTTGCTGGATGGCAAGAAGAAGGGGGACCCACTAGAGAGTTCTGCAAAGCATATGTGTAGTGCCCAACCCCCGAGGGCATAAGGCAATCTTAAACTGCCATGTCGACTTGGTATTATAAGTCACCCCTAAGGTATGTCCAAGATAGCCCTTATGGTAGGATGTGGTGTAAATAAATGATTGGGCAAGTACTTTTAAGTTTAACATGTCCTGGTAGTGAAAAACCCCTACATTTGTTTTTCAATACTGTGAGGCCTTCCTCTCTCATAGGATAACATTGGGGATTCCTTATTACATTTAATAAGCTGTAATTTCCAAATGGGAGCTGGTAGCTAGGTCATATCTGGTATTTATGAAATTGTGTAATGATAAACCCTCTTTACTGGTAAAGTTGTTTTTTTCATTACAAGAAAATACCACTTTGAGAAAGTTGAAATTTTCCTGCCCTTGGCCTTTTGTGCTTGTAGCGTGTTTTGGAATGGAATGGAATGGAAAAGCATTTATAGAGCGCATGGCTACCCGGAAGCATCCCAGCGCTAGTACCGACAATGGAGGGAGGAAGACAGAGCTTACGAAAAGAGATAAGTTTTTATTTGTTTCCGGAAGGACATGTGATCAGGGGTGGTGCGTAGATGAAGGGGCAGGCCATTCCAGAGTCTGGGTGCATTGTAAGAGAAGAGTCTGCCACCACTTCTGGCCTTCTTGATCCTGGGAACCTCAATCAGATGCAGATCATCTGATCTGAGTCTACGATTGGCTTTGTATGGGCGAATCAAGTTAGAGATAGATGGAGGACCAAGTCCCTGCATAGCTTTGTGCACTAAGCATTGGGATTTGAACTTGATACGTTCCTGCACTGGGAGCCAATGAAGGGTTCAAAGAGCCGGTACTGCTGACAGTCTATTGGGAACTCTTAATAAGAGTCTTGCTGCGCTGTTTTGTACCGATTGAAGTTTCTTGATTACTCAGAGGGGGGAGCCCAGGTACAGAGCATTCCCATAATCCAGCCTAGAAAGAATTAATGACTGAATCATTACTTTCGTAGCCAATGGAGGGAGCAAAGGTAAAACTTTTCGGGCCATTTTGAGTAGGCCGTAGCAGAGGGCTGCTGTTTTCCTAGCTTGAGTTTTTAGGCTTAGGTCCTGATCCAGCCATACCCCCAAACTCTTGATTTCTGATTTTGGAGTGGGGGCTGGGCCCATGCATAGTGGCCATAACTTGGTGGGCGTATAGTGAAGGTGTCCCTGATACCAATGTTCCTTAGCCGCCGGATCAAAGTCCGGTGGTTCACCGTATCAAAGGCGGCGCTCAGGTCAAGGAGAATAATGGCAGCTGACCCTCCAGAATCAAGAATCTTTTTGCTTTCCTCCATCACTGCCAGAAGCGCCATCTTGGTACCCTGGCGTGGGCGGAAGCCAGTCTGGGAGGGGTGGAGGAGGCCATTTTCATCAAGAAAACCTGACAGCGCTCCATTTACGAGTTTTTCAGTGATCTTACTAATGGCAGGGAGAAGAGAAATGGGGCAATAATTGCCTGAGTCAGAGGGATCCAGATTGGGTTTCTTTAGCAAAGCCTTTACCCTCGCCTCTTTCCACCTAGGTGGAACTACTCCAGTGGTAAGAGAGATGTTAATCAAATTTATTATGTAAGGGGCTATAATAGGAGTGACTCGCTTTAGAATGCTCATTGGTGCTGGATCAGCTGGGGAGCCGCTTTTTAGCGTGATCCATAGGGAGTCGAAAATTTCCTGGGTTACCAAAGAAAAATCTTTCAGAATGAGATCTGTTTGAGGGTCCAAATAGGTGAGGGGGGAGGGATCTTCCTCTATCTTAATCGGAAGAGATTTTACAATAAGCTGGACTTTATTGCTAAAAAATTCGGCGAGTTTATTACATTGTTCGCCTGAAATATCGGGGGTTGCTCTGGGCGGAGGGACTTTAAAAAAACTCTTTATAATCTTAAAAGTTTCTCTAGAGGAATTGGGTGCCGCTAGAATTTTGTTTTCATAGTATAAGGCTTGGGCTTTCCTAAGCTCTTTTTTATAGGTGCTGATAGATAGTCTGTATTCCTGTTTTTTTAATGGTAGGAAGTCTTTCCTCCCTTGTCTTTCTTTGACTTTACACTGCTGCTTAAGGACACGTAGTTCAGGTGTGAACCAAGGTGTATCTCGTGTCCCTATTGGCTTCTTTATCCTCATTTTAGGCAGGACCGTATTAAGTGAGTTCTCAATCCAACAGTTGAAGTACTCGTTAGCCTGAGTGGGACATAGGGATATGGTAGGTTTTCCTATTTCCAGTTCCCGAGCCCACTTATCCATAGAAAACTTATTCCAGCGGTGACCAAGTGTCCAGGATGGTTGTATCTTGGGCCTGACTGTTTGAGGAGACCAAAGGAGTTTTATGAGAAAGTGGTCTGTCCAGGGAAGCGGGGTGGATTCACTCGCCTCCAGATCCGGTAAGTTAGAGAACACTTGATCAATCAGGTGTCTTCCAGTGTGAGTAGGTTTTTTAATTAAGGGGGGTAGATTAAGAGAGGAGAGGTCATTAGAGAGCTCGACGGCATTAGTGGCCAGGGGCGCATCAAAATGGAGGTTAAGGTCTCCTAAGATTGTGAAATTGATTGAGGCACTCGCTAGTTTAATAGTAGCCTCCAGCAAGGAGCTACTGAATGATCCTATAGGTCCTGGGGGTCGATAGATGAGAATACCTGAGAATGCCAGAAGAGGAGAAAATTCTAACGAAAAGAGAACGTTCTCACAATCTTTACTGGGGTTGTCCAGGAGGCGACAGACAAACTGATCTTTGTAGACTATAGCTATTCCACCTCCTCGGCCATTGGGTCGGTCAGCTCTTAGCATCATATAGCCCGGGGTGTGGGGTTGCATAATGTCGGGCTCTGAATTAGGGGAGAGCCAGGTTTCTGTGAAGAAAAACACATCAGGGTCTAGGTCTCCGAGGAGTATCCCTATCTCCGTGGTATGTTTGGGGAGGGATCTACAGTTGAGAAGGAATATTTTAAACTCAGTTCTGTCCTGCAAGTGGACTGGCTTGTATGATGTAAGGTGTTGGGTACATAGCGGACATTTAATAGGGATATTCTCCTGTGGGCACACAAACTCACAATTGATTCCAGGGAGAGAATTAAGATTATGAAGCTCAGAGTTTGTATATGTGCGACGGGCTGATGTAAGCGGGGCAGGGGTACTGGCCCCTGGGCCCGACCGTGCGTGGACGGGCGCAGACGGGCTTGCCTTAGGCGCGCCAGCGGCGCGCCTGCTGTGCGGTCGCATCAGCGAGTGTTATATAGGATGCCCCCGCCCGGGTTCAGCTACTAGAATGCTGACCCGGCGCTGTGAAATGCGGAAGTGAGTGTTCCGCCCCCCCTAGAGCACTGAACACGGCTCTAATCACAGTGATATTTTACACATAGTAAATACATCCGTTCAAGAGGTCACAAATGTCATAAAAACACGTGCAAAACAGCAGGATTATTAAAAGTTGAAAATGTCTCAGAACTTCTATTGCGAGCAGGATATCACAGAATTAGCGTTTTAACACTGACCTGCAGCCACACTCCTACGTGAGTGCTCTGCTTCCGGTCTAAGTCGGTGAAGCGCGGTCGCATCAGCGAGTGTTATATAGGATGCCCCCGCCCGGGTTCAGCTACTAGAATGCTGACCCGGCGCTGTGAAATGCGGAAGTGAGTGTTCCGCCCCCCCTAGAGCACTGAACACGGCTCTAATCACAGTGATATTTTACACATAGTAAATACATCCGTTCAAGAGGTCACAAATGTCATAAAAACACGTGCAAAACAGCAGGATTATTAAAAGTTAAAAATGTCTCAGAACTTCTATTGCGTGCAGGATATCACAGAATTAGCATTTTAACACTGACCTGCAGCCACACTCCTACGTGAGTGCTCTGCTTCCGGTCTAAGTCGGTCACATGATTGGGTGTAGCTGGCAGTTGGGCTTTGTGAATTCCTCTCAGACAGTCACACATTAGAAGGATTAGGTGTGTCTGAAGGCGTCATCTGCCAGCAAGATGGGGCCAGAGCTGAGCGCAACCCCATTTACAATAGAGCAGCCTGCACTCTGCCTTCAAACAAAGGGCCTAACAACCATGTAATGTCACTTCAGCCAGCCTGGAGCCAGGGCAGGAAAGTCTGGAAATTCCATATACTTCAAAGGCACTTTCCAGAAGCTTCTACCACCTTCCAAAAGAAGGGAGCCAGGGTATAAAAATAGGACCTTCAATTCACTACTGGACCTCTGGAAGGAATATCAGAGGATGCCTGTGTCTGTGACCTGTGGTGCACTGTACCAGATTACTGCTGTACCTAAGACTGTTTTGTTGCCTGGAGCCTCCCTTGAACCCTAAGTAGCCAGCCCTGTTGCTGGGAGCTTCATCTTCATCTGTACCCAAGACTGTCACAAGTGACTCCAAGAGCTAGTTTTCTTGCCTTCTGTGTAGAGCAACAGCGACATGAACCCATACCTGGACCCAGCCTCAGTTAGACAGTTCTGAACCCCCAAGAGGTGGTCCACCAGTCTTGGGCCCTTGGTTGTGGTGCTAAAGGTGCCCAGATGACCAAATCCGAAAACTGAGGACTTAGAAAAATGTTGGCCTAAAACTGTTCTGAAAACCAGGATGGAAATTAGGACCAACCGGCTTGCCTATCCAACCGAGGTGCATCGCCAGTCAGATTTACTTCACGACCTTTCCCACTAAGTCCTTCTCAGAAGCAGCAAATCCCTTTCAGCTGTCCTTTGCCAAAGGGGTATCCGGCCTCATGGAACTGTCTTCAGCCAAAGCCCTTTGCTTCATACGGCAGAAGATTTTGAACATCCATGTACGCAACAAAGTCCGAACATAGAAATCTTCACTGTGGCTTCAACCCAAAGCCATCCATTGACGATGCTCCCTCCTCAGACACCTCCTGCAGTCTTGCCTGCTGAGCTTTACCTTCTCCATTGTGGTTGGCTTGGTTTTGGGCCAGAGCTCTAATGTGACAAGTGCCCGCATCCTGGAAGCAATGATTCCAATGTGAACTAGGTTTATTTACTTTTACACATGATTTGGATCTGAAAGACAATTCCAATTGAATGGAAATCCACTGATATGTATTCTCCCTAATGTGGGAGAGTGAAGTGAGTAATGCCTTGAAAAGTAGTCGGATGAGATCTCTGTTGACATACATACATGAAAAAGTGATACATGGGTATTGGTGCTTGCCAAGATGTTCAGTGCTGTGAAAAATATAGTTTGGATTTATCCATCTTTGTTAAGAGATGACAAATCAATATAGGCACGGAGAGAACCAGGAGTGGGGTGTGGTAGGGGTAAGAGTCTTGCCAGCCGTTTACCATTGCTTCCTGCTGAGCTGGAAATAAGGCAAAGTAAAGTACAAGAGGACATGGTAAGGTCAATTTTAATGTAGAAATAGGGGACAACGGCAAGTGAAATTGGAATGAAGAATCTGCCAGCAGGTGATGGGGCTTAAATAGCAAGCTTATCATGAATCAGGAATGAAGAAGCGTATGTTTGTAGGACAGCAAACACTGGGAAAATCAAGAGCGGCTAGCTAAAATGCTCTACACTTGATAGGTTGGATGCCTTCAGTCCTTTTGCATGTGATCAATTAAGGTCTTGAAAGCAGTGGCGTAATGAAACTTGAGGGGGTCTGCTTGCAAAGTACATGGAGGGAGGAGCCAGTCTCTGGACGGTCGGTAGGTTTCAGGCCAGGGGCCCACCACCCGGGCACAGTGCCCTAGAAGGCATCCTGGAACATGGGGGGCCCCCTCACCACAGGGGCTAATGTTATACCACTGCTTAAATGTGAAAATCTGTCCTATGCCTTGAGGTCTTATGACATGGTCCTTTTTCTGAAAGTGAGTTGAAAAATATGTACAACACTCATTATGATACATGGAAGTCTTCAATACCAGTATATACGCTTTCTGTAATTTCTTTATTGCAGTCGAGTTGTGATGTCTGTAGTCACCTGCAATAACAAAATGATGTACCTGCTCGACTATTAACCGCTTATTAAACTTGAGTTGTGAAGTCATAACGCCTACTGCGAAAGCCTGAGGCCAGGGTGAAAGGCATGTCACGGAGCAGCATTGCAACTGCAGTTTACACACTTTTCTGGCTTCTGATCTGTTTTCTAAAATGGACAGTTATCAGCACACTGGAGAGATTTATGTAAAAAAAAAAAATCACACTATGGTTCATTACAAGAAACAAATAATCTCACATGCTAGTACTCATTCTGAGCTACAGCCTTTTTTTATCCGATTTACATCACATTTTTGTTAATATGCTTTTGTAGCAAAGTACTTAATGTGTTTTGGTGTTCAACTTCACACTGCAGATTGCACTTTTATTCTTAAAATGTCTGCAATCCTTGTATCTTTCATAAGAAGACACCAAGGAGTTAAGGGGTTTATGCGATGGGCGATATGGTGACCATATATTATAAATTATAAAATACCATCTGCCGAACATTAAAAAGATATTGCAACACACTTTGGAGTGCCAGGACTTTAGGAAGCAACTCGGCCTTTAGTCTCATTCCTCTTTATGGTCATGGAACTCAGTTGTGCAATATCCTTATAATGTACGGCAGGGGGGCACTTTATCCCATCTATACAAACGGAATAAATCCGACATTCGTCTATTGCTTACTCAAGTGGAAGCCAATCATTAATCCACAATGAAAAAAACTGATTCAAAACCATGTCAATATGCAAACAATATCTGGAGCAAACAATATCTGGAGCAAGCATGCCCCGGAGGTGAAAAGGCAATTCCCTCGGACCTCAATACAAAACGCGTTCTGTAAGACAATCCATCTCACAATAGCAGGATTTATATTTCAGAAACACATCCAGAAAATGTTTTAAAAAATCGTACCTTTCCCATTCTGTATGCCTCCAAATTATGGCGTTTTAGATAATGTTCCTCTCTCTCCTTTTATATGTGGGCCATTGTGTTTGCTCTGCAGTAGTTAAACAAAAAGGACATTTTACACCGTGTATCGAGACTGCTGTGGGTCATTTGCCGCCAGTGGTCTGTGCGTGGATACAATGGATATCATGAAACAAAAAGGCCACGTGAGCTCCACTTGATGGCATTTGAACACATTTCTCTGAAACACCTTGTCAAACAAGCACGTGGCATGACAACAACAGGTTCTGCTGAAAGCGTTAGTAACGCATGAAAAGTGGTTCATTTGCACGAGTCAGTGACTTTGGAAAGGCGACATTCTCACAACGTGTTATGTTGTTTAAAAAAAAAAAGGTGGAAAAGGGAAAAAAGGTGGGCAATAAAAGCATGAGTTCTGACCTCACTAGAGCACGATGTTCGGGTGCAGTCTAGCAATAGAACGTCGCTGCCCGTAGTCACGCCGAATCCCAATAATTCTAATTTACACTCTTTAAAAGAACGGAGGTTGTAGGTTTGTAACACCATTGTTTAACGTGGAAGTGATCTATCCACTGTCAGCTTCGAGTCCTACAACAGAACTTCTTACAGGCTACTGATCATTTCCGAAACGTTAACATACTGGCATCCTGCTTTGAGTCTTAGATTAAAGTAACTTGTGGTTAACTTAATTTCTAGGATACCTTGATCCAGGTAAGGACAGACTACTTACATGCATCTAGATTGCTTCTAGGCGACCAGTTAAACCTCATAGTAAGACAGTGAGAAAGTGGCAAGTATATTTATTTATTTCTAGATGAGGCCTCACTTTCAGTGTAAGTGTTCACAGTGCAACCAGCGAATACATCTGTGAAATGGAGGGATTGAAGTTGAGATTGTTTCCGTTAAGTTAGGCTGTGCCTGCAAGGAGTTATGAGTCCTGACAGAGAGTGGAAACATTCCCTCGAGCACTCAGATCTTCAGTTATCAATATTGAGGACATCTTGGAAGCAAATAGTACCTCACTGCACATGCTATCTATATACAAAGTGACTAGTGGTGTCAAGACACAATCCGCTTCAATCCCACGTCAATATTGAAAGGTTTCGTTCTTGCACCATTGGTACCCTCTCTTTCCTGCACCTTGGATTCCGAGGACAAGCTCTTTATTGTTCTCCATAGTATCGGTCTAATGTCTCCAATTTTGCCCATAAGTGCTGTCTGTCTATTGATATTATCAAAGAGGGAGTCTGCCTCTTAGAGGAAAGATCAAACTCTGTGTGGCATACTGAAGAACAGAGCTCTTGTGGACAGGCCTCATCTAAATACCTTCTGGCTAGGGTTCATTATTTGCTGATCTTCAACCCATGACTTCATGCACTCCAGAAGGATTTTTCGAAGATGTTTTCGTCATTGTTGATAATGTGACTGACCTGTAGGAGCGTGGCTCAGATAGTTTGCCTTTCTAATGCAAGGGAACTATTCGGCTGAGCCTCCAAGTCTTTGGGAAAGAGGCCTGCTCTTCAAAGGTAAAGGTGATTGTTGAAACAGTGACCACCTCTCCTGAAAGGCTTTGAAGTTTTCTGGTGGAATCATGTTTGGGCCTGGGGCTTTCCCATCTGTAAGGGAATTAATTGTCTCAGTTCTCTTCTCTGAGAACAGGTCATATGTTGTGGGAATGTATGATGCTGTGTTTCTAGTGAGGTTATTTATTGAGAGAAAATTGGTTCTTTTTGCACAATATTTTTGGGAAGTGAGCTATCCACACATCAGCTGTTTTACTAGCAACGACATTCTTTAGGGAGTTCCCAGTCCCATTTCCATCAGGGACCAGGTTTCTATGAGTCATTAGCACCCGCTGTTTTCCTGTGGAGTGCCCATCTCCATTGGTGAAACTGTTTTTTTTGCTGTTAGAATCAGTTATCTGTAGGCCTGTGAGGTACCTAATGTTTTGGTGATCTCTTCCAATCACTGTAGTCGAGAGGTTTGATTTCACAGTTTTGCATTCTTCATTAAACCATATCGTAACTTGTTGGTTCCTTTGTTTATATTTCAGTTTTATCAGTGAGTTGTCATACGTCTTGCATGGTTCAATCATCTTGATCCGATTTCCTTAATTTTTGATTAACTGGCTGATAATCGAGGCACCATTATCTTAAATGGTCAACTGACCCAGGATTAGGTGTTTACTTTGAATCGCCTAGATCATCTAGTTTGGTACAATTACAATGAAAACTCACGTTGCCTTCAACGTCATGGCTCCATTGTTGCTGCATTGGTCGTCTGCTTCCATTAATCAAGGCAGAAGTTCAGGGCCGGGACACTATAGTTCCTTGCCACTCGCCTTTTTGTGGTTGCTTCCTCAAGGAAAGGATAGCGGTTTAATTGTATAAGGATGCAGTCGATGCTCTGAGGAAGTGGAAGAACTGAGCCCAGTATGTCTGATAAACTGAATTTAGACTGGAGAGTAAGTCAAATATTATTCTAAAACTGAATCTACATGCATTTATTCTTCAGTAAAGTACAGCAGTGAATACCTCCCCTTGAAGTCATAATTAGTTCTCTATACCACAATTGTCTTTAAATGGCAATATCCCTGCTTTGAGAAATCACATCACAGAACGCTGTTATTCAGATTGACACTGTGCTTGTCAGGTTAAAGCCATACGAGTGAAGTCACTCTGTACCATGTTACTATGTAACATGTTGCATATAGCAAAAACCAGTTGAAATGCCATCTCTTGATGGGACTTGCGATGAACTGGTGGTACATGGTACCGGTTTCTAGAGTTAGTGTGCTGCTATTGCTGTGACAGAAAACTCTGTGTGCTCCCGTCCTCAGCATATTCGACTACAGCCTGATTTCTACTAGCACTGCAGCTAGTCAATGCACCACCTTACTGAGTGAGGTGTACGCTTAAAACATCACTTCTGATAGACTCTTTTGCATACATCTGTGTTTATACTAGTTTCTTGTTTGTCTCTCTTTTTGTTAAGATTACTGAGCAGTGATAGTGAGACAACATCAGACTACTGTTGGCATTATTTCGAACTAGTGTCTTCAGTGTAACTCTACCTGTCTTCACCTTTGCCTGGGTTTCTAATCTACATTATTATTCAGTACCTTGGTTGGAACAGATGATCAACTGGGATGGTCATCTTCTTCCTTTTGCCGAATTCTCCCTTTAGTATAAAATCTACCGAACAGATTTCTTAAAAAGGAAGCTCTCCCAGAGGTACAGCTTCCCCCTAACAAATCAGTAGCCAACACCACTAAGGAGCTGGTAGAATGTCATTGTTTGGTATCAACTGCAGTAGCAAACATTCCACTGAGAATCTCAATTAGGAGGGAGGTGCCCCTTTCACATGACTTCATAATCATGATTCGCAAAACCCCATTTGCAAGTTAGAAAGTCTTTTGTGACACGCAAAATAGGTTTAGTATATGGCCCAACACCATTTTGTGGTTGCAAACTCTGTGACTTTACGAATCTCAGGAATGCAGACTGAAATATGGTCACATGAATTTATGACTAGTTATCTGATTGTGCATTAAGAAATGTTTCTTTAGCCAGAAATTGCTTTATGAGAGGAGATTTAAAACTAGCTTATCTAGTGGCTCTAAAAATTGTGGCATCTGTCAAATTCTTAATGTTTTCAAGAGACAACAGTCCCGAATATATAATAAGCAAATGATTAGAAAATGTATTGCAAAAACAATGTTTTAATAAAAAAATTAAAGAAACAATTAAAAGTTCATAGTTGACAGTGGGGTGCAACAAACGTGTTTGATGCTCAAGCAAAACTGATACAAATACACAACCATATCACAATTCACTGAATCTGTAAGCTGCCTGTATGTTCAATACAATTATTAACCCCTTCGCTGCTAGGCCTTTGCCCCCCCTGTGCTAAGCCTTTTTTGGGCTATTTGGGGTAGTGCGCGCTTAGGCCCCTATAACCTTTTGACCACATAAGGTATCCACGCCAAATTTGCATCCTTTTCTCCCAACATCATGGGGATTCTAAAGGTACCCAGGGTTTGCGGATTCCCCTGGAGGGGTCCCAGAAATTAGCCAATATACAGCAAACAAATGGGGAAAACGGGCTGCAAACGAAAGCGTCTGGGTTTTTCTCTGCAAATGGTATCAAAAAAGGGTTTGTGGGGCTAAAATCACAATTTTCACAGCTTTTAGGGAATGACAGACTTGTCAGAAAACCAACATTTTTTACACAGTTTGGGCATTTTTCTGGGACATAGCCTATTTTTGCTATTTTTTGTGCTTTCAACCTCCTTCCAGTTAATGGTAGAAATGGGTCTGAAAGAAATAATGGATCCTGGAAAGCCATACATTTTTGAAAAGTAGACAACATTCTGAATTCAGCAAGGGGTCATTTGTATAGATCCATCAAGGTTTCTTTATAGAAATTAACAGCTAATTATAGGAAAAAATTAAAGTTAGTTGAAAAAAACAGCCTTTTGTGTCAACGTTTTTACCTGTAACTTCTTCTAATTATGCCAGCTCTTTGAAAGCAATACACCGTTACATCCGCTGGACCTTCCTGGTTGTGGGGATATATAGGACTTGCAGGTTCACCAAGAACCCGACGAACCCAAAGTCAAAAACTGAGCAGCAATTTGCAATGTTTTTTTATTATGTTCCGGGTATATAGCAATTATTGTGGGAAAATGTATACATGGAAACATTAGAAACAGTACATATTTGCACATTTTCGATATTGGGAATACACATACTAGCATGACAATTATCGGTCATTTTTCAAAATGACTTCTTTTTGACACAAAGTCTTTCATTTGGAAGGCAGAAATGCATCAAAAATCAATAGGTAATAACAGTTGCTTTACAAATCTGAATTACCCCAAATCTCCCAATAAAAATGGTACCTCACGTGTGTGGGTAGGCATAGTGCCCACAACAGGAAATGGCTCAAACACAACGTGAACACACCACATTTTCACAATGAAAATTGACCCTTTTTTTGCGAAATGTCTAGCTGTAGTTTTTGAACACTAGCTCTGCCGGCACATAGTGAAATGTTGCAAACCTATACATTTTTCAAAACTATACACCCAGGGGAATCCAGGATGGGGTGACTTGACTGCCTCCCTCCAGGTTCTGTTACCCAAAATCCCTTACAAACCTAAAAACTTATTTAAAAACCACATTTTCCCCACATTTCTGTGGTGGAAAGTTCTGGAATCTTCGTGGATCCACAAATTTCCACCGACCCCGCGTTCCCCAAAGTCTTACGAGAAAAATGGTACCTCACTTGTGCGGGTCAGCCTATTGCTCAGGACAGGAAACGGCGCAAAACGCAACGTGGTCACACCTCAATTTCGCAGTGAAAAATGACCCTTTTTTGGCAAAGTGCCTAGCTGTAGTTTTTGAACCCTAGCTCTGCGGGCACCTTGGGAAACCTAGCAAACCTATACATTTTTGAAAACTAGACACCCAGGGGAGTCCAGGATAGGGTGACTTGACTGCCTCCCACCAGGTTCTGTTACACAGAATCCCTTGCAAACCTAAAAAATTGTCCAAAAAACCACATTTTCCCCACATTTCTGTGGTAGAAAGTTCCGGAATCTGCGTGGATCCACAAATTTCCATGCACCCCGCATTCCCCAAAGTCTTACGAGAAAAATGGTACCTCACTTGTGCGGGTCGGCCTGGTGCCAGTGACAGGAAACGGCGCAAAACGCAACGTGGTCACACCTCAATTTCGCAGTGAAAAATGACCCTTTTTTGGTCAAGTGCCTAGCTGTAGTTTTTTAACCCTAGCTCTGTGGGCACCTTGGGAAACCTAGCAAACCTATACATTTTTGAAAACTAGACACCCAAGGGAATCCAGGATGGGGTGACTTGACTGCCTCCCACCAGGGTCTATTACCCAGAATCCCTTGGAAACCTAAAAAATTGTCCAAAAAAAACACATTTTCCCCACATTTCTGTGGTGGAAAGTTCCGGAATCTGTGTGGAACCGCAAATTTCCACCCACCCCAGGTTCCTGAAAGTCTTACGAGAAAAATGGTACCTCACTTGTGCGGGTTGGCCTAGTGCCCGTGACAGGAAACTGCGCAAAACGCAACGTGGTCACACCTCAATTTTGCAGTGAAAAATTACCCTCACTTGTGTGGGAGGCCCAAGTACCCGTGACAGGCAAGGGCTGGAAACGTAAGGGTAAGGAAACGTTGTGGGATCCACGCAAGCCATACCTCCCTGGAAGCCTCCGGGTGTCTAGTTTTCAGAAATGTATGGGTTTGGTAGGTTTCCCTAGATGGCCGCCGAGCACCGGGCCTAAAACCCAGGTGACCCCCCCCTTGCAAAACCAGGTGGTTTTGCGATAGGCAATTTTGATGTCGCCTCACTACGTTTAGGGCCCTTGCCTGTCGCAGGTACTTGGGCCTCCCACACAAGTGAGGCACCATTTTTACCGGGATACCTGGGGGAACTCTGGGTGGTGGTAAATTTGTGTGATCCCGGTGATGCCACAACTTTCCCACACAAAAATGTGTGAAAAAAGTGTTTTTTTTCAGCTAAAATTGAGGTTTGCAGGGATTCTGGGTAAGAAAACGTTGGGAGATCCACGCAAGCCATACCTCCCTGGAAGCCCCGGGTGTCTAGTTTTCAGAAATGTATGGGTTTGGTAGGTTTCCCTAGATGGCCGCCGAGCACTGGGCCAAAAACCCAGGTGACCCCCTTGCAAAAGCAGGTTGTTTTGTGATAGGCAATTTTGATGTCGCCTCACTACGTTTTGGGCCCTTGCTTGTCGCGGGTACTTGGGCCTCCCACACAAGTGAGGCACCATTTTTACCGGGAGACCTGGGGGAACTCTGGGTGGTGGTAAATTTGTGTGATCCCGGTAAAGCCACAACTTTCCCACACAAAAGTGTGAAAAAAGTGATTTTTTTCAGCTAAAATTCAGGTTTGAAGGGGCTTCTGGATAAGGTAACGTTGGGGGATCCATGCAAGCCATACCTCCCTGGAAGCCCCCAGGTGTCTAGTTTTCAGAAATATATGAGTTTGGTAGGTTTCCCCAGATGGCCACCGAGCACCAGGCCAATAACCCAGGTGACCCCCCTTGCAAAACCGGGTAGTTTTGACATAATTAGTTGTTTGTTTCTACAGCGTGAGAATTTCGGAACAATATTGCAAGGAAAATGTGACAGACATTTTGAGGTTTGCAGGATATTGTGGATAAAATAACTTTTTGGAATTCACAAGAGAGACATCACCATGAACTCCCATGGGTTTACGACAATATCTACAGTTGGTGGGTTATTCTTACATCGAAAGTACACCTTGGCAGAGAAACTAAAAAGACAAAGATTTCTGCACAGCCATCTATTCCTCACACACACAGATTCTGGTTGGATTTGGCATGAGGGCGAGTCATGGTTCAGTATATTAAATTTGATTAACAAGAGATTTCACAAAAATGAGATGCACTGCCAATAATTAAATGGACAAAAATCCAAACCAATGACTCGAAGCTCGTGAGCTGTAAAGCCACGGCAAGGCACCAACCGCTTTACAGGCCATTCACACACCTTTCATACGTGATACACACAAGACCATTCACACCACCAGGCATAAAAACAACACATTACAACATTCACAAAAAGAGACAAGGTACACCCTGCTTCAGAAAGACAAATATTACTGCACATCCATCTAATCCTCAAGCACACACACATACTGGTTGGATGTGGCACGAGGGTGAGTGATGGTTCAGTATATACAATTGTATAAGCAAGAGATTTCACAAAAATTAAATGTACTGTTAATAATTGAAAGGGCGAGAAACTGAACCATTGAATCACAGCTCGTGAGCTGTAAAGCCACGACAAGGCACCAACCGCTTTACAGGCCATTAATACACCTTTCATACGTGTGACACATACAAAACCATTCACACCGCCAGCCGCGGGCCCATCACATAACAACACTCACATCAGCAGACAGCGCCATTCAAGGGCCCATCACTTTCACACGCCCACATTCCTGACACAGCAACCACATAAGTTGATGGAATGCGTGGAGTGGCACTCAGCTAGCAGTGTGTGTAGTGACCAGCAGCAAGTCACTACTCACACACAGCCAGCCGAGCGCCAGTCCACGCACACCGCTAGCCGAGTGCCAGTCCACGCACACCGCAAGCCGAGTGCCAGTCCACGCACACCGCTAGCCGAGCGCCAGTCCAGGCACAACGCCAGTCAAGTGCCAGTCCAGGCACAACGCCAGTCAAGTGCCAGTCCATGCACACCGCCAGCCAAGCACCAGTCCATGCACAGCGCCAGCCTACACACACCAACAGTCAAGCGCCAGCCTACACACACCAACAGTCAAGCGCCAGCCTACACACACCGCCATCACATATAGGATTTTTTTTTGACAAAAAAGAAAACACAAACAAATCGCAAATAGATACAAATCTACTAACACAAAATCAGAAACTAAATACATTGCACTAATGCCAACCTTGAAACAGAATCAAATTTTTTAAAGAACACAGACCAGGCAGTTCACTTTACCACTCATGGATGCTCCCAAAAATTATTGTGCGTGTGGTACGCTCTAAAACAAGCAGGGACACAGCCCGGGGTTAGAAGGACACTCGGGGCAGTATATACGAGTCTCCTTCCGCGTACCTCTTCGCCAACAGACTCTACATCTCCTACTGGGAATGTCTTTTGAGGGCGTGGGAGGAATGTGATCAGGAAAGTGGCGATCTTTCAACCTAGCAAAATCCTCCCCTACTCCAACTCTAGGAACACTTACCTGTTCCACTAAAACAAGGCTGCCTATTACAGACTCCAGAAACTTAGCAAAAGTCATCTTTGACTCAGGACAAGAATCCTGGAACACAACAAAAGCATTAAAGGTTGCCAAGTGGAAAAGATGGATAGCCAACTTCTTGTACCAAATGTAAGCCTTACGAAGAGCAGCGTAAGGTTCCAACCTCTGATCTACTCTGTCAACACCACCCATGTGCCTATTAGAGTTTAAAATGCACACAGGTTTGGAGCATAGATCTCAGAAAATCGAACAAAGTGATCAAGGACAGGCCGAATCTTAAAAAGACGGTCACAATCAGGGTGATCTTGTGGCAACGCTAAACCATTATCGACAAAATGCATCTTCCGAAGCAGAAGCAAATACCGATCACGACTCATGACTGCCGGAAATATAGCAGTTGCCATCAAGGGACTAGTAGACCAATATGAAGACATTGATGGCTTCCTTAGCAAGCCCATAAAAAAAGTTTAACGCAAGAACTTCTTCATCTCATCCAGATTTGTGGGAGTCCACCGGTTAGCTCTAGAGTGGGGCTTAAGGCTGGCACTGTTGTCCCTCAAAAACTGTTCAGCATACAAATTAGTCTGTTCAACAATCTCTGCCAAAAATACATCATCCATAAACAACTGAAAAAAATGTATTGGTAAAAAGTTTTCAGTATTCACTCTACACCCTGGAACACCAGTAAAGTCTGGCAAGGCTGGCTGCACCATCCCTGGAGCAACCCAGGCATCAGCACTTTCAACAGGAAGCCTTGCAGCCCCAGGCTGCAGTCCAGATGCCTCTTGCTGCACTATACCAACGGGAAGCCTTGCAGCCCCAGACCCCTCTTGTCACACTACACCAACAGAAAGCCTTGCAGCCCCAGGCTGTAGCCCAGATGCCTCTTGCCGCACTATCTGCACATCAATGTCCTCCTCTAACACTGGCACTTCATCCGCACTAAGAGTAGCTTCATCATCCGATGATGCCATGTGGAGAGAAAACTCACTGCCTGAATCTTCCCCTCCCACCTCTCCCTCAGAATCAGAGTCAGTCTCTGGACCATGGTCAGAGGAAGACTCAAAAAGCATACCAACAACCTGCTGAGCAGTAATCCTGCGGCTAGCCATTATCCTTACTAAGAAAGGAAACTGCACAAACAAGTCAACAACAACCAACACTGTGCAAAATAAGTAAGTAAAAAAATGCGTGCCTTTTTCACAAAGATCAATATACTCAAAAACTATACGATTCACTTGCAAGAGACCGCTACACTCACCAACACCTACTCTGCAGAGAGACAGTAAAAATGATATCCCACTAGAAAGAAAAAAAAAAAAAAACAATTACTCACAAAAGAACAACATACACATTGAGCACAAATGCAAAAAGTTTTTGACACTCAAAAAACAGAAGCCAAACATACTGCAATTCTTACATCATTTGGAAAAACACAGTCACGCAGAGAAATGAAAAAGATTTACATTGTACAAAAAAAAGTCTCTTACCAAACACAAGCAACTACACAAGCAGCAGAACCAAAAGTAACGAAACCGCAACCTGGAACAGTCTAAAGAGCAAAAGCTTTCAACTAGAACAAAAAGGGAGAAAAAAAGCATTCCAATTGAAATTCACAAAAATGAAAGAATTAAAATTATAACACACTGTCACTACCCAATTGGTCAATCTGCCAGATGGGCCTTCTAATAGGGCTGTGCAAAAATGGGGCTGAACTTGCCCAAGGGATCGGGTGAGCTTGTCTGAGGGCGGGTCAGAAAACAGCAGACAGAAATATGCCCCCCTAGCAAAAGAAAAAAATCCCTGGTGCCTAGTAGGGTTTTCTGCCCCCCCTCCCACCTAGGCCAAAAAGGCCACAAAACAAGGGGCAAATCTGTCCACAGGAGGGGCAGAAATAACTAACCAAATGTATAAAATAACAACCAAATTTATAAAACAAATCTGCCCCCTGGGAGCGACCCTTGCCCAAGGGGTCGTTTCCATTTTAATTTCAAATAGGTCCCTGGTGTCTAGTGGGGTATTCTGCCACCCCGGGGGCAGAAGCCAAATACACGGGCTGATCTGCCCCCGCGGGGGGGTGGGGGCAGAATACGCATTAAAAAAAATGAGGCCCCTGGAAGCGACCCTTCCGCAAGGGGTCGCTTCCATTTTTTTAAAAAAAGATCCCTGTCTCTAGTGGGCTTTTCTGCCACCACCCGGGACCAGAAACGACAAAAAGGGGGGGCAGAAAAGACTTTTAAAAAAATGTGCCCCATAAGAAGCGGCCCTTGCCCAAGGGGTCGCATCCTTTACATAATAAAAGGACTCCCTGGTGTCTAAAGCCAAATACACAGGCTGATCTGCCCCAGAGTGGGGTATTAAAACTACGAGGCAATCTGCCCCCAGGGGGGGCAGAATACACATTTTTATATAATTTGTGGCTGGAAGCGACCCTTCCCCAAAGGGGTCGCTTCAGTTTTTAAAAAATAAACACCCCTGGCTCTAGTGGGCTTTTCTGCCCCCCCCTGGGGCCAGAAACGCCAAAAAACTGTGGCGATCTGGCCCCAGGGGGGCAGAAAAGTCTTTAAATTATTTGTTCCCTATAGGAAGCGACCCTTGCCCAAGGGGTCGCTTCCTTTTACACAAAAAAGCATCTCTGGTGCCTAGTGGGATCATTCTTGCAGCACGATTGCGACGCTGTGCGCGATCGTGCTGCAGGAATGCCCTGTATTGAGACATCAGGGGGGAGGAAATACTCTTTCCTCTCCCCCGATGCCTCAATAGTTGACAAAATCCCCCCCCGTGGCCCCACCAGCCGGCAAAACGCACCTCCTCCTCGCTGGGACGCCTGGAAACAAATGGCTTCCACGCGTCCCAGCGCTTCCTGATGACATCAGCGCGAGCTGTGCATGCTGACATCATGGGAAAGCGTGGGGGGGGGGTCGGGGTGGCAGCGGAAACTCTTCCGCTGCCATACGCCCCTGTGGGGGCAAGATCGATGCCCCAGGGGGAAACGCCAGCGCTTCCCCCAGGGGTTGTGCACATGACGGAGGGGTTCCGTCATGAGCACAGCCCAACCGATGCTCATGACGGAACCGCTCTGTCATGAGCATCGAAGGGGTTAAACCAGGTCTGCTCGAGGCAGTGAAGTATAAACTAAAAAATATACATAGAGAAAAAAACAGCATATTAAAGTTAAAATAATAATGATTAACAATAATTTCAAGTATACAGTTATTACTCAAATCCTATTGATGTATATACAGTAACCTCTGTTAGGTGGATGCAGATGTGTGCACAAGAATAAGAGAGAGACAAGAGACATTAGGTGTGCATTCTAATTAATACATTAATCGATGGCCGCCATTTATGTCTTCACAAGATGGCCACCCTGCCTTTGAAAGTCCATCTTCTTTTCCTCTGAGCACAGACTTGGTGTTGGAAATACTCCACTCCCACACCGGAAAGGATGGTGGTAACGGGGTCTCTCCAGACATACACAGTGGTAGCTTGGCTCGAGTGGTCAGGAATCAGGCACCGTGCTAAGCATACGTCATACCCATACAATAACCATGCGTGCATCCGTTCCAAAAACGACTCTACACCGTAAAAATTATGAAAATATCTCTGTTTATCCTCTTTTTCTCTTAGTTGCTGATTAAATAAATAATAACACAATCACAATATACAAGGCTTTCTAAATAGTGCAGGTCAATTAAGTACTGTCTTAAGGATTCAATAAATAGGGGTGATCATAAATAATAAAGGCATAAATATAAGTGAATTACATACAGGCAATTAAATATTCTGAGGCAATAAATACTGCAAACCAATAAATATTGTGCGACAATAAATACTGTGGAACAATAAATACAGTGAAGCAATAAATAGGTTAAATACAATAAATACAGTGCTCTCAATAAATAATTAAAAGCTGACAGTGACACTTATAGAATCAGATCACATTTGAGATTACTATGGGCTGATTTGGCCCAGGCACAGCTTGTGGTTAGGTGGATGGCTTGAGGGTGTCTGCTCCCTGGCTTGGACAAGGCTGAGGCCTAATCTGAGGTAGATCAAGGGGGGAATACTAGAGATCTGGCTCTCTCACTCTACACAACCCCTCTGAATTAGTCTCAGCTCACCCCTGGCACAATCAAGCTGGTTCCAGCACCTCTCTAGCTCCTAGGGTAGTCTCTCAGGATTCCACAGGGCCTTAGGCGCCCTCTATTCCACTTACTGCCCTTTTTCTGAAGCTCCGACGCCGCTGGAGTCGTGTCGACGCCGTGAGGCGGTTCCGGTTCGATGTCGGCGGCCTCGGCGCAATGTCAGTTCTTGACGACGCCGGTAGGCGGTTCCGGTTCGATGTCGGCGGCCTCGGCTCGATCTCGTCCTCCGGTTCGATGACGTCGGGCAGTCTTGGCTCGATGTCGACTTCAGGCGGCTCCGGTCCGATGGCGACCTCAGGTTCGATGACATCGGCCGGCCTTGGCTCGATGTCGACTTCTGGTGGCTCCGGAGTGCGATCCCCACTCCCGACCTCCGGTGCTCCTCTCCTCAGGTTCCGGCGACTCCGGAGTGCGATCTCCACTCCCGACCTCCGGCACGCTTCACCTCGGTCTCCGGCGACTCCGGAGGGCGGACTTCACTCCCCCGTCGATGCCGCTCACTCGACCTCGGGTGACTTCCTCCTCGACCTCTGGTACTCTCTACGACCTCCGTCGGCACCCTCTCTCGACCTCTGGCGGCTCCGGGTACGACGTCTGCTTTTCCAGTCAGCGCCGCTTCTCCACCTCGGGCTCCGGGTCTCTAGGCTTCTCGACGTCGGACTCCAGGAAAACCAATAATCAGGTCAGGACTTTGCTGTTCTTTGCTTCTAAGGCCTGTTCCTGCTGTCCAGGTCCTTAAGATGGTTCTTCTTGCTTCTTCCCACACAGGGCTCCAGGCTGGGCTCAGTCAGTAGGGACTAGTATCAAGGGTGGGTTTATGGACCCCACTCCAGGCACAAGTTTCCACCCCTGCTGCCTCACTCCTTCCTCCTTCAAGTTTCTGCTGCTCTCTCTTCACCAGTCAGGTGCCAACTGCCAGCTCCAACTGCCAACTCTCTGTCTTAGCTTCCCAACATTCTAAACCGCCTCCAACTGTCACAGGGCTCCAGAATGTTGCAGAAGGTTCTAGTAGGTTCCAGTGGGTGCTGGTGATGTCACAGGTGGCCACCATTTTGTGCTCCAGGCCCTCAGACAGAAGTTCCAGGGGTAGCTAAAATGGCTCCCTGAATCTGCAGCAACACTAAAAAGTCTGGTGGTTCCCAAAAAGGAAAAATACTAACAGGGTTTGAGGCAAAAGTGGGACAAAATAAATAATGATGAGGAGGGACCACCCAAAGGGCTGACAGGTCTAACACGCGTCCCCCCCAGCTGAAAGTGGGGAGAGCTACCCAACCCCTTGGGAGTTCTCATCACTAAGGCGGAAATACCTTGAGAGACCGTCTGCATTGGCGTGGTCCACTCCAGGCCGATGTTCCACCTGAAAGTCCATTCCCTGTAGGGAAATAGACCACCTCAACAACTTGGGATTCTCCCCCTTCATCTGCATCAGCCAACGAAGGGGTCTGTGGTCGGTCTGAACCAGGAAGTGCGAGCCAAACAGGTATGGCCGCAACTTCTTCAGAGCCCATACCACTGCAAAGGCTTCACGCTCTATTGCACTCCACTTCTGTTCCCTGGGAAGTAGTCTCCGGGATAGGAAGACCACGGGTTGATCCAGACCCTCTTTATTGAGTTGCGATAACACTGCCCCAATGCCATGTTCTGATGCATCCATTTGGACAATGAACTCCTTGGAAAAGTCTGGGGCCCTCAAGACCGGGGCCTCGCACATGGCTTTCTTCAGTCTCACAAAGGCCTGCTGACAAGCCTCCGTCCAGACTACCCGTCGAGGTTGTTTCTTGGACGTGAGCTCCGTGAGGGGGGCTACGATGGTACCGTACCCCTTCACAAAGCGGCGGTAGTATCCCGTGAGGCCCAGAAAAGCTCGGACCTCAGTCTGTGTCTTGGGGGGTTCCCAGGCCATGATGGCCTCGATCTTCACCTGGAGGGGTTGCACCGCTCCCCTACCCACCAAGTGTCCAAGGTACACTACCGACCCCTGCCCGATCTGGCACTTGCTGGCCTTGATCGTCAATCCAGCTTGTCTCAGGGCCTGGAGAACAGCTTGCAGGTGACGCAAGTGATCCTCCCAGCTGTTACTGAAGACGGCTATGTCATCCAGATAAGCAGCAGAGAAACTCTCCATTCCGGTGAGGATCTGGTTTACCAGACGCTGAAACGTGGCAGGTGCGTTCTTGAGCCCAAAGGGCATCACACAGAACTGGTAGTGGCCATTGGGCGTGGAGAAGGCTGACCTTTCCCTTGCTCCATCAGTCAAAGAGATCTGCCAGTACCCAGAAGTAAGGTCAAAGGTACTTAGATATTGGGCAGCTCCCAGCCGGTCAATCAATTCATCCGCCCTAGGGATCGGATGAGCATCAGTTTTGGTTACTGAATTCAGTCCCCGGTAGTCCACACAGAACCTCAGTTCCGGTTGGGCACCCGGTGGTGCAGCTTTTGGTACTAGTACCACCGGACTGGACCAGGGGCTGCTAGAAGGTTCGATCACTCCTAGCTCCAGCATCTTAGTGACTTCACTGTTAATGCTGGCCTTCACCTTGTCTGACATCCGGTAGATCTTGGACTTCACAGGTGGGCTGTCTCCTGTGTCCACGTCATGGACGCACAGGTGAGTCCTACCCGGAACAAGGGAGAACAACGAAGAGTACTGCCCCAGGACCTGGCGGCAGTCCTCCTGCTGTTCAGGAGTTAGAGATGGGGAGAGAATCACTCCCTCCACCGACCCATCCTTCTCTTGAGACGCAAACAAATCGGGGAGAGGCTCGCTTTCCGCGTCCTCTGCTCCGTCAGTCACCATCATCAAGATGACTTCGGGCCTCTCGTGGTGGGGTTTGAGGCGGTTGGCATGCAGCACCCGTAGGGGCTGACGAGGGGTTTTAAGATCCACCAAGTAGGTAGCCTTACCCTTCTTCTCCAACACCTCAAAGGGTCCTGACCAGCGATCCTGGAGGGCGCTGAGCTCTCCCGGTTCGATCACCCACACCTTCTGGCCAGGCTCCAACTCCACCGGGTGAGCATTGTGGTCATACCACGCCTTCATTACTGCTTGTCTGGCCTCCAAGTTGTCAGAAGCTTGCTTCCACAACTTAGCCATTTGGCTCCGGAAGGCCAGCATGTAGCTCACCACGTCCTGGGGAAGCTTTCTGGGAGTTCTTTCCCATCCGTCTCTCACCAGGTTGAGAGGTCCACGTACAGGGTGCCCATACAGAAGCTCGAAGGGGCTGAAGCCCACTCCCTTCTGTGGCACTTCCCTGTAAGAAAAGAGTAGACAGGGTAGGAGGACGTCCCATTTCCTCCGCAGGCTTTCAGGCAGACTTCTGATCATGCCTTTCAAGGTTTTGTTAAACCTCTCCACCAGACCATTGGTCTGGGGGTGGTAAGGAGTTGTGAACCGGTAGGTCACTCCACACTCCTTCCACATGGCCCGCATGTAAGCTGACATGAAGTTGGTCCCCCTGTCGGACACAACTTCCTTGGGAAAACCCACTCGGGTAAAGATTCCCATCAGGGCCCTAGCCACAACAGGTGCTGTTATGGTCCTCAGAGGTATTGCCTCTGGGTACCGTGTGGCATGATCCACCAGAACCAGGATAAACCTGTGACCAGCTGTAGTAGGTGGATCTAACGGACCCACAATGTCGATGCCCACCCTTTCAAAGGGGGTGCTAACGACAGGAAGTGGTTCCAGGGGAGCTTTCAGCTTCACCCCTGTTTTCCCACTGGCTTGGCAAGACACACATGTCCGGCAGTAGGTATCGGACGACACTTTCATTTGAGGCCAATAAAAGTGTGGGACAAGACGGGCGAAGGTCTTGTCTTGCCCCAGGTGTCCTGCCAAGGGGATCTCGTGAGCCAACTCCAGAAGGAAGGCTCGATAACGTTGAGGGACTACCAAGGCTCGTGACGATCCATGTAGGGGTGCCTTGGGTTCACTGTAGAGGAGGCCATCCTCCCAGTAAACACTGTAGTTCCCTTCAACGTTCCCTGCTGCCTGGGCTTCGGCCTGTCGCCTCAGCCCCTCAAGAGTAGGGCACTCCCTCTGGCCCTGGCAGAATTCCTCCCTGGACGGGCCTCCCTCCACGTGCCACTCGGCCGGGATGGGTAGGTCCCCCAGTTTGGTAACATCCCCCACCGCAGACTCCTGGTCCACCACCTCCGGTGGCCTATCCGTCCTACGGGGTGTGGACGCCGAGGCAGGCTCCTCCTGTCCGCGGTTCTTCCCTTGACAGGCAGCTGGCTGGGCCTTTGTTCCAGGCTCCAGCCGAAACGAACTCCCTCTCCGGGTAGTCGCGGACCCTGTGCTCACACAGGCCCAGTCAGGTGTACCCAGCATCTCAGTATGAGTCCGGTATTCCACCTCCTTCCAAGCATTGTGCTCCATGTCATTCCCCAGTAGACAATCGACTGGCACGGCAGGGCTTACGGCAACTCGAAGTGAACCTGCAACCCCCCCCCCCCTTTCAAAGGGAACCTCAGCCACTGGATAGTGGCCTGTTCTGCCGTCAGCCATCACGGCTGGGTGGAGTACATCGGGAATTACCTGCTCTGGAGACACCAGTTGGCTACGTACCATAGTCATACTGGCTCCTGTGTCTCTCAGAGCCTCCCCTCTTTGGCCGTTGATGGTGACCCACTGCCCATACTTTACAGTATTTGCGGGCACCTGGATCTTAGGAACCATCTCCCGTTCTCCCAAGGACACTAAAGTGACACCCGCCCACTCCCTTCCCTTAGTTAAGGGCATCTCCTCCCCGAGCACTGCACTAGCTACTCCGGGGGTCTTTCCTCCAATGGGAGGGGGTGGTCGTTTCAGGCACTTCGGATCTCCCTTATAGTGTCCAACGCCACCGCACTCGTAGCAATGGACAACCCTTGTGTGACGGGCTGTCAATAAGGGACTCTAGACGTGCTCGATTAAGCTTAGGTTTTATTGGGATTATCTTTCTCCTTGTCCGACTTGTAAGTCTGTCCCTTGCAAAAGCCGCTGGATCCGTGATGCTTGGGAACCCGTAGGGTCTTCTGGTTCGTCTGTTTTGCGGGTTTGGTCTTCCCCAGCCGTCTTGAGGTGTGGTTCCAGTTACTCGCCCCAAAACAAAGGAAGACAAGGGACTATATTAGTGTCAACAAGCGAGAGATCTCGATCCTAACACCAGGGCCAGGGTGTGGGGATTCACCTTCAGTGTGCTCAAATTCCAAACGAATAGGGATGCGAGTGGTTCTACCGGTGAAGGGGGAGGGGTATTAACACAAGAAAGGGAGAAAGTTCCGCACGGGTCGGGAGTTTTAACGCGGGTTTTCCCGCCGTCCTACCCACCCCGCTACCCGGTCCCGTACCTGTCCAAGCCACGCTCCTCCCCTGGGAACGTGGCAGGGCGCTGCACCGGATCCTATGCCTCCTGGCTTCGCTGCTCGTGGGCTCCTCTGTTCTCCGGTCTCTCTCTTTCGGGCTCCGTCCTCCTCCTCGTCTCCGTCTCCACTCCGTTCGCTCTCTTCTCCGCTCCGGGGATCGCCGTCCGTCGACTTCCTGGTTCCTCCCTCTTTTGACGCTCTGAGTCCTGTGACGTCCTCAGGGGGCGGGGTGTGTCCTTCGCGGTCTTCCCAGTTAAAGGGCTCCGTGCCTGCTACGGTCCCTGGAAAGTATGTATCCGTTTCGAGTGCCCATTCATCCTGTTGAAAGGGGATAACATCATGGTCACTCGATACCGGGGTCCACCAGTCCTTACTTCCTGTTACCCCTTGAGCCGCGGGAGGCAACCCGTCACACCTTGGCTGCTGACTCTGGCCAGGATTAGGGTTTCTGGGTGGGTTAGCCCTAGGGGTGAATCCTGTTCCCTTTCCTTGGAAATTATTTTGGGGGCCTTTGGAGAACTCCTTTTTCTTTTCCCCTCCCTCTTTCTTTTGAGGGGCGCCCTGTCCGGCCTTTTGAGTATCCCCTCCAGTCCCCCTTGTGGACACCCGGGTACTAGCCCAAATGTCCGCCTCCTCAGCAATCTTCCGGGGACTGGTCAGCTTGCTATCCACCAGGTATTGACGCAGTTCAGGGAAACATTTCTCGAGCAGGTGTTCCTTCAGTACTAGATCAAACAACCCCTCGTAGTTCCTCACTTCACTGCCCTGAATCCAACCCTCTAGTGCCTTCTTTGCATAGTCCAGGAAGTCCACCCAATTCTGTGTGCCCAGTTTGTGACTACCCCTGAACTTCTGTCTGTACTTTTCGGGTGTTAGTCCAAACTTTCTTATGAGCGCCAGTTTCATGGTGGGGTAGTGGGTCTGCTCATCCTCCTCGAGGGCCAATAATGCATCCCTACCAGCTGAAGGCATGTACTTGTACAATCCCCCTCCCCAGTACTTCTCTGGAACCCCATGGGCCCTTAACGAGACCTCATAGGCCGCTAGCCACTTGGCGATATCGTCACCCACCCCATAGCTAGCTACTATGTCCTTTGGCAGGTAGGGTTTGGGTTCCCTGGTGTACTCTCGTTCTTCGCTGCCACCGTTAGGTACAGGGTGTGCCCCGATTCTCAGGATCTGAAGATCTATCTCTTTCAGCCTTATCTCATGAGCCATCCTCTGTTCCTCCTTCTCTTTCTCCAGCCTTGCTAAGTCCCATGTGAGCTGTCTTTTCTCCCTCCGGTCTGTTAACTCCACTTCAGACAAGCCACCGCTAGAGGCACTGCTGCCCTTCCTGGAAAGTGTCCTGGGCCCCGCTAACAGGTTCCCCACCTCAGGTTGGTACAAACCAGCTCCCTCACTGTCGGGCTCTCTATCCCTGTCCTCCTCCTCAGCCTTGCTTTCTCGGCGTGCCTCCCCCCAAGCCCTTAAGCTGGTTTGGAGTGCACCCTTCTTTGCTCCTGGGGGACAATACACCCCCTCCCGCTGACACAACTCCCTGAGTTGGGCCACAGTGTACGTTTCTAAATTCTCCAGTACAAACTCCATCTTGCCCACTCAGGTCAGAGGACAGTTATTTGCAGTAACTATGCAGGGGGGTACCTTATATAATACCTCCTCCCACCACCAGAGTAAATTTAGAAAAAAAACAAAAACCCACAATTAGGAAGGCCGCTTTGAGAAAACTCCCGGTGTAGGCCTATGGACTACCCACAGTTATTGTTGAGTATACGTAGGCACAGCTCAATCCCACCGCTGAACACCAATTATGTTGGAAATACTCCACTCCCACACCGGAAAGGATGGTGGTAACGGGGTCTCTCCAGACATTCACAGTGGTAGCTTGGCTCGAGTGGTCAGGAATCAGGCACCGTGCTAAGCATACGTCATACCCATACAATAACCATGCGTGCATCCTTTCCAAAAACGACTCTACACCGTAAAAATTATGAAAATATCTCTGTTTATCCTCTTTTTCTCTTAGTTGCTGATTAAATAAATAATAACACAATCACAATATACAAGGCTTTCTAAATAGTGCAGGTCAATTAAGTACTGTCTTAAGGATTCAATAAATAGGGGTGATCATAAATAATAAAGGCATAAATATAAGTGCATTACATACAGGCAATTAAATATTCTGAGGCAATAAATACTGCAAACCAATAAATATTGTGCGACAATAAATACTGTGGAACAATAAATACAGTGAAGCAATAAATAGGTTAAATACAATAAATACAGTGCTCTCAATAAATAATTAAAAGCTGACAGTGACCCTTATAGAATCAGATCACATTTGAGATTACTATGGGCTGATTTGGCCCAGGCACAGCTTGTGGTTAGGTGGATGGCTTGAGGGTGTCTGCTCCCTGGCTTGGACAAGGCTGAGGCCTAAACTGAGGTAGATCAAGGGGGGAATACTAGAGATCTGGCTCTCTCACTCTACACAACCCCTCTGAATTAGTCTCAGCTCACCCCTGGCACAATCAAGCTGGTTCCAGCACCTCTCTAGCTCCTAGGGTAGTCTCTGAGGATTCCACAGGGCCTTAGGCGCCCTCTATTCCACTTACTGCCCTTTTTCTGAAGCTCCGACGCCGCTGGAGTCGTGTCGATGCCGTGAGGCGGTTCCGGTTCGATGTCGGCGGCCTCGGCGCAATGTCAGTTCTTGACGACGCCGGTAGGCGGTTCCGGTTCGATGTCGGCGGCCTCGGCTCGATCTCGTCCTCCGGTTCGATGACGTCGGGCAGTCTTGGCTCGATGTCGACTTCTGGCGGCTCCGGAGTGCGATCCCCACTCCCGACCTCCGGTGCTCCTCTCCTCAGGTTCCGGCGACTCCGGAGTGCGATCTCCACTCCCGACCTCCGGCACGCTTCACCTCGGTCTCCGGCGACTCCGGAGGGCGGACTTCACTCCCCCATCGATGCCGCTCACTCGACCTCGGGTGACTTCCTCCTCGACCTCTGGTACTCTCTACGACCTCCGTCGGCACCCTCTCTCGACCTCTGGCGGCTCCGGGTACGACGTCTGCTTTTCCAGTCAGCGCCGCTTCTCCACCTCGGGCTCCGGGTCTCTAGGCTTCTCGACGTCGGACTCCAGGAAAACCAATAATCAGGTCAGGACTTTGCTGTTCTTTGCTTCTAAGGCCTGTTCCTGCTGTCCAGGTCCTTAAGATGGTTTTTCTTGCTTCTTCCCACACAGGGCTCCAGGCTGGGCTCAGTCAGTAGGGACTAGTATCAAGGGTGGGTTTATGGACCCCACTCCAGGCACAAGTTTCCACCCCTGCTGCCTCACTCCTTCTTCCTTCAAGTTTCTGCTGCTCTCTCTTCACCAGTCAGGTGCCAACTGCCAGCTCCAACTGCCAACTCTCTGTCTTAGCTTCCCAACATTCTAAACCGCCTCCAACTGTCACAGGGCTCCAGAATGTTGCAGAAGGTTCTAGTAGGTTCCAGTGGGTGCTGGTGATGTCACAGGTGGCCACCATTTTGTGCTCCAGGCCCTCAGACAGAAGTTCCAGGGGTAGCTAAAATGGCTCCCTGAATCTGCAGCAACACTAAAAAGTCTGGTGGTTCCCAAAAAGGAAAAATACTAACAGGGTTTGAGGCAAAAGTGGGACAAAATAAATAATGATGAGGAGGGACCACCCAAAGGGCTGACAGGTCTAACACTTGGTGATTGATCCTGTGGGTTCTAGTATTTTGGGCCCCTACAAGGATGAAGACTGCTTGTTGCCTCTGATCAGCTGTGATAATTTGGGCAGGCCATAGTACTATTTAAGGCGAGTTTGTTGACTGGGGATTTTTTGCATTGTATTTATGTTCATTTGACATTTCTCCTCAACACTTATGGGCATCCCCCTTACTTATATCTTACATTGTTCTTGGAGATTCTGGTGCCCCAATTTATATTCCAAATCACCAGGCCTGAATTTTCTCCCTCAAATCCTGATAAGCCTACTTTGAAACACTGCACCTGAATTGCTTCTAGAACTCCTTCTCTTGAATCCTCTTTTAATATCCCTTGTCTCTCCCTTATTCTTGTAGACGCACTGTAATAGGTGTAAACTTTTAATTATGTTATGCCAGTCTTTATTATTTAACACATATATACATACATTCAACAATCCAGTTCAAGCTGTTTATGAAGAGGCGCTGACTCCGTGGGAAATTCGTCAAAGAAAAATATTTATTTACAGCGAATGGCCAAACGCGTTTCGACGGACTCGCCGCCTTGGTCACTGAACACAGGTACAGCACAATTACCACGTTATTTAAATCCTTTGTTGCCATAGTTACCCAACCAATTGGTGATAGACATAGAAAATTTTTTCATTTTGTCAACAAGAAAAGAAAAAGATACACAAATCAAACACGAGTAAAATACTCATACATTAGAACTTGCATGTTGTCGACTACAAAGAATACAACTATGTAAATTTTTACCCCAGTGGGTAGTGATAACATGTGGCTCCATTAGTCGAACTACTAACATTGGTTGAGAGACAACATAAAAGAAAGAAACGAATATCTTCATGTCTAAGGTGCTGCCTGTGTCGGTGGAGTGGATTAGGACAGAGAGGAGTAGAACCCATAATTTTCTAAAGTAACTTGAGTTAAAGTACAATACTTATTGCAGATGTACACTTAAAGCTTCATCAGCGTTCAATCCTGTAGGGATTTTGCTGTCTAGTAGCATGATGTACCTTGATTCCAATTTACGTAAAGACAACAATCTATTCCCACCCATGTTGTTCTTAGGGATGTTGTCTATTACAAAAAATGTAAGGTCTTCACTTCTGCCATTGTGTATGGTGTTTATGTGTCGGGCCACTGGATAAGTTGGATCATCCTTGTTAATGGCACGTAAATGCTGCAGTATTCTTACGTGAACTTGGTGAATGGTACTACCTACGAAGAATTTATTGCAGGTGCACTTTAAGACATAAACAGCAAAATCGGTTTTACAAGTGTAATTGCTGCGGATTTCAAACGGAATGTTCCTGAATGGTAGTGTAAGGCTGCGGGTATTGATACCATACTTGCATGCCTTACATTTAGCGCACTTTAAAAATCCTTTTTGCGGTTTAAGCCATTCAGTTTTGGCACTCGCTCTAGGGGAGTTACAGACAAGTTCTTGGCGCATAGATTTGGCCCGCCTAAATGTAATTTGCGGGGATTTTTTACACAACTCGCCTATTACGGGATCATTCCGTACTGATGGCCAATGTCTAAGCAGTATTTTTCTTAGATTATTATGATAGAGATTGTAGCCAGTGATGAGTCTGGGGGGTGTCTTTTTGTGATAATCTCCTGTCTCTTGTGACGTTTTCTTGTTGTCTGGTTTCAGTAGCTCTATTCTCTGGATTTTAGCACTTTTATTCTCTGCTTTAGTCAATATTTGTTCATTATATCCTCTATGACTAAGTCTAGTAAAGAGTTCTTTCTTAGCTTGATTGAAAGTGGTGACAGAGCTGCAATTTCTTTTCATCCTCAAACATTCCCCATATGGAATGTTGTGAATAAGTTTGTTCGGATGAAAACTACTTGCGTGTAGTATGGAGTTCCCTGATGTTAATTTTCTGAAGGTTTTTGTTTCTATCCTTTCATTCTTCTGGTATATTTCTAAATCTAGAAAATGAATCACCTCTTTACTCGTAGTGCATGTGAATTTTAAATTTAGGTCATTTTTGTTTAGATCCATAGCAAATTTAATAGCAGATTCTTCCATGCCTTCCCACAAAATAAAAATATCATCTATGTATCTGGTATACAATTTTATGTTGTTTGACATTTCTTGTGGATATTGGTGCCTGAGTACCTGCTCCTCCCACCAGCCCATATGCAAATTAGCATAACTGGGGGCGAAGCAGGTACCCATGGCTGTACCTTGGATTTGTTTATAATACAACCTATCAAACAGAAAGAAATTATTGTTTAAACACCATTGTGTCATGTCCAATAACATGGCTGTGTGTTGGTAAAGTTCCATTTCCCTTTTGCTTAGAAAAAAGGTCATGGCGTTCAAACCGTCTTTGTGCCTGATACTCGTGTACAAACTTTGTACATCCAACGTCAAAAACACATAATTGTCACTCCATTGATGATTATCAATTTTGTTCAAGAAGTCTCTAGTGTCTCCTATATTTGCTGGTAGACTCCGAACAAAGGGCTGAAGGAAGTGATCAATGTACCTGCTCGTATTTTCAAATAGCCCTCCAATTGCTGAGATAATTGGTCTCCCAGGGGGACTGAGTGGATCTTTATGAATTTTTGGAATGAGATATAGTTCCGGTGTAACTGGGAAATCATTCTTTAAAAACTCCATCTCTTCATATACATATATTATCTACTGGTGGTCGCCAGTAGATAGTTATAGTTAGGACCGTGTTTCCATAGGAAATCTCAAAATTCTATTTTGAATAACTTTGGCGCCGGTAGACGAATCCTCGGAAAATTTTCAAAACTAATGGGGCGCTCTGCTCAGCTCCTACCCTGAAAGTCTTGGGGTGATTCGTCAAGCGGGGGCTGAGAAAAAAGGGGGGTCCCAAAACGCGTTTTCCCCATGCATTTTCCCATAGGACCTTTAGTCGAAGGTACAGCCCGAACGGCTGAACAGAATTACTTGAAATTTGGCAAAGAGGTAGTCCTCAGGTCAGGGATGTGCCTTTTGCATATATGGTTTCAATCTGTTCTGTAGTTCCTGAGAAAATTGCAGTTAAAAGCACATACATATCTATAGCCGCGCACCGTGCGTGCACCGTGTGCGCACGGTACGCGCACAGTGCCTTGCGCGAGCGTAGTTCTGATGGTGGATTCATGACAGTCAACATTCGAATCGGTCGAAATCAGGAAGTGTCGGCCGCCATTTTGTGTGTTGTGTGTGTGACAGGGAAAGAGAAAGGTGGAGAACGTGAAAAGGGGGCAGGGTAGACAGTTCCTGACCCCCTAGCCTTTGTCAGGGGGTCCCTGAAGGACCCGAAGGGTGAAAAAAACATTCTGTTTTTCAAAAAATCACGGGGTGCGCGCACCCCCTAGCCGCCATTTTGAGTTTCAGAGGCAGAAGAGAGCTAAAAACACAAGTGGAGAACGTGAAAAGGGGGCAGGGTAGAGACTCCCTGACCCCCCTAGGCCTTCTCAGGGGGCAAAAAAACCATTAAAAAATAGAATTGAAAATCAAGTTTAAGTGTTTAGATGTTGGTTGGCTCTAAAAAGAGCCATTGTGTTCATTGAGTGTTTTTTTGTACCTACAAGTAAGTACCGATGCAGAGTCTAAAGTTAAAGAGGAAGACTCTGTTGCCTTCATCTGTGAAATGAACACAGTGTCCTCTATAAATGCCTTGCATGTTGTAACGCAAGTTGTTGTGGTATATAGAACCCATACCATAGTCTCTGAGGAAAGCAGAAACAGACTTATTGACGTGCTTTCTTGCTTTGTCAATCTGCGGACAATATTGGTTGGACCAGTTCCACTTTTGCCTTTGGCATATATTATAATATACAAAGGTAGTTTGTGGAAAAAGTGACATCAATTGCACAAAGGTGTCCTTAACAAGCATTTCCAGACCTACCCCAGTTAAAGTGCCTAGGTAATTTCCACCACAGTGCACAATAAGGTCAGGCTGTGGGAGATGTAGAAAGGATTTCACCAAAGGCATTAATTGGTGCCACTTTAACCCTCTCTGACCAATCCATTTAATGTCTACATTTGGCAAAGCAAGGTCTTTCACAATACCTCTTTTTTCTGCATACTTTTCACTCCAGAAGACATAGCTATGACCTACAATCCACACTGTGAACATATTTCAAGGAGATCTGGATGCACTCAGAAGGTGTCTTTCAGTAGAATGGCAATATGAAAAGAAACATAGTTGTAAAATGGAGGCTTACATACTTTTTTTTTTAATAAAAAGAACTCATTGGCTGTTTCAGACCATTCAACACTAAACACTAGGCTGTATGTTTACATTTTTAAAAGCATGTTTTCTATTGGTTCAGAAAAATGTGTTCCCACAGAACATTACTTTGGATTTGCTGTTAGGTTTGAAAAGTCAAGCACTCTTGCTCTTTGGATTAGAAACATTGTGTGCTGAACTTCTGACCTCTCTGCTCACACCAGTGTTCCATGACCTGTTGCTATGGTAGCAGGCAGAAGTCATGTTGGAGGTAGGGATCATTTGGAAAGGGTTGAAACTTGCAACCAATAGAAATGTGTGTTTCCATTTGAAAAAATGTGGGAAGCACTGTGATTTGAAGTTAACATGTATATGTGTGAAAAAAGAGAGGGAAAGATTGCCATTTACTGGTTCTGCTGAGAGGTGTACAGTTCAGAGATTCTGGCTCTGATAATCTGCTGTGTGAGTGCCACATTTCTTTCTCAACTAACTACTTTTAAAGGTGAGTTATGAATTTGAGAGGGGATGTATGTGGTGCATTTTGATATAAAAAATATAAATGTGATTCTTGTTTTAAAGTTGTGTTTTACATTTTATGTTTTGGAAGATATTTAACTGCCTTGAACTTCTAAGATATTATGGAGTATGTCTTCACCATAAGTTAAGGTGTACTGGTATCACCCAGGAATACTGTTTTCTGCCTAGAATCACACCATGAGTCTGTGTGCACACAGGAATTGTTGTCAGAGATTTAATTTGTGTTGCTGTGCTTCTGTAAGACTAGCACTCGTAGGAAAGGGGCAGCTTGTTTTCTTGAACTGTGATGGTTAGCATACAGCACACATCACTATCTCACAGATGAAAGGCAAATGCAAACATATTTGAAAATAACAGGGTAGATTTTCCTTCCACTCCTGCCATGGGTGAGGTAGTTCCTACATGTTCCAAACTCCAATTAACCCTTACCATACATGTACTCTTACATACATCTCTGCAGTCTTCATGCAGTTGTGCAAGCGTCCATGCAGATCTCTCTTGTACCTCACAATACACAGTCTCCAGAAACACACTCTTAGCACACAGGCAGCTGCTTCTCCTGCACTCCCATGCTTACTATTCAGCACTGTGTGGTATTTTAGATAGTAGTGTGTAACGCTACCACATTCAACATCACCAAGGCTCATTTCCTTTGGTCTAGTCTAATCACTCACCCAGGTTCCACATGCTCATGCTCTCAAGTAGCTGTAGGACATGTGCTCTTTTCTGCCTCTCTAAACTATAAGGAAAATGTGTCAGGCTGTTACAGTAATTATCACTTGCAAAACCACAGTAGTAAATGTGCTTTGAAATTGCCAATCAAATATCGTTTTCTGCCTAGAATCACACCATGAGTCTGTGTGCACACTGGAATTGTTGTCAGAGATTTAATTTGTGTAGCTTTTATTGTGTAAGACTTGCAGTCATAGGAAAGGGACAGCTCATATGATAGGCTTTGAAAAGCTCATAAAAAATATAGTAATATATTTAAATTACATAAAGGTATTTTTTTTTTAGTTTCTTTCAGGTATTGCTGAACAAAACTGAAATAAATTAAAGATGCCTATAAAATCAAGAAAGAGAAAAGAACAGCAAAAACATCTATATTTGAAGACAACTGGACAACAAAAACTAGTTGAAGAACCTCATGTTGGAAAAAAGAAAAAGCCTTCCGGTAAGCAGACTAAGGATTTTATAAAAAAAATATCCTCAAGCAAAGAAAAAATGTAAAAAATATATCCACTGGAAACAGTGTTTCAAGTAGAAAACAACAAGACAATCGACAGAATATACTAAATGCTAATGTACAATCAGAAGTAAGAAAGAATGACTTAAAAAGAAAAATAGATTTTAAAAACATTCGTAGAAAAATGTTTCAGAGAAGAGTGATGTTCAATTTGCTAACGGATGTGAAAAAATATAGGAAGAAAGCCAAATTTTATAAGAAAAAGAAACATATTGAATCAATTGTTGCAAAGGCTTTGGAATTAAAAAGAAAACTATTCATTTTAATTTTGAACAGGATCCATACATTAGATAAATTAGTGAATGTAATTAAGTCAAAAAGCAAAAGAAAAAGAGAAGTGAATAAAAAAAACTTTTGTAAAGTGTCCTTAGGAGAATGGAAGCATAGTTCAAGTACTGAACCATTTTTTAATGAAGAGAGTTATCTTCAAAGTAATAGTTTGCTGCATGCAGTTGACACCAGTGGTCGAGCATATGAAGTTAAAGATGGTTGTGTAATGGAAAAGGATAAAATGGTTCCAAGAAATGAGGAAGAAGTGTTAGCTGATGAGGTTATGGGGAGAAGTCCTAAAGCCCAGTGTACACTTGGAATTGTAGTAGTATTTGTACTGTACGACAGGAATCTATTGATAAATTTCGTGACTTTCTAAGAGCATATAGTAAAAAAAAGTGTTAAAAGGAAGATTAAGGTGCTTCAAAGACTAGATCCATGCAGAGTGAGAGAGAATACTGGTTTGCAAGGACATTCTCTGGCTTGTCTTTCTAGGAAAGTTTGTCAAAGTGTTTTTCACCATTTTAGGATGCTGGCAGTTCATCATACTGAAATGAGAAAGTTTGTGAGAAGATTGTATTTTGCTAAAAGTCCAGCACTAAAGTCACATGAGTTGAATAGTGCTCTGTTCCGTGGATCTGTATCAGATGTGAAGAAGGTTTGTGAGGATATTGAGTCTTGTTACTTTGGTCCAGAGCAAGAAAGTGCAGGAAATGACACAGTTATTGAAGAAAATGTGGAAGAGAATGTAGAACCCACTGTTAGTAAAACATTTGAAGATCAAATGACAAAATTTACTATCATCTCTAATGAAAGACCAAATATTACTTGTATTTGTTGACAGAGAAGCCATTATAAAACTCAAACAAGGAATGTTGATCTCTATAAAAAAAGTGAAAAAGAAAATAATTCTAAGTGGAAGGATTTTGCTACAAATTTGTTTCTGGAAAATTGTTTTGAATTGGGTGAAGATCAGCGTATTTGTAACTACTCTTATAACAAGTTAGAAGAAAATAAAATGCCAGCTAGAGCTGTACATAATAATTTAGAATTGGTTGATATTCCTGCAGAACTTAGTGATTTAAATACATATGAGTCTATACTCATTCAATTTGTCCATCCGTTTCAGACTATAGTTCGTATGGAGCCCAAAACAGGTAAATTACCTCCTTCAGATTCACAAAGAGGTTTAAAAGGAAGAGTTGTCTATTTGCCATTAGATTTGAAAAAAAATATTGAAGCAATTGATGCAGATAGTTTGGAAACTGAACCATTAGTTATTCTGGTTAATGGTGTACCTACAAAGAATAAGAAAATTTGGCAGGAGCTGGTAGATGTACGGAAAGTACAAAGAGCAAATTTATATTTGAAAAGAAATATTAAATGGTATGAATCAATTTATATGGATGAAGATGAAGAAGTTTTACTAGCAGACACAGGAATACCAACTGGGCAAATTGAAAAAGTGGATAAGTCAAAAGAAGAAGAAATGTATGAACATTTCAGCATACATCCTCTTCATTCTAAAGAAGTTTTGCGAAACACTATTGATCTGTTTCAGATGAAAAAAGCAAAAGGAACTCCCGTGAGTGTATGGGAGGAGAGCTTGGAAGCTCGTTGTTTTCCCCAGCTGTTTCCTACAGGAAAAGGTGGACGATATGATGAACGTCCAGTACAGATTCCTGCTTCTGAGTATCGGACTACAAGATTATATGCAGAAGATCCAAGATTTCGTCAAAGTATTCCTTATTTGTTCCATCTTTTATTTGAAAGTGACTTGTCTGCACTATCTTATGCAGTAAATCACATTTTAAAAACTGGAGTACATCTACATAATGTGTCTGCAAAGGATTTTCTGAACAAAGTGCAACAGCGAGATGATCATTTGGAATCTCAATTGATTAATCTGATTGCTTGTCAGCGTGGGACTAATGAATATTGGTACCGACGCCATGGAGAATTGAAATGTATGTTACGGAATTTAGGAACTCCTACATGGTTCCTTACCCTAAGCTGTGCTGAGTACGCTTGGGGTGATTTACTGGATGTTTTCCGAGAGGCAAATTCAAATATTGAAAATATTGAAAACATCCAATACAAGACAGCAGGAGAATTGTGCTCATTTAATCCGGTTAATGTTTGCAGATATTTCAATCATGGATTTGAGGCTATGATGTCCTTCATCTGCAATCAAAAAAATCCACCTCTTGGAGAAGTTGTGGATTTCTTTTGGAGAAAAGAGTACCAAGCAAGAGGTGCTCCTCATATTCATATGCTGCTGTGGATCAAGGATGAACCAAAATTTGGAACAGATTCTGATGATGCAGTTTTATCTTTCATTGAAGGATATGCAACATGTGCTATACCTAAAAGCACAGAAGAAAAAAAACTTAAAAGAGCAAGTTTTACGTTTCCAAAGTCATCGGTGTGGAAAATACTGTCGACGAAAGTACAAGAGTAAAGATAAATTCTACACAAAATGTTGATTTGGATTTCCACGACCTGTTCTTTCAAAAAGAAGAGTAAACAGTTATATGTCAGCTGTGCGACATACCATTACAAGAAAATCGCCTAAAAATACCTACAACCTAAGAAGAAAAGAAGAGTCAAAATATATAAATGACTACAACCCAGTCATTTTATCCATGTGGAATGCTAACATGGATATTCAGTATGTAGCTGACAATTCTATTGCTGTTGCTCGGTATGTCACATCTTACATCACTAAATCTGAGAAAACGGAATTGAAAGAAATGTGGGAAGAGATTTCTCACGAGAAGACTGTCAGTAAAAAGCTATACAGTTTCAGTTTAAAGATGTTATCGCATCGAGACATTGGGTCATACGAATGCTCAGATAGGTTATCATCTACAAGTCTGTACTCCAAATCCAGAAGAATAATTTGTGTAAGTATAGGCCTTGCAGGAATGCGAAATCGGGTATTGAAATCTATTCGAGAAATGAAAAATTTTAAGAACATACATGTTGGACACATATTACCCAAAGAGAAGTCATCATCTTGAAAACACGTGTCTCTATGAAGTGCTGCAGAACTACATTTTTAAACGGAATACCACAGCAGACATCAACAATGGAAAATATAAAGTCATTGGTGAGGAAGGATGTTTGGTAAAACAAACAAAAGGAAGTTTGATTAATCACAAGAAGCGGAGTTGCGACACTACTGACAAGAAGGAATTTTACCACTTAGCACTTTTACAGTTGTTTAAATCATGGCGTTCAGAGGATGAATTACTTGGACATTTTCAAAGCTATGAAGATTCCTTTAATGCATGCAAAGATACCATAGAATGCAGTACTTTCACAAATTATGTACAAATGTTAAATGAAGAAATTGAACAAGAAGCAACAATTGCAGCTGAAGTAGCTAGAGACAGTTCTCAAGACAGTCAAAGTTCTGGGACGCTCAGTCAAGATCCTCTAGGACAACCAATCGTAGAAAATTAAGCTGCAATAGCCATGACTGAAGTGGAAACAGCTATGAATCGAGCTCAGGAAGATTTAATAGACTTACCAAATTTGGAACAACAACTGAATGATGAACAACAACAAATTTATGAGGAAGTCACAAAACAAATTGATCATGGATGACTACATGAAAATAAAGAGTGCTCATGCACATCATTTGAACCAATAAGAATGTATGTGAGTGGACAAGCTGGAACTGGAAAAAGTTTCTTAAAGTAATTAGAAGCTACCTACAGAAAAAAACGGATTCAACTTTGTCTTGTGTTGTTACTGCTCCAACTGGGTTAGCAGCATATAACATAAAAGGAATTACCCTCCATCGTTTGCTAATGTTACCAGTAGAGCATGAGAACAAAATACAATACCACAAGCTAACAGGAGAAGCATGTTTTGAAGTTTCAAGAGTATTGAAAAAAATGAAAGTTCTCATTATTGATGAGGTAAGCATGGTATCAAACTTAATGCTTGCCTTTGTGCATTTAAGAATGCAGCAAATTCTAAAGACAAACTATGACGTGCTATTTGGAGGAAAACATGTTATAGTTTTTGGGGGATCTACTGCAGCTCACTCCAGTTAAAGGACAACCAGTATTTCATACTCTTACACATGAAGACACGAAAAAGTCGTTAGGAAGTATAGGTAATGTGAATATTTGGACATAGTTTGTGTATAAAGAACTCATTACCAATATGCGGCAGGCAAATGATTATGCAAGTATTCTCAAAGATATCAGAATTGGACTACTCACAGAACATGGCAGAAAAGCTTTACAGAGTCGATTGCTATGTAATTTGTTCCCAACAGAACAAATTGTTCCAGTGAAAATATACAAGAAAATTGCTGGAAAAAATACTGTAATCTGCTTAATGCAACACTACATGAATGCTCTATATTCAATCAAGAACTTTTGAAATTGGAAAATGAAGAGATTGTCAAACTGGAAGCTGTGGATAAAATACAACATGAGGGAATAACTATTATATTGACAAGCAAATTGACAACTAAATTGGATTCTCTATAGAAAAACATATCGAAAACAGCTGGTTTAGAAAAAAATCTTTACGTATGTATGAACTGTCGAGTAATTTTAAGACGTAATTTGGATGTAGAAAAAGGTTTAGTTAATGGAGCTATGGGTAAAGTTGTGGGTTTTGTTAATTACCAGAAAATAGATGGAATTGAATTTTTAAAAATAAAATTTGATCAGATTGAAGAGGTTAAAGACATTAGTCGTTGTTCAGTTCGTTTCTTGCTTGTGAAAGACTTATATGTACGTAGGAAGCAGTTTCCCTTGAGCATATGCTGAAACTATTCACAAATCTCAAGGATTAACTGTAGATAGTGCTTTTGTAAACATTGGATCTAGTGTGTTTAAAGAAGGTATGGCATATGTTGCTTTGTTACGCATGAAAAAAATATCTGGTTTATTCATAATAGACTTTGATGAGTCAAAAGTTAGTGCTGATGCAAACTGTGTAAAGGAATATAATCGATTAAGAAGAAGCTATGCTCCTCATTTAGGTCAGTATCCTCTGTTTGAAAAACGTGCTGTTTGTTGGAAAAGGAGAATTGAGAATATCTGTAATGAGGATGTACAGAAGAGTAAACAAATAGAGACTGATGTGATTGCAGGCAAAAAGAAAAAGGACAATGCTGAAGAGGTTGTTGGTTGTCATTTTGAAAATAGCTCTGGTGTCAACTGCTACGCTAATGTAGTGCTGAATGTTGTATTTTATCTTGAAAGTTTGCAAGAGCCTAATACTAAATCATGAAAAAACATTCTGTTCTCTGCTGAGTTTCCTTTATGAGAAGCTGAGTAATGATAAAACTAAAATAGAAAGTGCTTCTGATGTTAGAAATCTTTTAGATGTATGTTCTGGATGTATACATTTTACAGAAAATGTCCAGCAAGATGCACAGGAATTCTTAATGTATATGCTTATGGTACTGGAAGATGAAGGGGTAGAAATATAGAAATAGAAAATATGTTTGGTCTCTCTTATAAATGGGAACATTCTTGTGAAAATTGTTTGAACACATGCAGCACAAATGTTGATTCTGAAAGGTTCATATATGTAACATTACCAGAGAGTAAATCAGTGACTTTTAGTAAATTAGTTAAAGATGCAAATCACAACATGGAATGTTCTCAATGTAAATCAGAAATGTTATCAACGTTATTTTTAAAGAAATATGGACAGTATGTAATTTTAATGATGCAACGTTGTAGAGCTGATGGAACAAAATTGGACACTTTAGTAAACAAGTTTACAGGAAATCAATTATCAATATCAGGAAAAACTTTTGTTGCAGTTGCAATAATTTTCCATGATGGACCTTCTATAACTTCTGGTCATTACAAAGTTTATCTAAAATGTGAAAAAGGCTGGACACTGTGTAATGATTCACAATTGATTTTCAAGCAACGTTTGCCTGCAGAATTACCAAATTCCTACTTAATTTTTCTAAAACCAAAATTTTAGATACAAATTGCAGCATCTGAAGAAACCATTATTTCGATTTTATAGGATTACCATTGGATATTTCACCAAAAAAGAATTTAAAAATTACCATTTGGCCTCATGGAAAGGTAACTGTATCTATTGTGGACCTCTTTGACAGATATTATTTTGGTGTATGAGCTTAAGCAACAAGATTTACAGACATTATTTATTGCAAATAGTTATTGTTCTTAGATGATATTTTTAATATATATGTTACATTTCTATCAAGGTATGTTTTACTGAGGAGAGATTCAGGGCTTTGTTTAAACAAATTTTCAGATTGTTAATTTGAAGTGAAATTCAATATATTCTGAAAACAGCAACAAAAAGGGCAAAAAATTACTTTGTTAAATATGAAAATATGTGTACTGTATTCTAAAATGTATTGTTAAATATTACTACTTTTTTTCTTTTTTTTCAGATCGAGAAAGAAAATTTAAGAAATGTAATCCTTTTTTCTAGCAATTAAAAAAAAACATTTATTTATAATTAAGTTATTTTGTTGGTCAGGTAAGTTTGAAATATCTGTATTTCTCACCCCTTCACTTTCATGCTCCCTTTTCTTCACTTCTCCTCACTCTGCTTTTCTCATTCCCCTTCTCTCTCTCTTCTTCCTTTACTGCTCTTTCATAACTCCCTCACTCCTTCTATACTACTCCCCTAGGTTTACTGCCTCCATCACTACTTTTTCAACCATGTATCTCTCCCTGTCTCCATGTGTCTCAGTCATTCTAACTGCCTTACTCCTTCTCAGTTCCTTGCTCTCTGTCTGTCTCTCTCCCTTTGCCTGTCTTACCCTTAATTTGCTTAACATCTCTAGGGAAGATTAACAAGGCCCCTGTGCCACCACTACGTCACTTTTCATAACGTACTGGTGGCGCAGGGAGCTCCTCCATATTTACAAGGAGAGGAAAAGCCACCCTGCGTGACTTTTCCACTCCACATAAATACAGCCTCTTCACACGCAGCACTGTGCGTTGAAGGGGCATTCCATGGGTGTTGTTGAGGGTGTTCCCACGCAACACACAAAGAACTAGACACATCTCCAGGTTGACGAGAAATCGTAACTCTGGAGATGCGTGTGAATGCTACACCACCCTAGAGGTGGTGTTGTGAGGCACAACGAGGAGAAATGTTTTTATTTCTCCTCTTTTTTTCCTCTTTTAGTGCGTCCTCCATTCTACAGCACGCATTGAAAGAGGAAAAAGCCTCTTGTGATTGTTTTTGTGCAGGAAGGTGTCCCTTGTCTATGTAGGTGCATAAATGCATATGATAGTCTTGTACGGAGTGACTGTACGTATGAGTGACTGTACATATGAATGAGTGGAGGTGTATGTAAACCTAAGAAATAATAAGGGGGTATGAAGTTATTGGTATTGGAGTATCTATGGTTTTGAGAATGGACGTCTGAAATTTTGAGTTCGTGTATCATCGGTTAAATTAGGGTGTGAGAAGATGCAGTAATTTAGCACATTGATGATGTCATGAGTGATGTCACTGACCATGTCATGAGTGATGTAAAGGTAAAGGTAAAGCTTTATTCGATATTAAATATCATAAAAGCACAACATACAATGATTAAAAAGAGGATCAAGTGTACATAAAAACATCAGTAGTCGCAAACATCTTAAAAAGTTATAAAAACAGTTAAAAACAACATATAAAAAGCAGAGAATAAAGTGCTTGATTATTTAGAGTTCGTTAGGATACATGGCAGCCGTCGATCTCATAAATGGGTCAGTGCAGTTGGGATGGAATGTTTTTCTTGCGCAATAGCCACGCACAGCCCAAATACTTGGCAATGCCGCAGACAATAGTAAGGGACGAAGTATCCGTCTGCAAAATGCGTAGCGCAGTACAGTAGTCACGACATCCCAACATTCTGCAGATCGGACGGAGCCATTTAGCTCTTGGCCTTCGATAGTGATGGCAAGCAAATAGGAAATGAGGGATAGACTCACTAGGTGCTGTGCAGCTCGGACATCCAGCAGATGGGAGTGGGGATCCTTTCCAACCAGCAGTCACACAATTAAGGGGGAGGGACCCTAATCTGAATCGTACATACAGGGATCTGTCCAGAGGGGACTGAATGAAGTCGAGATATGCCTCAAGTTTACAAGCGGGCTTATGTTCTAAGAAAGCCACACTCAACTTCCCCAATTTGGGATTGTTCAGATCTCTTGTATTTACCCAACTCCAATAAGCTTCCTTAAGATCCTGTTTCTGAGGGGGTACCTGAGATACCCAGGAATCTTCGTAGCCAATGGATTTCAGTGTTTGCTTTATGTGGTTGAACCATTTTAACCTCCGCCCAGTGTCTGCTGATAGAAGATCATCTAGGCCTGCCGCATATTTAGCAAGTTCAGGGGTCCTCCGCAATCTGGCCCAGAATAGTAAAGGGCGTAGGCGTGCAATGTCCTGGATGGAGTGTCTCCCCAGGTCATGCAACAAAGGTTTTAACGGGGATGATACTGGGACGGAGATAAGGTTCCTCATAAATTTGTTCTCAGAGACTACCAAATCGTGAATGTTTTCGTAACCCCAGATTTCAGCCCCATACATGGAGCTAGACAATGCCTGGGCCTCATATACCACGAGAGCCGGTGCCACAGGTCGACTAGTAGAGAGGTGTTGTTCTCTTATAATGGCACCGGAAACCCTCTTGTGGCACAGAAGCATCTTGGTCAAGTGAGCACTCCACTTCATTCCTTTTGCAATGCGTATCCCTAGATAATCAAAAGAGTCTACTATGTCTAGGGGAGTGCCATCAAGGGTAAAAGTATAACTAAAACGTCTCGGGGAGTTTATAACCATTAATTTAGTTTTATCGGTATTGATAGTGAGCCCATAGGATTTGCAAAAGAGAGCAAATCTATCTAGATTTCTTTGTAGGCCAGCCGGGGATTTTGAAATCAGGAGGGTGTCGTCGGCGAACAGGAGGGTGGGGATCTTTTCACCAGCCAGGGCTGGCGCATCGGCAGGGACCTCTCTAAGGAAGTCCACCACCCCATTGATGTATAGAGAAAACAGGGTGGGAGCCAGCACACAGCCCTGGCGTACCCCCCTGTTCACCGCGACACTCCCTGTGAGCTGGCCTTGGGCCCCCCATCTGATATTGGCATGGTTATTTTCATGTAAAAGCTTTAAAAAGGCAAGAATCTCATGGGGAACGCCTAGTTGAAATAAAACCTGCCACAGACGTTGGCGGGGAATTAGGTCGAATGCCGACTTTAAATCAATAAAAGCTAAATATAGGGTTCCCTTGCCTAGGACTACCGTTTTCCAATAAATCATAAAAAATCTAAAAACTTGATCCATGGTGCCTACCTTTTGTCTAAAACCTGCTTGAAAATGTGATAAAACATCCCCATTCTCAATCCAGCATCTCAGTCTCATTAGGAGAACCCTGCCAACTACCTTCTGTATTACATCAATTAGGCTGATAGGTCTATAGTTAGCAGGGTCCTCCTTATTGCCCTTTTTAAAAATTGGCACAACCACCGCGGCTTTCCAGGACGCGGGTACTATACAGCCCTTAGCTATGGCATTCATGACGACAACAATGAATGAGGCCCAGGGGATTGGGTCATGTAGGAGGAGGTCACCTGGTATGCCATCAGGCCCAGCCGCCTTACCTGGGGCAATGCTTTTGATGGCCAAGATGGTTTCGTGAATCCCAAAGTTAGTCTCCGCTGGGAACTCGACATTGATTGGCGAATCCTCCGCCACCGGTGTATCAGAGGCAGTCACCCCCTCATATATAGCAGAGAAATGGTCGAACCATTGCAGCTCCGCTATGTGATTAGGGATACTTATTGATTTGGCCCTTTTGGCTCTATTCAGAATATCCCAGAAGGTTGTAGAATTCCGGTTTAAAGCTGCCTCCTTGAGTTCCTGCCAATGACTTTCTTCCCAATCCCGTTTGGCATCTTTCAATGTTCTTGCATAGTCTTGTCTTGCCTTACTGATTAAGTTTCTGTCCTGTTTCCTTAAGGCATGGGACAGAGTAATTCGGGCCCTTCTGCAACCTTTGGAGTACCAAGGGTTCCCGCTCCTTGAGGAGTCCTCCTTGGGGCGGGCTTTCTCCCCCACAATAAAGAAGTCCCCTATTTTACTAATGGTGTCATAATAGACAGAGGCTATTAGGTGGGGATCGTCCATTTTAGTGCTAGCTTCATGGAGTTCAGTAAGTTTCCTGGCTAGGAGCTCCTTGATCAAACCAAGCTTCTCCCCATGTTGGGAGATCCCATGCCATTTAAGGCATCGACAGCACCCTGCCAATGACACCTCCTTGGTTGCCATTAATGGGGATTCGTTGGCCACATTGGATGTTATCATCCAAGGGTCTTTGGCTTGTAGACATAGTGGATTGTGGTCGCTATCTATTGTATTTTTGACGACCATATCTGTGATGAGCCCCCATGAGTGGATATCGACAAGAATGTAATCGATGCGTGATGGCGAGGATAATCTGTTAAAGGTAAAGGCGCCACCCTTGTCAGATATAGATCTGCCATTCACTGCACGTAGATTAAACTCTTGTGTGAGTGCATTCAGTTGAATGGCCCTTTGTGACCATTTCTTAATCGGAGCAAGTTCCAAAGGCGGGATTCCCCAAGTGAGATCTGAGTCGCTAAACCCGAGTAAATCTTCTGAGGCTAGGGGCTCGAAAGTGCAGTTGAAATCTCCACAGATAATAATAGTGGAGTTCCGGTCGATATGTGTAAGTTCATGTTCCAGAGCAACCACTGTCTGGGAGATCTGTCCACCCAAAGAACCTCTAGCATAGATGTTGAAGAGATCTAGGGTGGAGCCACCGTGCGTGCCTTTTATTGTCAGATGTAGCAAATCCGGAGAAACATTGTTGTGGCACTGAACCTGCCAATTGTGCTTAATGTTTATCCACACAAGGAGACCCCCGGAAGGGCGACCCTTCCCTGAGCTTATGGCCGGTAAGAAATATGTGGAATACCCTGATTTATATAGCGGGGTTGTACTCCATGTCTCTTGGAACGCACATATGTCGAATGTGCCAATAAAATCGTGCCATTCCGGGATCGAAAGCTTTTTGGTGAGCCCCGCAACGTTCCATGACACAAGATTAAAAAGGGGCATAGGCTTTGCAGGTGGGATGGTAGACTGTGTGACCGGGGGCATCTCACAGGACGGGGAGGGCAGAGAAGAGGGGGACAAACTTTCAGGGGCTGTGGTGATGTCGTTACGATTTTGGGCCAGTCAGTCAACCCTATTCAGGATGGAATCGTTACTGAAAATCCTCTGTCTACCAGCTGGGAAAGCATTGCTTGGGATCCAAGGCGGAATGCGCCTTATCTGGATACTAGAGTGGTCCGGGGCCGAGGTACGATACTCGAGGAGTACCAAATTCTCGGCCAGGGTACTGTTAGAAAGAGTAAGCTCAATGCAATCAAAATGGCTAGTATGATGAGACAGTCTCCTGGCCTTGGTGATGTCTTCTCGAATGATAGACCTACAACCCCTGACATGCCTAACCCAGTGTATAGCTTTATTTGTAAGGGAGTCCACATTCTCGTGAGATTGGTTGTTGGTGAGTCTTGGTACCCCAGTCATATATACTACAGTTGGGTTGGACAGTGGACTAGCGAGAGTAGTATTGGGTGCGATATCGTCTCCCAGGCATGGGACAAACCTCTGGCTACTGGGCCTCCCTTGTCCAGTTCCTACAGCTAAAGGTGGAATAGGGGTGGTAGCTTTGTCAGTTCTCAGATTATTTACAGCATCCCTATTTGATGGTATACTCCAGCTAGGAGGGGGCAGAGTAATCTGGCTAGTGGAGTTAGTTGTGGCATGGGATTGATCTTTAGCCTTGCGAGTAACTGACAAAGGGCCTGTTTGGACGGTGGTTTGAGGTGCAAGTGGTGTTGGCTCCGCAGGGCTACTAGACGTTGCAGGCTGCATAGGAATTAATAAGACCCTCTTGCTCAATTCCATGACTATCTTCTTCAGGGATACTATCTCTGACAATAACTGGTCGATTTTTTGTTCCATCGAGACCCCATGCAAAACAAAGGTCTGAGCTTCATTAGGGGGCGAGGGACCGGCCGCTTGACAAGCAGCTGTATCCTCCTCTAGATCTTCCAGGATGGCGAACCTATTAGTGCAAGTGAGGTCAAGCTGAGTGGCAGAAGAGAGAGGTTCGGTGTCTGGTGTAAGACCTTGTGTAGCCTGTTTGTCTTCCTGATAGGACTCATGATTATGGACTATAAATGTACGGGAAGCTGATGCGTTGGAAGGAGCTTCCCTAGCTTTAGTAAACATGCTAGGGATCTTGCGAATGGAGAGACTAGATGGCAAATCATTGGTCGAGTCCCCAATGCTAAGGGGAGCAGAGCTAGAATCCTCTAGTATGACTTGGCAATCGTCCACGATAGCTTCAAGCCTATCTAGTATACAGTTGCCAGCAGCATGGTTGTTTTTTTTTGCTTTCTTCCCCTTTTTGGAAGCATTACCCCCACCTCCTTCCATGGATTTCCTTTTGGCCATGGTAAGAACACAAGGGAAATGGAGGATAACAGCAATGCCACAGACCTGGGAACAATGTATATGATCAGGAAGCAGTATACAACGTCAGTACTTAGATCAAGTTCTCACAGATGGCAGTGTTGTATAATATATTATAGGTCCAGGTTGGTTCTGGGGATGGGAGAAACTCAGCAATACAGTACCTTGGTGTGCCAGCTCACAAGTTAGAGGTGTGGCCCAGCCCGGCCGCTTCCGGCCCCGGACGGCCACAGACGGCCCGCCCTCTGCCCGGGCTCAGCCCGGCGACGCCCGCGCGCGTCCCGCGACGCGGGGGAAGCACCGTTCCTTATGAGCGCCTCCTGGCGCGTAATCGGGGTCAGCTGTTCCCCTGGCGCATGGAGTGCTGGGAAGTGAAGTCCGTCCCCGCACAGTGGCCGCAGCTGGTAATGGCGGCAGCGGGGGACGGAGAGCAGCAGGACAGCGGGGCAGGAGAAACACAGGCACGGAGGTGAGTGGGTGCCCAAAAGGTCAAGCGCAACCACAAGGACCGCAAACAGGAGCCCACTCTGCCGAGGAAGCACCGTTCCTTATGAGCGCCTCCTGGCGCGTAATCGGCGTCAGCTGTTCCCCTGGCGCATGGAGTGCTGGGAAGTGAAGTCCGTCCCCGCACAGCGGCCGCAGCTGGTAATGGCGGCAGCGGGGGACGGAGAGCAGCAGGACAGCGGGGCAGGAGAAACACAGGCACGGAGGTGAGTGGGTGCCCAAAAGGTCAAGCGCAACCACAAGGACCGCAAACAGGAGCCCACTCTGCCGAGGAAGCACCGTTCCTTATGAGCGCCTCCTGGCGCGTAATCGGCGTCAGCTGTTCCCCTGGCGCATGGAGTGCTGGGAAGTGAAGTCCGTCCCCGCACAGCGGCCGCAGCTGGTAATGGCGGCAGCGGGGGACGGAGAGCAGCAGGACAGCGGGGCAGGAGAAACACAGGCACGGAGGTGAGTGGGTGCCCAAAAGGTCAAGCGCAACCACAAGGACCGCAAACAGGAGCCCACTCTGCCGAGGAAGCACCGTTCCTTATGAGCGCCTCCTGGCGCGTAATCGGCGTCAGCTGTTCCCCTGGCGCATGGAGTGCTGGGAAGTGAAGTCCGTCCCCGCACAGCGGCCGCAGCTGGTAATGGTGGCAGCGGGGGACGGAGAGCAGCAGGACAGCGGGGCAGGAGAAACACAGGCACGGAGGTGAGTGGGTGCCCAAAAGGTCAAGCGCAACCACAAGGACCGCAAACAGGAGCCCACTCTGCCGAGGAAGCACCGTTCCTTATGAGCGCCTCCTGGCGCGTAATCGGCGTCAGCTGTTCCCCTGGCGCATGGAGTGCTGGGAAGTGTAGTCCGTCCCCGCACAGCGGCCGCAGCTGGTAATGGCGGCAGCGGGGGACGGAGAGCAGCAGGACAGCGGGGCAGGAGAAACACAGGCACGGAGGTGAGTGGGTGCCCAAAAGGTCAAGCGCAACCACAAGGACCGCAAACATGAGTGATGTAATATGTGACGTCATCAGCAGTGGATTGCGGGCGCGCGAGTTATAGTTAGCTGAACTAACTATAACGGGGGAATTTCAATGGTTTTTCTTCGAGTGAAATGTCCAGCTAACTATAACGTGTGTGAAACCTATGGTTTTTTCAGTGAATATATATATATATTCCACAGCAAAAGTTCCCTCATACCCGAGCCTCTAGCGACGGCATTCCACAACAGGGTGGCAAATCCCAATCAATCCAGGCAGCGCTGCTCACTCAAAGAAACAGCATGCCGCGGACTCTCAATACAGCAAAAGCAGTGATTTTAATGGTTTGGCAACAACTCAACGCGTTTAGGAGCCAACGCTCCTTGTTCACGAATAACTTTGTTGCAGTGACACACAAGATTTAAATAAACATGTGACCTTTCATCATAGACATGATAAACTGACTTCCAATTTCCATCGAGTTTAGTCACTTGGTAAACATTTCAGTATTCAGTTTCTAATCACTGAAAATTTCTAAATGCGGACATAGCAACTGCAAATGTCAAAACGGGTAACAAGCGTGGAAATGTACGATTGTGTAACCTCGAATCATCGCGCAAATTTGTAACAATACTGGTTAAATATGCTGATAGCGATCGAGCAGCCCTTCAGTCAAAGATTGATGATTTAAACAATGAAATTAGTCAAGTTGAGACCTCAGAAAACACACAAAAATATCGAGATGAAATGTTAATCAGACTTCACAAGGAAGTAGAAATCATTAAAAAACGAAAGGCATGTACGTTTCAAAGGGACAGAAACGATTACCAACAAGGGCAAGCTTTCACCTTTGCCAAAAAATTTGATGCCATTAAAACTTCCAAAAAATCAATTCAAACATCTTGTATTGAACCAAGTTCCAGTGCCACTGCACAATCAGTTTCTTCTCTGACTGATCTCAGTTCCATATCAGAAAGTGAATCGGACAATAAATCACAGCAAAATCACGGGGTTGGGGTTTACCAGATTTTCCCTAGCGCAAGAGGTGGATTGCTTGCGTCAAGATCGCAGATCCACTTTACGACCCTGGGGCGTGACCAACAAAGGCACCAAAGAATCAACCAGGCAACGCCGAGAAAGAAGGCAGTGCCACAACAAGCGGCAAATCCAACAGCAACAAAAAAACAAATGCCACCAGGAAGTGGAACAGCAAATGATGACATCTGCAGACAACATTTCATCTCAATCTGTCATCAATCTCACCAACATTCCATGAGTCAGAACTCCAAATTCTATCATTGGGGTTATCATTTAGCCCAGCCAGCAATTTCGACTATGCACAGACACGCATTGACCTTTTTAAATACACTCGGAAATTAAAACTATGCAAGTTTCATCTACTCAAAAAGAATAACACTTGCCACAAGGCCAATGCAGGGGATATGCCCACTGGTAATTCACCTATTCTAACTGTTAAAGATCTGCTGCTCTTACAAGACCTGCAAGCTCTTCATGATGAAAACGCATGCAGCGTCTCTAGTGGTCAATAAATTTGCCTGAATGAGACTAGTCATACCAATTTCAAACCAAAGTCCACATTTATGCCTATAATGCTACATGATAATTTGGACATCTTTCATGAACTTGTAACAGTGGAACTTAAGAGACTATGTTCAAACACAAACCGTGTCCATCACAAATACACTACACGGAACAACCGCTACATACAAGTAATGAAAAAGATTCAGTCCAGTGGTAACATCATAGTGCGCCAAGCAGATAAAGGAGGAAATGTTGTGTTGTGGCCTCGCGAATTATATCTTGAGGAGGCCTTTGATCAACTCAATGAGCGACAGTGCTACAGAAGAAGTGATATCAGGACAGTGAAACAGTCATGGTATGATTTCTACAACAAGTTGATGGCCTGGAAGAGTGCGGGGCTTTTAAGTCAAGATGAATTCAGGTTTTTTAAAAATGATCATCCTGTTATCCATGCCATGTACTTCATCCCTGAGGTACATGAAAATCCTCTAAAACCACCTGGCAAGCCGATCATTTCAGCACAAAAATACTTCCAAATATGTGGACTCATTCCTTTAGGAATTTTTGTAATCTTTGCCCTCTTTTGTCCAGGACACTGGTGATTTCTTACGCAAATTAAATGATGTTGAATGGCACGATGAGTATATGTTAATGACATTGGATGTTACATTCCTTTATACTTGCATACACCATCATGACAGCATGAAGGCGGTTGAGTACTATCTAGGCACTAAGCCCATTCAGTTCCACAATCATAACAAGATGTTATTTTCTATGATTTCTACCTGTCTCAATACTAACTTTTTCATGTTTTCCAATCAAGTGTTCCAGCAGATCAGAGGTGTTGCCATGGGGGCATGCTTTTCCCCCAGTTATCCTTGCTTGCATATGGGACTGTGGGAGGAGCAGGTTCTCCATGGCCAACTAGCTGTGGAGTTTACTGAGCATGTGGCATATTGGTGTAGATATATAGATGACGTTTTTTTAATCTGGAGGGGTTCTGAACAGCAGGCCCTTCGGTTCATCAATGTAATCAAAAATAATTTTTTGAATATACATTTCACCGGCCACATTAGTAACAGTAAAATTTGTTTCCTTGATGTAGAAGTCTTTAGTCACAACAGCAGCTTGGAGACTAGATTATTCAGAAAACCTACAGCTGGCAACACAGTGTTGCATGCCACGAGCCACCATCCGGGACACCTAATACGCAGTATCCCCTTTGGGGAGATGCTGCGTATTCGGTGTATATGCAGCACACAAACTGAATGTGACTCAGCGCAGAAGGCCAGTAGAGACAGGTTTGTGGCAAGAGGCTATGCTGAGAATATGGTTGACAAAGTCATAAAGAAGGCTAACGGGTTCTCTAGAGATGTGGCCCTATGCAATAAAAGTTCCAAGGCAGCCATTGTAGTTCGTGAGGACAATGCATCCACAAGATTAGTTCTGACATACAACAGGTAACACCAGGTTTTACGTAAAATTTTCAAAAAGAATTGGAGCTTGGAGCGCAGTGATCCAGTGATTGGCAGCCTGATGTCAGTTAGTCCTGACATTACAGTCAGAAATGCCAGGTCAATGAGCGACACACTGGTTAAGAGTATCCCAGAACTGGTAGTTGATAAATCTTGGAGAAACTCTAGGAAGGGATTTGTGAAATGCACTGCCTGCAAGGCATGCAGGCAGGGGGTTAGCAAAACATCCTACACAGTTCCCTTCAAAGAGGCCACAGTTCCCATTTCCAAATTTCTTACGTACAAGATGGAGTTTGCGGTATATGTGCTGGAGTGTCCTTGTGGCCTGCAATATGTTGGAAGCACCAAGTTGCAGATCCACATGAGGCTACTCCAGCACATTGGAGCGATCCGCGGCAGCGATGCTTCCTACTCAGTGGGACGTCATTTTAAGGAGTCTCACGGTAACAACTCTGATCTACTGAGATTCTTTATGATTGACACAGGTATGTAACTTAGAAGAGGGGGGAATCGAGAGGCCGTTCTTTGAGCATTGGAAACTCTATACATCCTGACACTAGACACCAAGACACCTCATGGTCTTAACGCTAGGATTTTTTCACTTACTTGTAGCCGCAGTCAGTTTTGCTTTATCTTTTTGCACATACTATATGAATTCATCGTAAATGCAGCCTCCAATTCGTGTACATAAATATTTTTAAAGCAGTTATATCACTATTGGTTTTTAGCACATATTTATCTCACTACTGTATTGTATAAATGTGTTCTTGACATAGAAATTCAGCATCATGCCCAATTGGGCTTGATCTGTTACCATACGTTTGTTTCTTCTTGCACTGGCATTTTTGGCTGTGTTATTTCTTAAGTGACAATTTGTTTTATGGAAACTTGTTTATTATGTCAAGTTTTTATATTTTCTTATCATATAACATGTCTATTCCAATCTATGACATTTCATGCATTTCTTATATTGATTGTGAATGCATCTTATTGAGAAAACTTTCAGTCCATTTAGGTGCAACAAATTCTGAGTGATTGCAGGGGCGAAGGCTCATATATATATATATATATATATATATATATATATATATTGAAAAAAACATAGGTTTCAGGGGCGTTATAGTTAGCTGGACATTTCCCTCATACAAAACCCTAGAAATTCCCCTGTAATAGTTAGTTCAGCTAACTATAACTCGCGCCCCCGCAATGCACTGCTGATGACGTCACATATTACATCACTCATGACATGGTCAGTGACATCATTGATGATATCATTGATGACATCTCAAATGACATCACTGATGACGTAATCCAGTGACTGTGTGTTTCTGTAAAGTTTAAATATGTTTTATATATTTATAGTGAAAGGCCTGTGGAAGAATGAGTGGGAGTACAAGTGTGTGAATGGATGATTTTCTAGGTGCGTAACTGACTCTATAAGTGAGTCATTAAATGTATCTTACTGCAGACTAGTGACTAAACTGTGTGAATGTCTGTATGTGTGTGTGTAGGTGTATAAGTGGCTGCATGGTTTTGTAAATAGCTATATGAGTGTCTATATGGGTTATTGATTGGTTGTCTGAGTATCTGTATGGGTGCCTGAGTGTTTGTGTGGGTAGGGTGTGTGTGACTATGCATAGATGTGTGAGTGGGTGATTCTATGGGTGCATGGTTTTAAGAGTGCATCTGTGATGAACTGTATGGTTAAGTGACTGTATGTATGGGTGTGTTAGGGATTGAATGTATATCTCAGTGGTACATGTGTGACTAACTACATATGTACATATGTGAAAGGCAGTATATATGCGTGTAAGAGTATATAAGAGGGTATATGTGAGAGTGTGTGATTGTGAGAGTGGCTGTATGGATGAACGTGTGCTTGTATCAATGTTTGAATAAGAGCATAAGAATGTGATACTATTTTTATGAGTAAGTGAACGAGTGTGTATAACTGCGTAGGTGAGTAAATGGGAGTGTGATTAATTATTTGCATGACTGACTAGGTGTGAGAGTACCTCTATGGATGATTGGTGGTGTGTGAGTGTCTATGTAGGTGTATAAATGCATATGATAGTCTTGTACGGAGAGACTGTAAGAATGAGTGACTGCACAGGTGAGTGAGTGGAGGTGTATGTAGACCTAAGAGTTAATGAGTGGGTATGTAGTTATTCGTATTGGAGTATCTATGGTTTTCGAAATGGCCGTCTGAAATTTTTATAGTCTTTTTGATATTAGGGTGTGAGAAGATGCACTGATTTATCACATGGATGATGTCATCAGTGATGTCATTTGAGATGTCATGAGTGATGTCATCAGTGATGTCAGCAGTGATGTCACTGACCATGTCATGAGTGATGTAATATGTGACGTCATCAGCAGTGCATTGCGGGGGCGCGAGTTATAGTTAGCTGAACTAACTATAACAGGGCAATTTCTAGGGTTTTGTACGAGGGAAATGTCCAGCTAACTATAAAGCCCCTGAAACCTATGGTTTTTTCAGTGAATTTCTAAGGTTTTTTAAATGCTAATTCCTAACTATAACGTGCCTGAAACCTATGGTTTTTTCCAGTGAATTTCAAAGGTTTTTTAAATGCCAATTCCTATCTATAGCTTAGCTCTAAAGATATCATGAAAAGCATTCTTTTTTAAAAGTAGGGTGCACATTCGTTTTGTGGAAAAGCATCTTTGTGATTGGTTAAGAAAAAGCAGTTTCAACGTGGACTACATATCATAGGATAAAATTTGCTCAGCTCAACCACACCTGCTACTTGCATTTGGAAGGCACTGTTCGAACTTAAAACAATCGGGAACTTTTAACCTGCACGTGTCGTTAAATGTTCAAGAAAATGTTACAAAAAAATATCGTTAAGTTTAAAAAAATTGATGAACTTTTAACCTGCACGTGTTGTAGAATGTTCTAGAAAGTGTGTTGATAGAATACGTTGCACTTCTGACTTCTATGTGTTGTTGAATATTTAAAAAACGGTTTGTATGGAAAATTAAAAAGAAACCAACAGAGAAGTTTTGAAACCTAAAAGAATCAAGGAACTATTCTAATTTATTCTTTACATGTATTTATGTGTGCAGCAACAAAATTATAGACACAACAGCAATAGGAAGAGGAAGAAGCAGGGAGTGGGGGAGGGGGGGTGATGGGCAGAATGGCACACATGCACAATTAAGTACAACACACATATAGACTAACAATGGCCAAAATGAAACACACCAACAAGGAGCACAAGTCACACAACCCGCCAACATCACACCACTGAACGAGCATGGAAGTGAAAACCATGCTGCATTCATACAGGATGTGTACAAAGGCCAGTCGTTGGTGTTGTGGGATGTCTGAGACCGTGGTCATCATGGATGAGATGCCCAGCATGTGGCACATGGTCGAGTTCACTGTGTGTTATGTTGCCAAACGGCTGCTCCTCCCTCCCACGAGCCCCCACACTTTTGTACGGTGCGCTGTTGTATCTCGTGCACTCGTACGGCACACCATTGTAATGCCTATTTGCGCATGTCCTGCTACATTCCAACTACAACATCACAGTGCCGTTTGAAGGTGGTGCATGCCACTTTACAACATCGACTGCTGCGGCTCTTGTAGCAGGCCACACCAGAACACAGAGACACACTTACCACATTTCCTGTACACGGACATGTCCGAGACACCCCGTTCCCCTTGTCGGATAGGCACACCCCTGCACTGACCTGTGAACCCCAGATCAGCACACGCCAGTTGTGCATGCAGGAGGATGCGTACGTAGCTACACATGCAGGCTCACTGCCAACGCTGAGGTGACAGCACACTGTGATGTTGCAGGGCTCATGCCTATCATGCTAAGACAATGAACACAGGGACACACTTACTAAGATGTGGGTTTGGGGGGCATTGGCAGTCCTGGAGTTGTCGAGATGAGTCTTCTGGCCCTCATGGGTATCCCTGTATCATGCTCATTGACTCTATGGCACCTGTGGGTGTTCTGGTGTGGCTCTTGGCTGTGTTCCCTTTCATGGTGCAGGTAGTTGTCCTGCTTAGCACCAGCAGAAATCAGGTGTAAAATCCCTGGTGCTAACGTGTCTTATCGCCGGTATTTGCTTCGCATTGCAATTGGTGTGAAAGTTGTGATGTGATTTTTTTCGTGTGCAGAACAATATACGAACTGAGCAGTGTATCTCGTCAACATCCAGCACTTGATGCACTATTCCCAATCAATATAAATACAATGAGATTTCTTGATAGATTTTGTGTGTACACTAAGTGCAGCCAATACCTCAGTGCAATTCAATGCAGGATTTTAGTATTTAGAATAAATCGGAAAGGTGCACCTCGTGTCTTTTTGCACGGGAACGGCTACTCTCCATTTCATTATCAGCACTTTAACGGAAGTAAAGTTGAGATAAATCTAACACACTGTTCAGAAGTTGGTGCAAACTGCAGATATCAGCAGTATTCCAGCGATAAGTGCCCCAAAATTTAACACCATGGTGGACTCCATCAAATAACAGTAATAAGAACAAGAAAGAGTCACACAGCAGTTAAGAGAACAACCAAAATCATTATTAATTTTTTTTTCAAACTTTATTTTTTATAATAATAAATATATAAACAATAATCTATTTTCAAACTTTATTTTTTTATTAACATATATATGAACAATAAACTAATAAACAAAATGTAACAACAATAATACAAAACAACAAGGCGGAACACTCCTGTTGGGACCATGGATGTCGACGACAGACCTGGAAAATCAGAAAGATTGTTAAAAAAAAAAACAACAACATGGTATTCTCAACAAAATACCAGAAGAAACAAATCACAGATATATAAAATGCATACAGCTAACAAAATTTTATAAGTTTAACCTACAAAAACTGTAAATGTTGCCGCTTTAAAATATTTACCGAATCTGAGGAAATTTTTTGCAGAAGGCACCACGCCCACAACGTTTTTCTTCAGTGGTGAGGAAATTTTTTACTTTTCCCAAGGGGCAAACAAAGACCAATGCCACCTTCGTCACTCGCAAGATTTGCCAAAGAGTTCTGTTACGAGGGGATCCTAACAAAAAATACTCGTGCGGCACAGCAAGTATGATGAAACACCTAAGGACCCTTTATCCAAACAATCTTGCACGAGAAGAGTGCAAACAGATGAGAAACACTCCTGTTCAGTATCTGTAAAAAAGAATCACAAATAAATGCATATTAATAACTTTCAAATTTATACTATTCCATTACTGTACAAACACATTTTATATAAAAACTGACTAAGAAACTATAGCCCTGAACCACAAGTGTGACGATCGTTAAAACACTACATGCATAGTGCATACTACTTTGAAGCAGTTCATGCCCTAAAGCCTCTCTCACTAAAAGACTACATGCTAACTGACTAAATGATTACAGTACTATAAGGAGACACACTGGGCGAGTGACAGGGTGTTTGCTAGAAGAGTATGAATACTAACTAGGGAATAGAAGATATGAAACACAACTGTGTAGGTGATTAGAGAACTGCATCCATACTGCATAGGCATTTAAAGCAGTCCATGTGCTAAGGCCTGGCTCACTGCACGACTACTTGGGTACTGACTGAATGATTAGAGTAAAGCAAGGAGAGTGCCTCGGTGAATTTATAAGTGTTAGACTTTTCGCACAGGGAATGGATTAGCACTTGGTACTGAATGGGTCACTAGAGGAGTGCAAAGGCAGTGACAAGTGCTGGACTGTATGGATACTGACTAGGAAATTGAAAATGTGAAAGACAAGTGTCTAGGTGGTTAGAAGACTGCATGCATAGTGCATAGGGGTTTGAAGCAGTCCATGTGCTAAGGCCTGGCTCAGTGTATGAATACTTAGGCACTGACTGATTGATTAGAGTACTGCAAAGATAGTATCTTGGTGAATTTATAAGTGTTTGGGTTTTAGCACAGTGAATGGATTAGTACATGCTGCTGAATGGGTCACTAGAGGACTGCAAAGGGAGTGACAGGGTATTTCCTGGAAGTGTATGGATTCTGACTAGGGAATTGAAGGTGTGAAAGACAATTGTGTACGTGGTTAGAGGACTGCATGCATAGTGGATAAGGGTTTGAAGCAGTCCATATACTAAGGCCTGGGTCACTGGATGAGTACTTGGGTACTGACTGAATCATTAGAGTACTGGAAAGAGAGTGTCTTGGTGAATTTATGTGTTTTGGCACAGTTAATGGATTAGTACATGCTGTTGAATGGGTTTCTAGAGGACTGCAAAGGAAGTGACAGGATGTTTCCTGGAAGTGTATGGATACGGACTAGGGAATTGAAGGTGTAAAAGACAAGTGTATAGTATGTTAGAACACTACATGCATACTGCATAGACATTTGAAGCAATCTATTTGGTACTTAGAAACTGACTAAATCTCTGACAACAATTCCTGTGTGCACACAGACTCATGGTGTGATTCTATTCAGAAAACGATATTTGATTGGCAATTTCAAAGCACATTTACTACTGTGATAGAGCAAGTGATAATTACTGTAACAGCCTGACACATTTTACTTATAGTTTAGAGAGGCTCACACACATAGTCACTCATGCTAATAAAGAATCAAACATCCATTTACTTGCATATACAGTTATACACACACCACCACACTTACTTCTACGGAAACTTACACATACTTAGTCTTTTAAACAATCACTTATAGAAACACATACTTATTCATACAGGAACTCTTTCAATCTCTCACTCTCACATATACTCACTTATATACACCAATAGTCACATATACTAGTTTAAAACATATGTAGTTACTCATAAAGACACTATTGAGACAGTCATTCACTCACTAACACACCCATGCACACACTCATCCACCCATACAGTCCTGCACACATGCTGTCTTCAACACATACAAAGAGTGAGTCACTCATTCATGCACCTATGCACTACGTAATACCCCCCACCGAACCATGCAGACACTCAGACTGATACTCAAAAAACCAACTAATAACCGATATAGACACCCATGTAGCTACTCACCAACCCATGCAGCCACTTATACATAAAGTGAGAGACTGATACAGATATTTACATATTTAAACATTACTCACTAAGCCATGTATTCACTATGATACACTTAATCAGTCAGTTACACAATCAATTTTTCAAAAACAAATCATCCATTTAGACACTTATATACCCATTTATTCTTCCATCGACCTTGAGATATACATATATAAAACATATTTAATTTTCAGAAAAACACACATTCACTGGATGATGTCATCAGTGATGTCATTTGAGATGTCATCAGTGATGTCATCAGTGATGTCATGAGTGATGTCACTGACCATGTCATGAGTGATGTAATATGTGACGTCATCAGCAGTGCATTGCGGGCGCGAGAGTTATAGTTAGCTGAACTAACTATAATAGGGGAATTTCAATGGTTTTGTACAAGTGAAAAGTCCAGCTAACTATAACACCCCTGAAACCTATGGTTTTTTCAGTGAATATATATATATACACATATACATACATATACATACATATACATACATATATATACACATATATATACACACATATATATACACATATATATATGTATTCACTGAAAAAACCATAGGTTTCACACATGTTATAGTTAGCTGGACATTTTACTGATAAAAAACCAATGAAATTCCCCCATTATAGTTAGTGCAGGCAACTATAACTCACGTGACCGCAATCCTCTGCTGATGCTAATACTGTATTTAGACACTTATTTGCCCATGTCTTCTTCCATTAAATTTTAGCGATACATATATTACAAATATTTTTTTTTCATAAAGACACATATGTCATCAGCAGAGGATTGCGGTCGCGTGAGTTATAGTTGCCTGCACTAACTATAACGGGGAAATTTCATTGGTTTTTTATCAGTAAAATGTCCAGCTAACTATAACATGTGTGAAACCTATGGTTTTTTCAGTGAATTTGCAATGTTTTTTAAATGCTAATTCCTAACTATAACGTGTGTGAAACCTATGGTTTTTTCAGTGAATTTGTACGGTTTTTTAAATGCTAAGTTACTTTACGCCATTCGTGGCGTGCACGCCCACTTAACGCAGTTCGTTCCATGCGCGCACGGTGCGCTTTGCGCACTGTGCGCGCACGGTGAGCACGCGGTGCGCTTCGCACACCGCGCGGCCACTTTACGCAGTTAGTGCCGTGCACGCATGGTGGGCACGCGGTGCGCTACGCGCACCGCGTGCCCACGTTACGCTGGATGGGCCATGTACGCACGATGCGCTTCGCGCACCGTGCACACATGGAGGACATATTATGCGCTGCGTTGTGAAAGGTAATCTTTTACATTTTCATATTGTCCATATGCCATGCATAAATGGTGCACTTCGGGCACCATTTGCACCCGGGGTGGGGAGAGTGTGGTTTTTTTTTTTTTTTTTTAAATAATTTTTACCGTACGCGTACGGTAAGCGTAATCGGCGATTTAAAAAAAAAAAAAAAAAATTGCATTTTTGGCCTTGGGGGTTCTTTGGGGACACCTTCATCAAGGCTAGGTGGTTAGGAGCTGTCTAAACAGCCCCTTTACATGTTTTTTGCCTTTGTTTTTCCTCCCGCCGTCAGAGTGCGAGAGAGAAAATGGCGGCCGCCGCTTCCTGGTTTCGACCGATTCGAATGTTTACTAAGATCTAACAGCCATTCAGAATCACGCTCGCGTACGGTAAGCTTACCGTAAGCGCACGGTAAGCGCACCGTAAGCTGCCACAGATATATATATTGATTTAAATGCTATTTTCTCAGGATCTACTGAACAGATTTACACCAAACCTACAAAAGGCACTTCCTTGACCTGTAGACTACCTCTCTGCCAAATTTCAAGTAACTCTGTTCAGCCGTTCGGGCTGTAGCTGTGTCTGAAGGTCCTATGGAAAAATGCATGGGAAAAACGCGTTTTGGGACCCCCCTTTTTTCTCAGCCCCCGCTTGACGAATCCCCCCGAGACTTTCAGGGTAGGAGCGGAGCGGAGCGCCCCACCTATTTTGAAAATTTCGCGAGGATTCGTCGACCGGCGCCAAAGTTATTCAAAATAGAATGTTGCGGTTTTCCTATGGAAACAGGGTCCTAACTATAACTACCTACTGGCGACCGCCAGTAGGTGATACACACACATATATACATATACACATACACACATATACACATACACACATATACATATACACATATATATATATATATATATATATATATATATCCAAACACAAGGTTGCCACAATAGATAGATGATTTTCGCATAATTTATAGACTGTAAACAAGTTTGGCAGGAAATAATCTTCTTTCATCCTACCGCCAGACGCGTTTTGGATTCTCTCCTTTATCATTAGCGGTTAACATGTAGGAAACAAGAAGGAAAAGTGCAGCTTCACTTATATTCTTTGGAACCGCCCCAGTGGGCGTAACCACTCCTAAGGCCTTATGGTATTCATAGTTGCACTACTGTTTTGCTCAAGTGAGTCCATTTTGAAATGCGCAATAAAAGTTCACTAAACCACAGTGGGGTGAAGCTCAGTTCAAATCCGAAACGTGTCTGGCGGTAGGATGAAAGAAGATTGCTTCCTGCCAAACTTGTGTGCAGCCTTCAAATAAATTATGTGAAAATCATATATCTTGAATATGCACGCTGCTTACAGAGTATGTAAATTGTTATTTTGTATCACTGTCGCCTTAGCACCAAGCACATTTTTGCACTACACTGTTACTTATGCACTTGAAAATTGTTTTATTAATTTCTTTATGTAAGCATTGTATTAATAAAGACAAACTGTTGTTTAAACTATTATATATTAGGGACACTGTTTCTTAAAAACATTACTAAGTTGTTACCCATGTTACCGTGGATCCCACGGTTACCCTTGTAATGTGAAACACATCTACGAAATCCTTAACATTTTTACTTGACTAGCAACCATCAAAACTATTTCACATATTGAAAAATGTCACAATAACTGCTCTCTACCATCTGCACTTTATTCATATATTTAAACAAGTGGTCCTGGTGGATAATGTTTCAGTGGTTATGCAATCACTTGTTTTGTCACCTATTAACAGTGATAACGCCTACTAGTAGGCCTACCCAAATCAGAAACTAAGACTTGTATTGTATTGTATAGAGTATTTATAAAGCGCAGCAATCACCCAACGGGTATCTTGGCGCTACAGTACATGATACAAAGATATGTGGCTAGGGAGGAGCGAAGAGGAGCAGATAATGCCAGAAAGATTATTGAGCTCTAGGGAACAGCCATGTCTTAAGTTTCTTCCTGAACTGCAGAAGGTCATGCGACTGTCTGAGTTCCAGGGGGAGGCCATTCCAGAGCTTAGCTGCAGCAAAGCTAAAGGCTCTGCCTCCTGACTTAACTTTCCAAACCTTTGGAATTTTTACCAAGTAGGCACTGGCAGAACGAAGACACCTGGTAGGTACATACCACATAAAAATGTCTTGCAGGGGCATAGGTCCTTGTCCATGCAGAGCCTTGCAAACCAGGCAAAGGGATTTAAATTGGATCCTCTGCGTTAGTGGTAGCCAATGAAGCTCAGCAAGAGCCAACGAACCTGATGACCGACGTGGTTGTCAGTGCCAATTTGGCCGCCATGGTCTGAACTCTCTGGAGACGTTCAGTCAAAAATTTCGGGGCGTCCAACAGTAGAGCATTACAGTAATCTAGTCTACTGAGGATAACACCGCCAGTGACCAGTGCTCTCGCCACCTCAGGTAGTAGTGGAAACATTTTCCTCAGAGCTCTAATCAGAGAAAAACAAGTCCCTGCCACCTTATTGACGTGCATTTCCAGAGTTAAAGTGGCATCAAACATAACTCCCAGGTTGCGTACAGCTTTAGCCGGCGCCAGAGTGGGCGTAGATAGAGATGACCAGAGGCTTTCAGGGAAAGGGGGGGGAATCCTCCCGGTGGTACAGTGAAGATCCTCAGTTTTCCCTGAATTGAACTGAAGAGAGTTTGCTCTTAGCCATGCATTTGCACTCCTGTTCTTGGAAGCGTTGATGTCTGATGTCAAATCACTTCATCCCAAGTGTCATGTGCCTCTACTTGTTCCTCCTGGAGGTCTGAATTCGAGGTTATTCACCTCAAGAAACAAGCAAAGCTTTCATTGTTGAAAAACAGACATAAATTATCCAGGAGAGCCCCCACACAAAGATACTAAAACCCTGAATCAAACTGTTGCCTGCTTTGCTTTACTTTGAAGCTTGCCTTCTAACGTTCCTGTCAACCCATTTATTCATTGTGATCCTTCTGTGCATTACAATTGTTAATAGAAGTCTTTTTAATACAGTACACATTGTTCTCATTATTAATTTTATATACTCTGTTATCTGTAAGGCTCTTTGCTGCTCACGTCTGTGCTATAAAAACAATATATCAACAAATAGGAAAACACTTAAAAAACAAAAAATGAAAGTAGAAAATAAGACAAATTGGGCATACCGGGCAAGCACCCAAATATGACATATTGCAATACAAGTAACAGCCCCAATGAAAACTATTATCAGAGGTCTACCACTCATGCTAACACAGGCAAGTAGATGAATAAATATTATATCCGCTACCTATCTAGTAATGTATCTGACAAGTAAGCTCATTCATTTTCTAATACCCAAGATACAATCGATAAGATACGCATCGTAATACCTACATGATTAATGAGGTGGATAGTAAATGACATGGCATTCATATAATACTGAAATACAGTAGACAGTTTAACTAATGAATGGGATCTAGGAAAGACTTGAGCAAAGGACCCTGAAAATAACAAAGACAAGAAAACCCTGAACATGGCATCCTCAGGAAGATCATATTAGTACAATTTATTAATACAGAGGCCATGGACTGGGCTTCGATTTTGCTGATTTCATGAAATGGTAAAGCACACAGAACACAGGCACATGGAGAAGGCTCATTTACATAATATAAAAGTGCACATTTCTTTCTGCAAAAAAGAACAAATTACAGAGCAACCTAGTTTCGGCCTGGTAATTATCACATAAGCTTGTCTGAATTAGGCCTTATTTTCTAATTAATAAAAACATTTGAACATCCCCACCAGAAAATTCCCAAAATGATCACACTACAGTCCTTCATTCATCATTGTAGCTCCTCCAATTTCTTCTTCTGCAAAGCTTTCAAATACTTGTATTCTTAGAATTTGTACTCATCAAATTTGATCACCTCCTTTTTGTCTAGTTATTTTTTTTCTTTCACATCTACATTTTAAACATCCTTTAGAGTAAATGACTTCCAAAAGCTTAAATATCAATGTAATGCCAACTAGGATTATAATTATTATAATTAGTATGGTTAGTATTATTTTTAGTAAACCACTAACTTCACCAATCCATTTACCCATCTTACCAGGGGCCAGCTGTACGACCTGTTAAAATAGCGACTCGCTATTAGCGAATAATAGCGACCGCTAATAACGAGTCGCTATTCCCTACCTACCAACAGTCGAGTAAACCAGATTGCGAGTTGGTATTCACTTGCAATGCTATTTGGCCCACTCGCTATTTGCGAGTCGCAATTGTCTCGCAAACAGCGAGGCTCGTAGAAACAGCGTTTTTGCATGAACTATTTGCGAGTGTATGTGAAAACTGCAATAAAGCACTTGCAAATAGCTAAATTGTATTAATAAAAAACACTTCCTGCTTGTGGTGAAGAACCAAGGACCCCCAAAACAGGAAGTGGTGCCCAAATCAACTCCTGAACAAAACCAAACACATGTGAAGGTGCAGCAGCACTGTGAGACACTGCTGAGAGAGAAAACATAAGCATCAAAGGGAGCAATAAGGGAAGTAAGCAGAGGCAGAGAAAGCTGAAGTTAGCAGATAAAGAGCTGGACGTCATCACGGAAGAATGCTGCAAATATCATGATGAATTATTTGGCAGACCCTCACACCGTCTGGGTGAGAGCGAGAAGAGGAAGATCTGGCGCAGCATGCAGCAAAGGATTAATGCCCTAGGAGTAGCTCACTGCTCCATAGATGAAATCAAAAAAAGGTGCTATGACCTTCGCTCCAGGGCAAAGGAGAGGATGGCAGCACGGATGGAAGCAGCAAAACAGACCGGAGGGGGACCATCCACTTCAGAAGACCCAACACCAGCTGAAGCAAAGGTGGAAGCCACTCTGGACAGGGCAGCTGTAGCAGGCTTTGGGAGCCTTGATACATCCCAGCCATCCATAAATCCTGGTAAGTGAAAACAGTGCATGTGACGTGTGAATACCCACTAACGCATGGACTGTGCATGCAAACTAATCAAACACATGGTCCTAGACTACTTGAGGTTACACTTTAGTTGTGAGATGCATTCATTAAGTAAAAATATATCAGGTACATATAGAATTCACATTGTATCTTTAATGTACCACCAATTCCTTCACAATTCAAGCATGTATATCCTCAAAAGACACAAAGGCACAGAGTATAGCTCAGATAGTGTCTGTTTTATTTCTCAGTTATTTTCATATTTCTCACAGATCAGCATATTCAATGTTCCATGAAACAGATTATAACGTATATCCTCCAATTTTTACAGACCGCTGCCTGAGGGGCTGTAATCCTGACTTTTAAGCATGTGCTTCCTGCGAGGGTGTACTTATATTGTGTATTAATTTTTGTATGTTGCTTCACGTTTATGGTATCTATTGACTGCATACACACTTGTTTTTCACGTAGAACACTACACGCACATACGCTGGGGTTTGTGCGATGTCTAAAAAAAGACATTATCGTATAGCGAGGAATATATCTATCGACTTCTACAAGCACAGGGTGGGGGAACCTTCCTGGGCTTACCATCTACTAGTATAGACCTCTCCTTTAACGAAAAGATCAATAAGTTAGAGAGGCTAGAAAATAAGTTAAGTAGGACAAGACTGCATGGCCATGTCCTCACAAAATACCTTCAGGCCAATGTCATTTCCCGCGGGCCTCCAAGTGAGGAATGAGCCCCCGATCTTTGTAGCCAACCCACAATTTAAAGAGAAATTCAGCTTTGACTCAATTAATTGCTCCCTGCACTGGATAGGGATAGATACTGCGCTGGAGGAAGTACAGCACTTAATGAAAGAAATAGCTGATCTGAAAAGGAAAATCACTGACGATAAGGCTGAGTAACGCCAAAGAAGCCTTAGAACGTTTAGAGAGAACTATCATGGATTTTGAGTCATACACACAGAATAAACATGACAAGTAAGCAAAGGTCTTGAAATACTATTACAAGAAGGCAACTTATCCTATCTCCAAGATGGATACTACAAACAAGAGACACACGGCAGGTTCTCCACGAGGGGACGAGTATGATATAGGAGGTATACCACCTTCTGCGACTCCTCAGCAGCTAGTGGATCTGATAGTGAACAAGAAAAACCAGGGACTACCACAGTTTGTCGCAGCTCACAAGAGGGGCGCCCGGCGAACACTGACATGCCGCACCACCCGGAGGCAGCCGCCGAGAAGACCACAAATCCCGTGAGCCTCCGCGTCAGGACGTCCAAACGTCATGACGCATGCGCGGCGAGTAGCGTCTTAAGCCGTTCTGAGGCAGCTGTACGCTGCCGTTTACTTTGAATCCGACGGAGCCTCTAGAGCGCAGGATGCGGTAAGGGTGCTGTGAGCACTGACATTTACTTCAGCGTTCCCGGGATTACACGGCGAGAGGCACGTCCCTTGTGGTGGCAACAGGTGGGGGTCTGTTCTTGTATTGGTTTGCTCCGTTGGCGGAACCTTATCCAGTTCCATGCGGAGCAAACCGTTCCCACGGAAACCACTTATTACCCGAAGACAAATCAGGTACACGCGCTGGCTCCTCTAGCTTTACGGGGTACCAAAACTTGTCAAATGCCAAGATTCTCAGAATTGAGAGGAACTAATCTCTCTGACTAGCGCTTTCCCTGTTGGTGAGCCCCTAGGCTCTTGCAGGGAAAATGATACCGCGACCAAGAAAGGGGCGAAGGAAATCCCTTGCTTACTCCCTTGGCAGGGGAGACAATTTATTGTTTATTTTGGAATCATAGTGAAAGCGCTTGGAGCAGTGAGCGGTGATCACCTCCAAGAGGCATGGTGTGAAGTCTATGTTGCAGCATTAGCAGGGAGAATGGTCCTGAATATACAAAGGATGGTTGTTCCCCTCCCCATGCTGTTCCTTCGTTGCTAAACAGGTGCCAAATCACCTCAAAGGAAATCCCAAGACGTATTGGGGGGTTCACAGTCCAAATTGTTTCCGGTATATGATTGACACATAATCCTCTCTGAGTGGATTTATTCTGGTTTTCTTTCTATGTGCAGTAGCAGGGGAATGGAGTGAGAACATCCCGAATAGTACTTCTTCACCCCCTGTCGAAGCCTACAGGACTAATAGAGGGGTATGTACAGAGCTCCAGGGTATAAGGTAACCTCAAATGATACAACCTCTGAAGTGTTTTTCTAATCAAGGTATTTCTCAACAGATCTTGCCGCCCTCATTAGATGAACCCACATTTACGAGGATCCAGAAAAGAGGATATTTTTCTTTACAGGTACCTCATTCTAGATGTGTAGTGTAGCATTCTGGAGAAGGGTCAGGGTAGGGTAGGAAGAAATGGGAATGATATTAGTGTTGATATATATATATATATATATATATATATATATATATATATATATATATATATATATATATATATATTGTTTTGTTGTCTTTCAGGTCTCCTTCCCCACTGTACCCTTCCTTCCCTTCCCCCGCTTGACCACTCCATGGAGTCTGTGTATTTCTACAGTCAGACCGTGGTGGTGTCGAGAGGTGGACCATACTGAGCAACGTGCGATCCTGAGGACTCCTGGCCACGACACAGCTGGACATAATTACCAGGAACACCAGCCTTTTTTAGTAGAGGGTCCATGGTCAGAGTACAGGGGGAAAGGTCAACCCTGGGGGCAACCCAGGTGACTGAGAGAACCCACATGGATCAGAGGCAGGGGCCAGGCAAAGAAACAGGTGCATTTCCCTCAGGAGACACATGGAGAAATCCAGACCAGGCAGCAACACTACAGATGGTGATTCCTCCACCCACCATCCCAGACAGCCCTCTAATCAATCTATCTAACTATGTCCTGAAACCAGATGAGAAAAAGATACTAGAGAAAGGCCTGTCTTTCGTACCCACCACCTTACCTAATACCTTCAACCTTAAAAATCAAACTACAGCAGTTCTTTAGGAAAGTACGCCTGAAGCACTAGTTTAACAAGGTTCCTTACAACCCCACCTTTTCAAGTACAGGTCTACAACCACCATCCACCTTTACCCCACTCTCCCCCATTTCATGACACACAGTATCTTGGCCTATGAACAAATGGTCATGAGGAACAAAAACAAGAGTCTATCAAAGAGACAACACATCAAATATAATACATCAAGACAGGAACACTTAGCGTTAGAATCTCTTAAAAAGAATCAGGAAATGCTGATCAAGCCTGCAAACAAGGTGGGGCTATTGTCATTCAGTGGATGGAAGATTACAAGGAGATCACCACACAGTTGGGGGTAGAAGGTAAGTACATCAAATTAAGGTCTGACCCCGCGAAAGAGATCGCTGACAACATCAGACGGATCACAGAAAAAGGATTTGAAGAGGGGTTTCTTTCCAAACATGAATACGAATACCTGAACAATACACAGCCCAGAATGCCCACCATATAAACCGTCCCTGAAGTGCACAAATGACTTACCGACCCATCAGGGAGACCCCATCATCTCGGGTGTGGGTCAGTTTCAGAGCCATTCTGCAAATACATTGATGTCTTCCTTAAACCTATTGCAGAAGGTACCACAGCAAACTTGAGGGACACGATGCAGACTATCAAACTGGTTGACAACCGCCCTTACAACAGACAATCAAATCTCAGTGGCCATGGACATATCGTCCTTGTATACTAACATTCCTCAGCGAGATGCTCTTGACACTATTAGAGTGGTTTTGGAAAACTGCCCCAAACCAGTCCAGGTCCCCACTGAGTTTATAATAAACCTTCTAGAAATCGCCATGACAAATAATATTTTCTATTTCCAAGGCGATTTCTATGTTCAGACAAAGGGGGTGGAGATGGGTGCCAGCTTTGCACCAGACCTGGCCATACTCTATATGGACCATTACGAGCACACATATGTCCCTCATGATCGGAATCCTTACATGGGGTGTGTTGAACTTCGGAGACGTTATATACATGATGTCATGATGATATGGAATGGTAACGAACAGCAACTGATTGACTTTCATCTCTGACTCAATGCTCAATCACATGATAACCAGTTCTCACTTGACTTCAACAGGAGAGTGATTAACTTCTTGGACATTTCCATCAGGGAGGATGAAGATAAATTACATACTACCTTATACAAGAAGAATAGCGAAAGGAATACCCTCCTACGGTACTCAAGTTATCACCCATGCAACCTCAGGGACAATCTACAGTTTGGTCAGTTCCTGAGGGTGCTTAGGAATTGTACCGGTAAAGATGACTATTCTGAGGAATCAGATGATCTCATGACACGCCTCCCAGATAGAGGTTACCCTAGGAGTCTGCTTAAGAAAGCTAGAAAACGGGCATGGTTCTACCATAGCAATTTCCTTCTTGAACCCAAACCCAAGGAAACACCCGAGGAAGAACGCCTGGTGTGCGCCACTACATTCTGCACCAAAAGCAACGAAATAAAGAAAATCATGCACAAACAATGACATTTAGTAGCAGACGAGATAGGGATCACGGAACCTCCCATGAATGCCTTTAAGAAAGGCAAAAATGTGAGGGACTATATGGTTAAATCACTATTACCCATAAAACCCATGGATAATCAGACTCTTTGGAGCATCCCACCCCTCAAGGGGCACTATAAGTGTGGACAGTGTAAGGCCTGTGCAATGACTAAAGAAATCCAACAGTGTACATATAACAACCACACACACACTATGCAGAACCACACCAATTATAACTCTAGGGGAGTTATCTACGCCATAACCTGCCCATGTGACTATGTATAAAGGCCAAACATACAGAAAGTAAAGGCCCACATACTGCAGCATGATACGCTGCAGAGTACAGGGTGCCCCCCTTGTAGAACATTTCACTTCCTTTGGACACTCAGCTGAGAGACTTCAGTGGTGGGTTATTGAACAGGTCAAACCCAACCCCAGGGGTGGCAACTTTGCTAACACACTCAGTACCCGTGAGTGTAAATGGATACACACTTTTGACACTGTGACAAGGGGTCTGAATGAGTATGAGGAGATCGCCAGACAGGTGGCAACCTTAAACAATGGTTAGATCCCCTGACCTATACAATGATCCATTTGATCGTATTATGTAGTTCTCATGCTGTACATAGGAATTCCCCAGTCACTGTATATACTATACGACACTTGGTTTATTTTACTTATGTATAATACACATTATCTATATGTATTTATTAGGTGGGATATATACAATAATCCTCTAATATTTTTGTACCTGTCTCCACTTGGTTTGCAATTATGCTTTTGACTCTCCTGTCCATGAGTGTGCAGCTACGCGAAGTGCAAAAACAACTCCGACGCACTACGCGGAGCTCCGCGAGCAGCAGAGTAGGGTAGAAAAATGCCGTTTGCGGTGATTGCACAGTGCCGGATGCTTGTCTGCACTGTGCAATCATTGCGAACAGCACCATGCACAGTGCAAGCTTACCTTGTCTGTCGTTCGAGTAGATTTTTACTCGAACTGCAGCTTTCTCAACGCAAACGGGCAGTTCCTCAATGCAAGCGGTGGCGAGCATACGTGATCACTCGCAATGAGAAACCTGCCCCCCCGCGTTGAGAAATCTCGCCAGGAGGTTTATTTTCCACGCTCACCAACTTGATGTTGGCGATCGCGAACGAGAGGGGAAAAAAAAACATTACGCTGCACAAGGGGGTTTTTGGAATCTCCATGTAACGCGGAGTGTGGGAAACTCCGCAAGCGGAGTTCACTGCCCAGGCTTACTCTCCTGTAGATAATTAATTTTAACTTTTATGTTCATCACCTCAGTTAGGATGTATATTAATTTATTTTCATACCCGGAATAATCCGCCCACTTGATCATATTTCACTCTGTTTAGATTGTGAATTTAACACTGCCGCAATTGTGCATATCATCACATTTGATACATAATTGTTTCAGGGGTCTTGCCGTCTTGTTAATTTTATTCACTGCATCACATTATGCCAATCTCTGTATCCGGAGTAACTCTTTTACAATTATGCTTCAGATTCGAATTTAACTCTTCCGATATATTTAATGCTGTATCTTTTCATTTTTCATGTCCATCACAAAAGATTCATCGCACTTGAGACCTTTATTATACCCGAGTGCTGCATCATCATACGTAATTGTTCATGATGGTTTATTCTAGGCGCCCTGCCGTCATGTAAATATTGGGTCATGTTTCAGTTTTGTAATGTTACTCATTATGTTGTATGATTTGTATTTTCTGTGTAACTGAAGGAACAGTCTGTCTTTCATACCGGTCCTGTTAGTCAGCTATGTGTCATTCTGACAGCAAGGCAGCTACGTGTCACTCTGACAAGGCACGTCTACTACGTGCACGCGCTCCCCGGTAGCCGATTAATCTATTTTTAGCGCGCTGACTCACTCGCTGTCTCTGACTCGAGGAGTTCAGCATGGAGCACCTGGGCTGAGCTTAAACTACCGAATGAGGTAATTTTCTCAACAAGGACGGCGGCAAGCTTTTCCGCTCCTTCGTTTCCCATGGGACTCAATTAGTCCTCACTTTTGTTTTATGTTATTTTTAGATGCTGTGGGCGATTTACTCACCTGTGATGGATTTCTTCAAACACTGCAGCCTCCATCCTTCTAAATTAAATTTAGCCACACCGATTCAGTGTGGGTAAGTAGATAGTGGTCTACTGGGATGTTACAGTAGTGCTTATCATTAATGACACAGATTATAATGTATATCCTCCACTTTTTACAGACCGCCGCCTGAGGGGCTGTAATCCTGACTTCACCTCATCCTAGGTCACTGAGTAGGCACACAGATATTTTAATGATTTTGACTACCTTTAATTCATGTCTCCAATTAGTCAATCCGTTTGCACCTTCAGGTTGCCCCCTCCCTCCCCTGTCCCGAGGAAGATCCACCTGCAGAGGATTAAATTACCCTCTATGCGCCAGGGTCGAAACGTCGACACTCTCCCCCTGTAAGCCTGTATATGACAACATCCCAGTCCTGCCCTTTTCACAGATGAATAATCTCTGTGGACCATCAGAAGATAATAAATACTTGTAACTACATGAGAGACAGGCCTATGTTTAAAACTGGTGCCACTGTGAACCCAGACCAGTTTACTAAGAATATTAGAATGTGAAACTGATTGTTTAGTTTATCTTTTGGATTCCCCTCCTTCATATCTGTCCTACTTCCCAAGCACTTTCCTTTTTCCCACTCCCTTTGGAGAAACCTTTCTCTAATGGAACATTGAATATGGTGATCTGTGATAAATATAAAATAATTGAGAAATAAAACAGACACTATTTTGAACTATACTCTGTGCCTTTGTGTCTTTTGAGGATATACATGCTTGAATTGTGAAGGAATTGGTGGTACATTAAAGATAAAATGTGAATTCTATATGTACCTGATTAATTTTTACTTAATGAATGCTTCTCACAACTAAAGTGTAACCTTAATTAGTCTAGGACCATTGTTTTCTATACCAAACGTTACCCAGGTCCTTGGACTTTTGTGGGTCACCCCATTATAACATAATGGGTACTAATCAAACACAAGCAAACATCCATGTACAAACAACAAACACTAGTGTTGCATCATGGGAGATGTAGTCTGTAACAAAAGTGTAGTGAGGGAATAACTTGAGCTGATAAACATTGTAAAACCACTGAAACTGTTTAACACATCTTTTATTATGTACTGGCATCTCATTTGTCACATGGACACACCATTGGAAGCAGTGGACACTGATGTGGACACACTGGGTAGCCACGAGACAGAGCAAATGGAGGAAAGGCAGGACATTGGGGAAACAAGTGGGGACAGGTCCACTGACGTCCCATCCACTGTGGCTGCAACCACTACAGTGTCAACACAGACTGTCACCTCTGCAGTGCAGCAGGACATCACACCACCAGGCCCTCTGTCCACCCGTGTGCGTCTCACGGAGAACCCAACAGTCCCTGTATCGGTCCCAAGGTCTGTCCACCACTGGGTCAATCAGTCAGGCCATGTCCGCTTCCACTGACAGGGAAATGCTGCAAATACAGGGCATGCTCAATCAAATACAAAGACAGAGAAATGTCAGAATGTCCCACGGGTTCCGCATGGTCACAACCAAACTGGCACAAAATCAGGCCAGAATCGAAGCCAAACTGGATTCCCTCACCGGCACTGTGGCAAACTTGGCCAAGGAGTGGTCTGCAGAAAGAGATAATCAGAGGTGCATTGGAAAATGGACAGGGCAATCAATAGGCTGGTGCATGCAACTAATAGACAAAGCCAGCGCACACTTAGCCTACATGTGGAGATGGGCCACTACAGTGGGGACATAGCACGTGGCCTACAAAAAATTACAGCTGCAGTAGAAACATTGCAGACAAATCAGATAATTGTGGATGTTGGCATTGGTGGCACTGACAGTAAATTGTCTAGCCAGAGCCACATATCAGCCACGGAGACACCAGTGTTGTGCAGAAGCAGCAGCCGCCACCTGGTCTGGGTAGTGGCACCTCTGGCCAGGTTACATGCAGGGGCAGGAAATTAACGTTTTGTAGTCCCCAAACATCTTTCATGTGCCTTTAATTTCATTAGTATTGGTGACGAAACCCATTTATTTTCCATTATGTTGCATATTCCTACAGTTACTGATGGACATGTTGTCCTACTTTGAAAATGGATGTGTGAAAATTAAAACACCCATTGCAATTCACAATTAGTTCGGTCTTTTGTACAGCTGAGTGTCTAGCAGGTGTGTACGTACCTTTCAGAAAATGTTGGCAATCTGGTCCCTGTGCCTTCTCCCCTCTGCTGCAACGCTACCATCCCTTAGTTGTTGGGCAGGTGGTCCCAGGTCATCATCCTCAGAATCAGTGTCAGACACATCCATGGGCAGTCCACCCCTGTAGGCCATGTTGTGCACCATGGCACAGGTTGCCACAATGTTACAGACTGTCTCTGCAGAGCTCCCCCACTCTTATGTAGGCATCTGAAGCACGATTTCAGTATTCCAAAAGTACGCTCAATCACTGTCCTTGTGCGCCTGTGTGCAGTGTTGTACTGCCTTTCATGTATGTTGTTGGGAGACAGATATTGTGTGAGGATCCACGGACACATAGCATACGCACTTTCACCTTTTGTGAGACATATGATGTTGATGTTAAATGCTTACAGACATGCAAGGAAATTAACAAAAGTCTGGGGACAGGTGAAAACATTACCTAGGAGGTATCCATCATCAAAGTCACCTCTTTCTAACCTTTGATATAGGCTACTGTGCAGGAAAATGAATGCATCATGGGCGCTTCCTGGGTATTTGGCTACAATATCTGTGATGATGCTTTTTGCGTTACACAATACTTGGATATTGAGGGAATGTGTGCTTTTTCTGTTACGAAAAATGTATTCAATGCTGGATGGTGGACATATGGACACATGTATCCCATCTATCCACCCCATTACCTGTGGGAATCTTGCTAACCTGTAGAAATCCATTTGTGTCTGGTCTAATTCCTCATTGTCACGGGCATGTAAATGTGTTGATTTATGTGGTATAGCATTGTGTCTAGGAAATCATGGAAGAAACGCGAAAGCGCACTCTGAGACACACTAACAGGAATTGCAATAACATCCTGGTAACTACCAGTGGCCAAGAGGTGGAGGGAGCACAACACCTGCACATGTGTGGGAATAGCTTTGCTGAGCATGGTTCTACTCTCAAGTTGTGGCTTCAAGGTGTCAATGAGCTTTAGTATGACCCTGCTACTTAGCCTGTACAGATCATAAATCTCCTCTTCTGTCTTACCTAAATATCAGCCTGACTCTGAATATCCTCTCCTGTCTTCTTCTCCTCTGCAATGCCGCCATTATCCGCCTCTTCCTTGCTAACACATACAGGGCAGCCATTGTGGAAAGGTTTATTATGAATTCTGGGTGTGTTTTTATAGGTTGAACCGGATTACCACCCATTTCAGCTTAGTGCTAAATTGCATGCCCCAAGTGGATTTTTTACGCAATCTCGCAATTTGCGACTAGTCTGTACATGCAATTTTGTGAGTCGCAAATTGGGATATGTAATTTGGTTGACGCAAATTGCATGAGCTAATAATCTAGTTTATAGTTTTCAAACCTTATAATTCAAGTCACTCATTCCATTCAACCTTTTCACATGGTATACCGTAGGGATTACCAAGGCTTAATAACAAGAACCTACCCAGTTACTTTGAATGTTAAAATAAGCGGTCTTGTTACAGATGAGATAAATGCCTCTGAATATAAGGTCTTATCCCAGCATAACATTTCTATGAACTCTATTATTAAAACTACACAAACTTATCCCAATCATAGCAAAAGAAGCCCATCTATCAGGCCAAGTTTGCATCATGCACACAATTCCTTTTGTTTCAAAAAGCTAAGTCTGTGCTTTATCTGTGAATTCTTAATAATGGTCTCGCCTTTCAAATGAAATTGCATTATTTCAGCACTACTTCATAAAGATTATTTTAAGAGCCGAGCAAAATAGAACATTTTCTTTGGATGAAGCCATCTTCTACTGCTAATAATATAGCCTCTCAATTCAACTAAATTTCAAAATCAAAATGCAAAAAGTTAAAAAATCTTCCAAAAATGTTAGAACTAATACTTTGTAAACCTACTCTTCTGTAACAATCTGCAAAAATTTCAAAATATAGATAGGAGCAGGAAATATTTTTCAAAACTATGCATGCAAGGAACTATTCAAATTAAGTGGGTATAAAAACTATTCTCAGCTATAATCAGTGAAAGGGACAAAAATAAGTTTTCATAATATGCGAGCAAGTCAGTCTTCCTAAAATATAGGCATATGGGCAACAATAAAAAAACAATGACATCTTTAAATCTAAGTTAAATATGCAGCACACTTTAAACTCTCAAAAATTCAGACTGAACCTCGATGCTGGTGTTGCTTGATTTGTCAGCAGCCTTCTACACGGCCTCTCATGCTTTACTGATTTGTAGGCTTGATGCAGTAGGCAATCTAGGAGCAAAGCTTTACAATGGTATAAGGATTTTCTGTAAATGTGGACATAGGCGACCCCACTAGACTCTTAAGTTGTGTACTATGCTTGTACATAAGCTGGTCCCTCAGGGCTCTTCTTTGAGTGCCACATTATTTAACATCTATGTGCCCCCAATTCACCACGATTGTCAAATCATGCAGTTTTGAGATAATATCCTACACTACTGATGCTCAATTAGTCATCTCGTTCAGAAATGATCTTGACGGGGTGAAATCACGATTCACATACTGTATGAGAAAAATTGCTGCTTGGATGATGTGCAATTGCCTGCATTTGAAAGGTGACAAAACCAAGATATTGGTGTTTGGACAAGCTCAGAAGCTATGGTCCTCATATTGGTGGCCTCCCGAAGTGGGTTCGGACAGATTCCTAGTCAGACAGTAAACAAAACTTGGTAATAGGCTTGATCAGACCCCATCTATAAAAGGTCATGTTTTATCCATTTGAGGCATATGTTTTGCTACCATGCGCCTGCTGAAGAAAGCCTTCCTGTTGCTTACCGTGTCTTCCAGGAAAACCCTTGTACAAGCTCTCATTGTCAGCTGTCTGGAGTACAGCAACATCTTACTAGTAACAGCCAACGATTTGCTGTTGTACAAAGTAGTTGGTGCAGAACCCTGATGTGTGACTTCTATGCAATCTTTTTTCAGGCTCTTATTCGGCCCCAATTTTAAGAGCCTTGCATTGGCTGCTGGCTAGGAAAGGCACACAAGTCACTGGCAGGTAAATGCCCAATTTTATCTGCATAAGAAGCTAACCTTTGCTATCCCGTCAGACATTTTCGATCCAAGGACAAGGCCTTGCTTAATGTTCCCTGTATCTGTATTTCAAGATTCTGTGGCAGGGTCCTTTTCATACCATGCCCCTTTTCATTGGAACAAACTTCCTTTTCAAATTTGCTCATGCAGAGATTTAGTCATATTTAAAAAAAAATGCTTAAGACATAGCTGTTCTAATTAATCGTTTGATCCTGTGTTAGAAAAGTGCCGAGCTATTCCTACGTGTGAGAGTCTCAGTGCTGTAACAAGTGCCAATAACATTATCTCTCAAACCAATGCATCATCTGGCACAATTTTTGTCAGATATTCCCATTCAGTAGCTGAATACTTCTTGATTGGTAATGTGCCTCTTGTTGATCTTCTGATTACTGATTTAGCAGCCTCGGTCATTCAAATCTGTTATTGCTTATGCTGATTTTTCAGGTTTAAATCTTAGAAACAATCTCCTTCTTACTCGAACAACTTTGGGAAAGTCAGCTTAAATAAAGATCTCATCTTCTAGGTCATTTTATTCACCAGTCACAATTTATGTTTTTGGAAATGACCAAGGTATTGCCTCAGATCTTTGCCTTCCTTTCGTGAACCAGTTTTTGTTGGCGTTTAGGACAACACAATTTACTACCGATAACCAGTGGTAAAAGTGTTTGTGCTCTCTCATCTAAGGAACCTGCCAAAACCTGGCTGCTATCCTCTGCTGGAGTGAGTGAGTGCTAACCCTCAAGTAGGGCCCCTCCAGGTCCTGGGCACTTGGCTGGTATCGGAGTGTTCTCTTTCCACCTCAAAACAGCAAGAACTGGACTCCAGGTGAAAAAACTGAGATTCAGGGTCTCCCCACAAAAACAAGTGATGTTCATAAAGGCCAACGCGACCTTCCTCTATACAGACACCTGGACATCACTGCCCAGAGTTCTTTGTGTCAAACACCACCACCCTGTGTTTTCCGCCAGCACGAAGTACTGGTTATAATTTTTTTTTAAATATAAGATTACACACAAATAGCAGAGTACACAAAAAAACCAGAACAGCGTTAATTTTACAAATTGAGAGACATGCAAATGTCACATAAATTGAAGAATGATAAAGAGGCTGTATCATACAGTTATTACTATAAGTAGCGTTATCGATCCCATAAATCCCAACACATGTATTGGCCAGTTCAATTTCGGTACAGGTGGCTTCAGTTGTCAAACGCCTCCTTGTCACTCCATATTTCAGCCCAAATGAAGTAACATCCTCTACAAGGCAAGCACGCCATGAGTCAGCAGATAGGCCTACAGGGTGGCATTAAATATGTTTGGGTTGACTGGACGATGGGATTGTGGATAATATATTTCTAATTGTCTGTTACAGTGAGCAAGGCTTTCACTGCAAGAGTGTGGTTTTCTTGACCCCATACACGAGCCACCTACTATTAGCCAGCTGTAGCACTACAGATGCAAATTGCAGCAGGCACTGTGTATAGCCCAGCAACACCAGCTTTGTCGATAGTAATGGCTAGCATACACAAGAGGGCTTTTAAAATTTTATATCACTAGCCAGGAACCGGTGGAAAATACCATGCTGTATGCATGAAGTCCAAACTATAAGCGCAGTATCGGGTGTGCATGGAATCTGCTCTCAGCTTAGCCTTGAAGTGCTTCAGTGGAGAGTGATATGTCTGGTGAACAAATATGAAGTGAATAAGGAGGCGGCAGAGTACTAAGCGAGTGCAGCAATATGACTAGTCTTTGTCTGTGATTTGTAATCCCACGTCCAACCCCCATTTCATTTTGGCCGGTGGCACTGATATCGGTTACCACCAACCAGGATACACAGGATCACCTCCCTTATAGTATCCAAGTTTCTCCGGTCCCCCACCACCTTTCCAACCCTTCTTCCAACACCAAACCACCCGACCTTCTTGGAACAGAGGCAGGGGCAGAGGAAGAAGAAGAAGCAATCACAAACAGGAATCAACGTCAATCCAGTATCCAGACTGCGAAGAAAAGCTAATTGTCAATATGTCTGACAAACAACTGACCACGGGTGAAACAGCAGTGCGCTGCAGAGGACTAGGCTTCGTCCCAACCCCCAAAGAAGACCAATTCAAACTCACTAGAGAACTACACACCTTCAGGAAGATCAGACTACGCTCTTTTTTCAACAACCGCGAGAGCACTACCTTATCAGACTCTGGGCTTAAAAACCCATCCAAATTTACTCCTAGTACGACTATGACACCCAGTTAAATTCTCACTTTTGAGAAGTCATTCCTCAAAGATGTAAACCTTCTTACACATAAGGCTCCCTTCGACAAACTACCTACTAGGCAAAGAACGTCTATCCCTGACCTTACCAATGACACTAACATAGTCATCAAACCAGCTGACAAGGGCCATACCATTGTTATCCTCAACTCAGAAGACTACGACTGAGTGCCAGAGACAATTGGCTAACTGCCAATATTACAAGAAATTGGAAACCAATCCCACAGACTCTTCGACCAGACAGATTAAAATCTTGGTCAATGAAGCAACCACCAATAGATAGATAGATAACAAAATACGAAGCCGACTTCTTGGTAAAAGTCACACCCAGAACTCCATACTTCTATGTCCTACCCAAGATCCATAAGAACATATGACCCCCACCAGGGCGACCCACAGTATCCGGAATTGGCTCCCATCTTGAGCCAATGTTGCGATCACTTCCTACAACCCTTAGTACAGAACACACAATCCTTCTTGAAGGACACTAAGGAAACACTGTGTCTCATGAATAACCTTCCCAAGCCACATGAGATCACCTGCCTCGTTACCCTTGATGTGGAAGCTCTTTACACAAACATCCCTCAAGATGCCACCATCTGGGTCATCAACAACCTTCTCAGAACCACAAGGATCTCCTCACCTACTCCTGTTGATTTCATCATGGTCTGTGCCAGCATAGCCCTTAAAAACAACTTCTTTCAATACAAAAATCAGATTCACAGAACATCCAGGGGCAGCACATTTGCATCAAGTCTGGCATGCCTTTATATGGCAGACTTTGAATCATTGCACATTTTCACCAACATAAACCCCTACCAGACAGATATCCTCAAATGGAAATGTTACATCGACGAAATCTTGATTTGGGGGGGGGGGGGCACAGAAGAAAGATGTCAAGAATTCCATCTTTGGATCAACACTAAAGACCCATATCTCAAGTTCACCCTCTCCAAATCCAGCAACGAGATCCCCTTCTTGGATCTCCTTATATCCCTGAATGAGGGTACACTAAAAACCAGAGCTTAGAAGAAGCCAACGGACTGCAATAGTCTCCTCTCTTTCAACAGTCACCACCCATTAGCACTCTGCGAGAACTTACCATACGGACAATTTCTAAGGCTAAGGAGGAACTGCAGCAATATAAGTGATTATGACGTACAAGCAGACGCTCTTAGACAAAATCTCCTGACCAGACACTATCCTACCAAAGTCAATCAAATTGCAAAAAAGAGGGCTCGGAACAACCACCATGAGGCCCTGCTAGAAACGGTCCCTAAACCAAAAGATGAGACCATTACCTGTGTCACAACATATATCCCAACATCTAACAAGATCTAAAATATAATTTTAAAACTCTGGAACATTTTCAATAAATGAGAACTCCATTTGGAACGCCCCAGATTCGCCTTTAAGAGGACTCAAAATCTCAAGAATATGCTGGAACATACCAGACCCTAAACAAAGAGGACTACACAACAAACAACACTATGGAATTTGCCTACAGTCAAAGGCCACTATCCTTGTGGTAATTGCAACGCCTACGCATCCACACGCCACACCAAGGATCTCAAGATAGGCAAATTTTGCTGGACCCAAACAGAACATACAAATTGCAACCCAAAAAATGTTGTCTACCTAATTACTTGCCCCGGCAACTTACACTAGGCGGAAATTACCACTAGACTGATAAAAACTAGAATCAGTGAACACAAAAGCAACATCCTCTGCGGCTGCAGCGCAACAAAAATGTGCAACCACTACATTTAGAAACACCACACCGTTGACCAACTGACATGGACAATCCTATAGGCCAACCCCTGCTTCAAAGAGAACATTGGGTATTCCGTCTTCACACACATATCAATGGTCTAAACAATGAGATACCCTGGATTGAATTACAAGGTTAATCCAACACCCAGATATAGTGTCTGAGACGATAATCTGCCCATTGTGGCTTTTTTCCCTTGTGTAGTGACACTCTAGTCACCTGTGTCTCTCTTAACCTAAACACTGAGACATTGTCTCTTAGGTGCTTTGCATCACCAATTCATACTCTTTACAGGCACCAACACAAAAGCCACTTGCCCTTACGACTTTGACATCGAACCTTCATGTTTCTCTCCACCATCAAAAAGGTACTTAGTTTCTTGTGCCTCCCTTCACACGTGCAATCATATGTGAAACACTGGACAGCATGTCTATCTACCTAACATGACATTGTCTTTTCCCTTACTACATTTCACAAATGGCAGATCCTAATCTGGTTTATTATCATGTTAATATCATGAAGAAACATAATTCTAATATCCTTATTACATTTCACAAATGGCAGATCCTAATCTGGTTTAATATCATGTTAATATCATGAGGAATCGTTACGAAATTCCAATATCGACATACTGCCACCACTTAATATAACTCCCTCTTTAAGATGGCGACCATATCCACAACCTACTGGCCCAATAGACTAGAACATATCTACTGAGGGCAATACTTCAAGGCCCCCCTCATTCTCACAACCCAGTCCTTAAAGCAAACAATTATTAGTTGTCATTTTCACACTTGCCCTAATGACCTCTGAGTCCACACCAAGATGGTGACCATAGCGACCGCTTCAGGAACTAATATACTCTAAAATGCACTGTCAGCGTTTACACACCATGTGACTATTATATCACTCTCCATACGCCCATTGCCACACCTCTTCTCCCCCGGAACTTGAAGTATGGAAGGAATGGCAACACAAACGTGAGTACTACCGCTACAATCTGCCAATGTACAAGTGCCAAGGGTATCTGGGAGCATACAATCATTACACTTGTCTCCCATACAGATTGTGACAATTAGCACGCTCTCTTGACTCGTGGAATTTTCTACCTATACATAATAGCTAAGCGGCTCTGCTAAACTCCCTTGGTTACCCTCCTTTCCCCCATCCCACCTTCTCCCCCCGCTCCCTCCATCATTACAGAAGGCTACGGTATGTTGAACAAAAGTATTTGCCATTAATGGAAACCACAACTACAATGTATATTGAGTACTTGGAATGTATTGTCGGTACATAACAAAACAAGATGGTCACTCAACAATGTATAACATTAAACTCCTTTTTCAATTATAATCAGACTCGGAGGAATAACGGCAATGTGTCCTTTTTTCATTATTTAGCACCAGTGGACTAATTGCCGCGTCCGTTACATGAATGTTCGTTTTACTCTTTTTTCTATATTTCCTGGCTGCGTAACTCTAGATGTGGCAATAACCAACCTGGGGTTCTATACCAAGAGACACCACAGCGGCCCACTCTCCAGGGACCCTCTTTTGGTATATATAGTCAACACACCACGGATAAAACCAACTAGCTTACTGTTTTAATTTTAAATGTTTCTCTCCTTATCCCCACTTTTTTGTTGTTTTAGATTGGATCAACCTTTAGGTCATCTCAGTGGCATTACTACAATTAACGAGGCCACCATACACATTTTTTTTTCCAATACCTTCATCACTCCCTCTTGGTCCTGACAAAGCACTAAGGATCTCATCATGAGACCATATCAAGGTGCGAAACATGTTGACCAGACCTTATACATTTCACTTTAAGTAATAAGCACTATATCTTTTCAGCTGTTGAGGGCCATAACTATCCTTGAGCAGCACTTAACCGTTTGGTTTTTTAATCATGACAGAGGGATCTCCCCTTGATATACTCTAGCCATTTTTAACCCACCTTTCACTACTTATCGAGCACTGATCCGCACACATCATACAGCTTGATCAACAAAAGATCTGATAAAGTGACCCTTCGGGTGACCCATTGCGCATTGCAACACCAGCCCGATGAGGAGAACTGCCCAATGATGAAGTATGACATCCTTCAGGGCGTGTGAGGACATCAAGCAAAAGTCTCTCTGACTTTTTCCCGCCTTTCTCCAAAACGACTTCCCCACACGCACTCTCAGGAACAGTGACTCTCCTTAGTAAACTAATATTGGGGCTTCCGACTGTAGTGCCGAATATTTCTGGAAATTAACAGATTCAGAAACTGAGCCGTTAGCATTAATGTGAAAGTTTGCTATGTAGTCGGCTTCTGAGGGAAGGTTGAGTATTGACTCCTACACAAGGTCGAAGTTGGTAATAAATAAAAGTGTCATGTGTCGTGAAATTGCCCTTGGCTGTTATGGCTGGGCATTCCAAGCAGACTCCTATCGGACATTTGGATTTATAGCGTCCTACTTCAAGACCCTACCCCAGAAATATAAACAGAAATAGCTACCTTAGTGGAGGAAGCAGTTAACAACGATTGCATCTCGGAACAAGGCGGCCTCTTCCTTTGTAACCAAAACCCAGTCACCCCTTATTTCTATACACTACCAAAGGTACACAAAACAACCAGACCTCCTCCGGGTAGGCCTATATTATCTGGGATCGGATCAATACTGGAATCTCTATCGCAATTCTGTGATTTGTTCCTTCAAGCCACTTGCACAGAAAATGTTGGCATACGTGAAGGACACTAGGAACATACTGTATCTTGTCAAGGACATCGAATCACTCTACACAAACATCCCTCAAAGGAAAACATCAAGAGTGATAGAAGAACTATTGTATGTACAGGATTGGGCATATTGTACCCCAATAGCATTCATTTCTGCATCTTGCTGAAAATGCACTAACCACATTTTTTGGGGCATTTCAGGAAACCATCTATTTGCAAACACGTGGTACTTCCATGGGCAGCACCTTTGCCCCGAGCTTGGCAGGGCTATAGGTGGCATCATGTGAACAAGAATACACCTTCAACCAGGAAAGCCCCTGGGTGAACTACATCGAATTGTGGCATTAGTTTATTGATTATGTTCTGCTAATTTGGAGGGGGAACGAACTATCAATGATTTCATACACTGGTTGAACACTCGCAATCCTCGACTATGTTTTACATCCACTGTCACGCGGAAGAAACTTCAAATTTTAGACCTGGTGATCACCCATTGAAGGAAAACGCACAACTCCCATTTTCCACAAACCTACAGACAAGAATGGCCTTTTATTGTTCAACAGTTTTCACCCCAAATCAATGAGGGAAACCCTCCCAGTGAGTCAGTTTCTCCATATCTGAAAGAACTGTTCAGATACAGGGAATTTCAATAAAGAATCAACTGAACTGTCGGAAAGCTTCAGAACAGAAACTACCCGGTGAAGGTTATAAGAAAAGCACAGAACAGAGCATCCAACTGCAGTCAAGATGCCATTTTGGAAAGGTACAGAAAAACCGTGAGTAATTAATACAATTTGCGTCATAGCACCGCATCAAACAATATACAACGTATTGTGCTAAGGAACTGGCGCATTCTGAACTTGAATGGTCTTAACCTTGAGAAACCCCTTTTTTCGTTTATGAGAAGTGCCAATACTAGGCCATGCCATGAAGTACAGGGTAGACAGAAGATACTCTGGGATCTACAGCCAGTAGATGGCCACACCAGGTGTGGTGCATGCGACGTCTGTAAACTTACAGAAGACACCAAAAGCGTTGATGTAGGTTTAAAATACCCTTGGGAGCAGAAGAAACACACTAATCGCAATTTGGAGAACGTGATCTACCTTATAAAATGCTTGTGTGAGCTACTATATATACACATGACAACATGTAATGTCAGGATACGGTTGATGGAACACAGGAGCAACATCAGGTGTCAGAAAGCAATGCTAATTCACAACATATTATCTGGAGAAGAAACAATTACTGGATGAAATCCACTGGATGGTACTGGATAAACCCAACATCCCTATTATATTGAGGGAACAGAAATGGATATATAGAATTCGGAGCCATGAAAATGGTCTGAATGATGAAATCCCGTGGAATTCACTGAGTAGGTTGTGAACATGAAAAAATCCATCCATACGTCACTCAAAACTACTTTATAATATTCCCATGTAATGATTGCAAACCACGACACCCAGAATACATGGCTTGGGTACTGAAGAACAAGACACATTTATAAATGCACTAAGGTACAGGAACAAGATATGGAGTTCACAACAAACACAATGCACAGACCATTGGATGACAGAATACCGCGCTAGACACAATAAAACACTTAATCCTGCAAATACACTGGTTAATAGATTTCTTTATTTGGAAATAATTAATATTATTTTATCAGCTATACGGCATGCATGTAAAACAAACCATGATATATGAATAAAACGAATGTCTTACGAGTACGAAATCCATCGCAATAACTATGAATTATTGTTAAATTACAGATCAATCAGAATGAGAGCGAACTTTACACAGTCTGTCATTCGTTTTGAATATCATGAGACCAATTAAATAACCGGTGTTCCATCGGCGGTGGCATATTTCCAAAATAAAGGGAGGTGTACAACGGGGAATCTTCAATGTTTCCTGTGCAAACAGAAAGGGAGCCCGATCACATGACCATGATCACGGGTCACATGACGGGAAGAAGACGTGCTAAGTAGGGATACCGAAGCAGAGGACCGGTACCTATGCAGCGTGCCGCTGACTGCGGCACCCGCAGGGGGTCAATAGAGCGGTTGGTGCTCTAGTGTCGGCTGGGCACCAGAGCCCCTCCCCGCCCCCCCTTGGGGGCAGGGACTCCGGTGAGTCCCCCCTCTTCCTCCCTGGGCGTGACACGATAGGCGTCACTTCCCGGGGGGCATCGTGGCTCAAGGGGAGGCTATATAGCCCCCGCCACGCTCGCCGCATCCAAGGGGTCGCCCGTCCGTTGCGCTGCAGTCCGTCGGGTTGCTTTGAAGTCCAAACGGTGAGTGCCGCTCACTGCCTCCCCCGCCACGGCCCTGTTCCTGGGCAGTACCAGGTCGTACGGGGCCTGTTGGCATCGACTGCCATGGGTGGGGGGGGCGCGAGCTCCACGTCATTCTTGACTGAATTCAAGCAACGTTCGTGTGAGGGAGGGGCAATCCGTGCAGCGGGCCGGGGGGGTTTTAGATTTGCCCTTCTCTTGGCCGGGGTCGCGCTGCCCTAGGCCCGGCCGCCCTTGCCTGCCACTGTGTGGTAGGGTTGAGCAGGAGGCGCGTGGGGCCTTAAGGGGAGAAGCCGCGAGCCGGGATCCAGCCTGGGGGGCACAGGCGTGCCTGATTGCAGGCGTTGGGGCGACTCGGTTGGTGTGCGGGAATTGAGGAGTGATAGGCTATTAGGCACGGCGCGTTTGAACAATGCTCCCACGTCCTGTGCTTTTCTCCCATGTGGCGCGGTTCGAGGCGGGGGGGGGCAGTCATGGAGGAAGGCCTCGGATCGATGTCTGGCCCTCGGGTACAAGCGCCAGCCAGCAGGGAGGTGCTTCTGTTCGGAGTGACGCCAAATGGATGGGGCTCTGGGCTGAGTGCCGGAAAGGTCATGGACACGTTTTCTTGTGAGGTCGGGGTCCGCGGGCATTGCGGCCGACAATGGTGCTGGTAGACAGGGAGCGGGCCTCAGGGTTGCGACCGCAACTTGGGATTCCGGGCAAATCGGTCAAGCCTCCCGCTCCTAGATGGGAAACAGCCGGAGCTCGGGTCGATGCGCTCAGACATGGGTCCGGTCGATTTCGACGCAGAGGCAGTGGCTTAGCGGCTAGGGTGGCCTACCTAGAGTCTGTGGAACCAGGTTCGAGCCTGCATGGAGACTCAAACAGGCTGTGATCCTTTAATCGCCTTGTGCCTAAAGATGAATGTTTTGCGCCATGTGGGAGGGGGGGGCTGAAGATCAGTTGGGATAGGGGCGAATTAACCGGAGCCCAGGTTGATGGGCTCCGAGACTTTCCGGTCGACTTCGCGCCATACCGAATTCAAAATTGAAGGATCAGGGAGGTGACAGCATTGCTAGCTCGGCACCATATGAGTTCAGGGGGAAAGGGGATAGCGCTCCCACACCCACGCTAATCCCCCCCCCCCACCCAACCCATGACAGAGTCACTGTGGATACAGCGGTGGCTGCGGGGAGCTCCCTTGAATGGCATCCACCGAGCAAGTTTGAGGGTCGCGCACGCAGCCTGGAATGTTTTGCAAATCATTTCCGCTTCCCGTGCATGAATGTGCATATGATCAGCGCACGCAATGCGCCACGATACCTTTGGGTCGAATTTGCGCTACGAATTTCATTTTTAAAAAAATGTGTTCGGAGGGGATGTTACCGCCGTGTTAGCATGGCACCAGGCAAGCCTAGGGGGCATACTCAAACTGCGAGTAACCTGATCGCAAGGGAACACGCGCTTGTCGAGGATAAGCTCAACAGATGTACTTTCCACGTTGTTGATGAAATTGTGCAAGGCAGGGCACAATGATGTGTAAATTGAAGGAGCTAAAGCAAGGTGCCTCGACGCCTAAGGGCACAGCGCATGGTATCAATATGTATCTATGTTATAGGCACAAATGCTTTTGCGTCCCAGCTGCAGGCGGTCAGTCCGCGTGATCCATGTCAGTTGCACTTGCTGCCTAGTAGGGGACGGTTGTATGGGGACCCTGCAGCTAACGCGTGTGTCCGCCATCTTGTTTTCCAGCTGCTGCGGGATTCCAGGACTGGAGGAGCAGCACCGGGGCGTAATTGGGTGCGGCCAAAACCAGCCGGACACTAGTGTAGTAAGGCGTGCCACGTAGGGTGTGGCAGGCTTGCGACCGGCCATGGTTCAATGAAGGGGACACTCGTTCACGCCATTTGTTTAGGTGTTGCACTGCCCTACCTTGCCTCACATGTGGTTTCTCTCTCAGCAGGTCGGTGGGAGAAGAGCAGCGCTTTGATGCCGGATTACAAAGGGACACATGCACGCTGCAGGTATGGGGGTTGAGGCAGGTCATCTCGTACACCCGAGTTACGGCGACCACAGCCGGGGAGCAGGGATATCCCTCACTCGGCCCCGCCTAATGGGGGCCCGGCCTGGTCCTACGCGGCGCACGGGGGCTCAGAGGTGGGGGCAGGGAGGTTTGGGGGTAGCGGCTAACCTCTCTTTCATCTCCACCCACAGTACCTCTGAAAACGACTGGTCCGACAAGCCTGACGTTCCGCCCGGGTTACTCGGTCGTAAGTAAGTACATAGCCACGGGGGCCAGAGCTGGTACCCCAGACAAAGACCTGGGCTAGTGGTGCTCCGCGGTGAGGGGCTTTGGCTAAACTCTTTTCCTTATATTTCCAGATTGGGAGGCACACGCTCGAAAATCCATGGATAGTCAGGGATCTCCTCTGCTTTTTTCGATGAGGACCCAAGTTGAGGAGACCCCGACTGGCATCTCTGAAGATGCACGAATCGCAGCTTTTCTCGAACTAGCTAAGGCCGAGGGGTTGGCTTGGGCCACCGAACTGCTGAAAGCCAACAACCCCGAGGACTCTGGAATCGCCAGCGAGTTCCTGCCCGCAGAACAGGAGCATAATGATGAGGCTGGCCCCTCTAGGTCCAAGAGGATACGTAGACCCACGGTCAAAGACTTTCCGGCGGAGCGGCCGCCAGTGAGGAGCCGGGCCTTGGCCCCCCCTTGGGCCACCACCCCCTCCAGGTGTCCCCGGCTATGGGAAATGGACCATCGGCCACACCTGCCAGCTGCCCGCCCCCGGCGGCCTATGCTACATTGGAAGATCTTGGTAAGCTCTCAGACACTTTGAGGAGCTTCATGTCAGAGGTCAGTATGGGCTTAGCACTGGCAAGCCCGCCCAGTGGGGCTGGGACTGCCGTTCCTCCCCTCCCCGTGGGGGCTTCGGTGCCACCGGCTTTCACGCAAATTTGGGGGGGGTTGGGCAGCCCGTTTAGCGCACCCCTTGCTCAGGTTGAGGGACTGTCGTGGGCAATCCCCTTGCCCGTGGGAGGACAGCCTCCAGTTGGGGGTGTCCCTCCGCTGACTACCAACCCCGCAGCCAACTCGGCCTTACCTCCGGCGGTGAACGCACCCAACACACCCATTGTGGTCTCACCGGCGGCGCCACCAACTGTGTCAGCCCTCGCTGTAGTGCCAAAGCCCTTGGTCACTATGGTACCGCTACTTACCGGCCGCTGCTCTTTAGGGTGGGAAGTGCCCTTGGCAGCCAAAGAAGGTATCTGGAGGAGAGAGTTTATTGACATTTTCACCCTCCTCATGCACAGGGCCAAGGGGGTCGACATTAGGAAGATGGGGGCTAAGGAGGAGGATAAGAAAGTGCGCTTTCAAACCTGGCCGGAAAAGAACATTGGCACATGGGGACAAGCCTTCGCCATTTTGGCGGCGGTAATAATGGAAAGGTTCACGGACCAAGGGCCAGGGCTATTTCAATATGCAAGCATTATCACTGAAGAGGCCGCGAATAGTGGGGGAATGGGCTGGTACCGCTATGACTGTGACTTAAGGAAAAAGAGGGCTATCTGCCTGGAATTAGAGTGGGACCAACTGGCGGTGAGGCTTTGGGTCATGCACATGGGTAAGCGTGCAGTGGAAGGGACAGCTAAGCCCAGCACCTCTAACAGTGACAAGAGCAAAGACACAAAGCAGGAAGCGAAGGGACAGACCAGGAAACCCTTTTGGGGGTTCCGGGGAGGGGGGCGGAAGCCAGGCAACAGATCACTGTTCAACGGGACCTGCGGCTATTCAATGCCGTGGGGCAAAGCATGCAGGTTCACACACAACTGCAGTAAGTGTGAGGCCCCCCCACCCTGCCTCTTCCTGTTCCAAGCGAGGCGGCTCCGGTCAGCCACCGCCACGACAGGACAAGCAAGCGCTGCCCTGCCCAAGTCCCCACCACACCAACCAGCACCTTTTCTCCTCCCAACTGCAATACAGGCTGCCACGTGCCCCTCCCACTCCGGGTAAGGGTCCCTCCCCCATCAGCATTACCAACCTCCTTCCCCTGATCCATGGGTACCCCAACAGCAAAGATGGCACCCTCCTCGCGGAGGGTTTTGTGGAAGGTTTTCGTATTCCATACCTAGGCCCCCTAGTGAGCAGGGATGCGGAGAACCTCAAATCAGCGAGGGAGCACCCTGAGATAGTGAAGGCTAAAATAAAGAATGAAGTGGGCCTGGGGAGGGTGGCGGGCCCTTTCAGCATCCCACCCCTTCTGCATTTCGGGATCTCCCCACTAAGGGTAGTGCCCAAGAAAGAGCCCGGGTCCTTCAGGCTGATCCAGCACCTGTCTTACCGGTAGGGGGACTCCGTTAATTTTTGGTTGGAGGAAGGGAGGTGATCGGTGTCCTACTGCTCCCTAGACCTGGCGGTGGACATGATCAGGAGGGCAGGGAAGGGAGCGTGATTGGCTAAATCGGACATAGAGTCGGCGTTCCGACTGCTGCCGGTCCACCCCGAAAGCGAACACCTCCTGGGCTTCAAGTGGCAGTGGCAAAGTTTTCTATGACAGCTGCATGCCCATGGGCTGCTCAGTGTCTTGCGCGTACTTCGAGGCGTTCAGCTCTTGCCTTCAATGGGTCCTAATGAGTAAGTTCGGGGTTGAGGGAGTGACCCACTACCTTGACAACTTCTTTTTTATTGGGGTGCTGACACGCAGGAGTGCGCTAGAGCACTGCAGTGTTTTCAAGACTTGGCAAAACACCTGGGTGTGCCGCTAGCACCTGGCAAAACTGAGGGTCCGGCGCAACTACTGATATTTTTAGGCATCGAGTTGGACACGGTCAAGGGTGAGTCCAGATTCCCTGCGGACAAGGTACAGGCTTTGCGTCAGGATATTCAGGCATTGCTGGGGAAAGACAAGGCTACCCTGGGTGACATCCAATGCCTTTTAGGAAAACTTAACTTTGCAGCCCGAGTCATCCCCGTTGGGAGGGTTTTTGCTCGGAGACTAGCGAGGGCCACAGCAAGAGTTAAAAAGAAGCACCACTGGGTCAGACTAGGGACAGGTTTGAAGCAGGACCTCGCCATGTGGGATGACTTCCTCTCCCAGTTCAACGGGACGGTGATATGGCGGAAACCATGGGTGGACAGTCAGGAGTTATGCCGATTCACGGATGCCTCGGGTAGGGAGGGCTTTGGGGCAATCCTGGGCGAGAACTGGTGTGTCCAGGAGTGGCCCAACGCCTGACGCAGGCGCAAAATCACCAAGAACATCACTGTACTTGAGCTGTTTCCCATCGTGATTGCTTTACACCTTTGGCCAGAGACCCTGTCGAACAGAAAGGACCTATTCTGGTCTGACAACATGGCGGTAGTCCAGGCCATCAATGGGCAGACAGCCAAGGGCCATCTTGTCCTATGCCTGCTGAGGGAACTAGTTAGGATGTGCATGCACGCTAATGTGGAATTCAGGGCAAGACACATTGAAGGTGTGAAAAATGTGGCAGCTGATGCTCTCTCGTTTTCAGTGGCTCCGCTTAAGGGAGGCCTAGCTGCAGGCGAGAGCACAGATGACCCCATTCCCGGCGCACCTTTGGAGGATCCTGCAGTGGGCCAACGACTGAGAACCATGGGGGAGAGATCATTGGCCCCAGGAAGCGTTATGGCACATACATTGCCACCTTCAGGACAGTGTCTCATTCACTGGGTATTTCTGCTACACCAATTGAGGGTAGAGTCAGGGCATTTGTGGTGTGGGCCAGGGAGCATGGGTGGGCAGCCACCTGGCGGTGGTAAGCCACGACACCAAGTTGTCAGGGGGGATAGACCCAGCAAAATCTTTCTCCATAAGGGCTGCTCTCAAGGGGTGGGCTAGGGATGAGCCCAGGGTTCCGGACAACAGGGCCCCTTATTGATTTCAACATCCTCATGGGCATGCTGGGTGCGCTGGAGGGGGTTACCTATTCCAAGTATGAGGCTACGCTCTTAGCAGCTGCTTTCTGTTTGGCTTTCTTCGGCACCTTCTGAATTAGTGAGCTGGTGTCTAGGTCTAAGACTGACAGTTCAGGGGATGCCTTAGGCATTTTAGATGTGTCTATCACAGACTCCCTGTCGATCCGACTCCATAGGTCAAAGACTGACCAGGCGGGGCAAGGGATTGACGTGGTCCTCAGGCCCCTCGGGGACCCTAGGTTTTGCCCGGTCCCTTGGGTCAGGGAATATCTGGTGTGCCATCCCCCTGCCCCGGGCTATCTGATGCATATGGACCAGGCCCCCCTGACCAGATATCAAATGGAAAGAGTCATCAGGGCCAGTTTGTCCAGGGCAGGTTTGGCTCAGCCCGAGAAGAGATATTCCAGCCATTCATTCAGGATCAGGGCTGCCACGGCTGCTTTCATGGCAGGCTTGGAGCCCGGGAGTGTGAAGAAGGTGGGGCGGTGGGAGTCAGGCTGCTATAAATGATACGTTCGCCTGTGAGGTATCTTGCCAATTCTTTGTGTGCAGTGAGTTGTAGTGGTTATTGTTTTATTGTGTGTGTATTTTAAAGAGTTATTAAATGATTGGGAGTGTAAACCGTGTCTCTTGTTTTACTAGGGCTACCGGTTTGGGTGATTGGGCATTCATTTATCTCCAGGGTGGCTCAATGGGCGTCGCACCGGAACTGGATGAGGCGCTTCCCACAGACACAGTTTGAGTGGAAGGGTTTCCCTGGCATGAGATGGAGCTGGCTCTGGGACAGACTGGTCCAAGACTGGTTGCACAGGGGGCTCCCCCTAAAATCTTAGTGATTCACCTGGGTGGGAATGACCTCATTGCTCTGGGAGGGTCCTGGATGCCGTGCCGGCGCCCCACTAGTCCTTCGGGCGGTTGTGGGCCTGAACAACCGGGGGGTTGCTATGCGACGCTCCACCCTGGAAGGGGCGTGAGTAAGAAGTTACCAATGGTCACGTGATCCTGTAAGAGAATCACGGGTAGGGCAGCAGAGGCTGGGTTCACTCCAGTGCTGCCCGGCTCATCAGGCGGGCAGGCGGCCCAGTTGGTTGCCTGCCCTTGGATCGCCCCTAAGATAACCCACCATTACATAACGGTGTATGTAATAAACCTGCGGCATTTGTACCCAATCTAACAAACTGTGTTGTGTGCTTATTATTGGGAAATGTATATATAATTTGGGAGGGACTTACAGTGGACGCCAATTACGACACTATACCGAGAGACTGATTTTGGGTGGCAGCCTCACCATGACAAATTAAGTATGTAAAATGGGGGGCCTGATTGAAGGATATTTACAGAAATCAAAATCTCAAACAAGGGTCACTTGGCAATAATACCTTAAAACATGTGGGGAAGGCATGAAAATAGAAATGGCCAAATTGAAATGACCCTCAAATATTTTTCATGGGTCAGAAGTGCACAAGGTTTATAACAAAACCTTAGATTAAAAGAAATACATGGGGCAAGCAGTATAAATTGTTTTAACTGTATGTATCACCTCCCACTATAGGAAAAGACAGGTAAGAGCAGTTCCTCTAATTGGCCAATTTGGAAGGATAGTAGTAGTTACTATGATCTGAGAAGGGAAATTTCGAATTCAGATCTTGTTGCCCTCACACACCTGTTAGGGTGTCATGCTTCATCATTGGGCGTGCTCCTCGTCGGACCGGCGGTGCAATGTCCGACGGGCCTGGTGGCTTCTTTTTCGGAGGTCTTTTGATCTGAGTACGCCGTTTTGTATGAAGACCATGTGAATGATTATGGAGGGTAATAGCTCCTAAGAATGTGGGGATTCAAGAGAAATTAAAATAGGCCCTGGCCCCTCAATAGTTTTAATAAGGTTAAATAGGGCTGGGACTAAATAAAACCAGGGAGGCTACTTATGTGATGCAAGGTATCAGGGTAGCCTATAGTTGACAAGGGTCAACATGTTTCGTGTCACGGTGCTCAAGATTGAGCGACACTTCTTCAGGACCGTGGGACCAGTAAAGAATTCGTATACCTCAGTTTTCTTATAACGGGGTATTACAGGTCAACCACATACCAACTGGACCTAAGTATGGTTCAGAATAAAAGGCTCCGCCTAAACAGAAGGAGACAAAAATATATGTAGAGGACAAACATAAGCCACACATTCGTAGCTACATCAAAAAATGACGGGTCCATAAGTCAAAATGAGGTGTCTTTTAACTTCTTCAAGGGACCATCAATTCCACCCAACACTAACGAACTTGTTAGAGAGAGGACAATAAAAAAAGTTGTGACTAGTACATAAAAAATACAACCAAGTAAACTCAAGCAGTGATATGAAACTCTATTCTCCTTACAATTATCAATATAATCGAGCAACCAATATACGCAATATATATCTTACCTCAGAGTGAGGGGTTCAAAGCTTCATAGGTAAGGGAGTAGTAACCGGACCACTGGAACGGTCCCTCTAAGGTAAAGAGATAAGCATCGCAAAATATATAACATATACGTGGAATACTCTATCTCTATCAAGAGCGTGAGGTGTGTAGGCTCCAGGTAGTTGGTACGTTACTTAGTATCAGTATGCTCTCTCCTCATAAATAGCTATCTTTAAAAGTGCTATAGGTTGGTACAACTAGTACACTGTGATAGCAGTCAATCCATGCCACTCGTGTAGTCCTTACGTAATGCACAATATTAGCGGGAGGTGTATTTAGCGGTGTGTTAAATCCCCCTCTAATAGTGCATGATATTGACAGACTACGTCTATTTGTGTGTGATAATAAATCACATGGTGAATAGGTGCCGTAGTGAATAGATGTCCCTTAAGGGTGGCGTGTGGCTGACAAAACAAAACAACCCCAAAGGTGGGTTCGTCGTGCTCATATCACCCGCTGTCAGTGTTTCTCGTAACGATTCAAACTGACCTTAACGGCGAGTGCATAGTGCTCGTATCACTCTCCGTACACGTTCCGGTGACGAATCAGTGCCGCCGAAGTTGCGGGCAGAAAACGTAAACAGTAACTTACCCGAACGTTGACGGGGGCAGGCCACAACAGGACGTGTCTACTCCTCACCTGGATATTACCGGTGTTGGATTCACTTCCTGTATATATCCTCGATTCAGTGGCGTAGTCTCGCGGGATTGCGGGAGGCGCCATTTTGTCACACGAGGATTGCCTGACCTTGGGAATCGAACGCTAGACTGAGCTGATCGATATGGGGCGTGGAGAATACATATGATGAAGGATATATTTCTAGACTAATTAGAGTGTAGATCCATATTTTCCGCTGGTATATAATACCTACGAAAAGAAATAGGTACCTAGATGTGTTCAATGACTAATTAGTCAGCAGTGAGCCCAGATGGTGCTCGTAACTGGTATAATAAACCTAATAGGGAAGTGGGTCTTAAGTCTACCACAGTATTCAATGGCGTAGTCTCGCGAGATTGCGAGAGGCGCCATATTGTCACACGAGGATTGCCTGACCTTGGAAATCGAACGCTAGACTGAGCTGATCGATATGGGGCATGGAGAATACATAAGATGAAGAATATATTGTTAGACTAATTAGAGTGTAGATCCATATTTTCCGCTGGTATATAATACCTACGAAAAGAATTAGGTACCTAGACGTGTTCAATAACTAATTAGTCAGCAGTGAGCCCAGATGGTGCTCGTAACTGGTATAATAAACCTAATAGGGAAGTGGGTCTTAAGTCTTCCACAGTATTAAGCCCAGATGATACTAGAGACTGTTATGTAGGACCTTATAGGGAAATGGGTTTTTTTGGAACCTGTATCATCAACAGTCGCCCTGCATGGAACGTATCTAATCAGAATGTGTTACAAAAACAATCCGGAGTGGGAAATGTAGATGAAATAGGATATATGTGTAAATAACACACAAAGTGGTGTTGTGATGATAGTCAGGGTGCATGAACATAATGATGTATATGTTGGTTCATTAAACATCTAAGAACATGGGTGGTGTTCTACCAATGAAGTCCATGCATCATAGTCTTGGTAATGGAGATGTCGTGTTTGCAGACCCCTGTAGGTGGGACTATTAGTACATAAGTTCTGTCCATGGGATTTCGTCGTTAAGACCCCTTTCCTGTGTTGATAAGCGAAAAATCCACCTCTGTTCAGTTTCAAAGAGTTTTTCTTGTGACCATGAGGGATTGCTTTCAATCACGGTCCAGTGTAGGTCATTGTGTCCGTGCGGATGAGTGAGATAGTGTGTGCTCAATTTAGTCGTGGATCTCCCACACCGTATATTGCTGCGGTGTTCCATAATTCTTGTCTTCACTGGGCGTGTTGTCATGCCGACGTATCTTAGTTTACAAGGGCAAGTAATTAGATAGACGCAGTTATGGGAGTTGCAGTTTGTATGGTTTTTCTGAATCCAGACTTTTCCTGTTTCAAGAGTGAGTTCTTTAGTTGTCTTTGTAAGATCACACACTCCACATTGTCCGCAAGGGAAGTGTCCACGTACGGGATTCATATCCCACAGGGTCCTTTGTTTTGTTAGTCTTCCTGTCTTGGGACGTGTATGTACTATGATGTCACGTAGATTACTAGTGCGTTTGTTGGCAAATCTTGGAGGGGTTATGGCCACTTTACCCGTATTTAAGATCTTCCAGTTCTTTTTTATAATTTTCTGGATCGTGTTAGATTCTGGTGTGAATGTTGTCACGCATATTAGTGACTCTTCGGTTGATTTGATTTTAGCTTCCAACAAAGATTCTCGGTTGTTGTTTAGTGCGCGCTTGTAAGATCTTTTTACAATAGATGTAGGGTAATCTCGAGCCTTGAGTTGGTCACTGAGAGCAGCTGCTTCCTTTTTGTACTCACTGGTTTTTTCGCAATTTCTGCGGAGGCGGAGAAACTGTCCAAAGGGAAGGTTATCTCTTAAGGCCTTAGGATGGTAGCTTCCATATAGTAGTAAGCTATTACGATCTGTTGGTTTTTTAAAAGTCTTAGTTGACAACTCTCCATCTTGTAGGGTTATGGTCAGGTCTAGGAAATGGATCTCTGTGGGTGAGACAGACCGGGTGAATTTTAAATATGGGTCCAGAGAATTAACCCATGTGAAGAATCTGTCACACGTCTCACTTTCGCCTTTCCAAAAAATCAGAATGTCATCTATGTAGCGTTTCCACAGCACTATGTTGTCACTGAAGATGTTATCTGTCATATGTAGGTGTTCGAAATTAGCTACATAGAGACAGGCCAGACTTGGAGCAAAGGTGCTGCCCATACAAGTACCTTGGGTTTGATGGAAGAACTGGTCTTTAAATTGGAAGTAGTTTTCACACATAGCTATTGTTGCGCACTCCATAATGAACGACACTGGTGTAGTAGAGGTCCAGTCTTCATTAAGAAGCAGATCTTCAATCACTCTAAGGGTTTCGGTTTGAGGGATATTAGTATAGAGTGCCTCTACGTCCAATGTCATTAGAAGATCCACTTGACTGTTAGTGTTGAACTCGGATATTAGATTCAGAACATCCCTGGTGTCCTGTAGGTACGATGGTATACGCTTCACCAGCGGACGAAGAAAATGGTCACAAAATTTGCTGAGAGGCTCTAATACTGAACCGATCCCTGATACTATAGGTCGTCCAGGGGGTGGGTTCTGGCCTTTGTGAATCTTGGGAAGCGTATAAAACGCTGGTACGCGTTGTTGTGAGTTCACAAGGAATGCTGCCTCGTTTTTAGAAATCCAGCCCTGGGTCTCTGCAGATTCCACAATAGATTTAATCCTCGTCATCAGTTTCCCTGTTGGGTCAGATGTTATTCTCTTGTAGTATTTCTCTTGTGAGAGTTGGCGTAGACACTCGTTGTCGTAATCTATGGTGTTCATTAAGACAATCGCACCGCCTTTGTCTGCTGGTTTGATTGTAATGGTGAGGTCTTCATTGAGGGTCTTTATGGCCTCTCTCTCGGCTTTAGGGAAGTTGTCATAGTGTGACCTTGTGGGAATGTTATTCATCTCCTTCAACACTGTTTGTTCAAAAGTTAACACCTCAGGTGGAACCATCCCATCGTGTGGTGTAAATGTTGATGGTGGACGCAGGCCTGAATCCATGGATTCCTGGGGGTTCCTGTCTTGAAAGTAGGCCCTTAGGCGTATCTTCCTAAAGAAGTTGTGGAGTTCTTTGTGTTGGAGAAAGTGGTCCACACGTGGAGTGGGTACAAACCCTAGTCCCCTGTTGAGAACTTTCACTTCAGTAGGTGTTAGGTTTTTTTCTGATAGATTGACCACTAGGTTTTGTTGTTCTTCCTGCTCCTCAGTTCCATTCGTTCTTGTTGTTGGGGAACGGGTTGGTCCTGCCATTGGACTTGTTTCGATTGACCGTCTCGTCTTCTGCCTCTTCCCCTGCCCCGGCCTCTCCCTAAAAAAGGCTGTTGATTTTGATTAAAGTGATACATGGGTGCAGGCATGTGGTACATAGGATTCCATGGTGGTTGTTGACCATAGAAGGGATTCATTGGGTATCCATACATCGGTGGTGGTGGTTGTCCCCAGTTCTTCTTCAGGCTAGAACGGCTTTCATTGCTTGATGTACTGCTATTGGAGTTATAGCGTGGTCTGCTCTCTACTGAACTGCCGTCCGAGGAGTCTTCGCCAGTGGGCGCTTGGTAATCTTCCTTTGTATAGGGATATACTTTCTCCTTGTCAAATTTCTTAATATCTTTCTGCAATTTCGTGATTTTCTGTCTCATCAGGTGATTCTTGTGATCATCTATTTCAGCATTGATTTCTGACAATCTACTCTTGTAAGCGGTGATGTTAATGGAAGCTTTTAAGTTGTTTTCCGCGATGGTAATTTCAATAAGTAGTTTGTCCGCTAGACGTTTGGCAGTGTTAATAATCAGGATCAACCAGTCCCTGGTGCACTTCCAAGCCACCAGGGACCATTCTTTTCTGAATCCAATATCTTCCAGAAAGATCCTAGGTGCGTTGGTGACCAGTAGGCCATTGGGGGCGATGTTTGCCCTTAGGTATTCTGTCATCATTGCACCGTGAAGTGCAATCTTGGTTTGTAATTTCTTCTGATTTGTGATTGAGTTCCAATCTTCGGTAGTGCTGCAGGAAGGCGTGCTACTGTCAGTCTGTAGTAGCGAGGGAGCTCGTAGAATTTCCGACACCATGTCGTCAGAAAAACTTAGCCCATGATTATCCATGGTAAGGTGTTGGAGGATTCGTAACGTTTGGAATCAAGAGTTCGTATAGACTTGAGACTTAGAGTGAAAGATAGTACAGACTCACATGTGGGAATAATTCAATAGTGTAGGTAATTATGTCCCTCGGCAATGAAGCCGTGCATAAGCGTGTAATCAAGGAGGGGGGACACGAGAGCTGGATATTTAGAGAGGTCCTGTTCTAATGCTCCCAGTGGTCTACGTAGGAAAAGACAGGTAAGAGCAGTTCCTCTAATTGGCCAATTTGGAAGGATAGTAGTAGTTACTATGATCTGAGAAGGGAAATTTCGAATTCAGATCTTGTCACCTCCCACTATAACCAGTATTTGACTGCAGGGATTCGCCATCGCTCCCATGCCTTTTCGAGCTTCAACAGCTTTGAAACTCGGTTTGTTGTGTGTGAAGGTATATCTACACTCCTGGTGAGACGATGTGGCTCTCTCCTCGTGATGGTAACATGATAATGCAAAGCATGCAAATGTATAGGATTACTAGAACGTACAGGTAAATACATGAACCTGCTCACCATCGTTAATGGCATTCAGACCGGCTCTCCCCTGGATGTGATCTCTCCTAATCGTTGTAAGGGAATATTTGACTGTATGATTGAGCAGATTGAACACTTGATTTCCTTATCTTTCCACGAGTGCTATGTGCCTAACGCATGGAAAACGGCACAGGTTATACCCCTGAAAAAGAAACCCAATATCCACATTTCCCAGTTACAGAATCTATGCCCCATCTCTCTCCTCCCCTTTTGTGGGAAAGTTGTGGAGAAGGTCAACTCATGAAGTTCATTGAGGAAAACTCTCTTCTCCACTCCACACAGTCAGGGTTCAGAACGGGTCACTCTACAGAGTCGGCGGTTCTCTTCTCCACTGAATGTTTGAGACAATCTGCTGATGAGGGGCAGATGGCAGCGTTGGTTCTATTAGATCTTAGTGCAGCATTTGACACCGTGCTGCACTCGACGCTGCTGTCTCGCCTCTCAGACTTGGGAGTTGAAGGACCAGCCCTGAAATGGGTAGAATCTTTTCTAGATAACAGGAGCTTTCAGGTACACTGCCCTCCTTACAAATCGACTCTTCGCACGTTGAGACATGGGGTGCCACAGGGCTCAAGGTTGAGCCCCACGCTGTTTAACCTATACATGGAACCCCTAGCACACATCGTGGATGCTTTTGGTGTGGATATCGTCAGATATGCTGACGACACCCAACTAATAATTAAACTTACCAACAATCAGGCAGAGGATGCCAAAAACTTCTCCAACTGCATGCGATCCGTGGCAGAGTGGACGAACAACAACTGCCTACGCCTTAATGGCGATAAAACAGAACTGTTGGTGGTTGGAAAATCCCCCTCGGCCTGGTCCCAGGCTTGGTGGCCACCAGAATTAGGTGCGACTCCCGTCCCGGCAGACTCCGTTAGAAATCTTGGCTGGATTCGGAGCTTTCTTTCAAACAGATTAATAAAATTACGGGAAAATTTTTTGGAATATTAAAAACACTTCGGAAAGTTCTCACCTTGCTCCCCATTAGTGCCAGGAAAACATTGATTCATGCCCTAGTCACTCCACACTTGGACTACGGCAATGCTCTTTTCCTAGGCCTAAGCAGAAAAGGCATACATCAATTGCAGTGTGTCCAAAATGCTGCCGCCCGCTTGGTACTCCATCTTCCTCGCAGGGCTTCTGGAAAAACGGCATTACGGAAACTTCACTGGCTCCCTATTGAGGAGCGCATCAAGTTTAAAGCACTTTGTTTTGCCCATCTCATTGCCCAGGGTAAAGGTCCAGGTTACCTGCGAAATCTCCTTATTATCCATCGCCCCATTCGTAACCTGAGATCTGCTGGAGCGATGCTGTTCCAGCTTCCTCGCGTACGCAGGACCAGGATTGGAGGTAGCTCCTTTCGCCTTCTAGCGAGTAGGCACTGGAACAATCTCCCTCTTGACTTGCGCATGGAACCCTCTGAAACTAGGTTTAGACTTAAGCTGAAAACGTACCTTTTCCCAAGTCAATAATTGTTTCTCTTTAACCTAGGATCTAATTTAGTTCGGGACCTCGGCCTTCCAGGGAGGCAATAGCATTTCTTAGCGCGGGGACACACCGTTTTGAGTGTAACCAGGCGCTCTATAAGTGGTTTTATTATTATTATTATTATTATTATTATTATGAACCTAGGTGAATCAGGGGAGCATGCAAACTACACCCCATTTTTTTTTACGCTTGCAATGGACAATATACGTGGCACTTGTTGATACGATTATATTTCCACCTACAGGTATTACTGCAGTGTGATCGCACAACTCTAGACCAAAGAGGGTCTAAACTCGAACTACTGAAGTAAGGTAGGAAAGGAGGGTAATAGAGGGGATCAGTTGGTCCTGATGATTGCAGTAAAGACATGATGACCGGCAGAAATATGTTGACATACATGCAGATAGGAGGGGTGAAAGGTTACTAACCAGCCCTATCACCACCATCCTTCATTCTATTTTAATCCTGACAGGGAAATCTGGGAGTAAAGTTGTAAAGTGGATATTCCTGAGCCAGTTTTACACTCTATCATCTGCACTTATAATTTTCTTTAATGATCACTACTTTTCTTTTTGTTTGTATTGTGTTCCCCCTCCCTTTTGCTCCACCCTGCCAGTTGTTGGTATGTGCAGAGGAGTTGTTCAGCAAGCCCTATGATGAAGTATGCCACAAATTTGTGGATGAGGGCAGTTTTTCAACTCTTGCCACGTAACTTTATAGCGTAATTTTGTTTACTCCTACTTTTTTTGTTGGTTACTTATGGTGGAGGTCAAAGTAGGTGCTTTTCCTCTTCTCCCTCAAGTGAGTTAGGAGATAAATCCCCAAAAGTATGAATTCCCCATTTTCCCAGGCTGTACAGGTCAACTGTTCTTGCTGATGACAGCCGCACATCAATGCACATTTCTGACGGAAACTTAACACTTCTGCAATCTACCATCATAAGGCCCATTTCCAGAACCATCGTCCAGCTCGATCACAAGCAAGCCCATCAAAAGTACTCGTTGTGTGAAACTTAACCAAAACTTAGAAATTAAACTTTCTACTAGGACGAACCTGTACCCAACCAGCGCTCCAGTGCGGTCAGCCCGAAGTTTTGACTTCAGCATAGTCCAGCGCTACTAGATAACCACCATTTGTGCTTTGTGCTATTTTTGTTCAAATTGTTAAAAGTTAATAACTCTGGTTCTACTTATTTGATTTTTGACTTTATGATGTCATTATTTAATAAAAATGTACACTCTAGTATTATAAATTGGTCTGGGATTTATCTTGGGTTGTGTTTTCACTTTATTACAGTTTGAGTGCTGCATATGTACTTTACACATTGTCTTTAAATTAAACCTCACTGCTTTTGTGCCAGGCTACTGTAGTGAGGTTCTGGATTCACTGCGTACATTGCTAAGTTAGCATAAGTTAGTATAAGCTTGGCTGCCATGTTTCCGCTTTTGCACACGTTTCTACATGCATTTGTTTTGCACAACTCCTCTGCCTGTGCTCGCTCACATGAGAACCGTCTACCTATCACTTCTCTTACTGTACTCTAAGGCTCTATCTCCACAGTGTGTTTAAGGTCAAAAAACAATGGGCTCCGTTAATCTGCTGTTGGTCAGTCCTGCGTATGTTAGACATAATACTGCAATAGGTGCACTACCAAAAATCCGGTGCTTTTAATATTTCATTGTAGGCATGTTAAGACACTCAATGAAAACCTTTCAGGGAAGAAGAGCTGTGCTTGTCCGGAGATGTAACTCTTTGCATCTAAACTCGGAGGTATGGGGTCCCTCTGACAAAGCCTAGATATCTTCTATAATTATTATAAACTAGTTCCTAGCCCAGGCAGGGTGGCAAGGCACATTATGCCTTTTTTCCACTAGCTTTATAAGATGATCTCCCCGTTCATATTTTATGGAATTCTAACAATGCTCACTATAATTAGTTTATGCATTTTGCTGCTAGTATTGGCTTGTGTACTGCATTATAGAGCACGTTAGTTAAAAGAAACATTTTAAACTATACTGTTTCTCTGATTACTTATGTTGTGGAAAAGTATGAGTGAGTTGGCAAAAGAGTGTTCTTGCACCCGCGATTACTGAGAGAGTCTGAGTCAATTGTTCTAGGATGTCTAATCATTGGTAGCTTCGCTGTAGTACGGAGAACAAATGAGACACTATAGCTAGTCGGATAGGTGTTCTGGGCACTAAGGTGGGTTGTTGGTATACCACTATACACTGAGGTCCAGGTTTCCTGTGCGTAGTTCTGTATAGGTGCAGAATCCCTGCAACAAGGCGCAACCAACCTTTTGTCTGGCTTTTATCTGCGAGACGCTTGAGTAGTACTTGTGCTTGTCCACAACACTCTTGCTTCTGTTTCCGGAAACAGATGTGATGGTGATACCTCCTATATTGATGTTTTTATAGGTTTCTTCAAGCTTGATGTTATTAAAAGGTGTTTTCTTTTCATAGATACCCTCTATTGTGCTGCCCCGCATTAGGTTGTTAGACTTTCTTTGTCTTCATGGCTGAAGTAGATATGCCGGCGCATAGTCGCGCGGCACTCCGTCGGCATTTGACAGCCTATGGGGTGCCCGACGCCGGTGTCGATCTTGTCTTTGTGGTGGAAGCTGTTCCAACACAACACTTTGAAGTGTTTTGACGCGTGGGTCACTTTTCCGGCGGTAAATGGGGACGATGATTTGTTCCATACTTATACTCTGTCAGATCTTCCTCACAATTATCAGCCCTAAACACATCTTGAAGTTCCGCTATCGGCATGGCAATACCATATTTGGTTTAATGGTGCCCTCCCACACCCAGTGACTCCGAACCGTTTGGGCCCTTTATCTATCGATGGGACCACATGGCTGGTTTTGGCTGGGTACACACCACACCCACGTTATCTGACAGTTCGAGTGGATGAACTCCGCGTGATGCACACCGGTTTGATACAGGAGCATAGGGCTGTTGTACGATATGTTAGGCGCAACATCCAGCTGCGACCACCTGGGGTTGCTGCGCAACCAGCTGGACCTGGCGGTGTGACTATCAGTCCCGTTATGGTTAATTCGGTAATGGGCAAGCGTCCTCAAAATAAAGATGATTTACCTTACTGGCGTGATGAAAAATTTGACCAACTGGAGGCTGTATTTCCGAATACCTCTCCTGTGGAGAGAAACAGGATTTTGACAATTAGTTTTCAGAAAGACTTAATACACAAAGTAACTGATTGTGACAATTGGGGTAGGGTATTCGCAGCAGTGTATGCGAAATGTTTCGGCACTCCCTCAATGACAATACTCCCCTTCCGTGATTAAGTGTGTTCAGGATTAGCATGGCCCAGAAGCGGCTGTTGAATTGGGGATGAGACTGGTTGGGGTGTTCGACGTAGTTGCTGATCTGATCCTTGCTGATGTTGAGGGAGGCTGATGTTGAGGGAGATGTAGTGAACTTTCAAGTAGCTATGCTTTGGCTCTGGTCCCAGAACCAGATAGGCCACGCGAACTACCGAAAATTATTGATAACGCTTATAAGACCATTGGCTGCAAAAGTTTGGGGGTTAAGCCTTTTGCTAAGATATCAGCTCAACCGCAAATACAACAAAAAGCTCAGTCTGAGAAAGCCGAGCGTCCTGTCTTTAATAAAAAGAATTGGAGAACTAAGAAACAGGGAAAGCAACAACAGAAACGGGTCACGTGGGACGTCACCGACACCAGAGTCTTCTGAGCGCACTTATGATTTGCGCGACCATTAGGTCTCCTGACAGGTTTCAGGTTCCTTATCAGAGTTCTCCTCGTTCTTTACAGGAAACATCAGGCTCACAAGCCGGTGTCGGAGAACGCCAGGAGGGCAGCAGAGGTTGAGTTGCCCCACAGGAGATGAGCAGCCTCGTCAGACTGACGGAAAGGGAAAACAAGATGATTTTCCGCGTCAGCGCCCACAGTTTCAGAAAAAGAAAGTTGCAGCTTTAACAGCGAGATATGCCACAGACGGTGAGAACCCGCCTCCTGAATTTAACATGGGCAGTAACGCTGCTAGACAGCGCAGTTGAGTTTACAATAGTGCAGCAAGCACTGCGTCCGTTTCTGGAGGCGACAGCAACTGACCCTCTTATTACAGTGGAAACCGCTGACACTCGAGTGGCTCCCCTTGACAGACTATATGACATAGTTCTTTTAATTGAAGGTGACGTACAGCATATCATTACAGGGATTTTTCGAGAAACCCTGACCTCTTCTTACGACATTTAATTAGCAGAGACAGACTGGCAACCACCATTTGTTATTGCTGCTCCTAAAGGGGAGGAAGTGATACTTTTGAGTTTTTCACGTAATGTCTCCAAGGAGCGTGCTCAGTCTTTTGCTGAAGAGCGGGCTTTGGTGCTTGCACCGGCTCTGTACCGTACATGTGTGGGATGGGATAAGGACTCACCGCCCCATGAGATACCATTGCAATCTATGCCTCAGCCGCAACCCCAATAGCCCTTCCGGTAGGAAGCAAAAGGTCCAGTTTCTGAGGTTCTGACACAATTAGAGTATCAAGGAGTGATTGAGACGTGTGTCACCAATGAATGACAGTCTTCTTCGTAAAAAATATAAAACTACACTTGACATTTCCAATGGCTTTTTTAGTCACAATCTGTCGCCAGCATGCAGTCAATGGACCGCCTTTACAGCCAGTGGTAAACAAAAACAAATTTCAGCGTTTAGCTATGGGCTATAAAAACAGCCCCAGTGTTTTCGCCGCACGTGTTGTCTGTTTGTTAGACAACACAGACCCAGATGGGTACTCATACATTGATTATATTTATCTCACGGACGCCGAATTATGGCCGCATTTCTGCCGAGTCGACTGCATCATTGTTTTGTTTGTGGACTACGTTTACAAATTTAACTTTGCAAAATCACTCATTGCAGAGTACACGGTGTTGTTCGGGGCTATGACCTCAACAACAAAAGGTAGAGGCTTGGCACCTCACTTTCTGGAGAAATACGCACATTTGCAACCACCGTCAACACTGAAAAAACTACGATCATTGCTGGGATTTCTAATTTTTGGTCGTAAATACATTCACGAATATGCCCAGCATATCAGGCCTCTTTATGCCTTGATACAACCAACCTTTTCAAAAGGCTGCTGGCTTCCAGAACATTCAACTATCCTGCAATCCTTTCAGGCTGATCTTCTTGAATCTAAATACTTGTTAACACATGACACCCACACAAACCTGTTGATAAGAGTTGTAACAGGCGCTGTGGGTTTCACTTACTTGACATTTAATGAAGGTGACACGATACCTATTGCCTACAAATCACATTTATACACTTCTGCCGAGATGCGATTTTCCATTGTTGAAAAAGTCTCGACAGTTGTGCAGATGGCGATCCTGAAGGAACGCGCACGGACACTGGGTAAACGCATTTTAGTTGTAACACCGCACCGTGCACTTGAAGCAGTGACAAAGGCAATTGTACCAAACTCTAAGGCTTTACATCCTCCTTGGATACAGTGGGCTACTTCTTTGACGTCTCCGGATGTTTCCTTTATCTTTGACTCTTTGCTCCAGACACAGGAGTTCTTGTAGTATGAATTTGTTCATCCTCCTCCTCTGTCTATGCGCCCACTTGAGGAGCATGATAGTACAATTTACACCGATGGTTCAGCGCAACCGGCTACAAGTTCTATGTATGCGTATTCAGCGCCCGGTGAAATTCTGGTGGGTATCGTGGTGAACGGTGAGCTCAAGTCCAGTGTTGTGCATACACAAGCACTAGGAGACTGTACCGCCCCATTGGCCGAGCTGCGCGCTTTGGTGCTTGCACTAGAGTTTGCCGATCCTAATGTGAATACTCTAATTGTAAGTGATTCTTATTACTGTGTTCAAGCTTTCAATGACAACTTATTCTTTTGGTCACAGAATGACTATCGTGATTACAAAGGCAGCACAATTAAGCTTAAGATGCTTTGGGTTTGAGTGGCAGATCTTAAACAACGTCTGCCACTCACACATGCTATACACACTTTTGGCCATCAATATGTGGGCACACACGAGGTCGGCAATAGCTTGGCTGATGAAGCGGCCAAGTCTGCAAGTGCCACATGTCTAGTTGCAGCCGTTACAAGATCCATGTTCAGATTGATGACATCTTGGCAGCAATCGCTGCTACTGAGAAGGGTGGTAATTACCCTCAAGGATTCCCTTCGAAGTACTCTTATCATTTAAGTCCCGACAAAGTTCCATATGTCAGAATTGATGACGTTGGTGACAGGTTAATTCCCAACGCTGACCGCAGACTTTCATTGATAACAGCCACACACGAAGGTATGGCTTCGGCGCATGCTGGAGTGTCTGCGACGGTTTCTATTTTGCTGCAACATTACTGGTGGCATGGTTTAAATAAACAAACCCGTAATTATGTGCTTTCTTGTGACATTTGTCAACAGATTAAACCCTCTACTGTCACACGATTGCCACTGACACAACTCTGCATTTCTAATAAGCCTTTGGGCTGTGTAATTTTGATCATTGCGGTCCTTTTTTTTCAGATACTGCCTATAAGTACGTTAGTTGCAGTTGATTTGTGCACACGTTTTGTGTGTGTTTGTCCACAATGCAGTGCTGACGCTCAAAATGTCATCAGGGTTTTGCGTGTTTTTGTGGGAATTTTTGCATGTGGCACCTTCCATTCTGACCAGGGTCCAGCATTCGCCTCTAAGGCTTATAAGGATGCTATGCGGTCTTTGGGGGTGCAGGTGAAATTTTCATCTCCATACAGGCCTGATGGCAATTCAGTTGTGGAGCAAATGAACCATGACTTAAAGCAATCCTTGACAGATAGAGTCTTCGGTATTGGCAGGAACTGGCTGGCCCGCTTGTACGACATACAACGTGCACTTAATAATCTCCCTAGAAGATCTCTGGGTGGGAGGACCCCATATGAAATGCTCTTTGGCATACAAATGTTTGTCCCGGACCTTGATGGTCTAGACATGGCGGCGGTAGCTGCACCCTTTGACGTAGATAATCATTCTACTATGTTACAGGACTTACAAGAAACCTGTGACAGTCTTGCAAAAGACAATTTACCCTCTGCCACTGATGCTGCACTACTGATTCCGGTAGCAGGCTGGCTACCCAGAGTTGGAGATCTGGTCCGAGAGAAGGTGGAGAACAAAAAATAATTTGGACCCTCTTGTCGTGCACTGGTTCCAGTGCTTGGCGTGAAGGGAACTCGGACAGTCATCTTACCACCACTTCCTGGTCACAAAGACAACAGATACATCTCAGTGGACAATGTCAAGCTACAACATTTGGCCGATCCTGAATAGTATAACAAAAGGTGCATCATGTCAAGCAATATCCAGGTATCATGTGTTTGGCGCATCTGAAGACACACAGCGTGACACTGCCATTGAGATGAACTCTATCATTGGTCCCTCGCTTACCCAACCAGCCTCCACTTGTACTGAGAAAACTGAATTTACTCATTCCACAAGCGGGTCGTTGCCTGGTTTGCAACCAACTGCCTTTCGCCAGTCACGTTTTTCATTTGACTCGACTTCTGACACATCATTTGGCCCTATAAAATTCAGTGTTATTGTCTTTTGGTTTAAACAGACTTATTTGGTCCCTCCTTGGACATACATCTGGTTGGCGCTAATCATAATTTTTCTGTTCATGTCCATTAGCTTTGTGACAGTTTTTTCCTTCTTATCACTGGTCACTACCTACCTGAACGCTCTGCTGTGCAATTGGTAACTGGAACTTTGGCTCCCCACTCGTCTTCTCACATCATGAAACAAGAACAGACTTTTGTTAACATCTCTGCCTTTCCAGTCGCTGGTGGCATAGTCTCGGATGCTGTGGATTTCCAAATTCATGGTCCGACAGAGGTTATTAATGTACCAAATGTACTTTGTATTTCAATGGGTGATATAGTGAAACAGAACATTCATTCAGATGATTGGGATGTGCAAGTTGTGCAATCCTTATTTTCAGATTTGAAGTTTTATGCTGCCTTTGATGCTGAAGATTTGTATTTGAATACTGCAAATTATGCAGATTTATATTGTTACCAGCATTTTGGACATCACTACCTGAATAAGGATAATACTTTGAGAAATGTTTTTAATTACACACAATGGTAACATTGCCCCTCTCCGTTAGCAGGCAGCTCCAAATCCTTCTTCAAAAAGTTCACTTATTTTACAAATTTCGACAGGTTCAATCCAGAGTCCTTTTATTTTAAATTAAACATGTCATCTACTTCCAAAGTGATGTTAACTAACAAATTTGTTGTATTCCAATTCATTTATACATAGCTTATCACTGGGTGGCTATGAACATTGGAAGGCAACCGTTGATTTGAAATCTGTCTGGGGTTCTAGATCCTGGCAGTTTTCACGGAACTGAAGCTTTACATCATGCGTGCCTCATCCCAACACAAATGCTATTTTTAAATGATTCAATTTATCAAACCACCTGTTTTGGTTGAGCCACTACAAAACAGAGGAATGCCCCTACCATTCCTAAGTTGGCCCCATATCAGAACTGGAGCATGCACACTGATTATTCCGTTGAGGAACTGCAACCTTTAGTCCAGAATGTTACTTTTAATGTCTCTAGTTTAGACCCACTGGGATGGTTAGTTTGGCAGACGGCTGCTGATGCTTGCCAATTACGTTTTCATAACAGGGTCCCTGGTTACAAACAAGATAGATTTGATCCACGTTTTGCTGATGCACATTTAGTTACCACTTATTCTGTAGGAAAATTGTGTCAAAATTGGTTACAACACTGGTCCCTATCGTCAGTTAAACAACACCTATCTCTGTTGTCCAGTACTTGGAAACTTTGAAAATGGGGAAAAAACAGTTTATGTCCATGAAGGATGCAACATACACGCTTTTACATATTGAGAAGACACGCTTTTACATATTGAGAAGATTGACCCTTTACCATTCTCCGTGGCTGAAACGGACTCTGCTGTTTGGCTCAACCACAGGGTTCTCTCTTTACCAGTTTCTTTGTTTAAAATGTACCTTGTGCATAAAACATTAACCCAATAGGTCGTTTTGAATCCCTGGGCAGCGCTTTCCTCCATGAAGTGTGGTCCTTGCCTTTTACATACAGATGTTTGCGAGATGACAGAGAAGTATACCTTACAGGGGAATCTTGTGCATTAGGCAGTTCCTTGTCTGCAAAAACGTACAGATACACAGGGCTTGCAATGTTACCGCCCCAAATCTTGCCTGTGTTTTGAAAGGTATTCCAGTACCCGCTATTAAGCCCACATTCATCCTACTTTCTAATGGTAGCTAACTTTTTTTGAATAACGAAGAATGTTGCTGTTTGCTTGCCAGCATACCATACAGTGTAACAGTTTCACACCGCGTTGTTTGCTGTAAACATGTGCGTTTCCCATCCCCGCATGGGAACTTCGATACCTCAATTTGGCCTTGCGACCCAACTTCAAAAACAGACTTCAATAAATGGAGCAGAATAAAAGCGCTATTGTTCCAACAGGAGGTACCGCAAACTTCTGCACGCGAGACATTTGTCCTACAGATAGCGGGTACAAATTCTGAGATTCAAGCCCTTTTAAATACAAACCTCCCACAACATTTCGGTGAACTAATTCATCGTATCTTCAATGCGTCTGATACACATGGCCTGGTGCATTTTTTTTTTTAATTGTGGGCTCTGGCCTTGTTACTTGTTTTCAGCCTATATTTGGTGTGATACCAGCCTTTATTCATTCTATTTTTTTCCAGTGTCTTTGGGGGATTACCGTTGTTGCTTACCATAGCCACTGGTGTCCTATTAATTTGACTGCTATGCAATGGATGCACCGCTTGTGGTCCTACATTACCAAGACCGGTTACAATTGCTGCGCGACCCGGTGCTTGAATGCTATGGCACATTGCCACTGGCTACGATCAGCGTGGCCTATAGACTGTCTTTCCGCTTTGCGTACTACACTTGCGTGCAACCCGCCTTTTCATGCTTGGAATTTCAATGGGCGTTGGATCTCTGCCTCTCCAATACGTCATCATCCGACCCATATTACGACCTGTTGAGTCCCCTTAGTGGCTCATGAGCAGTAATGCTCCGGGGTTGGTTTTATGGCATGCGCAGCTGCGCTTGGAGTATTGGCACAATGGGATATCGGTGCGGTGGTGCAGGATTTCCTACAACGTAGCTACATTGAATATCACTCAAGTTATCCTGCGATGGTGCTAGATGGACCCACCTGTGAAGATCATGAATGCTCGTTCTGCTGGCTAAACTGGATGGCTTCTATGTTTTCTACCGATGACAATGATTTCCTGTTGGAAGCCATTGCTGTCTACTGCTCGTACACTCTGATGGGTTAAAATGGCTGGCATTCATCTTTTTTATATGAGACATATTTTTGGGGGGAGGCACCTATTCACAAGCCAGAATGACATTTTTTCCCATTTTTCTCCCATCTCTCTTAATTCGATAGACGCTCATGAACTCTGCTCATACTTCCTGAACTCTGTGTTCATCCTATGACTATATGCGATGGACTTACCAAGGGGAAGGTGTAGTGAGGTTATGGATTCACTGCGTACATAGCTAAGTTAGCATAAATTAGTATAAGCTTGGCTGCCATATTGCCGCTTTTGCACATGTTTCTACCTGCATTTGTTTTGCACGACTCCTCTGCCTGTGCTCGCTCACATGAGAAGCGTCTACCTTTCCCTTCTCTTGCTGTACTCTGTGGCTCTGTCTGCACAGCGTGTTCAAGGTAAAAAAACAATGTGCTCCGTTAATCTGCTGTTGGTCAGTCTCACGCATGTTAGACATAATACTGCCACAGGTGCACTACCGAAAATCCGGTGCTTTTAATATTGCATTGTAGGTATGTTAAGACACTCGAAAAAACCTTTCAGAGAAGAAGAGCTGTGCTTGTCCGGAGATGTAACTCTTTGCATCTAAACTCGGAGGTATGAGGTCCCCCTGACAAGGCCCAGAGTTCTTCTATAATTATTATAAACTAGTTCCTAGCACGGGGAGGGTGGCAAGGCACATTAGGCCTTTTTTCACTAGCTTTATAAGATGATCTCCCCGTTCATATTTTAGGGAATTCTAACAATGCTCACTATATTAAGTTTATGCATTTTGCTGCTAGTATTGGCTTGTGTACTGCATTATAGAGCACATTAGTTAAAATAAACATTTTAAACTATACTGTGTCTCTGATTACTTATGTTGTGGACAATTATGAGCGAGTTGGTGAAAGAGTGTTCTTGCTCCTGCGATTTCTGAGGGAGTCGGAGTCACTTGTTCTAGGATGTCTAATCATTGGTTGCTTTGCTGTAGTACGGAAAACGAAATGAGACACTATAGCTAGTCGGATAGGGGTTCCGGGCACTAAGGTGGGTTGTTGGTACACCACTATACACCGATGTCCTAGTTTCCTGGGCGTAGTTCTCTATATGTGCAGAATCCAAAAATCCGATTGGCCGCACTCTGCTAGTCCTACCAGCATGTTACCCCAAAGAATTGTGGTCCATGAAGTAGCGTCGGCGGGTACGCCTATGCCAAAAGTTTAAAATGAAAATAAGTGTTGCGTTGGCCATCCCTGGACACGTGTTTCGAGGTAGTTGCCTCTCGTCAGCAGGGAGTAGGTATGTGTGTAGGGTTGCTGCGTAGGCTGCCAAAAAATATTCTCAGGTAAAGTACCACTCAAGGCACGCAGGTGCGTAGCCATGGGCTCGTCAGCCCCACCGGCTCAAGGGAGCCTGAATGTAAACAAAAATCCGATTGGCCGCACTCTGCTAGTCCTACCAGCGTGTTACCCCAAAGAATTGTGGTCCATGAAGTAGCGTCGGCGGGTACGCCTATGCCAAAAGTTTAAAATGAAAATAAGTGTCGCGTTGGCCATCCCTGGACACGTGTTTCGAGGTAGTTGCCTCTCGTTCCATGAAGTAGCGTCGGCGGGTACGCCTATGCCAAAAGTTTAAAATGAAAATAAGTGTCGCGTTGGCCATCCCTGGACACGTGTTTCGAGGTAGTTGCCTCACATGTATCGGGTCTAGAGATCAAACAAGTACTTACTTGCACCCACTGGGGTGAACCACTCGGGAACTTCATGTACCAGCTTCCCTTGGGGCGACCCGGAGGAGGGGCTAGCGGTGTGCGCTCCATTGTGGTTTTTTATAAAAATGGCTCCCTCGAGCTTTGAGCTGACGAGCTCCTGGACGACGCACCTGCGTGCCTGTGCGGGCACTGAGGCCTTTGACGGTTGCTTGGCGGCCCTCTCTTCCACCCCTAACTATTTTCTCTACTGAGGAGGGAAGTTATCCCGAAACCCGAGCCATGTCTCGGGCGATATTTTAAAACCCGGGACATGTATCGGGTCTAGAGATCAAACAAGTACTTACTTGCACCCACTGGGGTGAACCACTCGGGAACTTCATGTACCAGCTTCCCTTGGGGCGACCCGGAGGAGGGGCTAGCGGTGTGCGCTCCATTGTGGTTTTTTATAAAAATGGCTCCCTCGAGCTTTGAGCTGACGAGCTCCTGGACGACGCACCTGCGTGCCTGTGCGGGCACTGAGGCCTTTGACGGTTGCTTGGCGGCCCTCTCTTCCACCCCTAACTATTTTCTCTACTGAGGAGGGAAGTTATCCCGAAACCCGAGCCATGTCTCGGGCGATATTTTAAAACCCGGGACATGTATCGGGTCTAGAGATCAAACAAGTACTTACTTGCACCCACTGGGGTGAACCACTCGGGAACTTCATGTACCAGCTTCCCTTGGGGCGACCCGGAGGAGGGGCTAGCGGTGTGCGCTCCATTGTGGTTTTTTATATGTGCAGAATCCCTGCAACACTACTAGAGAGTTAAGCACAGGTTTTTTTAGTAACTTTTGTGGTTCATCTGGACAAGGACTGTATATATTATTTTAGTGGGGCTCTCACACCTTGCGAGGAATAACCCAATCTCTTAAATTCATCTTCATGTGTCTCTTCATTTGCAACTCTTTCTACAGGAACACTATGATTCTCTCTTGGGATTTTCAGAGCTTGATTATTAAAAGTTTGATTTTCTTGATTTGGATCTTGTTTTTCTGGAACTCTTTGTGCTCCCCCCGCTGGATCCACGTAGCGATCTCCAGCCTGAGTATGAATCAGCAGCTTTCATCACTGCTTATTCACTTATAGCCCACACTTTTTTGACGTAAGATGCATGGATCCAATACAGAAAACCTCCAAACTTCACAGCAGTGTTTATCTCCAATATGACTTGGTAAGACCCATTCCAGCTGGGATCAAAGCAAAGCATCCGAATGTGCTTCTTCAATATGACCCCAATCACCAAGTTCCAAGTCATGGCAAGGTTTATTGCTTGCTGAAGGTGTAATCGCCGAGACACCTCGTCGGAGGTAGCTGTGCCCTCTATAAATGTTCCTTGATTGATTATTGTCAACTGGTGAAAAATAGAACATATCATGTCAGCCAAACCTTTGCAGTAATACAGAACTAGATCATCAGTAATATTCAGAAATGCAGCTGATGGAATATCATGAATCTTCAAGGTTCTCCTCATCAGTATCTTGTGGGGTGATAACCCTGTTCTACTTGGGACAGTTCTCATGCTGAGTAGAATAAAGGAAGAACCTCTAGTATTTTCAATGATGCCGAAGAAAACAATGTATCCAAGATCAATTTCATCATACCGCTACTCCTTTAGGATGCTTCGGGAAGGTAGCCGATATGGGAATTTTGCCTAATCTTCAGTGCAATGAATAGAACTCTTATTATCTTACTTCTAAATGGAGTTTTCTTATATGATTCTATTAAAGATGGCAAACCAAATTTTGGCATTAACTCCCTTTATAATAGCTTGGCTACAGTTAAAGAATTGCATCTCCTAGTTGGATAGGCTTTGATCCATTTGGAAAATACACAGTCTATGACCAGGTATAATGATTTCCTTTTTGGACCCTCTTTGGTTCTCCCTTAGTTTTGTGTATTAGGTGATTTAGGCCGCCACTGCTTTGCACAGCCACACATAATACATTTGTTTTGTAACATGATGCTCTTTAGAAATACGCTATACATATTATTTGTTATTCAGTGATTCTTCTTTGGATTCAGTCTGAACATTTTGTGCATGGTCGAACATGGTGTGCTGTTTTCTCGCACCCAGCCAGCAACATCTAACATTTTAGACATAACATAGTAGCACAGTTGCAGTTTACTAACACAGCAGTTATTATATAAACCATATCTAGCCCCATTGGGGGGCAAGGAGGAGAATTCCCCCAGAGAGACTAGTCCTGGTACGGAGGCAGCAGCCTTGTGTAAGTTGAGTTTAGACCTATGATGCGGACCACCCAAGTACACACACCAGATATGGGGTCTGTTGCTAATCTCAAAGATCACTAATATATCCCTGTGCTCACATCGTGAGGGTAGGCCTAGACCGATATATTAGTTGCCATGTTTGGGTTGTTCATTGTAGACAGCCTGCTAGTAATGCTGATTACTTTGCTTATTTGTATTTATTTACTTATGTCTGCACATCTGCTTCAAAATAGACAATAGTTTCAATAAATATATTACAAAGTTCCTTTGTGTCTTTCTTCTGTTTACTATAGACATGCATGAGTAAGAAACAAATAGGTAATGATCTACTTCCACGGTTCCCTTGGGGATTAGAGGTTCAAGTTCTAGGTTTGCGTAAATCACCTGCTACTCTGGAGAGGTTAGGAGATCAGGTGAGGCATTGTGAGCTAGTCAGAAGGAGACTCAGTCACTACATTCTGACATTCTGTTATCCTAAAGAACAGTTCTGCTTCCCTGCAGAATCCCTGCAGCACAGGTTCTGGGGCAATTTTGAGTTCATTATATCCAGCTCAGAGGAGGGCACTTTGTGAACAAATCTGCAATTAAGAGGGCCTCCTACGTCAAAGAACATAGATAGGCCCATTCAAGGTTTGTATGTCTATCATTTTAGACCCATTCCAAACCTTTTTAGACAGGCTCCAGCTAATTGAAAATACTGTAGGTACACTACTTCTGCGACTCTTAGCAAGAGCACATTACCTCTGGGGTAGCATCCATGCACGGGATTCCCATCCCTGAATGAGTGAACTTCAAGGCATTATGTCCAGCTCATAAATCTTTGTATTCCCAAATCTCTTTTAGCAGTTTTATATAGCACTTTCATCCTCCCAATGTCTATCCCAGCAGTCCTATTAAGTAATACTAACGAGTGCCTCCTTCTTTAAGTGTCAAGAGTCCATTGCATATGTGTGTGCACTATGCCAATGGTCAGTGTATCTGCAAATTTCTTGGTGGGAGCAAACGCTTTGGCTCTGCTGACAATATATTTCTTGTGCACACACAAGACAGCAGTGCAAGGCTTTGTTCCCTTGATACCAGTTTAAAATTTCCTGAGAAATGACTTTGAGGAGACGACGGGGGGGCCACAGTACCACCTGACAAACTAATAGACTCCTTCTACAGGGCTGTTACGCATGACCTATATGCAATAGAAGATAAGTCTTTTAAGACACAGAAAAATGATAAGGACAACTTAAACAGAGATGAATTTCTTGCACTAGATAAACTCTTAAATGTCGGACATTACTATTAAGGAGGCTGACAGGGGGGACAATATAGTGTTCAACAGACAACTATCGTATGACCATGCATATACCAAACTTTCTGGTAACCCACTCCATGAAGTCACGACTGATTGAAAAGAGGCCTACTTACTGGCATGAACAATGCCTCAAGACGGAAGTTGATTATAATTACCTATTCAAACCGTCACCTAAGGCACCCTGTATCTATACATTACCCAAGATTCACAAAAAACAATACTGCCCACCAGGCAGACATTATTTTGGGTACAGGCTCACCCACAGAACATATACCTGAATTCATTGATGGTTTTTTACAACCTATAGTTCAGACGTTACCATCTTACATAGGATACATGAATGACCTTTTGAATAAACTAGAACATGTGGATGTATGCTTGCTATACATGTATTCTTCTTGAAAAGGGCATGCATGCCCTTGCATCCTCCCTTTCTAGTAGAGATGCTACTCTGTATGAGTACACACAAATTATCTTAGACTTAACACATCTGACACTGGAGAAGAACATATTCTTGCGCAATGGCAATTGGTTCTGGAAGGCCTTGGGAGTTGCAATGGGATCCAAATTTTCACCCTTGTATGCTAATTCTACATGGGTGACTTTGAGAAACAGCATGTCTGGACTTCTTGCCATCCTGACATTTCAGAACATATATATTGGGGGTGCTACATAAATGATATCTTTATGATTTGGACTGGCGATGTGACTAAGCTGGACCTATTTCTTACTCATTTGAATAAGAATACTTACAATCTATGGTTCACACATCACATAAATGACAAGGAAATAGAATTTCTGGATGCAGTCATATATACAGATGGCAACAAGATTGCTACACGCTTATATCGGAAACCTACGGCATGTAACTCTACCCTACAGGCCTCTAGTGCACATCCCAGAAGCCAAATCAATGCAGTACCTTTGGGTGAAATTATGCAAGTAAGACGGAATTGCAGCAATGAAGAAATAATCTTAGGAGATCTAGAGCTGCTTGAGGCTCGTTTCACCATGAGGGGATACTCTGACAACACCTTAGCTCAGGCAAAAAACAAGATTTTGGCCAAACAACATCAGAGATAAAAGAGGTAAAAAATAGGGAGATCTTAAACTAGCTCTCATCACTAGATACAATACTAACAGTCAGGACCTATGCAAAATCCTAAATAAACATTGCCATCTTCTTACACTGGACAATGCTTTGTCCAAGTACATCAAGAACAAACCCAGCATTACATATAGTAGAGGCACTACTTTAAGAAACATTCTATGTCCCAGTTACTCCTTACCCAAATCACAACATGGGAACACTTGGTTACAAGACAAACCTAAGGTATTTTTCAAATGTACACAATGTAACGTATGCCAAGATGATGCTAACAGAACCACTAGTTTTCAACACACCATCAGTACATTATATATTATATAAAACAGTTTATGAACTGCAATACCAATTTGTCCTATATTGCATCATTTGCCACTGTGGTCTTATCTATATAGGCAGCATGATCAGCCCATTCAAATAGCACATTAAAAAAAACAAAAGAGCCATAAAAAACAATGGGCCTGATTCACAAAAGTAATCTGAGACAAAATCCTAACTTTATGACCTTCGGTATTCACAAAGGGCATTTAGGAGTAGTAAAGTTAGGATTTTGTCTCAGTAAAACTTCAGTTTTACTTAAGTTAAACTTAAGACCAAAACTTAAGTTTAACTGAGACAAAATCCTAACTTTACTACTCCTAAATGCCCTTTGTGAATACCGAAATTTGTGAAGTTAGGATTTTGTCTCAGATTACTTTTGTGAATCAGGCCCTATAATCCAAAATACCCTCTTGCAGTACATTTTACCTCCTTCCATTCTACTACAGAACTCATTAATATCATATTTCATGGCATAACACAGGCTATTTGAAACCCTTGAGGTGGAAAAAGGACATTGGACCCCAGAAGGATGGAGACTAAATGGATAACTAGACTGCGTGCAGTAGGCAGGGGTTCGAATGTTGATATAGAACTACATGTCTTTCTTACGGATTGAAAATAACAGGTTGCCCATATTATGTATGCAATACTATACCAAATTTATGATGGTTATTATATGCATGTACATTTTACAGCGTTCAATAACGTGTATATGGCTCATACCAATCTGACCAACTGTTTCTCATGCAAATATCGATTAAGGAATAATTTGTGTAAATGATGCGATAAGTAAGCACCTACATATGAGAATCATTTTATCCTAGGCTATGCCTAACATGACTATTTAATTTTGTACATGATGCATGAAATGTTACTGTCACACTACGATATTGTATTTTATGCTATGTCTAAAATAACTTAACTCGATATTTCTATTTTCTATTCTCCTCTAACCTAACAAGTGGCATCCTTGATGTCTTACTTCTCTGAACACAACATGTTACATATCTCTCTATTTTTCTATGGCACATATTTTCTTTGTTGTTTACATTTGAAAATATTCCATTTGGGTGGACCTTTATTCTATCAATTTGATATATATTACCTACTGGCGGTCGCCAGTAGGTAGTTATAGTTAGGACCCCTTTTCCATAGGAAATCCGCAACATTCTATTTTGAATAACTTTGGCGCCGGTCGATGAATCCTCGCGAATTTCTCAAAATAGGTGGGGCGCTACGCTCCGCTCCTACCCTGAAAGTCTCGGGGGGATTCGTCAAGCGGGGGCTGAGATAAAAGGGGGGTCCCAAAACGCGTTTTTCCCATGCATTTTTCCATAGGACCTTTAGAACGAGCTACAGCCCGAACGGCTGAACAGAATTACTAGAAATTTGGCAGAGAGGTAGTCCGTAGGTCAAGGAAGTGCCTTTTGTAGGTTTGGTGTAAATCTGTTCAGTAGATTCTGAGAAAATAGCCTTTAAATCAATATATATATCTGAGCCCGCTTACGGTACGCTTACGGTACGCTTACCGTACGCGTACGGTGGCGTGCGCGAGCGAGATTCTGATTGGCTGTTAGATCTTAGTAAACATTCGAATCGGCCGAAACCAGGAAGCGGCGGCCGCCATTTTGTGTGTTTCACTCAGAAAAAAAAGAGTAAAAACAAGAAAAGGGGGCAATGAGGAGAGTTACAGACCCCCTTACATTTGTGAGGGGGTCAAAGAAGGACTGTAAAGTACAAAGAAAACATTTATTGATTTTTAAACAAATCACGGGGCACGCGTACGGTAAGCTTACGGTAAGCGTACGGAAGAAAAAAGAAATTAAAAAAGAAATGAAATGCAGATTTAAGAGTTTAGATATTAGGGAGCTCTAAAAAGAGCTGTTGTGTTTATGAAGTCATTTTGTTAGTGGTACCTACAAGTAAGTACCGATGCAGAGTCTAAGGTTCAAGAGGAAGACTCTGTTCCCTTCATCATTGAAGTGCACACCATCTGCTCTATAAATGTCTTGCATGTCATAACGCAAGTTGTTGTGGTAAATGGCACCCATACCATAGTCACGGAGGAAAGCAGAAACAGATTTGTTGACGTGCTTTCTTGCTTTGTCAATCTGCGGACAGAAATGATTGGACCAGTTCCATTTTTGCCTTTGGCATATGTTGGAAAACACAAAGGCAGTTTTAGGGAAAAGTGAAAACAGTTGTGCAAAGGTGTCCTTCATAAGCATTTCCAGACCTACCCCAGTCAAAGTGCCTAGGTCATTGCCACCACAGTGCACTATTATGAGGTCAGGGTGTTGGATTTGCATGAAGGATTTCACCAATGGCATCAATTGGTGCCACTTTAACCCTCTCTGACCAATCCATTTAATGTCTACATTTGGCAAAGCAAGGTCTCTCGCCATATCTGTTTTCTCTGCAAACTTTTCACTCCAGAAGACATAACTGTGCCCTACAATCCACACTGTGAACATCTTCAAAGGAGAACTGGATGCACTCAGGAGGTGTCTTTCAGTAGAATGGCAATATGAAAAGAAAGACAGTTTGGAAATGGAGGCATACATATTTTTTTCAAAACAAAAAGAACTGATTGGCTGTTTCATACCATTCTAGAATAAAAACTAGGCTGTATGTGTAAATTAATAGAAGCATGTTTTGTATTGGTACAAAAAAATGTGTTACCAAAGAACGGTACTATGGATTTGCTGTTAGGTTTGAAAAGTCAAGCACTCTTGCTCTGTGGAATTGAAACATTGTGTGGCGAACTTCTGACCTAACTCCACACAGCAGTGTTCCATGAGCTGTTGCTATGGTAGCAGGCAGAAGTCAAGTTGGGGGAAGGGTACTAGGCAGAAGTCAAGTTGGGGGCAGGGTACTTTTGGAAAAGGGTTGGTTTTCAACCAATAGAAATGTGTGATTACATTTGAAAAAAAGAGGGAAGCACTGAGATTTGAAACTTACATGTATATGTGTGGAAAAATAGAGGGAAAGTTTGCCATTATCTGGTTCTGCTGAGAGGAGAGAGGTGAACAGAACAGAGATCCTGGCTCTGATAATCTGCTGTTTGAGTGCCACATTTCTTTCACAACTAACTAATTTTAAAGGTGAGGTTAGAGTTTGAGAGGAGATGTAAATGGTAAATTAAGAAATGAATAATAGAAATGGAAATTCTTTTTGTTGAAGTTGCGTTTATCATTTTCTGTTTTGGGAGAAATTTAAATGTGAGGAACATGTAAAATAATATGGACTATGTTTTCACGATAAATTAAGGTGTACTGGAAAAAAAAAAGAATAGTTTAAGGGTTTGAGGTTGGACTCAGTAATGCAAATACATTCAGCATCACTAAGGCTGGTTGCCCTTGCTGGAATGTAGGCAGCCACCCAGGTTACACATGGTGGTGGTCTGAAAAAGCAGTTTGGACATGTGCATTTAAAAAAATCAAAAAAGTGGTTTCATAATGTGTCAGTCTGTAAAAGTGATTTTCACTTGCCAAAAAAAAAGAGCAGTAAGTGTGCATTCAAATTGGCAAAGAAATTTCGTTTTGGGACTAATGTGAAAACATGACTGTGTGGAAATAGGAATTACAGGCAGAGATTTATTGCGTTTTTTTCTGGTGATTTCACAGTTGCATTAGTAGGAAAAAGGGGGAGCGATTTTTTGGGGGAAGAAGCAGACTCTTAGCACACACCCATCTGCTTGCCATGTATAATCATGCACAGTATTTACAAGCGAGTGGGGTTTTCAGGTTTTAGTCTGTAATGCAAATACATTCAGCATCACTAAGGCTGGTTGCCCTTGCTGGAATGTAGGCAGCCACCCAGGTTACACATGGTGGTGGTCTGAAAAAGCAGTTTGGACATGTGCATTTAAAAAAATCAAAAAAGTGGTTTCATAATGTGTCAGTCTGTAAAAGTGATTTTCACTTGCCAAAAAAAAAGAGCAGTAAGTGTGCTTTCAAATTGGCAAAGAAATTTCGTTTTGGGACTAATGTGAAAACATCACTCTGTGTGGAAATAGGAATTACAGGCAGAGATTTATTGCGTTTTTTTCTGGTGATTTCACAGTTGCATTCGTAGGAAAAAGGGGGAGCGATTTTTTGGGGGAAGAAGCAGACTCTTAGCACACACCCATCTGCTTGCCATGTATAATCATGCACAGTATTTACAAGCGAGTGGGGTTTTCAGGTTTCAGTCTGTAATGCAAATACATTCAGCATCACTAAGGCTGGTTGCCCTTGCTGGAATGTAGGCAGCCACCCAGGTTACACATGGTGGTGGTCTGAAAAAGCAGTTTGGACATGTGCATTTAAAAAAATCAAAAAAGTGGTTTCATAATGTGTCAGTCTGTAAAAGTGATTTTCACTTGCCAAAAAAAAAAAAGAGCAGTAAGTGTGCTTTCAAATTGGCAAAGAAATTTCGTTTTGGGACTAATGTGAAAACATCACTCTGTGTGGAAATAGGAATTACAGGCAGAGATTTATTGCGTTTTTTTCTGGTGATTTCACAGTTGCATTAGTAGGAAAAAGGGGGAGCGATTTTTTGGGGGAAGAAGCAGACTCTTAGCACACACCCATCTGCTTGTCATGTATAATCATGCACAGTATTTACAAGCGAGTGGGGTTTTCAGGTTTCAGTCTGTAATGCAAATACATTCAGCATCACTAAGGCTGGTTGCCCTTGCTGGAATGTAGGCAGCCACCCAGGTTACACATGGTGGTGGTCTGAAAAAGCAGTTTGGACATGTGCATTTAAAAAAATCAAAAAAGTGGTTTCATAATGTGTCAGTCTGTAAAAGTGATTTTCACTTGCCAAAAAAAAAAAGAGCAGTAAGTGTGCTTTCAAATTGGCAAAGAAATTTCGTTTTGGGACTAATGTGAAAACATGACTCTGTGTGGAAATAGGAATTACAGGCAGAGATTTATTGCGTTTTTTCTGGTGATTTCACAGTTGCATTAGTAGGAAAAAGGGGGAGCGATTTTTTGGGGGAAGAAGCAGACTCTTAGCACACACCCAGCTCCTTTCCATGTATAATCATGCACAGTATTTAGAAGCGAGTGGGGTTTTGAGGTTTCAGTCTGTAATGCAAATACATTAAGCATCACTAAGGTTGGTTGCCCTTGCTGGAGTGTAGCAGTCTGGACATGGGCTTTTTAAAAAATCAAAAAAATGGTTTCATAATGTGTCAGTCTGTAAAAGTGATTTTCACTTGCCAAAAAAAAAGAGCAGTAAGTGTGCATTCAAATTGGCAAAGAAATTTCGTTTTGGGACTAATGTGAAAACATGACTGTGTGGAAATAGGAATTACAGGCAGAGATTTATTGCGTTTTTTTCTGGTGATTTCACAGTTGCATTAGTAGGAAAAAGGGGGAGCGATTTTTTGGGGGAAGAAGCAGACTCTTAGCACACACCCATCTGCTTGCCATGTATAATCATGCACAGTATTTACAAGCGAGTGGGGTTTTCAGGTTTCAGTCTGTAATGCAAATACATTCAGCATCACTAAGGCTGGTTGCCCTTGCTGGAATGTAGGCAGCCACCCAGGTTACACATGGTGGTGGTCTGAAAAAGCAGTTTGGACATGTGCATTTAAAAAAATCAAAAAAGTGGTTTCATAATGTGTCAGTCTGTAAAAGTGATTTTCACTTGCCCAAAAAAAAGAGCAGTAAGTGTGCATTCAAATTGGCAAAGTAATTTCGTTTTGTGACTATTGTGAAAAGAAATGTAGTAATATATTTAAATAAAATAAAGGAAATTTTTTCAGGTATTGCTGAAGAGCAGTGAACAAAATTTAAGATGCCTACAAAATCCAGAGTTCAAAAAACGCTAAAAAAAAAACTATATTTGAAGAAAACTAGAGGATCAAAGTTAGTAGAAGATGCTGATGTTGGGAGGAAGAAAAAATCTTCTGGTAAGCAAACAAAAGATTTTCTAAGGAACATATTCAAAAAAAGGAAAAATGTACAAAATGTCTGTACTGGAAAGAATGATTTCAATCGAAAAGGACAGGAAAAAATTGAGAATTTAGTTAATGCAAATATACCTTCTGCAACTAAAAAGATAAACTTAAACAGAAAAACAGCGTTTAAAGAGATACGTAGAAAAATGTTTCAGAGGAGAGTTATGTCCAATTTGATAAAGGATGTGAAGAAATATAAGCAAAAGGCAAAGTTTTATAAGAGAAAAAAAGAAATTGAAGCCATTGCAGCAAAGGCATTAGAATTAAAAAGGAAACTATTCATATTAATTTTGAATAGGATGCGTAAATTAGACAAAATGGTTAATGTACTGAAATCACATAGCAAAAGGAAAAGAGTAGTGAACAGAACAAACTTTTGTAAAGTGTTTTTAGGAAAGTGGATGCATAGTTCAAGTAGTGAACCTTTTTTTAATGAAGAGAGCTATTTTCAAAGTAATAGTTTGCTGCATGCAGTTGACACCAGAGGTCGTTCATACGAAGTAAAAAATGGTTGCATAATGGAGAAGGAGATAATGGTTCCAAGAGATGAGGTACAAGTGATGGTAGATGAGGCAATGGGGAGACGTCCTAAAGCCCCAGTGTACACTTGGAATTGTAGTAGTATTTGCACTGTGCGTCAGGAATCTATTGACAAATTTCGAGAGTTTCTAAGAGAATATAGTAAAAAAAAGTATAAAACAGAAGATTAAGGTGCTTCAAAGTCTGGATCCATGCAGAGTGAGAGAGAATACTGGTTTGCAGGGTCATTCTCTGGCTTGTCTATCTAGAAAAGTGTGCAATAGTGTTTTCCATCATTTTAGGATGCTGGCTGTTCATCATACTGAAATGAGAAAGTTTGTGAGACGGTTGTATTTTGCCAAAAGTCCAGAAATAAAGTTAAATGAATTGAATAGGGCTCTGTTCCGAGGAACGGTATCAGATGTAGAGAAGGTTGTTGATGAAATTCAGTTTTGTTACTTTGGTCCTGAACAAAACAGTGCAGAGAAGGATACACTAAATGAGGAAGAAGTGGAAGAGAATGTAGAACCCTCTGTAAGTTACACATTTAATGATCACATAACAAAATTTGCAATTGTCTCTAATGAAAGACCAAATTTTACTTGTATTTGTTGCCGCAGAACTCATTATAGAAAACAAACTAGGAATGTTGATCTCTACAGAAAGAGTGAAAATGAAGATAATTATAAGTGGAAGGATTTTGCCACATATATATTTCTAGAAAATTGTTTTGAATTGGGTGAAGATCAGCATATTTGTAAATACTGTTACAACAAGTTAGAGGAAAATAGAATGCCGACCAGAGCTGTACATAATAATTTAGAATTGGATGCTATTCCTGCTGAACTTTCTGAATTAAATACATATGAGTCTATACTCATTCAATGTGTTCATCCGTTCCAGACCATAGTACGTATGGAGCCCAAAACTGGTAAATTACCTCCTTCAGATTTACTGAGAGGTTTAAAAGGTAGAGTGGTGTATTTGCCCTTGGATTTGAAAAAAAATATGGAAACTATTGATGCGGATACTTTGGAAACTGAACCATTAATTATTCTGGTTAATGGTGTACCTACAAAGAATAAGAAGATTTGGCAGGAGCTGGTAGATGTACGGAAAGTACAAAAAGCAAATTTGTATTTGAAAAGGAATAACAAATGGTATGAATCAATTTATATAGAAGAAGAAGAAGAAGAAGATTTACAAGAAGACACAGAAACACCAACTGGACAAATTGAAAAAGTGGACAAGTCAAAGGAAGAAGAAATTTATGAACATTTTAGCATACATCCTCTTCATTCAAAAGAAGTTATGGGAGACAATATTGATCTCTTTCAGATGAAGAAAGCAAAAGGAACTCCCGTGAGTGTATGGGAGGAGAGCTTGGAAGCTCGATGTTTTCCCCAGCTGTTTCCTAAAGGAAAAGGAGGACGATACGATGAACGTCCAGAACAGATTCCAGCTTCTGAGTATCGGACTACAAGACTATATGCTGAAGATCCCAGATTTCGACAAAGTATTCCTTATTTGTTCCATCTTTTATTTGAAAGCGACTTGTCTGCACTGTCTTATGCAGTAAATCACATTTTAAAAAGTGGAGTACATTTACAAAATGTGTCTGCTAAGGATTTTATGGAGAAAGTGCAGCACCGAGATGATCATTTGGAAACACAACTGATCAATCTGATGGCTTGTCAGCGTGGGACAAATGAATATTGGTACCGACGCCATGGTGAATTAAAATGCATGTTACGGAATTTAGGAACACCAACATGGTTCCTTACCCTAAGCTGTGCCGAGTACGCTTGGGATGATTTACTGGATTTTCTACTTGAGGCAAATTCAAACATTAAAAACATCGAATACAAGACACCAGGAGAACTGTGCTCATTGGATCCGGTTAATGTTTGCAGATATTTCAATCATAGATTTGAGGCTATGATGTCCTTCATCTGCAATAAAAAAAATCCACCTCTTGGAGAAGTAGAGGATTTCTTTTGGAGAAAAGAGTACCAGGCAAGAGGTGCTCCTCATATTCATATGCTGTTGTGGATCAAGGATGCCCCAAAGTTTGGAACAGATACTGATGAAGCAGTGTTATCTTACATTGAAGAATATGCAACATGTGCTATACCAAAAAGCACAGAAGAGAAAAAGTTAAAGGAGCAAGTTTTACGTTTCCAAAGTTATCGGTGTGGAAAATACTGTCGACGGAAATACAAGAGCAAAGATAAATACTACACTAAATGTCGATTTGGATTTCCAAGACCTGTTCTTTCAAGTGGAAGAGTCAACAGTTTTATGTCAGCTGTGAGACATACTATCACAAGAAAATCACCTAAGAATACCTACAACCTAAAAAGAAAAGAAGAATCAAAAAATATAAATGACTACAACCCAGTCATTTTATCCATGTGGAACGCTAACATGGATATACAGTATGTAGCTGACAATTCCATTGCTGTTGCTCGATATGTAACGTCTTACATTACAAAATCAGAAAAAACAGAATTGAAGGAAATGTGGGAAGAGATTTCTCACGAGAAGACTGTCAGTAAGAAGCTGTACAGTTTCAGTTTGAAGATGTTATCGCATCGAGAAATTGGATCCTACGAATGTTCAGATAGGTTATCTTCTGCAAGTCTCTACTCAAAGTCAAGAAGAATAATTTGGGCAAGTTTAGGCCTTGCAGCAATGAGAAATCGGGTACTGAAATCTGTAGGAGAAATTGAATATTTGGCCGAGAATGACCCAGAAAGTACAGATATTTTGAAATCAAACATGTTGGACACTTATTATCCCAAGAGAAGTCGTCATCTGGAGAACATGTGTCTCTATGAAGTGCTGCAGAACTACATTTATTCACGGAAAGCCGCAGAAGACATCAACAATGGAAAATATAAAGTCGTTGGTGAAGAAGGATGTTTGGTGAAGCAAACAAAAGGAAGTTTGATAAATCACCGGAAGCTGAGTTGTGACACTACTGACAAGAAGGAATTTTACTACTTGGCTCTTTTACAGTTGTTTAAACCATGGCGTACAGAGGATGAACTACTGGGAGAATTTCAAAGCTATGAAGATTCTTTTAATGCTTGCAAAGACAGCATACAATGCAGTACATTCTCAACTTATCTGCAAATGTTAAATGAAGAAATTGAACAGGAAACTACAATTGCAGCAGAAATAGCTAGAGACAGTTCTCAGGACAGCCAAAGTTCAGGAACACTCAGTCAAGATCCCCTAGGACAACCAATCGTTGAAAATGAAGCATCAATAGCCATGAATGAAGTGGAAACGGCTATGAATCAACCTCAAGAAGAATTTATAGACTTAGAAAATTTGGAAAGACAACTGAATCAAGAGCAGCAACAAATTTATGAAGAGATCAAAAACAAAATTGATCACGGATTTCTACATGAAAAAAAAGAGTGCTCATGCACATCATTTCATCCAATCAGGATGTATGTAAGCGGACAAGCTGGAACTGGAAAAAGTTTCCTAATAAAAGTCATCAGAAGCTACCTACAGCAAAAAACGGATTCTACGAAGTGAGAGACGCACCAACAGCTCTCTGGTAGTCCTGATCTCTGTGTCTTGGTAAAGCTGCGTTTGAATACTTGCCTGAATACTGCCTCCAATGTAAAACTGTTTTTAATTTGCACAAAATCACGAGTGTGTTTTAAAACTACGCTTTTGACTCGCTTCCTGTTGATCCTCATTTCCGCTTTGAACGCGGTCTAGTGTTGAGTGGGAGGGAGTTAGCAGCTGCTGCACAGCAGAGCTGATTGGTTGGAGGGCGGTAGGGGAAGACTTTTCAGCGCACTGGAGCAGACGCGCAGCGGACGAAGTGAGAGACGCACCAACAGCTCTCTGGTAGTCCTGATCTCTGTGTCTTGGTAAAGCTGCGTTTGAATACTTGCCTGAATACTGCCTCCAATGTAAAACTGTTTTTAATTTGCACAAAATCACGAGTGTGTTTTAAAACTACGCTTTTGACTCGCTTCCTGTTGATCCTCATTTCCGCTTTGAACGCGGTCTAGTGTTGAGTGGGAGGGAGTTAGCAGCTGCTGCACAGCAGAGCTGATTGGTTGGAGGGCGGTAGGGGAAGACTTTTCAGCGCGCTGGAGCAGACGCGCAGCGGACGAAGTGAGAGACGCACCAACAGCTCTCTGGTAGTCCTGATCTCTGTGTCTTGGTAAAGCTGCGTTTGAATACTTGCCTGAATACTGCCTCCAATGTAAAACTGTTTTTAATTTGCACAAAATCACGAGTGTGTTTTAAAACTACGCTTTTGACTCGCTTCCTGTTGATCCTCATTTCCGCTTTGAACGCGGTCTAGTGTTGAGTGGGAGGGAGTTAGCAGCTGCTGCACAGCAGAGCTGATTGGTTGGAGGGCGGCAGGGGAAGACTTTTCAGCGCGCTGGAGCAGACGCGCAGCGGACGAAGTGAGAGACGCACCAACAGCTCTCTGGTAGTCCTGATCTCTGTGTCTTGGTAAAGCTGCGTTTGAATACTTGCCTGAATACTGCCTCCAATGTAAAACTGTTTTTAATTTGCACAAAATCACGAGTGTGTTTTAAAACTACGCTTTTGACTCGCTTCCTGTTGATCCTCATTTCCGCTTTGAACGCGGTCTAGTGTTGAGTGGGAGGGAGTTAGCAGCTGCTGCACAGCAGAGCTGATTGGTTGGAGGGCGGTAGGGGAAGACTTTTCAGCGCGCTGGAGCAGACGCGCAGCGGACGCGCGCAGCGGGCGCGCCGCGGGCGCGCCAAAGGCGCGCCTAAGGCAAGCCCGTCTGCGCCCGTCCGCGCCCTGCCGGGACCAGGGGCCATAAACCCTGGCCCAACGCTGAAATACTCATCTAGTGAGCTTCTGTCTCTTGACACCTTTCCCTACCCTCTTAAACCCTCTACCCTGTCAATATTGGGAACTGAAAATCTCCTTAGGACCCCCGCTGTAACCCCAGTCCATCCTGCGGCGCCCCCAGCTCATCCTACATCCAGTCCTGCGAAACCGCCGGGTCTGACAATAGCCCTCCTGAACACCAGATCTTTGCACAAACATCGGCTAGAAATTTTTACCCTTCTTCAGGATGGCGATATTGATATTCTGTCTTTAACAGAAACATGGATGGGGGAAGCATCAGCCCCCGATCTCATCTCTTCCTTGCCAACAGATTTCGATGCCCTCTGGCACAACAGGCAAGACAATAGAAGAGGTAGGGGGGTGGCGACCTTTTTTAAATCTAGTCTAAAGGCCACCACGATACTATCAGAAAGCTTGGACAATTCTGAGATCCTAGGGGTCAAGTTTACTCTCGACTCCTCTTGCTTTGTTCTTTTGACAGTCTATCGCCCCCCGGACGCCTCATCAGGTTTCTGTAATGATTTCTGCGAAATCATATCAGATCTTAGTACGCGATATCAAAAGCTTATGGTTGTGGGCGACTTCAACTTCCACTGGGACAATAGTCCCGGTGAGTCCCAGGCCAGTCAACTGGACATGACTATGTCCAACCTAGGATTCCATCAGTTGGTAAATGGCCCCACTCACTCTAAGGGACATACCCTCGATCTGGTTTGGTCAACTAGCCAGCAAGACAGACTCTTAAACTGTCTTCCATGTGTCTGGTCGGACCACTTTCTCATCTCTTGCTGGGTGCCCTTGGACTGTCCTTCCTCTCGTCTACCCCCTGAGTGGAGGAGAGTGCGAAGTTGGCATAAAATCAAGTCGGACAACCTCACCGACTTCTTTCAGAGATCTCCCCCGCATAGGCCTGAGGAGGGCCTTACTAATATTGACCTAGCCAGCCAATCCCTTAATGAGACTCTCCTCTCGGCCATTGACCATCTAGCACCGGAACGCAGGGAAAGAATTAAGCCCAAAAACAAAGGGGCCCCCTGGTTCAACGAGACCTTACGGTTACACAGACAGAGCCTGCGCAAGGTTGAGAGACAGTGGAGAAGAGCGTATAAGGCCTCTGACCTGATCCTCTATAAAGCTGCTCTGGTCCTTTATAAGAAAGCTATCATCTCCAGGAAAGCTGATTACTATGAGGCTCGGATCTCTGATGCTCCTAATAAACAAAAGGAAACTTTTAAGATCCTAAAAGAACTTAGCAGAAAGGTCAATGTGTCATCAACTTCAATACCTTTTGACGTTGATACCTTACAGTCCTTCTTCCTACAGAAAGTGAGGGATATTCTGCTTGAGATTAATAAATCTCCCGCAATCACTGCTAGTCAAGGACTGGTGTCACCCCAATCACCAGCGCAGTTTCTTGCACACTTTCCTCCGCTGGACGCAGAGGCATTGGCCATCTTGACAAACAAAGTTAAATCTGGCTCCCCAGCCGACCCTTGTCCCCCTAGGATTTTTCAGTTGGCTCGCCCTATCCTGGAATATCAGATTCTCTCGCTTCTCAACAACTCCCTAGCCACTGGTCAGGTGCCAAGTAACCTGAAGGAGGCCAGAGTTATCCCCCTATTGAAGAAGCCAGGAGCCGACAAGGCTGATTTGAAAAACTACAGGCCAATTTCGCAACTGCCCTTTCTGGCCAAAGTTATGGAGCAACATGTCCTAAAAAATCTCTCTGAGTATTTGGACACATTTAAGCTGCTGCACCCACGTCAAGCAGGTTTCAGAGCCTATCATAGTACGGAGCTAGTCATGTTGTCCGTCCTTGACGACCTTAGATTGAATGCTGACAGGAGAGAACCGAGCGCACTTGTGCTCTTGGACCTCTCTGCAGCATTCGATACGGTCAGCCACTCCATCTTGCTGACCCGTCTGATGGACCTGGGAATCAGGGGTACGGCCCTTGACTGGCTAAGATCATTTCTCTCTGGCCGCTCACAAAGGGTGCAGCTTGCCGATTGCTCCTCCAAGAGAGGTGTCATCCCATGTGGCGTACCACAAGGCTCTGCGTTGTCCCCGCTGCTCTTTAATATCTATTTGCAACCCTTAGTCTCCGCTCTATCCAACCTGGACTGTCGTATTTTTAATTATGCTGACGACACCCAGCTTATTCTGAGGATTGACAACTCAGCTCTCGCCCAAGAGACGGCCCAAAATATCTTAAGATTCACAACTAACTGGATGACAGCTAACTCTTTAAAAATCAACCCTGATAAAACGGAGGTTCTTGTCGTCCCAACCATCAATAACTCCTGGGGTGGCCTGTTCTGGCCCAAAGAACTTGGGACTCCTCCCTGTCCAGCCCCAGTTGTGAAAAGCTTGGGAATCAAGATCGACACAGATCTCTCGCTGAGTCATCAAGTCTCTTCAGTGGTGAGCACTTGCTCCGGTATCTTGAGGCAACTGAGGAAGTTGGTCCCTATTCTATCTACCTCCTCCATGAAATCCATTGTCTCGGCTACAATTTTGTCGCGCCTCGACTATGGGAATGCGCTTTATCTGGGCCTCCCTCAGAAGCTCACTAACCGGCTCCAGGTGGCGCAGAATGATGCTGCTAGGTTGGTTTTCAGCCTTCCTAGGAGGGCCCATGCATCACCTCTGCTCTTAGATCTACACTGGTTGCCCGTTAGACAACGCGTGAAATTCAAGGCCCTGTGCATTGCCCATAAGTCTCTTTATGGGCAAGCCCCTAGCTACATTAGGGATCGCCTGGCTAAGTATGTTCCAGGACGCCTACTTCGATCTGCAGATGCTTTCCAGCTAGTCTGCCCCCGCAGCAATCTGGTTTCCAAAGGCGGACGTGCCTTTTCTGTTATCCTGCCACGTCTTTGGAACCAATTGCCGGAGGCCCTACGGAAAGAACCAGGCCTACTCCCCTTTCGTAAGCTATTGAAAACGTTGCTTTTCAGAGACTCTTCCTAAGATCCCTGTCACCAGGACTTTCTTTGCCGGGCTGTTTTGTGTATCTCCTTCTGCCAGCGCTAAGAGACCTGTCGGTATATATGCGCTATATAAATCCCCCTACAAATACAAATACAAATTGTGTGGTTACTGCTCCAACTGGGTTAGCAGCATATAACATAAAAGGAATCACTTTACATCGTTTGCTAATGTTACCAGTGGAGCATGAGAACAAAATACAATACAACAAGCTAACTGGAGAAGCATCCTTGGAAGTTTCAAGAGTATTGAAGAAGATGCAAGTTCTCATTATTGATGAGGTGAGCATGGTATCAAACTTAATGCTTGCCTTTGTGCATTTAAGAATGCAGCAAATTTTGAAGACAGACTATGACATGTTATTTGGTGGAAAACACGTCATAGTTTTTGGAGATCTTCTGCAGCTTACTCCAGTTAAAGGACAACCAGTATTTAATACTGTCACACATGAAGACACGAAGAAGTCATTGGGAAGCATCGGAAATACAAATATTTGGTCCTTCTTTGAGTACAAGGAACTTACTACTAACATGAGGCAAGCAAGCGATGAAGAATATGGAAGTATTCTGAAAGATATCAGAATTGGACTACTCACAGAAGTTGGCAAAAAAGCATTACAGAGTCGGCTGCTACATAATTTATTTCCAAAGGAAGAAATAGTTGCAGAGAAAATATACAAGAATATTGCAGAAAACAAAAGTGTCATCTGCTTAATGCCAACTCTACGTGAATGCTCAATATTTAATGAGGAGCTTTTGAAATTGGAAAAGGAAGAGATCAGGAAATTGGAAGCAGTGGACAAAATTGAGGATGGAAGAATTACTGTCACAGTAACAGGCAAACTGAAAAATAAATTGGACTCACTAGAGAAGAACATCTCCAAAACAGCTGGATTAGAAAAAAATCTATATGTTTGCATGAACTGTAGAGTATTTTTAAGAAGAAATTTGGATGTTGAAAAAGGTTTAGTTAATGGAGCTATGGGAAGAGTTGTGGGTTTTATTAATTATCAGAAAAAAGAAGGAATTGAATGTTTAAAAATAAAATTTGATCAGATAGAAGAAGTTAAAGATATTTGTCGTTGTTCAGTTCGTTTCATGCTTGTGAAAGACTTGTATGTACGTAGGAAGCAGTTTCCGTTTTCTCTAGCATATGCTGTAACTATTCACAAGTCTCAAGGATTGACTGTAGATTGTGCTTTTGTGAACATTGGTTCAACTGTGTTCAAAGAAGGTATGGCATATGTTTCTTTGTCACGAGTGAAAACATTATCAGGTTTATTCATGATAGACTTTGATGATTCAAAAGTTAGTGCTGATACAAACTGTGTAAAGGAGTATAATAGATTAAGAAGAAGCTATGCTCCTCATTTAGGTCAGTATCCTGTGTTGGAGAAACGTGTAGTTTCTCGTAAAAGAAAAAATGAGAATATCTGTAATGAAGATGTAGAGAAGAGGAAAAAAAAGAGGAGTGATGTAATTGCAAGCAAAAAGAAAAAGGAAAATGAAGAACAGGTTGTAGGATGTCATTTTGAAAATAGCTCTGGTGTCAACTGCTACGCAAATGTAGTGCTGAATGTTGCATTTTATCTGGAAAGTTTGCAAGAGCAGATAATAGTAAATCAGGGAAAAAGATTCTGTTCAGAGCCGAGTCTCCTTTTTCAAAAGCTGAGTAAAGATAAAACTCAAATAGAAAGTGCTACTGAAATTAGAAAACTTTTAGATATATGTTCAGGACGAACACAGTTTTCTCAAAATGAACAGCAAGATGCACACGAATTTTTGATGTATTTTCTTCAGGTAGTGGAAGAAGAAGGAGTTCCCATTGAAATTTTTTTTGGTCTCTCTTATAAATGGGAACATAGTTGTGAAAATTGTTATAATATATGTGGCTCTAATGTTGATAATGAAAGGTTTATTTATTTGACATTGCCAGAGAGTAAAACAGTCACTTTTGCAAAATTAGTTAAAGATGCTAATCATAGCATGAAATGTGGTGAGTGTAAATCTGACATGTTTTCAACATTAATTTTAAAGGAATACGGACAGTATGTAATTTTAATGATGCAACGATGTAGAGCTGATGGTTCAAAATTGGATACTTTAATAAAGAAGTTTACAGGACAGCAATTATCAATTTCAGGAAAAACTTTTGTAACTGTTGCAATAATTTTCCATGATGGACCTACTGTTACTTCTGGACATTACACAGTTTATCTTAAATGTGAAAAAGGCTGGACACTGTGTAATGATTCCCAATTGATTTTCAAACAACGTTTGCCTTTTGATTTAGCGCGCAGACGGGCGCGCCTAAGGCAAGCCCGTCTGCGCCCGTCCGCGCCCTGCCGGGACCAGGGGCCATAAACCCTGGCCCAACGCTGAAATACTCATCTAGTGAGCTTCTGTCTCTTGACACCTTTCCCTACCCTCTTAAACCCTCTACCCTGTCAATATTGGGAACTGAAAATCTCCTTAGGACCCCCGCTGTAACCCCAGTCCATCCTGCGGCGCCCCCAGCTCATCCTACATCCAGTCCTGCGAAACCGCCGGGTCTGACAATAGCCCTCCTGAACACCAGATCTTTGCACAAACATCGGCTAGAAATTTTTACCCTTCTTCAGGATGGCGATATTGATATTCTGTCTTTAACAGAAACATGGATGGGGGAAGCATCAGCCCCCGATCTCATCTCTTCCTTGCCAACAGATTTCGATGCCCTCTGGCACAACAGGCAAGACAATAGAAGAGGTAGGGGGGTGGCGACCTTTTTTAAATCTAGTCTAAAGGCCACCACGATACTATCAGAAAGCTTGGACAATTCTGAGATCCTAGGGGTCAAGTTTACTCTCGACTCCTCTTGCTTTGTTCTTTTGACAGTCTATCGCCCCCCGGACGCCTCATCAGGTTTCTGTAATGATTTCTGCGAAATCATATCAGATCTTAGTACGCGATATCAAAAGCTTATGGTTGTGGGCGACTTCAACTTCCACTGGGACAATAGTCCCCGTGAGTCCCAGGCCAGTCAACTGGACATGACTATGTCCAACCTAGGATTCCATCAGTTGGTAAATGGCCCCACTCACTCTAAGGGACATACCCTCGATCTGGTTTGGTCAACTAGCCAGCAAGACAGACTCTTAAACTGTCTTCCATGTGTCTGGTCGGACCACTTTCTCATCTCTTGCTGGGTGCCCTTGGACTGTCCTTCCTCTCGTCTACCCCCTGAGTGGAGGAGAGTGCGAAGTTGGCATAAAATCAAGTCGGACAACCTCACCGACTTCTTTCAGAGATCTCCCCCGCATAGGCCTGAGGAGGGCCTTACTAATATTGACCTAGCCAGCCAATCCCTTAATGAGACTCTCCTCTCGGCCATTGACCATCTAGCACCGGAACGCAGGGAAAGAATTAAGCCCAAAAACAAAGGGGCCCCCTGGTTCAACGAGACCTTACGGTTACACAGACAGAGCCTGCGCAAGGTTGAGAGACAGTGGAGAAGAGCGTATAAGGCCTCTGACCTGATCCTCTATAAAGCTGCTCTGGTCCTTTATAAGAAAGCTATCATCTCCAGGAAAGCTGATTACTATGAGGCTCGGATCTCTGATGCTCCTAATAAACAAAAGGAAACTTTTAAGATCCTAAAAGAACTTAGCAGAAAGGTCAATGTGTCATCAACTTCAATACCTTTCGACGTTGATACCTTACAGTCCTTCTTCCTACAGAAAGTGAGGGATATTCTGCTTGAGATTAATAAATCTCCCGCAATCACTGCTAGTCAAGGACTGGTGTCACCCCAATCACCAGCGCAGTTTCTTGCACACTTTCCTCCGCTGGACGCAGAGGCATTGGCCATCTTGACAAACAAAGTTAAATCTGGCTCCCCAGCCGACCCTTGTCCCCCTAGGATTTTTCAGTTGGCTCGCCCTATCCTGGAATATCAGATTCTCTCGCTTCTCAACAACTCCCTAGCCACTGGTCAGGTGCCAAGTAACCTGAAGGAGGCCAGAGTTATCCCCCTATTGAAGAAGCCAGGAGCCGACAAGGCTGATTTGAAAAACTACAGGCCAATTTCGCAACTGCCCTTTCTGGCCAAAGTTATGGAGCAACATGTCCTAAAAAATCTCTGAGTATTTGGACACATTTAAGCTGCTGCACCCACGTCAAGCAGGTTTCAGAGCCTATCATAGTACGGAGCTAGTCATGTTGTCCGTCCTTGACGACCTTAGATTGAATGCTGACAGGAGAGAACCGAGCGCACTTGTGCTCTTGGACCTCTCTGCAGCATTCGATACGGTCAGCCACTCCATCTTGCTGACCCGTCTGATGGACCTGGGAATCAGGGGTACGGCCCTTGACTGGCTAAGATCATTTCTCTCTGGCCGCTCACAAAGGGTGCAGCTTGCCGATTGCTCCTCCAAGAGAGGTGTCATCCCATGTGGCGTACCACAAGGCTCTGCGTTGTCCCCGCTGCTCTTTAATATCTATTTGCAACCCTTAGTCTCCGCTCTATCCAACCTGGACTGTCGTATTTTTAATTATGCTGACGACACCCAGCTTATTCTGAGGATTGACAACTCAGCTCTCGCCCAAGAGACGGCCCAAAATATCTTAAGATTCACAACTAACTGGATGACAGCTAACTCTTTAAAAATCAACCCTGATAAAACGGAGGTTCTTGTCGTCCCAACCATCAATAACTCCTGGGGTGGCCTGTTCTGGCCCAAAGAACTTGGGACTCCTCCCTGTCCAGCCCCAGTTGTGAAAAGCTTGGGAATCAAGATCGACACAGATCTCTCGCTGAGTCATCAAGTCTCTTCAGTGGTGAGCACTTGCTCCGGTATCTTGAGGCAACTGAGGAAGTTGGTCCCTATTCTATCTACCTCCTCCATGAAATCCATTGTCTCGGCTACAATTTTGTCGCGCCTCGACTATGGGAATGCGCTTTATCTGGGCCTCCCTCAGAAGCTCACTAACCGGCTCCAGGTGGCGCAGAATGATGCTGCTAGGTTGGTTTTCAGCCTTCCTAGGAGGGCCCATGCATCACCTCTGCTCTTAGATCTACACTGGTTGCCCGTTAGACAACGCGTGAAATTCAAGGCCCTGTGCATTGCCCATAAGTCTCTTTATGGGCAAGCCCCTAGCTACATTAGGGATCGCCTGGCTAAGTATGTTCCAGGACGCCTACTTCGATCTGCAGATGCTTTCCAGCTAGTCTGCCCCCGCAGCAATCTGGTTTCCAAAGGCGGACGTGCCTTTTCTGTTATCCTGCCACGTCTTTGGAACCAATTGCCGGAGGCCCTACGGAAAGAACCAGGCCTACTCCCCTTTCGTAAGCTATTGAAAACGTTGCTTTTCAGAGACTCTTCCTAAGATCCCTGTCACCAGGACTGTCTTTGCCGGGCTGTTTTGTGTATCTCCTTCTGCCAGCGCTAAGAGACCTGTCGGTATATATGCGCTATATAAATCCCCCTACAAATACAAATTGTGTGGTTACTGCTCCAACTGGGTTAGCAGCATATAACATAAAAGGAATCACTTTACATCGTTTGCTAATGTTACCAGTGGAGCATGAGAACAAAATACAATACAACAAGCTAACTGGAGAAGCATCCTTGGAAGTTTCAAGAGTATTGAAGAAGATGCAAGTTCTCATTATTGATGAGGTGAGCATGGTATCAAACTTAATGCTTGCCTTTGTGCATTTAAGAATGCAGCAAATTTTGAAGACAGACTATGACATGTTATTTGGTGGAAAACACGTCATAGTTTTTGGAGATCTTCTGCAGCTTACTCCAGTTAAAGGACAACCAGTATTTAATACTGTCACACATGAAGACACGAAGAAGTCATTGGGAAGCATCGGAAATACAAATATTTGGTCCTTCTTTGAGTACAAGGAACTTACTACTAATATGAGGCAAGCAAGCGATGAAGAATATGGAAGTATTCTGAAAGATATCAGAATTGGACTACTCACAGAAGTTGGCAAAAAAGCATTACAGAGTCGGCTGCTACATAATTTATTTCCAAAGGAAGAAATAGTTGCAGAGAAAATATACAAGAATATTGCAGAAAACAAAAGTGTCATCTGCTTAATGCCAACTCTACGTGAATGCTCAATATTTAATGAGGAGCTTTTGAAATTGGAAAAGGAAGAGATCAGGAAATTGGAAGCAGTGGACAAAATTGAGGATGGAAGAATTACTGTCACAGTAACAGGCAAACTGAAAAATAAATTGGACTCACTAGAGAAGAACATCTCCAAAACAGCTGGATTAGAAAAAAATCTATATGTTTGCATGAACTGTAGAGTATTTTTAAGAAGAAATTTGGATGTTGAAAAAGGTTTAGTTAATGGAGCTATGGGAAGAGTTGTGGGTTTTATTAATTATCAGAAAAAAGAAGGAATTGAATGTTTAAAAATAAAATTTGATCAGATAGAAGAAGTTAAAGATATTTGTCGTTGTTCAGTTCGTTTCATGCTTGTGAAAGACTTGTATGTACGTAGGAAGCAGTTTCCGTTTTCTCTAGCATATGCTGTAACTATTCACAAGTCTCAAGGATTGACTGTAGATTGTGCTTTTGTGAACATTGGTTCAACTGTGTTCAAAGAAGGTATGGCATATGTTTCTTTGTCACGAGTGAAAACATTATCAGGTTTATTCATGATAGACTTTGATGATTCAAAAGTTAGTGCTGATACAAACTGTGTAAAGGAGTATAATAGATTAAGAAGAAGCTATGCTCCTCATTTAGGTCAGTATCCTGTGTTGGAGAAACGTGTAGTTTCTCGTAAAAGAAAAAATGAGAATATCTGTAATGAAGATGTAGAGAAGAGGAAAAAAAAGAGGAGTGATGTAATTGCAAGCAAAAAGAAAAAGGAAAATGAAGAACAGGTTGTAGGATGTCATTTTGAAAATAGCTCTGGTGTCAACTGCTACGCAAATGTAGTGCTGAATGTTGCATTTTATCTGGAAAGTTTGCAAGAGCAGATAATAGTAAATCAGGGAAAAAGATTCTGTTCAGAGCCGAGTCTCCTTTTTCAAAAGCTGAGTAAAGATAAAACTCAAATAGAAAGTGCTACTGAAATTAGAAAACTTTTAGATATATGTTCAGGACGAACACAGTTTTCTCAAAATGAACAGCAAGATGCACACGAATTTTTGATGTATTTTCTTCAGGTAGTGGAAGAAGAAGGAGTTCCCATTGAAATTTTTTTTGGTCTCTTATAAATGGGAACATAGTTGTGAAAATTGTTATAATATATGTGGCTCTAATGTTGATAATGAAAGGTTTATTTATTTGACATTGCCAGAGAGTAAAACAGTCACTTTTGCAAAATTAGTTAAAGATGCTAATCATAGCATGAAATGTGGTGAGTGTAAATCTGACATGTTTTCAACATTAATTTTAAAGGAATACGGACAGTATGTAATTTTAATGATGCAACGATGTAGAGCTGATGGTTCAAAATTGGATACTTTAATAAAGAAGTTTACAGGACAGCAATTATCAATTTCAGGAAAAACTTTTGTAACTGTTGCAATAATTTTCCATGATGGACCTACTGTTACTTCTGGACATTACACAGTTTATCTTAAATGTGAAAAAGGCTGGACACTGTGTAATGATTCCCAATTGATTTTCAAACAACGTTTGCCTTTTGATTTAGCAAATTCCTATCTAATCTTCCTGAAACCTAAATTTTAGAGAGATTTGGCAAGATCTGGACAAAATAATTTTACCATTTTACTGGATTACCATTGCAATTTTGTAAAAAAAAGATTTTTTAAATTATCATTTGGCCTAATGGAAAGATAACCAATTGTAATGTGGACTTTTTTAATTTTTAATGAAACTTTCAAAAACCAATAATTTAGAGATAATCGGTAACATCTGCACAATTTAAATTTTGGAATGTTATTGGACTGCCATTGGAAATTTTTTCAAAAATGATTTAAAAAATTACTATTTGGCCATGTGGAAAAGTAACCAATTCTATTGTGGACTTAATAAATTATTCAAAAAATTTTCGTGAACCAAAATGTTACAGAGAATCGGTGAGATCTGGACAAATTAAACTTTAGAATTTTATTGGATTACCGTTGGAAATTTATTCCAAAAATTTTTTTAAAATTACTATTTGGCCTAAAGGAAATGGAATCAGATGTATTGTGGAGTTATTTGAGATATAATATTGTGATTATACTTCTGAAACAAACATATCAGACGGTATTTTAAAGAAATAAGTATTGGTATTAGATGATATTTTTTTAGAATATTATGCATTTCTATAATGTTAAGTTTAAGTAAAAAGAGATTCTGGGCTTTTTTAATACAATCTTTGTGATTGTTATATTTTTTTGCCCGCTGTAAAATGATGAATGCAATTGCTTTCACAATTTATAGTGAAATGCAATATATTCTGAAAACAGCAAAAATAAGGCAAAAATATTTTTTGAAAAATATGTAAATATGTGTACTGTATTATAAAATGTTTTAAAAATATTAATACTTTTTTCTTTTTTTTCAGATTGATATAGAAAAATTTCGAAAACTAGAACCATTTTTAAAGCTATTTTTTTAAAAAACAAATGAATAAATATTTTTTTGAGTGGGTATGGTAAGTCAATAATAATAATTGTAGTCTCTCAAGGACCTTGTAATGTGATAATTGATTTTTAGTGTTTTTTAAAAAAAAAAAAAAAAGTACGCGCACCGTACGCGTACAGTTAAAAAAAAAATAAAAAAAGTTTTTAAAAACATATGTAAAAAAAAGATGAAAGATAAGGTTGGCTCTTAAAAGAACCGTTGTGTTCATGCAGGGACAGAGGAAAGAAAGAATGGGAAAATTATTCAAAGCGACAAGTGTGCTGATCTATTTTGTTGTTCACTAGGGAAACACTGGTCTCCCTATGGCAAATTAGATCTTGACAAAAGGCGCATCGAATATCAACCCTCCGAAATCGAGGGTTCATTTCCAGAGGGCCAGCAAAAGGAGATGCTCCCCCCACAGATGAAGGGCTCACCTGACCTGCAGAAGAAGGAGTCAGCTCTGCAGATGATGGTCCAGGCTGAGCTGCTGTGGATGTACTTGCTTGTCTTTCTGAAGAGTTACCTCCAAAAAGATGACCATTTGTCCTTCTGTGTACATCCTTGAGGTGTCTCTTCATGGTATGATTCCCAAAGGAATACTTCCTGTCAGGATTACCTCTTGAAAGTACACGCTGACACAGCTTGCAAGTTACTAAGGGTGCATTCACCTTTTGCTGGCCTTCAGGAAAAGTAAAATAATCCCAAACATAAGAGGGCTTTTGTTTCCTTGCTCTCTGCCTCAAAACAGTGCTGCTAGTGCTAGCCTCACTCTCAGAAGAGCTCTGCTGTTCTGCCATCGTATCACAAAGACAACCCAGCTCCTTCTCCTAAGGGATCACAAGCAGAAATGAGAGGAATGGGTGTGGTGTAGGAGAGTTCTAGAACTGAAAGTAGTTTCAACCAATCAAAAGTTGTGTTTCATGATCACATGACCTACCGTACGCTTACGGTACGCTTACGGTACGCTTACGGCAAAAGTGCGCATGCGCGTAAAAAAGACACGCGCTTGCGCGTATGCGCATAACAGTCACTACCCGACACTTCCGCGTAACGTGCGCGTGTAGCGTACGCGCGCACGCGTCCCACGCGGAGTACGCGCGGCTACGCAAATTGCGTAACTATACGCAAGCAGCGTAGAAAAATTACGGGCGTTGCGTAAACCGTACGCTTACCGTAAGCTTACGGTACGCGTACTAAAAAAATAATAAAAAAAAAAAAAAATGTACTGCAAATAAATTTTACATGTTTATTTTAAAAAATATATTAAAAAAAACATAAAGAATTTTAAAAATTTAACCATAGTCTTTATAAAAGGTAAGAAAATTAAAATAAAACTATGTTAAAAAAAATAGAAGAAAAAAAAAACAATTCGCATTTAAAAAACCTTGCAAATTCACTGAAAAAACCATGGGTTTCACACACGTTATAGTTAGGAATTAGCATTTAAAAAACCTTAGAAATTCAGTGAAAAAACCATAGGTTTCACACACGTTATAGTTAGGAATTAGCATTTAAAAAACCTTAGAAATTCAGTGAAAAAACCATAGGTTTCACACATGTTATAGTTAGCTGGACATTTTACTCGTAAAAAAACAATGAAATTCCCCCGTTATAGTTAGTTCAGCTAACTATAACTCGCGCGCCCGCAATGCACTGCTGATGACGTCACATATTACATCACTCATGACATGGTCAGTGACATCACTCATGACATCACTGATGACATCTCAAATGACATCACTGATGACCTCACTGATGACATCATCCTTGTGATAGAGTGGCAGACCTCCTCTTCCCCTAATAAAACCTTTGATACACACATTCAAAAATAGAGACTAAAATTTACAAAAGAATGGACATACCAATAACAGTTACAACAACCTCTTCAGTAATTCTAAGATCCACATACACATCCACTCATTCACCAACAGTCCAATACAGTCACTCATACATGTACTCACTTATCATATGTACTCATACACCTATACATCCTGTTGCACAATGCCACTCATCCATAGAGCTACTCACACACATAGTCACTCATGCTAATAAAGAATCAAACATACATTTACTTGCATATACAGTTATACACACACCACCACACTTACTTCTACAGAAACTTACACATACTTAGTATTTTAAACAATCACTTATAGAAATACATACTTATTCATACAGGAACTCTTTCAATCTCTCACTCTCACATATACTCACATATATAAACCAATAGTCACATATACTAGTTTTAAACATATGTAGTTACTCATAAAGACACTATTGAGACAGTCATTCACTCACTAACACACCCATACACACACACATCCACCCATGCAGTCCTGCACACATGCTCTGTTCAACACATACAAACAGTGAGTCACTCATTCATGCACCTATGCACTACGTAATACCCCCCACCAAACCATGCAGACACTCATACTGATACTCAAAAAACCAACTAATAACCTATATAGACACCCATGTAGCAACTCACCAACCCATGCAGCCACTTATACACAAAGTGAAAAAATGATACAGCTATTTATATATTTAAACATTACTCACTAAGCCATGTATTCACTATGATACACTTAATCAGTCAGTTACACAATCAATTTTTCAAAAAGAAATCATCCATTTAGACAGTAATATACCCATTTATTCTTCCATCGACCTTGAGATATACATATATAAAACATATTTAATTTTCAGAAAAACACACATTCACTGGATGATGTCATCAGTGATGTCATTTGAGATGTCATCAGTGATGTCATGAGTGATGTCACTGACCATGTCATGAGTGGTGTAATATGCGACGTCATCAGCAGTGCATTGCGGGCGCGCGAGTTATAGTTAGCTGAACTAACTATAACGGGGGAATTTCATTGGTTTTTTACGAGTAAAATGTCCAGCTAACTATAACATGTGTGAAACCTATGGTTTTTTCACTAAATTTCTAAGGTTTTTTAAATGCTAATTCCTAACTATAACGTGTGTGAAACCTATGGTTTTTTCACTGAATATATATATATATATATATATATATATATATCATATTATGTATGATTTACAACATGAAAATGATCCAACAAGTCAAATCTCGTCAACAAGTCAATTTCAACAAACCGCACAGGGGGCGGGCAAATGTCTAACCCCCTTCAAGCCACCATCTAAATTCTACCCTATTAGAATCAAGGATACAATTGATAGCTTTCAGGAACAGGTTATAGCTGATCTAAAGAATCTCAACAAAATAACCAGCAAGGCTAGGCAAACAAGAAATAAAAACATCAAAGAATTACAATATCATCAACTGATTACCAAAATAAAAAACAACAAGGAAATAGTAATTCGCAATGCAGACAAGGGTGGTAACGTGGTGTTATTAAAAAGAGAAAACTACCTGAAGGAAGCCATGAACCACCTGAATGACAAATCCTGTTATGCGACGAGCAATAGAGCCACGTGGAGTTCAATTAATTCAACATACCAAGTAAAACTAATGGCCTGGCGAGAAATGGGACTGTTAACGTCTGAGGAGTATAAATACTTGTGGACTCAAAAACCAGTTATCCCTATTATATACTTCATACCCAAAATCCACAAAGACAAAATCAACCCGCCAGGAAGACCAATAATTTCTGCTCGTAACAGTATCTTTGAAAAAACCTCCAGATATGTGGATTTTTTCCTACAGGACTTTGTTTAAAACCTGACATCGTATATTAAAGACACAGGCGATTTTTTAATGAAAATAAAAGACTTTGAATAGCAAGAAGATTACCTTTTGATTGCGCTAGATGTAACCTCACTATATACATCAATCAGACATAATGATGGATTAAGAGCTTTGAAATATTTTTTGGCAAGAAGAGGAACCTTCTACGCTGAACATAACCAGATGTTAATTAACATGGTTGAACTATGTCTGACTAACAACATTTTTATATTTCAGGATGCATTATTCCAACAATTACGCGGGGTGGCGATGGGTGCAAGCTTCTCCCCCAGCTATGCATGTCTACACATGGGCTGGTGGGAGGAGCTTGTACTCATGACCAAATATCAGGACATCTTTGAATGTAATATTCAATGTTGGTTCAGGTTCATTGATGACCTGTTTGTGGTGTGGAAGGGATCAGAACAGGGCGCTAGGGATTTCATCAACAAACTAAACACCAATGACCTAAACCTAGAATTTACCTCTACTATCAGTAAAAAGGGTATAATATTTTTGGATGTGGAGGTATACATAGAACAAGGCAAGATGCAAACGAAATTGCACAGAAAACCAACAGCAGGCAACTCTATCCTGCATGCCAACAGTTCCCACCCCAAACACCTTATTCATAGCATTCCCTATGGGGAATTGCTACGGATAAAACGTATCTGCAGTGATGAAGGATCCCTGAAAATAGCACACCAGGAATGCATCAACCGTTTCAAAATGAGAGGTTACAGCATTAAGGGCCTCATGTAGGTAGCCAAATACCGGTCGGTAACGGCCGATTTTCGGTAATTATACCGTTACCGACCGGTATTTTGGCCATTGGTATGTAGGGGTACAAATTTTGCTTTCGGAATTTACCGAATCGGTAAAATTACCGATTCGGTAAAAATACCGAATCGGTAACGTTACCGAATCGGTAACTTTTCCGAATCGGTAATTTTACCGATTCGGTAAATTCCGAAAGCAAAATCGAGATGTAGGGGGAGTGTGTGTGTGTGTTTAAGAGTCGGTATTTACCACCAACTTATAGTTGGTGGTAAATAATGAATGTATGTGTAAATGCATTTTTACGCGCGTAGCAGTGTGCAATGTGGCATACATACATGCCCTTAGGGCATGTATGTGTGCCACATGTGCACACATGGCCGAATCAGGGGTGCAACAGGGTGTCAATGTGACACCCTGCCACCCTTGTATGTGTTCCCCCCATTACCGAATCGGTATTTACCGATTCGGTAATGAGGCATACCTTCCCATCAATGGGAAGGTATGCCTCATTACCGAATCGGTAAATACCGATTCGGTAATTACCGACTAGTAACGATTAGGTAAAAAATACCGACTCATTACCTACATACCAGTTACCACTTCTAAAATACCGATTCGGTATCGTTCGGTATTTTAGGAGTGGTAACTGGTATGCTACCTACATGAGGCCCCAAATGCCTAAACACAGCCCTAACTAAATGTAACCAGGTCAACAGGGATACTCTGATTTGTCCTACAACCAAACTTGAAGCCCCTGACACAGAAACACCTGATAACTTTAGATTCATCTTTCAATACAATAGACAAGAGGGGGCAGTAAGGAAAATACTTAACAGAAACTGGTACCTCATCAAACAGGACCCAATAATTGGTAACAAAATCCCAAAAAGACCAACTATTACTTATAGACGAGGAGTTTCCATGAAAGATATGTTGGTAGACAATGATCCATGTGGGGTGGGAGTCAAGGGCTCTTGGCTTTCACAACGGCGGGGATTCCTCAAATGCAGGATCTGCAAGGCCTGTGAATATGGAATCTCCACCACTAATTACACCACACCCTTCGGGGGACCCAACAGGGAAATCACCAAATCTTTGAACTGCAAATCTGACCATGTAGTTTACGTTTTGGAATGTACATGTAAACTAAGGTACATAGGGAGTACCATTCTCCCTGGACACAAGAGAATATTACAACACATTCGTGCCATTAAGAACCACGATCAGGCATATCCAGTGGCACGCCATTTCCAAGAATTCCATGAGGGTAACCCTAAGGATTTAAGTTACTTTCTCATTGACTCTGTGCCAAAAAACAAAAGAGGGGGTGACCGCGAAAAATCACTTAGGGTTTTGGAAATGTATTACATTCTCAATCTAGACAGTAAATATCCACATGGATTGAATAGCTCGGAGGAGCTTCACGCTAGCCTGTAAACATGTACACCTAGTTATGTTAAAATCCTGATACACACATTTTTACATAAATAACTACAGTTCTTTGATGTTCCTCACTTTATTATGAATCTAAATTAATTTCAAGTTTTGAAAGAAGATCCCTTGTTGACCTGTATCTCACTTTATTTTCAAGTCCTAGTAACTAGTCACTATGCATACATCTGTCAAAATTTTAGTGACCATGATGCTACTAATATCTTTATAAGCTGCTTGTTTCCTCTCTTGGGTCTCTTTTTTTATATATGATATTTTTAATACTATATACACATTTTTACATATTTTTACTTATATTTAATTATCACTAGTCACTTTTTTAGAAATTTGTAATTTAAGCACTTCAACACCAACATCTAAGTAGATACCAAAATAATAACAAAAAAACCAAAATAATTAGTGGAAAACTATAAAAACAATAACAATAATTATTCCTATGTGACAAAACATATCGGGGATAACTCTACAATGGGCAATCTAATTGGTCCTTCCTTTTATCTATTTCTTTTAGTCTTTCTAGTCAGTGATCATCTAACATAAAGAACCGTGGCTCCCAATATGCTAACCTAATCAGTTAACAGGGGCATCTTAGACAAAATGAACTGTAATACTGAATTTTAAATTGAGATGTATTTTACAATCTTACACTCGGAATTCTTTGTATTTACGTATTTATACTATATATTTATGCATATATTTATTTGTTTTTTTATATGTCTGAATGTCTATATATATATGAGGTATTTATATAAGATTTTATCGTTACATGTTTACATATTTATATATATTTATATATTTATTCTGAAGATTTTATCTTTTTTTAAACATGACACGATGAACATCAGATCGCTCATTCCGATATTTAAATCGTTATTACAATCCCTTTATTAACTCGAAAGAAATGACACGTTAAGGACTTGGACAATGATGAATGTAACTGACAGTGAGTAAAGTTTCAAATGTTTCATTGGTGAAAAAAACTGTTGAAACTCATGTAGCCCTACCCCCGTTTAAAAGTGCAATTCAACTGGTGGTTCAGCGTCATGTGATCAAGTCCCCGAGCAGGGACGAAACGCGTAATGGCTGCTCCTAGGATGTAACCTAAGGACATTAAAAAACTTCGATCTTTAAGGATTGTGGTCCGTGCTCTTTTTCCGTGGCTGGCGGCAGAATCGCGGAGTGTAAGAGTGCTTGCAAATATATATATATATATATATATATATATCCCACTTTTTGGACTAGAAGCCTTCTTAGATCGAGCTAGACAGCGCATGCGCTGTCTCTTTGAGACCTGCTGTAATTTGTCTGTGGGCTTCAAGTCCATCCCCCATCTTGCCATTGCTTTTCATTTGTCTATGTCAGTGTCCTTTAAAAATCCTTGCTTGCTAGTGGTGAGTCCTACCTCTTTTTTCCTCCTTTCTCTCTTCTGTTCCTACCACCGAGCAGGGACTTAGTAATGTCACATTCCGCTATGTTTCTGTATCTGTTCTTTGGGGGGCTATTTTTTTCTTGATTTCCTGCTCTGTTAGTCTGTGTTCAGCTTTAGCTCCCTAGCTGCTTACATTTACTGCCTCTTAATGCCACAGTTGTGCTTCTGCCGCCTCCTGCCCCATTGCTCATATTACTTTTAGCCTTTTTTTGAAATTTTGCATGTCGATGGTCAGTTGGGATTCTTTTAGTAAGAAGTTTGGGTGGTTTTGGGCTTCCTTTTAAGGGGGCTTGTTTTGTCCTGCTGACATTTCAATAAAACTGCAGGCTATAAACCAGCTACAACCACTATGCTGCTTACTGCTAGCATCATGTATTCAAAAACTATCTTCGTCAAACATATAAAAGATTATTGAATTCCACACGTGAGCATAACAAGAAGAGCTAAGTATTTTTAGTGCTTTGCCTTCGTCCTTCCCAGAAAGGTTCCACTTCTGAAAGAGACACACTGCGCAAGTGCACGTCCGTCCATGTCCAAGCCAAGGCATGCTGTCATTCAATGTCAATTGCATGCGGGATTGCTGCATGTCTCCTCTACAAAATTTCTGCACCCAGACCACAGAGGTTAAACAGACACTTGACGCAAGAAGGAGAAGTATTGCGATACGCATAGCTGTTCTTGCCTGTTTTCTTTTGATAAAGGATCTGCGAAGCGCGCCCTGGTTCCTTTCTGCCCTCTTATCGTGCAGCTTGCAATTTACTTAATCTCCCCCGCTTCTCACAACAACACTCTCTACCAAGGCTCTGCATTTAAAGAGCAGCAAGCGCTTACAAAGCTATTTGTAAAGGGCAGCAGCAACACCTAAATAAATGACTTACTAAATAAGAGCACTGCTTAGGTGGTTCCTTTTATACCAACATCTTAGACTGCATTTTTTTCATTTGCAGAACAATCAGCACTGCATTTAAAAGCATGTTCCTTTCAGGGGGTGGCTTCAGCTTCACTCAATCTCCTAGTGCTTTCCCCACAGAGAGTCGTGGGATGGCCGCAGCCATGTCGAGCTGTCTGAGTAAAGGGCGGCAGCTATATTCTACAAGTGAGTGACTTACTAATTAAATAGTAGGACTGCTTTTTAGCATATTTATTTTCCTTTCCCCCCTCTTCTTGCTGCAGTGCTGCTTCCAATTGGCATAATCTCCTTGTATCTTCCCCCAACAACACTCCTCACCCCTCCGACCCCCACGCCGCCCCCTCCACTACCTTTATCATTGTAAAATATCTGCAGGCGTTTCCAGCTCTCTTTCTAGAGGGCGGCAGCTTACAGCTAATTAAATTACACATTAAATAAGAGCATTGCTGTTCAACTGAGCTCACACAGTGTGTGATAGAATTGCCTATGTACTATTTCCCCTTTAATATGTTTCTACGGGGGAGTGTTAGACACGGTAATAAAATAAACAGGAAGTACTCAGGATAAAAAAAGAAGTATTTTTTAAATGCATGAGCCAGAAATAACAATTTGAATAAGGAAAACTCAGGTCCATTACACCTGCAAGGACAAAAGGAGGAGTGAAACAACTTTCGGCGCTGCTTGCACGTCATTTAATATCTCCCTCTCTTCCCCCACCACCACCACCTCCCGCCCCGGAACGTTCATGTCTTTGTGAAATATCCACCAGCGTGTCCAATTCAGTGTGTAAAACGCCAGCTACTTGCTACCACTTAGTACATGTATTAATAAACAAAAGTACTACTTTTAAATGTGATTGTTTTTCTTTCCGCCCTTTTCCTGCCCATGACGCTGCTTACTCTTCACTTAATATCCCCATTCCTACCCCCAACACCACCTCCCGCCCCAGTTACTTTTAGATGGCAGCATTCCTAACTCCCATTTCTGCGTGACACTTCTCCATCCCCCAAATCTATGATACATTCTTTATTTAAAGGAACATGTCCTCTCCCTTGTATACCTTCCCCTTTGCATTATTTATTAGTGTTTGCAGCCAAATTATGCAGGACGTTCTGCTTCCGGACCTTATCTATTGGGAATTTGGGGTCACTGCTCATTACTTGCCCTTCACACTCGAGATGCAGCCTATTAACATATTGGGTGCATATCACTCAAACAAGCTCTACCAAATCTATGGGCCTGTGTAAAAACCAATGTTCTTTGTGCTGCCATTAGGAGTGCACACTTTCAGTTTGGAGGAAGAGCTCATTGATTCTGGAATCTATTCTTCACAGAAAAGAAGACCAAACAGATATTTTATTTCCCTATTTTTGTGCACAGAAAGAGCATAATTTTGGTTAAACATTCTTTGTAAGTGCAGTGTGTTAGACACGCATATAGGAATGATAAAAACAAAATATATGACCACCTTTTGATTTGCACTCAAATATAAACATGTTTTTGGGGTTTCTTAAATGTTTTCAATTAAATTAAAACTTGTCATTTGATTCAGTAAAACTGAGTGGAAGCACAAACTACCAGTAGTAACATTGGCATATTTCATCTGTATTTAAACATATTTTCTTTGGAAATGAAAGCTGGCATCTCCTGCAAGAAACCGGTTTAAAGTGAAGAGAGGTGGCAAAAATGTTTTTTGTTGTTGTTCATGATGAAATAAAAACAATAACAGGTATGACATCAAGCCTGTGGAGTTGAAGTATTCGATATTTTTGCAAGGCAGTGGTAACTGTCAGGGCAGACTAGACCAAATCACTAACACAAGGTTATATCCAGCACACTTGTGGAGCACTATACGAGCACTCCTGATATCACACTGCCCACTTGCTGCAACATTGAAAAAATGTACCTGACAGTAGTGAGCTGAAGTGTGAAATTATATTGCACACCGGTGCGAACAGAAACATTTTCATGGATGCAAGTTAACCAGTCTGAGAGCACATACAAGTAATTAAGTTCAGGGTGTGCACTAAACAAAAACATCACTCCTATATGGTTTAGCAAGCAATAATGTTGCTTCACATTACTTCACCAGTAACTGAGATTAATTCAAGCATTCCACCCATCAGCCTTTTGTCAGTGCGATACCATGGGCCTCATGTAGGTAGCTTAATACCGGTCGGTAACGGCCGAAATTCGGTAAATATGCCGTTACCGACCGGTATACAGACAAGTGAGATGTAGGAGACCAAAAACCAGTTTTCGGTAAATATGAAGCGGTAAATACCGATTCATAATTACCGAATTCGAAAATACCGATTCATAATTACCGAATACATATTTACCGAATCGGTAAATATGAAGTGGTAAATATGAATCGGTAAATATGAAGTGGTAAATATGAAGTGGTAAAACTGAAAATGACATGTAGGTAAAATCGGTAATGAAGAAATCCATGAAAATCGGTAATTAAGAGTTGGTAATTAACACTGAGTGAAAGCAGGTGGTAACCATCAACAGACCATATAAGCAATCCCAAAATGCAACAGCGTGGACAACATGGCCGCTCTGTATGTCATTGCAAGGCGCCTACGTCTACAGGCAGCAGGTCTGAGGATATGGAGACGGGAGGAACGCATCTACAGACAGCGCATCACACTCTTCCAACTGACTGATGCAGAGATACATGAAAGGTACAGGCTGCACCCCCAAACCATCATGGACCTGATAAGGGACCTGCACCCACTCCTGGACCAGCCAACAAGAAGGGCGCATGCCATACCACCACATGTGCAGGTGCTCTGCAGCCTACATCTACTGGCATCCGGCAGTTATCAGGTGGTGATAGCTGCGGTGGGTGGTGTATCCCAGAGTTGCCTGTCCCGTTTCTTCAGGAAGTTCCTGGATGCCATGATGCAGAGAATGCACCACTACATCAGCTTCCCAAACACACAGGCTGAACTGCAGAAAACTAAAACTGACTTTCATCACATGGCACAGTTCCCCCATGTCATTGGCTGTATTGATGGCACACACATCCCAATCTGCCCACCAGCTGACACAGAGCACATCTACAGGAACAGAAAGTCCACCCACTCCATCAATGTGCAGGTGATCTGTGATGCAGGGAACATCATCACTGATATTGTAGAGAAGTTTCCTGGGAGCACCCACGACTCTTACATCTTCCAGAACAGTGGGATCTACACACGACTGATTGCCGGAGAATTTGAAAATGAAATGAAATGAAATGAAATGAAAATAAATTTATAACGCGCAACTTAGCCCAATGGGCGTCAAGGCGCCTAACCAAATATAGGATCTTCAATCACAGTTGCTTACTGGTAGGCCTTAGAGAAATAGCAGGTTTTGAGTGCTTTTTTGAACATGGCCATAGAGGGTTGAACCTTGATATCAGAGCATTCCACAGCCGTGGGGCCACAACAGAAAAAGCCCTACTTCCCCATCTAACTTTCTTAAAACGAGGAATTACTAACAAGTGCATATTTGCAGAACGAAGAGCCCTGCAAGGAGCGTAGCAAGTCAAGAGAGAGCCCAGAGCATTAGGAGGATCTGCCCTTAAGGCTCCAAAAACCAGAGTCAGAAGTTTAAAAGAAATCCTATATTGGATGGGGAGCCAGTGAAGGCTTTTCCTGGCTAAGGTGGCCGAAGATGCAGCAGGAACAGATAGAACAAATCGCGCTGCCGCATTTTGTATCACCTGAAGGCGATGGATCAAACCCTTATTAATTTCAGTACATAAGGAGTTACAGTAATCTAGTCTTGATCCAACCAATGACACCACAATCTGCATACGTGATTGAGGAGAAAGATAGTGAACAATTCTCCTCAAAATCTTAATGACCCCCCAGCAAGTAGAAACCGTTCTGTTAACCTGGAGGGTCATTGACAGTGAAGTGTCAAATATGACGCCCAGGTTCCTAGCGGACTGAGATGGAACAGGACAAGAACCCAGAGAAGGGGGCCACCACTCATCAGACCAACAGTCCTGATTGTTCCCGAAAATCAGGACTTCGGTCTTATCACCGTTCAACTTCAGAGAGTTTAAAATCATCCATTCGGAGACTGTCTGCATGCAGCTCCTAAAGTTGAACGCTGAGATATTCTTCGAGTGGGTCAGGGACACCATAATTTGGGTGTCATCGGCATATGACACAACCTCCATCCCCTGCGATTTCACAAGCCTTGCCAGAGGGGCTATATAGATATTAAACAGGGTCGGGCTAAGAGCCGAAGCCTGTGGGACCCCGCATTGCAAGGCTTTAGCAGGGGAGAGAAACTCGCCGAGCTTAACCCTCTGTTCTCTTCGCTCTAAAAAGGAGGACAAAAGACTCAAGGCAGTACCCGTCACTCCTAACTCCCTCAGACGAGATGTTAACGTCGAGGGAGAAAGAGTATCAAATGCTGCAGTGAGGTCTAAGAGGACCAAGAGTGGTCTGACCCTGATCCACCTTTTTTCGAATATAGTCCGTCACCATAGTGAGTGCTGACTGAGTGCTGTGACACTTCCTAAAGCCATGCTGGGAGTCATCCAGATATCCAGAGAGGGATACCTGCTAAGTAAGTAACAGTGACGCCCCATGAAACCTGCTAATCATAGTGTATAGAGGCATGTGACTGATGGTTCCCTTTTACTCACCTAGGCGACAGTGCATATGCCTGCCGGTCATTCATCCTCACTCCCTACCTACACCCATCAACCCAGAGTGAGAGACGATACAACGTGGCACATAAATCTACACGCAATGTGGTGGAGCGCACGTTTGGACTACTGAAAAGCAGGTTCCGCTGCCTCCACAAGAGCGGAGGCGCACGCCAGTACACACCCATCAACTGCTGCAAGATCATTGCCACTTGTGCAATGCTGCACAACCTTGCCACGAAGAGAGGTACGGATGTGGAACTAACAGATTTTGAGGACAACGAGGATGAGTCAGGCCAGCCAGAGGGCAACGCAGCTAGAGTGCCAACTGCAATAGATGGGAGAGAGAGACGGGCAGAGATCACATGCAACTATTTCTGAGTAAGTAAGGGGACACAGCCAGTTGTGGTATGTCATGACGTAGTTTTAATGCGGCACTACGCCATGAACACAAGATCAAGCCAATCTGGCAACATAGCATATATACAAGGAGTAAGTCCAGGGTTACGTCACCCATTGGGAAGTGGCTACGCAGGGCTGCATCAATGTTTGCGCATACGCGCTGCAGTGTGGGATGGCACGGCTTGAGCATCCTCACTACAGCCAACCCCAAGCCGCCTGCTGCTCCAGCGTGCTTCTGGGACGGGGGGTGTGATGCTGCTCCTGCTGCTGGTGTCGATGCTCTCCGCAGCATCCCCTGCAGCAGTTGTCGCCACCTGACTTGTTAATAGCACCTCTAGTGCACTTGTCACCTGCACCATCCCCCGAGACACGTCGCTGCAGCAGTGTGTCAGGCCCTCCTGCATCGACACAGAGCGCCGGCAGAGTAGAGCAGTGGCAGTTGCCAGACGGTTGAGTGCCCTGGTGGTAGTGTCCCTCCTCTGCCGTTCCCGGCGCCGTGCATCTATGTCAGCATCTAATTTGCTGCACAACTGCTGAATTGACTGAGACATGTCCCGAATACCCGCTGCCATTGCGCCGATGTTATTGTCCATGTTGACAAATGTAGATTTCATGAACCGCATATGCCTCTGGACTGACATGACTGCCTTTGTTTGCAGGCGCTGTTGTTTTAACATTTGGCCCTCGAGCCCCGAGAAGACACCATGGCTGTCAATGCTTGCTGGTGGACTCTGGACACGGGACCTGCGGCGCCCTCTTGCACCCGTCTGTGCTGCCTGTGAGGTGTAGGGCACAGTGGCATGGCTCCCATCCTGGGGCATAGTAATTTGCTCAGGGCCCCTGCTGTCGTCAGACGAGGTGTCTAAGGCTCGCAGCCTGGCGGCAGGACGCCTCCTCATTCTCACACCTGCAGGCGGTGATGTGGCCGGTGACTCAAACATGAGTGGCGATGCTGGCTCTGGGTGAGGTGATGCTGGCTCTGGGTGAGGTGATGCTGGCTCTGGGTGAGGTGATGCTGGCTCCGGTTGAGGTGATGCTGGCTCCGGTTGAGGCAAGGCTGCCTGTGTTGGTGGTGCGGCTGCTTGTGGCCCTGCTCCCTGGCCTGAACTTGTGCTGGCCAGAGGTGATCTGTGTGGCCGGTGTGCCCTCTCTCCTGCAGCATGCCCTGTCCTGCGTGATGTCACATCTGTGGACAGAAATGCAACATCGGCTCAGTGTCCCCGAAGGGCTGCATTGCAAGCATCACAATAAATCATGTCACACTCCAAATTGTCCTCTGCCTCCTTGTGCCTAATGTGTGTAACATGCCTTGTTGCCCTGTGCTATTTACTTCATGGTTGGGGTTTCCCTGACTACATCTCCCAGAATGCATTGCCTGTCTGCACTAACACATGGACTGGAGTGGGATACTCATTTCACAATGGGGGATGTGGGATAGGGGTAGGGGGGGCTACATTGCTGTGCATTCGTCTTACCTTGTTGGGTGGCGGCTCTGGCAGAGCTGTCAGCATCCCCAAGACCCACGACGCTCTCATTCTCGATTGTGGCCCCCACCAGCTCCTCCAGTTCGGTGAGGGCAGGTGCCCTGTTGGTTCCACCTCCAGTCTGGCTGGCCTCCTTCTGGATTTCCCCCATCTTCCTCTTGGTTACAATCCTCAGGTCATACCAGCGCTTTTTGAGGACCTCTATGTCCCTGTGGGTCACTCCCACAGCATTGACCTGCGCCTGGATGGCCAGCCAAATATTGCGCTTTTCAGCCTCAGGCACTTTCAGGGACTGCCTCCCAAACAGCTTCTGGTGCTGCTTCACCACCTCCTCCACCAGCACCTGGAGTTCCTTGGGGCTGAATTTCAGCTTCCTCCTCCTTTCCCCTCCATCTCTCTGTGTCCTCTGGCTGGACATGATGTTTTTTTGCTGCACAAACAGGCACTGGCTCCCTGCCTCTCCTCTGCACTCCAAGCCTCTCCAGGGTCTGTTAATTGTGTGCACCTGCCTGGGTGTGGCCACTTCCTGGTTGGGTGGGGTGTGGTGTGGTTGCACAGGATCGGCTATTTCATCAAGTCATGTGAATTTTTTTTCCCGATTCGGTAAATACCGATTCGGTATTTTCCGATTCGGTAAATACCACCGCGGTATTTACCGATTCGGTAAATACCACCTTGGTATTTACCGATTCGGTGAATTCCGATTCTTGATTACCGAATGTTACCGATTCGGTAATTGTTACCGAATTTTTACCTACATATAACTTACTGATTCTTAAATACTGATTCGGTACGGCTCGGTATTTAAGAATCGGTAATATTTATTTACCTACATGAGGCCCCATAAGCGCAGTAGGCATGCCCAAAAAGTGGTCCAGTGCGCACTGAGCCACAGTACTCACGCTATTCTTCACTGGTGAGTCCTAACCAGGAAAAAACCTGCCTGGCGTTTCATGTAGGCCTGGTTATTTTGGTTATTTTTAGGATGTTCAGAAGGTGTGTTTTGAAATTAGTGCATACAGGCCTGGTGACGCTCTGGAAGCATTCCACATAATTCTAACACAACACATGTTAAAACACATCTTCAGTGGCTCACCAGTTTATGTTGTGTCCTTGTATGTATTATTCTGGGTACTGGTAGTCAATTATGTAAAGACACTTGGCACCATCTTTTCGTTGAACTGATATATTCATTTGAGACTGTGTCACAGGGCAGACAACCTGACGCTGTACTATAATGTAACAATTTCTCAGAGAAGTACCCCCAACTCGCAAGACAACTTTTCCCCAAAAGGTATAGTTTAAGAAGTTATAAGACAGCTTTTTGTTTATTTTTCTTTCTCGTTCTACTCCCTCTTCCAGACTGCCACTGAGCTTTTGTTACAGCCATGTAAAAGCTATAGGCACTCCGTTGAGCAAAACAGGTATTGGCTGTGATCCTACCTTTAAGTAAAAACTCCTCCCTCCAGTACTTAACAATAATGGGGGAAAAAACTGATTTATTCTTCTAGATCTCATTTAAAATACTTGGGCTGCTATGGTCAAGTCTTATTAAGAATCAAACAAGGCAGTGGTCTATTTACCGACTTTCATAAAACCCATACCTCATAAGTAAAAGAAGCACCTAACACAGCAGCCAAACTCTGCCCAAGAACTAGGAAAGTCAATCATATTAAATCAGTTCTGGCAGCATTGCATCACAGAATTGGCTAGTCCTACAAACAGTGAAACAGCTGTTATAATATTCTCCATTGGCTATGACAGACTCTCAAAAGAGTCTAAACGTAGTCACTGGTAGCATGCGCTCATATGAGCAAGTGAACTCACCCACCCAAAGGTGGCATGCTTCCTCATTGGGCTAGTGCTGCAATGTATTAAATGTAATCAGCAAATATATAATTAAACTCCACAACATACCACTCCACCACACGAAATTCCATTCCACAGAATTACACTTAGTAACACTTAATCCCACTCCACATATTTCCAGTACACTCAATAACCAATTATTATCCACATAATTCCACTACAAAAATCCACACCACACAATACAGGCACACAAAATTCAGCAACTAAAAATTCGGAACCAACCCACATAATTCCACTCTACACCACTACATTCACTCCACCCCAAACCAAAACACATGGATAAAAGACATTATCATTCACAACGCCAATACCTCGAACTCTCACAAATGTGACACAAATTTGCTGTGCAAATGCTTGTTTAACAAGGCTGCCGCGCTCCCAGATTACTCCGACCTGGACGGACACAACAGGTCAGACATTTTCTTTCCTATTTTTTTGTCCTTGGCATATATTTGCTCTGTGGTTCACAATTGACAATATCTCTATTCAGTGGACCTCCCCAACTTTTTTCTATCGCTTTTGAATCATCTTACTTGTGATTTACTTATTTTAATAGAATCCTTTCCAACATGGCCACTACACTCCGAGACAAATCAGATTTGGAAGTTCGACTTCCTATGTCCTTTTTCAATGTCCTATTACTCTGGTTGGTGTCCAACTGTGTATCTAGGACGCCTTTGTGACCACTGGACCTCTCCCTGTTCACACTGAGAAGGAACTGAGTAATACAGGGACTCTGCTCTGCCACGTTTACGGGTACGTTCTTAAACTCTTTTCCTTAGATTAGGGGGATAGACTCTCGAAGTAGACAGTCTTTGTAGCGTTAAAGGGTCTTCCCTACCTACGGAATTGTGTATTTTATCCTCTATTGACAACTGCCTCTTGGGTTTTTAAGTACGTGCTTTTACTATTATGTTTAGAATTACTCCATAGTACCCTAGTTAGAAGGTATATTCGACCCAGCTCGTTTACATTACTGGGTGCATATTATGTTTGAGTCTAGACACAACATCTTTCTTTGTTTTAAATAGGAGCTTACCATGGACACCTGCGTCTAATATCAACAGTTGTACTCGGAGTGCTACCCGACCTATTTCTCATCTCAATTTGGTGGTCTGCATCGTCCTCTCATCTCTTTACCACATCGTAAGCAGTTTTATTACGCACTACTTTTATATACGTTATGTAACAAACTTTTCACTCGTAGCCCCTATTGCTTAACATGGAGCTGAATTTCTGAGATGTTCTGCCCAATTTATCATGGGACTTGCAAGACTTAGTAGGTTTAGTCCTGTTAACTTTCATTGGCCTACGCCTTTCTCTGTAATGTTTGAATATGTCTTCCACATTTACTTACATTACTTTAATGCTATACTCATTTGCCATCACAATTCTGATCTCTAGTATTATAATATGATGACAATGCCAATGTGGCCCTATAAAAAACGTTGTCACCTTTCCTAGTATTTTCGAGTCTGTCCAATATGTCTTTGACTTTAACTTTACTCCAGACAATTACTCACTTCTCCCATGGAAGTTGTGTAACAGACATCTAATATCGTCACTATACTGAGGTAACCAATTAATATTATATTTTACTGCACCTATCCTGCTCTACTATTTCTGAACCAGCGGGTTACTATCCCTCTTTCCTGATCTTTGCTAACGTTTGGCCATTGTCCCATACTCATAGGGAGTAAGTGTTTGAAGTTATGATATCCACCTACTTCAAGAATTACTCTCTTCTAGTTAATGATCACATCCTTACTCCTTCTGTTTCATTTTACTTTGCTTAGTCATTTTTAGTTCCATAACTACCCTCTCTCGATGAGAACACTCTTCTTGTGTACTGACTGACCATTCGACGACTTACTCCTGGATTATGCCATCTACAAAGGAATGACTAACTACAAATATTCCCAAAAGGTGGGGCCATATCTTGACTTATGGTGCCATGTCAGTTTGGCATCGTCGGTACTCTATTGCTAACAGTATGTTTTCTCTCACTGACTATACAGGAGTTTTTCACTTAACTATCTACCGTGAATTTTTCAGGCATTTTTAACGCATCTCACTTGGTCACATTTTGCAATCATAGAATCATATTTCTCTTTTTCATTCTGCATGAGTGCTTCACTATAATTTTTGTTCACCTCTTTTTTTTTTTTTTTTTTTTCACTAAACAAAGCACCTTCCCGGACTCATCTACAGCTGTTCCGTTTCATCAATTCTCTTGTCACGTTTCTTTACTGAAATTGGTCAGTTATTGTCTTTATGTTCCTCTTTGTTAACATTTTGCAGCCTTGAAAAAGTCATGAAGCGACGAAACACGTGTTGGCTGTTCATCCACAAAGTTTATAAAGTTGTGCATCATCTGTATCACAAGACTGTTTGTTTATATTTTACAATCAACAGGAACAGTGTTCCTTACTAGTCCTTACTGCTTGGACATTATATCTTTGATACCATATCCCTTTGAGTGCTTTGGTTTATAAACATTATATGATTCGACTGACTGGACTTTTTCAGCCTCTCAGATACCTTTGGTAATAAGGTGTCCAAACCACTATAGCACCACCGAAATATCTTTATGCTCTGAGTTTGCAATACTCTACCCACTATAAATGTATATATGCTCAAGCGATGTGGGTTAACTGAAACCACTACTACTGATTATTGTTGTTTTGCTTTTGTGATAATCTGCACTCGTGGGTGTTCTTCTGGTTGTGGGATTTGACTTTTAAATATACATTGTCAGCAAGACACATCATGGCCACATTTGATGATAGGGACAAATTCTGGCAAGAACGTTTTGCAGGCCAAACAGCTTTAAGCAAGCAAACCCAGCCTGTTATGGACAGGAAGGTCTCAAACAAAAGTTTATCAAATTAGAGTTCCTCAGAAAACAGGAATTGTCAAGATGGCGGGACCTCACCATATTAAAAAGATATATAGACCTCAAACAGGTACCACAAGGTTTAAGGGTGATCATATTTCCATTGATTTAAGACCTAGACTCTGACCTGCTTGGTGAAGGGGAAAACCAGATTCTGTCCTCATCCTTTGCGATGATGGACATACTTATCAGACATGCACACGAAAAAGAGCTGCATTATTGTTAGACATAACAAAACTAGAGGATGAAATCAAAGTTCTAAATTTATCTGAAGCCACTGAATTACAAAATCCTTGAAGACGTCCTTAGTGCTCATCAAATTTACATCAAAGACAAAAAGATGAGGATACTTAGGAGGGATAAAAATGACTATTGGAATGGTAGAATTTTCCCTTTTTCTCGCAAATTCGATGATGTCAAACCGAGACGAAGTCAGTCTACCGAAAAGATTAAGACTCTTGTAACATCCACCTCAGCAAGTGAATGAGGCATTTCTAGTGTGACTAACGATATGAGTGAAACGAGAGATGCAATTCTGGCTGTCCCAGCCCCTTCTAACAATTTAACGCTGTCTTCTTTTTTAAGTAGAACTAGAACGCTGCAGGAAAGGGACAAGACATAATTTCACCAAGCAAAATCCAAGTATAAGAAAACAAGAAGGGGCAGAAACAAAAACAAACACATGAGAGGGGGTGACAACGAGGACAACATCTCGCATCCAGAAGAACTGAGTATCATACGTGATACCTCCAATGATATGACCAATGCATATTCTGTAGAACAAGCTATGATCTCTACAAATGTCAGTTGTTAATCTATTTAATTACAATTTGTCAGATATTGAAACCAATGTGTTAAAGAGGGGACTGAGTTTTTGTCCAACTGCTCAACTTGGCTTTACTCAGATTCATATAGTTGTGTTTATATTTGTGCGTCGCTTAAAATTAAAGAAATTCTTTGATGACAAAACATGTTTGCTCCACCTTTTACTTTACCAACACAAGAATGTAACAGATCTATCAAAGACATACAAGATTTACACACACTGAGAGTGTACGAACTGCTCTCACCATGCTTGACTTACTCTCTAATCTAGACCTAGTCTCAAACCTGAACATTGACAGTGGCTCGAAACGTAAGTCCACTTTTGTACCCATACTACCACCTGACAACCTAATAGACTCCTTCTACAAGGCTGTTATGCATGACCTATATGCATTAAAAATACATCTTTTAAGAAACACAAAATTTAGAGGGGCAACTTAAACAGAGATGAACTTCTTGCACTAGATAAACTCTCTTGAATGTCGGACATTACTATCAAGGAGGGTGACAAGGGGGGGCAATATAGTGTTGATGTGTAACAAAGATTACACTGATGAAATTGACAGACAACTATACGATGAACATGCATATACCAGAATTTCTGGTAATCCACACCATGAAGTAAAGACTTTAACAGAAAAGAGGCTTGCCTGGTGTCAGGAATCCCCTCCCGCACATGGATTCCCTCCCACAATGCCACTTCCGTGAACCTGGTGCGCATGGAGGAGAGCGGACTACAACTCCCAGAATGCCCTCCGGCAACAATTGCCTTATGCCACTCAAGAGTTCTGGTTACATAACACCAAGGGAAACGCCTAGTTTTCATGTTATGCAACTCAAGAGTTCTGGTTACATAACACCAAGGGTAACGCCTAGTTTTCATGTTATGCAACTCAAGAGTTCTGGTTGCATAACACCAAGGGGAACGCCTAGTTTTCATGTTATGCAACTCAAGAGTCATGGTTATACAACGCCGAGAGTACTACTTAAGGAGAAGATCACTGGGACTCGGCGTCGGATATTCTGATCTTTGCCGGAGTACCTGGTTGAGGTACACGGACCCGTTGGTGAGTTGAGCGGCGGAAGGAACATTCTAAGGAGCGGAGGAGAGGTGCTGGCGTGTGCTTCCTGCCCGTGTCCTGTCCCGTTCTGAGAGCCGTATTCAACGTCATTGGGCACAAGTCCCGTTGGTAGAGCCGAAGCTCCCAACGGCCTGACAATTTGGAGAAAACGAGGTTGGTGCGAGCCGAAGCTCCCAACCCTCGTTCCTTGGGTAAACACACGCTTAGAGCTAAGACGCTATCCCGGAGGTGTTTCCGCGTCTTAGCCATCGACACTCTTAGGAGAACTGGGATAGGTAGAGCGGCTGCTCCCCTCCATTCTCTGCGCCACCTTGGGTATCATCACTTAAACCCGGATACAAGAGACGCACACTAGGAGGTGTTCCCAGCGTCTTTGTGTTGTGGCAGTACTCTGGGGGATACTGGTAGAGCGGCTGTTCCCAGGTGGTAGAGAGCCCGGCCGGGTGACTCCCACGTGCCCCCCGTAGATTCCACAACCTTGGAACTACCCTTCACAGCGGTCGAGTGGCATTGTCGGCCACTGCTTAGCACTGTGCCCTCTGTTGGAGCATACCGGGTCCGGTGTGCAAGCGGAGGAAGGTTAGACGAGCTGTGAATGGGTATCGTACTTTAACTGGTGATTCCAGTACCGGTATTCTTTGTTGTCTGTAGTTGTTTATCTGTTTATTAAATCATCCTTAAACCTCCATTTCTCTGGTCCGTCGTCTGTTTGTCCCAACCCCGAGAAAGCCAGGACGTTACATAATATCCGACCTCTTCCATAACTATCTCCTGGTTGGGTGAACGACATGGCCACGATTGAGGATGTGTTGGCCGTCTTAGCCGCGATGCAAATCGAGCTCACCGCTTCCAGACAGGAAACAGCAGACGTTAAGGCTAGAATGGACGCTCTGCAGAACGATCCGCTACAGGCGGGTGCCTCTCACACGGCCACGGCTCCTGCGGTTGTGGTAGAGATGCCCGTAGCCATTCCTTTGGCGACACCAGAGAGGTACAGCGGAGACCCCAACACAGTGCAGGTATTCCTCACTCAAGTAGCACTGCATCTGTCCTGCAAACCAAAGGCCTTTCCTACCAGCCAAGCCAGAGTGGCCTTTCTGATCTCGTATCTTGCTGGGAACGCGGCGCAATGGGCAGTCCCACTGGTGAGCAGGGACGACCCTATCCTATGTGATTGGGGAGCCTTCCGCGAGGAATTCTTGAAGGTGTTTGATCGAAGGGCGGACTCGTATACTGCCGACCGAGAGATGTTGGAGCTGAGGCAAGGCAACAATGATCTGGTGCAGTACCTTAATGCTTTTCGAAGGTTAGTGGCCGAAACCAAGTGGCCCATAGCCAAACAAACCGCGCTGTTTCACCAGGGCTTGAGCGAAGAGCTCAAAGATGTGGTAGCACAAATCGACCCCCAACCCAAGACATGTGAAGGCTTGATCAACCTGGTGCTACGGCTGGACCATAGATTGAACGAAAGCAAGGGCGATCACAAGAGGAAAGGGAAAGCGCTGCCATCGTATGTTTCGATGGGTGGCCCTGAGACCAACTCCTCCACCAGGACGGAACCCATGGACATAGGAGCTATAAGGGCGAGCCTTACAGCCACTGAAAAAGAATCACGCCGCAAGCAAGGCCTTTGCCTTTACTGCGGGAAAAAGGGGCACTATGTACGCGAGTGTCCAGCCAAGCCAAAAACCTCACGATACCGAGCGAACAAAACGGTGACAGCAGTGGTGGAAGCACCGGCGGAAAACTGAGGGACTCCGGGTCTAGGGAAGGGGCATCTTGGAGTCACACCCACATCCCTTCCATGTTGAGCCCGAATCAAAAAGGGCGAAGACATTTGTTTATTACCTTACACGTAGGAGTGCAGGACCAGTGGATACCTGTGGTAGCCATGATTGATTGAGGAGCCACGGGCATGTTCATGGACTACAATGAAGCACGGAGACTGGGTCTCACTCTCCTTCCCAAACAGATACCAGAGGAGGTGTATGCAGTGGATGGGAGAAGTCTGGTGACCGGACCTATCGGACAGCACACAGGAGAAATACCGGTGAGGTTCGGAAAACTGCATAACGAACGTATCGACTTTAGCATAATCAGAGCCCCGCAGTACGGGGTCATATTGGGTCTACCCTGGCTCCAAAAACATAACCCAACGGTGGATTGGCCTACGCATCACATTGAGATGACTTCCCCGTTTTGTGAACAATGGTGCGGCATGCGGCAGGACCCCCACGAAGGTGAGGTAGGCGAAGGTCACACGGTTGCCACGGCAGCAGAAAAGGACGTAAAGCTGCCCAGAGTGTATCACAGTTTCGGGGACGTCTTCGATGAAATCCGAGCGGAGGTGCTCCCTCCACATAGACCGTTCGACTGCCAAATCGACCTGGTTCCGGGGGCTAGCGTTTCCAGCGGCAGACTGTATGCGCTCACAGAACCCGAAAACGTACATCTACGGGGATATTTGGATAAGTTACTAGGGCTGGGGTTCATCAGGCCGTCGAAATCCCCTGCCGCATCGCCTCCCTTTTTCATTCCGAAAGCGAATGGCGAATTGAGGGCCTGCGTGGACTTTAGGGCCTTGAACGCGATAACCATAAAAAACCGGTACCCCCTGCCTCTCATAAGCGTTCTCCTGGAACAGGTAAAAAAGGCCCAAATATACACAAAGCTTGATCTCAAGGGGGCATACCATCTTGTGCGCATGAGGGACGGCGACAAATGGAAAACCGCCTTTAAGACCAGGTTCGGGCTCTTTGAGTACCTCGTCATGCCGTTCGGACTATGCAATGCCCCTGCCGCCTTCCAATACTTCCTCAATGAGGTGTTCCGGGAGGTATTGGATATCTACGTGGTCGTTTACATAGACGACATACTCATCTACTCCAACTCAGAGGAAGAACACGTACAGCACGTATCCGCAGTTCTCAAAAAACTGAGGGAAAACATGCTATACTGCAAACTCAGCAAATGTGACTTCCACGTCACATCAGTGGAATTCCTTGGGGTGATGCTGAGCCCCAACGGACAGGAGATGACGGAACGCAAGATCAGAGCGGTGGAGGAGTGGCCGGTGCCCCGAGGAGTAAAGGTAGTCCAGAGCTTCATAGGCTTCGCCAACTTTTATAGGCGTTTTATTGAGGGGTTTTCAGGCTTGGTTGCCCCGATCACGCAACTACTAAGGAAGTCTCAGGAGTTCGTGTGGGGACCAGAAGCACAAAAAGCATTTGTGGCCCTCAAGAAGGCCTTCAGCACCGCCCCGGTGCTAGCTCACTCGAATCCGGAATTACCCTATGTGGTAGAAGCGGACGCCTCTGATGTGGCGCTGGGTGCCATTCTATCTCAGAGGAATGAGATGTCGGGTTTGCTCCATCCTGTGGCGTACATGTCTCGTAAATTGAACGACGCGGAACGCAATTACCATATTGCGGAGAAGGAACTACTCGCAATAAAGGACGCATTTGCTGAGTGGAGGCATTTGTTAATGGGGGCCAGACACATGGTTACAGTGTATACGGACCACAGAAACCTCCAGTTTCTGACGGCGGCCCGGCATTTGTCTCCCCGTCAAATGAGGTGGATGATCTTTTTCTCCGGTTTCAATTTCCACATCACATACCGACCCGGTACGGAGAACAGGAAAGCGGACGCGCTTTCGAGGCAATCGAATGCCAGGGATCCGCAGCCAGTTGCCGAACATTCCATCATCCCTCCAGGAGTTGTGATAGGGGTGATTCAACCACAGACGTTCCTCAGGGGGGTCCAGAAGGGGACCCATACCTTCATGTGGCGGAGGTGGCTTCGCAGTCACAAGGAGTGGCAGATGAAGGACGGGATTCCGGTGAAAGGACGATGTATGTTGTTACCCACGCCTAGGCTTCGAAAACAGGCCTTCACCTGGTGCCACGTGTCTCCCTGTGCCGGCCATCTGGGTGTCGAAAAGACGGTAGTGAGCCTAGGACGGCAGTTCTGGTGGCCTGCCATGAGAACAGACGTCCGGAATTGGTGTTCATCATGTACCGTTTGCGCATCCATGAAATCGGACCACAGAAGATCGCAAGGACTCCTCCAACCCCTTCCTACACCGACCAAACCCTGGGAAAACATATCCTTAGACTTCATTGTCGGGCTACCAAAGGATCAAGGAAAGACGGCCATACTGGTGGTGGTGGACTATCTCACGAAGATGGGGCACTTCCTCGCTTGCAAACAGGTACCTTCGGCAGGAAAGCTGGCGTCGTTGTTATTGAAGAATGTAGTGAGACTACATGGCCTACCCAACGTGATCGTGTCGGACAGGGGGTCTCAGTTCACGTCGCACTTCTGGAAAACTTGGTGTTCGGCGTTACACGTCAAGTCTGCCATGTCCACGAGTTATCACCCGCAGACAGACGGCCAGACGGAGCGCCTGAACCAGTCGCTCAAACAATATCTACGTTGTTTTGTAGAGCAAGGGAAGGATGAGTGGGTGGACCTACTTTGGATCGCGGAAATCGCGTACAACAACGCCACACATTGTTCCACCAAGGCCTCCCCTTTTTATAGTAACTACGGCCATCATCCCCGGTTCTTGCCGTTTCTGCACCCGGTCAGGGAAGACAGATTGCCGACAACAGCCAAGAGGGTGGCCCGCATCAAGGAGGCCTTGATGAGTTCTCGAGTTGCCCTGGAGGGGGCTAAGGCCACGTATAAAGCCTTTTCTGATAGGAGGAGAAGGCCTGGACCGGTCTACAAACCTGGAGATTACGTCTGGGTCTCTACTCGGCACATGAGATTCAAGAAAAGTAGCGTGTTCCATCCCCGCTTCATGGGCCCATATAGGATCCTTCGATGCATCAGCCCGGTGAACGTGAAAGTGTGCCTGCCCCAGTCCCTGCGGATCCATCCCGTGTTCCACGTTTCTCTCTTGAAACCCGCGAACGCGGTGAGGCCTCGTACGCCGGTGTCGGTGACTGTGGATTCGGAGGTGGAGTACGAGGTGGCTGGTACCTTGGATTCCAAGTGGCGCAGGGACAAACTATGGTATCTGGTGGCATGGAAGGGGTACGGACCCGAGGAGCAGTCATGGGAACCTGCGGCGGGGGTTCACGCTCCTCGTCTGGTATCGTCGTTCCATCGTCGATATCCTTCCTGTGCTGGTCCTGATGGGGGGCGCTGATGGGAGGGGGATGTACTGTCAGGAATCCCCTCCCGCACATGGATTCCCTCCCACAATTCCGGGTTCGGCGACGCGGGCAGGTTTACTCACCTCCAGGGGATGTTTACTAAGGAACGAATGTGTTTCTCCCCCTGTTGACGCGCCATGCACCTGATGATGAGCTTTTTATAAAATGAAATGGTGACCCCCTTTTAAATCAATACATAAGGTAGGGGCGCCTATTAAGGGTTGACCAACATATTAGTTTTCACCCTTGTCTTTCTCACCACACTGTAGATAGTTTTTTTGAGCACATTTCACTTTAGTATTATAGGTCCTGACGAAGCGCCACGAGATCCTTCTGACTAACTGGGCGCGAAACATGTTGACCAGAAAAGTTGAGCGTAGCTAGCCACTCCTCCTTTGTGAGCATATATAGCTTTTACGCCACTCACTCCCTTTTAATTAGGTGGTTGACTGAGCCAATAAACTTTTATTTCAGATTAACCAACCTTTTTTAAGTCACTTACATCTACACTCCCGGGCCCTCACACGCATGCACCATACGGCAGGGAACAAAAGATCTCCGACAAAGAGCCCCTGTATGGGTGCCCGTCGGGTATTGCACCGCCGACCCGACGAGGAGCAGAACCCAGATGATGAAGCATGACACCTAGCTTGCTGGGTGTGTGAGGGTTTTAGTTCCACCCTTAAGGGATTCCCTTCCCTTGTGCACCTACATTCACTAGGTTAAAGTCTGGGTATGGAATACTTTATTCCCCTTTGACTTCCCTTCCTGTAGGAACTACACATCTCTTGTTGATATAGTTCCCTCCCACAATGCCACTTCCGTGAACCTGGTGCGCATGGAGGAGAGCGGACTACAACTCCCAGAATGCCCTCCGGCAACAATTGCCTTATGCCACTCAAGAGTTCTGGTTACATAACACCAAGGGAAACGCCTAGTTTTCATGTTATGCAACTCAAGAGTTCTGGTTACATAACACCAAGGGTAACGCCTAGTTTTCATGTTATGCAACTCAAGAGTTCTGGTTGCATAACACCAAGGGGAACGCCTAGTTTTCATGTTATGCAACTCAAGAGTCATGGTTATACAACGCCGAGAGTACTACTTAAGGAGAAGATCACTGGGACTCGGCGTCGGATATTCTGATCTTTGCCGGAGTACCTGGTTGAGGTACACGGACCCGTTGGTGAGTTGAGCGGCGGAAGGAACATTCTAAGGAGCGGAGGAGAGGTGCTGGCGTGTGCTTCCTGCCCGTGTCCTGTCCCGTTCTGAGAGCCGTATTCAACGTCATTGGGCACAAGTCCCGTTGGTAGAGCCGAAGCTCCCAACGGCCTGACAATTTGGAGAAAACGAGGTTGGTGCGAGCCGAAGCTCCCAACCCTCGTTCCTTGGGTAAACACACGCTTAGAGCTAAGACGCTATCCCGGAGGTGTTTCCGCGTCTTAGCCATCGACACTCTTAGGAGAACTGGGATAGGTAGAGCGGCTGCTCCCCTCCATTCTCTGCGCCACCTTGGGTATCATCACTTAAACCCGGATACAAGAGACGCACACTAGGAGGTGTTCCCAGCGTCTTTGTGTTGTGGCAGTACTCTGGGGGATACTGGTAGAGCGGCTGTTCCCAGGTGGTAGAGAGCCCGGCCGGGTGACTCCCACGTGCCCCCCCGTAGATTCCACAACCTTGGAACTACCCTTCACAGCGGTCGAGTGGCATTGTCGGCCACTGCTTAGCACTGTGCCCTCCGTTGGAGCATACCGGGTCCGGTGTGCATGCGGAGGACGGTTAGACGAGCTGTGAATGGGTATCGTACTTTAACTGGTGATTCCAGTAACGGTATTCTTTGTTGTCTGTAGTTGTTTATCTGTTTATTAAATCATCCTTAAACCTCCATTTCTCTGGTCCGTCGTCTGTTTGTCCCAACCCCGAGAAAGCCAGGACGTTACACCTGGTGGCATAACCAATGCCTCATGACGGATGTTGAATACATCAGTCTGTCATAATACGCATGAACTGACTTATCTGCATTTTGTGTTGTCATGCGTTTTGAGCAATTAATCTGTTCAAGCAGAACTTTTAATTTCAAATGCTTAATAACTGATGCATCCACGGCAAGATGCCGTCTGCTGAGGATGCTGCGCTAGCTACTCTTCCCAGCCTCAGCCTTAGAACGGGTTTAACAATGGACAAGGAATGGCAGCTTGAAGGATTTTGGCATATGGAGATAGGTTATAGAATGCAATTTGGATCACAATACCTGAGCGGCTTTGATTGTACGAGGTCTCAACTGGCTGTGGCATTGACACGGTGTTAGGAGGACTGGCTGACGGCTTGGCCAGCACCTGGTACGGAGAATGCTGCAGAGGCTGAGCAAGCCAGTGAAGGAGAGGACTGACACAGTGGCTTCGGCATGCACAGCAGCTCAGTCTCGACCCTGGCGGGTTGCGGGAAGAAAGGTGGAGGATGTGGATGCTGGCACCGGTGAACAACAAAAGTCAGGTCCAGAGAAAGCAAAGCCGGGCCACAGAAGGAGGTGTGGGCCAGTGCGGGCTGCCTGGTCCTAAGCAGCCCTCAATTCCTGAGATATTTGCAGGTGCCTCGGGCTCGAAGCAGACTCTGAAGGAAGTTGAGCTTGGAAGCACACATGAGTCTCTGAAGTATGTTGACTCACGGGACACAGGATGGCCTTCCCATGGTGACTGAGTACTGGTGTTTGGCTGCAGCAGGTGAGGGAATCAACAGAGGTTGCTGTGAACACTGGAGTTATGGAGGGCAGCCCAAAAGAAGGGGCATGAGAGAGAAGATCTTTAGGGTTGGAAACCACAGCGAGCCCTGGTACATTGGAGTGGGGGAAGAGAAAGGGCACAAACCGTGAGGGGCCCTGAAATACGATGTTCCTTCTTTGGGCATGGAAAGAACTTTGAAGAGCCCAGATATGCTATGTACTATGATGGAAGGTGGATCACCAGAGCAAGGTGATGAAAAAATTCAAGAGTTTGTCGCACCACATATCCTCTGCCCTTGGGGTCACAAAACTCTGAACGATGGAGAAAATCTCCTTAGCGTTATTTCGAGACTGAGCTATGCGCTCTGCATAATACTGACTTACTTACGGCAAGAGAAGTTTTAAGCAGAAGATACTGACTTGGTTTCTTCTTTAGATCTGGCTCAATCAATTTTAAAATCAGCCAATCTACAAGTCTAACATTTTAAAACTTATTTTAGTTTGTATATAACTCCTGGGAAAATAGTGAAATGGGGGGGGAAATGCGGGTACACGGTGTTCATGATGCCAGGTTTATGGTGTGGATTTTGTACATATGTTGGCAGGGTGCGCAGCCTTTGGGGGACTTAGAAAACGAAATTAGTGCATTGTTGGATAAAAGAAATTGGGTGTTAAAATCAAGGTAACTCTTCAACTTATTTGGGGGCGCTAGGTGGCGCACAAGCGGAATGGCCGCACTCTAGTGAGGCTCCCGCAGGCTGGCTACTTAATCCGGAATTTATCCTGCTCCACTCAGAGAAAATAATTCCAAAATGCGAGGGAAGAGATTCTACTCACTTACAGAATCCGATGGTGAGTGGCGGCGGATGCCTTGGACTGCTGGGCGTCAGATAGCGGTGGTTGCTGGTGCCGATCATGGTTGGTCTATCCTGGAGCTGTGCAGCAGCAGCGCCGACTACGTGAGCGGCAGGCTCTCCGCGAGACGGACAGGCCGTGCGGCAGAAATGGTGGTGAGAGTGCCGCGCTAAGCGACCCTTCCAACAAATTGCCTGCTGCCGGGAGCTGCTACAAAACCGCTCGAGTGTGCAGCGTGAGAGGGCGGTGAAGAGCTCAATTTGGTTAGAGTGACAGCGGAATGCCTGTGTTCTCCTACGCCCGGTGGCAGTGCGGGAGACTCTGCTAGGACTCCAGGGGCGGATCTGGGCTGCCTGGGGGTGTGACAAAGATCATAGAAGGCACGCCGGACCCCCATACCGAAACTGCGGACATAGCTAAGTAGGATGTCATTGCGCCTAATTATATGATGACAAACGGAGTAGCAGTGGAGCGCTGTTCGTAAGTGGCAGACTGGTGGCAGGCAGAGTGCAGCGAGAGGGCGTATATTGGCTCCGCATCTCCTGGGAAGTGTGGCTGTGATAGCCTGCGCATGCAGCGGCTGACTAAGCGGGTGTCCACCCAGATCGTTGGTGACATGAGACAGGGTCCCCCGGGGCCTTTCAGTCGAGGGGAGTACGGATTTGTGAGAAGAGCCCCATATACAATAATACACATTGCGTTGTGGGAGGGGCAGAGAGTACTGGGCCAGATTGCTGTTTACTGGGCTGGAGGACTGCGGTGATCCCCTGCGAAGACACAGGACTAGTGTAGAAAACATCGCGCTGGATCGCACTCCTAATAAGAACATACGGTGGTGAGTGAAGCGCTTGCCATTTATTGTGCCAGGGGCACGGACCATCCATAAGAGGCTGCTACTGCGGACTGGCAGCTGTGGGTGCTGCTGGCGTAAGGGCGCCGAGATCCTGGAGAGTGATTGCTGCAGTGCTGTGGGTAGTGATATAGCGAATGATCTTGCCAAATGCCGAGAGGAGAGTAGCGGGTCATTGCCATAATTGAAGACTGTGGGGGGGGTTCAGCTGCACACTCTGCAGTGCCCCCTCGGAGCAGTGCTACTGTATATCCTCAGCATGGCCTAGTGGACTCATAGATCGGAGTGGAGACTGACACCGCATCCAAATACACAGCCTAAAGATGGGGAAGACGGATGCTCATCAACAAAACCTGGTCTTTGACGACCGGAAACCTGCAAAGCAACAGCAGATGAAGATGGGGTCAGGAGGGGAGCCCTCACAACATGAACAAGAGACAGCTCCAGCGGAGGACCTAAAAACTATTTTGTTGGAGATGTGGCAAGGCAGTCATGGCTGGTAAAATGGACACAATAACAACACGCATGGATACGATAGCCCAGAAGATCGAGGGTCATGAGGCGTGGTTGAAGGAGGTGGAGCAACGAATTTCCACGGTGGAAGATACTGCTGTTCATGTGCAAAAAACAACGGCACAACTGGAAAAATTGCTCAAAGTGATAGCTGCTAAGAACGAGGACATAGAGGCGCGTAGTCGAAGAAATAACATACGCGTTCTGGGAATACCGGAGAGCACAAACACGGGCAAACTGGAGGACTATATCGAAAAACTACTAGCAGCTGTGGTGGGAAGGGACTCACTCTCATCTCAATTTATAGTGGAGCGAGCGCATCGTTCCCTTGGGCCTCGGCCGCCTCCTGGCAGCGCTCCTCGGCCTATCATAGCTCGCCTACTAAATTATAGAGATAGAGATGTCGCATTACGAGTTGCTCGGGTGAAAAAACAACTAAATTACGAAGGGATAACTTTCACCATATACCCGGATTTTACGCTACATGTGCAGGAGGAACGTCGTCGATTCCTAGCGGTGAAGCAGAAACTGAGACAGGCTGGGATCGATTATGCTCTGATGTACCCGGCTCGTCTCCGAGTGACTCATCAAGGAACACAACAATTCTTTACCAACCCTCAACAGGTAGAAGACTACCTGAAGCAGCTTCGCAGGCAGGGCAGAACGTCGGCACAGCGGGACGGCTCGACACGATCCCCATCACCAGAAATGGACTGATAGTTGCCGCACATGGAGTTGAAGAGTGATAGTGGCATGCATTAAGACGCCTGGAAATTACATCGCTTGGTACACTGTAAGTGAGAAAGGGCGAACATCGCTGCTGCAGTAGAATGAGGACTTACTACGTTTACTAAGGTAACGTATCGAGTGAGGCGTATTACACACTGTTGCAGCCTTGAAATGGGAAGCAGTTGACATAATATCAAAATGGGAGACGTTGTTGGGGTGGGGGAGGGAATGTTTGATTCTGGCATGTTTGGGATGCTTCAGTGGGGGAGGTGAATGGTTGGGAATTTCAGAAATATAATGAATCACAGGCACAGAGTGTTTTCAATTTGTTGTCTATGGGACGTATTGAGTCTGGTGATGTCGAACTACACGAGCTCCTAGAACATTGGGCAATTGGAGTTGAAAGGAGGTAATGGTGCAGGAGGATAGGGCTATGATTAGGGTGATGTCTTGGAATGTCAGAGGTTTAGGCGATTCGAGAAAACAGACACATTTTAGCATATCTGGACAGGCAACAGATACAGGTGGCACTATTACAAGAAACCCATTTGGAGCCCAGGGCCCTAAATCATTTTGCGTGTAGATGGGCGGGGTATCGACTGTTCTCCTCTTATTCCCTTTATCACCCGAGGGACGGCAATCCTCTTCAAAAAACAAGTTTGATTTGAGCAGGCTGGGGTGCTTGAAGACACGCAAGGCAGATATGTAGTTGTGTGGGGGAGGCTGGGTAGGGACTCGGTGATGATAGCAAATTGTTATGGGCCTAACACGGATAACTCAGAATTCTTTACTGACTTGTGGGGTAAAATACTAACTATTGGTTCCACTCACATAATATGGGGGGGGATTTCAATGTCGCCCTGCAACCGCGTCAAGACAGATCTAATGTGGCCATGCACCATTATACCAAGTCCCAGGAGGCCCTGTAGTGCATCAAAGAGGAAGGAGGGCTAATAGATAGCTGGAGACACCTTCATCCACAGGCGAGAGAGGGTACCCACTTCACATCTCACAAGGGGACCTGGGCTCGCCTAGACTATTGCTTGCTGTCTAGGGGGTTGGTGCCCAACAAACACGGTGCGGTACACTTGGCTAGAACATTCTCAGACCTGTGTCCAGTTAAAGTGTCGATCGCCCCACCAGGGTATGATAGCCCTAGGCCGAGTTGGAGGATGCAGCCCAGGGCATTGTTGGATGCTGTTTTCCATGCGGAATTAGGGTAAGAGATCCGAGAGTTCTTTATTAGAAATAAGGGATCGGTGGATAGTGTTGAGGTAATCTGGGAGGCTTTTAAAGTAACTATAAGGGGAATCTGAATCTCTTAAAGCTTTGGGGTATTGCAGGACATACGGCGTACGTTACAACATTTAGAGCAGGAACTGAAAGGATTAGAACGGCAGATGGGACAGGGAGAGATGGGACCACTGCACAGTACATTCCGAGAGAAGTTAACGGAGTATGAGGAAACTGCTCAAAGAGAATTGAAATTCAGAGGACCCTATTGGGTAGCCCATAGGTATGGGGAAGGAGAAAGACCCGGGAAGGCTTTGGCGGAAGCGACGCGACGTCCACGGTTCACTACACAAATATTGGAAGTACGAGGCCCTGATGACACAGTGCAACGGGATTCGCTAGATATATTAGCAACGTTCAGTGCACACTACAGCCCATTATACACGTCCTAGGGACGGGGGTCGCTGGAGCTGGAGGAATTCCTGGGGGAGGTGAGACGCTCGGATGGCTTGGAGAGACAGCAAGAATTTTTGTGTCATCCATTTGAGCTAGATAAAATTAGAGAAGCAATTATGCAGTTAAAAATGGGAAGGCACCTGGGTCAGATGGTCTACCTGCTGAATTGTACAAAAGCTATATTGATGTGATGGCACCAGTACTAAAAGAAATGTATGAGGAGTCTTTGGAAGTGGGGATACTCCCGCCCTCAATGAGAGAAGCCATAGTCACGTCCCTGCTGAAGCCGGGGAAGCCCCCTGAATCATGTGACTCATATTGACCGTTGACACTGATAAATTGTGACACAAAGATAATAGCAAAGGTGCTGGCTAATCGCCTGTCCCTTTTACTGGACAAACTTGTGCTTCCAGACCAGTCTGGATTTGTGCGGGGTAAGGCGACATTGCACAATCTCAGGACTCTGTTTTCCTTGATACAGACAGTAGAGCCCGAGTTCCCATTGGCCGCTGTGTTTCTGGATGCCACCAAGGCATTTGATTCCGTGGAGTGGGATTATCTGTTTGGGGTTTTACAGAGGATGGGGTTTCCGCGTTTATACCTCTCTTGGCTCAAATTGCTACATCATCAACCCACGGCGTGAATCCTGATCAATGGCCACCTGTCCCGGACGCTAACGATTTCCAGGGGCACTCGTCAGGGGTGTCCATTATCCCCGCTATTATTTGCTATTGCCATAGAACCGCCAGCCTCGTGGTTGTGACAAATCCATAAAGATAAAGCGTTTCGTTGCTGTCTGCGACAAATCATGATATCGCTATATGCGGATGATATTACGCTATATGTTAGAGACCCGCAATACAACATAAATCCTATACTGCGAGAATTCATACAATTTGGAAGATTATCTGGTGTGGGTATTAACTGGAGGAAATCTCAGGTGTTTCCCCTAATGCCGGCAGTGAATCCGTTTCAACTGGATTTTCCGCTTGAATGGTGTCATACGGATTTGAAATATCTTGGGGTCCAAATCACTAGAGATAAACGATGAAACCATACGGGTGAACTATGGCACAGATATTACGCGCTTAAATGCCAATATTCCATGCTGGATTTCGCGGCCTCTTTCATTGGCAGGCCGGGTGCCACTTATAAAAATGGTAATACTCCCGCAATTCCTTTATATGTTTCTTAATATCCCCCATCATCTGGGGCGGCATTTTTTCACCACATTACGCACTGAACTCATACGATTATTATGGGGGGGGAAGCAACCATGGCTAAATTGGTCCACACTCATCAGACCTTATGAGCAGGGAGGTCTAGATGTCCCGGATTCCGAGATTTATTTTTTGAGCGCTCAGGCACACTACGCCTATTATTGTGTATATCCTCCTCGCTATATGCCCCAAGTGCCGGTGGAAGATTGGCTTGCGGATCCAATACCGCTCAATGGAATGCTATATGGGCCTCCGCTACGCGGACGGTACCCCCCACCACTGTCACTGGCACAGTCGATGCATGGCATCAGATAACAGCTCTTCTGGGTGCATCATGTCTCTACTCCCCTAGGCTACCACTGTCTTATCAGCCAAACCTCTCGCTATTGCAGGAACAGGGGTTCAAAGACCTGTGTAAACTGGCAAAAATCAACATGTGGGGGGGATCTCTTTCATGAGGGAAGGTTCCGTACACTGGATCACTACATGCAGGATGTGGAGCGCACGCCTCTAGATGTTTTTTTGTATGTGAGACTGCGGCAAGGTATGCGGTCGATCCTTCCCGCTTTTCCTCAGGAGCTGGAGTGACTTAAGCCCTTGCACCACATGTTGAGATCTAGTGATGGAAAGCATTTGGTATCTGGCCTATATAATACCATACGAACACACAGAGTGGGGATTGAAAATCCGTCCAGAAGGCGAGGAGCTGACGACCAGTGGCAATATTGCTGTCTTCAGACCGCGCAAATATCAGCCAGCAGTAGGTTAAGGTTAATACATTATAAGTATCTGCATCGTTTCTACTACACACCGATAAAAAAGCTGTGCTTCAAATTAGCTGACAACGACAGATGTGAACAATGCAGACTGCGAGGGGCGGGTTTCATACACTTGGCTTGGGAATGCAGGAGAATACAGGAATATTGGGAGCAGGTATTCGTAGCGCTGGAGGAAATGGTGGGTGGTCAACTGGAAAGGGACCCACTTCTTGCGCTCCTAGGGCACACAGCACAGATACCCAAAAAAATACATGAAGTTGGTGGCTATAGCGCTATTATTAGCAAAGAGAAAGGTGGCCTGTAGATGGGGAGAGGCCGAGCTCCCAAATTTAAGGAATGGTTGGCGGATCTCGTATATTGTCAGGAGCAGACCGCTGTTTATGCTGAGTTACTGCCACAGGCCTCACAACCCAAGGATATATGGGGGCCGTTAACGAGATACCTCCTTTCGCATGGCCCTGAGGATGAGACTGCCTTGCCACATCGGCACGGACTTAATGGAGGAGTAGAATAGATGAGGGATCTTTGTTCTTTGTTCGCTACTGTCACTTGGCTGCGGTTTGCGGCATAGATATTAACCCAAAGGATCTCATTGTTTACTAGTAAAATGGGGAAAACTTATTGTTGATTGTGTGTCTGTTGCGCTCTCTGACAGCCCGAGCAGAGCACTGTGATGGTATTATTGGTTCATATGTACTATTCCTATCTGTATAATCATATTAATGTTCTAGAGCTGCTAATTATGATCTGTGCGTTTACAGTAGACTAAGATTAATGATTGATGTACTACTGTGCCTATCGAGAATATGTGTTACTCTGTACTGACATAAAAGCATAAATAAAGTTTAAAAAATAAATTTAAAAAAGGTGAAAAAAAAAAAACTCAACTTATTTTTCTAGGCATCCATAATGAAGGGTGCCTACTCAGGCAGAAGCATTAATGTTTTGGGCGATGTCAGTATTGAGGCTGTGTTTAACAAAAGCATGGTTGGACCCTTCTCCCCCCTCGTTTCACCAATGGCTGGCACTGCTCTTAACCACATACCATATTGGAACTGCGGTTTATGCATCGAGAGGAAAATCTGCTCGGAAAAAAGATTTACAGGTGTGGGCTCCTATGAGGGACTGGTTCCTTTCAAAGTAAGAAGGGGAATATTTGGATAATACTTTAGCTGTCAGATCTAGAATCTGGTCTTATGGCTTAGTGCTTGTAATTATTGATGTAATGCATGATTCACTTCATGTCTCAATATTTATAGTATTTATTCTATGTGAATCATATATGAAATATGTATTTATTTATTTATGCTTTTTTGTGTTTTTTTACTCTTATGGATTGTATGCTTGGTTGGGGGGGGTAAAATTATTAAAAAATTCAATAAAAATACTTTTAAAAAAATTAAATGCTCAATAACTGATGTATACATGTCCATGACAATCAGTGAAGACTTAAAAGTAGGACTCATTCTCTGCGCTTCTTCTTCGGGCCATTGTGCAATCATCTTTCACTGAAGCCACAGATCTCAAGGTACCAGAATTGAAAACAATGCATGTAGATCTTCCCAAAGTACCTTCCAAACAGTCGCAATTCTTTCCACTTCAATTTACCATTTTTTTGGCTCCTCTCTAAGCTTTGGAAAATTCTTTGTTAAGGTCCACAAGTCATGGCGACTCCATGGAATGTGCACATAAGCCTCTCCAGGAAATTCTCGCAAAGGATATCCTCCTAACTTTTTTCTGGTCTCTAATACAATCAATTAATTTTCTAACAGTTGTTCTCAATAATATGACCACCTATTTTTTTAAATAACATACATTCTATGTGCTTTACAAATTTATTTTTTACTGACATCCACTTTGAATTTCACAGCCACATTTTAAGCCTTTCCTTTCCACAAGTATCATGCTTTCCTGCATTCAAATTCAAAACCACATTCTTCCTTATTAAATTCTGAAATGTAATTCTTATAACTGCCCCAATCTCCAATTTGGTCTAAACTATCATTAAGTTTAAATGCATTAAATTTTCAAAAATGTTGCCTCACTTTACTTTGCCAACTTCAAGGTTGATTTGTAATGCCCTTCACTCCATTAATTTGCTCCAGTCTCCTGCGTGCCTGCATGAGTCTCGTTATTTGGAGTTGATCTTGTCATTATTATTAAATCATCAATATAAATCATTCCCCTCCTTAGAATCACTCTTATTTTCATCTCCATGTTGTTTTCTTTTTTATGCTATATTTTTTTACTGAGTCAGCAGTAATCACAGGAAACAAACCCACAATTTCTAGTATGTTCTCACAACGCTTCATTTTCCATATACATAATTTCGACTTTAACTACTTAATAGTGGTCTTAATTACTTGACCCATCAGCATTTTCTCATGTCTTTTGTCATAGGCCACATTATCCTATTCATTCAATTTCTTCATTTGTGCAGGTCACAGTTGCTGTTTCATCTTCAACAAGACATTTCAAATATTCATGGTTCTTCACATCAAACAAACATTCTCAAGAAATAGCAACTTTGTCAACTTTTGCAGCCATATGCCATTCTTTAAGCCACAGACACATATGTAAACCATGATTCAAACAAGATCAATTCGAAGTGCTGCAAATTAGAAGGTGTTGTTATGTTCCCAAACCTAGGCCTAAGTAGCAAAGCGACCTTTTACCTACATTTGTCTTACCTTGCTATGCATTACAGTTCTAGCAATGACATTTTACCCAGTTATGTGCTGAATAAATGTGGATTGTTTTTTTTTAAACTAGCCTCATTTATTTTGTATGAATATTCTTAGCATCATATCTTAATCCCCTGCACATGACGTACATAACAAGATTAACATACTCTGTACAAAAGTCATCGCTATCTTCATCCTCGGCTGACAGGGCTATTTTCTATAATTACAATTATTGATTTGACTCATCTACATAATCATACTCACAGCTTATCGATTGTGGTAGAACCCCCGAGGTCACCTTTTCGGTATAAAAGAACCACATTTCACTAGGTAGAAAGAGGAGACGCTTCCATGCTGACACTGACATGGAGGTCCCTGCATGCTGAGGCTTCATGACGCAGTGGTCTGACATTCCTTGCGGGGTGGCCAGCTTGTGACCAAGATGAGGTCCTTCTTTCTCGCCAATCAGGTAATGGGGTTGGCTCTTTCCTATGGGATTCTTGGCTTCACATCCACATACATGCTAGGTACACTTTGGTGGGGCACAACTAGCAGGAGTACGCAGAGATTACTGTATATATGCCTGCATATATTCGTTGCTTAGCACCATGGTAGAAATGTATCTGCTGTTTACTCTGTTGGTGCTTATAAACTCTTACATTTGCTTCTGTCTATTGATTGTCGCAGCAAACATGTTTTATACAAGAATGGTGCTGGTTCAATAAATGCTTATTGAAAACGTCCCCCACGTTTGTTCTATGTATCTCTTGGAGCACAATTGACTGAGCAAAAAGTACTGTACTGTTGCCACGATCCACGAGGGGTCAAGGGTTGTCATGTTCGATGGTTGCCAGAAACTATCGCTCCTTGTTACGGTTAAAGGGCATATGGTGGCACTGTGAACTAGCTGGTCTATAGGCTGACATATCCTGTGGGGGTGTCTGGAATCAATTTTGACACCAATCCCTTAGTTTATGTTGTCCAACAAAAGTGAAGATCCTATGTATTTTTAGGAACTACACGACAGTGGAACTTCCCTACTAATGGACAATTTCTTAGATTTTGACATAAGTGCATCAATTGTTGCTTCAACTAAACTTCCAATACTGAGGATGAATTCAATAAAAAAAATTAAACAATGCACAATATTTACATATCACATCAAACCAAATAACCTTTGTCTGCCTACCAGAGCTCAGGAAGGGAATCTAACTCAACATTCAAATGGATATAGTACCTAGTGATACTACCTGCATGCACACTGAGCTAGCTTTCTTGACCAGCAATTCAAACCCACAGCAAGAAATCTGTGAATTTTATTCTAATGAACAGAATAGAGTACCACAATTTCTAATTGATACTCATTCACAGCTGGACTATTAAGGATCTTACATAGTATCAGTGTTCAGGCTTCTACAAGTCCACAAATAAGACTTCAAATTCCTGGTCTTCACATCAGAAGATGAATACTGTGTAGATAAATGTATGCTTATGTGGTGCTGCAGCGCATGTGCACACTGAGATTTTCAGCTTTTTTTAAAAATTGGCAGTTAAAGACATGACAGGGTCCAACGTTATTGTCACCACTTAGATGATGTGTTATCTCTAAGATCTCAGACTTACAAAAGCAATTTGCAGGGATTTTTGGCCCTCTGCAGAATCTGTGGTGTTCTACTAGCACCATACAAGACCAAAGGCCCCACGACCAGTCACTTTCCCAAGAATGGAGACTGAGTCCATCGTAGGCACATACAGTCTTCCCAGATCGAAAGCCCACCAGTTCCAGGAGGAAGTGAAATCCTGACTGAACACCCAATACCCACTGAATGTCCTGGGGGCAGCTGAATTTTTACCTGTGGTTCATTCCTATGGGTCACCCTTTTCCAAGGAACATTTCATGGGCTGTGTGTCTGCTGCAGTAATATAGGCCTGGAAACTGGCAGAGCCCTGTGTGCCGTTCCCATGCAAACACATCCAGGCTTGCCTTAACCACGCATGTTTGTGGTTAAGGCATATGGGTGGTCTAGATGCTGCGATGGGTGGGCCCAGGAACCAGAAGGATCAGAAGTTTTTAGGGATGGGGGTCAGGTTAGTTTTTAGGGCTCAGGGTGGGGTTGCAGTACTTTTTAGGGGTCAGGGTGGGATTTTTACAACACAGCCCTATACCAATCATGCCTTTACCATGCATGTTAAAGGCACGCATGGTTCACATGCATTCGTAGTTTGGGCTGCGTGGTACGGGCATGCGTGGTTTAGCCATGCATACCTGTGTCATACAACCATATAGGGTATGGAGACCTGGGCACATTTTCTGACATATTTCAATGATATGATCATACAGCCGCGGTTACTTCCCCAAGATGTTTATCTGGACCTTTACACTGATGTGACAGGTTGTGTGTGGGCTTTAGGTTATATTCCAGAACAGGTGTTGTATGGAGCATTAGACCGGATATCCTTGATGTGGTATTCCCATAAATGTTTTACCTTCACCCCCGGGTTTGCTGAATTTGTTTTTGTTGGAATTAGGACTCTGCATTTTACTCCTGCTAACCAGTGGTAAGGTGTTTGTGCTCTCTCGCTGAAACATGGCAAAACTGGCCTACACCTAATTGGCACCTTTAGTTTATTTATAAGTCCCTGTTAGAGGGTACTATATGTACCCAGGGTGTGTACATTAAAGGCGGCAGCATTAATTGTGTCGCCCACTGAAGTAGCCTTTTAAAATATGTCTCAGGCCTGCATTGCAGTCTGTAGTGCAGTTTTAAAGTGCCATTTCACCAAGGTAAAATAAACCTTTTGCCGGGCCTGGATCATCATTTTTAATACTTAAAAGTCAACCCTAAAATATGCCCTAAACACGCATTAGACGGGGCGCATAGTATATAAAAAGTAGGACATGTAAGTTTACACTTTACGTATCCTGGCATAGAAATATGCTTAAAGTTGTTTTTACCGTTGTAAGGCTATCTCTCCCATAGACAAACATTGGGTTACACTATTGTACTTAATAGGTGTAACTCCAGTTTGGGATCAGATAGCAAGATTATGTTTACACTCAAATGAATTGTAATTTAAAATCCTCTTTAAAAAGGTAATGTTGGATTTTAAGTAACTATTCTAAAAATGCCACTTTCCAGGGTCATAATACTGTTAATAGTCCCCAGACATAGGCACAAAGGGGGCCTTAAGTATGGGGCAGGGAGTTGCTCTAATGAGCTGGATGTCCTGTGGTGGCCGTACACAGCCTTCGGGAGGGTCAAAGGGAAGCCTCAGAGCTTGTTAACCCCATTCCTGACTTCTAAGGACTGCACGCCCTTCCACTGACAAGTGCAGCTCACATCTAGGCCTAACTGCCTTTGTTACCTTAGACAGTTTGAACCCAAACTCGGGGAAGGTTAGACAATGGGGGCATCACCCACCGAAAGACTGGCACTGAGGATAAAAGTGGCATCTTGGGAACCCCTTATCAGAACACTCCCGGGCTTGTGGAAAATTCAGAAGAAGGACTGCCCTGCTATCTGAAGTAGGAACATTGGACCTGCTTGGGTTGAACCCAGGCACTCCAGAAGTGGCTTCATGGGTAAGTTGGCTGACCGGTATTTGACATTCAGGGATGCAACAAGCTTCCAGAGGCCTCCCTGAAGTTGCCCAGCACCAATATACCTGCCTGAGCCCTGCTGCTGGCCTCAGAGTGAAGCCTAACCCTCCAGGGATGCCACCCATGTCCTGTACCCTTGACTGGCATCAGGAGGTACTCCTCCTAAAGTAAATGTGAAGATACTGATTTTTTGGGCTCCTGGTGACCACGAAGTGACCACTTTGCACTGAAAAGTGGCTGCCACAACAACTGCTAGTGAGAATTTCCAGCGGGCCTTGTTCTTTCTGCTGACTCTGACCATCCACAATGACCCAAAATGAGAAGCTTTAGTGAGACTTGCTCTTCTTGCTAACAGCCCAAATTGACCACTGATGTGAATCACTAATAAAGACTTTCCACTGCAGCAGCGATTGTCCACGAGGCCCGACCTGCTCCTCATATAGTCAGCCTCCTCCTCGCTGCCCCTGCCAATGTAAACAGCACTCTTCATGCGGACATGCGATGGTAACTCTTCAACTGGACTAACTGGGCCTTGTATTCGACCCAGCTCCATTGTGGTCGGCCTGAACTTGAAACTTTTCCCCGGTCTAGCACGACATAACCACGAGTGGCATCTGTGCTTTTTGAGGCTATTTTCACCTAAAATTAAATATCCAGTTCTACTTATTAGATTTATCATTTTGGTGTCATTTCATTTATTAGAACTTGTGATTTTTATAAATTGATTTGAGAATTTATTGGTGGTGGGTTTTTACTTAATTACTGTTTGAGTGTTGCATTTCCACGAAGTTAAGCTTGACTGCTTTGCACCAAGCAACCAGAGGGTTAAGATCTGGTTATTTTAGTGACTTATGGTTCACCCTGGCTAGGATTGCATTTATTATTTGAGTGGGGCTTCCATACCTCTAAACTAACCTAATTTCTTACATAGAGCAGTGGCCCACAGAATGCAACAAGAGGGCTAACTTGAAATGTGACTTTCCCACAACTCTTCCCTATCGCTTTTAGCAGCATTAAACTCTTAGAAGGAGAAGCTCAATGAGTGCAAGACAATCTTTTGGTCAATTTGCATGTCAGCCATGGCCGCAATCAATACCCCTTCAAATTCAGGCTGTAAAATGTTTTGGTGCTATTGTGCATATATCAAAAATATCATTTAGTAGTAAGACAGGTCCCAGTGGAAAAGAACACCATAGCTCATGCCTTGTCTCGCTTTAAGATGACTGAATTTAAGACATCCATCCTGCTGGATCTATGGAGGTTTGGTCCCAACTTTTTTTGGATCTTATCACCGCAGCAATGGTCCTAAGACAAAAATAACCAGCAAACCTGCAGTACAGTGATTTTGCCAGGCCTGACAGCAGAAGAAAGTCTGTCAATCTTCATAAGTTAGTAAGTACTTGGGTTGATCCAGGGGCAAGAAATGCCTAGAAAATCTCAAGAGGGTGTCAGAAAGCAGTTGACAGCCATTGCCTTTTTGATAAACTGAAGGGGGTACATGAGCCCAATAATTCTTTACTGGTAGCTAAAGCTGTGCAAGGCTAAGAAAGAGACTCCCCCAAGTACCCCTGAAACTAGGCGTCCTATTGCCATAGATCGACTGTAAAACCTGTTGGTTGCAGTGAACATGATTTGCAGATCAACTTATGAAACCCTCTAATTAAAGCTGGCATATGCACCAGACAACTTCCTTCTGTGTCCCAGGCAAGAGCACACCTCCCTCACATCAAGAAGACCAGAGGGGAGGACACTCCTTCTCATATCTTTCATCCAAGACCTGGAACAACCTCCCGAAACACCTCAGAACCTCCCCTCCCTCATGGACCTATGAAGGAACCTCAAGATACGGCTCTTCCAGATGAAACAAGCATGATCTACTCCTCCCCTTTCAGGCCTGCTCTACTCAGTGCCTGGATACCCTCACAGGTGATTTGCCATGCTCTACAAATTCACATAACATAACATGTGCTAGGGGCACTTGTGGCACTTCATCCCAGGGTATCAAATACACATATCTTACATGAACACTCATTTTTTTTCTGTAAAGATCCCAAGGCTGCAATGGAGGAAAAGGCAACTTGGGTGCACCTTGCCACCGCACCTGGAGGGCAAATTACTTGCCAGTCATCTGCAACTAAAACATCCCACTCTTTGGTTCATGAAGAAGGGCTGCTCCTCACTAGTTTTCAGTTCATGAAATCATGCCAAAGTGAAGTATACCTTTTGGGGGTATCCAGAGAGTTTTTTTTTGTACTTGTATGTTTAGAGACGCGGTGTTCTCTCTTCAAACGTAAGTCTCCGATAACCTTGCCAATCTTATTTCTTCTGTACAATCTAGTTAACCAAACCTATGAAATACCAAAGCCCCTTTATTACGTTTAAGGGATCGATTGCTTCAACTGGATTCCGATTACGGATCAGTGAAGTGCTTACTTAGGAAGTTTTCTATTCATAGTTAAGTGATTTGCCACCAATTACCAATATTTTCCTAAAACCGTACACATTTAATTAGCTCTCAATCCAGTCTGGCAACTAAGGCGTGCGGCGCACTTTGTCAAACACTGTCGAAAAACAAAAACAACCCAAGCCCCACTGCTGTGTTTTCCATGGGCGGGCGGACAATGGACAATTCACGATTAGTTTATGCGGGGTCACACTGATTCTACCACTTTCTACCGAGGCTGCCACTGTTCTCCCAATTCAACTCCGACCTCCACCAAGCTAACCTAGAATTTAGACTTTCTTCTGTGCATGGCAATTTAAACTACTGCCAGGACTTAGGCGTTATTTAAATTGAACTGCGTCCGTCAACCTCCCTAAACGACGGCATTCCCTCGCGCCCACAGAATACTACCTCGCTGATGGGTTGTGGTTTGTTTTTATGCCCCTCTTCACTTCCGGGGCGGTACCAGCACCCGCGAAAACGATTGGCCGAGCCTAAAAAATAGCAGTGCTGCTCAGTTGGCGCGCGAACGGGTCCCAGGTGTGTCAAGTGAGGGAAACATTTGCGTGATTGGGCCATCTTATAAAAGGCATGAAGCTACAATATATTCATCTAAATTGTTAAATGCTATCCATTTGGTTTGTTTAGTGTTACTTTGTATTCAACCTATTTACGTAATTGGAGTATTTCATATATGGATGCATGATCGCCAGCTCCTGCATAGGATTGCTCCGAGCTTCACATTAAAATCCGGTGTACATGTTAAAGCAGGAAGTGGGCTATCGCTTTTAAATGCTGAGACATACTCAAAACCGCGCACTTTGGACGATTCTAACCCATCTAATGTTTTTTTTTGTGGCATATTTATGTAGCGCGAACTCGACCCGAAGGTATTGTAGCGCTTTACATGAGCACCGTATTTATATTACACATTCAGGCACGGGGAGATTAAGTGATTTGCCCAGAATCACAGGATGTGGACGCGACCTCAGGGCTCGAACCCTGGTTTCCTGCACCAAAGTTGGCAGTTTAAGCTGAGGGACCACATCCTCTACCCAAACTAGGGGAGACGCAGACAGTAGGTGCAGTGGCATATGAGGGTCTCGTGTTAGATGGTGAGATGTTTGTCCTGGTGTTTAAGTTTATAAACCCTTGCATTCTGGTACTTGTAGTTTTACAGTCCTCCTTATAAACAACTGCCCATGAAGTAAAGCCTCGCTAGGAGTAGTAAACGCTATATAAATACCTCTCTGCAAAGTGAGGCTAGTTTATAAAGTAATTGGGGGCATATCAGCAAGGGCCGGCGATAATTATCGCTCCGCGCTCTTAGCGTGAGGATAATTATCGCCGGCTAGCGTGGATTTTTATTGCTGAGATAGCGTGCTATTAGCAACGCTTATCTCAAAAGCGATACAAATCCTAGCGCTAACTGCCTAACGTGAGATTATCGCTGGAAACCCAGCGATAATCTCACGAAATGTGGCGTTAACTTGTTGATAGGGACTCACAAACTTAGCCATGATATCCACCTTCCATAGGACATCATGGCTAAGTCAGTCCTTAAGCAGGCGTAAGGAAAGTAGCGTTAAAAGGGGCTATCGCTACTTTTCCTGCCGCTATGCTTCATAGCGTGGGGCTTGATGATAGGAGAAATGTCGCTTAGCGACATTTCTCCTGTCAGGTCCGGTCAGGAACGCCCACTTTGCATCTCATTAGAGATGCAAAGCTGGGCGTTAAGAATAGGTGCGCTAATGCAAGGTTTCACACGTTAGCGTGACCTTGCTAATTAGGCGATAAAATTATCGCTGCTTTTCAGCCGAAAACGTCCGCAAAAGCGGCGATAATTTTCTATCGCCGCCTTGTAAATATGCCCCTTGGTATCCAAATAGTTCACACCTGTCGATAGAATTTTATTTACAAAGATTGAATGCGACTCGCAAAAAGTTATTAGGACTTAATATAATAGCTCTTAACGAGTCGCATTCAATTGTGAATATTAGATGCATTTTTCAGTCAAGGGGTTTAAATGGCTATCACAAGCAGATAAGCAGACCACCCTTAATGTTAGTGCTACACTTAAAGACAATCACGTTTGTTGTCTGCAGGACTTCAGTAGACAGTATTATTAAATATTGCACTCCTCGTTCCAGGAACACTTTCTGCCTAAATCACGTTTAGTGTCAATGTCTTTGTCTGCACCGTCTATGACTCTGTACTTCTCTAAACCTAATCTCTTATCTCAGGTGGATTAATTAATTTTGGACTTACTGTTATATTGGATTACTGTTAAATCATAGTTTTGTAAATATAATTTTCCTTTTTGTGTCCGCGTTGACCTTTTGTCATGGTGGTCTTTAAACAATACTTTTCTTTCCGGTTCAGATGGAACATACCATGGCACCTGTTTGTTAGACAGTGTAATTGCAGTCCTCACTTGTACCATCCTGGGTGTTTGAGGATACACAAAGTATTTTTATTTGCTTTGTTAAAATATGACCAAGTTATTAGAACCTAAAAGTTATCTATGAGCGGTAAAATGACTGAGTGGTTTGTGTTATCAATTTAAAACGTTTTACAAATGCAGTTTAGGAGTCAGATCTTTATTAGCAACATTAGGCCATGGCAAGCACAACTAAAACAAGCATTTGCAAAGACATTTGGTCTGGCTTCATTAAGCTACAATAAGCGAAAAGCATTTGTTCATGACTCTGTTGGTCTATGTTAGCGCATTAAAGCCTGACCTATTGATTTTGTTTGTTATAGAAATGATGGTATCGTTGGTGGTGGCTATATTGGTACAGGTGGTGGTGTCAATGGTGGTGTAATGTTGGTGGTGTTGGTTGTAATCAGGGCACAAGTCCTAAAAAAAGAAGTGGGAGGACTAACCTTGTCAGGCAGTATGCAAGTGACATCATGGTGTGTGACATCATGGCATCACAGGAATTGACATCACAGGAAGTAGCACCACAAGCCACAGCTTTACAGGAAGTGGCATCACAAGAAGTGACATCAGATCTTGAGCCCTCACATATATGTTTAGCTGATCTATCATGAGTACACTTGAGCGTATTTCGACTATACATGCAAACCCTCCTTATTTGGGCAGATGATTCTCACTTTTGTAAGCTACGCATAAAGCAATGTTGCCTGTTGTAAGCATAAAGCTTCCTTTACCCAAGGATTGAACAAACTAACTCTATCAGGCATAATATTCCATATGCAACACATTTCCACATAGATGTAATTGCTTTAACTGTCTGCGCTCTCCAGAGGTGAGACCACTCTCCTATGCAAAGTATTCTCACTAAGCCTTACTGTTAGATCTGGCACTTCTTGGCGTGATTACCCCTGACTTTTTGCCTCTACCTCCGCTATTTTTTTACTGACTTAGATAGTTTGGACACTTTGCCACTGCTAAACAGTGTCAAAGTGTAAGTGTTCCCTGTATAAAGTAATGGTAATTGGTTGTCCATGATTGGTATGTTTGCCTTACTAGTAAAGTCCCTAGTACAGTGCACTATGTGTGTCAGGGCTGGTAATGCAACTGCTACTAGTGGACCTGCAGCACTATTTGCACCACCCACACAAGTAGCCTTAAAAAGGAAACTCAGGCCTGCCATTGCAGGGCCTGCACGCAGTTTGTTAAACTGCCATGTTGTTCTGTCAAGTGCATTCACTTGCCAGACCTTACGATTCCCTTTCTATGCACATCAAACCTTACCCTTCCCTTTCTATTCACACACAGGGTACCCCCTGGACAGGGTGCAGTGCATGTGAAAGGTAGGACATGTACTAAGGTGTGTGTCATGTCCTGACAGTGAAATAATCTCCATTTTGTTTTTCACTGTTGAAAGGCCATCTTGCCCATAGGACAGAATGGGAAGGCTGTGTAATATGTTTTCCAGCCTATCTTCCCAAAGGCTTAAGATGGAAAGGTGAAGTTTAGTATGCCTGAACTCACAATGTAATAGCACATCTTTTTATGTAGGTGGTTTTTGCATTGTGTGTTCAGAAACCACTCTTTTAGAAGGGGCTGAGTTTTTGTGCTCTGACATTTCTGTGTGCCTCTGCCTGTCTGTGGATTGACTCTCTGGATTTGAAAGCGATAGGATCTGGGGAATGTCTTGACCTAGGGGAGGAGGTGAGACAGCAACAGGCTGACCTGCATCTGGAATGTAGGGGGATAAGAAGACCCTAGAGGTGAAGAGGCCTGCGTTGCTGCTATAAAACAATTGGCTCATCTCCTGCTGAGTGATTGAGAATCCAGACCCCCACTAATCAAAGGAAGGAAGGTGTCACTGACAGGGAGGCACCCAGAACTGGTTTGAGAAGGGGTCAGTGCCCCCTAAAGCACAAAGACTTCAAAGCCGTTGAGGGTTATAACTATGAGAGCTGAAGCCCCTGAACTTTGGAGAATTGCTTGATCAAGTGTGAACAAGACTGGAGCTACTTCGTGGTCAAGAAGACCTTTGCCAAGGGAGAAACAACTGAAGAGACTGAAGGATAGGACTGACCCTTTCTGTGTGATCTGGGGCAGTTTGCTGTTTCAACCAAGGAAAGGCTAAATGGACTTTGCTGTGTACTGTGTCCCGCTGCTTGAAGAACTTTGCTGTGTGCTGTGTCCTGAAGTAACTTATCCCCAAGGGCCTGAGGTGAGCTGGCTCCCTGTTCGGAAATACAGAAACACAAAAGATTCCAGGAGAGTCTCAGCGGCACTGTGTGTGCATGCTTGTTGCAGCCTGAGACCCTCATAAGAACTGCCCTGTGATCGTAGGCGCCTGGCGTCCAAATGAGTCTCAGCGACGCTGTGTGTGTGTGCTTTGTTCAGCCTGAGACCTACAGGAGGATCGGCCTGTGATCGGGGCACCTGGAGTCCAAGCAAGGATCAGCGACGCTGTGTGCGTGTGCTTTGTGCAGCCTGAACCCCTTTGTGAGGATTGTCCAGTGGTCATGTGCACCGGAATCCAAGTGAGTCTCATCGCCGCTGTGTGTGAGTGCTTTGTGCACCGTGAGACCCTCGTGAGGATTTGCCTTGTTATCGTGTGCACCGTAGTAAAGTGAGACTTCGCGACGCTGCACGCGTGATCTTCGTTCAGCCTGAGACTTGTGTGTGGAGTGCCCAGTGATCGTGCACCCGGAGTGAAGGAAGACTCAGCGACGCTGTGTGAATGTGCTTTGTGGCAGCCTGAGATCTTCGTAAGTGAAGCGGCCTGGACCGGCAGTCCCGGAGGAGCTGAGTTGCCGGCCCGAGCCGCCGTTGCCATTTCACAAAGCTACATTGGAGGCCCAGCCGTTGGACAAAGAGAGGAGAGTGGGTTCGGGCCCCCCAGGTAATGTGTGTTGACTCCTGGGGCGGGGCGCGGGCTCGGAGGGAGATGCTCTCGGCCTCTCTCTCTCGTGTTGGCAGCGCAAGCCTCTGCTTCGGCTCATGTTGCGGCCCATATTGGGAGTGGTGGTACAGGGGCCGGAGTGCGAAGCTGCACTTTGGGATTACATCCTACTTTGTTGGGGGCAACTGTGAGAGGTTGACTGCAAGTCAGAAGGAGAGGCGGAGAGACCGCCTAAGGCCCGGTGATCGGGGCCTGAGTGTATTACGCATTATTCCATTGCTGCAGAAGGGAGTACCTGACTGTCGTATTACACATTGCATCATTTCTGCATAACGGAGTACCTGATTAGAGTATTACGCATTGCATTATTCCCGCATAACAAACTACCCGATTAGTGTATGACGCATGGCATTTTATCTGCATAACGAACTACCTGATTAGCGTATTGCGCATTGTATTAGTCTTGCATAGCAAATTACCTGATTAGTGTATACACATTGCCTTATTTTTGCAGAACAACATATCTGGTGGTTGTATTACGCATTGCATTATTTTATCTTGCAGAGTGCCAGATTGTTGCATTACGCATTGCATTCTTTTCATTGCAGAGTGTCTGATTGCTACGTTACGCATTACGGTATTTTTACATTGCAAAAGTGCCTGATTCTAGCATTACGAACTGTATGACATGATATTAGGAATACAGGAGAATGTTTAGAAGTGGTCATTGACATCACCAGAACTTATAAGGGCTGGCTGGCCTAACAACCGGCCAGGAGAAATATTACACAACCTCATATGTTGGTTTTATATTGTGTGGTCTTATCGTATATCTTTTTACATAAAGTTTATACTCGTTTTATAAAACTCGTGTGGAGTCTATTTGTGGTGTCATCATTGGATTACTGTGTGCGTGGTTGCGAATACTTTACAAATTTTGCCTTGAAGATAAGCCTGGCTGCTCGTGCCAAGCTACCGAGGGGGTGAGCAGGGCTATTTAAGAAGGTGACCTTCCTTTCCCTGATGTTGGAACTCGGGTCCCTACTTGGCCTAAGGTACCTACCTCAGCCAACCAGGGATCCCGGGTCTAACACTTACCTACCTGCACTCATTTTAGAAAATTGTGGCTAATTTTTCACCAACAGACCATGACCCAAAGCAAGAGAGTAAGACAGAAAGGAAAGAAAGATGAAAGATAAGAAAACCATGAATGCAGAAAAGAGGATGAAAAAAGAACTTGCTAGAATAAGCAATTTTAGGGTAGTGAAAATAACAGGTAATGTCAACCTTTGCATTCAGCAATAGGACCCTAAGAAAACGTTTGGGGCTCTGCATTTATGTGTTTACAAATTACACACTGCTCCCCAAAATGTCACCTCCACATTTAGCAGCAGACATCTTTCATGTTATTATTGTTGACATAACTATATCTAAACCACCCTCACATTTATCAGAGCAACCTGAAAGCTCACCCTGAAATCAGTACCACCAGAATGAACCCACAAGGAATGGACAATACATTTAAAAGTAAGAGGTATCAGCTCCACATCAAAATAAGTGTAAGCTGCACAGTATCCAAGGATGAAAAGGAAATGGTGACAAAGGTAATTCACACAAAAAAGGCACATGCAATTCCAGTCCCAACTAGCACGTTCAAGAAAATATTGGCCTTCTGAAGGAAATATAACTAGTTTGCATAGAAAAACTACCCAAGTGGGGAGATGTAGGAACATTGAGAGAGACACAACAAACTATTACCAGTAATCAGAATCTACACTAGACTATCCGCGCTAATAAGACCTCCACATATTCTAGACATGTTACACTGCCAACATGGTGCACCATAAACGGCCTACTTGTTTACAGTAATTTTATTTGTATGTAGATAGGTGAGTGGGTTACTGCTTTGAACACAGAGATCCTTACGTTACTTGCAGTTGCATTGCAATCCTTGTAATATCGCACAGTAAGCTATGGAAGATGATGTGTTACTTCTACACCTTGTAATCCCTCACTATTTTATATAACACATCCTGTACACTGATTTGCTAATGTACATGATTTATTGTATATGTAATGTGTACGTGTGATGTAAAGTGCTCTGACACCCTGCATTGGTATGAGTTGCGATATGCAAGAAAAAATGGGGTGCTTAAATTATTTCAACGCCTCCTCTGGGGTAGTAAGCCCTATATAAATGCAGTTTATTTGTGTAAATACTGGGAAAGACCCACCTATCTGATATTCTTACAGTTCATGCATATCTCGTAAAATGGGACTGAACAAAGTGAACAGCTGCCTCTTTTAAGTATGTGTGAAGTGCTAACAAGCTGTGAGCCTTTGTTTCCCCTCTGCTGAATTTGAATCTAGGTGTGAGGCTCTTGACTGCTCCCAGCCTGGAGACTTGAACAAAATGAGGCCTGATGATCCCCTCAAATTCGGCCTTCGTTATGGGCCCAGCAGGAGTCTGAAATGAGAAACCCCCATCCTCGCCTGCACGTTGTTGCAGATCGAAAGCAGGCAACGTACTAGCGCTGCTGAATGTGTCCTGTTGTTTAAAAACTACACCAGGACAAGTTCTGCACATTATTCAGTGGAACTCAACTTCTTGGCAGGGTGGACGACATTCCCCCCTGTGAAAATAGTGGGCGGACACCGCCAACCCGGGTGTACCTCCAACTTGTGCCCCTGTTTGTAATGGTGGTAGTGGCAGTAATAGTGGTAGTAATGCCAAATATATAATTTTTAATAATCCCTAGTTTATACATTTCATTTTGATTCAGTATTGAATATTACAATTATGCAATGATGCTTCAATATATTCTTTTTGGCTGTACATGCATTTCAGAGCTATTTTCTACTGCATCATATAGGTCACATTTAATTCTACTTTTTTCTTTTTTTAAATCGATGCATACGCTACAGAAAAGTTAATTCCCCTAAGTAATTTCATTGATCATTATTTCCAAATTTTAAAAACAGAAAAATGCATGAGTAATATTTTTTTCACCCATCATTTATTTGTTTTGTGCAATTTATACCTAGTTGCTGCCACCTAATGAGCCAAATGCACCCATTATTACTTTTTTTCTACAGACCTGGTGACGTGGTCTGTTGCTGTCTATTAGATCACACAACATTAGCATTCTACAATGCTGAAACACTTAATCAGAAGTTTTACTACTTTTACTTTCTCTTGTCCAGTCAATATTTTGACTGCCTCTTTAGTGGTCAAATCAAATGAAAAAGAAAGCTTTTCCATCATCCAATAGGAGGCAAGACACATTTTGAAATCAATTGAATTTGAGGCCAGAAAGGCAACACCAATAACTAAACAATCAATATTGAAATTAAATTATCGTTTAAGTACGGTAATAAGACAGGAAATGCATTTCACTTTAGAACTCAATGAATACCAAGAGGATTCAGGATGACCTATAGTTCTAGTTAGGGTTATCAGAGATAGGAATTCCTCATATTTTTGCCCCCTTTATAACTTTGCACCTATTTGATGAATCTCCACAAACATTTCCAGAACTATTGCTAGTTGTACATTGGTGGATGATGGAGAATTTGGCCACATTTGCTCAAGGGTTTGCAAAGAAAAAAGCGGGGGGGGGGGGCTCCTAAAACAGATTTGGACCCCAATGCATTTTACAAAGATTTTTTCATTTAGTCATAGCACAAAAACAGTCAGTCGGATTTTCGTGAAATTTGGCAGCATGGTAGATTATGGTGTGCAGACGATCCTTTTTTGTGGTTAAAGGTAAGTAGAGTAGTATTTTTACAGTTATAAGGTATTTCAACTTACTGATATTTGTTGTTACTGTAGTTTTGTTACATTTCACGGAACTAGAACGGTACATAGCATTGACAAATCATTATCTGATTGGATCACACCTGCATTTACAAAAACTGAACACAGCCATCTTGTTTTAAGCCACTCTACTGGTGTTCTGACTTAGGGCCTTAAATATAGTCAAATATTAATTTTTATATATTTTCCAACCTATTACCACTTAGCTTAAGAGGTAATAGGTAGGGAAAAATATTTACTGATGTTCTGACTTAGGGCCTTAAATATAGTTAAGTATTAGGTTTTATGTGTTTTCCCGACCTATTACCACTTAGCTTAAGAGGTAATAGGTAAGGAAAAATAATTACAAGTGTCTATATATTTAAAAAAAATATTACAAAGTACTGTGGTACTACCTAGATAGAACTGCAGCACCATAAAATAAAAAAAGTGAAACAATCGAAAAAAGTCTGTTGCACTATATTTCAGAAATACAGTGTACTACAGTGACTTTACAATTGTTTACAAAATGTAATTATGTCCAAAAAAGTCCACGTAGTACAGCGTTTATAACTACAAATGACTGTGTTACTTAAAAAAATTACCAAAAATGGCATATTTGATCAAAAACACGGTATATGCTAGGTACTACTGCAGTACTGCCTAAACAAATTAAAAAAATATAGAAAATTATTTAATTAAATCCATAATTATTACCACTTAACAAAATAGTAATACGTAGGGAACAACAATACAATATACTACTAACCTATATTTTAGGCCTTAAGCCACAACCCACCTAAAGTGTACTAAAAAGATAATGGTGCCGATTACGATCCGTTAAAAACCGCGTACGAACCGTCGGTCGGAGCGAATTCCCCGTCCGACTCGTACCCGGTTGTAAAACTTTACAAACATGGAATCACGATTCGCACGGAAACACCATTTCCGTACGAATCGTAAAAAACACCGACCGACGAAAATATACATACGAATGTGATCCGGGAATGCTGCGACGTGACGTCGGGACGCTTTCAGGCAGCGTTTCACGAACCAGGAATTACGATTCGAACCGACAGCAGTCCGGACGGCAATATTTTCACGGCACCCAAAAAGTGCCGCAAAAGCGAAGTACGGCGCGAATCGACCAGAGTAGGTGGCCCGGTACGCGCCGACCCCCCCCAGCCCCCGTAGGTACGCGCCGACCCCCCCCCCAGCCCCCGTAGGTACACGCCGACCCCCCCCCCAGCCCCCGTAGGTACGCGCCGACCCCCCCCCAGCCCCCGTAGGTACGCGCCGACCCCCCCCCAGCCCCCGTAGGTACACGCCGACCCCCCCCAGCCCCCGTAGGTACGCGCCGAAGCCCCCTGTGTGTACACCCGTGTACGGTGCGTACCCCCCGTGTACGCTCGAGTCGGACCCCCCCGTGTACGCTCGAGTCGAACCCCCCCGAGTACGTTCGAGTCGACCCCCCTGTATGTACACCCGTGTACGCTCGAGTCGAACCCCCCGTGTACGCTCGAGTCGGACCCCCCCGTGTACGCTCGAGTCGAACCCCCCGTGTACGCTCGAGTCGGACCCCCCCGTGTACGTTCGAGTCGACCCCCCCGGGTACGTTCGAGTCGACCCCCCCCGTGTACGTTCGAGTCGAACCCCCCCGGGTACGTTCGAGTCGACCCCCCCGTGTACGTTCGAGTCGACCCCCCCCGGGTACGTTCGAGTCGACCCCCCCCGTGTACGTTCGAGTCGACCCCCCCCGAGTACGTTCGAGTCGACCCCCCCCGTGTACGTTCGAGTCGACCCCCCCGTGTACGTTCGAGTCGACCCCCCCCGTGTACGTTCGAGTCGACCCCCCCCGGGTACGTTCGAGTCGACCCCCCCCGTGTACGTTCGAGTCGACCCCCCCCGGGTACGTTTGAGTCGACCCCCCCCGTGTACGTTCGAGTCGACCCCCCCGAGTACGTTCGAGTCGACCCCCCTGTATGTACACCCGTGTACGTTCGAGTCGTACCCCCACACGTGTATGTACGGTGCGTACCCCCAGCGCGTATGCAGCGTGTATGCACGTACATACACGTGTGGGGGTACGACTCGAACGTACACGGGTGTACATACAGGGGGGTCGACTCGAACGTACTCGGGGGGGGGTCGACTCGAACGTACACGGGGGGGGTCGACTCGAACGTACCCGGGGGGGGTCGACTCGAACGTACACGGGGGGGGTCGACTCGAACGTACCCGGGGGGGGTCGACTCGAACGTACACGGGGGGGTCCGACTCGAGCGTACACGGGGGGGTTCGACTCGAGCGTACACGGGGGGGTCCGACTCGAGCGTACACGGGGGGGTCCGACTCGAACGTACACGGGGGGGTCCGACTCGAGCGTACACGGGGGGGTCCGACTCGAGCGTACACGGGGGGGTTCGACTCGAGCGTACACGGGGGGGTCCGACTCGAACGTACCGGGGGGGGTCGACTCGAACGTACACGGGGGTTCGGCGCGTATGTACGGGGGCTGGGGGGGGTCGTCGCGTACGTACGGGGGCTGGGGGGGGTCGTCGTGTACATACGGGGGCTGGGGGGGGGTCGGCGCGTATGCGGGCACGTCTCCATGGTTGCTATAGGAGTTCGGTGCGGACGGTGTTTTTTCCATACGGTTGTAACCTCGGACGCACGGGATGGATCGTGATTCCTCGGTCGGACTTCACCTTTCACGTATGTACGGTAAATCGTCCGAGGACGTGTCGGACACATTTTCCGACCCGAGGACGTGTGGGGGAATATTCCCAATGCGGTTCGTATGGAATTTTTACCATGCGAATCGTGATTGCCACTTCGTACGGCACTTGTACGATTCGTACGGTAAAAAGACCGGATACGAGTCGCACGGGGATATTTTTTACCGGATCGTGATCGGCACCAATGGCTGCATTTTAATTTTGTGAAGGCAGACATTTGTTGATTATACACTGGCTTGTTATTACCGTGTACCACTGTATACCGCTAACTTACCGCAGTATACCATAGCACAAAATATCAATGGGGACAAATTTGGTATTCTATTGCGCTACCCATGTATTAGGCATAGTGTTGCAAGGGCAACACAATACTCACATAAGATTTAGCAAACAACTCAAGGCCACCATGAATCGCCCTACTTTACTTGGTACATCTAGAGGAACACAAAGCAGTATAAGTCACTGATTTGCGTTACCTTGCACACAACAATCTACAGTCTGCCAAAATTTCAATTGTATGAATACGCCACTGCACTCTATGGCACTACACTAAACACCACTCCACTTTATTCTATTTCATTGTACAACACTACAGTGTACACCACTCTACTATATGCAACTCCACTGTACACGGCTCCACTATACACTATTCCACTCTACGCCACTCCACTGTAGCCCGCTACACTCTACTATTCTATTACAAGCCTCTCCGCTCTATGACCCTCCACTCTACACTATTCCACTGTATGCCAATCCACTGTACGCTACTCTACTTTACGCTACTCCCTTGAATGACACTTCACTTTGCACCACTCCACTCTATGCTATTCCACTCTACCCCACTCCACTGTACACCACTCAAGTATACGCCACTTTAATGTACGCGAATCCACTGTATGCTATTACACTATATGCAATTCCACCCTATGCCATGCAACTCCACGCCACGCAAATATATGCCAATACACTCTATGACATTCCATTTGATGCTATTCCATTAGACGCCACTCCACTTTATGCCACTTCCACTGTATGGTGTTCCAGTTTACCACCCTGCACTGTACGCCACTCCACTGTACACCACTGCACTCTACACTACTACACTTTATGCTATTGCACTACACGCCACTTCACTTTATGATATTTCCCTCTACGCCACTCCATTGTACGCCATTTCAATCTAGCTCACTCCACTCTATGCCACTCCACCCTATGCCACTGCAATGTACACCAGTTCACTGTACGCTATTCCACTGCATGACACTCCACTGTACTCTATTCCACTGTATGACAGTCCACTGTACACCACTCCACTTTACTCTATTACACTGTACGACACTCCACTCTACAACACTACATACTATACTATCTATTGGATTCCACTCCACTATACCCAACTCCACTGTATGCTATTACACTCAATACCACTCCACTGTATGCCACTACACTTTACACCACTACACTGTACGTTATTCTCTCTACACTATTCCACTGTACGCCACTCCACTGTACTAAACACTACACTATTCCATTGTACCCCACTCCACTCCACTGCACGCCATTATGCTGTACACAACTTCACTTTGCGCCACTACACTGTATGGTATGCCCCTCTACCACACTCCACTGTATGCCACTCCAATCTGCGCTACTCCGCTAAACGCTATTAAAATATACGCTATGGTGTGTACAGTGGAGTACAACACTCTACTGAACACGACTACAGCCTATGCTGTTCCACTGTATGCCACTCCACTCTATTGCACTTCACTATACTCTATTCCACTTTATGCCACTCCACTGTACACTACTCAACTCTATGCCACTCCACTATTCTCTCCTCCACCCTATGTAACTCCACTCCACAATACTCTATTACACTCTATGCCACTCTACTACACTGTGCTACACCCTTTCCCCATACACTTCACAGTCTAAATTTGTATTCAAGTCTATGCCCATACACTCTATTGTACAATACTCTATTCCACTATACAACACTTTGAAACACTGTACAACACAGTCCTCCACTCTACTGTATGAGACGCAACTCCAATTGATAACAGCTTGCTCGACTCTACGCTATGCCACTTCAATGTATGCCACTCCAGTCTGCGCTAATTCAATATACCCTACTCCACTCTATGTCTCTTCACTGTACAACACTCCAATGTATGCTATTGCACTCTATGCCAATCCACTCTTCTACACATCACTGTTCGGTATTACACTGTATGGTATTCCACTGTACTTTATCCACTATATGCTGCCCCACTTTATAGCTCTACAATGTATGCCACTCCACTCTATGCCGCTCTGCTGTATTACACTCTACTCCACTATGTATAACTCCACTCTATAAAACTCTACTACACTTTATTGCACTCTACAAGACTCTACTTCACTCTATCCACGTACACTCCACTTTCCAACTCTAGAATCCACTCTATACCCTGAAACTCCATTGTGCAACACTCTATTCTACTATTCTATTATACAATACTCTTCAGTACTCTACAACACTCCACTCTACTTTATGAGATGCCACTCCAATTCATAACAGGTTACTTGATTGTACGCTACATGACGACACTGTAATACACTCTTTGCCACTCTGTTCTATGGCATGCTAATACACTCTATTATACTTTACTCCACATTACCCTGCACAACTCCACTGGACCCCACTGGACTCTACTCCACTGTACGAGATTTTACCACACTCTACACCGCTGTCCAACCATCTACTCTATGCAGCACTACTGTGTAGCACACTACTGTACTCTGTGCAACTCCACGTTTTTATAGAAAAATAAAAACATTTAAATTCAGTACAAAAAACAAAGGTTAGAGATAAGTTCTAGTTAGGATAAAATATTTGTTATTTCCATACAAACCCAACTTAAACAACACAAACATTTGAAATTCTAACATTATAGTTTTAACTTAAATTTAAAATGTACGCAAAACGTTGAAATTACTATAAGTTACACACCTCCATACACAGTGTTACTCAAGCTTACATTTTTAATGCATGCGCCAACTTCAAATTATTATAAGTAGCCCTCCTCCGTACACTGTGTTGTCACATTATTCGCCACACTACTTTAATTATAAATCTCCATTCAACCATGCTCTGTGTTCTGCCAATCATCTCATCAGTGTTGTTATAAAAGTTATGAATTCACATGTTATAAGTAATGTAATAATCAAGGGTGTAACCAGTGCTTGGAGACTGTGCAAGTTATAGTCAATTTAGTGTGGCGAGTGGGGTTACAACACTGTCAGACTTTTGAAACAGATCAAGAGACTCCTCACACACATGGGGGTGCAGCATAAATAGCTGCTCCCTCTGGGCTGGAGCAATGCCAGCTCCAGCAGCATGTGGGGAGCCAGCTGGGGCCACTAGGGCCTTGGGACTCTTCCCACAGCCCCCAATGTTGTAGATGGTGGGTGTCCTGGTGCCCCCCTCCCTTTTAAGCAAAGCAGTGGCCCTAGGTGATGGGGTCCCCAGGGCCCTTTAAAGGCTTGAGGAGGGGGCAGCATCGCACCCCTACCCTTTTGGAAAAAAATGTCCCTGGGGATGGGGTCCCCAGGGCTTAATAAGAGTTGGGGCGGGGGTCCAAGGAGTCCCCATCCCCTATAATAAAAAAGGCCCTAGGGAGTGGGGTTCCCAGGGCCTGAAGTGGCTCGGGGAGATGGGTCACATGCCCCCCCTTTTTTGTAAGTTTTGGCCCCCTGGGTCAGGCTCCTGTGGCCAACCCCCTGCCGTACATGGCCAAAAGATGTGCGCAGCAAGGGTTGGCTTTACATATGGTAATACAATTTTACTTAAATTATAAAAAGAAACTTGAAAAAACAAAGGTGACATTATTGTTATAGTTAAGTTAATATGTCAGTGATAACATTAACATTATGAAATAAAACAAACAGAGACATTTACCAGTTATAGTCAGCTGAGCTAACTATAACTTGCACTCCGCCATGCACTGCTTATGACCTCACATATTACATCACTCATGACGTTTGCTATGGCATCATTGATAACATCTCATATGACATAATTGATGACATTACTGATTACATCATCCAGTGGGTGTGCTATTTTGTTTTATAGTTCACATAATGGCAGGTAACTACCATATTATTTTTCTACCTAATTTTGTACAGCCTAGGTCCAGTTAATGAGTGAAGGAGTTTATGAAACGCATGTGCTCCTAATGCATCATAGGTGTGTGGAGGTATTAAAAACGTTATAAATGTTTGCATTGAAGAGTAACCCTATGTGCAGGTGACAGTTGACAACTTGTGTCCATTATGTTCCACACATGTATTTAGGCTCTGCAGAAAAAGTTTTCAACAGGGCAAAGTTTCTGCATACAATATACTAAGTATTGTGAGCAGACTTGAGTTTTTAGACAGAATCATCTCAGCATGGCAATTTCCATGTAACATAGAAGACTGTGTGCACCAGGTATTAAGCTATGTACATGTGCTTGTTTTGCTTCAGAAGGTGGGCTGTAAACATTTCACCACAATATGAAGGCTGCAGGTAGGATAATCTTTAGTAACTTCAGAGGTTGCTTATTTTAAGCGAATACTGTGGTTTTTGCCAAATGTTACATAGAGTTTACTGTGTTCTTAGTAGATATTTTTTAGGATTCTGTAGTGTATTTCTCATGAGAGTTTCACTGTCTCCAAGCAGTGTGGTACAGGGCTAATTCTCTTTATAGAGTGAATGCTGTTTAAAGTACCCTCTTCTCTACTCATATCAACTTCATTTCTCAATGTAGGGTTGGTGACTGCCAGGGGTTTGATACATATAAAAGCTGTCCTTAGTCCACCCGTGCTCTTTTCATGGCTGACATTCCATCATGTGCCTCATGCAATGACTCCATTAATCTTGAGCATACTCCAACAGACACCACCAACTTACCACATCTTCTAGCTGTACCTTCCACCACATACAACTCAGCCCATATTGTCTTATAGTACCACAACTCCAGCCAGGTCACTTTTATTTAGTCCACCAGTCTGAGACAAATAAGAGATGAGCAGCTGTAGAGGCTTATCGACTGCCTCCGCTCAATCACCTCTGCATGACTCTTCTACACTGGCCACCACCCAATCATCCTCCTCTGTTTCATTCTCGCAATGAACAGGCAAACGGGACAAACAGTCTGCATTCACATGTACGTGCCCGAAACATACTTGATTTCAAAATTGTATTTCAACAGTCAGTATAACAATTTGGCTAGTCTGGGAGTTGCTCTTCCTGTTCCCTTTGAAAAGGATAATCTGTGAGGGGCTTTTGGTTGGTGCGTAACTCAAACACAGTCCCCTATACATAGGTCTTAAAACGCTGCACGCCTGCTGTCATGGGTTACTGCTCAGCCACACGATGCAATGAATATGGCATTATCTACAATTCATTGATTCAAGCAATAATTCTTGAATATCCTTGCTCACTTAGGGTTACGTTCATTGTTGTCATTCAGTATTTGGCTTGCAATTGCAAATGAGTGTTGTTCATGTACTGACGAAGTACAATGTGGAACTTGTGGCAACAGTTTAAATTAATACTATTAAAGTGAAAGGGGTGACCCTGTGTCCCTCGGAACCTGGGTATTGTTGATATAGTTTTTCGTACTCTAAACATAGTACTAAACACACCACCACAAAGACAGTTCAAATTATATATATGTTCCATTTATATATTTCATTTGGTGAAAGAGGCTGACATACAGAACATAAGCAAAACAACCATTTAGTCAGTGACTGATGTGACATATAGTGAAACAAGTGGTGAACTGACAAACAATACATGAATCAATAAATAACAGAACAAAATGAAAAAATCTCTCTCCACTTATGAAGTTCAAACAGTAATTCGCAATCTCAACTATTTATGGTTACAGTGACTAAGGACATGAGTGAGTTATACGTTGACGTTTCGAGCCTGGTGTCTGTATTATTGTAAGGGCATCATATAGGGTCTTCTTAAGAGCAAAATTAACCATGCTGTGACAGCCTAAGCAAAAAGAAAAGGATGAACGGGGTTTTAGTAAGATGGGTGTGTTTGCAAAAAGTGGTGGAGGTTGAAAACTTGTCAAATGGTGACTCACAGGGTTGTTTCAAAATATTAACTCCTCCAATCCTGGATGGAGTAAAAAGTGGGAATTATATCAGGTCATCTACAAATGAAAATATATCTATGTTAATAACTATAGCAGTTTCATTAACTACTGCAGTCTAAAACTCATTTACATGGGAGTAGTGAACTCACCAAGGACAAAAAATCATTGTGACTGGTATACAATCCAGAAAAAGAGTTGGACGGGGCCTTACTGCAGAAACAATCACAGACGCTCATAGAAGCCAATGTGGATTATCCAATTGTAATGATGCCCATGCATCCAATGGGGTAATCTGATAAATACAAAAATAATAAAAAGTATAACTAAGTTATAGATGCCCATACATTTTAAGGATAATCATGTGGTATAAATACTTGATAAACTCACCAGAGATGAATCATCATGATGGAAAAAATCCAGAAGGGAGTCGGTATGCACCTCACTGGGGAACTGATCATTGTAACACAAAGGTAGGGGTGAAGGCGAATAATTCAGTCTTACAGGGTAGCAGTAGCTAGAATTCCTTTTGGTTTATCAGGTATAAGAGTGGGAAGCGATTATGGCAAGGAAAAGGAATCAAAAGTTGGAACTGACGCCACAGAGTTGAATGTGCACTTACACTCAATGCAACCCAAAGCCGTCATGGGCTTCAGGCTGAGCCGGAGTTAACCAGTATTTCAAAATGCAAGATGATGCATCAACACGCACGTCAGTGCTGCATACCTAAAATAGCCAAGCTGAATGTCAGGTTACGTCAGCTCGGGGAAACCGAACCGATAGGCGGAGCCCGGTGAGGTTGAACGGGGTCATCGAGCGTGTAAATCATATTATGACATCATTCATACTGCAAAAACCAGCGTAAATAAAAAATGCGAAAAATTCGAAAAAAAGTGGTTGGTATATACTGAATGTTGGGAAAATGTATTACAACACACAATGGTAAAAAAACTGTTAGCGTCGGATACAGATCCCTGGGGCCATGTGATTTGACCTCAGTCCGTGTTTACAAGAGAATAAGAATGGAAGCCTCACATGGATGGAAGCGAAAAAACATTTATTTGTCACAGGTGAACAAACCCAGATATACTTTGTAGATGGCAATTGATGAGAGAGATTGACATAAATAGGGCCTAATGCATTCTTTCAATCCATATTTACAGCTAGTGTGTGGTACATAAAATTGCCATTATTAAAAACACATGTTAAAAACAGCATAGCAAAAAAGAATGCTCGACAATTTAAATACCTGGTGGTGCTTATCTGTGAGTTGACCAGTTTCAGAAAAGATAAATACAAAGGTACCCCGGCTGGTACGAAACATGTTAGTTACTGGACATGGTTGCCCAAATGAAATTAACCATATTGTTATTCATACGATATGAATCGACCTGAGTGACTGATGGCAGGTACAGGAGATTTTGTGTACGTCAATAAGCCTGTCTCTCAGTTGATTTCCTCAAATTCGTTCAACCCTCCAGTTACTGAATCCAGGCTATGTATCCACCTACATTTCCTTATGTTGTGTTTCAATTGAATATCACTACCCCCAGGGTTGTGTACTAATTTTTCCAATATCCACCATCTTAAACTGCCAGCTGGATGATTGTTGTCTAGGAAGTGTTCTACCAAGGGAGCCCACTGAATTTTACACCTAATCCTGCTGCAGTGTTGAAGGATTCGTGTTTTAGCTTGTTATATTGTCTGGACCACGTATATTTTGTCACATGGGAATTTAATGGCATAGATAACGTCTGTGGTGTTACAATTTTTATGATGTTGTAGTGGGTGTGTGCGACCCAAGAGTTCAAACTCCTTTCCCTCAATAGAAAATTCACATGCCTGGCAATGCCCGCATTTATAGTTGCCCACAAGCGGAGGTATTTTAAGCTGGGCTCTAAGGCAGGTGGTTCTATCTTTCCTAAGGATTTAACTGACAACATTATCTCTAAAAATGTTACCTCTTTTGAAGGCAAACATAGGATTCTCTGACATGTCGAGCTCAGTGACAACCAAATTCCAGTATTTGTTGATTACTTTTGGTGTTGAACATGGTGGCACATACCAGCTTGTTAGAAGTGTCCTCCCATAGTTTTACCTCAAAAAGGCTGTCACAAGGGCAATACCAGGTTCTCTTCCTTGCTCTATGGAGAAGTCCTTTGGGGTAACCTCTCTCTTTCAAACGGATCATTAATTTGTCAGTCTCTTTGAAAAAATCAGTGTGTCTGGTACAATTACATCTCAGCCTTAAAAACTGGCCATAGGGGAGTTTGCTCCTTAAGTTCCTAGGCTGATGTGACTTGTATTTCAAAAGTGTGTTGCGCTCTGTGGGTTTCCTAACTTGCTGTATATTTAGAAATAAATCCTAGAAGCTGATAGTCTCTCTGTCACAGGCCATGGTAAACATAATGCCCGGAGATCTGGCGTTAAGCGAACAGGAAAAATCAATGAGGCTCAATTCATCCTCAGTCCAGATCATTATGACATCGTCAATGTAACATTTCCACATTGTGATATTGTTAAGGAAGGGGTTCTCGTTATTGTAAATGTGCTTGTCTTCATATTTGTCCATGAAGAGATTCACTAGGCTGGGAGTAAATCCAGCCCCCATAGCTACTCCATTGTATTGGAAATAGTACTCATTTTTAAACGCAAAATAATTCATACACATAGCAATATCCAAGGGTTGTGTCAGAAAATTAGTAGGGAACCAGCATGGATTTTCCCTCCCATCCAGTACCACGCTTACTACATCCAGAGCCTGATTTGGGGGTATGCTTGTGTAGAGTGAGGCAACATCTAGGGTTACCAAGAACTGTGTTTCTAAATGAATGGTTGATCTTCATCTATCAGTATAATGTGCATGGTGTCTCTAACGTATGATCTAGTCATAACTACCAGTGGTCTCAGGAAGGTGTCGATATATTTATTAAGGGCTCCAAAATGGATCCACATCCTGAAACAATAGATTTTCCTGGTGGGTGGTGTAGATCTTTGTGTCCCTTGGGGAGTGTATAGATGGTAGGTATCCGGTGATCTTTTTTGTAAAGAAAATTATATTCTTTTCTGTTAAGAAATCCCTTGACCAAACGTTTCTGGGTGAGTCTAAGGATCAGTTTTTGAATGTCCTGTGTGGGGTCTTTATTAAACCCTTGCTAGCTGTCCTGCACATTCAGTTGCTTCTTGATCTCTTTTGTATGGTCATCAGTGTTTTGTTTAACAACTGCCCCATCTTTGTCAGCAGCCTTTATCAGAATATCATGATTATTCTTCATTGTTAATAAGATATCTCTCTCTGCCTTGGTGATATTGTACTTAATGTATTCCCTGTTTTTCAGTAGGTCCATGATCTCCTTAAGTACTATCTGTTCATAGGCCAATATTTTGTGTGATACTAAATGGGCTAAAGGGGGAAAGTGGAGGGAGTGTAGTAACTAACTCTTTATTGGGGTGATGTCCTGAAACCGGTCCAAGGGAGCTTGTTTATGGTCCAGGGAGGACCTGGCTTGGCAGTTCGGCCTGGACTGTTCCCATGAGGCACAGGGTCAAGACTGATTTGCATATGGCTGGGTCTAAACTGGGGTGGCATGGTGAGCAAAAGAACAATGGATTTAACCCAGATCTCTTGACTGGGGGTGAATGTTTGATTTGCTCTGCATTCTGTCCATCATCTGAGTGTCTTTTGCTCTCTCGCCCTAAGTGCGCCGGGTTTGCCCAGACTCGGGTCCCTGGCTCACCGTGCCACTGAATTCAAGCTAGCCTGGCTGATGAGGGGTGATGCTTCAAAACCAGTCCTAGGATGTTTGTTTTTGGTCCAGGGAGGACCTGGCTTGGCAGTTCGGGCTGGACTGTTCCCATGAGGCACAGGGTCAAGACTGATTTGCATATGGCTGGCTCTAAACTGGGGTGGGATGGTGAGCAAAAGAACAGTAGATTTAACTCAGATATCTTGACTGGGGGATGCTCTGCATTCTATCCATCATCTGTGTGTCTTTTGCTTTTTAAACAAAGCAGTTTTTTTTTTAAATGCAGCCCGTTCTCCTTAAAGGAAAACGGGATACATTTATAAAAGAAGAATCAAACGTTTCTGTTTCAGTTTCTTAAGAGCACGGACCACTGCGTGCTCTTAAAAAATATTTTTGCTACCAGTTACAAAGTGGAAGCGGTCCCCTGGGGACCCCTTCCCATTTGCAAGTGGCTTACCACCTACTTGAAGTAGGCGGTACACTGCGAGTGTTTTGCGGTCGCAAAACAATCATACATTGAAGTGCTCTTGGCACGCCCCTTCCTAATAGCGAGTCGCAAACCCTATTTTGTGAGCCGGTAATATGCTACCAACTCGCAAAATAGGGTTTGTGCATAGGGCAGACCTATTTTGCGGTCGCAAATGGGCAGATTTCCTGCTTGCAATCCCCAAAAATGATCGGACGTCTGGCCCAAGGTAAATAGCAATTCTAGGCAACAGCATCACTTCTGGAAGGACTTTGAAGTTCAGGCTTATTAATGCTTAAGGACAATTGTGACAAACTACAAACTATTTAAAATGACTCTATGCAGTGAATCATTATCTCAGCAGAGAAAGATGTATTTCCCTTAAGAAAGGCTAGAGACTCGCACTGCCAATAACTGTTCTAGTATGATCTTCACTGGAGCAATCTGTGAAGCAGTTTTTTATTGTTTATAAGTTGTTGGTTCTATGTGCATAGGAAGCAGTTGTTATAAGCAGGATAACAGTTATTATCTAACAGTGATCATTTATGTTATTCTTAGAAGCAGAAAGTAGTCCAAAGAGAGACATCTCAGTATAAGAGTCAACTAAAGGTTTTAGTGGATGTAATGCTGTTATACATACTGATTGTTCATGAATAATTATTGACATTGCAGTACGTTAATGTGATATTCTCTTATTGCAGACACTCACTGTGCTTCATGTGAATTGTCTAATGCTGTCTATAAATGCCAGTGTTACTTCCTGTTTGAAACTCACAGTTCAGCACATCAGACTGTGCTATATCCTGTCCTGAGCCCAGAGTTCAGTACTGCAGACGTCACATCACTGGAAGCCCGTATTTCTGTCTCTCTCTCTCCCAAATCCCTTTCGCCTTGGGAACTTGCAAGGTAGCAGTATTTCAGTTAATTGCTGCCACGTCAAGTTGCAGCGGGATCTGGGGAATTACGTCGCCCCAACGGAGCATCCTGGAGTTCTGGTGTGTGGCTCACAACACCCTACAACAAGCTTTTACCTCCTTCTCTATGGTAGAGCATGTCCCCTCGGCTCTTCTTAAAGTCCGTAATGCAACTGCGACCACCCCCTCTTTACCGACCTTTCGCGGCATCAGCACGGCTCCAAAGCCATACTTACTAGCATCTACAACCGCTTAGGTCCTGTCTTGCGGGTCAAAAGATTTCACAATTACAGCCTTGAAAATAGCCTCCTTGACAGTCACAAACGCCGACTGACATTCCTCGGTTCATTCCTACTTTGCCCCTTTCTTCATTAAAAAGGCGCAACACATTTACTATGTGTGAGAAGTGTTCCACACACTTGGAACAGTATTTGGCCAAACTCTAAAAGGAACAAAGTTATTCCTTCTCTGTATTTGAGGGCGCTTTCTCAATGGCCTTGAACAACTTCAGTTCAGGCCTGACACTATTCCAAGATAATGTGTGCCCCAAGTACTCCACTTCCTGCACCAAAAATGTACACTTATCCATGCTTACTATTAATCCTACACATTCCAATCTTTCCAGTACTGCCTCCGGCACGCTATTGTGCCTCCTTATCAGGATTCACAACAAGATGTCATCCTGAAAGAACAACACTTTAGATAGTCCCTTTAAGACACTCTTTGGAACCCTGCTGATGCAGATGCTAATCCAAAGAACATGCATACAAACTGAAATGCCCCTTCGGCTGATATAAAGGACATCAGAGGTTTAGACTCAGAATGTAAAGGCACCTGGTGGTATGCACTTGATAAGTCCAAGGACGAGAAATACTTGGCCTCCCTGATATTCATGAGCATCTCATTAATACATTGGAGGGTATGGCGTGCAACCCAAATGCATCCATTCAGTTCTCTTAAATTTGCACACATCCTCAATTTTCCATCTGACTTGGTCACCGACATAGTTATACTGAGCCACCCAGACGATTCTATTGGCTCAATAACACCTGATATGTACAACAGGTCCAGTTCTTCCCTCAAATGACCCCAAAATACTAATGACATGTTTTGTACCTTGTGCACTTTAGGACAACATCCTTTGTAAAAATAATTCGATATTCAGACTTCTTCAGACATCCTAATTGATTAGCAAACAATTTGGTATATGTATTGCTCCGGAACTCATTGTTAGTATCATTAGCAAGCAGCACCTGATCAGGGTGATTTGGATTCAACATTACACCCAAAGCCTTCTGTTCTTTCCACCCCAACAATGCCTTCCCTTTTTAAACCACATACACTCTTGCACATGCAGATCTCTCCTTATATTCCAATGTGCCCATAAAATACTCCAGCATTGGTAGCTTTACACCACAGTAATCCCCAGGTTTCAAGTCTGTAGGGAAAAATTCAGATTTGGGCAATTTCTTCCATATAGTCTGATCTGTTAAGGTGTATGGTTCCACCCACCCAGACGCACCCCGTATAGGGACAGGGATCTGGATCGAGGGATGCTGCAACATGTGAAAACCTGTCTCAAACCTCAACCAAAGACACACAGGTATAATGAGTGGGAGGATGACTCTACCGCCAGACGCTGTCAATAGCAACAATAAGTTTAAATGTTTTGTTTGGTAAAAAACAAGAAGAAATAAAAAGTAGTAATATGATGGGAATATAGCAATTATAGATGGATCACTCCTGCAGTAGCACAGAAGTGGCTACAGGTCAGGCAATATGAGGTGAAGCCTGCCCGCTGGGTTTGTCTGAAATGTTGCACGTAAAATGAGGGCTGGGTTAGTACAGGTTATCTGCTGATGTAAGATGCCTGCAATTTGCCACCCCGTGTCATAAGAAGTATTCCAAGGGGTCCCTTGGCAAGGTGATCACACAATTATCGGTGTTTTTGAAACATTCAATGTACATTGATCCTGATCTGCTTACTACCAATAAAAAGAATTACAAAATAAAAGGTGTATGGTGAACATGAATCAACCCACGCAGACATTTTGCTGCCATTGATTCTTACATTACATTTTGGAGGACAGTATCCCTCCTTGATATCCCCAATGACATATTCCTTCTGACTGTTCTAATTCACAACCAAAATTTCTACCCCTCCATCATCAGATCAATTCCCGTTCTCACCATAATCATGTGTCATTTCTTGCACTGCACACCTCCAACTTGAACACTCTTGAAAAATGACCAATATTCTTAAATTTGAAGCATTTGGCCTTTGCAGCAGGACAAGAATCAGATTCAGCTAAATATGTTGCACTTCCCCAATGATAACACAACCAGTTCCCATATTGTCTCCTGGACGATAACTTGGGATTGGTGTTATCTTTTCTGTTTTTTGCAGTATATGAATACCATCAGAGTCATCCTTTTTTCTCCTTTGGTCCTCATTAAGCTACTTCACATACCTAGATGTGTTTTCCATTCATCGTGCGATAGTGGTTGTTTCCTCACGGTAAGGATCTTTCAACTCTAATAATTTTTCCTGAATTCTTGCGTTCCTAGTTTTATTGATAAACTGATCGCTTATGATCTCTTTGTGCAAATCTTTGAACTTGCATGTCACTACCAAAGTTTTATGGGCAGATATAAATTGTTCAACACTGTCACCCAGCAATTGAGCACAGGAAAAAATGTGTGTCTTTCCACCACAATGCTCCCTTTTTCCCCAAAATTCTCCTCCAAAGACCTCTTGCATCTGTATATTCATCATAAGACATCTCATCCAGCTCCGAAGCATCATCATCATTACTTTCACCATTCACAGGAATAGGCAAAGTTTTCAATACCTTCCTTTCCCCAACCCCTAAAATATGCTTCAATATGGCCAACCTTCGCTTGGCTGCACACATCCACACCTACTGCCTCCAAATAAGTCTCAATTGACTACCTCCAATCTTCCCATGGCATTACAGGACGACCTGGACTGTGCAAAAACAGACTGAATATCCATTATTCTCTTTCAAAACAACAAACTGAACCAATTAATGTTGTCACTGTTGTCTTGGAAAGGGAAGTGAAAAAAACTAAAATATCTATTTATATGCACTACAAAATAGTCACCATATCACACAGTTCATTCCTGCATACAAACGTCGCTGCTCTGGATTGTCTCTTTGTTTTCACAGTTCCACAACTTTCTTTTCTAATGGCCACACTTAGGAATGACAAACTAAGTACAGGATACTTCCATACAATCCACCGGAATTGATGTAACAAGCAGTGTAAGTTCCTGTGTGTCGATGGTCCTTCCACTAAGTCTATGCTGCTGTTGTTCTGTAGTCCTTCGCTATGTCCCACACACACGTTTGCAGAAAGTAGGCGGGTATAATTCCAACAGTGTGAGAGAGGAGACCTGTGGTGGCACACGGAGGAACACCAAAATGAGGTAAGACGCTCGCCGGTATTTGAGCGTTGCAAATCTTTGAACGCTTCGCAATTACCCTCAGCCAACACACACTGGCCCTCAAGTGCCACTGACACTTGTCTTATTGCAACAGCAAGTGTTCAGAATGCACTCACCAGCCTTGCAATAATAAAAGAAGTTGCAGTCCATGAGCCACAAGTGCGCTGGCCCTCGAGCACTAAACGAAGTCGCAGTCCATGCGCCACGAGTGGGGCCCCCTCACTAATGTTAAACGGTCCTGCCTTTAATAAACACGTTTCTCCCTCTGGCACTCCCTTTGCACTATAGGCTGCAATATTCACCGGCAGTAGACTTACAGATGGTTTGGTCCTGCTCCTTCCAGTGATCCAAATTTCTTCTTTTCATCTGCCCGTCACAATTCGCTCACGACAATTGCTTCCTCAAGGGAGTGACTCTCAGGAGTTTCTGTGGACCATTAACATCCCATCCTCGTCGCCAATTTTGAAAAGAATCACTCAAATGTAGTTGTAATCGTTCTTTATTGAAGAGCTAGACATAGGTCATCCAACACTTGGCAGATCAATCTACAGTGGCAAGAGCATACTTGAGTGTACATGCATCCAGGAGAAGAAGCAGCACTCCTTATTGCTCTCAGCAGGTGTGTTGCTGAATGCCATGCTCAGTGCATCATTAAGCATCTGCACTGCCTAGAAAGTCCTGGACTCTCCACACTTCCACTCATCCAGAGGGGTATTCCATAATCGGCATGGACAACCAGGCAAAGAGGGCAACAGTGGAAATGTGGGATTCGGTGCTGGTCAAAGGATATAAAACGTGTGCTTCTTTTTCCAGTGTCCAAAAGGCTGCCATATGTTTCAGGAAAGGAGCATGGACACGCCTTATATTCTGCCTTTTCAAAGACAGTGGCTTATCCATAAAGTGTTATCCAAGGTTCCCAATCTGAGATAAAGTAGTGTCTTTTCCTGAGATGTCAGTGATTGTCAGATTGTCTTAGAATAATCTACAGGGAGGCATTTCCTCACCCGGCCAGACTGGCCGTGCCTGGCATTGGGCATTTCCCCGGGAGGCTGGAAAGGTGGTGGTGCTGGTTTTGAAGCAGTGCTCCAATATCATACCCATTAAAAAATCCGAAGGCCAGTATAATACACTCAGCATTTACTTTTGTTTCCAGCCTACCTGTGTTTTGATATATGTTATGGTTTTAAAATCACAGAATTCCTTGTAAATCCAGCAGTTTCAGCAACAATAAAATTGTCCAGATATCTCTGGTGATTAATATACCTGCTGGAGAGGGATTGGAGTTTTGTCGAGTGGTAGTTTTGGTTCATCTGAGGTGTTGCAGAGGCTTAACATGCCTAGTGCAAAACAGGTGCATCACGCAGATCACACAACTGTATTTTATGTGCATAGCTCAGGGGGTTACTGCATTTGCCACAGACATACTTTTCTTATTGTGCAGTTCATTATTTGCAGTCCTACTCTAGCTCAGTGAGCTATGAACTGCCATCAAAGAGCTGCACACAAACTGTATGGTACACGTTAGAAACTTATGTTTTTTCCATTATCCTAATGTTGCTTTAAAAGGATTTGTTTAGGTTTAAATATATTCTTATTAGTAGAGCCGAGTGTGTGCTTCTTCAGATCAAGCACTCTTCAAAAAAATCCTACGCCTCGTAGTCCCTGTTGTAACATTTTCTCTATGTGTGTGTGATGTAAAGTGCTCTGACATCCTACACTGGTATGCGAGATGCTATAAAACAAATGTAATACATGTGAAAGAGGGGCTATAGAGAGATGAAGAGCACTGTTGGTGGTTGATAGTAAGTTAATCATTGAATGGCCCCAACAAAGATTGTTGTATGCTGGTGCACTCATTATTTGCTATGCTTTAAAAGCTAATACAATTGAATTTATAATGAAAAATGTGTTCTAGAATGCACAATTTCTGCCACTTGTCTCCTTACTTTCTTGTGGGAGGAACCGACAAACCCCCCTTATAGTGGGCAGGCTCGCTCATTCCACTCCCTCGCTATGCAACATACGGAACCCTGCTTCCAAATAATGGATGCATTGCATTACATTTGTATCCATATTTTTTGCTGCTTTCTTTGTCAATTTGCTACTATTTATGTCCTTGATTTTTGTTTCTTTCAGTTTGAATCTCTACTGGATCTACTCCCGAACACTTTTGCTTAGCTCTTTTCTCTTTGATCAAGAACTATAAGATTGCCAATGAGGTTTTTACCATTTTGTTTTTTTCCTCCTTTCTGAGACCACCTGAAGGAGACAATTAATCAGGAGACTCCAAAAACGTTCTTATTATCCAGTCCATAACAGGCAATTTGCAAATGTAGACAGAACTCTATCAACAAAATTTAAGTAGGAACCATTTTTGTATATGTCCAATATATTATTATTATTATTATTATCATTATTGCTATTACTATTATTATTCTTATAGTAGAGAAAACCTACAACGCCACAAATACAGCAGATGAGTGAAGAGCAGCCGTCAGCTCGAGCTGACGGCTGCTCTTCACTCATCCGCTCAGATTCTGCAGCAGAATAGCCCTTATCAAGGAGGCCCTCGAAGCTGCTCTGTTTATGATCACTACAACCCAGACGCCACGTACAATTTTGCCCTGAAGAAGTTCATTGTATGAACAAAACGCGTTGGCTGATAACTTTCTACATTTGGATTTTCACAATAAAAGACTGTCTAAAGACAAATTCCAAAAGACTGTGAGACTTACTGAAAACAATTTTCTTCATATATAGAAGGTGGTGCACCACTCCACTCTTGAACTTGTAAAGGTAAAGAAAGATGGAATGGACAGAAGTCTACCATACACGTTCACGATCAAAGATCATTTGTGACGAGGAGAGGTGTGTTTCATTCCACCCGCAGAATTGGCGGAGTTTGGCAACTCCGCATTACTCTTGTAATGTAGAGCTCTGACTAAATTCCACCAGTTGCCTTGTGGGTGAATTGTTTCCCGCGAGGCTCCAGAGATGCAAGTGTGAGCGATAATTGACGTCCCCTAGTGCCATTTTCTAAAGCGGGTGGTCGCGGTCAGGTGGGTGCTTCTTAAGTAGTTTGTTTGCCATTTGAATAGATTTTCTGTAGAGCGGCAGCAAAATCCACTCGAATAGATGCGCACTCTTGCATACTGCATGGTGAGGTTTGTGCTGATTTTTCAGTGCTGCTCATGCTACTAGCACTAAATTGCAATGTGACATGCAGATGTCTGCTCGTTGGCGAGTTTTTATGTAACTCAGCAAGTTGCACCAGACCCTAGAGACAAACTCCTTTAAACAGGGGTGTGACATAGGTCGCTGCAGCCCCTTGCAGTGCACGGAGGGCCCCAAACCTTCAGGTGCCCCTCAGTGCCCACAGTGAATATCTGTGAGATAAGTGAGTCTCAGGGGCCACTCCTCACATTCTTCAGGGGGCCATGCCATTTTGCTTTACACCACTGCCTTTAAAGCAATGAATCATACCATACATCAAGTAAAGCTGCAAAGATTGGAATATGTACCACAGCTGACACACAGTGCATATAGAAATAAATGATTAGCTCAAAGAGGAAAATACTTGATAAATTTCTCGAACATAGTCATTGAAGAAGCACGCAATGTATTTGAAAACCTAAGGTGTTACATATACACTGAATTTCGACTAACATTGTAACACATTAAGATGCTGTAAATGATGGGTAACTGTGCTAAAGCACTGACATGCTTATATAAGTCACTCTTAAGAAGTAAGCAAGTTTATCAATGACTGTCATATATAAATATAAAGATGAGCATGATTGCACTTATACCATCTGTGAGGTTTTATTTAAATCATTGAAGGATTGCAATTATATGGTTTCGAACAAATTCAATCAAGATATTTTCACCTAAACGTTTAGGGCCGAGACATTAGATCACCCTTCTCAAGGTTTGATCCTAAACAGTGCTGGAAGAGTGCATAGGTATTCTTTCACTCAGAAGTATTTATACTGTAGGTATTAATTCTCCCTAGTTGCAGGATTGCTAGCCTATTGCAAGTACGACCCTGAAAATGGGTATTAGCGTGCAGGGTTTACTGTTTCTGTAACAAATCCTTTGTGTTATCCCTGATTTGCAAGTCTGGACATTATTTTGGCTTTCAGCAAGTGGAATGAAAAACTTAAAAGCCAAATCATTGTCATGACACTTGGAATTCCCACAGTTGCCGGTTATGGGATTTGCCAGCTGCATTGGGATTGCAAGCTGTTGCATTCATGCTCTCATTTGTTATGAATATTAGGGTTTTATAAGAAGCTCATGAACAGACTATAGCATACACCAATTATCTCAATAGCAGTTGTCAAAGTCACATGATGTCCTATTTTAGTTATCATTTGTTCCTCGCCACCTTCTTCCAGCGCAAGATCAAGGAGATCTACAACAGCTTTGCAACTCAAGACACAACCACTGCACCCAATGGCTCCAGCCCCCAGCAGACCTTGACCAACTGGACTACCCTCATCTCTGGCAACACCTTCAGGATCATGAAGAGCATCCACTACGGAGCCCCCTCAGATCCCTGCCATCACCACATCTTCAACAGAGTTGGCACCTCCATCGCAGCCGAACTCTGGTGCAACATCAACTGCCCCATCGAGTCCGCTTTCCTGCAGAGATCAACCCCCTGCTGAAGAAACTTTCTGCCGACCCGACGGACCTTAAGAACTACAGACCCATCTCTCTGCTCCCCTTCCCAGCCAAAGTCATCAAGAAAGCCATCAATTCCCAACCCTCCTAGTTTGCCGACCTCTCCCCGTCGGGCTTCAGAGTCAACCACAGCAGTGAGACTGCTCTCCTTGCTGCTACAGATGACATCCACACCTTCTCGACTGAGGTGAGACTGCAGTCCTTATCCTCCCAGGCCTATCAGCACTTTTGACCCCGTCTCCCACCACACCCTCTGTGCAAGACTCCATGATGCCGGCATCCGGGACAAAGCCCTAGAATGGTGCTGCTCCTTCCTCACCAGCCGAACGCAGAGTCAGACTTCCACCATTCAAATCTGAAACCACATAAATCAGCTGCGTTTTACATCAGGGATCCTCCCTGAGCCCCACCCTCTTCAACATCTACATGGCCTCGCTTGCAGCCATCGTCAGAAGCCACAGACTCAACATCGTCTCCTACGCTGACAACACCCAGCTCATTCTCTCCCTCACAGACGAACCCACAGCCTCCCAAAGCAACTTCCACGGCAGTCGCTACCTGGATGAAAGACAGCTGCCTCAAGCTTAACTCAGACAAGACCAAAGTCCTCATCCTGGGATCCTCCACCTCCGCTTGGGATGACTCTTGGTGTCCCACAGCGCTCGTAATCCCCCCACACCCAAGGACCATGCACAAAACCTTAGAATCATCCTAGACTCCTGTCTCTCAATGAACCACAAAATCAACGCTGTTTAATTCTTCTGCTTCCACACGCTCTGCATCCTCTAAAAGATCTTCAAGTGGATCGCCACTGAGTCCAGGAAAACAGTCACCCAGGTGCTCGTCAGAAGCAGACTCGACGACGGCAACACACTCTATGCCGGCACCACCCAGAAACCCCAGAACAAAACTGCCGACCATCCAAAACACCTCAGTCAGACTCATTCTGAACATCCCACGCTGAAACCACATCACCGGCCACCTGAGAGACCTGCACTGGCTACTGGTCAACAAGAGAATCGCCTTCAGGCTTTTCACATGCACCTACAAAGTACGCCACAATGCCAGACCTACATGCCTCACCCAATGCCTCTCCTTCTACACTCCCACTAGTCAAAGCCCGCTCCATCCAAATGGCCCTGGCCTCCATCCCACAGATCTGCAAGACCACGGCTGGAGGAAAATCCTTCTCCTACCTCAGTGCGAAGACCTGGAACTCCCTGCCTCAGCACCTCAGGAAATCACCATTGCCGAAGGACCACAAGACCTAGCTCCTAAACTGAACTGCAGACCTAGCCCCCCCTCCCAACACACAGCGCCTTGAGATCCTTACAGGTTAGTAGTTGTGCTTCATAAGAGTATTGACTGACTGATTGATTGATTCCTTCTCAGGAGTGGAGTGCTTCACTTAAACAAAACTAGGACACATTACACATGTTTTACATTGATTCATTGGATGTTGTTGGCATTGGTAGTGGCACTAGGCCACTGGGATTCATTATGTTCGGTAGTCTCATAGCTATTTAGCCCCTCCTTTCCCCCTACATCTGATTTGGCTGCCCTTGTTAATGCCTCCCCCATCCATAATATTCCAACCACAATGTCCATATTTTGTCGCATTTACGAGGATATCCTCTAACTTCATATGTTATACATTCAGCATGCCATGTATATATCCATCTCGCGTTGTCATTCCATTTTTGTGGTGAATTGTTGGGGTCCCCACATTTTTGTGGGATCCCTCATGGCCTTAGGCTTAGCTTGCAAAATATAAGCTTGGATCCCAGTAAATCAATATCACTTGGGATTCCCAGAACTATGAATCTGGGAGACATAGGATCTCAAATTCTAGGATTCAACTAATTTCTTGCATAATTATTCTCCAGTAAGATTGTACAGACACTACACCATAGAGTGTTTATAAATGTTCCATTTTCTCTACTGCATGTCAAACAGGAGGGGCTCGGTGTTCATCCCATTTAATGCACATAGTACACCCTTTGGAGAATATTACATTGAATGAGGCTCAGCCATGTTTATATCCCCATCACTCATGGATGCATCAGCAAAGCATCCCTATCTACATCTTCAAGCTCCCCAAGGTCTTCCCCCATTTCACCCTCATCTTCATTAGTCTATCTGGCAAGTTGTTGATAAGTGTTTTGTATATGCACAAAACCGCCCCACTGTATATTTTGTCTATCAATTCTCTGCCCTCCTTCGGGGCAAATTCCATGAGCTCTATCCATTTGTGGTCTTCCACTAGGAGAGCATGTTTCAGTTGGGTATATTTAATGATGTGGCTATGTTTTAACTTGTAGTACTGCTGAAGGCTCAGGAAGGACCAAATCAAACGCCCTTGGAGTTAAACCCCACCTTTTGATATACCCACAGTATCCCACGTTCTAAAGCCTGGAAGCTTGGCCATCTCTTTCAGGGCCTTCCTTTTCCACAGAGGTGTTTCCCTTATAATTTTATTTGTCTAGCCTATGGAGCTGGATACCTTTTCCCAAGCTAATATTCCAACCCATGTTGCGGGCAGAAGTTGCGTAGTCCCCTATCCACCATAGAGGTAGTGAAGGTATCAGGGACTGGCCAACATAGATTGGGCCACTTTGAAGGTGGGTCTTCACTAGACGTGTAGATCCAGACATTTGCAGGCAGAAGTTGTGTAGTCCCCTATCCATTGTAGAGGTAGTGAAGGTATCAGGGTTTGGCCAACATAGATTTGTCCACTTTGAAGGCGGGGTCTTCACTAGAGGTGTAGATCCAGTCATTTAGCCCGGAGAGTAGCTCAGTACAGATAGAGCCCACTCAACACCCCTAGGAGTGACAAGAGGGCATGAGCAGCGCCAAGGCACAGCACAACGGCAAAGAAAAACCAAGAGGACCTCACCTCCTTCTAGGACAACACCTCCACTGCAGTCCATTCAGGCACAGGGAGCCCAAGTTCTTTGACTGACAAGAAAGAACTGTTTTTCCTGGAGCAGGTCGATCGACATGGTGAAAAATGGGCAAAAGATACCTGTCTGCCTTTCTCCCATACGTCCTTGTATACTTCCTCCTTTTCAAACATTTGTATTGTTCTCCTTGCTCTCCTGTATCCCATCTCTTTTAACCATTTCTTTCTTCCATACTTCCCTTTTATCTTCTCTTCTATCTACATTGCACCCTTGTTTTTCCCCCCAACCTTTCTTTAATATCTGTCCTCTCTATCCCTCTTCCTCCCTTTTTCTTATCCTTTGTTTTTCTTCACTCTTTCTGTTTCACCTCCATACCGCGTCCTTTATCTTTATCTCTCTCCCTTCTTAACACCTGCCCTCTCCTTTTCTCTGACAGTAGAAGGGAGAGACCCGCCATTGCCTATTAATTTAATCTTTTGTCAGTACATAAAACTGTTCATAAATCCTGTGTGTATTATACGATTTATTATCTGATCATATCTTTCAAATATTATCTACAATGTACACAAAAGAACCTCAAACTTTAACAGGGATTTTCAAGACAGTGGTAAACACCAAATGTGTTAATGAGACAATGCAATCAAAAGTTATTTAAAACAAACATAAGTATGTACAAGCATAAATAGAGAAAATAGGCAAACGTGTGTAAAATATTTGGTTGTCCAGAAACATAAATCAAGAAGGAAATGGTTTAGGTTTAGCTTATTGTAACGTTTCAAGAATATCCCAAAAGTTTGCTTTGAGGAGGGGAGCCAGTCAAGAAGAGTCCAATTGTATATGACTGTTTGTTTGTTACTTCCTTAAAGGCCTGGACTTGTGTCCCTTGTTTATAGATTGGAAAAGGCCTCTCCACCTCTCTCACGCCTGAAATCACCTACGTGTTTAAAATATGAGGAGGGTGAGATCTTCACTACCTTATACACCAAATCCACTGACAGACATACCTTCCTCCATTGCTCTAGCCATCATCAGAGAAACCTTTGCGACAATGTACTATATAGCACATTTTTACAAATAAGGAGAAACTGTACAAAAATAGGAGGATTACTTCACTAATGGATATCAACTAATTACTAAACAAAAGCCCACAATTAACCCCACAGGCGGATCAAGAGAGCTTTGAAATGGGCATGGTATCCCCCAAGAGATGTAATATTACTGTTAGTTTACATTTTGATCCCTCCCCCATTCAGACAGTATAGGGTGAAATCCCCATTTTGTTTGTATGCTCCCTTTTCTTTGTACACTCAAATCTCCTATCTTCCTCTCTGTTCATCCTTCATATCTCCTTCTTACCACTCATCCCTCTTTTGATCACGTCCTTCCTTTATTTCCTCCTTTCATTTCCTATTTCCTCTCTCTTTCAGTTCTAAATCACCCAATTATTTGTAATTTTTCTCTTCTCTGAACAATGAAACATACTCAAGTCCTCAATGGGAACTGTCTAAAAATGATTTTAAGCACTATTTTTTTGTTTTGAAAATTATTTTTCAACTTGTAGTTTAGCACAACTCTTTGGTAATTATATGCATCTCTCTCTCAGCATTCAATCCTTCCTGTATTGGAGTTTTCTATACTGCATCAATAGCCACATTTTAAAGAAAACATAATAGGTAAGGTGTTCATCTCAGAATAGAGTATCAAATCAGAATCAGAATCTCTCTCACACACACACACACTCACTCTCTTTCTTAGAAATTCCAGCATATCATTACATTTTCAGTGGCTTTCAGCCTGTTCAAGTGTTTGTGAGTCAATGACGCTCACCACACAGTTTTGTTTTATTCTGCTTGGAACCTTTCAAAGATATTTAGATCATAACTCAAAAGCAAATTTGAGAATGTCCCTTGTCTGATAACATACTCCCAGTTTTTAATCAGTTTTTTCTGAGATAAAAGTTGAGTGTTAGACAATGGCATTAAATGACTTTCAACACAATGGGAAGTTTATCACACCTACCATTTCGTTTTCAATTTTGAATGCAGGGTTGTATTATATTTAAAGCTGCATGTGAATGTGATTTATTTGTAGTTCTGGAATTTGACAGTGTATTTGTATAACAGACCTCTTCCCTACAGTAAACATAGAACAGGCTTTAAACAACAGTTGGCTAGAGACATTTTCAGTCATGTCTTGGCTCACCTAATTCCCTAAACTGTTCAATGGTGGCTGGCACGGATCGGGGGTGGCGGAATGTAGGGTGGGGGCAGGCAGCGGGATGGGGTAAGGGTGTAAAGGAAAAAATAAATAAAACGTATCTCCTTGCCGCGTCTCTCCTCATCATCCCTCGTCGTCGTCCCTCCGCTCCGGAACAGGAAGCACCCAGGGTTCCAGGCTCCCCTAAGCCAATCACAATGCTGCAATGTAGTGTTGTGATTGCTCTGAACGCCATGGTTCGGCACTCAGCCAGGGAATGGGATCCTGGGCATGTTCTCCACTGCAATGCAGCCTAGGTGGGGAACATGTAAAGTGCTCATGAATGTTTGGCCGACCTGAGAGGCCAATCAGTCATTCCTCACTTACAGAGTGCCCACCACTCCTCCCCCTTGCTCTCAGAGCAGAGCAGCCCACCCCACAGCAGGGACAAAAAAATGATAACAACGAGTTATTATCCTTTTATTTTTCCTTTGTTTCCACTGCTGAAAGCAGTGGGGCGATGCTCCTCTGCCTTAATGGAGGAGCTGCCACTGAAACTGTGGGAGTGTATCCTTCTGCTTCCACTCAAGTGCCTGAATTGAACTGTATAAGGGACTATTTTACAACTTTAGCCCTCTCTGTCTGCTCCTACTGGCTTGATACTATGTTTTTCGTGTTGTTCCTTCTCTCTTTTCCCACTCGCACTCCTTCTTGGATACTTGCCAACCTTCCCGATTTAGGCAGTAGGCTGAATATTTCCAGGAAGCCCCACTGTCTACAGATTTTTGTTCACAATCCTACATTTTCAAGGTCTACCGACAGGCCTGCAACAACATACTTGTATTGTTCGATAGAGGCTGATATGTACTGTGGTTGTAACCTAGCCTGAGGCTCTACTGAGCAGGCAAATAGAAACAGACTTCAATTTTTACTACCCGGATCTGCCTCAGTCAGCTGCCAACCTCCCTTGGGGACCCACTAGGCCTCAGAGGTAGTGGTTCCATTGATTTATCCGCTCCAGCACGTGCCTCACTAGGACCTAGACATGTATTGGCAGGTAGTGCAATGTCTCAGTCTTTGTACCTTCCCTATACAGGGCACTGGAATTAAGAATGAGAACATCTGTCAGTGAGTAGAGAACTGCAGAAGTAAGAAAGAGAACATCAGTTAGTAAGTACAGAACTGCAGTCCACCATATTTTGTCCAACTCAGAGTTGTGCAGCTCAAGCTTTCAGTCCCGCAGGGAATAGATCACAGAGCAGTTTTATAAATTTAACGTAGTCTTTGTTGGTTTGACTTTAACGTTGTTGTTTGGTTGTCCCAACTGGCAACCATTTTTACAGTGTTTTTATTTGTTGAGTTACCTCCGAACTCTTGATGGACAAAATCATTCCAGTAGATATCATACACTCTCACACCATATACATATAGTTAATGAAATAGATGGTTTGAATCTGTTTGGTGATTAACTCATTACACTACAAGTCGTTTCAACTAAGATCACTTTTATGCTAATTAGTGGTTTTAAAACATGAACATGCGTGCTTCTTTTTTGCCACTTTTTTGGCAAGTATGTTCTATCCCTCTGCACTCTTCATTCTGCCCTCACCGACTGCCCTCTTGTTCCTCCCATAATCACTCTTGTATCTCGCCTTATGTTGCTGCCCTTGATGTTCCTCCCTCCTGCAGCTTACAATTTATTTATTTATTTATTAATGCATTTTATATAGCAGAGACCTGGCCCACAGACGTTAGACAGCTTTACAAAAAGTGAGGCGGTATCAAAGAAAATAAATTGCAGCATAGTTAAAACATAAGAATAAAATGCAGAAGCGGTGAACAGTATGAGCAACATGCATATTGGCTAGGGGATGGTCTCTTTGGCACTGAGAAACAGGGGCCCACTAAAAACAAGAAAAAGCAATGCAGTGGAGATAAAAAAAACAATATAAAAAATGAGTAAATATATGCGAGGGGTCATGAATGGTAAGTTTACAAAATATGAAGGACAACGTTTTATCAGAGTCCATATGAAAGAAAGCACATTTGAAACATACCTTAGTGACAGTATCTTTGGAACAGTAAGAGCTTGACATCTTTCCTGAAAATTGTTAAGAGTTTTGTGATGCCTGAGGTAGGTGGGAGGAAGTTCCTGATTCTGGTAAAACTGATGAGAAAGATTGAGCCATTGTGCATTCTTTCCTTAATGTGGGCATTCTAGATGAAACATTTCAGCACTGGAAAGAGAGTACTGCCCACATGGCAGGGTCAGTTTGTTAGTCAGGTATTGAGAAGTGGCCCTGTGAGCAACACTGTGTGTGATATATATGATGTCTTAAAAATAGATGTAGCTTCAATGGGGATCTACTCAAGCATAGGTAAGATTCTTTTAAATAGTCAACTTTGCTAATTTCAGTGACAAAAAGAGCTGCTGCATGCGGCACTGCTTTGTGAAGTGGAAGCTGAGATTTAGGAGAGTCAGTCAGGAGAAAGTTGCCATAGTCAATTGAAGAAAGCAGCAGGGATTGAACTAGTATATATAGGCCTTTGGCTGGAATGATCTGATGGATTTCCCATAAACATCTCAACTGGAACCATGAGCTCTTGGCTATGGGGTCGATATGCGATTGAAGATGGAGGGCTTGATTTAGAGTTTTGGTGGATGCATTACTCCATCCCAAACCTGACGGCTATCCCTTCAGCCTTATTACAAGTGTATAATATCCTGTGACACCTGTAGTAAGGCACACAGAATATCTGTTACAATTTGTGCAAGAGTAATCATCAACCAAATACTACATCAGGCCCTGAGTCTTTTGGCCAGAATTACCCCTAGGGATTTAGTAATATCAATGATAGAGGGCTTGCAGTAAATGATGTTACAAGAATCAATCCAGGATTAAACTGGTATATTGGCATGAGCTTTTCAAATGAGGAAGAACTTGGTTTTAGAGGGATTTAATTTCGAATGGTGTGCAGTTCTCCTATTTTGAACTTTCGTCAATATAAGAACGAGGAATCCGACGTCAGTATGAGAGATCTTGAGATAAAGCTCTTTGTCATCAGCATGATGAAGATAAAACGATTCCTGAGTACTCTTATAAAGGTTCCAAGACATTATTAGTCAAGGTTGAAAAGAGTTGGAGCCAAAACAGAACCCTGAGGAACACCCTCTGACTACAGGGTCAAGTTGTAGATTCAGCTGACAAGTATCACCTGTTGGGATTGGTTAGCTAGATATGAAATGAAACAATTGAGGGCATTTCCCTCGATGCTCATACGTAGAGTAATATGGTCAACATTATTCAAATAAATCCAGTAGAACAAAGAGGAAATAGTTGGCAGTATCAAAGATGCATAAGTACAATTGCTACCTATCTGCTTTATTACTGGACTGGTCCATATTTTTAAGTCCAGGCGAGTCACAATATTGGGAACGGCAGGGAAATATGGCATTCTTTCCCTTCTGATACTTCAATATAAAACAACAAACAAATAAAGGAAATCAGTTAAAAAGTATTTGTAGACTGACTCCGTTGTATAAGAATGATTATTAGAGAAAAAAGAGGGATAATTGCCATTTTGCTAAATAATCCTATAAATGTTACAAATGTTTCATTTACCAGCTTTTGGCTTCTCTAGAACAGCAAAACAAAAAAAGGCCTATATTGATGTCTAAGAAATGTACCACTGACATAATATCGACACTACTAATATTGACCAACAAAATTATCGACACACAATATCGACCACAAAATTATCGACATCCTATATTTATTTAATGAAATACACAAATATCGAAATAAAAATATCGCCAGTAAAAACACCGATAAATATAGAAAACATAAATATCATTAAAAAAATCGTAATCATTAAATAAACATACAAAATAACAAAAATATCAGAATAAAACATGTAGACCACACTATTATTGTAAACACACAAATATCGACACCTCAAAAATAATTAAGATAACACAAAACATAACATTAATAATATAAACAATACTACAAACACAAACAAGATAACTAAATAATTAAAAATAATATCAATACTAAAATCAAACATCACTACAAAATACTTTACAAAACTCACATCAACAAATAAATAGTTTTTACAAAGAAATTAAGTAAAAAACAATAATTTATATATTTGCTACATAATTACTTTACAAATTATATAACTAAATATACACATAATATTTAACCCCTTCGCTGCTAGGCCTTCCCCTCCCCCCCCCCCTCCCGTGCTAAGCCTTTTTTTGGTTATCAGAGGTAGTTCACGCTTAGGCCCCTATAACATTTTGACCACAAAAGGTATCCATGCCAAATTTATGTCCTTTTTTTCCAAAATCATTGGGATTTTAAAGGTACCCAGGGTTTGTGGATTCCCCTGGAGGGGACCCAGAAATTTGCCAAAATATTGCTAGTTTGTTTTTGGGGGGTGGGGGAATGGGAAAAAAAGGGCTACAAATGAAAGCGTCTGTTTTTTTCCCTGCAAATGGTATTAAAAAGGGTTGTGGTGCTGAAATCACCATCTTCCCAGATTTCAGTGACAAGCAGACTTTTGTCAGAAAACCAAAATCTTTAACACAGCTTTGGCATTTTTCTTGGACATAGCCTATTTTCTGGAATCTGCGTGGATCCAAAAGATTCAACCCACCCCGCATTTCCCAAAGTCTTCCGAGAAAAATGGTATCTCACTTGTATGGGTAGGCATAGTGCCCGCGACAGGAAACTGCACACAACGCAACATGGACACACCACATTTTCACTGTGAGAAATGACACTTTTTTTGCAAAGTGCCTAGCTGTAGTTTTTGAACCCTAGCTCTGCTGGTACCTAGGGAAACCTAGCAAACCTATACATTTTTTAAAACAAGACACCCAGTGGAATCCAGGATGGGGTGACTTGATTGGCTCTCACCAGGTTCTGTTACTCAGAATCCCTTGCAAACCTAAAAAATTGTCCAAAAAAAACACATTTTCCTGACATTTCTGTGGTGGAAAGTTCTAGAATCTGCATGGATCCACAAAATTGCACCCACCCCAAGTTTCCCAAAGTATTCTGAGAAAAGTGGTGCCTCACTTGTGTGGGTAGGCATAGTGCCCGTGACAGGAAATGGTGCAAAACGCACATGGACACACCACATTTTCACAGTGAAAAATGACCCTTTTTGTTCGAAGTGCCTAGCTATAGTTTTTTAACCCTAGCTCTGCTGGCACCTAGAGAAACCTAGCAAACCTATACATTTTTTAAACTAGACACCCAGGGGAATCCAGGATGGGGTGACTTGACTGGCTCTCACCAGGTGCTGTTACCCAGAATCCCTTGCAAACCTAAAATAAACAATAAACATATATTTTCCCCAGATTTCTGTGGCGGAAAGTTCTGAGATCTGCGTGGATCCACAAAATTCCACCCACCCCAAGTTTCCCAAAGTCTTTCGAGAAAAATGGAACCTCACTTGTGTGGGTAGGTATAGTGCCCCCGACAGGAAACGGTGCAAAACGCACGTGGACACACCACATTTTCACAGTGAAAAACAACCCTTTTTTTTCAAAGTGCCATATCTGTAGTTTTTTAACCCTAGCTCTGCTGGCACCTAGGGAAACCTAGCAAACCTATACATTTTTTAAAACTAGACACCCTGGGGAATCCAGGATGGGGTCACTTGACTGGCACTCACCAGGTGCTTTTACCCAGAATCCCTTGTAAACCTAAAATAAACAATAAAAATATATTTTCCCCACATTTCTGTGGTGGAAAGTTCTGGGATCTGCGTGGATCCACAAAATTCCACCCACACTGTGTTCCCAAAAGTCTTCTGAGAGAAATGGTACCTCACTTGTGTGGGTAGGCCTAGTGCCTGTGACAGGAAACGGCGCAAAACGCAACTTGGACACACCACATTTTCACAGTGAAAAATTACCCTTTTTTTGCAAAGTTCCTAGCTGTAGTTTTTTAACCCTAGCTCTTCCGGCACCTAAGGAAACCTAGCAAACCTATACATTTTGTAAAACTAGACACCTAGGGGAATCCAGGATGGGGTGACTTGACTGACTCTCACCATGTTCTGTTACCCAGAATCCCTTGCAAACCTAAAACATTGTCCAAAAAAAACACACTTTCCCCACATTTCTGTGGTGGAAAGTTCTGGAATCTGCGTGGATCCACAAAAATCCACTCACCCCGCGTTCCCCAAAGTCTTCCAAGAAAAATTGTACCTCACTTGTGTGGGTAGGCATAGTGGCTGCAACAGGAAATGGCTCAAATCGTACAGGAGACTTCAAAATTACCTATAACAAAACTACCTGGTTTTGAGGTAGGCACCTGGGGTTATGGCTCCGGGCTCGGCGGCCATCTTGGGAAAGTACCAAACCCAAACATTTCTGAAAACTAGACACCCGGGGGAGTCCAATGAGGTATGGCTTGTGTGGATCCCCCAAAGTTTTCCTACCCGAAACCAACACATTACAACACTCACAAAAAGGGACAAGGTACACCCTGCTTGAGAAAGACAGAAAAGACAAATACTTCTGCACAACCACCTATTCCTCAAGCACACATACATACTGGTTGGATTCGGCAGGACAGTGAGTGATGGTTCAGTAGATACAGTTGTATTAACCAGAGATTTTACAAAAATGAAATGCACTGTTAATAATTGAAAGGACGAGAAACTGAACCATTGACTCACAGCTTGTGAGCTGTAAAGCCACGACAAGGCACCAACCTCTTTAAAGGCCATTCGTACACCTTTCATACGTGTGACACATACAAAACCATTCACACCGCCAGCCGTGGGCCCAGCACTTTAAAACACTCACACCAGCAGACAGCGCCATTCAAGGGCCCATCACTTTCACATGCCGACATTCCTGACACAGCAACCACACCAGCTCAGCATTGCGTGGAGTGGCATTTGGCTAGGAGGGTGTGTATTGACCAGCAGCAAGTCACTACTCACACACCGCCAGCCAAGCGCCAGTCCACGCACACCGCCAGCTGAGCGCCAGCCAACGCACACCATCAGCCAAGCGCCAGTCCATGCACGCCGCCAGCCAAGCACCAGTCCACACACACCACCAGCCAAGCGCCGGTTCATGCACACCCACCAGCCAAGCGCCAGTCCAGGCACACCACCAGCCAAGCGCCAGTCCAGGCACACCACCAGCCAAGCGCCAGTCCACGCACACCGCCAGCCAAGCGTCAGTCCAGGCACACCACAACAAAAGCACCAGTCCAGGCACACAGCCAGCCAAGTGCAAGTCCAGGCACACCACCAGCAAAGCACCAGTCCACGCACACCGCCAGCCAAGCACCAGTGCACGCACACCACCAGCCAGGTGCCAGCCTACACACACCGCCATCACATTTAGGATTTTTTAATACAAAAAAGAAAATACAAACAAATTGCAAATAGATACAAATCTACTAACACAAAATCTGAAACTAAATACATTGCACAAATGCCAACCTTGAAACTGAACAATAAATATAAAACAATAGAGACCAGGCAGTTCACTTTATCACTCATGGATGCTTCCAAAAATTATTTTGCGTGTGGTACATTCTAAAACAAGCAGGCACACACAGCGCAGGGTTGAAAGGACACTCGGGGCAGTACATACGAGTCTCCTTCCGCCAACAGACTCTACATCTCCTTATGGGAAAGTCTTTGGAGGGCGTGGGAGGACTGTGATCAGGAAAGTGTCTATCTTTCAATCTAGCCACATCCTCCACCACTCCAACTCTAGGAACACTTGTCTGTTCCGCTACAACAAGGCTGCCTATTACAGACTCCTGAAACTTAGCAAAAGTCATCTTTGACTCAGGACAAGAATCCTTGAATACAGCAAAAGCATTAAAGGTAGCCAAGTGGAAAAGATGGATAGCCAACTTCTTATACCAAATGTAAGCCTTACGAAGAGCAGTGTAAAGTTCCAACCTCTCATCTACTCTATCAACACCACCCATGTGTCTATTATAGTCTAAAATGCACACAGATTTGCGCGCTTCAGCAACCTGACCCCAAACAGTCACAGGTGAAGTGCTTTCAACATGGATGGTAGTGAGCATGTAGACATCTCTCCTGTCTGAAAACTTCACAGCTAAAAGTTCCTCGCAACACATTGCACTGTCCCCGCGCAAGGTTTTGACAAACAAGTTATTTTGGGAAACCTTTACGGTTAGAGCGGATTGTGCCACAAGCAACAGTGTCCACTTTGGTCAATACCCTGAACAACCGCACACCAGTGTAGAATTTATCTACATATAAATGGTGGACTTTGTTAAAAGTCCTCTAACAAGTTCCCACACAATTTTCTCAGTCACTCCAAAAGTGGACACCACATATACAGCTTAATTCTATAGCGTGCCCTCCTACTAGGAATGTATTGCTCAAAAACCAAACAGCCCTTGAACAAGACCAAAGACTCAACCACTACTATTTCTTTCCCTGGAGCATAGATCTCAGAAAATCGATCAAAAAATTGATCAATGACAGGCCGAATCTTAAAAAGACGGTCACAATCAGGGTGATCTCGTGGCAACGCTGAACCCTTATCGACAAAATGCAGCATCCGAAGCAGAAGCTAATACCTATCATGACTCATGACTGCCGGAAATATATCCTTTGCCATCAAGGGACTAGTAGACCAATATGAAGACATTAGCAAGCCCATCAAAAATGTTAAACCCAAGAACTTCTTCATCTCTTCTAGATTTGTGGGAGTCTTCCAGTTAGCTCTAGAGTGGGACCTAAGGCTGCCACTGTTGTCCCTCAAAAACTGTTTGGCATACAAATTAGTCTGCTCAACAATCTCTGCCAAAAACACATAGTCCATAAACAACTGAAAAAAATGTATCAGCAAAAAAATTTCTATATTCACCCTGGAACCCCAGTAAAGTCTGGCAATGCCGGCTGCACCATGCCTTGGGCAACCCAGAGGTCATCACTTCCAACAGGAAGCCTTGCAGCCCCAGGCTGCATCCCAGATGCCTCTTGCTGCACTATTGGCACATCAATGACATCCTCTAAAACAGGCACTTCATCCGCACTAAGAGTAGTTTCATCATCCGATGATTCCATGTGGAGAGAAAACTCACTGCCTGAATCTTCCCCTTCGACTCCCTCCTCTGCCTCAGATGCAGAGTCAGTCTCTGAACCATGGTTAGAGGAAGACTCAAAAAGTTCAAGTTCAAGTTCAAGTTTATTTCTTTATTTCGGCCGATTTGGCCATAAAAGATGCAATGGTACAATATTAACATAAAACATCCACTACATGTAAAAATCATTACTAAAATCCATAAAATCAGTATACATAGCTTTTCAGATCACAAGGGACAGTTGCAATTCATTACAACAAAAATCAATCTTTAAGTGATTTGGACCTTATCCGCCACATAGCCCATAAAAATTTGGCAATTGCAAAGACTATGTGGGGAGCGGTACTCATTTTCAATATTCTATACGAGTGCAGGTGACTCCTTATACCCAAATTTCTGCAGAGTGGAGCTAACCAGTATTTTCTTGGTCTATTATAGGCTGGGCAGAAAAACAAAAGATGAATTTCTTCCTCATCATGGGTACAGCATCCTGGACAAATTTTATCATCCCTCTTTGTCCATTTGTAGGTAAAGGTTTTAATGGGCAGGGTCCCTAACCTCCATTGAATGAACAATTTTCTTGATATAATGGGGAAGATAATGTCCATAAACCCTTCAAACTGATATGAGTCCTTGAAAACCAAAAATCGATCAGTCAGAATACCTTTATTGGATGCGGAAACCAGGGAAGCGAGACTTTTCTCCTTATATATCCCCACAAGACATTTTCGTGAAACCCTATGGCAGCCTTGTTCAGGGAACTCCCATAGTTCAGGGAGTCCCAACCGATAGAGTTCTTTCTTTATAGAGGCCAACCACGGGATTTTATCACACTGGTTCAAATTCATTACATGAGTGAGCTCTTGCCTGTAATGTACAAGCTCAACAGTAGACCAAAGCCTGTGCCAAAATCTTAATGGCATTAGTTCCAGATCATCTCTTATGGAGGGTAAACCCATATCTAATCTTAGGGGGAAAAGGGGTGTACCACGAGGAAGGGCAAGAAGACGCCTGAGAAAATTATTTTCTACATTAACAATTCCTACCCCCGCTTTATACCCCCATAGTTCTCCACCATAAGATGCGGCCGCTTTAGCTTGGGTTTTATACATCTCCACTGCCGGACTAATGGGTTTGTAAGTGGAGGAGTTTACCACCTTCAGAATTCCCCCAGACAATTGGGACAGCTTTAACCGACTTCTTGCAATTTGGGGTTCCCATGATAGATTCTCGTGGAGGGTTACCCCCAAGTACTGGAAGGTTTTTACCCTCTCCAATCTTACTAAACTCAAAGATGGGTTAGGTCTAGTTTTGGATGATGGATTGAATATCATGAACTTGGTCTTCTCTGTGTTGTACTCTAGACCATATTGACTACAGAAAAGACCAAATCCATCTAAGATCCGTTGAATCCCCATCGGGGATTTTGAAAGCAGGAGGGTATCGTCCGCAAACATAATGGCTGGTACCCTCCTGCCTGCCAAGGATGGCGCATCGTTGTCCCCAATAGTGTCAAGATGTGATATGACATTATTGACATAGAGGCAAAACAGGGTTGGCGCCAAGACGCAGCCCTGTCTTACCCCTCTGAGGACTGGGAATTTTGATGACAATGCTCCCTCCCTCCCACACCTGACCTGTGCAAAGTTGTTCTTGTGGAGCCTGGTTATGGCATTTAGTAGATGGATCAGAACGCCCAGCTCCTTTAGAACCTCCCATAGTTTCTTCCGGGGAACCAGGTCGAAGGCTGACCTCAGGTCCACGAACACCATGTACAGTCTCCCCCTCTCGATACTCACGGTTTTCCAGTAAAGGAGAACGAGACGGAAGATCTGATCCATGGTGGACGTGTTTTTCCTGAAGCCAGCCTGAAGGGGGCTAAGGATTTTATTTTACTCCATCCACTCTGAAAGGTGGTTCAGGAGGAGGCGAGAATAGATTTTTTGGGGAACATCTATGAGACTAATCGGCCTGTAGTTGGCCGGGAGAAGAGGAGAGCCCTTTTTAAAAATAGGCACTATCTCCGCCCCCAGCCAAGTACAGGGAATCTCCATTCCTCCCGCAATAGAATTAAAGAGGATGAGGAAATAAGGGCCCCATATCTCTGGATGGAGGCGAAAAAGATCACCAGGCAATCTATCGAGACCTGGGGCCTTCCCCCTCGCCAGACCCTCTATTGCACTGACCACCTCACCAAGGGTAAATTCCAGTCCAGCTACAGGGATAGATAAAACAGTGGAGGCTACAACATTGGCATATCCAAATGGTTCTTGATACAGTTGGCCAAAGTGGGCCTCCCAAACAGATGCTGCAATGTTTGGCTCCACCGCAGCTTTTGGTTCTCCTGCACCGGTATTTACCAAGGACCAGAATTTTCTCGGGTCCTTCGCTTCAAGTGCTAATGTGAGGTCCTGCCATCTATTCCAGTCCCATTCCGCTCGCGCTAGTGCCATAGCTTTCCTATAGTTCCGCCTGAGCTCAGTAACCTTACCCTTATCAGAACCTGTTTTTATTGTATTTATTAGTTCTGACTTGATCTTTTTACAAGATGAATTGTACCAGGTTGGGGTTCGAGTCTTTTTTTTCCGCAGAGGTACCACTGGGTAGAAAACTTCACCTAAAGCTCCCACTAGGTCTTCATGAATTGAGGCTAACTTCTCATTGAATTCCAAGGGTCTTGGCTGAGTAATTAATATGTCCAGTTCTTTTAGCTTGGGGAGTGCTAGCTGATAAATTTTACTTATAGTCTCTTCTGAGCTTGCCAATTTCCCCCATTTGACCCTACGTCTATTAGAGCTGAGAACCAAGTTCCCAAGATCATCACTAGACTCAGCGGAGAGTGATCCAACAGCACATATGGGATGCACCATATCCAATAGAAGTGCATTGTGGTCACTGTCCGTTCTTGCTATTACTCTGAAGTCCAGGATCTTAGACCAAAGGCCGGTATCTACAAAGATATAGTCCAACCTAGATTCATGATTCTTCCTATTAAAGGTGCAAGATGAAGGGATATCAGAGGTGGTACGGCCGTTACAGGCCCTTAAAGAAAAGTTTAATGTTAGGGACATGATTTGTACAGCTAGAGGGGACCAAGATTTAACATGGGGAGATTGACATGGCGGGACACCCCTGAAGTCATCTTCAGCCGTAAGGGCACCTTCCTTTAGACCTTCCAAGGGTTCAAAGTGGCAATTAAAATCACCACCCAGCACTATCTTATAATCATTAGGGAGATGACCCAAAAAACACGAAAGATCGTCTAGTGTGGGGGATTCCATAGCCACACTAACTGGGCGGGAATACACATTAATAATTGCTAAATTTAAAACATTAGGCCACTTGAGTAGGACACACTGTATGTCCTGCGAGAGCGTTGGTACACTCTCCGCGTTACACCCAATGTGACTGGCTACCCAAATCGCCAAAGCACCAGATGGCCTCCCTCTGCCAGTCCAAATTGCATTAATTTCAAACACTGCGTATCCTACTCTGCACAGCGGTTCCCTCGCCCAGGTCTCTTGAAAAAGGCAGATATCACTATTGCCTATTAGGGAGTCCCAATCACTCGTGTCTAATTTATTAGCAATGCCTGCCACGTTCCAGGAAAGAACCTTTAGGATTTCAACTGGCGATTCTAATCCTAATCCCCCAGTTTTCTCCGGCGCAGTGTCCAATGTTAGAGCCATGGGCACATGCAATGGTATTTCCAAAATAGGTGGGACAATAGGGGCAACTTTGGAAACAAGCGGGACTATCAATGTTAAATTGTTATTATTATAACCCAGTAAACTCTGAGGTGAATTAGTTACTTGACCATGGGAGCTAATAGATGTTAAATTCTCCCGTCGGAGGGCACCAAATTCTCGGATGGTGATATCTGTCTCACCTCTCACAAACCTCTGTCCCTTATAAAGTCAATCTACCTGGTCAAGACAACTATATCTATTAGGGTGTGTATAGTTGCCATAGTTGGTAAAAACATTGCGAGTGGGCCTAAATCTAGACCCATCGTCAACAAATCCCACCCGGGTCCAACCGGCATCCCTATTCATAATCGAATTACATGTGTTGGGGTAGAAATGTGACAGATGGACCACTTCAATAGATGTAACTCCTGTATTCCCAGACCAGTTGCAGATGTAAGACACAACATTTGGCTTCCTAAAACCTACAATTATGCAGTCCCCCACGCTTTTCTTGTCGGTGTATCCAACCCATGGAACCCTTCTGACCATAAGGATTTCTCCTTTAAGATTAGGTGGTAAGGGCCTGTGAATGTTTAGCCAACTAATAACCTTATTATGTAGAGAGTCATGGGGTTCCACCACGTTACCGCGAAGCACAGGTACCCCCTTCAAGACCACAGTATAAACTGCCGCCTCCGGGGGCAAATTTACTACTTTTCGCCAGTTGTGGGGGCTAGCTTGCCTGGCTGAGCAGTTTATTACATCATTTACTGGTTTCTCCTGGCCGGATGTAGAGGCCAGGGCAACTGAATTCGACCTACTAGCGGTTACTATCGGGGGTTGTTGCCTACAAGGTATTACAGGGGCAGGTTTTGACAAGGGGACTGGAATAGTGTTTTCTAAGGGAATAGCTGTTAGGAGTGCAGGGGACAGAGTAACTGGATTAGTAAGTGTGTGGGAGGTCCCAGCAGTAGTCCCATGAGCTCCGTGCGTCCTTGCTCTTTGGCCTGCTACTAAATCTAAAAGTCCCTTTCGCAAATCCAATAAACATATTTCCATGTTAGCCAGACGATCTTCCAGGGGAGTAAGCATTTCCCTCAATAGGGTGCGAAGGCCTGGGAAAGTGGGATCCTCCACCCCTGCAGGGATATGTTGGCTAGGAAGAATTTTTGCTGAAGTCTGGTGGGACAAGGCTCTTGTTTTACGAGACAAATTTAGCCCTTTACTGACTGGATCCGATTGGTTTCCCTCACCCCTAGAGTTGGGTTTGGAAGCCTTAGGTTTTCTACCCCCTATCGTATAGGCCCTTTTTTGCCTTTTCAAAGTAGCTCCCTCCTTCTCTCCCTGTAGTAGCTGCATGGGCTCCCTATTAATACTTATATTCATGTTAGAGACACCTCCTTCAGCATTAGTCTGAGGTAAGGAAACCTTACATGATGGAAGGGGTAATATGCTAAGCTCTACATTGCCAGAGTTATCACAATCAGTAGAGGGAGTAACAGAGCAGTTAGGGTCAGGTGAGGCTGATAGAACAGAGATGCCATTTACCCCCCCTGCGACTACTGATGTACAATTAGGCGACTTTACGGGAGTAATGGCATGAGCAAGGGGTCCCAGGGAAGATCTCCTAACCCAGTCAATTTCTTGCGAGAAGGATAGAGATCTCATCAATAAGAAGGGACCCAGCTTTGGCAAAGTACGTATCCAGAGTACCTGTTGTCCTCCCGGACGCCAAAGCGCTCTTGCTCCTCGTTTCTCTAGTTGTCATGGTCACACACACGGCACCAGATAAGGTAAGGACTTCAGGCAAGTGATGGGGGTCCTGGCCCTAGCTCGCCCTTGGTCGAACGGCCTCAAACGGCCCGCTCTTTGGCTGGTCTTCGCCCCGGTCTGCGCCCCGCTCGCGTCCCGCTCACTCGATAGAAGGCGTGAGCTAAATAACGGGAGGAGGAGGGGCCGGGAAGAGGCACCAGGTGCGATGTGCAAGAGCGTAGCAGGGCACCCTGGGCCTCGCAGTCCCGGCGTCGATGGCAGCCTTCAGGGGTAGGTAGCGCTAAATAAAGTATCCCAGCAACTCCTCCAAGGTTTAGGAACAACTAAAATGCAAAGTCCAAAGTCCCCGCCTGCATACCAACAACCAACGCTGTACAAAATAAGTAAGTAAAAAAATGTGTGCCTTCATCACAAAGATCTATATACTCAAAAACTATACGATTCACTTGCAAGAGACAGCTACACTCACCAGCACCTACTCTGCAGAGAGACAGCAAAAACCAATGATATCCCACTAGAAAGAAAAAAACTAAACCAATTACTCACAAGACAACAAAATACACATTGAGCACAAATGCAAAACGTTTTTGACACTCAAAAAACAGGATCCAAACATACTGCTATTATTACACCATTTGCAAAAAACACATACATGCAGAGAAATGGAAAACATTTACATTGTACAAAAAACAAAAAAAAAACTTACCAAACACATGCAACTACACAAACAGCAGAACCACCAGTAACGAAACCGCAACCTGGAACAGTCTAAAGAGCAAAAGCATTGAACTAGAACAAAAAGGGCGAAATAAAGCATTACAATTGCAATTCACAAGAAATAAAACAATTAACATTATAACGCGCTATGTCACTACCCAAATGGTCAATCTGCCAGATAGGCCTTCAAATAGGGCTGAGAAAAATGGGGGGAGATTTTGCCCAAGGGGTCAGGTGAGGTTGCCTGCCAGGCCGATCTGTCCCCAAGGTGAGGAAGAAAACAGCAGACAGAAATTTGCCCCCCTTGCTAAAGAAATAAATCCCTGGTGCCTAGTAGGGTTTTCTGCCTCCATCTCCCGTCTAGGGCAGAAAGGCCAAAAAAGGGGCAGATCTGTCCCCAGGAGGGGCAGAAAAAACATTAACCAAATGTTACCCCCTTGGAAGCAACCATGTCGCTTCCATTACGCACAAAACAAAATCCATTTTGCTTAATGGATTTTGTTTTGTGTGTAAAAACAGGCTGATCGGCCCGGGGGGGGGGGAGGGGGGGGAGGGGTGGTAGGTGGGAGAATACACACATAAAAAGAATCTGCCCCCTGGAAGCGAGCCTTGCCCAAGGAGTCGCTTCCATTTTAATTTAAAAGAAGTCTCTGGTGTCTGGTGAGGTTTTCTGCCACTACCTGGGGGCAGAAAGGCCAAAATAATGGGCCGACCTGCCCCACTGGGGGGCAGAATACACATAAAAATAAAATATGCCCCCAGAAGCTACCCTTGACCAAGGACTTCCATTTAAATTTTAATTAACTCCCTGGTGTCTAGAGGGGTTTTCTGCCCCAGGGGGCGGCAGAATACACATTAAAAAAAATGTCCTCTGGAAGCGACCCTTGCCCAAGGGGTCGCTTCCATTTTTTTTTAAATCCCTGGCTCTAGTGGGCTTTTCTGCCACCCCTGGGGCCAGAAACGCCAAAAAATGCAGGCGATCTGTCCCGGTGGGCGGGGGGGGGGGGGCAGTAAAGTGTGAAAATTATTTTGGCCCCATAAGGAGTGATCGTTGTCCAAAGTGTTGCTTCCATTAAAACGTATACACACTCCCTGGTGTCTAGTGGGGTTTTCTGCCCCCTCCCTGGGGGCAGAAAGGCCATATACACAGGCCGACACTGCGCGCGATCGTGCAGCATGAATGCCATGGATTGAGACATCGGGGGAGAGGAAAAGCTCTTTCCTCTCCCCGATGCCTCAATACATAAGAAATTCCACCCCCCACCAGAGCAGAGGAAACCTACCTCTGTCTCCATGTACGCCTGGAAGCAAATGGCTTCCAGGCGTCCAGCGCTTCCTGACGTCAGCGTGCGCTGGGCGCGCTGATGTCACAGTATTGCTGAGGGCGGGTCGGGGGTGGCAGCTGGAACTCTTCCACTGCCATCCCCCTTTGTGGCAAGATGTTGGGCTGCCCCATGGGTGAAGCGCCAGCGCTTCCCCCATGGGCGGGTGCCATGACGGAGCGGTTCCATCATGATCACACGCCCACCCAGGCTCATGACGGAACTGCTCCGTCATGAGCACAGAAGGGGTTAAAAAAACATAATTTAAGATTAATTAGCATTTACCAAAAAAGGAAACAACTGCCAAAACAATTGAAACCCATGCTTCAAAAACCAATGAAAAACATCCACAGAACAAATAAAAATGAAATTACAATTAAATCAACACTATATAAACCAGTGAAAAATCAACATACATCTGGATTACACCAGCAAGACACCAGAAGAAGCAAAATCTGTGCTGGATTTCTTCTACAACATCACATCCAAGACTTCTAATTAAACTTTACAAAGTCAGTAAAATCTGAAAATGATTTAATAATGTAACAAAATAAAACTAAGCTTACGTTACGATTGCTGGCCGGGTGGATCTGGGCACTACATTATGATGTGGGTGGTTTACAGGCCTTTCCATGGCGGAGATGCTGCCATGGAAGGGCTGGCGGGCATTGGCTTTGGAGGCCTGTTGTGGGCCCACGGCAGATGGGGGTAGGGGGTGCACTTGGGGGGTACCCATGGTACCCCCCTGCAGTTCCCTACACCAAGTGGCAGGCACTGTGTGGTGCCTGCCATGTGGTGCAGGGAAATGCTGTGCATGCCCTTTTACCATTGCGGACGGTGCTGCACCCAGCAGCACCGTCCACAATTGTAAAAGACCAGGATGTGCCCGCCAGTATGGCAGGCGCATCCTAATTGGGACAGTGGGACCGACGCATGTCTGGTGGTCGGTCCCATCACCGTTATGATGGCGGGCGGACATCATAATGAGCCCCATAGTAAGTATACATTTAAAAAATACTAATCCAATAATGAAGGGCCTGATTATGATAGTGGTGAACCCACCACTGGCAGTCTTCCGGTGGCGGGTTCACCGCCATCGTGCGACCATTCTCTGCCCGCCAGATAATGATGAGGCAGAGTGCTGGCGGACGAAAAGACCGTCCGCTACATGGTTTGACACAGGTACGATTGCCTGTCGGACCCGGCCAGCAAACCTAGAATGGTGGCGGTGCCTAGAAGGCACCGTCTGCCTCATCAGAATGCTGGATTCCACCAGACTTTGAATGGAGGTTCCTCTTCCATTCAAAGTTTGGTGGAGATTGACTTTGGGGGCCCGTTGCAGGCCCCTCTTGTGCAGGGGCAATGCAATTGTGCTACAGTTCCCTGCACCAGGTGGCAGATACCGCGTGGTGCCTGCCACATAGTGCAGGGAAATGCACAACATGCATTTTTGCCATTGTGGTGGGTGCTGCAGCCAGTACCACCCATAGCAATGATAAACATGCACAATGCAACCGCCACAGTGGTGGTTGCATTTAATTCCATGTGCGAGACCGCCGCCATATGGCCGGGCAGTCCCACTTCCTGTAATGGTGCCAGACGGACTCAAGTACGTTTGCTATTGTAATCACCTCCTAAAACTCCCAACCCAAAAACCCTAATAACTACCCATTCCCCAAAATACAAATAATACTGTTAAATAAATTAAAAATATATTTTTATTCAACAGAGAAAAAAGGAAGCACTGCATCCAAAGACCAACAGAAAACATCACAAAAAATAACAATTTCTACAAAACCCAACATGTAAGTATATTTTAAACTTTTACTATTTTTAATACAATAAAACTATGTATAATATATTTAACATTTTCTAAATACATTTATCATAACAGTTCAAATAACAAAATGACTGAAGGTGCAAAATTCATAAAATTGCAAAAAGGAAAACTTTTACTTTGCTATATGGGATATGTCTACACCCAAGAGAAACAGACAGCCGACAAGATTAATTGGAAATGTACCAAATACTATTTCAATGCATGCTATGCGAGGGCAACACAAAATTAACTACTGTAATAAATGCAAAGAGCATAACCCCCCCCCCTAATATAGCAGAGATTGAAGTAAGAGATGTTTTAAAAACTCTTAAAGAAGCTAGCACTAGCTCTCAGAAACTCACACCAGAAGTACTAAAGGACATTCTACCTCGAGTTCCTGAACAAGTAACTGGACATCTATCCTCCAACTTAACTTTAAAAAGATGAATTGCTAGAACTAAAAAATCTACTACTCACACCCCACCTGCCCCCAAAACATTCAGTGAAATTGAAATACCACCTGATCTCACTCTAACTTATAATGAAGAACAGTTCCTTTTTATGTTTTCAAATCTAATGACGAAAGAATTTTAATATTTGCAACTTCTACAAACCTACACAAACTTCAAACATGTGAATCATGGATGATGGATGGTACATTTAAAATATGTCCCAAACCATTTTTCCAATTATACACAATCCATGGGCAGTACCACAATAGCAACATACCCTTTATTTATGTACTATTACCTAACAAACAACTACTTATGTAGAACTGGTAACAAAAATAAAGCAAGAAACTAATAACTACTATCCACAAAACATTATCTTAGACTTCAGACAGCAAATGATACAGCCCATCCTGGAAAATTACCCTCACAGAACTATACAAGGTATCTATTACCCTTTTAATCAAATGGAGACACCTTAAAAAATCTACCCTCAGTGTAGAAAATGCAATTAACAACAACTTTGATTCTAAAATAAAAAAACTAATTGCAGTAGCCTACGTCCCAATAACAGAAGTAGCTGAACACTACACTTTATTAATTGAAAGCCCCTATTACCAAACCAATCAGCATAAACTAAGTCCCCTACTAGACTATTTCGAGGATACCTGGGTGGGAAGAATACATAGATCTGGACATAGAAGACAACCAAAATTGGACATTCCATGGTGGAAAGTGTACAACAGTACACTAAACCAGGAAGCAAAAACTAATAATGCAGTGGAAGGATGACGTAATTCCTTCCAAGCCACAGTGGGAAGAACTCAACCCACCCTACATAAATTGATAGAAACGATCCACAAAGAACAAAGCTACCAACAATTAAGACTAAAGCAATCTGTAACACAACTATGTCCCAAATTTACAAAACAAACTAAAACAATGTATGAGCATTTACAATTCAAAGTAAGGCTCTACCCAAACACAACAGGACTAGAATACATAGAAACCATAGCAAAATCCTTACTCTAAAAACCTTCAACACCTGCATGCAAAGCACCAATTTCTAAATTAAATTCCTAACAAAACCTTACAATTATTTTTAAGATATAAAATATAAATGTAATGTTAAATAATATATTTATATAAAAAATATTAGACATAATAATATTTCATATCTTAAAACAATATCTAAAATATAGATATCATCCAAAAACACAATTAACAACAAAATATATAACAGTCCTACCTATATAGAAAACAAATATAAACACAGCATTAACATAATTAGTAATAACAAATGTATAACAAACATTTCCCACCCAATATAAATAATTTAAAACTACTTACGATTTCGTAGCTGAAAAATGTTATCCACAAAGCAAGGAAAAAATCTAAAGTTGTACAAAATCCATTACTTAATTGAAAAGAACCACCCCAAAAAATTGTAAAAATATAACTGTCCAAGACTAAATCTTCCGACACAATATCTGTAGCATTGAACATCGGGCAATAATAATGACCCCACGCCAAAGTATAGGGGTAAAAGGCCGCTTTATTGGACAGGTGGGCAAAATAATACATCATTGGCACAACAATACATATTCCGAACTATCACCCCCCGCCCCTACTAAGTTTTCCCCAACAACCAACTTCCCCAACGTTGTTCGGCCTAATCCTCCTCCCCAAACCCCTATCTACCTCTCCTGCCTACCCCTTGCCTCCAACCTCGCTCCCTTGCTTCCCTCTGTCCGGAACTATTCGTGATGCCCCCAACCCTTCCTGCCTGTCTTGCTCTCCTCCCACTCTGCCACCTGTCCAAGCGACAACCGCCAAAACAATATATATATATAACAATAAAATTAAATTGTAATTTTCATATAAAGGGTGGGTGGGTGGGCCCGGTGGGCCCAATTTACAACCCCCCTACCTCACGACCTCGAGGAAACATTGCGCGACGGTTAACTCAAACCTTCGCGCTCGCGCTGCTGTGTCACCCAATTAGCAAGCGCGCCACCTGTCTGGGGCATACTATTGCCTGAAGCTACCCGGGGTGGACAATCTGCGATTGCCACCCCCAGGAGCCCTCATCGGGCAATAATAATGACCCCAAGCCAAAATATTGGGGTAAAAGGCCACTTTATTGGACAGGTGGGCAAAATAATACATCATTGGCACAACAATACATATTCCGAACTGTCACCCCCCCCGCCCCTACTAAATTTTCCCCAACAACCAACTTCCCCAACGTTGTTCGGCCTAATCCTCCTCCCCAAACCCCTATCTACCTCTCCTGCCTACCCCTTCCCTCTGTCCGGAACAATTAGTGATGCCCCCAACCCTTCCTGCCTGTCTTGCTCTCCTCCCACTCTGCCACCAGGAAAAATCCTAACACAGGAGTTTTTCCTGTCCCCCCCCCGTTGGAAAAAAACATTAAACCTGTATTAACTGGACGTTCGTCATCAGTTAAGAGAAAAACAAACCACCAATGTCGCCAAACATGTGAAACCTTATTCATACCATAACATTTTGCCGTATGGCCTACTCCTACCCAAAAAATCCCCAATTTGTCCATGACATTCAAGGAAAAAAAACCCAGACAAATAAATTACCAAAACCTACCACTCGATGCCTAAAAGGGGAAGGAGGAGAATTGTTTCTTTTTATTGTTTTTTGGTTTTTTTTGGGGGGGGGAGAGAAATGGTATCTTTGCCTCTGGAAAATAAATTTTTACACAAACTTCAAACAATTGTTTATATAACAGTGAAAGCTGTCGCTAAAACAGCAGATCCTAACACCATGTATTAATCTGAAGGATTTTAGAGACCATCTCTTTTATATTTAAAATATAAATTTCGTTACCTATAAAAGATAAATGAACACCGTCATGTCTAAAATAATTGATAGTCATCTTTTGTAATTGACTCGTGAGTCAACCAATCTATTCCAGCACTGTGACAAAAACGATGTAGGTCTCTATTCACCTTCTTTCGTGCTCTCTCGACTGCTGAAAACCTTTCTGCGCCTTTCCAAATTATTCGCGGCATTAGTGCCGTCAAAACCAATTGTGTGTCTGGCCATGTCTTTAACAAAATTTCGAGATCTGTTTTCATATCGATAATTAAACCAAGACCTGACAATTGCACTAAATCATTTTCACCAAGGTGAATCAGTAACATTGCCGGTTTACTTTTACAAGAAAGCTCGCTCATTAGGGGCAGGAGATGACCCCACCTCATGCCGCTTTTCCCCCACCATGACAATAGGACCTCCTCTGAATGGAAACCTAAGTTTCTACCAAAATGTCTTTTCTCCGCCTGTTTAGTGGCCCACTTAATGAAGGAATGTCCAATGATCCAAACTTGGCGTTGAGACAATATGTTACCGGCCAACACACCTGAAAAGAAAAAACAATTAGTATCATAACTTAGGAACATCGCCTTCCAAATTTCTAATATAACGTAAACAGCAATCAAAGGTCCAGCGTCCTAGCTTCTTAACATCACTGAGGGAAAACCCCCACCTGGCTGCTTCAGAAGCTGCTCCTATTCGGAAAGAATGTGTCCCAAAATTGAAAGGGTTCTCCCCCACCTTCTCTAAAGCTTTACGCATGATTGCCAGAACTTGAGAAGCTTGGAGCCGTGATCCGTCCTGATGCCTAAAAACAAAACCTGAGGTTGCACCCCCAACTAACAAAAATTCTAACCATGCTCTCTTAGGGCACAAAGGACCATTTATGGCTTGTAAAAACACCCTCGACCCTTTACCTGTTTGGTCCGTTTTTGACCGTTCTAAGAAAATACAAATAGAGGAGCTAAACAGAGAAACATTGTGAACTTTGAGGCCCTCATTGTGAGCTGTGCCCAGCAATTCTGAAATTCTAAATGTTCCAAAAAAGAGCCAAATCATACATAATTTGAAAAGACAACATTCAAAATGGGAAAAACAAACCCCAGACAAAACACATGTAACCTTATATAACAATTTCAAAGACATTGGTTCTCTTTTGTACTGACCCCCCTTTATCGTTTTCGCCCAGCCCTGCAATATTCTCCGTCCCATCTCACCCTCTGAGGGCTCATAGCCCCAGAAAATGTTTCCATAAAAAGACACCCCAGCTAGCTTTCCAGCTATAGTGGTGGAAGATATACTCCTTTGTATGTTGCCCATAATGAAGTTAATTACATCATCTCTACGCTGCCTTAAACCTATCCCAGTAGGAGATCTATACTTAGCACCTGAATCTAAAAATTCCATCCAAGCTCGTCTGTAGGCCAATTTAGTGCTGTTAGCTAATGAGCTCTCGATGAGACGATGAGTAGTCAAATCGCCAAATCCCACACCTCTTGGGGGACAGGAGTCTTCCGAGAATCTGCTCCGGGCGCCAAACCACGGAATCTTGCCCACTGAAAATGAGATAGGGCATCTGCGATGTTATTTGCCACTCCCGCAATATGTTTAGCTTTGAAAATCATATTAAATTGCAAACATCCCAACATGAAGTTCTGTAACAGCTTAAGTAATTTTTTATCTCTGACTTTTTGCCCGTTGACTAGATCCTTCTATGTTCTTCTACAGAGAAATATCAAGAACATGCTCAAAACTTGTCGCAACAATTACAAGCTGAGACAGTATCCTAGAAAATTGATAAAAAGATCTTTTAAACGGGCTCTCAACAATAACCGTGAAGCTTTGTTGGAACCGAAGTTGAAGAAAGAAACTCAGGACAGATTGACCTGTGTCCATACCTTTTGTAAATTTTCCAATCAAATTAAGAACACCATCTTATCTCACTGGAAGATTTTGAATATAGGCGAGGAGAGTTTACCATGCCCCCTGTTTGCATTCAAACGAAGTACCAATCTAAGGGATCGGCTAGTACACACCCGTCCTTGTGTTAAAAGCAAAGAGACACAGAACACTCTATGTGGGCTACCGGCAGTACAGGGACATTTTCCTTGTGGATCGTGTGCAGCATGCTCTCATACGACTATGACCACTGAAATTGACATTGGGTCACCAAGGCCGTGGCGTCTCAAGTGCCATACCAACTGCAACAGTAATAATCTGATATACATCAGCAAGATATACAGCAACTCATGGCCATCATGTATGGGGCCTGCACCATTGCCCAAACAGGAAATAAAAAGCTTGGGCATGTGGCTCGACCATGACCTCACTTTCAGAACCAAGCAAGGAAAATGGCTGCCACTTGCTATGGTATTCTTCGCACCTTACGGAAAGTACTCCCTCTTTTGCCTGCCCATTCAAGAAAGCTTGTAGTTCAGGCACTCGTCCTTTCCAGGTTGGACTATGGCAATGCCCTTTATCTGGGCGCGCCTAGAGCAGTCATCTCCAAACTTCAGGTTGTCCAAAACTCAGCTGCCAGGCTACTCACCGGCATTAATAACTGCTGCTTAGCCAAGCCTGCCCTTAAGACACTTCATTGGCTTCCAATACAAGAGAGAATACACTTTAAGACCCTCTGTATCGCACACAAAATCCTTCATAATAAAGGCCCTCCCGTCATCAAAAACTTAATAAAACCCTATAAAGCCACCAGAAATCTCCTCTCAGACCAACTTCATCTAGCGGAGGTCCCCAGAATCAGAAGGGCTCGGTCAGGAGGCCGAATTCTTTCCTACAACGCCTCGAGACTCTGGAATACCCTTCCTCTCTCCATTCGTAGGGAAGCCAACCATCTGTCATTCAGGAAACAACTCAAAACATGGCTTTTTCCATAAACCCGCCGTCACCTTGACCCGCACTCCGCAGCGCTGGGATGCCTCCGGGTAGCCATGCGCTATACAAGCATATCTTCATTCATTTATTCACATGATTACATGTCCTTGTGCATTACGTTACGTGGGGATGACTACTAGGAAGGTCAAGATCCGTATCCTAGAACACAAGAGCACAATACGATGTGGTAAGGTGTCAACGAAATTGACCCAACATTTCTTGGCTACGCAACATAGTCCAAGCGATCTTAAGTGGACAGTCTTGGAGAAACCATTTATTCCATCTCATCATACTGACATATCTGCTTTCTTGTTTAAACGAGAACAATGGTGGGTGTACAAGCTACATACAGACGCCTGCGGTATGAATGATGATATTCCCTGGCTGTTAATATAGGGTGGGGAGTATCCTCTGCATTTAAGATTTGGTCTCACAATCAGGTTTGCTTGTTCTTGCACCACATTAAGGATGTGCTTCTATCTAACTGTTATGTGGTTGATTAGATTTAGTTTCAGCGCTGGACGTTCTAGTCACTACATGATTTGTTATGACACATGCCTTAGGACATCTTTTCCGTCACCGGAGTATTTTTAAAGAAGGCACATGACTGTTAATCAATTGAGCTTTCATGAATACTGTCTGGTTTGTGATGTCACACTGACATTGGATAAGATTGATACTTCCCTTACAAACATGTCTGATTCATGTGCCAGATATATAGGAATGTTATACAATGCCGACTACTTCAACAGGGTTGTGCAAGGAGTTCTGTGCACAAACTCAGTCATTTTATTTTATATCATTATATAGGCAAGGTGAAGCCATTGTACAGTTGTGTTCATTTATAGGGGCTTACGATTTTGGGAGCTCCGATTTCTTGGAGGTTTTTGCTTGTAGGCTGTTTATTTGCCGCTTTGGATATCTGCTTTTGCAGGCAGACCATTTCCGTAAGGACGCTACGGCTATGTGCCCGGCTGTAGCCTTTATTGTTACAGTTTCGAGCGCAGTGTTCCTCTGCACATGCGCGCACTTGTGATCCGTTTCGGCTTACACGCATGCCACAATAGTAGTGGTTTTTTACGCTCATGCCCTGTTGGGTATCTGTTTTGGCGCGTACCCTTGCTCTAATTGTTTTCTCTACCTGATCCGGTGATTGGGCATCCAATTGCACGGGACTGCCTTTTTAAAGCAAGAACTTCCGGTTCTCGGTACCTCCGGCTTCAGGCTCAATGAAGCGCCGGCGTACCGACGGATAGGTAGGCTTATTTTGGATTTTCCTGTTATTACTCTGCTTCAGCTTAGCTGTGTTTTTTTACAGAATACTCTATCCGTGGTTGGAGTCATGTTGTTTGGACTCGTCATAGTTTTCTTGACATATTAAGAGATAGACGGGGTTCTACTGGCTTTTTTACCTTGTTTGACCTAACCAATAGATTTTAGAGAACCTGGCATCACTATTGGCGTCGTTTTTTTTCCAATTTATGGTTTTATGTCTGACACCTTGTTTTTGACAGTAACCCATGGCTGGTTCAAAACTTAGTTTTTTACTTAAGTTCCTGTCATTGTATTATGTTTTTCCTACATCTTTGGGAGGCTCTTCTGAAGGGTTTAAAACTGAGTGGTATTACCCCCTTCAGGATTGAGATGTGATTCCCACTAAACATTGATCACCCTACTTTTTATAGAGCGGTGCCCTTTTCCTGAGCGGTTGCCAGTGAGAGGTGTGGTGACTTACCCAGTATTCACGGGTAAGTTGTACTCTTTATCTATCTGTCTTCTATTCAAGACTGACTATTTGAAACACCACTTATCTTTATGTTGTTTTTGGGTTTTTTCAGGTTGTCTTCACCATTGATGCACGTATTGTAAGAACGTGTACCTAGAGTATCCTTTACTTGGGTTCATTTGCACGCAGTAGCTTATTCTAGTCCTGATGAAAGCCGTGCCTTCTTAGAGGCTCTATGGCTGAAACATGTTGACGAATTTTACCATCACCACGGTCTAAAAATCCGTTGACTGCTGGTGCACTATTATTTTAACTCTAGCCAAGCACGTATTACGAATAAAGTTGTGTTTCACGCTCTTGAGCTAGTTTTAATTTCACTTACACTTATAATAAAAAACATAAAAAATGTATTTTGCGCTGCGCTCTCACTCATACCATCAGCTTTACATTTGTGGATTTAGTATATCCAAACATCTTTACTATCAAAACATCCCTGAGCTCCTCCCTCACAGTGAGGGAGTTGTAGCCCCCAGAGGAACTAGGGGTTTCCTCTGGGATGGAGAATCCCAAATGATGAAGCATGTCACCTTTGGTGAGTGAGGGATTTCGTCCTTTAAAGGGATATGCCCATTTATTTCTTTAGGTGTTGTTTCACTTTCAGATTTGGTATCATTTGATCCAATATTGATGTAGTAGTTTTTTTACACTTTCCAAACATTCTATAGACCCCAGGGTTTCACATTGTCTTTCATGTGTCAAAAGGGCCTGCCATTCTGCCTTCTTTCACCTCGGTCAACAACTTGTTCCTTACAATGTGTGGGAAATCCTCTGCAGACTTTAAATTTTGTGCAAAACGACGAGATCTGGGCCCTTGATATCCTAATTTGAACCCTTCCCTGAAACCCCATTCAAGCAGTGAAGCCTCCTGTGCATCAGGATAGTATTTCAAATATGTGCTCAATCTGTCAATATTAATTGGCGTAGAAGCCCTTGTTACCTGATTGAAAAACGCCTCCCCTTCCTTGGACTGGCAAACCGCCCCCCCAATGTAATTGCTCCCCAAAAAACTGTGTGACGGCATGCTTCCCTCCACATCGTTGACACTCATGCTTGTATTTACAGGGGTTTTTAGCACAAAATCCCTTATTAAAGTTCCAGCATGCGCCAGACATGGAAGTTTGTTGTCTGCCCCAACTACCCCCCCCCCCCCCCCCCCCCCGGGGTGGGCTTATTCTGAAAGGGCCGACTGGGCACTGCTAGGCCACTCGCAGTATGCATGGATGGAGGGGGCTTTTGCGGGTACATCCATTGCACCCAGAGTTCACTATCTACTTCGCCCCATGGTTTATCTGGGATGAGGACTAATTGCGCCCGAAACTCCTCATCATAATGCAACCAGGCATACCGACCAAACTCAATAGCCGCTTTCCTGATGGTATCCACATATTTTAAAATTGCCACTGACCTGTCGGGAAACCTTTCGCAGTAAACACTCGCGAAAATGAGAAAAGATGAGGTCCAATTATCTATATTAGTTGGTACCCGAGGTCTCCTTGCCAACTCCCATGCCTCTTCCTTGGAACCTTCCTTTGCCTGAATCTCCCTATGAAGGAGTTTGAAAACGTCCACAAAATCCCCCCTCCATATTTTCTCTTTCGTAACTTTAGACAGGTGAGCACCTAATGGCATTGATAAACCCATATAAGGTAATCGTTTCAAACCTGATGACTGTGAGGTATCCCCTTCAGCTTTTGCACCCTTATCTGGACTTACCGCCCCAACATGCTTGCCAACTGAAACTACAGCGTCTGTAACTGCCTGACTAGCTTCCTCTTTCAATGTGACCTTGGAATCACCGCAGTCTGTGCCTACTCCCTTATCAACACATAAGCGTTTTTGACGAGAAGTAAAATGCACCTCACCTGTTTTCATGGCCGTGCTTTCTTCGGACAAAATTCTCCTCTTCCTTCCCTTAGTGCTATTCCTGGTATTGATCGCTTCCGGAGCACCTTCACTGGAAATTTCCTGTGAAAAATAATTTCTGGAGATATCTTTAGTAGACCCCCCCTTGTCCCGAAAAAGAATGGGAAAATTTTGTACTTGGGCGTCCTCATCTTCAAGTTCCCCTTCTTCCAAAGAGGCATTATCTTCCTCAACTGACATATGACCTAACACCCCAGTCTCACCTACTCTACCACCCCCGCTACTACCACCAGGAAGCTCCCCATCCCCAATACCCCCATCATACACATTCCAGTTAATGGTTCGCGCAAAACGAGACGCTCTCTTGGTATCCAACGGCATTGGGAATTTCGCCCGAAAATCCCCATCCTCTGTATTTCGTACATTGCAGGACGCCAAAAGCCTGGACGATATGACCCCACTGCCCTTTTTTGTGCATGGCAGTGTCTCGCCCACGGAGGGCTGCAAGCCGCTTTAGCTTGCAGCGACATGTGCTCTGCCTTCTTCCAGCTGGGGCAATCTGGCCTTATTTGTAATTTCTTTTGGCATCCAGACCCACTGCCCCTCTGCCCTTCTTTCAAATACTTCAGGCGCCTGACCCCCCACTGCCTTGCATGCAGGTTTGCTAAAACAATCCCCACCAACTGCTGTATCAGCCGGCTTCGATGCGACCAGCCCCTCGTGTTCATTCTGTCCTAACAAAGAAATCCGAGTGTCTAACACACAAGTTGCCTTTTTTGGATGTGTCATAATGTCACCCCCTGCACTGGAAATAATAGGTGACAAACACCTCTCCTTTGAGGACTGTGAAGACAAACTGGAGTCCTTGAAATGTTTTTTGTTAAAAATACAAATATCATGCTTGTTCCTTATAAATGCTTGTTTTTCCCCTGGAATGTCATGCATTCGTGTCGGAAAATCACTAGGTGGCGTATTTAGTTTACTCACAACTCCCCGCGTTACTTGGGGAAAAGCCATCTCCTCATTAGTCTCAGTCCCTTGAACTTTGGGCATAATATTCGCTGCACGGGTGCGCGGCCTGCCCCTCCCTCTTTTTAATGGTGCAGGAGCTGATGACCATACAGGAGCCCGGGGCAGACACGCACCACACGCAGGTGAGGCACCCTCCCGCAGACTAATCACACCGAGTGAAGGCACTGGGGAGCCTTCACTCGACACACAAGCCGCCACTGCCGATGCTACTCCGCCCGCAGCCCTGCGCTCCTTACGTTTAAAGCCTACCCAAGCCTGCTCTAATATCCCGGGCATTATGAGGTCTTCCCTCCCGGCTTCACAGAGAACGCGCAGCACTTCGCGGACAGAAGCGGCGGCGTCCATAACTTCTTCGCTCCCAAAGTAAATTTAATCGTGTGTGAAAAACCGCCAAATTCACAACCCCCCTACATCACGACCTCGAGGAAACGTTGCGCGACGGTTAACTCGAACCTTCGCGCTCGCACTGCTGTGTCACCCAATTAGCAAGCGCGCCAATTGTCCGGGGCATACCATTGCCCGAAGCTACCCGGGGGTGGACAATCTGCGATTGCCACCCCCAGGATCCCTCATTAAAAAACCCAAAAAATGTATTTAAAAAAAGAAACACTCTATGAAAACCCAAAAAAGAAAGGAAATGTAAAATAATTATTAGTTTACTTGAAACTAATACACATTTCCTTAAAAAATGAAATAAAACAAAACTTTTTTCCAGCGCCAAGTTTGGAACAAACAGTACATGAAAAAAAAAAAGAACACAAATCCCTCCCGCACAAACATACAATAATAACAGTATAAAACAAACAAAACACACTTACAACTACTTAACACGTACTATTCAACATATAAATAACACTCTAAAACAAACCCTAACACTAAACTTACAACGCACTAACCGCAATTCAAATAAAACAATCTACCCAGTAAAACACACAACAACAAGCAAAAACACAACGTGCAAACCCTAAAAAGTACTCAACTACCCTCACCCTCCTTTTAAATTACCTTAAAAACGTAATTGAAATAAACTTACATTAACTGATGCGACACAGCTTCTGAACGTGAGCTTCTCCCTTCATAAATGACCCAAAAACAACACTGATAGATTAAAAAATACGAGTTACGGCAAACAAAAATGCCCGCCTAATTGAAATAAAAAAACTGACTATTTCCCATTGAACGCAATGTGAAATAAAAATCAGAAATACATTTTTTTTATAAAATATATATAAATGTACCAAATTATGAAAATATTTTTATCATATGTTAAAAAATTACAATATATAGTAATAAATATTACAACAAACACAATATTTTTACCAGACATTAAAAAATGTCATTTTTTTGTCATATGAAATTATTATTTACTGTTCATAAAAAAACGTATAACATGTTGAAAAAAATGTACTTTTACACCATGTCTTGCTAACTATGTAATGTTTATTAGATAATATTATTTAATATCAAACATATTAAAAGAAACAAAAGAAAAATATAACACAAACATGTTTAAAAAAAATATTAAAGAATAATATACACTTTATATAATTTTTTAAGATATATTTTAAAAATATGAACAGTTGTATAACTTTAACAAAATATATATTAAATGAATATATGTATGCAAACAACCCAATTGATATTTTGACATTTGAAAAAAATGTGTTTCCAAACTTTTGCATGATATAAAATAAAAATGTTAAATGTTAACTATGTTTTAAAATGTTATTTATGTTAAAATAATTACACAATATGTTACATTACAAAAAGGAAAAAAAATATTCTTGTCTTGCTTTATATAAAAAAGCATACAAAATATTGTACAAAAAAAGTCTACTAAAATTATTTTCTTCATTATTTCAATAAAGATACATTGAAAAATTAAATATAAATATTTTTTTTTACTTAATTTCTATTTTAATTTTCATATATCATAATTACATTAAATATAATTCACTAAAATACAAAACCTGTTTTTAGTTATTATATTAATAAACATATACGATAACCATTAAAACCTACATCATGGGGCCGATTCTGATTTCAGTCGGAGCCCTTCCGACCGATTCGGATTGTGTCGGTCGGATTCCTTTCTGACCGAGCCATTCTGATGGGCTCGGTCGGAGAGGAATCTGACACAGATTTCCGAATTGCAGTCAACAGGCTCAGAGAGCCCGTCTGCTGTCCGGAAATCCCTCAGTACTTCCCCGGCCGCCTCTTTGCGACCGAGGGAGTGCGATGGCAGTATTTCACTGCCTTTGCGTGTCAGTTTTTCCGTCATGAAAAGGCAGTAGGAAACTGTCTTTGAGGGCCCCCATTAGGGCCCCCATGGGTGCGAGGCTGCCCTATGGCGGCCTGGGGGCACTTATGGTGCCCCTCTGGGGATCCCTGCACATATATATTTAATATTTCCACTCCAAACTACATTAACTCAGAGACTGTGCTGGACATTAAATATTTATAATAGTATTCCACTCCAAAGTACATTAACTCAGGGAAGGTGCTGGACACTAAACATATAGGGGCCGATAAGGATGGCGGGTGGACTTTCATCCGCCCGCCACCCTAGCTGTGCTGGGACCGGCCGCCAGTGGTGTGGCGGTCCCGTACCTGCAATTAGGATGCCACCGCAGCAGTGGCACTGGGAATGCACTGCGTGGTGCCTGCCACCTTGTCCTTGACAATGTAGGGGGTACCACAGGTACCCCCCATGTGTACCCCCCACCACCCCCAGTTTCCTGGGGGCCCACAACGGGCCCCCAACAGCAAAACAATGCCACCACGGAAAGGCTGCTTCCTGCACCCATGCTAATATGGATGGTGGTGTCTAGCAGACACCGCCACCATATCTAGCCCCTTTTCAGCCCGGTTGATTGGTCGACCAGCGGAAAACTGCCGGACGGTCTTTCCATCCGCCGGGGTCCCCCCCGCCATACTAATATGGCGGGGGAAATAGTTGGCGGTGGAGGGAAATGTAGGGCAGATTGCCACCGCCATGAAGGCGGTGGCGATCCGCCCTACATCGTAATCAGTCCCATATAATTTACTATTCTCATTCGAAGCTACAGTAACTCAGGGAAGGTGTAGCACATTAAACATATATAATTTGCTGTTCCCACTCCAAACTACATTAACTCAGGGAAGGTGCTGGACACTAAACATATATAATTTACTATTCCCACTCCAAACAACATTAACTCAGGAAAGGTGCTGGACACTAAACATGTATAATTTACTATTGCGACTCCAAACTACATTAACCAAGGGAAGGTGCTGGACAATAAACATACATAATTTACTATTCCCACTCCAAACTACATTAACTCAGGGAAGGAGCTGAACACCAACACACTAATATATTAAAACAAACCAAATAATAATGACAACATATATACCAATTAAAAAAATGATAAACATTACACATATATAATTTTTAACAATTACAGGAAAAAATGTTTTAACATAAAAATATAAATTTAACAAAACAAAAATATTTTATTACCCAAAAATGTTGTAAACATTTTTTATATTTTCTCAAAAAAATATTCCGTTTTATTGCAAACTTTTTAAAGAATAATTCTATCAAATGTTGTCATTTTTATAACAATTTTTTTAAGTTACATTCTGCTTAATTTATTTAAAATAAAAAATATATATTTATTAATTCAAAAATTCAAATTTCAAACTAAAATAACATTACATAGGTAAACAATTTTAATACCATAAATATTTCTAATAAAATACAAAAGGAAAAAACTTTTCTTTCCTTTTACATTAATAAAAATCCATAATTAAAAACATTAAACAAATTCTTTTTACAACAAAAATTCCCAAAATTTCAAATGTAACAATTTTCTACAAAATGTTCCTTTTAAATAATCCCAAAATCTTCTTTAAAAATAAAATCGACAACACAACCTAAATACAAATTACATTTAAAAAATACAATTAACCAATTTTCAAAAATATTACAATAATAATGTTTGAAAATAAAATACAAATAAACAAATATGTGTTCTTAATTTAAATTTTTTAATTAATTTATAAATAACAAACATGCCCCATTACTTTAAAAACATTGTTTCACAAACATTATACCCTATAACCCCCAATAAAATAAAAATACACATTGTTTATAAAATAATAATTTCTCTTTTGTATCCTAAAATGTTCTACAACACTCCCACCCAAAAATAAAATAAGAATAATATACACGTTTTAAAAACCCACCCTTATCCCCTACAAATCCAACATCTCACTCCTAAAAAAAATGTATAGACCCCCCAAAAAAGTATTACAATATTTATAAAAGAATAAAAAATAAATATCTATACAAAAAAATAATTAAGTATATTATATTTAAAAAATTGCATTTTTAACAACAACATTTCTACATCGATATTTTTAACATCGATATTTAATACAGCACCTAAATTCGATATTCTTGACCTCGAAATTACATACCATGATATTGTGAAAAGACAATATTTAAAACAGGATATTTATATACAACAATATTTTTAATTTGATATTCTATCTAAATGCCCTAAGAAACATGGCAACCTTGTGTACAGGCATCATCCACCATCTGAAGTTCGATTCAAGTAATCTAGTAGATCGTTTTTAACAATATGTTGTGAGATCATGAAGCAATCCAGTTTTCAATTACCTTAGCAAGGAATGGAAGTCCAAAACAGGTCAGTAATTATTAGGTATCACTGGGCCTGTATATTGCTTTTCTTTCTTTTTTTAAAGTGGACAGCGAGGAAGCCTTTCTTAAAATTCTGTTGCTTTCTAAGGCTTTCCTTCTTGCTTTGCTTCACATATGCCCTGCTCACCTCACTGCACACTCCTACCATTTCTCCAATCACACAATGAGAAGAAGAAACCAACCAAACAAAACATAAGAGGCAGGGAAGACCGTAAAATCTGCATTTAAGTGGCAAGAATACTTTATTTTTTTAGATACTGCTTTTTTTAGTAAAGTTATGATGCAAGGAGTGAAACAGCACAAAGGCTCAATTTTAAAGGAGACATCTTTCCAATCTACACCATTTTTTTAATTTCTTTTTTCAGATTGTTGATTTTGTTTTAACTGTCAGGCCAGCTTGCTCTATGAGCAAGGAGCATCTTCGCTCATATAAAATTCGGAACATAATGGAGAAAAAACACAGGATCAGAAACAATACAAAGGGATGTTCTTGGAGAGTTAAGCTCTTCTTAAAAGAAGAACATAAGACAGTCTGCAAAAACTGACAGAAGCAGACCCTGTGGTCTCATGGAAGCAAGGGAGTAACCAGAAAATTAAAATACCCCCTATTGTGGACCAAAGATCTTATGGCACCAAGCAAGGAAAGTAAGTCATTGCGATCCCCCCCTAGAAGAGATTTCTTGCCTCTTGCACCCAAGCATCTATCAATTGATCTTTTCTGCTTTCCATCCACCCGCTTATATCCTCCCTTTCACCTTTACATTCTGTCTTCCATTCATTCTTTCAACCATCACTCAATATTTCACCATTTTGTTTGTCCATCCATATCCAAAACCTATCCATTCATCTCCAAACCTATCAGTCAAACCCATCCATCAAAGCCATCCATTGATCCATCCATCCTCTCTTTCACTTATCCATCCACCCTTTCACTCATGTATCGACCCTTCCACCCAACCATTAATCCATCATGCATCCATCCATCCATTTACCCCGTTTACTGATCCATCCATCCTTTCACTCATCTTTTCTCTTATAGTCTATCCACCGCCCACCCTTTGACTTATCCATCCATCCACTCCACCAATTACTTAAAAACATCAACAAGATCAGTAATGCTCATAACTTAGTGCAAACTATACTATTGATAAAGTGCATTTATAGGATTGTGAGCTGCCTTTTCGTTTGTTACCCTACCATTTTTTTCCTGCTACGAATTGAGATTTTAAGAAAGCAACAAACACTAAAACAGGTGTGGTGATTACATAACATCTGAAGGTGCATTAGAGCCTTCCTGCTGTCTTGTCCTTTAGGCTGGTCCTGTCATGTATACCCCTATTTTCATACATTTGTCCCATCCACACGAAAATAACGATTCGAAACAGGTGAACTTTTACCTAGTAGTTTGCTCCTGTCTCTTCGACACCAGGCTCTTAGTATTCTATCATAACCCCCGTACCTGACATACATAAATATGTCCCCAGGCACAGCAGAATTATTCTGTACAAAGGTCAGCACTTTTTTTATCCTTGGCCAATAGCCAGCTGTGCATGATCACATTTGTTTGGACAAGCATCGTGATTGTTTTCAAAACATTTATTAGTTTTTTCAAAACATATCGCTTTTAGAAAAAACCATGGAGTGACCACTTTGGCATAAAAGACCCTCACTCCCCCCTACAAATTAGAGGAGAATTCCTTCCAAGCTGAGATGGGGTCCTTCGTTCTCTACCATCAGGTGAGGGGTTGGAGCTTCCCTATGGGTTTCTTGGCTACATACCTACATGCACATATACATGCTACATATAAAGATCTAGGCTAGGTACATTTAGTCAAGGGTGCACATTTTAGGAAAATGCAAGTGCTACTGTTTTTATCTGAACTGCTTATGTTCATCTTATTAGCACTATGATAGAAATGTATCAACTATTTACTATATTGGTACTAGCAATCTCTTTCCTATGCTTCTGTCTCTTGATTGTCGCAGCACATATGTTTCACACAAAACTTATTGAAAACGTCCTAATCGCTATCCTGTATATTTCCTGACAATAAGCAAGCACGAATGACTGAACGAAAAGTAGTGTACTGTTTTCCACAATCCCTGAAGAATCAGAGTTGTCATGTTCAGTGGTTGCCTGAAACTGCCTACACCACATATCCAGTGGGGGTGTCAAGAGTCAGTTTGGACACCAAGCCCTCAGTTTAGGTCATCCAAAATGCGCAGGTCCTGGGGAGCTCCTAGGGACTACACAACACTGCATTTCTGAAAGGCCAGTGATTTCATGATGTGCTCAAGACAATGTCAAAACTATTTACAATAACATTTGCAAAAAAATGTAAAGTGCAGCAGGGTTTGCACTGCCATCCCATCACAAGGGCAAGGAGGCAAATTACTATCCCATGCATTCCCTCCTTTGGAGAAGCACAAAAGGTGCCACACCGTGCCTTACCTAAATCTAAATGAAAGAGACCTCTCCCAACGTGTAAGCTTCAGAGTAAGGTAAAGGGCTAGGTCTCAAGTTGATGATATAATAAAATAATTACAAATGGACTGCTTTCTCAAACCATCCTCAAGGTAAACTCAGCATTTCGGGACTTGACTAGCCTTTTGTCAGACTTAATAATAGTGTCTTGGGTGGAAACCATTTTGGGAAGACCAATGTCAGCAAAGGACTTACTGATGTATCTCAGCCAGGGGATGAAAGGGCCTTCATCCTGACTGAGACAATTGGAAATAACATCTCTGTTGAAACTTTCTTTATTATTTGTTGCCATGCTCATCCAGAGGAAAAGTGGGACAAGCTTGATTGTATCTGTGACATATTGTAGATCAAGTTCAGAATGCATAACGAAATTGGAGCTGGGGGGAGATTCAATAGCCGCCTAGAGATTCAATTTTCCTCTACCTGCATGCGGGAGGCATTATGATACCCCATACCGTGAGTTAGTATGGAGGGATAGTACACCTTCCGTCCTTCTGGACTAAATTGAACATAGTTCCTGTCACCCTCCCATGCTTCAGACGTACTGCGTTCACTTGAGGTTGCCAAGAGTTGCCAGCCTCAAATGTAACGCCCAAGTAACAAAAGTTCTGTACCAAACTCAAATGTTTCTCTTGGAGCTTCAGGGTTGGCAGAGATTTCCTACCAAGCCCATGGGCCATTGTGTGTGATTTCCCAAAATTAATCATCATTTCCAAAGGCTACAAAGGAATCAACCAGTGTGCATAGGGCATGGGGTGTCCTTGCCATTAAGACGGTGCCGTCGGCATATAATAGTACCGGAATGAGGGAGTTAGCAATATTAGGTACATTCTTAGTAGAGCTGGACAAATGGGTGCTAAGATCGTTAATGTAAATGATAAAAAGCAGGTGATTCAAAACGCACCCCTGGCATTCCCCGCTAGCTGCAGGGAAGACATCAGATAGTTCCCCTGACCAGCCGTAGCGTACCTCTGCCCCAAGGTTTTTGTGCAGAGAGTATAGGAAATTAACTAGGGGGACATCCACCCCAAGCTTGACTAAAATCAACCGCAATTTGCAACTATTTTTGCAATCAAATGCGGAAGACAGGTCCATGAAGGCCAGGTACAATGGGCAGCGCCTGGTAATGGTATACTTGCTCATAATCAGGTGCAAGTTCAGGCACTGCTCCACTGGCAGGGGGGCAGAATATTATTATCATTGGCCCAGGTCTTCGGACGATTGAAAATGACCCTCTCCAATACCTTTATAGAACTATCAATGAGGGATAGGCCTGTAGTATTTGAGGGACCCTTTATCTCCTTTTTTAAATATTGGAACTATGATAGAGAGGGTCCAGGACTCTAGGGCCAATTAACATAGAGAATTGTGGAATACATTAGTGAGCAGTGGACTCCACAGTTCTAAGTTACATTTAGGTAAGTCCATGGAGCTCCCATCAGGTCCCAAGGCTTTCCCACTGGAGCTAAGTATGATTGCATCCTCTACTTCCTGAAGGGAGACCTGAAAGGGGGCGGTGTGAGCTAAATTTTCTCGTAACCTATCAGTGCACACCTTGTCATCAGAAAAATAATAGGGGTAAAGTGCTTCGCCCACTTCTGGCCCAAAATGTTACATATTAGGAGATGGTTAGGTGGGGCATCAAATCAATCAGGTGCTTGTTAAGTGCGACTACTCACCCGTAAGGGTCTCAAGGCGCTGGGGAGGTGGCAGGTTCCACTGTCGGAACTTGTTACTGTTGTTCTGAGCAACTGCAAGTTCAAGCATTTCCCAATCTTGTTTATTCAGGAAATGTTTTCTCTCCTCAAAGCCGCACTTGTAATCCAGGCTAACCTGCCAGACCTCCCCAACGTCTCTGGGGGTCCCTGTCAGTGCTTTCCTCAGACGGCGATTAGCCGCTGAGCGCTTGCATTGAATCAGCGTGGATGCTCCAGAAGATGGTTTAACTGGTTTCAGAAGATGTCTTTTCATGCAGGTGCACAGGGATAAATAACAGGCCAATAGAACTTCTTCTGAATCCTCACCTAAGGCATCAAAAAAATGCCAGCAAGTTGTTTTTAAGAAGGAAACCCAATGTGGCATTAGGATCCTTGGGGAGTCAGACTAGTATACGTCTGTCTCTTGTGTGGTGATTTATTCCATCCTGTACTAACTGTGTTTTATCCCTGCACAGAGGGAGGACACCCTCAATCAAAAGAGCATTGTGGTCTCTCCACTGGGTTTCTAAAACTACTCCATTAAAACACCACTGCAGTAGGCTCTTGGAGGCGAATATATGATCTACGACTTAGGGACATCCCCCTTCCCTGTAAGTTAGTTTGCTTGACCCTATACCATGAAATTAGTTTATAACATCTACCAGTTCTAACAGACCGACCTGTTTTCTCAACTCTGATCCCCTGGCATCCCGGGATATGCTTTTTGCAGCTGAACTCAATCAACCTATCTCTGTTGGCTCATCGCCAATCATCGCATTGAAGTTCCCACACAATACAAATTGTGGCTTGATTGTGTTGCTGTAGGAAAGTGCCCTCTTTTTGCATGATTACCCCTTGCTTTTGCCTGACATCTGATGCAACCCGACTTGATGTGCCCTGGGTTCCTGCCAATCAGGTTCCCTGGGCCTGTGTTTTTTCCATAAATTGTACCTTTATATCCACAATTGGCACATCCCTGGCCATAGGCAAACCCTCGTAAAAGGTACCATGGGTACCAATGGCACTTTGACCAAGAAAGGCCACTTAGGGCTACAGCACCTATTGTATCACCCTTAGAGGCCCTCCACCTTAACATACTCACTCTGCCACAGCAGGCTGCGTGTTTTGGTGCAGAGAAAAGTGAAGAGTCGATATGGCACACACCCCTGCGTGCCCTGTCTACAAACAACTGCCTAAGGCCTAGGTGAGTTCTCCCTCTAGTAAGGTGTGCTAGTCCTAAGGTGAGGGTATAGAGGCATGAGCCCTGTACCCCTAAAGTGTGTAAGCTCATTCATAGACATTAAGGTGTTGTAAAGCCATAAAGAGTATATGATCTGGGAGTTGGTCACTACGAACCCCACAGCTCCATAATGGCTTTTATAAAAAATGGGAAGTTTGGTAGCAAACTTTTCAATACATTAAGCCCACACTGATGCCAGTGTGGGATTTAATGTAAAATGCACTCAGAGGGTATCTTAGAGATGTCCCCTGAAAACCAACCAGCCCTGGTGTGGTTCGTGAATGGCTGCCCACCATTGCCACCACCAGGCAGGTTTCTGGACCTCTGGGTAAAGGGTCTCCACTCTCTGGGCCCAGAAGCAAAGCCCATCCTGGATAGAAGTGTCATGGCTCATCCCCCAGGATGTGCTGCACCCACAAAGGGGAATCTTCAAAGGCCTGCCACCTTTGGACGCTGTCCCTGCCTTTTGCTGCCCCCAGCAACTGGCTCCCACTGGTTCTGACCCTCACTTGGGTGGGAGAATCGGCGGGAAATCCAAGTTAGTAAGAATAGTGTGCCCACTGTTGCCAATCCCATCCCTCAGGTGAGGGAAGCATGGTGAAGCACACATCTCAGTCCCCTTCATCTTGAAGATGAGGGAACTCAGCCAATTAGGAAGAGGTTTATGCCCCCTTCCACTGGAGGATGGCTTAATAGGGGGTGTACCCACCTCAAGGAAGGGACCCATTGGTCCCATCCTACACACCCCTTTTAAGTTTTAACACCCCTAAATTTAGTATTCAGGGGTGACCCCAAACCTTGCCTCCTCAAATTCAAGGAAAAAAGAAGAAGGACTGAAGAGCTGTGCTGACCCAGGAAGAAACTGAGGAAACCAACTGGCTTGGCCTCAGCCCTACCGGCCTGTCCCAACCACAACTTGCCTACAGTGAAGAAACCGGCATGTCCCGCAGCAGCAGAGCCCAAAGATCCTGCCCTGCGCTCAACTAACAGGCTCTTCCTCCCGTGAGCACCGGATTTGCTCAAACCAGACTCTGCGATTCTGCACCACCCTGTAACCGGTCGCCCCGGTGCAAGGTTGAGTTGCCCCATACTCCAAAGAGGTCCCCCTAGCGATCCTAAGTTAGGATCTAGTGACCCCTGACCTCCCACAAGCTTCGAAACTTAATCTGCAGCCTCTACTTGAAGGGTCCCTCAAACCGCGACCGTAGGCGGTAAGACAACTACGCCCTTGACCGAAGTGGTCCAGGAAGTCCGATCACCTCTGTCTGACTGACACTGACCGCAGCCTAAGGAAACTGATGCTTAGGACACCTCAGTCCTTGACGCCTTCCCGGCCTTTAGTGGCCCAACCGACAGTATCCAAGCATCTTCCCTGGCACCTTCCCAGTCATTGGTCACCTCCAAGAAGTTTTCCCACCAATCCTGCAACTTTCTGAAACCAACTGTCTCCACTGAGAACCCCAGGCACTGTTATGTCCGCTTTACCTCCTGTACGTGGGCGCCTTTTTTTTTGTGTGGCGGTGCAGTTCTTGTGTCAGTCAATGACCACTGCAGTGCCGACCGCAACCTTCGGAGCTATTGCTCAAGTAGCCTACTTGTCCGCAGACCCCAACCAAAGGTCCCTTTTTAGTCCAGTGGTTAACGTTGGGCCCCTGCACTCTGCTGGCTGCCCCAGTACCGCTGAGGGTGAACTAGAGTATCCACTTGGACCTTGAGGAACCTTGGTCCTCACCCTGAAACCTCAACCTCGTAAGTCCAATACTTACCTCCAAGTTCGATAACCATTTTTCCTCCCACAGGGACTCGTAGTATGAGATTTTGGATCTAGAAAGTATTCCATGTAGAACTGCTAATGAATGGGGAATAGTGATCACTATTGCAACATAATCCGAAAGTAATCAAAAAGTATTTACTGTATAATGCCAAGTATTCTGAAAAGTTATATCAATCTGTAACTGTTACAATTACAACAACTACTGCATTTCCTTGAACAGTTGTGCATTTGAAAGTACTTATTACCTGCCTGTACCAAGTGCTGCTTGGGTCTAGAAATAAACTATAAGTTTACCTGTCTTTATACTTACCTAATTGATCTGGATTCTGTTTCTGAGTGCGTGACATCAGCCTTGATTGAGTGAATACAATAAATGCTTAACTCATCCTCCTGATAAGCTTAACTGCTCGACCACACAACCCCAAGTAGAGCTGTTAGTGATTATCTAATTTAGCCTCTGCTATACCTCTGGGGAATCCCCTGGGCTTTGTGCACACTATACCTTACTTTAGTATAGTATATGCAGAGCCAGCTTCCTACAGTTGCCATTCCCCAGTATTTCCAGGCCTGTGATGAAGTTAAAAAATCCTCAAACAAATAACGGTAAAAGTTTGAGAAATCATTATTGTAAAAATTAACCAAAAACAAATTAAAAGAACTGTGACTATCCTTAATAAACAGAGCTTGGTATGCATAACTGGCTGTGCTTATGGCGGACACTTCCATCCTAAGATTAAGCTTGACCCAGGTGTAAAGGCCCCCCTTAGCCTTCCCATGAGTGGAGGTAATAGTAGAACATGAATAATGGGAGAACCCTTCACCAGAAATAGAGTAGGTGGACCAGGTCTCCTGCCTGACAACAAAATAAAATGTATCAACAAAAGCCAACCAGTCGGGTTTAGGACCTTATATTTTAGCCCAGCCACATTCCAAGTGAGAAAGATTTCTTTAAATTTGCCACCTCTGCCTCTAGCCCTTTCTCCAAGGCTACCTTCCCTTTGTACTCATTAATAGGTGTGATAGCAGGCATTAAACATGTCTGCTTACAGAAAACCTTGCAGGGTTCCTTTAAGTGCATTAAAAATTTCTGCTTACAGAGAACCTTGGAGAGTTCCTTTAAGGTGGTGGCCAGCTGGGGGAGTGCTTGAAGGAGCATCAAAACTCTGGGAATTTAAAAGCCCATTTCTCACAATATGAGTAGAGTTCCCAGGGTCCGGTAACAGACTCACATTCCTGAGGGGCGGAGGGAGTCAATCCAACTAATTGAGACTGGAAAGTGGTGCAAATCGATTTGTACATGAAATGCAACAACCTCCAAAAATACTACTATCCATTGGACCCAAGGCCTGAGAAGTGTGATAAGTTGGAAGTCAGGGTCGATAAAAGTAACCAAGGGGTAAAATGCTGATGTCATAATCCACAATACGAGTCTGGGGCTACTCAGTCAGGATGCTTCTTGCAATGACTGGATACCTGAAATGTATTATGACACAGTCTACTCGGATAGTCTTTGTAGAAGGCCTGATGCCTACCATCAGGTTGTTCTTGTGGTCCTGGATGTTAAATCTGGAGTGGCTAGCTAGCCAGTGGCTTACCTTGTTTTGGAGCTGTCCTGTAGACTCCAAGCTAGGATTCAGCAGTAGGGGGACACCTGCCAGAACTACAGTATAAGGACAGCAGGCAGGGGGGCTATTGCTCAAGAATCATGGGCAGTTCAAAGGGAAGGTTCACAAAGTTCAGGATGGCCACAGCGATAGTAGAGATAGGTGACCAGGAGCCGCAACCGGCAGTCCAGCCAACTTTGTGATCAGAAGATAAGATCATATTGCTCCTGGTCACAGATGGAGGCCTAGTTGCAACGGAAGTCAGGAGCATAAGTTCTTTAGTGGCGGCATTTTGCTTATTCTGACAAATAGGATTTTCCCTACTTCCGTCTCCAGCTTATCTAGCTTCTCCCTCAAAAGAGTAATAAAATCCTTAAAAATAGTCGTGAGTTTGTGTAAAACAGGGCCATCTTTCCCGTGATTTCCCAAGTCTTTTTGCTTCTGACCTCCTATTTTGTGACTGTGTGCTGCATTTTGATTTTGCTGTTTTTAGGATTTTGGGCACTATACCACTGCCGACCAGTGTTAAAGTCTCCCTATGTAAATTGTATTGCTGATTGGTTTATCCATGATTGGCATATTTGATTTACTAGTAAGGTATGCCCAGGGCCTGTAAATTAAATGCTATTTATGGGCCTGCAGCACTGATTGTGCCACCCACTTGAGTAGCCCTGTAAACATGTCTCAGACCTGCACTGCAGTATCTGTGAGGGCAGTTTTAAACTGACATTTCGACCTGGCAAGTGCACCCACTTGCCAGGCCCATAACTTCCCTTTTACTGCTTGCAAGTCACTCCTAAGGTAGGCCCATGGCAGTCCAATGGGCAGGGTGGAGTGTATTTAAAAGGCAAGGCATGCACTGGTGTGTTTTACATGTCCTGATAGTGAAATACTGCTAATTTAGTTTTTCACTATTACAAGGGATATCTCTCCCATAGGATAACATGGAATTGCATGGAAATATCTTTTAAGTGCGATGTCTGTTTGAAGTAGATAGAGATTTGGAGTTTGGGGTCTCTGAATTCACAATTTAAAAATACATCTTTTGGTGAAGTTGGTTTTTAAATTGTGTTTTTTCAAAAATGCCACTTTTAGAAAGTAGTCATTTTCTTGCTTAACCATTCTGTGCCTCTGTCTGTCTGTAGAATCCAGGTCTGGGATCTTGTGCATCCACTTTAGACAGTCACGCAAAGAGAACTGAGGTGTGGGTTGCATATTCTGATGGGCCATTACCAGGCTGATGAACTAGAGTGGTGGGAGGAGTTGTCACTAACACCTGAATAGGGCTGTGCCTGTCACCACACAAAGCTGTCTCCACCCCCTTGTAGTGTGTATGGAGCCAGGTCAGGGAAAGGCAGGGTTTTGAGCACTACAAAGACTTTCCTTTGAAGTTGTCTTACTTCAAAGGCAGAAAGGGTATATGTATTGGACCTTTGACACCCTAAATCAGAACACTTCTGGACTAGAGGACATTCTGCCAGGAAGAAGAGCTCGATGCCTTAGGAGAGACTGACACTCTGCCTTTTGCTTTGTTGTGCTGGCCTGCTGCATGCTGCTTCTGTCCTGGGAGTGAAAGGACTGGACTTTGCTTTATGAACCTGCTTCCAAGGTTCTCCAAAGGCTTGTGGTGCTTGCCTCCTGTTACGAAGTCTCAGGCCATCAAGAACTCCACCTACCAGGGCCTGGGCTCTTCTGCTGAGAGCTCTAACTTGCCAAGTGGTGCCAAATTCAGTTCCTGGGCCCTTGGAAGTGTAATCTGGTGAGAAAATCCATGCATCGACTCTCAGCACCTGTTTTCTCGACACACCACCTGCAGTGCGGTTGAAAAATTAATGCAGCGCCTGCTTTGCGGCTGTAGAGTCACTATAGCCCGAGTCCCAAGCACTGTGTCACTGACATCTGTGGCACCCATTCCAATGCAGCAACTTCTTTGTCCTGGAGAATCAGCGCAGCACCTAAGTTATGACTGTGAAATCGACGCAGCATCTGCATCGGCTCTGTCACATCGATGCTGCACATCTGGCCGCTGTCTCTTGATCAACGCCTCACCACAGTAAAGAACTGAAGCCACGTGTCCAGAGATCGACGCATCACCTCCCCTTCCAGTAAGGATCCAATGCATCACCTTCCCTGACAGCAAGGATCCGATGCATCACCTCCAATGGCTAGCAGTAAGTTGGCTATTTTTCTAAACTGGTTTGGACATTGTTTGTACTGTATATGTGTGTGTGTGTGTGTGCACGCGTGCGTGCATAGGTGTGTGCGTGTGAGTGTGTGACGGGGAGAAGACTTTCCCAAGGTCATGCTTAGAGCGCCCCCCTCCAAAGTTGCTGGTTCCATTACCAGCTCAGCGGTGTCATTGGCGAGCTCCGTAGTAGAGCCGGTTGCTCTTCCAGTAAGATCCAAGGACAAGCATCTCTCAGCCAAATCAATTTCTTTTGAAATGACGCCTACTACTCTGCCCAGGAAAGAGTCAGTAGTAGAAGTGTGGCTGGGACATGATGTCGGTTTAGTATTCACTGCTTTCCTTTTGTCTACCATATCAAGTAGCCCAGTTGCCTACAGGTAAGAATGAAGGTTAGCCGCAGGGGTTACTGACTGAACAAAAGAAAGTAGTCTGATCAAAGTTTCCAATGTGAGGCAGCAGAAATATACCAAGGCAATACCACTTACTTTTGGACGAAATACACAACTTCCAGCCTAAGGGTTCGTACAGTAGATCCTGGTGGTAGGGTCAAGAGACAGGGCCCAGCCCAGCCTGGTTGGCCATGGACAGGCCCGTCTGCACTCGTCCCATGCCGCAGGGGCTTCAGGACACTTTTTGCGTGTCGAACACACTGTGCCCTGCCTCCTCAGTAGAAAGGAATCCTGAGGGAGGAAGTCCCACCCAAGAAATGGTGAAATAGCAAGTGCTGCAGATGGGGCTGTGTTTAGCAGCAGTAAAGATGATCAAACCTGTTGCCTTCAAGGTTTAGTTGCTTCTGCCCTGGAAGTTTAATCCAGTATTTCACTGCTCACAGTTGAAACCATATCACAGTGATCACTTTCATCATCTATTTACTCAACTCCCACCGCTTTGGTGGATATTACTCCTGAATATGAGGTTCATGAATTATGCGACTAAAGCCTTTTCATGAACAAGCTTCAGTTTTTAATACACTGAAAAGGCTATCCACCCATTGAGCATTCATGGGAAGATGTGTCTATGGTCCATGCCCCTGTCCTAGTTCGTCATGTTTTTTTTACCAGTTTCTCGAAAAGCCTAGGGCCTTGGGAGGGGGCCATACTGGTGTGCCGCCATTCCACCTGGCAGCTATCTCTTCTCTCATCATGAGCAGAGGGGACAAGTGGCCTCTGTCGAGGGAGAGGCCGGCAGGCCACTAGGTCACTTACCTCATGGCAACTGTCTCGCCAGTACCATCTCCCGTGAGTCCAATCTTCTCCTTGGGAAAGCTGGTTGAAAGAACGCAGTCAGCATCTCCATATTGTTCCAAGTTCTTCTTCCCAGAATCGTCCTGAGTATTTACATGTCCCAATCCAAAATGGCAGCTTCTCCTGCCATTAGACTTCCTTCAAAATCCATCAAGGCAGCGGTATCTTCCTCTGATGCAATTCCTGTGTTACCTGTATAAAAGGCAATTTTTACTTTTGCTCAATGCATTGCAACACTTCTTACTGTGGGTGTGTTCCTCACTCCTGTAAAACCTGTTCAGTGCTCCTGCAGTTCTCGTGATTTCCTGTGTTCTCTCTGCCTTGGGGTCCATCTTCGGGTACCATTTGCTGGTGTCATCCACCTGCCATTAGGAGGATTTTTGCATGTGGGCTTTTTTGTGCTCAAGGACTTCTGGGAGGCACCATCTGCTTAGGTGCTTTTAAAAGTGTTGTCGCCATCATGGCTAATGAAAGGGGTCGCCCATCCCTCTGGCAGACCAAGACTGTTAAAGAATGAATATCTAGGTCAGGTCGAAGTCTGAAGTTGTTTTCAGTGCATTTTCCCTCAAAAAGATTTGGCATCAAAACCAGCCCAACCAAACAAAGCAAATAGGTCTGACGATAACCTGATATTGCATGGAAACATCATTTATGCATGTCGGTGTTTGCATGCTTTGTCACATTAAAAGCAGACTTATATGGTATTGCAAATGCTTGTTCTAGTAGGTTCCTATGTGATTATGGCCATAGTTGTCAGGTTTTCAGGTTGTTTATGAGTGACATTTCCAAGCTTGGAGTGCACATAATTATGACATTTACATACTTTTGAGTGACACTTTGAGTGACACTGTGTGGTGAGCTGGAAAAAGATATCTGTGATTCAAATATAGACCAATAGCCCACAAAGGAAATTCAGAAGTGCTTGGCTAAGGAGCAGAATTGACAGTGCTCGGGTGGAGCAAGGCATCACTTCAGTCTGCACAGTCAGTCAATGCAGCCTGGCATGGTTGGGTGCAGGCGATTGGTATGTGAATGCAAATGCCAACTACAGGGTTAGATGGCCTGGCTCGTGTGGACCACAGACATGCAGAGCATGCACCAGTTGAGACTGGGATCTGTCCATCATTACTGCAGGCAGCCGCCCCTGTGGTCTTCACTCCTCATTTCAAGGTGAGTGTCAGAGTTAAACTCAGGGAGTTTGATCAAACCACTGAGGCTTTTTTTGGTTTACTGGGAAGCTGGGTTCTAATCCATTGGATGTTATGATTAATGTTTACATGGCTCGTTGTTGTTATGCTTCGATATATGGTCTGGGGCTATTGTGATACTGCCCCCTTGCAGGCTAATGAAAATGCATTTCTGTGAAGGCTCCTGTCTGTACCAAACAGTTTACCTATAGTTCTTTGCCACACAGAGTTAGGCTTATTGAACTTGAAATATCACATTAAGCTAGCACCACTCAAGCTGTGGCCTTCAGTTTTCTAAAACAAGAAATTAGTTATGACTGTTTACGATTAGATAATGCCAATAGTATTCCATGGCTAAGGTATGTAAAAGAACAATTCGTTATGTTAGGGACGCCTGATTTATTCTGTAGCCCACAGAGTATTACCTCCTTCACCCACAATCCAGCTACAGTTAGATGTTCTAACTGCATGCAGGCAGCGAAGAGAAACCAGAGAATGAGGAGTGTCGGCTTATGTCCCATTACTGACCTCGGATTTTATTGAGCCTTATAGTCTTCTTCCATTTCAACACTGTCAGAGATTTCATCTAATAAGGTTTAGATTCAATATAGCCCATCTTCTGGTTTCTGACCTATTAAGGCAATATATCATCAATCTATCCTGGAGCCCTGTCCTTGTGACTGAGTTCGGTTCAGTGTACACTCCACTTCTTTTATTCCTGTAAACTATGCCACACCTAGGAAACAATGTTCAGTCTCATTGCTGAGGTCTCTGAAGATCAGAAGGTGTAGACCTGCTCTTCTTTACCTACAGCTATTGCAATCCGAATGCATTTGTTTAATGACTTATAATTTTATCACCGCTGCTATCAGATTGAGAAAATTGGTGCGGAAGTAATTTTCTAATGATGGTTTTAAAGTGGAGTTTTAGGTTCTTGCTTTATGGTCTGTGAGCACTCATCTCTATCATGCTGGCCATATTTGCAAAATCCACTTGCAATTCTGATTGTTGAGGAAAGTTGGATGATTGAAACTTTGCACATCAGTTGTCTTATTTTTGTGAGCTCAGTGGTTTTAAGGTACCTTTTTACTTCTTTTTAAATGTTATGAAGTACTTACTGTATTTATTGATTTGGTAAATTGTTATTGAAACACAATATTTAGCAATTGTTTTATGTATTTATGCTTTCATGATTTTAAACCGAATGAAGCTTGTTGATGATGATGAGACTCAGGGAGAAAGGGCAGGGAGAGCCCAGAGCTGCACAAATCAGCAGCCTGGCTCACGGCACCTTGGCAGAAGACACCCTAACGACATGAGGCTGAGAGGCTGTCATCAGCACAGCCGCCCCTGTGCCCCTGCAGGCCGTGTCTGAGTGCGAGTCTGACGAAAAAGGCTCAGGGGCAAAGCATGTAGTCCGCCCAGACCCGCAATACACTTTCTGAGCCACATTCATGACTCCCCAAGATCTACGGCCTCCAACAGAAACAATGAAACACTCTGCGCCTTCCCCTTGAGCTGTCAAGCTGCTGCAGGTACCCAGTCCTGTGTGTTTAGTTGGTGTTCTGCTCCTCTGGGTCAATTATGGCAATCAAACAAAACACGAATATCGGTGCGAAAAGTAAGAGTCACAGGAGAGGTTCATTGGTGCACCTAGCATTGCTAGGGTGAGGGAGGTGTGCCCATGCCACGAAATAGAGGCACACATTAAGCCGACATAAAAAAAGAAGGTTGGGAAACTGAGAGCACATTAACGTGCATATCACAGAAAAGCTGTGGTAGGCTAACTATTTTTAAAGTGAAAACATTTCTTCCTTTTTGAAAACGTGCCATTTGTCAGTGTCATTAACGCCGCCTGGCAGGGCGCGACAGCGGCAGACTACTTCACCCAGCCGCGGGCACCCTCCCTTCAAACCAATGGTGAGTCAGTGAGCGCAGCCCTTTGGCATACTCTTCCAGCTTGAAGTTCTAGCAACTCTAGGTAGGCAACACATATCTGTGGAATCCTCTGCATACACCTGTTGACTGACGATCACTCAGAGGCGGCTCCCCCGTTTGAGCAGAGAAGCGTCGCCCTGCCTGATGCGAGCACAGCAGACACAGACAAATAAGTAAATGGCATGTCAATGCCATTTTACTTAAATGCTGCAGTGCGAGGGCAGGGGTGGGGCTGAATCCTGCAATTGCAGGTTTACAGCTGCCCCTGCAGTGCACATGACTGGTTGGCCGGCTCTATTGCTACGGCCAGCCGGACATGCTCAGTGCACACCCAGCAATCCCCTGGCTGTGAAACAGGGTGGAATTAAAAGAACGGAGACCAAATGCTTTCGAATTTGTCAAACTTGTCGAGCAAGTGATAGTTGAGCTGCTCATGGTACGCCACACCAGATATAGCCAGCCTTCAGTAGAGTGAGCCGGGGGAGATCGTTGTTTCCACTGTGGAAAGATCAACATCATGGTCACCACCAAAGCTGTATCTGTCCAGCGTTTAACATGATTGTTGAGGTCTGGGATGTACAAGGTGTCATGGAGGAATAGCAACTAAATCATGAGCCATCGGTCCAAGGCCTAGGTGTAATTCATGATTTCAAGGAATCTGCTCCAGAAATGTTGTAGTGAAGCAAAGAGTATGCCAGGTGAAAGATATGGCTGACCTGATGGTTGCATCTCCAACAAGGGGCCATTGGGGCAAGGTTGGCTTTGTGTAGTGAGTAGTTTCTGTGGTGACCAATGCCAATCATTCAGAAGAATGAAACAACTGAGCTTAATTTTAGCCTCCCAGAGGCCCCTGTCATGCATGTCCAAACTTTGGTCCATCAGAGTCAATGTATTCCTTCCCGGTCCTAACGGACCATTTTTTCTTCAGAGAGAGGTGAAGGTTGCGAGAGTGAATAGAAAACAGCAGATCATTTTACCATTGATCCAGGTGGCTTTATTGTTCCAGGGCATCATCATGTAAATAGGTATTGACACGCAGTTGTTTATGAGCTTTTTTACGCACCTGAGATGTCATGCAAAGGAGTGAATGGTGCTTGGCCTTGTCTGAGAGAGCAGATCTGTAAATCAAGCTCAATGGGTACCTTTCCGGTCTTTCCATAGTGGGTGAAAAAAGAGATGCCAAATACGCCAGGTGATGTGCACCGAGAAAAGACGTCAAGGGAAGTTAGACTGTTAAGAGGCAGGCCCTCACCCTTGTCCCGGTCTATTGTATAGTCTGAAAGGCTGTTGAAGGCTTCTATCAACTCTAGAGGGCTGGAAAAGATGTCCACACGTGTCAGGAGTATAGGATGTTGTTGGCATATAAGAGCAGGTTACCTTCCCTAGCTGCTGTGAGGATCTCAGTTATGTCCTGGATGGATTTGAATTTTTTCTGCCAACGACTCTAGTGCCAGAGGAAAAAAAAGGGTGATAGAGGACATCTCTAGTGTTTTCCTCTGAAAATAGAAAGTATTGGAGAAGAAGTCCTTGCTGTCAATGGTGGCCATCGAGGAGCTATACAGCAAGTTAATAATTAGCAGGAAGTGATCTTTGAAGTCTTGCCTTTATAGTGTCCTCAAACGAAAGAGCCAATCGATGTGGTCAAATGCCTTTTTGGTATCCAGTGAGATTGCCACTTTGGAATCCTTGTCCTGGTTCGCTTGCCAAATGAAATGTGAAAGTAGACGCATGTGGTTAATAGTCAATCTTCTTGGCACAAATCTCACATGGGATTGGGGATCAATGCTGGGATATACTGTTGCGGCAGGACTTTGGCAAAGATGTTCATATCAGAGAGATAGATCTACAGCTACCACACTGCTGAGGGTCCTTGCCTGGTTAAGGGAGAAGAAGCTTAAAAGTGGTGGTTGAGTTTAAAAGTGCTGTAACAGTTTTGGCATTCATTTTATAAAACTTGATGGGGAAGCAATCGTAACCGGTAGCTTTTCCAGTATCTCTGCTTCAGAGATGTCCTGCTCCAATCCTGAATGGAGGAAATGCAAGTTATCAAAGAAGCTGTGCTCAGCTGTTGTAGGGGTTACTTCCATAGTCAAAGAGTAAAATGTTCTATAGAAGGAGGTCAATTCCTCTCTTATCTGAGCTGGGTTAGTAATCAGGCCCCTGCACATTGTGATAGCCCTTATAGACTGCTGGGTGTCCAGCTGGTTCAGTTATTGGGCTAGCAACAGCTGACCTTTTTACCATACTCCTAGTGTTGTTGCTTTATACCCCGAGGGCTCTCTGCTAAGGATGTGTTGAGCGAGTTCAGATCAGGTTTGGCTTGAGCCGGAAGAAGAAAGTTAGCAGCCTTGGGAGTACTGCAGTACTGTTCAGAAAGGGCAAGGAAATGTCTTTCCCTCTGCCGTTTACTTATGAGTGATTTCTGTTTGAGAAGAGCTGATTGCTTAATTGGCGCCACATATAAACCTTGCAGACTGAATACAAAATTTGTGGGGAGTCAACGAAGCCCTCATTAAGCTCTAGATACTACACACAGCATGTGGGTGAGAGTAGAAAGAGTAATTCCGTTTTCTGGGATAGAGAAGATGCCAAGAATCCATCAGCAAGTGGTCAGACATCAGATAAAGGATGGCCATCTGGTCCCTATTGCGTGTCAGTTATGGAGGGCCAGTTCTATTCAGAACAGGATCCAGCATGATGTTGGAATCACCCCCAATAAAAAAGCGGAATAGAAAGAGCCACTAAGCACTCAGTGAAGCTCGGAAAAAAATTGCCGTTTGGGACCATTTGGAGCACAGGTGCTGCCCACGACTGTGAGAGTATTGGATTGCGACTTTGCCAATTAAGTAGCCACTGTCTCTGTCCATCTAGGATATAAGTATACGTGCAGCCAGACGTTTATGTTTGAGTATAGCGGTTGTTATAAATGGGGTTTCTGGTTGGCTAGGGTATGCAGTTATGCACCTAAGTCAGGCAGAACTCACCACTCTAGTCAGGGCGAGTAAATTATACACCAAAGACAACCTGTGCTCACCCTCTTGTATCTTGGTGCAGAGCAGGCAGGCTTATCATCAGAGGCAATTTGTAAAGCATTTGTCCAACACACTCACACAGCAACACAATGAACACACTACAAAAGAGACTCCAAACAGGATTGTATAAAAACATATATAGTATATTTACATACAACAAGACCAAAATGACACAACAATGCAAGGCGAAAACAACATATATCAGGAACTACTTAGGGCATGAAATGCAGTAGAAAAGCACATCAGTAACAGTGAGTATACATAGGCCCAGGAACCCCTGCACTCCTATTAGCAGGGTTACAGTAATCACTATGGCCTAGCTGTTATGAGTACATTAGGAAAGAGTGCAGGAGCATCTGCGCTTCTATTAAACTTTAGCTTTTACACAGCCGCAAACATTATGGCACAGAGGCACCTTTGCCCCAACTAGACTTCGTCCGGTCATTTGTTGGGTGCACTGGTTTAAATGTAGTAAAAGTACATTCCCTCTGTTTGGGGGCTTTATGGTAATTCCACCACAATTCCTAACTGGGATCGACAACTGGACTGTCCCGTCGCGGAAACTGTACAGGAGCTCCACCACAAGCCCTGGAGTCACGATTCGATCAGCCCAAGCAGAGGGAGACCCCGGTGTGCAGTGCGAGTAAAAGCCTTCACCCAGTCCTCACCGCACTCCTACTGGTGGTCAGGTATCTGCAGGCTTGTCGGGCTGTGAAAGCAGCCTACCCTTCTCCCAGATCAGGCGGGAGCTGTTGCAAGTGAGGATGGCCGTTCCAGTCTTCAGGGCTAGTCTCTTCTTGGTACTGCAGCTTTCTCGCAAGAGGGGCGACACTGGGGAGTTCCAAACGCCTGGGGATGTTATTCCCAGACCTGTAGATGGTTCCACTGGATGGCACTTCTCCCCCAGGTACTGTACGTCGCAAACCAATTGCTAGGCAGCCATACTGGGGGCACACACCAGCCACTCGAACCGAAACGCTCGGATCCGCGCTTATGCGGGATGCCAGCTGCACTCACCATTTGCTAGTTGAGAACTTCCTCCTTTTATTTCCTGCAAAGCACTTTAACTTTAACTGTGCTGATTGAACTGCACTGATTGAAAAGAGAAGCGTTCATCATGAGCTGTCCTTTGGGAATTTGAAATGGCTGGACTTAGAATCCCATGGCCAGGAGGTAACAAGGCAGAGCCTTTTCCGATCCTGAGACTCTGATGAACAGAGGAAAAGCCAACGTGCCCTTGGAGAACACTGGGGCACAAGGTGAGGAGCAGGCAGGCAGGCCAGCACATTAAGTTACTTTTATCAGCGTGGCAGTCCTTCTAGCTTTCCGGCAGGCAGCAGGTCAGCACAACAAAGCAAGTAGTCCCACTAGTGGTTCCTCCTGGCAGCACAGCAGTCCTCTGGCAATGTGCAGCATGTAGAGCCAGCAGCACTTGTTTACAGGTCCAAGCAGTGGCTAAAATCATGGGGTCAGAACCTCTGTACTTTTACTCAAGATTGTCTTTGATGAAGGGGTGACTTCAAAGGATCCCTTAGTAGTGCACAACAATCCCTTTCAATCCAGACCTGGCTCCAGATGATATTTAGGGGGGGATTAGCCCCTTGTGTGAGGGCAGGACACAACCAATACAAATGTAAAGTGTGAACTACATCTCCCTCTCCCAATCCAGGAACATCTTCAGTATGCAGATGAATGCAGATGTAACCTCTGTCACACAGAGCCCTTCCTGTGTAGTGGCTGTCTGGTAAGTATGCACCAATTGTCACCCAGCCCTAGACATGTTTTGGAGTTAGGCTGCAAGGCACAAAGAGTAATCAGCATAGAGAAATGCCCACTTTCTAAAAGTGGCATTTCTAAAATAGGAATGTAAATTCCAACTACATCAGTACGCAGCATTTATCACCACTATTCTTAACATACCAAACATGGCAACGCCACTCCTCTCTGATCAGAATTACCATTTAAAAGTATATAAGGGAATTCCCAATGCTAGCATATGAGAGGAGTATGCCTCACAGTAGTCAGAAACAAAATAGGCTGTTTGTCAGTACCAGGACATGCCACACATGAAGGTACTTGTCCTTCCTTTTAGTTACAAAGCACCCTGCCCATAGGGCTACCTAGGGACTTCCTTAAGGGTGACCTATGTTTAAAAAAAGGGAGTTTAAGGCTTGGCAAGTAGTTCTAAATGCCAAGTCATAGTGGCAGTACACTGTGCATACAAGCCCTGCGGTGGAAGGCCTAAGACAGGTTCGAAAACCTACTTCTGTGGCTGGCATAAGCAGTGCTGCAGGTCCACTAGTAGCATTTAATTTACTGTCTCTGGGTACATGGTATGCCACTTTACAAGTAAATCAAATATGCCAAACAGGTGTAAACCAATCATACCATGTTTAGAGGAGAGAGCACATGTACTTTAGTTAGCCCTGTTCATCAGTGGCAAGGTGCCCAAAGTCCAAAAATGAACAAAAAGAAGGTCAGAAAACTAGGCGGAGGTTGGCAAAATGTTTGGGGATAACTCTGCAGAAAGGACTAGGTTCAACAATGGTGCACCATTTTTAGGCTGAACATAAGTTGCGAAGACTACTGTCTGCAACCGGTCACATTTTAACTTGAAGATATCTGTAGCTGAGTGGAGGATCTCTTGTAGAAGGGTGATGTTGGGATTATGTGACCCCAGGAAAGACAGTATTTTCTTGTATTTGACATCGCTGTTAAGTCCCTGGACACTGAGAGAAAGCACTATGAAGGCCCTCGGAGACATGGTGAGGATAAAGCTTGCCAAGGCAGGGGGATTGACCCCTATAGTCGGACAATGAAAGTGTTGGAAGTATGTGGGTTTAACCCAATTAGGGAATCAAGAAAGCCACAGGGTGAGCAGGAACCAACAAGAATAACTTTAGTCTGGGCTTTATGGTCAACCCCAACCTCAATAAATGCTGGGATTAACATGCTGGCAACAAGCAGGAGTGTCAATGATACTAAGGAGTCACCCCCAATGGGGCTTCAAGGATGACCTAAAATTATCTCTGTCTCTCACCGTTTTAGTAGGAGTCTTGTGGGTGTGGCCAGTGGTGTGATGGAGAAGCATCCAGCAGTCCTTGTCCTCACCTTTCTCCAAGCTGTGGACTACGTGGTTGTTGGACTCCTGCAGGTTGGAAGAGGCATGGGCAATAGTAGAGGAGAGGAGTTGGCCTAACGGCTAGGGTGGTAGACCTCGAATCTGGGGAACCGGGTTCGAGTCTCGGCAATGAAGCTGAACATCCTGTAATTCTGGGCAAATCACTTAACCTCCCCGTGCCTAACAAAAATGAATGTGTCCCTTGCTTAACCCTTGGCACAAAAGCAGTCGGGCTTAACTAAGAGGCAATGTGTAAAGTATTTATGCAGCACATCAAACATTAATAAAGGGAAGACACAACATCAGAAAAATCCAACACCATTTAAAAAAATATAGGTTAATGTTTTATTTAATAAATTATTTGACACCAAAACAACAACATCCAATCAGTAGAATTGGAGATATGCAATCTTAAAGATTTTGTAAACAATAGTACCTAAAAAATCACAAAGCGCCAACTGTGGATATCTGGTCGGACCTAGATTAACTCACAAATTCAAGCCGACTGTAACAGAGCGAGGGCTGGGTACATGAGCCAAGTTAAGCCAGCTGAACAAAGCATCTTATTTCCCGGTTGTGGAACGTTGCGATATCCTGCGTCGAGGTTCCAGTTAACTGCGAGACTGTGAAGCGGGGTCCTGCGTGGCAAATGTGTCACAAACCAGAGGTTCTAATGAAGCCATAGACTGGGCTTGTGATGCAACTTCCTGCATCATCATCGAGGATGCCATCGCCAAAGGCTTCCAATGTGAATTCCTGTGTTGCACAGTGGCATTTCCGATGCGGAGCTGCAAGGAGATGTGCCAATAAGAAACAACTGCCTACTCTATTTGAACAAAAAAAAATTGTTTGTCCTAAGGTACATACTAAACTTATTTCTTTAATTGAAAATGTTTTTGACATGTGTCTGTAAAATTCTTTCACCCAACCCTTAAAGAAACCTTGTGTGGTGGCAGAGATGAGCCCTGGACAGCATGGAGGCTTTATAGGCTCGCTCCACTGAACCCAACTCACATTATGCTTTAAATGGCACCCATCATGATTTTCACAGAATGAATCTCCTTTCCTGGCTTCTGGGATGAGCATCGCTTTCCTGCAGCCATATCCTGTTGCTGGTGTACTTTTGTAACACCAGCTGTAAGGACTGGCCTGGCGGACAACCCTGAAGGCTGGGAGAGTGGTGTTGAGGTCGTGCCCACAGCAGCACCTACCACATCACCCGAGAGCACCAGACATCACCTTGCACCTCGGACCTAAGTTGATTTAGCCCACATTACGACCATAAGGAGTTGTAAGTGTGAGTCATGATGTGTTTTACAATAACAATTTAATTGGGAGTGCTGTTTCACAAGTCCATGGAGCCGGATGTGTAAAGACATGGCGACGATGCTGAGACACCACCATGCCTAAACTATCATGGAGAGACAGGATCTCTTGTGCTTTCTAGCAAAGTGTCTCATCTGGGTTGTACCACCACTTAAAGCATGGCATGACACCATGTGATGTCCGTTGAGATGAAAGGACATGTACAGATGGAGCTGGTACCCTCCTTCTTTATACCGTGCTGCTGACAATTACAAATGGTGTTTGAATAAAGCTGACACGTGCTCCCCTAAATGCATGTTTCAGTCGGTAGTGGGCATACATCTTACTGTCGTCACTCACTTAGATTGGTAGTTGTGCTTCGAAGTGCATGATTGTTGTCCCTCCAACCCTTTGATATAATATCACAGTTACAAAACAAAAACAGACCTACCTTTTTTGTGCTAGTTGTAGGCACATTCATTCTCATTGATTGTTTGATCCTACCGAACGTCTATATGAACACGTTAGTGATGCCTCCATTCCTATTTATACCTCCCTACCCTGGGAATGATGGGACACCCTTGGTGTTACGAAGGTTATGCTGACATATGTTAAGCGAACTTCGTTTTTTCTTATCTAACGTCTGAGCGTTTCTTTTTCCTTTTTTAGAGCTATGGTATAAGGATTGAAAATATCAGTTGCCCCTGAGACAGTGTTTTCAGTCCTCGATTTGTGTATGTTATTGTATCCTCGAATCTTGATCTCCCAAAAAACGTTGTGCTGTGGTACCAGTACTGACAAAGGTGGTATTAACACTCTTCGGCCATCCTGATTTAGTGGCCATGCGTCATGTCCCTTAATTAGGTACACTGAAGATTGCATTTCTAATGATGCCCAGAGCCAAGCAAGCTGAGGCAGCTTCTAGGTAGATGCAGGGATGGAATAACACTTCTAAGTTGAGAGCAGAGATGCGTCCCATTTGACTTGTAAATGGTGCATGTCCAAAAGCAGGGAAAGCAACGCTCAGGTGGGGCCAGATGTTCGACCATTTCATTTTTTGAGTCTGTACTTGCGTCTTTTTGTGACTCGCAAATAGGGACTCGCAAAATGCGATGTACTAATGTATCTCAGACACATTTCGCAATTCCTATGGGGTCACCAATGACCTACTTCATCAATATTAATGGAAAACTGGATGCATTTAAAAAAGAAAAATGAAAAGTTTCCTTTTCGTTTTTTAAAAGCAAGCAGTGGTCCGTGGAGCCACTGCCTGTTCTCAAAAAATGTTGGTGTCCACATACACAAAAGGGGAGGGGTCCCTTGGAGACACCTTCCCGTTTGCGAATGGGTTGCCACCTCCTTCACGCAGTTGATAAAATTTGAATGTTTTTCGTCGGCATTCCGGTTGCAAAACATTTTATATATGCCCCTTGCAACTCGCTATTAAGAACGGATGCCCTTGTAAGGCCATTTCCTAATACCGACTTGCAAACCTATTTTGCGAGTCAGTAGTAGGTCACCGACTCGCAAAATAGGGTTAGTAAATGGGAAAAGACTCTTTTGCAGCCGCTAATAAGGGTCATACATCTGGCCCTTTATTCCTTGTATTTTATTCTGAAGCAGTTTGAACTGCTCTGATCTTATGTAGGATTTGGTGATTGTTTCTAATAGCTTCTTCAATACTCTACTTGTGACAGGAGTGTGCACATTCATAATCTAGACTGCTCTTTTAATGGGAATAATTTACCCCTGTGGTGCTGCTCTCTTGTTTGTGCTATGAAATTATGCCAGTTCTGGCTGCCCCCTTCCTTTCCACAGAGTAGTGGCCCTACCCCTGCCAAGGTGGCGGGGGGGCGGGCCGGGCTGGAGGAGGAAGGAGGGAGATGAGGGGGTTCGGGCACAAAGAAAAATAATATAAATAAAAAAGAAACTTCCTTAATGCCACTGCCATCGTCTCCCACCGCATCGCGCTCTTCCTGATTCTGGGCAGAGGCTCCCAGAATGCACTGCGGCCAATCCTAACGCTACATGAAAGCAGCGTTAGAATTGGTCTGTGCGCCGGCAACTTGCGCTCCCATGCAGACTGGGAGCCTATACCTGCTCTCTCCAGCCCCAGCAATGCAGCAGGGGCTGGAGAGAGCTTTACTGCGCATGTGGGTTTGGCCGGCCTGAGACGGCCGGCGAAACACCTCATGCTCAGTGAAGGGAGTGTACACCACTCCCCCAACAGTAGTGTCATCCCCTGCACCGGCCCCCAAGACTTGTCAGAGTTCTGGGAGCGGTTCCAGGGGATTAAAATAAAACAATAATAAAGTGTGTTTGAAACCTGTTTTATTATTGTTTTATTTTCTGGTGGTTGCGGGGCGGGGGGGGCTCTCCTCCACTCTAATGTAGCAGCCACCACTGTTTCCATAGTGCTTTAAAGGCAGCACTTGGAATCATATTTACCTTGCAATAACCCAATTACCGACCTTTATATATCTGAGGCTGTATAGTTTCCTTCCTTGGTTACCTTTTTGTATTGTCTTCCTGTTTCCAGTACCTCCCTTTCTGAGAATCTCTTCTTTTAGGTTAATCCTTTTATTAATCACCCTACATTCTATTTAAGTACTATTTAATTTGTCCGCATCTTGCCCTTGCCCTGGTCTTTTGAATTTACAGCTTGTTACACCTTTATTTTTTAGGTTTGCATGTTCAGATTACTTTGGTTTACGATTTGGGTTTTTGATTGTCCTTTGACTTAGTGACATCCTTGTTTTTCAGTCTTATAGTCAATTGCACCATATACATACATACATAAATACATACATAGATATATAAAGACCTTCATGCCTAGTTGCCACTTCATGGTAGAAAGAAAGCTTCCCACGCTCTGGTGTACCAGCCTAGTGCTGTAGGTTTCTGGAGCAGATTAGTAAATTACATCAGTGTAAGTCCTTGGCACCAGAGTGGCCTATTTGTCTCAATCGCTACAACTTCACGATGGTTCCTAACAACTTGTTTTCAGTAGGCTACGGTATGACAAAACACCATTACAAAAACATTGATTACTGGCACACGCTAGTGTTACTGAGGCACTGGCTTCTATTCGACATAATGGCACAGCATCCTCAGCTCTCTGTTTCCTCACACAAGCAACACTGTATGGCACTAAAGAAGGGTAGAAATAGAGATAGATGAAAAGAATCTTGGTTTACTAGATTTTTATTGTTTCATTGTGATCTAATATCACTTGAACATGTATATGTACTTCAGTATGTTTCCAGGACCCTCCTGAAGGAGCTGACTCTAGCATTCTGGGAGCCCCAGTCAGAGAACCTCCTGTACTCCCCAGACTTCAGCAGGTATTGGCGCCCTCTGTAGTTGGGTTGTTCATAGAAGATCCAGTGACCCTCCAGCACGTTGCAGGAGTTGATGTCGTGGTAGTTGAACTTATCGAAGATAGAAGGGCAGTCCTCGAGGAACTCCATGGTCTGGCCTCGAAAGTCTTCTTTCTCATAGATTTTGATCTTGTGGGCACCCCTCTGCTGCATGGACAAGAGAGTGAAAGTTATTAAAATGGAAGATTATCGATTATACTTCATGTCATGCTCAGACTGGGCCTGCTATTAAAGCGCCTTGTGGCCTGCAGTAGGAAGCACATGAACATTCCAAGTCAAGCTCGAAACAAAAGTAGACATAAGTTTGCTTCAGTCCATGGATATCCTACTTCTTAAGATGAGTCCCAGTTCAGGTTATCATTATAACCAAGGAATATGAAAATAACCCTAACTCAGTTGAATCATGTGCACACCTATTTCATTGTAATAACTGGCGAAACTTCGAATGCTTGACTGAATTTTGCCCTCAAGAACCATAAGTGATAACCATTGATTATGTTAGCACTCTGTTTTGTAAAATGTTTGTAATTATGTTTTTTTTAATCTAGCCTTTTTTTCAGATGTTTTTATAAGAGCTTCTACAAAAAAGTACAATAATCAGATTGTGGCATTGCAAAGATTAGAGACGTGTGGTGTTAGGGATTTGGCCCTACGCTGGATGGTATCTTTCTTGTCGTCACTGGGCTTCCAGGTTATGCAAGACACACGTACATCCAAGAGTTTGCCCCTGTTACAAGGAGCCCCTCAGGGCTCAATTCTGATCCCCACGTTGTTCAATTTATACATGGGGCCACTTGTCAATATAGTGGAAGGTCACAAGGTGTCCATTGTATCTTACGCTGACGATACTCAGCTAATTGTCACACTATCTAAAAACCCAGAACGCACTGCCCATCAATTTTCCCAATGTTTGGAGGAGGTAACAGCATGGATGTCCAATCATTGCCTGAAACTCAATGGCAGCAAAACAGAGGTGTTGATAGTGGGAAGGGCTCCCTCTGTCTGGACATCTGCAAGGTGGCCTGTGACACTCCTAACCCCTAAAACAGAAGTAAAAAACCTTGGAGTGTGGCTGGACACCAAACTGACTTTTGAGAGTCAAAACCGGAAAGTTACAGGTAAATGCTTCGGGACGTTGAAAGGCTTGAGGAAGGCCTTTGACCTATTACCGTTCAATGCGGTACAAAAGGGGGTGACCTATTACCGTTCAATGCCAGGAAAACTATAGTACATGCCGTGCTCACCTCTCAGATCGACTAAAGAAATGTCCTACACCTAGACGCATTGAAAAAAAGGCTAATGAAGCTTCAATCGATACAAAACGCAGCAGCCCGCCTAATGCTGAATCTCCTTAAAAGAGCATCTCTAACAAAAGCCCTAGCCAAACTGCACTGTCTACCTGTGGAGAAAATAATATTTTTCAAGACAATGTGCTACTGCCACCGAATCTTATCCAAAAAAGGTCCACGGTACCTTCAAACAATGATAATTGCCTACACACCGAGCAGGAACCTGAGATCCGAAGGAAAGGCACTAGTAGGTGTACCAAGAATAAGTAAGGCTAGGATGGGTGGTCGGTCTTTTAGATACTTGGCAGCTAAGCACTTGAACTCATTACCAGTTGACATAAGAATAGAGCCCTGTGAAGCTACCTTCTGTAAAAAGCTGAAGACATGGCTTATTCCCACCGGTAAATTAGAATAGACTCCGAGTCCTCCTGATACATGCCCAGGGGCTGAGTGTTAAATGCTTTACTTTCAACCATCTGTCAGTCTGCTACTAGCACGGGGACACACCAGCGGTGTAACCATGCGCTCTACAAATGGATAAATAAATACATCTCCAAAATAATCATGTAGGCAAGTGGTTTTGTAGGAATAATGCATCTGCATAGTATAATAATATTGCTGGTCAATATGCATCTCTACAGTGTAGAGAAGATAGGAAGTACAGGAATAGATAGAAAGGGTTATCCAGGAGTAGGGAAAGGTTAGAGGAATAATTATGTATATGAAAAGTTCTGGAGCTTAGAAAGAGTGTAGCCAGGATTGGATGTAGTATATACCATTAGGAGCGTGTGTCTAATATGCATAAATAATGAGGAGTTGCTGCTTGTATTTTGGTTAGTTGTGTTCTTTAGGAGTGTGGAAAGTGTTTATGGGGTTTTGGATTTCTCCACGCACAAGTCTAGCTTGTTCCATAGTTTGTTTCAGGCTTGAGGGTCAAAGTTCTTATTGAAGACAGTGTTGGTGGCGCTCCTGGTAAAACATACCCATGCCCACTATGTGTACAGTTTCCACTCACATATAATTTTGGACTCCTAGAGTTAAGAGTATATTTAAGAGACGAAAGTCATGGTTGTTGAAGTTAGGGTAAGGTATAATAGTCTATGGACCTAAGGATGCTTTTTGTATAATTTATGGAGATGTTAGCTGTGCTCTACAAATACCGATTGATGGATGTGAAAGATCTTGCTGCTGGTGTTTTCTATGTCTGCCCAGAAGGGTGTGGCCATATTACATTTGAATAATATATGCCTGTTGACTCGTGACTCTAAGGTTCTACCATTTGTTGCCTTAATAAATATTATGCAAAGTGAACTAAAACTATAGGGATGTCAAATTAAGAAAGTAGGCCCTAATTTTTAGGTTGAGTATTCGAAACCTCTTGTATATACTTTAGTATGTACCTATATGTGTATCTACGTTGTGGACTCTGGAGATCAGCCCTAGGAATTATCTGCTTCCGCTTAGGGACTTTTTTTTTCTGTCAACTGCCTCCATTTAACTGTCTTGATAGAAAACAACAAGTAGAGGTCAGTAAAATACCAGAATACCTTTCTGCTTGTTCAACTACCTCTTTTTAACTGTTTTGTTAGAAAACGACCAGTAGAGGTCAGTAAAATACCAGAATGGCTTTCTGCTGAGGGACTTTCTTTTTTTAATTTTTCTGGCAACTGCCTCTATTTAACTTTCTTGATAGAAAACGACCAGTAGAGGTCAGTAAAATACCAGAATCACTTTAGCATTCTCTAGATTCTTGTCCATAGAAATTGTCTTCCACGAGCAGTCGTAGACAATAATATTTTTTTCAAATCTTGCATTTTCAGTGATATAACCTCCAAATGCCCTGATTTTATGTTAAAACAGAGCTTTGGACTATACCATTTACTGTTGAAAGGCAATATTTCTCTCCATGTGTTCCCTATACCTGGCGTGTCACGCAGTTTGGTGCTTACTTTCCTTCCATGCTAAAGAACAGTAGATGTTTCAGCACCCAGGCTAATGTGCTGCATAGCTAAAAACATATAAGGTCCCAAAGGCAAGACTGATTGCAGAGCAGATGATTGTTTGAATGGCCTAATACAGCATCATACGGCATCAATCACAGAAATGGATGTATATAAAAAAGAGTTAGAAGCACCCCTATTTCGGCCGCACTATTAGAGTTACCTGAGGCAGAGCCCGGCAGGATTTGATTGCGTCACTGAAGCCCATCCACTGCTGGTAGTCCGGATAGTCACCCTTTTTCAAGAAGTACTGGTGGCCCAAGTAGTTGGGGCGCTCATAAATCATCCAAGAGCCACTTTCCACTTTGACTGAATTGCAGCGGCTGAAGTAGGAGTGCAGGTCAGCGCAGTCACTGTTGCACTCATAACAGCGGCCCTGGAAGTTCCTGTCCTCGTAGAAAATGATCTGCACAGGGTAAAGGCATAACATTGGTCAGATATTAAATCAGGAGCAAATAACCAGGTGTATAAATGAGTGGGTTTTCCTGGAAGCAGTGCCTGCCATTGAGTCTAATCAATGGTACAACGAGGACAACTCGTCATTAGAGCCGTGGGTCACTCTGTCGACAGTTAACAGTCCATGCCATTCAGAGATGTAGGGTCAGATGCATTACTGGTGAGGTTGCTTGGTGGATGCTTTCTTTGCACTGCTCGTCAGTGTGTCCTGCCAATTCTATTGATTCAGCACAGTGTAGAGTTTGGCCCTTGACTATTGCTATCCTGACGCATTAATATTTGTGAGGCAGGATTCTTCTTGTGAATCCTTGCACCAATATTCCAAAGCAGAGGTGGAGGGGCCTTTGGACTGCTGTCATTGATACCGTGCAAGCTGTCCCTCACAGATGGCTTCCACTGTGGGAATCTTTACTGACTGGCTGACTTCACTGACTCACAAGGGCAGTTGGTAATCTTTCAACGCTTTGCAACCACAAGTGGTCACAAAGTGCAAACACGTGGAAGCAGTGGATGCCTCCTTGCCACCTTGTTTTCCTTCCATTTTGCAAGGAATCATAATAATATTGATTTTGGGATCTGAAAAGGCTATGTACTGATACAATGGCACATAGTAATTTCAATACATTGGTGGCTCAGTGTTTCAACCCCACAAAGCCTTCCTTCCACTTTGTACAACTCAGGCTTAACAAGACCGTAACTACTTTGAATATTGGCCCCTCACGTCATCGGTCTGGGATCAGCCCTCGAGCACCAGCATGCGCAATATTAACCCACTTTAGTGTCTCCTTTTGTCTCGGCCTCCTCAATTCTGTGTTCTATGCCATTAATCTTTATATTTGTATAATTAATGGAGTTGTGCTGTGATTCCTAGTCTTTCCAGCCTCTTTGGCTCCATTAAAATAACCAGTGATATCAATTTCAATTTAATAAGTGCACAAAAGTCTCACAGGATGCTTTAGTCATATTCCCAATAGATATGCAAATATACGAATTCCTCAGTTCGCAGCTTTAGCATTGCGTCATTTCCCTTTCTGCACATGTGCTGTGCAGTCTGGGGGTGAGCTCGTCATTATGCTTATGGCTGTGGAGCCACAAGACCATATATACGCAACCGAAACACAATCACCACATGGCAGCGCTTTGGAAAAAAACGCCCTAAGCTCTCTATTAAAATATAACCCTTAGATCTGATATTCTAATATTTGTTCTTACCTTCCCCATTGCAGCTGGACTGTTGATGCGAGATCTCGGTGCCCAGGGCCCAGCCGGGCAGCCTTTTTATACTTCATGCAGAGTGCTGGCTCTGCAGACAAGGAACAAAAGCGAGCCCTTGATTTCTGTTGTGTAATGAACATTTATACAGTAAATTGGCTTTGTTCTCACGGCATATTGGTGCGGATCGGCAGCGTACAGTATGCATTATTCCGGAAAGTTTCCTTTGTGTGCCTGCCCTGCGATCACTTCTAGAGATGGCCGCTGCTGATGAAACCAAACGAGAAAGTGCGTTATATAAAGCAAGCAAGCTGCTGCCGTACCGAAAACCGAGCAGGGGTTTCATCCTCTAGAGAGATCTAGAGGAAATTTTTGTTTTTACTAATCATTTTTTTTATTTTATTCATTTACGATATCTTTATAGTATTCATGCTCTGTGACTTTGTGTTTGTCTGTACCCGAGGCCTGGACTAGAATGGCTGACCCTAACCCTGTGACTGCAGAATAGGAAGCCTCTAGTATGACGTCACAAGGAAGCAGCAGGAGATCCACGAGGACAGCGGAGTAAGTGACATCGGTTCTAAAGTCAAAGAGTGCAATGAGGCTCCTGGTCACCACTTCTATGCCCAAGGTGTTTGGAAAAGAGTAGACTTCACACAACATTCGAAAGCAGCAGATGTTAATGATGATTCTCAGAAAGTGATGCTTCGTTAGGCTATAGTGCCTAGAGGCACACAGGCCCCTGGTCTCATGATGGAGAGGATAAACTAGCATTTAACGCTAGGTGCTGCTGGTGCATATCAGTTGTGTTAGAATTACCCATCAATCACTTTCATTACAGCAGAGGGGAGGCCATTGTTGTACAGCACCAAACCCAACTAAGGGACGGGCGTAGGAACATGCAAACAGCATAATAATCTGGCTGGCCATGGCACTTGTTGAAAGACAATCACATATTAACAGCAGCCTCTCTTCATGACACACATCACTAAAAAAACACAGACAGTGTGACACTGGTTCTCACCACTCCACAAAGTGAAAGCATATCTGCTACCATACAACTTCAGAACTGCCATTCAGACCTTGGTCCTTTCACAGTGGCAGACAGCGAATGTTTGTTACCTTATGTGTTGTGTTATCACTGCAACAGCGACTAATAACATCTGGAAGCTGCTGCCATTGCAATATTTGGGATGAGGGCATTATCAGAAATTTAGCAGACTATTTGACCCAGAAAATAAGGATTTTCATATCTGGAACCGTAGGCAGGAACTGACTTTTGGAAACTTCAAATGGAATATATTGTTTCCATTCCTGAAGATGTTACATTTTGATCTTTCTTATGTTAGTTTGACAGTCCACCATAACAGTTTTTTTAAAATATCACGGGGCACAATTTGTGGTCAAAAATATCGAGATGTCAACAATATCATGGTATAGAAGATTGATGTTAAGACTATTATTTTTTAGATACTATTTATCGTTTTCTTTTTTTTAAAAAAAGTTCTATGTAATATCTTAAAAAAGTATTTTGTGTTTTGTTAGTTTTGTTTTATAATTTATTTTAATGTTAAGCATATGTGTACATATATTATATATTACATATTTATTTTATTTTATACGAATTTATTAATTCGTGGGTTGCTAAGTTTGTAGGAGAATAGGTTGGGAATTATTTTCAAAATGTATATTTAATTGTTTTATAAATACTTTATTTGTAAAATGTTTAATCTGTTAATTTGATTATTAAGAATGTACATTATTTAAATATTTAATTGATCATTTAAAATAAAATTATAATTAGCTGTAATTGTTAATTGGTTAATTAGATTAGTTATATTGTAAATTATGTTTAGTAGTCTGATAATTTTTCAATTTAATTGTATTGAGAATGTTTCTCAACTATTATTTTACTGTGTTTTTTGTTGGTGTTGAATCTTTGAGGCAGCAGGTTAGAAACTGTTATAGTGTTTTAAATACCATCTCTGTAGCTACGTGTATATATATATATATATATATATATATATATATGTATATATATATATATATATATATATATATATATATATATATATATATTCACTAAAAAACACATAGGTTTCAGAGACGTTATAGTTAGAAATTAGCATTTAAAAAAGCTTTGAAATTTACTGAAAAAAACATAGGTTTCAGAGACGTTATAGTTAGAAATTAGCATTTAAAAAACCTTAGAAATTCACAAAAAAAACCATAGGTTTCAGGGGTGTTATAGTTAGCTGGACATTTCACTCGTACAAAACCATAGAAATTCCTCCGTTATAGTTAGTTCTGCTAACTATAACTTGCGCGCCCGCAATGCACTGCTAATGATGTCACATATTACATCATTCATGACATGGTCAGTGACATCACTGATGACATCTCAAATGACATCACGGATGATGCATAGTGTACAAAATATTGTACCTGCACTTGTGTTTTTGACTACACCATACCTTAAGTATACGACTAATAACTGGAGTAATTTCAGTGTTGCAAAGAAAGTGCGTGCTGAATTTATAAGTGCTTAGGTATTGGTGGAGTGATAGGATACGTAGATAGTGCTGGATGGGTGAATGGAGAAGTGCATGGGACAAACAGATGGATTCGTAGACTGCATAGGTGCTAACCGGGTATTTAGAAGAGCCTATCAATAGTATGTAGCTGGTTAGAGGTCTGCATGCATAGTGTACAAAATATTGTACCTGCACTTGTGTTAGTGACTAGGCCATTCCTTAAGTATATGACTAATAACTGGAGTAATTTCAGTGCTGCAAAGAGAGTGCATGCTAAATGTATTAGTGCTTAGGTATTGGCAGAGTGATAGGATACGTAGATAGTGCTGGATGGTTGAATGGAGAAGTGCATGGGACAGACAGAAGGATTCCTAGACTGCATAGGTACTGAGTATTTAAAAGACGGTATCAAAGCTATGTAGCTGATTAGAGGTCTGCATGCATAGTGCACAGAATATTGTAGCTGTACTAGTATTGGTGTGTCTATGGTTTAGAGAATGGTAGTCTGTATTTTAGAGTGTGAGGAGGTGCATCTGATGATCATATAGATGATGTCATCAGTGATGTCATTTGAGATGTCATCAGTGATGTCATCAGTGATGTCACTGACCATGTCACGAGTGAAGTAATATGTGACGTCATCAGCAGTGCATTACTGTAATCCAAAAAGCTGGCGGCCATATTGGCCTGGTCACGATGTGAAAATTCAGGAATTGATACAATAAAGAAAAGAAAACAAGTGTTAATATGCACACAATGTCATTTCAGCATATCTTGCCCCGTGACGGCCATACCTGTATGTTCGTCAACGTGACTTATTCATAATAAACATACTTAGAATTGCAAACATCAACATAAACAATGGACTAAACATTACTGCCATATTAATCTGGGCACGTTGCATATTATAATGGTTCTTACACAAAAGAAAAGGAAAAAAGGGGTGTTAATATACGCACACTATCCCTAAATAAAGTTTTAGGGATTATAGTTCCACTCCATTCACAGCTCATTTGAGATGTCATGAGTGATGTCGTGAGTGATGTAACTGACCATGTCATGAATGATGTAATGTCTGAGGTCATTAGCAGTACATTGCAGGAGCGTAAGTTATAGTTAGCTCAGGTAACTAAAACTGCTGAATTTCACTGGTTGTGTATGAGTGAAATCTGAGTCTAACTATACCATCCCTGTAATCTTGGTTTTTTTCTGCAAATTTCTAGGTTTTTTTCTAACATTAAGTAATATGCATATCACAATGGATGGTGGGGGTTGGAAGCAGGGCCTGGCATTGTGCTGCCCCCACCCAAGCTTGCTGCTCCTGTCTTCCCTACTCCCAGCCATCCATTGTCCAAGTCCATGTCCCTGCTCCCTTATTACAGCCCTGTGTGGCCGTTGTTTTGCCACTGGCCTTCCCGCCTTCTCTGAACAGTTAGCTTGCTGCCCCATCCACCTCCTCCCTATCCTCTGTTGTCTGAATCCATGGACTAGCCTCCTCCCTCCTGCCATGCATGGTTTGATGTGCTGCCACTGCCCTCCATTTAGCATGATGTATCAGTCGACTCCTCCTGCCCTCCATTGCCCAATTCTATGCCCCATCATTGACCTCCTGCTTAGCCTCTGTGCTTAGCTTGCTGCTCCTATTCTCCTTCCCCCTGCATTCCGATGTCTTTGTGCATGCCCCTGCTCCATCCTTTTTGCCCACCATGTTCCATGGACCTGCCACTCCTATCTACTCTGAGTGTTCTGTTGAGCTGCCACTCTCCTCCCACCTGCCTAGCATTGTCAGATGACTGTAACCTGTCCCTGCCACCTCCACCCTGCCTGTCCACATTCCATGCCCCTATGCCCTTCCTCCTGTCCTCCATGGTCCATTTTACTGCCACACCCTTCTGCCCTCCCTGGTTTTGTTGTGCTGCAACTGCTCCTCCTGCCTGCCCCGCATGGTCTGTCGTGAGGCCCCTTCCCCTGAACTCTCTTGTCTGTGCCCAGGTCCTGACCCTCCCTTCTATCCTCCATGGTCCTCTGTGCATGCCCCTGCACCCTCCTTCTTGCCCATCATAGCCATTGTGCTGCCACTAACCCTCCCGCTTGCCATGCATGGTCTTCTGTACTTCCACGGCCCCTCCCACCTTCCCTGTGTGGTCAGCTAGCTGCTCCTGACCCCCTCCCACCTTCCCTCCATGGTCTGTGTGTATGCCATCATAGTCTCACTGTTGCTCCCCATAGTGTGTCTTGCTTCTAGTGCCCATCCTGCCTGACCTCCATGGTCATCTTGCTGCTCCTGCCCTGCCTCCTTGCCCCCAGCCCTCTGTTTCCATGTGCAGACCTCTATTCCCTCCCTCCTGGCTTGTCTGTTCCATTGTAATGCCCCAAATCCGTCCCTCCTGCCCTTTATGGTCTGTTATGCTGCAGCTTTCTCTCCTGTCTGTCCATTATGGTCAGCTAGCTACCATTGCCTCTTTCCCCTCTGTTCTCTGTTGTCCATGTGCATGGTCCTGTCCCCTCCCTATTGCTTTCTATGGATTGTTGTGCTGCACTCCCGCCCGCATGCCCCGTGTGGTGTATTGTGCTGCTGCAAACCCTAATGCCTGCTCTGTAGGGTCAGTTTGGTGCACCTCTCCATGTCCCTCCTGTCCTCTGTTAGCCGAGTCCATGTCCCTACCCCAATTCCTCCTGCCTTCCATGATCCAATGTACTATACTTGCTAACATTGTGAACTTGGAAAGAGGGAGATTTTGAAAAAAAACTTGGGGTATTGATTTTGCGCTTTGAGTTACATTGAAAAAGAGGAGATTGTAGACAGGAGACAGATCAAATAAAACCCATTTGGGCTTTAAAACATTGTACGTTTCCTGGCTGAATCGGGTCTGCTGGCATGTATGGTTGTACTACCACTGCCTCTTCCTTCTGCCCACAATGGTCTATTATATTGCCACAGCCTCTCTTGCCAGTCCTGTATTCTTGGTTTGTTACCCCTGCCCCCCTTTCCACTGGCCTCCATAGTCTGTTGTGCTGCCACTGCCCTTCCTGCCTGCCCAGTGTGGTCAAATTATTGCCTCTGCACTCTCCTACCTGCCTTCAATTTTCAGAGTCTGTGCCCCTGGCCTCTGCCTCTCAAGAGTATCCTAATGAACAACTAGATTGCTAACATTCTATATTTATTACAAAAGTGTGGAACGCATGACGTAATCTTGATGTAATCAAAACTGTAATACCTAGAGCATTTTCTTTAGAGAGTACATATATGAGAGGGTCTTATTTGCATGAAAATTATGGTTAGTGCTCTAAAAAACTAAAATGAGGATATTTTTTCTGAGTTTTCAAATAGCGACAAAGCACTTTTAAATTATTTGTTATCTTTGTTTTTTTTATCCATTTGACTACTTGATTAAATGTTGCACTTAGGGGAGAAGATGTGGTGTTACTTCCAGAGCGGCAGACTTTGCAACTCGGGTACCAGGTTGGAGTTTCTGCTTCAGCTCGACATTCTGTGTTTCTGGTCAAATCACTTAATCTCCCCATGTCTACAACCAAAATGAATTTGTTCTAGTGTGATGTAACCAATGTTCATGTAAAGCACTCCAATACCTGACAAGTCTGCACTATATAAAACTGCAAAAACACAAAAAATAAAAAGTGTTTTGCACACTTCTGTCATTGGGCTACATGTGGGCTACATTTGGGTGATATTTGTGCCCTAATTTTTCTTTCTTCAGCACTAATCATAATTTCTATGGCAAAATGAACCCCCTCATTGTGTTCCTTTTTAAATTAAATGTTTTAAGTGTTCCAATCAAGATGGCTTCAGGTGTGCCATACTTTTGTCATAAGTAAGACTGTTAGCGCTCTAGTTGTTCTTTAGAACACTCTGGGACATTCTGTCATTGGGCTATACTTGGGCTACATCTGGGTGATATTTGTGCTACATTTGGGCTCTTTTGTCTCTGGTGGCCATCTTGGGAGACTTATTTGTTATGAGGTTTCCTAATTTCCTCATTTATTACAGTGTCCTCAGTAGGAAATGCTTTCAGTTTTTTACTTTGATTTCATCAAGAAGGCATTCAGATGTGTCACACATTTGCCATAAATTCAGAATGTTAGCACTCTAGTTGGTCATTAGATCACTGTAGTAAAGCTACTGCTCACCAGGGAAGTCTGCTGCTGGTATTGAAAGTGCATGCTTCAGTCTGCATGTCAGAATTTTTTAATGAAAAAGAAGAGGATTTGAGAAGTCACTGAAAATGTGCCCTAATTTTTCTTTCTGCAGCCCTCATCAAAATTTATATGGCAAAATGAACCCCCTCACTTTGTTCCTTTGCAAATTAAATGTTTTAAGTGTTACCACTCTATTCCAATCAAGATGGCTTCAGGTGTGCCATGCTTTTGTCATAAGTAAGACTGTTAGCGCTCTAGTTGTTCTTTAGAACACTCTGGGACATTCTGTCATTAGGCGATACGTGGGCTACATCTGGATGATATTTGTGCTGCATTTGGGCACTTTTGTCTCTGGTGACCATCTTGGGAGACTTATTTGTTATGAAGTTTCCTAATTTCCTCATTTACTACAGTCTCCTCAGTAGGAAATACTTTCAGTTTTTTACTTTGATTCCATCAAGAAGGCATTCAGATGTGTCACACATTTTCCATACATTCAGAATGTTGGCACTCTAGTTGCTCATTAGATCACTGTAGTAAAGCTATTGCTCACCAGGGAAGTCTGCTGCTGGTATTGACAGTGCATGTTTCAGTCTGCATGTCAGAATTTTTTAATGAAATAGAAGAGGATTTGAGAAGTCACTCAAACTGTGCCCTAATTTTTCTTTCTGCAGCACTAATCATACTTTCTATGGCAAAACAAACCCCATCATTTTGTTCCTTTTTAAATTAAATGTTTTAAGAGTTACCACTTTATTCCAATCAAGATGGCTTCAGGTGTGCAATACGTTTGTCATAAGTAGGACTGTTAGCGCTCTAGTTGTTCTTTAGAACACTCTGGGAAGCTGCAGTAGAACACAAAGGAATCAAATGACAGTCTCTGCCCTTGTTGGATGTACATGTTTTACTGAGACTGTCAGACTTCATTCTCACATGACTGAGAAAGATAATGTGAATTTACAGAAAATATGCTCTCAGTTTAGCTTATAGATCACCTTCTAAGCCTCTGTGGGAAAAGCATAAGAAAATAGTTTTCTCTCAAACATGATCCATGATATCCAAGCAGAAGGCATTTTCACATTCTAAAATCACCTTAGAACACACCACAATTCCTAAAATGAGTATGGTACCATCAACAAATGATTTATAATGTAACTAAAGTCTTAAAACCTTCTATTAACTGCAATGCTTTTTAATGAGGTGCTATCATGTATATTGGTCCCAAGATGGCTGCCAACCCTTCTTGGATGAAGTGCTGACAGCCAATCAGATCTCACGATGAGATGTGTGGTTAGGTCCCCCCCAGATATATATGTGATTTTACTTTTGATTTTCTCAGGAACTACTGAACGGATTTACACCATTTAACCACAAGGCATGACTCTGAACCAAGGGCTACTTTGTTGCCAAATTTGGTGTAATTCCGTTCAGCAGTTCGGGCTGTAGATGCGATTAAAGGTTCCTATGGAAAATTGCAGGGGAAAACACATTTTGGGACCCCCCTTTTTTCTCGGCCCCCGCATGACGAATCACTCCGAGACTTACAGGATAGGAGCGGACCAGAGTGCCCCACCAGTTTTGAAAATATCGCGAAGATTCGTTGACCGGCGCCAAATAGAATGTTGCGGATGTCCCATGGATAATAGGTCCTAACTATAACTACCTACTGGCGTCCGCCAGTAGGTAATATATATATATATCTATTATATGCCGCACTGGAATGCACCGTCTCGTAAAAGGAGAGGCCACGGAGGTAACGATTACAAACTGGATTGGCACTGCTGCTGAGCAATTAAATTAACCAGAGAACTCTCCTGAACCCTACTAAGGGAATTATACTTGATGCAAAAACAAAGTATTTGAAAACCCACTATGGAAGAAACTATATGTTCCAGCATGCTCCTGTGCACTTTACAAGCACCCACTAAGAGCAGGAAAACACTTCAAAGCATGCTGGACATTCAGATGACTTCTCAAGCAGCCGCCCATGAAGAAGAGGGCATTCACCTCGAAAAGCGTTGGCAACAAAGTTTTAAATACAGGTGTGAATTCGCTGGCTGGCAAGATGAATAAAGCTTCGGTTTTCAGCGGCAGTGAGTGCTTCCAGATATGCTTTGGGCCTTTGTGATACAAAATGGAAACGGCTCAGCCCTGCCGCGCTGGAATGCACCGTCTCGTAAAAGGAGAGGCCACGGAGGTAACGATTACAAACCGGATTGGCACTGCTGCTGAGCCATTAAATTAACCAGAGAACTCTCCTGAACTTTACTAAGGGAATTATACTTGCTGCAAAAACGAAGTATTTGAAAACCCACTATGGGAGAAACTATATGTTCCAGCATGCTCCTGTGCACTTTGCAAACACCCACTAAGGGCAGGACAACACTTCAAAGCATGCTGGACATTCAGATGACTTCTCAAGCAGCCGCCCATGAAGAAGAGGGCAGTCACCTCGAAACACGTCGGCAACAAAGTTTTAAATACAGGTGTGAATTCACTGGCTGGCAAGATGAATAAAGCTTCGGTTTTCAGCGGCAGTGAGTGCTTCCAGATATGCTTTGGGCCTTTGTGATACAACACAATATATATATATATTATCTACTGGCGGTCGCCAGTAGATAGTTATAGTTAGGACCGAGTTCCCATAGGAAATCTGAAAATTCTATTTTGAATAACTTTGGCGCCGGTTGACTTATCTTCATGAAATTTTCAAAACTAATGGGGCGCTCTGCTCAGCTCCTACCCTGAAAGTCTCGGGGTGATTCGTCAAGCGGGGGCTGAGAAAAAAGGGGGGTCCCAAAACGCATTTTCCCCATGCATTTTCCCATAGGACCTTTAGTCGAAGGTACAGGCCGAACGGCTGAACAGAGTTACTTGAAATTTGGCAAAGAAGTAGTCCTCAGGTCAGGCATGTGCATTTTGCATATATAGTGTCAATCTGTTCAGTAGTTCCTGAGAAAATTGCAGTTAAAAGTACATAAATATCTATATGCGTGCACCGTGCACGCACGGTGCTCGCACGGGGCGCGCACCAAATGTCCGCGAGCGTAATTCTGATTGGTGGTTAGATGTCAGTCAACATTCCAATCGGTCGAAATCAGGAAGTGTCGGACGCCATTTTGTGTGTGACCGTGAAAAAGAAAGGTGGAGAACGTGAAAAGGGGGCAGGGTAGAGAGTTCCTGACCCCCTAGCCTTTGTCAAGGGGTCCCTGAAGGACCCAGAAAGGGTGAAAAAAACATTTTATTTTTTTTCAAAAAATCGCGGGGTGCGCGCACGGTGCGCTCACCCCCCAGCCGCCATTTTGAGTTTTAGAGGCAGAAGAGAGCTAAAAACACAAGTGGAGAACGTGAAAAGTGGGCAGGGTAGAGAGTCCCTGACCCCCTAGGCCTTCTCAGGGGGACCATGAAAGACCCCTAAGGTCCCAAAAAACCCCCAAATTTTATAAATAGTGCACGGTGCGCGCACGGCGGCAAAAAATTCATACAAAAAATAGAATTAAAAATCAAGTTTAAGTTTTTAGATGTTGGTTGGCTCTAAAAAGAGCCGTTGTGTTCATTGAGTGTTTTTTGGTACCTACAAGTAAGTACCGATGCAGAGTCTAAAGTTCAAGAGGAAGACTCTGTTCCCTTCATCTGTGAAATGTACACCGTCTCCTCTATAAATGCCTTGCATGTTGTAACGCAAGTTGTTGTGGTATATAGAACCCATACCATAGTCTCTGAGGAAAGCAGAAACAGACTTATTGATGTACTTTTTTGCTTTCTCAATCTGCGGACAATATTGGTTGGACCAGTTCCACTTTTGCCTTTGGCATATATTAGAATATACAAAGGTAGTTTGTGGACAAAGTGACATCAATTGCACAAAGGTGTCCTTAACAAGCATTTCCAGACCTACCCCAGTTAAAGTGCCTAGGTCATTTCCACCACAGTGCACAATTATAAGGTCAGGCTGTGGGAGATGTAGAAAGGATTTCACCAAAGGCATTAATTGGTGCCACTTTAACCCTCTCTGACCAATCCATTTAATGTCTACATTTGGCAAAGCAAGGTCTTTCACAATACCTCTTTTTTCCGCATACTTTTCACTCCAGTAGACATAGCTATGACCTACAATCCACACTGTGAACATCTTTCAAGGAGATCTGGAGGCACTCAGAAGGTGTCTTTCAGTAGAATGGCAATATGAAAAGAAAGATAGTTGTAAAATGGAGGCTTACATACTTTTTTTTTTAATAAAAAGAACTCATTGGCTGTTTCAGACCATTCAACACTAAAAACTAGGCTGTATGTTTAAAAGCATATTTTGTATTGGTTCAGAAAAATGTGTTCCCACAGAAGATTACTTTGGATGTGCTGTTAGGTTTGAAAAGTCAAGCACTCTTCCTCTTTGGATTAGAAACATTGTGTGCTGAACTTCTGACCTCTCTGCTCACACCAGTGTTCCATGATCTGTTGCTATGGTAGCAGGCAGAAGTCATGTTGGGGGTAGGAATCATTTGGAAAGGGTTGAAATTTGCAACCAATAGACGTGTGTTTCCATTTAAAAAAATGTGGGAAGCAATGTGATTTGAAGTTAACATGTATATGTGTGAAAAAAGAGAGGGACATTTTGCCATTTAGTGGTTCTGGTGAGAGGAGTACAGCTCAGAGATTCTGGCTCCGATAATCTGCTGTGTGAGTGGCACATTTCTTTCTCAACTAACTACTTTTAAAGGTGAGTTATGAATTTGAGAGGGGATGTATGTGGTGTATTTTGATATAAATATTAGAAATTAGTTTCTTCTTTTAAAGTTGTGTTTTACATTTTATGTTTTGGAAGATATTTAACTGTCTTGAACTTGTAAGATATTATGGAGTATGTCTTCACCATAAGTTAAGGTGTACTGGTATCACCCAGGAATACTGTTATGTGCCTAGAATCACATGATGAGTCTGTGTGCACACAGGAATTGTTGTCAGAGATTTAATTTGTGTTGCTCTTGTTCTGTAAGACTTGCACAAGTAGGAAAGGGGCAGCTTGTTTTCTTGAACTGTGATGGTTAGCATTCAGCAGAAATCACTATCCCACAGATGAGAGGCAAATGCTAACACATTTGAAAACAACAGGGTAGATTTTCCTTCCACTCCTGCAATGGGTGAGGTAGTTCCTACATGTTTTAAACTCCAATTAACCCTTACCACAGGTGATCTTACATACATCTCTGCAGTCTTCATGCAGTTGTGCAAGCGTCCATGCAGATCTCTCTTGCACCTGACAATACACAGTCTCCAGAAACACACTCTTAGCACACAGCCAGCTGCTTCTCCTGCACTCCCATGCTTACTATTCAGCACTGTGTGGTATTTCATATAGCAGTGTGTAACGCTAACACATTCAACATCACCAAGGCTCATTTCCTTTGCTCTAGTCTAATCACTCAACCAGGTTCCACATGCTCATGGTCTCAAGTAGTTGTTAGGACATGTGCTCTTTTCTGCCTCGCTGAACTATATGGAAAATGTGGCAGGCTGTTACTGTAATTATCACTTGCCCTACCACAGTAGTAAATGTGCTTTGAAATTGCCAATCAAATATCGTTTTCTGCCTAGAATCACACCATGAGTCTGTGTGCACACAGGAATTGTTGTCAGAGATGTAATTCGTGTTGCTCTTGTTCTGTAAGACTTGCACTCGTAGGAAAGGGGCAGCTTGTTTTCTTGAACTGTGATGGTTAGCATACAGCACACATCACCATCTCACAGATGAGAGGCAAATGCTAACACATTTGAAAACAAAAGGGGAGATTTTCCTTGCAGTACTGTAATGAGTGAGGTAGTTCCTACATGTTCATAAGCCCAATTAACCCTTACCTCATGTGCTCTTACATACATCTCTGCAGTCTTCATGCAGTTGTGCAAGCGTCCATGCAGATCACTCTTGCACCTGACAATACACAGTCTCCAGAAACACACTCTTAACACACAGGCAGCTGTTTCTCCTGCACTCCCATGCTTACTATTCAGCACTGTGTGGTATTTCAGATAGCAGTGTGTAACGCTAACACATTCAACATCACCAAGGCTCATTTCCTTTGCTCTAGTCTAATCACTCACCCAGGTTCCACATGCTCATGGTCTGAAGTAGCTGTTAGGACATGTGCTCTTTTCTGCCTCCCTAAATTATAAGGAAAATGTGTCAGGCTGTTACAGTAATTATCACTTGCTCTACCACAGTAGTAAATGTGCTTTGAAATTGCTAATCAAATATCGTTTTCTGCCTAGAATTACACCATGAGTCTGTGTGCACACAGGAATTGTTGTCAGAGATTTAATTTGTGTTGCTCTTGTTCTGTAAGACTGGCACTCGTAGGAAAGGAGCAGCTTGTTTTCTTGAACTGTGATGGTTAGCATTCAGCACAAATCTCTATCTCACAGATGAGAGGCAAATGCTAACACATTTGAAAACAACAGGGTAGATTTTCCTTCCACTCCTGCAATGGGTGAGGTAGTTCCTACATGTTCAAAACTCCAATTAACCCTTACCTCATGTGCTCTTACATACATCTCTGCAGTCTTCATGCAATTGTGCAAGCGTCCATGCAGATCTCTCTTGCACCTGACAATACACAGTCTCCAGAAACACACTCTTAGCACACATCCAGCTGCTTCTCCTGCACTCCCATGCTTACTATTCAGCACTGTGTGGTATTTCAGATAGCAGTGTGTAACGCTAACACATTCAACATCACCAAGGCTCATTTCCTTTGCTCTAGTCTAATCACTCACCCAGGTTCCACATGCTCATGGTCTCAAGTAGCTGTTAGGACATATGCTCTTTTCTGCCTCTCTAAACTATAAGGAAAATGTGTCAGGCTGTTACAGTAATTATCACTTGCTATACCACAGTAGTAAATGTGCTTTGAAATTGCCAATCAAATATCGTTTTCTGCCTAGAATCACACCATGAGTCTGTGTGCACACAGGAATTGTTGTCAGAGATTTAATTTGTGTTGCTCTTGTTCTGTAAGACTTGCACTCGTAGGAAAGGGGCAGCTTGTTTTCTTGAACTGTGATGGTTAGCATTCAGCACAAAACACTATCTCACAGATGAGAGGCAAATGCTAACACATTTGAAAACAACAGGATAGATTTTCCTTCCACTCCTGCAATGGGTGAGGTAGTTCCTACATGTTCAAAACTCCAATTAACCCTTACCACAGGTGATCTTACATACATCTCTGCAGTCTTCATGCAGTTGTGCAAGCGTCCATGCAGATCTCTCTTGCACCTGACAATACACAGTCTCAAGAAACACACTCTTAGCACACAGCCAGCTGCTTCTCCTGCACTCCCATGCTTACTATTCAGCACTGTGTGGTATTTCAGATAGCAGTGTGTAACGCTAACACATTCAACATCACCAAGGCACATTTCCTTTGCTCTAGTCTAATCACTCACCCAGGTTCCACATGCTCATGGTCTCAAGTAGCTGTTAGGACATGTGCTCTTTTCTGCCTCTCTAAACTATAAGGAAAATGTGTCAGGCTGTTACAGTAATTATCACTTGCTCTACCACAGTAGTAAATGTGCTTTGAAATTGCCAATCAAATATCGTTTTCTGCCTAGAATCACACCATGAGTCTGTGTGCACACAGGAATTGTTGTCAGAGATTTAATTTGTGTTGCTCTTGTTCTGTAAGACTTGCACTCGTAGGAAAGGGGCAGCTTGTTTCCTTGAACTGTGATGGTTAGCATGCAGCACACATCACCATCTCACAGATGAGAGGCAAATGCTAACACATTTGAAAACAACAGGGTAGATTTTCCTTGCAGTGCTGTAATGAGTGAGGTAGTTCCTACATGTTCATAAGCCAAATTAACCCTTACCACATGTGCTCTTTCATACAGCTGTGCAGTCTTCATGCAGTTGTGCAAGCGTCCATGCAGATCTCTCTTGCAGCTGACAATACACAGTCTCCAGAAACACACTCTTAGCCCACAGGCAGCTGCTTCTCCTGCATTCCCAAGCTTACTATTCAGCACTGTGTGGTATTTCAGATAGCAGTGTGTAACGCGAACACATTCAACATCACCAAGGCTCATTTCCTTTGCTCTAGTCTAATCACTCACCCAGGTTCCACATGCTCATGGTCTCAAGTAGCTGTTAGGACATGTGCTCTTTTCTGCCTCTCTAAACTATAAGGAAAATGTGTCAGGCTGTTACAGTAATTATCACTTGCTCTACCACAGTAGTAAATGTGCTTTGAAATTGCCAATCAAATATCGTTTTCTGCCTAGAATCACACCATGAGTCTGTCTGCACACAGGAATTGTTGTCAGAGATTTAATTTGTGTTGCTCTTGTTCTGTAAGACTTGCACTTGTAGGAAAGGGGCAGCTCATATGATAGGATTTGAAAAGCTAAAAAAAAATATAGTAATATATTTAAATTACATAAAGGTATTTTTTTTTTAGTTTCTTTTAGGTATTGCTGAACAACACTGAAATAAATTAAACATGCCTATAAAATCAAGAAAGAGAAAAGAACAGCAAAAACATCTATATTTGAAGACAACTGGACAACAAAAATTAGTTGAAGAACCTCATGTTGGAAAAAAGAAAATGTCTTCTGGTAAGCAGACTAAGGATTTTTTTTAAAATATCCTCAAACACAGAAAAAATGTACAAAGTATATCCACTGCAAATAGTGTTTCAAGAAGAAAACAACAAGACAATAGAAAGAAAATACTAAATGCGAATGTACAATCAGAAGCAAGAAAGAATGACTTAAAAAGAAAAACAGAATTTCAAAACATTCGTAAAAAAATGTTTCAGAGGAGAGTGGTGTTCAATTTGCTAAAGGATGTGAAAAAATATAGGAAGAAAGCAATATTTTATAAGAAAAAGAAACATATTGAATCAATTGTTGCAAAGGCTTTGGAATTAAAAAGAAAACTATTAATTTTAATTTTGAACAGGATCCGTACATTAGATAAAATAGTCAATGTAATGAAGTCAAAAAGCAAAAGGAAAAGAGTAGTGAAAAAAAATAACTTTTGTAATGTGTTCTTAGGAGAATGGAAGCATAGGTCAAGTACTGAACCATTTTTTAATGAAGAGAGTTATCTTCAAAGTAATAGTTTGCTGCATGCAGTTGACACCAGTGGTCGAACTCGTGAAGTTAAAGATGGTTGTGTAATGGAAAAGGAGAAAATGGTTCCAAGAAATGAGGAAGAAGTGTTAGCTGATGAGGTTGTGGGGAAACGTCCTAAAGCCCCAGTGTACACTTGGAATTGTAGTAGTATTTGTACTGTACGACAAGAATCTATTGATAAATTACGTGACTTTCTAAGAGAATATAGTAAAAAAAGTGTTAAACAGAAGATTAAGGTGCTTCAAAGACTAGATCCATGCAGAGTGAGAAAGAATACTGGTTTGCAAGGACATTCTCTGGCTTGTCTTTCTAGGAAAGTTTGTCAAAGTGTTTTTCGCCATTTTAGGATGCTGGCAGTACATCATACTGAAATGAGAAAGTTTGTGAGAAGATTGTATTTTGCTAAAAGTCCAGCACTAAAGTTAAATGAGTTGAATAGTGCTCTGTTGCGTGGATCTGTATCAGATGTAGAGAAGGTTACAGATGATATTCAGTTTTGTTACTTTGGTCCAGAACAAGAAAGTGCAGGAAATGACACAGTTATTGAAGAAAATGTGGAAGAGAATGTAGAACCCACTGTTAGTAAAAATGTTGAAGATCAAATGACAAAATTTACTATCATCTCTAATGAAAGACCAAATATTACTTGTATTTGTTGCCGGAGAAGCCATTATAAAACACAAACAAGGAATGTTGATCTCTATAAAAAAGTGAAAAAGAAAATAAATATGAGTGGAAGGATTTTGCTACATATTTGTTTCTGGAAAATTGTTTTGATTTGGGTGAAGATCAGCGTATTTGTAAATACTGTTATAACAAGTTAGAAGAAAATAAAATGCCAACTAGAGCTGTACATAATAATTTAGAATTGGTTGATATTCCTGCAGAACTTAGTGATTTAAATACGTATGAGTCTATACTCATTCAATGTGTCCATCCGTTTCAGACTATAGTTCGTAAGGAGCCCAAAACAGGTAAATTACCTCCTTCAGATTTACAAAGAGGTTTAAAAGGAAGAGTTGTCTATTTGCCATTAGATTTGAAAAAATATATTGAAACAATTGATGCAGATAGTTTGGAAACTGAACCATTAGTTATTCTGGTTAATGGTGTACCTACAAAGAATAAGAAAATTTGGCAGGAGCTAGTAGATGTATGAAAAGTACAAAGAGCAAATTTATATTTGAAAAGAAATAATAAGTACTATGAATCAATTTATATGGATGAAGATGAAGAAGTTTTACTAGCAGACACAGGAATACCAACTGGGCAAATTGAAAAAGTGGATAAGTCAAAAGAAGAAGAAATTTATGAACATTTCAGCATACATCCTCTTCATTCTAAAGAAGTTATGGGAAACACTATTGATCTGTTTCAGATGAAAAAAGCAAAAGGAACTCCCGTGAGTGTATGGGAGGAGAGCTTGGAAGCTCGTTGTTTTCCCCAGCTGTTTCCTACAGGAAAAGGTGGACGATATGATGAACGTCCAGTACAGATTCCTGCTTCTGAGTATCGGACTACAAGATTATATGCAGAAGATCCAAGATTTCGTCAAAGTATCCCTTATTTGTTCCATCTTTTATTTGAAAGTGACTTATCTGCACTATCTTATGCAGTAAATCACATTTTAAAAACTGGAGTACATCTATATAATGTGTCTGCAAAGGATTTTATGAACAAAGTGCAACAGCGAGATGATCATTTGGAATCTCAATTGATTAATCTGATGGCTTGTCAGCGTGGAACTAATGAATATTGGTACCGACGCCATGGAGAATTAAAATGTATGTTACGGAATTTAGGAACTCCTACATTGTTCCTTACCCTAAGCTGTGCTGAGTACGCTTGGGATGATTTACTGGATTTTCCTCGAGAGGCAAATTCAAATATTGAAAACATCCAATACAAGATAGCAGGAGAATTGTGCTCATTGGATCGGGTTAATGTTTGCAGATATTTCAATCATAGATTTGAGGCCATGATGTCCTTCATCTGCAATAAAAAAAATCCAACTCTTGGAGAAGTTGTGGGTTTCTTTTGGAGAAAAGAGTATCGAGCAAGAGGTGCTCCTCATATTCATATGCTGTTGTGGATCAAGGATGCCCCAAAATTTGGACCAGATTCTGATGATACAGTTTTATCTTTCATTGAAGAATATGCAACATGTGCTATACCTAAACGCACAGAAGAAAAAAACTTAAAAGAGCAAGTTTTACGTTTCCAAAGTCATCGGTGTGGAAAATACTGTCGACGAAAGTACAAGAGTAATGATAAATTCTACACAAAATGTCAATTTGGATTTCCACGACATGTTCTTTCAAAAGGAAGAGTAAACAGTTTTATGTCAGCTGTGCGACATACCATTACAAGAAAATCTCCGAAAAATACCTACAACCTAAGAAGAAAAGAAGAGTCAATATATATAAATGACTACAACCCAGTCATTTTATCCATGTGGAATGCTAACATGGATATTCAGTCTGTAGCTGACAATTCTATTGCTGTTGCTCAGTATGTCACATCTTACATCACTAAATCTGTGAAAACGGAATTGAAAGACATGTGGGAAGAGATTTCTCATGAGAAGACTGTCAGTAAAAAGCTATACAGTTTCAGTTTAAAGAGGTTATCGCATCGAGAAATTGGGTCATACGAATGCTCAGATAGGTTATCATCTGCAAGTCTGTACTCCAAATCAAGAAGAATAATTTGGGTAAGTTTAGGCCTTGCAGGAATGCGAAATCAGGTACTGAAATCTATTCGAGAAATTGAATATTTAGCAGAGAACGAACCAAAAAGTACAGACATTTTGAAAACAAATATGTTGGACACATATTACCCAAACAGAAGTCATCATCTTGAGAACATGTGTCTCTATGAAGTGCTGCAGAACTACATTTTTACACGGAATGCCACAGAAGACATCAACAATGGAAAATATAAAGTCATTGGTGAGGAAGAATGTTTGGTGAAACAAACAAAAGGAAGTTTGATTAATTACAGGAAGCTGAGTTGCGACACTACTGACAAAAAGGAATTTAACTACTTAGCACTTTTACAGCTGTTTAAACCATGGTGTTCAGAGGATGAATTACTTGGAGATTTTCAGAGCTATGAAGATTCCTTTAATGCATGTAAAGATAGCATAGAATGCAGTACTTTCACAAATTATGTACAAATGTTAAATGAAGAAATTGAACAAGAAGCTACAATTGCAGCTGAAGTAGCTAGAGACAGTTCTCAAGACAGTCAAAGTTCTGGTACGCTCAGTCAAGATTCCTTAGGACAACCAATCGTAGAAAATGAAGCTGCAATAGCCATGACTGAAGTGGAAACAGCTATGAATCAAGCTCAGAAGGATTTAATAGACTTAGCAAATTTGGAACAACAACTGAATGATGAACAACAACAAATTTATGAAGAAGTCACAAAACAAATTGATCATGGATTACTACATGAAAATAAAGAGTGCTCATGCACATCATTTGAACCAATCAGAATGTATGTGAGTGGACAAGCTGAAAATGGAAAAAGTTTCTTAATTAAAGTAATTAGAAGCTACCTACAGAAAAAAACTGATTCAACTTTGTCTTGTGTTGTTACTGCTCCAACTGGGTTAGCGGCATATAACATAAAAGGAATTACCTTACATCATTTGCTAATGTTACCAGTAGAGCATGAGAACAAAATAGAATACCACAAGCTAACAGGAGAAGCATGTTTTGAAGTTTCAAGAGTGTTGAAGAAAATGAAAGTTCTCATTATTGATGAGGTAAGCATGGTATCAAACTTAATGCTTGCCTTTGTGCATTTAAGAATGCAGCAAATTCTAAAGACAGACTATGACGTGTTATTTGGAGGAAAACATGTTATAGTTTTTGGGGATCTACTGCAGCTCACTCCAGTTAAAGGACAACCAGTATTTAATACTCTTGCACATGAAGACACGAAAAAGTCATTAGGAAGTATAGGTAATGTGAATATTTGGTCATACTTTGAGTACAATGAACTCATTACCAATATGCGGCAAGCAAATGATGATGATTGTGCAAGTATTCTCAAAGATATCAGAATTGGACTACTCACAGAACATGGCAGAAAAGCTTTACAGAGTTGATTGCTATGTAATTTGTTTCCAACAGAACAAATAGTTCCAGAGAAAATATACAAGAAAATTGCAGAAAAAAATACTGTAATCTGCTTAATGCCAACACTATATGAATGCTCTATATTCAATGAAGAACTTTTGAAATTGGAAAATGAAGAGATTATGAAAATGGAAGCCGTGGATAAAATACAGCATGAAGGAAAAACTATGATATTGACAGGCAAATTGAAAACTAAATTGGATTCTCTAGAGAAAAACATATCGAAAACAGCTGGTTTAGAAAATAATCTTTATGTATGTATGAACTGTTGAGAAATTTTAAGACATAATTTGAATGTAGAAAAAGGTTTAGTGAATGGAGCTATGGGTAAAGTTGTGGGCTTTATTAATTACCAGAAAAAAGATGGAATTGAATTTTTAAAAATAAAATTTGATCAGATTGAAGAGGTTAAAGACTTTAGTCGTTGTTCAGTTTGTTTTTTGCTTGTGAAAGACTTATATGTACGTAGGAAGCAGTTTCTGTTTTCTCTAGCATATTCTGTAACTATTCACAAATCTCAAGGATTAACTGTAGATAGTGATTTTGTAAACATTGGATCTAGTGTGTTTAAAGAAGGTATGGCATATGTTGCTTTGTCACGAGTGAAAAAATTATCTGGTTTATTCATGATAGACTTTGATGACTCAAAAGTTAGTGCTGATGCAAATTGTGTAAAGGAGTATAATAGATTAAGAAGAAGCTATGCTCCTCATTTAGGTCAGTATCCTGTGTTTGAAAAACGTGTTGTTTGTCGGAAAAGAAGAATTGAGAATATCTGTAATGAGGATGTACAGAAGAGAAAACAAAAAGAGAGTGATGTGATTGCAAGCAAAAAGAAAAAGGACAATGTTGAAGAGGTTGTTGGTTGTCATTTTGAAAATAGCTCTGGTGTCAACTGCTACGCGCTCCTAAGCCCTGGTGTTACACATTCAGCAGCAAGATCGCCGTGAGGGGAACGGCCTGTCGTGGGGAGCCAACAGACCAGGATTCTTGCCTATCTTACCGCCGTGAGGGGAACGGCCCTTCAGTCTCCAACTCCCAGCGCTCCTAGCTCCGGGCGCCTGCCGCTGACATCATCAGGCAGCGCCCGGGCTGTATTTAAACCACCTGAGCGCCCCGCAGCGCGGGACGCGCGCAGGCAGCGCCCGGGCAAAGCCCGGGCCAAGGGCGGGCCCGTCCTTGCCCGTCAGTGCCAGGAAGAGGCAGGGCTGGGCCCCCCCTCTAACACCTCCAGCCCACAGGTACTTTGAATCTTTGTTGCCTAGTTGTATTGCCTATCAGCTTGATTATTCACAATGGGGAAAAAGATACCAGTTGTACCCAGAAGAAATGTTAAGCAGAAATTGCCTCCAACAACTCCAACAGCCCCTACTACCCCACTGCCTACCCTGACAGCAATAGACAAAATGTTACAAAAGACCATCAGCGTTGTTGCAACGGCTATTCAAAACACTGAAAGACGGCTATCGCTTCCACCAAGTCTGCCCCTACTAATGCACCAAGAAAATTCTCTGGAGTCCCTACTTGCTACATCTTATGCTGGGCTCCCTGGTGTAGTTAATAATGTGAACCGCACCACTGAGGATGTAGTCCCTCAAGGTCATTTGTCTATGGAAACCAGGCTTTCGTCGACCCCTATCATGTTAAGATCAACCATGAATATGGACTCTGACCCCTCGTTATCCCCAGCTAACAATCAGTTACGCCCGGGGGGGGTAGGTTCATATTCCGACCTTGATATAATGGTTGTAGATGGGGACAAGGGTACCAGCGCACCAATGCAAACCAGGGGGCAGAAAGCCAAGAGGCAAAAGGCTAAGGCTAAACGAAAACACATAGAGCCAGTACCGAATAAACATAAGGATGGGCATAACCAAACTCGAAGAACTATTGCCCCCTCAGAGCAAAATAAGGGTAAGGGGGATGGTCAAGCCGGCAAGGCAGCCCCTCCAATTATAGAAACCAACATAGCGTCAGGTGATGAGAATTTTTGGGGGAGAATGGAGATACTGATAACCACCCTTTTAGGGCCCTTAAATCAACAAGTTTTGAACATAGGAAAGAAGCTGACCGCATTGGATGATTATGTAACAAAATTAGGCATTGGGTGCAATTATAAATCTATACCAGATTTGGGGACAATTACTGCAAATGAATCTCAATCAATTGTGGTTAACACGGAAAAAGTTCACACAAACGCCACCTTGCCCCCGCCCTTGCCAAATCCAAGCACAAGTAACAACCCACCCAATGCGGAATCTTTGGCTACTGGGTCACCTAAATCGAATCTGACTAAGACTACCACTCCTGAAGGCACTAAAAATAGAAAGGCACAACCTAGACATGACAGTGTCAACAAGTCAAATTGTCCAACTTTGCCTTTAGTTAAGCCGGACGAACCTCCATTAATTAACACAAGACAGATTCCGGCTCGCATTAGCTTGCCTCCTGAGTGTGGAGCTTATGTATTGGTCCTAGTTAATATGCCCAAACTAAGAAAGGACCAAGAGGAAAATTTTATAACTCTTAAAAATAGAACCCTTCACTGGTTATCCAGAAATTGTCATTTTCCAATGGAAGGCGCAGGGGAGATTATCCATACCCAAAGATTGGGCTGGGTGGGCCCGTTAAGAAAAAAGTTTGAGGGGGACTGTATAATTATTAATTTCAGGTCTCCGTAATGGGCTCAATCCACGCTTGCAAAAGCACCACAGCCCTTACGATGGGAATATAAGACCACTCTCCTTCCCCTAGGATACTTTTATAGGCACCTAATAGACCCTAATTTTAATTCTGGGACTGATTCCCTAGGATATTGTATAAATCCAAATCTTAACATTAGAAATGATAGTCGATTGTACCATCGGGATCATAATCCTGATTTCAGGATTGGTCAGCAATTATTTCCCACTGCACCCCAGTACACTTCAAATGATAGGCCCTGTGTGAGGACCATTCAAATCCCTAACACAACCCACAATGAGCTAAGGTTTACGTACAATATCCCAACCTACAATCGGTTTGATCTTGCTTTTTCAAACCTAGAAGATCAGGATTGACTGGGGAATATTGTAAGTAATACCGAACGCACAGAGGTAGCCGCTGCCATTGGGGAACATCTATATTTAACACAAACTGATACCACTAAGCTAATGATAGCACAGGATGTTATTGCCCCTCCACTAGCCATACGTGAGGATACAACAGGCCCACCATCCCAACCTAAACAGAGCGCAGGGGATAAACCCCTGGGCCCCACTTGCGGCTTCGATTTAACAATTCTTAGCTGGAACGTCGCCGGACTTAAATCAAGACTGTCTGACCCTCAATGGGTCCAGCTATTGGATGGTAAAGACATCGTCATGTTCCAAGAGACATGGGCTGTGGAGAATTTGCATTTTGAGGGCTACCATTGCTTTAGTATAACTGCATCGAAACCTGTTTTTGGGCGCGCAGTGGGTGGCCTTTTTATTGGAATTAGGATACTGGCAGGCGGCACCATTAAGGATCTGTCAGAAGGGAATCCAAACATTCAGGTCCTTGAATACAAGCGAAAGACCAAGATCTATTTAATTAATTTTTATAATAACGATTTTCACTCTGTACCGAATAGGAATTACACAGCACTTTCCAATACCCTACGACACCTTGAATCAAATATAGGTCTAGAAGAGGAGTCAGGGATTTTAATTGGGGGAGATTTTAACGGCAAAATTACGAAAAATTACTGGCTTGTGGACAAAAACCACCTAGATCCAGCAGAACGCAGAGGCCCTGAACTTGTTAACATGCTAAGTGAATATATCCTTAGCAATGTTATGGAATCAAGCCAAACCCCTAGGATGGCTAGCGCCCCTACGTTCAGAGGCAGGGACTCTTGCTCAACCATTGATTATATTTTCACATCCTCCTACCTAACAGACCGTGTAACAGGCCCTAAAGTAGTAGAGACACTATTTGGAGATCACAATCCCCTTGTAATTACTCTACATTTAGGCCCTAGTCCGGTATTTGTTAATCTAAACGGTTCCAGAGACATTACACCATCTGGTGATGGCCTCCGCTTAAAATGGAGGTGAATTGATTTTGGAGCTATACTTGATAGCGTGAAAAACAACCACTCTGAATTAATCAATTCTTGGTCACTATTTGACGGGGACTGCGATAGAATAATCACGGATTTTGATAAACTGTGCTCAGTAATAAAAACCTCTTTGTCAGCCCCACCTCCCTTAAAAGGGAAAGACCCAAGGTGGTTCGACTCTGCTTGTTCTTTAGCAAATAGGGAATTACGTAGGGCACTGACAAGCAAGCCAAGGAACCCAGTAGAGGTTCAGCTAGCCAGGAAACGGTATAAACTAAAAATAGCTGAGAGGAAGGCCGCATTGTTGACGGAACAATGGCAATTGTTGGTTGTCAGCGCGAACCAGAAGAGTAGTGGCCCATTCTGGTCCGCCGTTGGGAAAATGCGGGACCTGGGCAAGCATTTATCTCCAATTAGCTGCAACATAACCAGTAGTACCTGGGAGGCCCATTTCTCCAAGATTTATGCTACCCCGATTGAGGATGTTATCATCCCAGATTTGGGTCAGTCGTGCAATCTGCATATTGATCTCCATGAGGTAGAGATAGCCATTAGAGAGAGTCTTGGTAACAAGGCCCCTGGCCCAGATGGACTCCCCATAGATGTCATTAAGCACAGCCCGGCCTTATGGGTACCAATTCTTCTCAATGTTTTTAATAGCCTGTCAAAAGTGCTTATCCCTAAGACATGGACCTCCAGTATCATAGTTCCAATCTATAAAAAGGGCGATAGATCAGACCCAGTCAACTATCGCCCAAGCTCGCTCCTGGATAACACCCTTAAAATACTCGGGCGAGTTATTTACAACAGGGTTTTAGAGTGGACTGAAGATTTAAGTATATTGGACCCGTGCCAGATGGGATTTAGGGGAGGGGTGGGTACGGTCGAGCAATGTCTGAATTTAAAACTAATAATTTATAAGTATAATGTTGCTCGATCATCCCCCATTTACCTCGCCTTTATGGATCTCTCATCCGCTTTTGATTTGGTCAACAGAACCAAATTGTGGTCCATGCTTCTCAGTTACGGTTTGGATGAGGCCCTCGTATATTTCCTGGCTCACCTCTATACTGACCTCAAAGCACAAGTTAGGATTGGCCTGGGTGGTGAGGTATCTGGAGCAGTAAAGATCGGTAGGGGGGTTAGGCAGGGGTGCGTTTTAGCACCCCTGCTGTTCATTATCTATATCAATGGCATAGCAAAGGCCCTAAAACAAGCAACTAAAGATGTGCCTAATATTCAGGGGTACCCCTTGCCAGTCCTTTTATATGCAGATGATGCGGTCCTTATGGGCCGCACCCCAAACGCCCTCCGTCTGCTTGTGGAGACTTTTGTAGACCATATGGAGGGCTTGGATCTGCGCGTTAATTTAAAAAAATCTTTTATTATGTCCTGTGGGCCAGGGAAACGGAAGCTCAATACCATACATATAGGGTCAGATAAACTAGACTCTGTAAATGCTTTTCCATATTTAGGGTTAGTTTTCGCTGCGAACGGCTCATGGAGTGGGCATTTAGCCCACGCCATGAACAAGTTCTCGAAAGCTACCAATTTAATATTGAGCCTCCCCCGTCCAAAGAAATTAGGCCCTATCAAAGCCATTTAAAAAATGTTTAGATCACAGTGCATACCTGTAGCTACTTATGGTGCCGAGGTCTGGGGCTCAGGAAAAAATCCCGGTATCAAGCGGGAAGAGAGCCGTTTCTCCAGGAAATTACTGGGTGCCCCAATCTCATCCCCTGATTTTATTTGCCATAGAGAGTTAAACCTCCTCCATGTCTGTGACTTTATTAGATCCAGACCTGCTCTATTCTGGTTGAGGATTTGGAGGAATGATTCAGCCTGCTTAACTCAAGACATAATTAAAGATTGTCTCAAATGCGACCACGGCCTATCAATTCCTTGGCTCGCCGGAGTCCAAAAAACACTGAGATCTGTGAATAGGTGCGATCTTTTCTCCGACCCAGCCAGAATCGAACCCAAAGATAATGTAGAGGTCAAACAAGCACTTTATGCACTTTTTGATACAGAGAGAATGGCAAGGGAAATACTCAAACCCACTATTGTTAGATACATGGAGAACGATTTGTGCAAGCAATCACTCCCACTCTATCTTACCCTTCCCTTGTCCAATTGGGAAAGGTCCTTGCTATTTCGACTAAGGGCAGGTTCCTTAAAACCTTTGCTGGGTTTTCCACTGGGCTACCATCATTCAACAGAATATAATCCATGCCCGTGTGATGGAATCAGCACACAGAACAAATTGCACTTTCTATTTTTTTGTAAATTTTACTTAAAATATATTAATTGGTTTTTAACACGCTATTTTAGGAAACAAAGACCCCTCTCATTGGGGGAGTCCTGTCAAATGTTACTTTCCCTGGATACGAATGAACTCATTTTCCGCACTAGCACTTTTCTGAGACTTATAATACGTGTACGTAAAATGATGGAAAATCCCTGAACAACAGCTGTGTTGCCTTTTTACTAATCTTAAATTGTATTTTGGAATACTGTGTAAATTTGCTTCTTTGTATGTACTTTTATGGATTTTATGAAATTGGAATAAAGGTCTTTTGAATTGAATTGAATTGATAGTGCTGAATGTTGTATTTTATCTTGAAAGTTTGCAAGAGCAGATAATACTAAATCATGAAAAAAGATTTTGTTCTCTGCTGATTTTCCTTTATGAGAAGTTGAGTAATGATAAAACTAAAATAGAAAGTGCTTCTGATGTTAGAAATCTTTTAGATGTATGTTCTGGATGTACACAGTTTACACAAAATGTCCAGCAAGATGCACGGGAATTCTTAATGTATATGCTTATGGTACTGGAAGATGAAGGGGTAGAAATAGAAAATATGTTTGGTCTCTCTTATAAATGGGAACATTGTTGTGAAAACTGCATGAACACATGCAGCACTAATGTTGATTCTGAAAGGTTCATACATTTAACATTACCAGAGAGTAAATCAGTGACTTTTAGTAAATTAGTTAAAGATGCAAATCACAATATGGAATGTTCTCAATGTAAATCAGAAATGTTATCAATGTTATTTTTAAAGAAATATGGACAGTATATAATTTTAATGATGCAACGTTGTAGAGCTGATGGAACAAAATTGGACACTTTAATAAAGAAGTTTGTAGGAAATCAATTATCAATATCAGTAAAGACTTTTGTTGCAGTTGCAATAATTTTCCATGATGGACCTTCTATAACTTCTGGTCATTACACAGTTTATCTAAAATGTGAAAAAGGCAGGACACTGTGTAATTATTCTCAATTGATTTTCAAGCAACGTTTGCCTGCAGAATTACCAAATTCCTACTTAATTTTTCTAAAACCAAAATTTTAGATACAAATTGCAGCATCTGAAGAAACCATTATTTCGATTTTATAGGATTACCATTGGATATTTCACCTAAAAAGGATTTAAAAATTACCATTAGGCCTCATGGAAAGGTAAATGTTTCTATTGTGGACTTCTTTGACAGATATTATTTTGGTGTATGTGCTTAAGCAACAAGATTTACAGATGTTATTTATTGCAAATAGTTATTGTTCTTAGAAGATGTTTTTAATATATATGTTACATTTCTATCAAGGTATGTTTTACTGAGGATAGATTCAGGGCTTTTTTAAACAATCTTTCAGATTGTTTATTTTTTTGCCCGCTGTTAAGTGATGAATACAATTGATATCACTATTTTCAGTGAAATTCAATATATTCTGAAAACAGCAAAAAAAGGGCAAAAAATTACTTTGTTAAATATGAAAATATGTGTACTGTATTCTAAAATGTATTGTTAAATATTACTATTTTTCTTTTTTTTCAGATCGAGAAAGAAAATGTAGGAAATTGAATACATTTTTCTTGTAATTACATTTTTTTTTATTTCTAATTAAGTTATTTTGTTGGTCAGGTAAGTTTAAAATATCTGTATTTCTCACCCCTTCACTTTCATGCTCCCTTTTCTTCACTTCTCCTCACTCTGCTTTTCTCATTCCCCTTCAGTCTCTCGTCTTCCTTTACTGCTCTTTTGTAACTCCCTCACTCTTTCTCTACTACTCCCCTAGGTTTACTGCCTCCATCACTATTTTTTCAACCATGTTTCTCTCCCTGTCTCCATATGTCTCAGTCATTCTAACTGCCTTACTCCTTCTCAGTTCCTTGCTCTCTGTCTCTGTTTCTGTCTCTCTCCCTTTGTCTGTCTTACCCTTAATTTCCTTACATCTCTGTTTCTACCACTCCTCCTCTCTCCATCACTCATTTTCCATCTATGTTAAGTTTTTAACGTCATTCTCCTTCCCTCACCTTCCCTAACTGTCACTATCCTTTACTCATAGTCACCCCTATTCTCCTACTTCACTTCCTCCTGTCTGTATCTCACACCCCTTCACCTTTTTGCATTCTTTCCTTCACTCTCCCTCACTCTCCTTTGCTCATTGAAATCCTGACTTCCTTTCTCTCACTCCAGTTTCCTAAATCCCTCCATCCCCTCACTCCCCATCTTTCACTTTCCCTTACCCCCTTTTCTAATCCTCATACCCCTTATGTCACCATCACTCCACTTCTCTTACTTTCAATCCCTTTACCCTGCTGTACTTCATCCGCTTCATCTGTTACTCCCTTTTCCTATCTCCGTCCCTTACTCCCCTTTTCTCACTCCCCCTCCATCACTCTCCATTACTCACTGTCATTCCCTTACTCATTCACTCTTCTTACCTGTATCCTCTACCCTTAGTCCTTTTGTTGCAGTCAGTCTTTCACTTCCCTTTCATGACTGATCATACTTTCCTTTTCTCACTCATTCTGTCTGTCCTTTCCTCCTCTTCACTCAGTCATTTCAATCATTTCAATCATTCATGTATACACTACACATTCATTCAATAAAATTACAACACAGTATATTAGGAATATAGCTCTTCTTGGAGAAGTGAAGTGAGTTCTGAAAAGAACTGTTTTTTTTGTCTTTTTTGTTTTGTATTTTTTTTTTGTCCTCATCTCACCATATAGCACCTGCAATAAAGAGCAGTAAGCCATCCTATGGACCTGAACTCCCCCTGGCATCTGCATTTTGCATTAGCTATAGACCTGCCCAGGCCAACTTCTTTTGAAGCTAGGTGTAATCATAGGACCTGGGGGTACTAGATCAATCTCAAGTCTCTACCCCAAATTACAAGTGGTGACCAAATGCTAAATTCCATACCATCCAAATGTCCAAGATCTAGTCGGGCAGCACTGAATGAGGCCCTCAACCATTTTTCGTACAGTGGGGGTGATGGATCTTTCCACAGCTTACATATCTCCCTTCTGGCAATAAGGATTAAATACATAATCAGACCTTTTTGTGTTGCAGACATCCAGTTCATCAAATCATTATTAATGCCAAAAATTACTAACGGGAGGTTCAAGTTGATCTTGACTTTGAAAATGGCATGGAGTGCATATTCCACTTGCTGCCAGAAGGACCTTAATTTCCCACAATCTAAAAAAATGTGTAAATCATCAGCCGGGGAGAATTCACATCTTGGGCATTTTGCAGATACAAGGGGAGCAAACTTAGCTATTTTCTTGGGAGTGTCGTATAACCTGTTGATAACATAAAAATGGTTCTTTTTTAATGAAGCTGGTTTGATACATTTATATAATATAAGCAGTGAAGGTTCATATAGCTCTACAGCAACACTGTCCAGGGCTGACAGGTTCCAAACCGTCTGTTGTGGGGGAGACTCAGCGATATCGATTTCCAAAAGTCTTTTATACCAAAGGCCTGCCTCTTTTTTAATAAGATTTGTATTTTGGAGGAGAAGCTCTATTTCCCAATTTCCACCTATATGTTCTCTCTCTGCGGCGAACCAAGAGACCAATTGGAGATATTTAAACTTTGAAAATGAGCTACCAATTCGGGACTTTAACACCTCCCATGGATGGACACCTTCTGAGGAGATGAGGTCAGCCCAGATCATAAGACCAGCATCCTTTATAGGTTTCGCAAGGCTGTCCTTCAGACAGGTGGGCAGACCGGGGGAATCCCAGATAGGAGCAAACTCTGAATAATAACAGTTCCCCCACGTTCCCCTGATTTTATACCACCCATTTAAGGCTGTTTTTAATACCTTCAAGCGTACCTTTTTGAAAAACCTTGGGGCTCCAAACTTGTATAGGAAACCCCCTCCTCCACCTTCGAAGGTAGCCATTTCCTTCAGGATCATCCCCCAATTAGAATCCCCCGGAGAGATAAGTAGCGCCCGAACATTTTTAAATTGAAACGCGTGGGAATACCATAACAGATCGGGAAGAGCAAGGCCTCCCTTCAGAAGTTTTAGCCTTAGCTTCTTCCAGGAGAGCCTTGTAGTTTTATTGGACCAGATGAAGCTACCAATCTTGCCTTGGATTTTACTAATATCTCTATTTAAGAAACCAAGAGGGATGGTACTAAATAGGTAGGTTAATTTTGGCAAGATTACCATTTTTACCAGGTTAACCCTTCCATATATAGTTAAGGGTAAGTTCTTCCATCTTAAAAATAGATGATCGATCTCATTAGACACTTTTTTCAAATTAATCTTCGAGATATCATCTAGGTTGCTTACTATAGTTACCCCAAGATACCTAAATTCCTTACTGATAAAGCCAGCCCAGGTCTAGATGTTCCAGCACATCACCTCCGTTTTGGAAGAGTTAGAAAGATAACCTGAAAAAACTCCAAACTCCTCCATAATTAATTCTACTCTAGGGAGTGCCTCACTTGGGTTATTAATATATATCAGTAAGTCGTCTGCACAGAGGGCTACCTTACTACTATATAGGTTAACACTGAAGGGGGAAGTCTATACCAAACTCAGACAGTATTCAAAGGTGGTTGCAACTCAAAGAATTACCTGTTTTAACTGAAAGCAGCCGACTCTCTATAGATGACACTATATCAGAGTTAGGAGTAAAACTACATATCAGCAGGGTTAAGAGTAACAAAGCTGCAGAGACGGATGCCCTTCCGGGTGAAGTATATAAAATACTACAGAATGAGTTAGTCCCTGGGATGTGTGAACTGTTTAACTCTATATATAGTCCAAGTGGTAGAGTTCCAAATTCTTGGAAAGAAGCTACGATCGTTATCGTTCTAAAACCAGGGAAAGATCCCCGTAAAGCAGATTCATATAGACCAATCTCCCTGCTAAATGCTGATTATAAGATCTTTATGAGTATACTGGCAGGGAGATTGGTCAAGGTAATCTCTTTTTTGATAAATGGGGGCCAAAAGGGCTTCATCCCTGGCAGATTTATCCAGGAACAGACTCTACAGTTAATTGGCAGTATTGATCTAGCAATAGCAAGGGCGGAGCCCTTGGCTGTTGCTGCATTTGATCGCGTTTGTTGGATTTTTTTATGGGAACTCCTGAAAACAATGGGCTTGGGTTTAACTTTTATTCAGACTTTGACCAACTGCTACCAGGGTGCCACTGCTACAATTCTGCTAAATGGCCTCTTAACATCTAGCTTTGCAATAACTAGGGGGACGAGACAGGGTTGCCCTATCTCGCCCCTGCTATTCGACCTGTATATAGAGCCTTTGGCTCAAGCCATAAGATCAGATGAGTCAATTACCCCCTTCAGTGTTGACCTATATAGTAGGTTTTTTTTTTGTTTTTTAACAATTTTTTATTTTTTTAATTTTTTTAGAGCACCAAAAAAAACTGGTAATGAAAAACTGTTCAACAGGAACAAAAATAATAAATGAAAAAAATTATGGGCTGGAGCATGTGTGCTGCTGTATTTTGTTTTTGATCAAGTTAATACCGCTCTCACCGTAGCAAAGAACAGCATTGCACACATTACAATGTATGTGCACCTTCTGGAAAAGTGGGAGGATGTCCAGTGACCTGGTACACGGAGAATCTGCGGCCGCAGATGATGTGCTCGGCTGAGCAGGTGGAGGGTTGTCTCTTAGGGCTCTAGTTGTCTCTCGAGCATAAGGTACAGGATGCACTGTCTTGAAGTGTCTCAACATTGAATAAATACTAAACGAGTATTTCTTCGTGGGATCTCCTCTGGATAAGACACTTCCACAAATAGTGCATGTCACCTTCGGTGCATTGACCTTCTTTTGGCCCTCTGGAAAGGTGAAGAATTTCCAGATGAAAGAGTCTTTTTGTTTGGTCTTCCTTGGTGGTACCACAAAGGTCTCCTCCTCACTCCCTAAAGTAGACTGCTGTTCTGCCATTTTCAAGTAAAATTCTACTAGAATGGCTGTTCAGCTCCTTGTCCCAGGAAATAAGAAGAAATAGTGAGGGGAGCGGGTGTGGTGATTCTGGAACAGAAACTACTATGAACCAATGAAAAGTGTTGTTTCGGTGCGCGCACGCATGATGGTGAACTAAATAAACATCACTATTGACGAATCTGGGTCTGCTCTTGCTTTCCGGCAACACGAAGGAGTTAAGGCAAGGATCATTGATATATATAGTAACCGATTCTCGTGGTGGCTGGAGGGCGATCAGAGTATCAGGTAAGCTCCTTGGAGCGGTTGACAGAGTGTTTTGGCGGGTATTGAGTAGTGGCTGCTGGGAGAGGTAGTCCCGTTAACGAAAATACGGGCAGTGAGCAGCACAGAAGGCACACGTATTTCCAAGCATGGCTGAGGAGTGGGTCAGAGAGCGTGAAGAGGCGGCACGTGATGTGTAAGGATGGAGAACCCAACACAGGGTTGATGACAGGTGCGACGGTGAATTTGGAGCAAACATCGATCAGCAACAGTGCTAGAATGCTGCAAGAGCTAGAAAAACTCAGAAAAAGTGAAATAGCAAAATGGTGGGAGTGCAAATCCCTACAGAGATATCTCGACGTAGGTAGAATTCCGAGAGGCCTTAGAATTCTTGTTGCCCCCACATATGAGAATCCGAATCCAGAAATGCTGAAAGACTGGGCAGATAACAGCGCGGAATCGTCACGGAGAATGCTACAAATATTAATAAAATACGCTGACAGTGACCGCAAAATTATGCTAACCAGAATTGAAACAATACTAAAAGACCTAGAAAAATGTGACAATCAAGAAGAGATACAGAAAAAGTTGAGTGAAATAAAAACAAGACTGGTGAAACACGAAGAATCAATCAAAACGAGAAAAGCAATAAAGTTTCAAAGAGACAGAAACGATTATTTACAAGGGAGGATATACACATTCTCCAAAAAATTTGATAACATACGCAGACAACAATTGTCAACTGCAGCTGGGTCACAACCTATAAACACAGAACCAAGCGCATCAGAACTTAGTTCCGAATTGGAATCTGAAACCGAATCCACTTCAAGCATCACCCAACCGCGTATGACTCCAACAGTTATCCAAGAGCTTGGTTTTTTACGTATAGAAAGGACCATGAATTTGCGCCCACGCCCCCCACGCCAAGAGAACAGACATATGAACACAAATACAGAACAACGAGACCAAGGCGGTGCAAAAACAGACGATGGGGTAAAAAAAGTGCAATATACAAACAAACAGCCCTACAGAAGAAACAAGCGCAGATAAACTCAGCAACAGATAACGCCAACACAGTAATCAACCTCACAAATATGGAACTCACACAAAAAGAGAAAAACATCCTTTCATTAGGACTGCCGTTTTGTGACAAGACCAATTTTGATTATTCCCAAACACGGATTGATCTCTTCCAGTTTGTTAGAAAACTAAAACTTCAAAAACACTTTTTCTACGTATCAAAGAAAGACACCTATGAGATGCCTAGTGGTGAGATGAATAGTGGTCTCACAGTAGCTGATATGGAACTCCTCCAAGATATGATCCAATTAGGAAATGTGGAACAAAACTATTCAACATCAGCATCAGCAAGCAACAGTAATCTTGACAGTTTCCCTTTTGAACAAACCCCTTTTAAACCAAAATCAATTTTTACTCCTGTAATGCCGAGAGATGGCCTCGACATATTTGCAGATAATGTTACAAAAGACCTCAAAGCCCTAGCTCTAAAAAGTAGCCAAGAATTCAATCGAACTTTCGATGCAAACAGAAGGGACTACAATATTGTCATAAACAAAATCAAAGAAAGACAAGACATTGTGGTAAGGTGGTCCGATAAGGGCGGAAACGTGGTACTGTGGCCACTTACAAATTATAATGCTGAGGCCCACAATCAACTGAATGAAAAAGAGTGCTATAGTCGTATTGCACCAACCACCCTTATAGGAGTAAAAGAAAAATACCACAAAGTCCTCTATGAATGGAGAAGTCAAGGCCTGCTCATCAAACCGGAATTCGATTTTCTCAAGAATGATTACCCAACAATGCCACAGCTGTACTTAATCCCGAAAATTCACAAGAATGCTGACAACCCACCGGGCAGACCTATCATATCTGCTATAGGTGGATTATTTGAAAATACATCCCGATACATTGACTTTTTCCTTCAGCCTTTTGTCTGTGGCTTACCATCATACATTAAAGACTCAGGAGATTTTTTGACCAAAATGTATGATGTAAAATGGCATGAAGATTATGTACTCATGACACTGGATGTATGTTCGCTATACACGAGCATTAGACATAAAGATGGTTTACATGCATTAGAGTACTATCTTAGCAAAAGACCAATACATCTGCACAAGCACACTTTTATGCTTTTGCAAATGGCGGAATGGTGCCTTGATAATAATATTTTTTTATTCGACAAATTGTTTTATAAACAACTGCAGGGCACAGCCATGGGTACTTGCTTCGCCCCCAGCTATGCTAATTTGCATATGGGCTGGTGGGAGGAGCAAGTACTCATGCAAACACACAACTCAATCATGAATGAAAATGTGATTATCTATGTCAGGTATATTGATGACATTTTTGTCCTATGGCGAGGTAGTCAAGAAAGTGCTGAACTATTTGCACAAAAACTAAATGACAACACTCTCAACCTTTCCTTCACTAGCCATGTGAGTAAAGAGTGTATTCAATTCCTGGATATAGAAATGTACATAGAAAACAACAAAATCCAAACAAGAACATACCGGAAACCTACAGCAGGTAACGCCATCCTACATGCTAATAGTTTCCACTACGACAGTGTCAAGAAAGGCATCCCCTATGCAGAGTGCATTAGAATGAAGCGTAACTGCAGCACCGAAGATAGTCTGAACAAATCCACCAGTGACCTCTTTAATAGACTACAAAACAGGGGTTATGAAACCAAATGCCTTGATAATGCCAAAATAAGAAGCAAGACGATTACCAGAGAGGAACTTTTATTCCCCAACAAAAGAGACAACTTAACCAAACACGAGCCTGCTAAAACAGATATGCCAAGAATGATCACAGGATTCAATGCATACCATGCTGCCCTACGCAAAATCCTGTATAGACACTGGAACAATGTAAGAAATGACCCTATCATAGGACCAGCATGTGCCAAAATCCCTTTGATCAGCTTCAGACGCGCCAAATCTATGCGCCAAGAGCTAGTACGTAATGCACCCACGATTACCAAAAAACCAAATTGGTTTCAGACACCCAAGGGTTTCACCAAATGTAGCAAATGTAAGGCATGTAAACATGGTACTAACATCAAATTTGTACACATGCCTTTTAGAAACAAACCCTATGAAATAAGAGGGAGTTTCAACTGCAAAACTGATTTTGCAATATATGTTCTCCAGTGCACATGTGGTAAAAAATACGTAGGAAGCACCATTCACCCAGCACATGTCCGTATCCTGCAACACCTTAGAGCCATCACGAATAATGATCAATCATACCCTGTGGCCAGACACATAAATTCACAACACAATGGGAGATCTCAGGAACTATCCTATTCTGTTATCGATAGTGTCCAAAAAAAAACACGTGGTGGTAACAGACAACTGGCTCTAAGGAGACTTGAGTCGAGATATATTATTCTCCTCAACTCTAAAATCCCACATGGGATGAATGCTGATGAAGCGCTTAATGTCCATCTATAAAAATACCTCTACAGATTTCCGCCTCTCCGCTCTTCTCTGTGTCACCCTCAAGAGTGTCCAGTTCACATACGCCATATTTTCTTTGTTTTCATAATTTTTTCCGTCACTGCCCACTCTCTACCTTAAACCGTCAAGTTTTGATTTCTTTGCCTTAACAACAATCGCTTTTTTAATCTTTGCCCACTTGGGCTCTATTATCACTAAAACAGTCCTTGGAGTGATACTCAGTATACGCACACACCTAGTATACACACTTCACGCCTTACGCACAAAGGTCTAATCCATTTTGTTTTGGTTATTTATTAAATATACCATTGCATTAAGTAGACTGTTTTTTTCTACAAGCGTATCCATGTCATTCAATAACGAATAAGTCAAAACTTTGTTGATTCTAAACGTATATAACCTTCCGTGAGGAATCTCGTATAGTAGGCATATACCAACAACCCACATTTGCATGCATAATATAGATTAATTTTCTATATTGTCTGTTTCCCCACCGTTTCTGGTTTCCTTACTTTCACTGCTATTATGCAACTATTAAATAATAGTACAGTGTTTTCTTTATTCGTAATGTTCATTACTTTATTTTGTTCTGACACTAAAAGCCCGCTAGGTCGGTTCCTTTGGGTTGCCATAACAACAACTCTAACATGACCTTTACTATGTCTATGATTTTTTGTTTGGTTGCTGTGACAACCGCAAGTGAGTGACGAGCCAACTATGCATAAATAATTATGTTTGACCACTTGTGAATTGGATGCAGTGAACAAGGCGGCTGTTCCCGCCGAAACGCGTCTGTGCCACATTTGGAAATAAATCCTTCTCTGCTGAATCTACTCACGGTGTCGGTGCCTGTTTGTTGGACGCTGTCAGGATCGAAACATATATATATATATATATATATTTATATATATATATATATATATATATATATATATATATCGCGCTCCAAACTCCGTCTTTGCCTCTTCACTCTCGATCGGGTGCTCTCATAGCGGTGACGGACACCGCGTGTGTAAACGGGCTCGTGGTACTCTAAACAAAATACCAGCACTCACGGGAACAGTGTCTTCAGTTTATTTGGAAGACAAGCTTCACGACAAAACGCGTTTCGGCTGCCGCCTTTGTCAATTGTGGTCGGCGCGCGCATTCAGTAAACAGATATACATTTCCTGTATCATGGCAATGAACATAGGACTTCCGTCAGTCCCGGAGTGGCAGCCATTATTGAACATGCAAAATCTGCCTTAAATTAGAGTTTGTTATTGTTTGTAAAGTGCAATATCTCGCCCTGGATGGGCTTTCATAAACAATAAACAATAAATATAAAATAATACATAAAAAACACACTTAAACCCTGGATGGGTATATTGCTGCCAAAAACATCACTGCTGTTTCCTAAATTCCAAACAGATTCTTGCTGTTACAGGTGAACGGACATTTCTTCTCCACTGTTTAAACCAAAAGGCATCCTGGTCTGATTATCAATTATATGTCTTGACTCTAATCTTCTGAGTTGTAGCTGTCTATCACCCCCTCTGACACTAGGTGGTACATGATCTATGCAAAAGAAACTAAGCAAGTCCCTATTGCTTTGATGAAATTTTTCAAAGTGTCTGGCCACCGGATAATTTGCATCCTTGTTATTAATGGCCCTCAAGTGTTCAAGGATACGGATCTTAGTGGGGTGTATGGTGCTGCCTATGTAGCGCAAGCCACAAGGGCACACCAAACAATACACTGTAAAACAGGTATTACAATTCATCAATTTGTTTATCTTTCTGGGGTGATCAAGACCAGGTATGCTGTAATTGGTGACCTTCCGACTGTTTCTGCATGCTCTACACTTCATACATGGAAAAAAGCCTGTAATCTTCCCAAAGGGTGGTGTGGTGCTCATTTTGTTACAATGACTCTGGACTAAGTCGTCCCTAAGAGTCCTCGCTCTTCTGAATGTAATCAGTGGAGCTTTTGGTATCTCCCTACCAATAATGGGATCGGCTTTCAAAATATGCCAATTCTTTCTAAAGATTTCCCTGATATTTTGGGCGTCCTCTGAGAAATTGGTGATCATTCTGAAGTTGTTATTCTTACTTCTTTTACTGCTTATTTCCATGTTTTTACTGTCTTCCCCGATGATAAGATCGGTTCTAGATTTTAATTCAGCCTTTCTCTTGGCCTGCTCTAGAATATCCTGATGATACCCTCTAAGCCTGAATCTATTCATGCTCTCTTGTGCTGCAGAGACATAGTCACAATTGCGTGTGCAATTTCTCTTAATCCGAAGCAATTCTCCATATGGAATGCTAGTTTTAGTTGATTCCGAATGGCAGCTTCGGGCATGCAACACGGAGTTTCCCGCGGTGGGTTTCCTGTGCAAGCGAGTGCACAGTCTGCCCTCCGAGGCAAACACCGTGAGGTCCAGGTAGTTCACGGAAACTTTACTTATCTCCCCCGTGAACTTGAGGTTTAGCTCGTTATTATTAAGTACTTTCACATATTCTAGTGCCTGAATTTCTGTTCCTTTGAATACAATGAATAAATCGTCAATGTATCTGGTCCAACTTACGACCCTATTGGTCCAGTTACAATTGGACTCCGCCCAGGCGACCTGCTCCTCCCACCAGCCCACGAAGAGATTCGCGTAGCTGGGGGCGAAGCAGGTCCCCATCGCGGTACCTCGTACCTGTCTAAATAGGGAATCCTGGAACAGAAAAATATTGTTGCTCAGGCAGAATGTTATAAACTCTATTAGCATATTGTTATGTTCTACCAGATTAATAGAGCGATTACTCAGAAAGTACTTAATTGCCTCCAGTCCTTGCATATGGTCAATGCTGGTGTATAGGCTAGAGATGTCAAGAGTCATCATTATGTAGTCGTTCTCCCAAGGCATGCTTTCTACTTTGATCAAGAAGTCCTTGGTGTCCTTGATGTAGGAGGTGAGTTTCGTCACGGATTCAGACAGGAAGAAATCTACAAAAGTTGACATATGTTCAGTCAGACTTCCCAAGGAGGAAACTATGGGACGGCCAGGTGGGTTGATGGCGTCCTTATGCAATTTCGGAAGGTGGTAAAAAGTTGGTATTTTCGGGTGTTTACATTCCAGGAAGCCATATTCTTCTTTTGACAGCATGCCTTTATGGTACCACTTGTTCAGAAGTGTTCGGTAGGACGCTGCACTACTTTCAAAATCCTTCCGTGTTACCTTGGCATAGCTTAATTCATCATTGAGCTGTTTCAAGGCTTCATTTTGATAATATTCCAGAGTCATCAGCACCACATTGCCACCCTTATCCGATGGTTTGCACACAATCGTTTTGTCTTCCTGCAGACTTTTAATGGCCTTTCTTTGGATCGCAGTAATATTCCCACGTTCACTCTTTGTCTTGTTTCTGCCACGTAGTTTGATGAGTTCTTGTGTGACTGTTTCAGAGAAAACGTCAATTGAATCTGCCGGCATCATGGGAACAAATCTCGATGTGGGCTTGAAGGGGGTTCCCGGATTGATTTGCACTATTCCTGCTTTGTCAGTGGTTCCTGCAATGTTGGGAATCAGTTCCCTCGGGTCTCCTTCCTCCTGGAGTTCTTCCAACACAGCCAGTGTTTCCAAGTCCCCCGCCACAAGGTTGTCCATATCCAATTGGGCCATTCTACCTTTGTTCTGGGTAGATCCCTTTCCTTTAAAATACTTGGTCAGTTTCAGTTTTCTTGAGAATTTAAATAGATCAATCCTGGTCTGAGTATATTCCGATTTCTTTGAGGGGCAGAAGCCCAATCCAAGTTGGAGTACCTTCATTTCCGCATCACTTAATCGTCTTGGTGTAAGATTAACGACAGTGATCATTTGTGACTCTACCGTCTCATCCCCCGTTTGCTCCGAGTTATCCGAGGCGATGCGGTACTGCTGCTTGCGCCAGCCGCTTCTCCGCGTCCGGCGTTTGCTCTTCTCCTTGGTTCCGATGATTTTCCTCTTCCGCCCCTGCCCCACGTCTGTCTTATGATCCGAAACTCCTCGTGAAAAGGGGTGATCGTCTCGCTTCCTGTAGGCTGAGATTCTCTTTCGTCACCGCTCACTTCCACGTCCGTTACTTCGGATTCAGAGGTGTCCACTAATTCGGTTGTTACTTTATTCTTACTGCTTATCAGCTGTTTCCTGGATTGGTCATATCGTTTGGCAAAGGTCAGAACGCGACCTTGTTCGTAATCTCTCTCGTCGCGTTCGAATTTACTTTGTTTTCTTTGCCTGATTTTTTGTTCATATGATGCAATGCGTTTTTTCATCGCCTCTTTGAATTCATCCAGCTTGCTCTTCTCGCAATCTTTTGCGATCTCTTTCTCTAGTTCCTTGATATCCTGTAATGTAACTTCTCTATCAGCCCAAGCAAATTTAATAAGAATCAGTAACATCCCCTTAGATGAGGCTGCTGTGTGCTCCGCCCATTCTTCTAAGAGTTTTGGGTTAGGATTCTCATATGCAGGAATTGTGTAAATCCTCAAACCACGCGGAATCCTTCTCACATCTATATAATGTTGAAGTGAGGTGGCCTCCCACCATTTACGAACTTCTCGTTCATACAGTCTTTCCAGTCTTGCTAATTGCTCTTTGAGTGGATTAGCACCTCGAGCTGTATTTCGCCCGCTGCCTCCGTTGTCACCTTCAGAGCAAAAGTCTGTTTTTTTATTCCTAAATATTTCACTGGCTACCTCGCGTCGCGCCTCCTCATCAAACATATCTCTTCGAGTATGTGTTTAACTCAGTGCTCGCGTGATGCGCTGTTCCCTCGGTCTGCCGCTCTTCAAGTTACAGTTGCAATAACAGTTATAAAGTATCCTACCGGGCTTTGAAGCGTGCTTCCTTTCTTATCCGTGCCGGCTGGTTCAGCTGCGTTGAAAGGATCCGCGTCAGGGTATTGTTAGATCAGCTGGGATAGCCGTCCCCCTTTGTCCGGTGAAACAATGTAGCAAGGATTGCTGAGCGGCGGTGAAGAGGAATTTAAATCGCGCTCCAAACTCCGTCTTTGCCTCTTCACTCTCGATCGGGTGCTCTCATAGCGGTGACGGACACCGCGTGTGTAAACGGGCTCGTGGTACTCTAAACAAAATACCAGCACTCACGGGAACAGTGTCTTCAGTTTATTTGGAAGACAAGCTTCACGACAAAACGCGTTTCGGCTGCCGCCTTTGTCAATTGTGGTCGGCGCGCGCATTCAGTAAACAGATATACATTTCCTGTATCATGGCAATGAACATAGGACTTCCGTCAGTCCCGGAGTGGCAGCCATTATTGAACATGCTAAATCTGCCTTAAATTAGAGTTTGTTATTGTTTGTAAAGTGCAATATCTCGCCCTGGATGGGCTTTCATAAACAATAAACAATAAATATAAAATAATACATAAAAAACACACTTAAACCCTGGATGGGTATATTGCTGCCAAAAACATCACTGCTGTTTCCTAAATTCCAAACAGATTCTTGCTGTTACAGGTGAACGGACATTTCTTCTCCACTGTTTAAACCAAAAGGCATCCTGGTCTGATTATCAATTATATGTCTTGACTCTAATCTTCTGAGTTGTAGCTGTCTATCACCCCCTCTGACACTAGGTGGTACATGATCTATGCAAAAGAAACTAAGCAAGTCCCTATTGCTTTGATGTATATATATATATATATATATATTATCTACTGGCGATCGCCAGTAGATAGTTATAGTTACAACCTAGTTTCCATAGGAAATCTCAAAATTCTATTTTGAATAACTTTGCCGCCGGTTGAAGAATCATCGCGAAATTTTCAAAACTAATGGGGCGCTCCGTTCAGCTCCTACCCTGAAAGTCTCGGGGTGATTTGTCAAGCGGGGGCCGAGAAAAAAGGGGTTCCCAAAACGCGTTTTCTCCATGCATTTTTTCATAGGACCTTTAGACACAGCTACAGCCCGAACGGCTGAACACAATTACTTGAAATTTGGCAGAGAGGTAGCCATAAGGTCAAGGAAGTGCCTTTCGCAGTCTGGTGTAAATCTGTTCAGTATTTCCTGAGAAATTAGTATTTAAAAGCATATCAATATCTATACGCGCGCACCGTGCGCGCTGGGTGCGCGCACCCTACCGTGCGCGAGCGCAATTCTGATTGGTTGTCAGTTGTCGGTAAACAATCGAATCGGTCGAAACCAGGAAGTGTCGGCCGCCATTTTGTCTCTCGCAGTCTGAGGGGGTGAAAATCAAAGGTGGAGAACGTGAAAATGGGGGAGTGGACAGTTCCTGACCCCCTAGCCTTGGTCAGGCAGTTACGGAAGGACCCCCAATGGAAAAAAAAACATTTTTTTTTAAAAAAAATCGCGAGGTGCACGCACTGCGTACCGTGGGCACTCGTTGCGCGAAGCGCACAGAGTGCCCACAGAGCGCGCACAGTGCGCGCACGGTTCGCAGTGCGCGCTGGGTGCGCGCACCTCATGATTTAAAAAAAAAAATTGCTTTTTTTTCCCTTGGGGGACGGTGTAAAACCTGAAAAAAAAACAAAAAAAAAAACATAACAGCATTTAAAAAAACGTACAAATTCACTTAAAAAACCATAGGTTTCACACACGTTATAGTTAGGAATTAGCATTTAAAAAACCTTGCAAATTCACTTAAAAAACCATAGGTTTCACACAGGTTATAGTTAGGTGGATATTTCACTCGTAAAAAACCAATGAAATTCCCCCGTTATAGTTAGTGCAGGCAACTATAACTCACGCGACCGCAATCCTCTGCTGATGACGTCAGATATTACATCACTGATGACATATGTGTCTTTCTGAAAAATAAATATTTGTAATATATGTATAGCTAAAGATTAATGGAAGAAGACATGGGTAAATAAGTGTCTAAATACAGTGATGTAATATCTGACGTCATCAGCAGAGGATTGCGGTCGCGTGAGTTATAGTTGCCTGCACTAACTATAACAGGGGAATTTCATTGGTTTTTTACGAGTGAAATGTCCACCTAACTATAACCTGTGTGAAACCAATGGTTTTTTAAGTGAATATATATATATATATATATATATATATATATATATATATATATATATACTTCTTACGTGCATGACATATACTGTCCCATTAGTCCCATTATGACCCATTGTGAGTGTGCACTCTTAACTATTAATATCACTGAGCACTTTATGATCCTAGTATTGTATACAGAGTTAAAAGCTTATATGCTCATATACTCATTAGAAATCACTTTAATAGATGATTAAGTAATGTTAGAATTATGCACCTTTAATCAGGAATACCATCTAATTTTACATTCCTAGTACTGTATACGAATTTAAATGTTTACATATTTAGCAGAATGCACTTTAATACATGATGAAGCACTTTAACTGCATAGAAGTACTTGATAAGATCCTAATAGCAGTTTCAACACCCCTAGGTGTGTGAATTGATCTTATTATGCTAAAATCTATATATGTGTGCTCCTATGGCATGAATATTAGAAAAATCATCCCCATTTTGAGAACATTAATGCAAAATAGTCCATGAGGTAGCATATTCTACAAAATCTGACCTGTCTTCCCCCTGCTTCATCCCGAAGCCTTAACTTCTAAACATTTCTTTCAGTATTTTTTAGTCCCAGTTAATAACCTTCCCTTGGACATCATGAATTTCTTTATTTTCGCACCTCGTAAAAAGAGCTTAAAATTCCCACAAGCCCCTCAATATTGCCCTCTTGAGAGCTGAGGACGCAATAATTGGTTATTTTTATTTGTCTCCAATGACATTGGAGAAATGAGAACTTGGGAGGGGAGCATCACATTATATGATATTTGTATATTTTATAGTGGAAGTTTGGCATCTAAATGTGGGCAGTTTGCAACATCACTGTCAGTCATGTAGAAAATTGGTACTTTACTGATAATTACAGTGGCAGGGCGAACTAAGCAAATCATGAATTATTCAAAACTGCTTTCATACACTATTATTGATAGGGCACTTTTGGGCTATGATAAATTATGTGGGGTTAGGCACACATCACTAAATATTTGTAAAAAGAGTTATCTGTGTAGTAAAAAATGTAAAAAATGTGTGTGTCCTTTTAAATCAAGGTGGCGATTTTGGAGGGAGTTTTCACTTTAAAAATATTGTCTACGCACTGGGACTCTATCACCCTGTTGTAGGCTCCAGCCAAAACGTGTTGGTCTCTGTTCTGCACTGCTGGTGGATGATATATATATGAGTAAATAAAAAGACTTACAAGCTCGCTGGTGCCTGGCTGTGCTGCTTTTCCTTGTCCCTGGATCGCGGGGAGGTCGGTTTGGAAAGTTGTTTGATATATATTAAGGGTGGGCATAGCCGGCGTGGTGCCTCTACGCATATTTCCACGGAGTTTGAAAAAAACTCTGTGGAAATACGCTACGCTCCCTCCTCCCTCCCAATTTAATAAAACAATAAAAAAGGAGGCACTTACCTGCATGGCTGCCTCCTCCTCTGCCTCGCCGCTCTCCTTCCTACTCCTCGCCGTCCTTGCTGTCATCCCACTCCAATGAAAAAACACTATGTTGTGCGTCTTGCACGTGCAAGGCCAGATCGATTCACAAAACCATTTAGGAGTAGGGGAAGTAGTACTGCAGGATTACTCTTTTACGTACTCTTAAATTCTTTAGTAAATCAACATTGAAATGTCCAACTCACTATTAGTAAAAGTGCAAAGAGAGTAAAGCCCTTTCCAGTTGTACCACATTTTCAGCAATATGACCTGGATATTTTGATTTTATTTTCATTTTAAATGTTTGACAGCCAATTCAAACAGACATCTAAAATTACATAAAAGGGTACCACATGAGTAATCTTTTACATATTCCCATATGCCTTTTTGAATTGGCTATTATGTCTTTAGTCCCCACACAGTGGCAGTTGTGTTGCTTTTTCTGTGGGGCTTGAATCTCAGACATATATTTGACTGAAAAGTTGTGTTTTCAACATTTTCCTTACAAAAAATATTTTGCAATCACCCCACCTTTTAAACTTTACTTGCCAAATAAGACCCATGACTGAACTGAGGGTCTCTGTTGACATGTATTATAGGGCCCATTTCTGCCAGCATCTTAACCCTCGATCCAGCATATTTTATGTATAGTAGAGATTATTTTGTTTCAAGTTCAGTTTTGGTGCTAGATTTGTTTCTATAAATTGTAATATGTTTGCGTCTTTTGGTTAGCCCTATGCATATTGCCAGATATCCAGGCCACGGATATGCTTGGGAAGGAGTTGCTCATCTTGGGCAAATTATTCTGTATTCAAGTATACTTCTTGGCTGTTCAAACATTTTCCTTCTCCTCCTAAACCTAGCAGTGTTGAGTGTGAGGACAATACGCATCTCTCAATATAATCTATATCTAAAATTATGACCAACGTGCCTTTGGTTTTTTGTTTGCGTCAGTAGAGTGTGATTCCTTTCAATTAAGAATGCAAAATGTATTCTTTATTTCTGAAAAGATAGATCACTTCACCGTTGTCCTTTGTACATTTTTAAAATTCAAGCTCATTTATTTAATTATTTGTACATGTAGGAGGTAGGTAGGTAGTAAAGATCTAGTCCCAAAGGGTAGCAGAGAACTGAACATAGCCCCAGTGACAAGCAGATCTGTTTATAAAGTGAACTTGGAAAATATGTGTGGAAAAATACAGAGTGAATCGGAAACAAAGCATCAAAAAGCAGTTAGGTCAGGAATGGTAGTGATTAGATTCTATGATGATAGGAACATTGTGTAGAGTTGAACTTCCAAACCGTTCTTGGATTGCACTAATGAAGGAGCAAGTCTGAGGTGTAGTGGTAGATTTTTCAAGAGATTCGGTGCATAAGAAAGAAAAATTGGAGTGTCCATTATTTGTAAGTCTTTTGGAGTTACAGTCTGGTGAAGAGGTAATCCTGGTAGCATAGGCACCACTGATCATGTTCCTTCAAAAAAGTGGTGATGTTTTCGAACTCGGTTTGGATAATAGTTAGTGAAGCCACTGCATAAAAGACAGATTTCATTGGTGTGCATGAGATCTATTTTGGTGCTAAGTAACAACAAAACAGTTTCCATGAACAGACTCCACTTGTCAAGGTACATCCTAATTGATGATGGAAAGTTGACATACGATCGCTGTCCCAAATCTGCTATAAGCCAATGTGCAAGTTGATAATAATGCCACCTTTGCAAATCGGGTGTGCTGTGTTCCGACTCAATATCTTGAAATGATCTCAAACAATCATCACAAAACACACCTTGCATCCCTTGAATTCTTGCCTCTGGCCAAACTCTCCATCAAAATGTTGAGCCTCCAAATTTTAGTTTAGCATTCCTCCATAACAGAGCTTCCACTTATAAGTAAGGGTGGATCTAAGGTAAATCATGTATTAGATGCCTACTTTTTCTAGTAGAATTAAGGATTAGATTATGACCCCAAAACAAGTCCCCAGAACTCCCATATACAAGTACTGAAGTACCCTGGACAGTTATTAAGTGTCTTTCAGTGGGTATCAATGCTTAGATAATCTCTTGCTACCCAAAAATATACATCAGAGGAAGCAGCTTTTATGTTATATGATACAAGAGCATATGTGGCATTCTAAGACCTCCACATTTTAGGGAGGCATAGAATTTAGACATTTTCAACCTCATTCTTCTCCCACCCCAAACAAAACTCTTGTAGTCCATTTCAATACCGCTCAAGATTTTCTGGAAATGGACACAGCTAGCATCCCAAACATCTATTTGTACCTGGGTGCCACGTTAATTTTTAGGACCTGAACTTTGCACTACAATGATAAATCTAATGGCATCACCTATGAAAGTCGTCCTTGACCTTCTCTTTAAATGGGTCTATATTATCTTTGAACCTATTCCTTAAACCGGTGTCAAGGTAAATTTGGTAATACTTTAAGTAGGCAGGCATCCATCGGAAGGGGATGAGGCTATTGTCCTCTCATTATGTCACGTCAGAGGATGTGCCTCACTTTTTGCCCAATGAATCGTGTATCCCAAGACTTGTCAGACGTGTTCAATGCTGGACATTAAAGCTGGGATAGAAATTAAGGAGTTAGAAAGTGTGAGAAGAATATCATTAGTGTATAAGAACTTCTTAGGGCCAGTGATGGTGTTCATATCTTGCATCATGATGTCTTGTCAGAGAACAGCCTCTAACTATTTCAAAGCTAACAAAAACAGCAATGGAAACAACTGATACCCCTGTCTCATCCAGCATCTAATTGGGAATTCACAAGATAGGTATGCCCTTCAGTTAAAAGTCTGTAGGAAATCCATCATTCCCCCCTACCTTCCCAAATGACATATCATCTATAGCAGTCTGGATTTTAATTATCACATGTAATTTCATATTCCTTGTCAATCCACATTTTGTCAGTTAGTTTAGGCAATCTCAATGGGGTTATTAATTATTCTTTCATACCCTAGGTATCCATCTGCAATGAAGCGATGGTGCATCACCATGGACCCCTCTGACAGAGCTGTGTACAAAACAGCACTCAACGACTACCAATGCCACATCAATGGGGACAAAAGAGCTGCCATCATGGGTGCATCGATGCCGCAGCCAACCAGACCAAGAACATTTTCAAAATCATCAAGGAATTCTACAATACAACTGCCACAAAAAACACAGTATGTTCCTCCCAACAACCCAGAGACTCACTATCCGACTAATCCCACAGCAAGATTGGCTTTATCTACAACAAATTTAGCCCCCAACCCAGCTTGCTTAGCCTCGACAGCCTCATCCAACCAGTGAACCCCAGCCAAGCCATAACTACCTGGTCCCCACTCGACGTCCAGACCACCAAGATCATCATGACCTCCAACCACTCCGGGGCACCAAACAAGCCCTGCCCCCACCATCTCTTCAACCTCATATCCAACATAATCAGCCCTGAACTCACAAACCTCCTCAACACTTCCATCTCCACAACATCCTTGCCAGACATGGCCTTCAGAAACCCTTCTAAGGATGCCCTCAGCCTATCCCAGCAACCTCAAAAGCTACCGGACAATCTCCCTGCTTCCATACCCAGCCAAAGTACTTGAGAAGGCCATCAACCAGCAACTCACCAACTATCTACTTGATGCATCACAATCAGGTATCCAGGTCAACCATAGGACCAAGACCACACTCATCGCCACAACTGATAACATCAGAACCCTCCTCAACCACAGCGAAACAGTGGTTTTGATTCTCCTCGATTTGCAGCATTCAGCACCATCGCCCACCACATCCTCATCGACAGACTCCACAACATAGGCATTCAACAACACTCCCTCAAGTGGATCATCTCATTCCTCTCAGGACGCACCCAGAGCATCTGTCTACCTCCTTTCATCTCTGCTCCCATGGACATCATATGTGGTGTGCCCCAAGGATCATCCGTGAGCCCCACTTTGTTGATCATCTACATGGCCCCTCTCGTGGGCATCATCAGATCCCACGGACTCAACAGCATCTCCTACGCTGATGACACTCAGTTCGTCCTCTCACTCACCAAGAACCCATCTAACACCAAAACCAACCTCCACAGTGCCATGACTGACGTAGCCAGTTGGATGAGAAACAGGTGTCTCAAGCTGAACAAAATTGAGGTACTGATCTTTGGAAAGGACACCTCCACCTGGGAGCACAGCTGGTGCCGGAAGAACTCGGACCCACACACCGACTGACCACACTGGCAACCTATGCATAATCCTAGACAGTCAAATGAAACAATAAGTCAACGAAGGCGTCTCTTCCTGCTTCCACACCCTTTGCATGCTCTGCAAAATTATCAGAAGGATTCCATTAAACACCAGAAAGATCATTGCGCAAGCCCTCGTCACCAGCCACCTCGACTGCAACAACACTCTACACTGGTATCTCCTCCCAACTCCTCAGTAGACTCCATACAATACAGAACACTCATCCTAGAATTCCCCAAGGCCAACCACATCTATCCTCACCTGAGAAACCTCTACTGGCACCCTGTCCAAAAAAGATCTCAGCTTACAACGCTCACACACCCCTAGGGGGCCCTCCACAAACATGGACCTTCCTACATCACCCACCGGCTGAACTTCCATCTTTCCTCAAGACACCTGCACTCCACTTCACTTGCCCTTTCACATGTCCCCCACATCCATCGCACCCACAGCGGGGTCCGCGCATGCTCCTACATCGCTGCCAAAGCCTGGAATGACCTCCCCCTACACCTACGAATGGCACCCTCCCTCGCAGAATTCAGAAAGCAAATCAATACCTGGCTTTTCGACCGACGCAGCTACCTCAGCGCCCAGATAAGCCTAGGCGTGATAGTGCTGCAATTTAGATTGATTGATTGATGAGTTGTATAACATGCAGAAAGAAATAACAAATTCCTTAATTGTATCAACAGGGCATGTGAGTATAAGGCTGTCTTCTCTACATATTGCTATAATGGCTATTTACATTTTCCTTTGCATAAGCTATTGTTCATAATGTCGGCAGAGTATGCGAGTCAGTGCCCGTTCTGCATTTAGGGTGAAGAGAGAGCTACGATTGTATTTGGCTATTGTAATCTTTCTCAAAAGTCCTGATGTTCCTGTATTGTAACTGATAAATGTAATGTGGTTTGTTTAACACAGATTTGTTTGTTTGTGTTTGACAGATTCTTGTATAAGGTTATTCCTAATCACCCATCTTTGGGAGAAGACACTGAATCTACATTAGGAAGTGTGAGTCTGCCAACAATCTTCGTAGTGTCCACCTTTTCATTAGGGTGTTTATTGCTACAGGGGTTCATTAGCCACATTTTGGAAGGGGTAACAATTATGCCTGTGGAAATATTTGAGATCAGTGGAGCATTGTCTGAAATACTACTCTCCAAGATGCTGCTCTTTACAGTGAAGAGCTGCTATTTCCGAATGTAAAAATGAATCGATGTGTATGCTTATACGATGTACACAGGACATGAACATATATTCCCTATCCTTATTGTGTATTACCCTCCACATGTGTACAGATGCAGAGACTTCAATCAAATCTTTCAGAATGAAGCGATGTCTATTATTTGCCATGTCAGGTTTGACAGATCTGTCTACCACCAGGTAAACTGTGATATCGGAACCCCCACAATGACTGTAATATTATTACAAAATTCTGTAAAAAAAAAGTACTCCTGGAGGATAAAAATGCGAGCTGAGCACCTCTTGGGGTGTAGACAGAACCCACCACCATGACAAAATCTTCAGGTTTGAATTTAGCAAACGCATAACTTCACCTTGATCCACCCATGATTTAATCAGATAATAGGACTGTGTTTTGCAAAAGCAATTAGCAAACACCCTCAAGACCTTGGTCCCTTGTATTACAGGCAGACATCACTTTGCCCACACAATCCATCTCCACTTTATTGGTCTCTGTGGAAGATAGAGGGGTGTCTTGTACCAAGGTGGTGTTGGGGTATTTTGAATCCAAATACTATAGCACCTTCTATCTTACATGGAATTGGAAAAGACCATTTGCATTATGTGAAATAATCACTACATACTCAGACTTCCAGCTAGGACAATCTGTCACTCCATAGAAAGGTGTAAGGCAACAAGGCCATGTATGAATGGGCTCAAAACCCCCTGCTGCTTCCCAACTACTTACATACAGCCGCGGTCCTTGCACGTAACAGCGGTGGCGCTGTGGGGCCGTGTAAGGGGAGATTCCAAAGAACTATGCAGAGGGAGAATTAAATAAATAATTTCCCCTCTACATCGTCCCTCTGAATCCCCCCCTAACACGGCCCCACTACCCCACAGCTGTTACCTGCACGGACGGCGGCTGCTTATATAACCAAGCGCAAAACACAAGATACCTATGAGAGAAACATACCTGACTTAGGAGTTTAGTATTGTGTCCCTAACTAGTCAGTCCATTGTAACATTCAATAAGCATGTGATGCATAGCTATTTTGAGCAGAGAAATATAACTAATAAACTAAATAATGAATGTGTGTATGAAGCTGAGTAGGAGCATAGAATCTTAAAAATGTATCGCGCTATTTCCTGAGACTGTCACTAACATTACTAACAAAAATACCTTATGGAACTTGTTACACTACTAAAAAGAGTATAGTGAAAGACTGAATTTGCACAGTGAGGAGTATGGTGAGGAGTATGGTTAATGCCAGAATACATCAAGGAAGTCACTCACAAATGAGTAGTGTCTAGTGAACTTTGACAGTTGTGGGGCAGAAATATCTGCACTGGATAGATTAGAGAGACAACACTGACTTCTTCTACGGGTTTGGAGAGGGTTGAGGAATTCCCAAAAGACAATATTGAAGAAAAAGGATCAAATGGTGCATTTTACAGCACAGCACATTTTTCACAAAATAATGTATATGTTCACAGAAAATGCTCATTCTCCAAGTTAACCTGGAAGTGCAGTTCTATCCATGAATAGAGTGGTAAGTATGTTAGCCTTTTACAGACCCAGGGTATCATAGCCCTTTTCACATAATATGAATGAACTGACTTCTGCCACTCTGTATAGTACACTCATTTGAAATCATCTGAAATCACCTGAAGTCTTTCCACAACTGTAGACCATGGGAGTGGCACATTCCTGTCTTGTGATCTGGCACTTGACATTCATGCCATTCCTGGGGACCATCCCCAAAGAACAGAGAGCAAAGGAAAGTAGCCTTCCACTCACTGATTCCTATTATCTGCTCACTCTGACAAAGATAGCAAAATACCCTTATAGAGTAGACAATGGATGTGGAACCCATTTCATCCCCCTGGATTATTTTTTTTTTCTTTTTATGCAGATTGATATAGCGCGAACTCGACCCGAAGGTTTTGGAGCGCTTTACATGAGCACCGGTTACGTTACACAAGGACACATTCAGACACTGGGAGATTAAGTGATTTTCCCAGAATCACAGGATATGGACGCAACCCCGAGGCTTGAACCTTGGTTTCCAGCACCAAAGTCGGCAATCTAGCCAGCGGACTTCCCTTTTAGGTACTACGTGGTTTACGGACTCATGCCACATGTGAGTCTCTATACATGAGTCTCACTCACTGTGAGCCATGTTGAAATGAATTGAGAGTGCCAACCCATATTGCCTGCCTTTTAATATAAGATTAGCTGCTGTGCAGCTAGAGTAAGAGGTTGTGGGCTGCTTGCACATGAACACATGCACACACATTTGTATCCATCTGGTAAATGCACACAAGTCTGTCGCAAAAGGGTTCCTTCATGCAGTGGTGTCTCGCCGAGAGAGTGCTGCGGGGTGGTGGGGTGGGGGAGGGGCGGGCTAGTGGAATCCGACATATGACAGACAGGTGTAAGGTAAGTAATTAAATAAATACAACTATTTACCTTGCACTCGCTGCATTGCCAACTCGGCGATGCAGCGCGTGCAAGGTAAATTGTTTTATTTATTTAATTACTTAACTTACTCCTGTCCATCGTATGTTGAACTCCACTAAACCCCCCACCATGGCGCTCCACCGCCCTGCAGCTCTACCTTGGCGAGCTGCTACTGCCTTCATGGTGTGCCTGTACAAGCCTTACAACATAAGAGGGCAATAATAATGTGAATATGTACATTTGGAGTGTGTCTCTGAAGTATATAAAGTGCTTCGTTGTTGTGTACACTATGGGTGAGATCTGCACCAAACTACAGTTTTACCATTGTTAGGCCTGGAGACTAGTATGACACACTCATCCTATGCTGAATTAGGATCGCTAAAGCAGATGTGACATACATTTCCACATATCTGAGCTCGTTGTAGCACTGACTCGTTTCTAATTAGATTAATGGTTTTTCTTCCCCCTGCTGGGCCAAGCTAATTCCTCTGCTGGTTCTGGAGGTTCAAAGGCCTCCCTATAGAATATGGTTTTGCCTGTAATTAGGCATGTTCCTGGAAGGAAAAAGGAAGGAGTCTGAATTTGAATGCGTTAATTACTTTTCATACTGTATCTGGCCTGGGAAGGCTCAGCCCCTACGGAAACCTAGGAGGACAGCCAGACCTCTGAAGTGAGTCACAGGAAGGGCTGCCATCTTGGGTTTTGGAGGGAGGGGACTAGGAAGCTGTGGCAGTTGGGAGCAGGGCTTAGGCTCTCACAGAATGTCTTTCAGCAGACCACTTGACAGCGCCATTAAGGAAATTCCCAAAATCCTGTGCAGGATGGTTGTGGCAGGGGTGGAGTGATGGTGTTTCCCCCGAGTATTCAGGAGAAGTTCCCGCTGTTGGACTTGGCCCTTCTGGCAGGTTCACCCCTGAACTTTTTTTCTTTTTACTGATGACTTGGTGTGGTAATTGTTTGGTCTCTGCGCACTTTCCCTGTGTCCCAGGGTAAAGTGCGTGCGTGTTCTGAGTGCATGTGGTGAGATAGGCCTGCCCTCCCATAGGAATGCATGGGGAATGTATGTGTCCCTAGTAGTTCCTGATGCGTGGGGTGTGCAGGCCCGAGTTTGGTATGTGCGGACTCGTGGGAGTGAATGCTGCGCGATGATGTGTGCGGCGTGCATGTACCTAGTGTGGAAGTGCCACTTCTAGAAGTGGGCGCTTCTGTGTGCAGTGTGTCTGTCGCGTGATTGGCTGGTCGTGTCATGTGACGGGCTAGGGATTCCCCAGAGTCAGGATGAGTCACCCAGTGGTGAATGGGGAGATCAGCAGCTAGATGGGTGGGAGGAGTACGCCTGGGTCCTGAATAGGACAGGGTTTTCCACACACAATGCTGGCCCCGCCCCCTGCGGTGCGACTGACGATCCTAGCCCTGCCAATGAATAGAGTGAGGGGCTGAGCACATCAAGGGTGCTCCCCAACCAGCTGCGACTGGTTTTCCCCCTCACCCTGAACCCAGAACAAAGGGTTTGCCTGTATAAAAATGGGGCTGTGTCCCCACAGAAACTGTTCTCTGCCAGGATCTTACCTGAGGGGGGCTGCTGCTGCTGCTGGACCAGAGGACCGCCACCTGGACTACCTCCCTGCCTGGAGGCCCAGTGAGCTGGCTCTGGGTCCAGCCTTGCCCCCCACCCCTGCCCTGCTGCATGCAGGGAAGAACATTGCTGGACTTTGGTACTTTCCTGCTCCCCAAAGCACCTGGGAGCGCTTTAATTTGCCAAAGCGCTGGGAGCGCTTTATTTGTCCCTCAAGCGCCTGGAAGCGCTTGTAATTGCCTTTTAGCGCTCAGAGCGCTTTATTTCTCAAAGCCGGTGCCCACCCGGCATTTGCCCCGTTCTGTGCCAATCCGGAAGTCCCCCGGCAGGTGCCCACCCTGCCAGGGACATTGTTGTGGCGTTCGTTGGCGGGTGCCTACCCCGCTTATTGCCGCTGACTTGTACGTTAATACGAAGGCGGGAGCCCACCCCGCACTTCGGAGAGAGCAGAGGTAATCACCGCCGCAGCCGGGCTCCCAGAGGAAGTCAGGCAGGCTGCAGGCGGGACTCCGGGACAACCGGAAGTAGGAGGGCGGGAGCCTACCCCGCCTCCTTCCAAGACTCGTGGCTGGTCTGGAATCCCAATCCCCCTCGAGACCCAGGCGGGAGCCTACCCCGCGCTGGGCCAGCCCGGAAAAGAAGCAGCACCCCAGCGACCCAGGCGGGAGCCTACCCCGCACTGGGCCGAGCGTCGGATCGAGTCCGAGGAGGATCCTCGCCGGTCTGGACCAACCCGGTGAGTGAGGGGGCGGAGTGTTCCGGTCACGAGCCGGCAAAGGCTCTGACCAGCGGGAGCTTGGGGTGCTTGGTTTGAGCGCTCGAGCGCTCCCACCCGATTCAAGGAGCCTGCGAGGCTCCAACGCGCCCCCCCCAGCTATTTCAGAGCCTGCAAGGCTCAGGGGGGCAGCGGTGTCTTTAGAGAGTCCCCCGAGTGGGACTCCGAGGAAAGCAGTGCTCCCGAGCCCCGAGAGGCTCCAACGAGGCACTCCTTGTTTTTAGAAGAGCCCAGGGAGGCTCTAAACCTACGGGGGCATTTCGTCCATGACCAGAGCGGCCCCGGAAGGCAGTGGGCCGCTCCGACGTTATTCAGAGGGGCACATTTGTTTATTGAGCCTGTGAGGCTCTAACGGGGGCATTGCTTGATCGTCCAGAGCCCAGAGAGGGCTCAAGAGGCACGCCGGTGCCAGGTTCTTTTTCCCAGCTGCCCAGCACTTAGTGGGCAGCTGCAACGTTTAGGTTGTGCCCTGTTGCTTTACGTTCTAGACTGTGCATCCTGCGCAATCTTGCCCTGACTCTGTGGACAACGGGCGCTTGAGCCCATGAGAGGCCAGTTGGCCTAGGGACTGCCACAGGTGGTGGCTAATGTGAGTTTTTGGCACCATTGTACCTTTTCTGCACCTCTGAATGTGTTTATGCGTCATGTGCTTTGTTTTACACCTCTGAATGTGATGCATCATGTGTAATGTGCGTTTTACCCCTACAGGTATTGTGTTACTTAGGTGGTTGTTTTCTCCCTAGTACAGGTAGTGCCAGTGAGGTCCTGATTCCCTGCGCAATATTTTCCTAAGGTGGTTAGGGTTGCGTAGGTGGTACTTACCTGATACCAGTAGTGACTGGTTGTGTGCTAGGTGTAAGTTTGCGCAACTGTAATTTTATTTCCTACGTTCTATGTGCTATGTTCTAAGAGTGCTAATTCCGGACAGCGGTCCATGTGGCCCTGTCCCCTGTATATATAATCCCTTGTAAATTCTGCCCGTGCCTGTTGGCACATTGTAGAGTGTGTGTTTTTATCTAATGTGTTGTGTATAATACAAAGGCTATTTTTATAGAATACCTTGTGTGGAGTTTCCTTTGTGGTGGGCCTTGGGTGTTGTTGCTGGGTGCGCGCGCAAACGCTTTACACATCGCCTCAGGGATAAGCCTGTCTGCTCGGGCCAAGCTACCAAGGGGGTGAGCAGGGGTTATCTTTGGCGTGTAACTCCCCAGCCCTGACTAGAGTGGTGGTTTCTGCCTGGCTTTGGCGCAAGCCTCAGCCAACCAGAAATCCCATTTCTAACATTGGTGATCAGCGGTGGGATTTGGACTTGCGTTTGCGCTGTACCGCAGCGGCAACTGGCCGCACTACAAAACTCTGCATTTAGATAAATCACATGGTATAGGGATTATTGTTTTAAAATTGTTTTTAAATTGTCATTTCTTTGGAAATGTGTTTTTGTGCACTGTGAGTTAGGTGTCCCTAGCTTGGGAGGGTAGATCATCCCCCTTAGTGCATTGTGTTTCTGGATTCACCAGAGGGTGGGATCCAGTGGTGGCAGCGTAATAGTGTCCTGTACATTTGTCCCCCGCCCTGCGCCCAGAGTTGGTACCTGTGTCACGTGGTGGTCGGGTTGAGGAATCAGGGGTGGTAGAAACTGCCTTACCAGTCCGAGGGGAGGGTTGTGTGTGTGGATGAATGGTGTGTGGCACTAGGCAAGTGAGTGTGAGTTCTCTGGGTTAGAGAGCTTGCTGAATCTTTTTGTGAATTGAGTACTCCTGTTAAGCTCAGACCCCTAGGTTCCCTGTGTGATCTTTTCTCTAGAACGTCTGCCAGAATGGAGCCTGCTTTTGATCTCAGTGATCTAGTTTATTACAGTATGCAGGAGTTGGAAAGGTTCTGTAGAGAGAGAAACATAGGGGTGAGAGAGTCAGACACTGTGTACGAATTGAGGAACTACATGATTGGATGGCAAGCAGATGAATGGAAAATGGGCGCAGTGAGGAAGAAAGGGCCCGGGCCTCACACCTGGAGGGTGGTGGGTCTGTGGGGAGCCCTGAAGACTCAGAAGAAGATGACAGTACCTGGACGCCAGTAGAGAGTGAGGACCCCGTAGGTAGGGAGTCCCTTGCTGGGTCCAGCGTAGAAGATAGCGCCTCACCCCTTTCCCTGTCCCCTGAGCGCAGTGGTAGTTTTCTGGATTCCCCAGTGAGGGTGGAGTCCAGGGGGGGCAGCAATATAAAGTGCAGTATAGAGAGTCCCAGTCCCAGTTCCCCGAGTGTGGTACCTTGTTCCCGAGAGGAGGAATGTAGGTTGAAGTTCAGGGGCAGTAAGAAGCTGTCTCACCAGTCTTGGGAGGAGGCTGTGGAGGAATGTCATGATGCCCTGGTGGACTGGTTGGTGTTTAACCCGGAGCAGGATTTGGATGGAGTACTAAATATGATTATCAAGGAGCAGATGCTCAGTAGTTGTTCTCCAGGGTTGCGCCAACACCTGTTGAGGAATAACTCTTTTTGTCCATTTGAACTTGCAGAGGAAGCAGACCGCTGGGAAAGGGCCAGAGGTTCTCTAGTGTCATTAGTGAGTGATTCCAACAATAGTGGGTCAGAGATCCTCCAGCCCAGCGTGGTGGAGGAGGCTCAGTGTAGCCCAGCTAGGTCCCAGGATAGCGAGGAGGGTGTAGGGGCTCGCTGCCTGGCTCAGTGGAGCAGGAGTGAGGGGGTGACCGAGCGTCCCCGGACGCCCGAAACCCTGCCTCAGGACTTGGATGGTTTCATGAGGGAACACCAAGTTGGGGACCTAGGCTGTCCTGTTAGTCCACTTGAGGAAGATCTCTTAGTGAGTGGAGGACCTGGGGCACCTGTAACCAGGGCTCCTGTGGTTCTGGAGTCTGGCGGTACCGCTCCGGTAGGGAGGGTACAGGAGTCCAGCGTGAGTGATTGGGGGATGAGTTCCCCAGTGGAAGAGCCGGTGGGTCAGGGACTTCCCAGTTGGGCTAGGTTCCCGTGTAGTGACCAGGGTGACACCACTTCTGTTCTGGGGGATCTCCGTGCACTGTCAGGTGGACAGGGGACGGGAGATCAGCGCCAGACAGACAGTCGCTCGACATACGTGTCATTTGATAGCCTCAGGGGGATGGAGTGGAGATCCCCAGAAGTCCTGGAGTGCCATGCAATTATTCCACCAAAGGTTCTAGGCCGGAGGTTGGAAGGGCAGGTTCGGGATCAGCCTGACCTGAAGGGTGGGACGTCTGTAATCAGCGTCCCGACCAGTTCTTCTTCCAGAGGTACCGCCCCAGTTGGTAGGGAGCAGGGTTCTGGAAGGGGGTGCAGAGGGTGGGAGAGCCCACCTCTGCCCCCGGTACAACCTGAGGGGTTAAACCCTGGGTTGGAATGGCGTTCTAGGTGTACCCCTCGCCAGAGGAGGAGGAACCCTAGGAGAAGAGGTAGGGGGAGGAGAGCCTTCCCTGAGACTCCTGGTCCGTCTGAGGGTGTAGACCCTAGGCTGGAGAACCAGTGGCAGTCTAGTCCTGTCTTTCAGAGAGGAAGAGTGGAGAATGGCCGCTATGTTCCAGGGGTTACTACCCCCCACTCTGTGGTTAGGCAAAGACCAGTGGCACCTGGGTGGCCTAGGGCCTGGTCTTGGCCGCGGACAGCTTGGGAGTACCAGTGGGGTAGCCCAGTTGGTCCAGACAGTGGTGTTAGAAAGAATTCCATGGGTTCACCGTGGCGTAGAACCGGAGGGTGTCCCTGCAGTTGCGGGCCCGCGTCCGTGTTCTATCGCCCCAAGCAGGGAAGTCCATCACGGTGGTGATTGGGCTGCCCTGCGTTTTGGCTGGAAGGGGGTTGTGTTGGACTTGGCCCTTCTGGCAGGTTCACCCCTGAACTTTTTTTCTTTTTACTGATGACTTGGTGTGGTAATTGTTTGGTCTCTGCGCACTTTCCCTGTGTCCCAGGGTAAAGTGCGTGCGTGCTCTGAGTGCATGTGGTGAGATAGGCCTGCCCTCCCATAGGAATGCATGGGGAATGTATGTGTCCCTAGTAGTTCCTGATGCGTGGGGTGTGCAGGCCCGAGTTTGGTATGTGCGGACTCGTGGGAGTGAATGCTGCGCGATGATGTGTGCGGCGTGCATGTACCTAGTGTGGAAGTGCCACTTCTAGAAGTGGGCGATTCTGTGTGCAGTGTGTCTGTCGCGTGATTGGCTGGTCGTGTCATGTGACGGGCTAGGGATTCCCCAGAGTCAGGATGAGTCACCCAGTGGTGAATGGGGAGATCAGCAGCTAGATGGGTGGGAGGAGTACGCCTGGGTCCTGAATAGGACAGGGTTTTCCACACACAATGCTGGCCCCGCCCCCTGCGGTGCGACTGACGATCCTAGCCCTGCCAATGAATAGAGTGAGGGGCTGAGCACATCAAGGGTGCTCCCCAACCAGCTGCGACTGGTTTTCCCCCTCACCCTGAACCCAGAACAAAGGGTTTGCCTGTATAAAAATGGGGCTGTGTCCCCACAGAAACTGTTCTCTGCCAGGATCTTACCTGAGGGGGGCTGCTGCTGCTGCTGGACCAGAGGACCGCCACCTGGACTACCTCCCTGCCTGGAGGCCCAGTGAGCTGGCTCTGGGTCCAGCCTTGCCCCCCACCCCTGCCCTGCTGCATGCAGGGAAGAACATTGCTGGACTTTGGTACTTTCCTGCTCCCCAAAGCACCTGGGAGCGCTTTAATTTGCCAAAGCGCTGGGAGCGCTTTATTTGTCCCTCAAGCGCCTGGAAGCGCTTGTAATTGCCTTTTAGCGCTCAGAGCGCTTTATTTCTCAAAGCCGGTGCCCACCCGGCATTTGCCCCGTTCTGTGCCAATCCGGAAGTCCCCCGGCAGGTGCCCACCCTGCCAGGGACATTGTTGTGGCGTTCGTTGGCGGGTGCCTACCCCGCTTATTGCCGCTGACTTGTACGTTAATACGAAGGCGGGAGCCCACCCCGCACTTCGGAGAGAGCAGAGGTAATCACCGCCGCAGCCGGGCTCCCAGAGGAAGTCAGGCAGGCTGCAGGCGGGACTCCGGGACAACCGGAAGTAGGAGGGCGGGAGCCTACCCCGCCTCCTTCCAAGACTCGTGGCTGGTCTGGAATCCCAATCCCCCTCGAGACCCAGGCGGGAGCCTACCCCGCGCTGGGCCAGCCCGGAAAAGAAGCAGCACCCCAGCGACCCAGGCGGGAGCCTACCCCGCACTGGGCCGAGCGTCGGATCGAGTCCGAGGAGGATCCTCGCCGGTCTGGACCAACCCGGTGAGTGAGGGGGCGGAGTGTTCCGGTCACGAGCCGGCAAAGGCTCTGACCAGCGGGAGCTTGGGGTGCTTGGTTTGAGCGCTCGAGCGCTCCCACCCGATTCAAGGAGCCTGCGAGGCTCCAACGCGCCCCCCCCCAGCTATTTCAGAGCCTGCAAGGCTCAGGGGGGCAGCGGTGTCTTTAGAGAGTCCCCCGAGTGGGACTCCGAGGAAAGCAGTGCTCCCGAGCCCCGAGAGGCTCCAACGAGGCACTCCTTGTTTTTAGAAGAGCCCAGGGAGGCTCTAAACCTACGGGGGCATTTCGTCCATGACCAGAGCGGCCCCGGAAGGCAGTGGGCCGCTCCGACGTTATTCAGAGGGGCACATTTGTTTATTGAGCCTGTGAGGCTCTAACGGGGGCATTGCTTGATCGTCCAGAGCCCAGAGAGGGCTCAAGAGGCACGCCGGTGCCAGGTTCTTTTTCCCAGCTGCCCAGCACTTAGTGGGCAGCTGCAACGTTTAGGTTGTGCCCTGTTGCTTTACGTTCTAGACTGTGCATCCTGCTCAATCTTGCCCTGACTCTGTGGACAACGGGCGCTTGAGCCCATGAGAGGCCAGTTGGCCTAGGGACTGCCACAGGTGGTGGCTAATGTGAGTTTTTGGCGCCATTGTACCTTTTCTGCACCTCTGAATGTGTTTATGCGTCATGTGCTTTGTTTTACACCTCTGAATGTGATGCATCATGTGTAATGTGCGTTTTACCCCTACAGGTATTGTGATACTTAGGTGGTTGTTTTCTCCCTAGTACAGGTAGTGCCAGTGAGGTCCTGATTCCCTGCGCAATATTTTCCTAAGGTGGTTAGGGTTGCGTAGGTGGTACTTACCTGATACCAGTAGTGACTGGTTGTGAGCTAGGTGTAAGTTTGCGCAACTGTAATTTTATTTCCTACGTTCTATGTGCTATGTTCTAAGAGTGCTAATTCCGGACAGCGGTCCATGTGGCCCTGTCCCCTGTATATATAATCCCTTGTAAATTCTGCCCGTGCCTGTTGGCACATTGTAGAGTGTGTGTTTTTATCTAATGTGTTGTGTATAATACAAAGGCTATTTTTATAGAATACCTTGTGTGGAGTTTCCTTTGTGGTGGGCCTTGGGTGTTGTTGCTGGGTGCGCGCGCAAACGCTTTACACATCGCCTCAGGGATAAGCCTGTCTGCTCGTGCCAAGCTACCAAGGGGGTGAGCAGGGGTTATCTTTGGCGTGTAACTCCCCAGCCCTGACTAGAGTGGTGGTTTCTGCCTGGCTTTGGCGCAAGCCTCAGCCAACCAGAAATCCCATTTCTAACACCCGCCATCTGAAAATTTCCACCTTAAAAACCTCTGCACAAGGAAGAGGCTTTTGGGACCAGGGGAATAGGTGGAAGCGATGCTGTAGGAATGCTAGTTGGAAGGAAATTGAGCCTTGAATCCTGTAGAGATGGACTCAAGACTTTGTTGGACTTTAGCTGGCATCCATGGGTTAGGATGTGTTTGTCCAGGAACAGTGGCACTGTCACCCCTACATCTTCTGAAGGAGAGTAAAGGAATGCACCTTCTAAGTAGGACCTTTTAGGGCATCTTTAGATCTTCTATGGACTGGTCCTATATGAGTGTGACCCCCAGATGGAGGGGGCTCCTTACTACTGCTGCCCCAGGTTTTCTGCAAGTGACCAACAAGGAGGTTGTGGGACCTGGAGGGTGCAGCATTGAGGACACTGCCTAGGGACTCTTTGATGTTTCTTAGGAAGACCCTCGGTCAAATAGAAGTATGAGGCCAGAGATAACATATTTTGATCAGGCCATTTTTGTTGGGGCTCCTGAGATTTGCTTGCCAGTCTGGGGATATCCCTTTGGGATCTGCAGATTCTCCTGGAAGTTGCATGAATGGCTCCCGCTGCCTGTTAGTCCCAAGGACCCCAGGGGGCATTGCACGAAAATATTTGCTGCTGGTAGGAGATGTGTGTGGAACCCCCTCTTCATTGATTTGAATGTCCCCTGGGGACCCATTCTCCCTGTGGACCTACACCAGAGAACAAAGAGCAAAAGGATGGGTGACACTGTTCCAAATTGTCCCTTGGGTTCACCATTGCCCGGAGGAGCAAAGCCACAGTTAGCACTACTGCTCCTCGTAAAGTCCAGAGCCCCAGGAGAGGCAACAGATCCTTTCCCTGCACCTGTATATGTGTGTACAAAGGCAGGTGCACCAGACAAGAGATACCTCCCTATGCTGACCATAGGTGACAGAGCACTCATCCAGCTCACTCCATTGCAGCTGCAAAACAGCTGAGCAGTATGCAGGGAGCTGTATGGGACTGCAGGTGCTGTGGGGGTCATCTACACTCCCCAACTAAAAGGTAGATTGGGATACCCTTTTGGGGCCAGCCTCCCATCAACAAAAAACAAAGATGCCATTTGACGCTTCAAAAAAAAAGCCAGACAGAATCACGGCCAAGCAGCATGGAATCACTGCATAAACCCACATTCTGAACTGCCGGGCCACCCTAGAAGACTCCTCGGGGACTTTAAAAATGTGCAATTTGTTCCAGTGGTGCCCCAGACAAGGGAGGGGACGTATCAACATAATGAGACGTGTTTTGGGGGCTACCAGCAGTGTAGCAGCCCAATTATCACCAATTGCTAATTTCTTTAAGCCAGCCTACATTTTCCATGGGGTCACAATACTGAGCCCAGGAGACATTTTATCTGTTTTTAAGCACCTCTGATGTTTGGGCTTTTGTCCAAAGGCTCTTGAGTGTAATTACTCCTTTTGGTAGGTCCTAAGGCTGCATGGTAGCAGGTATGAAAATAGAAGGATTCGTGCACACAGTTTATTGAAAAGTTAAATGCTTTATTGCACTGAATTCATGATGATTTATTAGATGTTTTTGTTGCATGCCTGTGGATTGGAGTACTAGCCCACACCACCTCCCTTGAGTAGGCCTTGGACTGCACTGTCTCACTATGCTGAGAGAGTCAAGTGAAACAACTTAGTTCCCAGTAGAAGGAAGGTTAAACTGCCATGTCGACCTGGTAAGTGTAAGGTGCCCCTATGGTAGGCCCAAGGAACCCCCATGGGCAGGGTGCAGTGTATGTGAAAGGTAGGACATGTACTGTTGTGTGTGACACGTCCTGATAGTGAAATACTGCCAAATTCGTTTTTTCACGATTGAAAGGCTATCTGTCTTATAGGATAGCATGGGAGATCCTTTGTAACATCTTACAAGTATAACTTTCCATTGGGACAAGATATAGAAATAAAGTTTAGGCTCTCTGAACTCAGAATTTAATAACACATCTTTTAGAAATGATGGTTTTTAAATTATGGGTTGGATAATGTCACTTTTAGAAAGTAGACATTTTCTTGTTTAACCATTCTGGGTGCCTCTGCCAGTTTGTGGATTGACTGGTTTTGGAGTGACAAGGACTGGGGATGAGCATTCACTGTAGATAGCCACTGAGGGGGTTGAGGTGTACCTGGCCCTTCCTGGTTGACTCAGAGAAGAGCTGAATGGGGCTCGTCTGCATTTAGAATAGTGGGAGGAGTTTTCCTTGCACCTGAAATGGGCCTGTTTCCCTTGCACAATGCTGTCTTCACCCTCTTTGGTCCTACAGCGCCACAGAGGACAGAACTGGTTTGGACTGGGCTCAGAGACCCTTGCACAAAGGAGAACAAAGACAAAAGGAGGTATAAGTAGTGAACCTTAAACCCCAGAACTTTAGATCCCTTCTGGACTCAAGAGAACCCTTTGCCAAGGAGATGAGCTGGAGAGCTCTGAGGAGGAGTACTGCCCCTTTGCTCTGTGCTGTGTGGGGTTGGCCTGCAGTTGCTGCTTCTGCCAAGAAAAGGGAAAAAGACTGGAACTTTGCTAAGAAACCTCCTTGAACAAGAATCTCCATGGGCCTGTGTTTGTTGGCCTCCTGTTCTGAAGTCTCAGGGACACAAAGACTTTGCCCCCAGCTCCCCTGATCTCTATTGCTGATGGTTCTGACCTGCCTGAGATGCCTGTTACAGCTTGGGGCCTCTGGTGACTGTTCCTGCTGTTGGGAGCTGGAAGAAACCTAAGAAAAGCAATCTCTGACACCATTAGTGATGTGGCTGTGATGCCACGACCTGCACTGAGGCCCGGGGCACCACTCATGAAGTGCATGACGCATGCCTGGCCTTCACCACAGCTCTGACGCCTGCCGACATCTGCAGCTATCGGCATGCCCAACGCTAGCACACGCACCGACTCCGTCATCGGCAGCACCTGCATCCTGATATCGTGGCGCCAATAACCAACGAGGGTGACTCCACGAACTTGCTAACTTTGCATCGTCTCCGGAACCGACACCTCACTGCCAACGCATCTGAGTTCCCCTGTCCTGGATTTGACTCATTGCCTCCTTGGAGGCACGATGCCTCGCCTCCCCCATGGCAGCCAGGGAGCCGACCTCAACCTCGGCCCGATGGCTCACCTCCACGACACTGTGCATCATCATAGACTGCGTTTCCAAGGTAATGTTTGTTTGCGGGTCCGTGTAACTCCATGCCCTCGCGGTCAGTGCTGTACTTTCGATTTATTACTGTCGCGACATCAAAATAGCTCCAGGTAGAGTTATTTGTTTTCTACAAGTTCTAGTTTTTTGTCTTTTTGGTCTTGTTGAGTTTAGATAAGGATACTTTATTTTTCTAAACTGGTGTGGTGTCCATTTGTGGTGTTATCACTGTATTACTGTGTGTTATGAGTACAAATACTTTACACATTGACTTTGGGATAAGCCTGTCTTACTGCTCGTGCCAAGCCACCAAGGGGGTGAGCAGGGGTTCTCTAGAGTGTTTTTCCCCCTTACCCTGACTAGAAGCAAGGGTCTTTCGCCCTCATGTGCAGGGTGTCAGTTTCAGACGAACAGCAGTTGATTAAATCTGCCCTTCTGAAGCTTTCTGTAGGTTCTACTCGGGTTCCCAACCTTGATTTTCATCCACTTTCTCCTTGCTCATGAGGTGTATTTGTACAGCAGGCAGTAGCCCTGCCTTTTAAAAAAAATGACTGGCTACTGCTCATTTGACCAACTTCTATTCTTGCCTTGAATGTTGCCATATGGCTTACTGGGTCTTCTCTAAGTACCCTCTGTTTTTAGTAGACACTCACAGACCACTCCAGTGCCACTCTAGTTAGGTTGGTCCTCTGTAGCTGCCTGTATGTCTCATATAATTAATGTGGTACTGTTAGGAGGTGCACCACAAGACAAGGTAAAAGCACTTCTTTGGTCATTCACGCACAAAACCAAAATGCTTCCCACATACGATCACTACAAAGACAACACTGCCAAACATCCACTCCCACACGGGTCAGAATGGTACCCATTAGAAAATGCACTGTAGCACCCCACAGCAGTGCATGAAGCACTATCCCATCATATATAAAACAATACAGTACAATTACTACACATATAGATGCATGCACTGTGTGAAGCCACTCTTGCTCAACATTAATCCCTATAATGCATGTCCTGTGTGGGGCAACTGACTTTTGTTACTAGGTCCTTTGATGGAGGTACTCTGTAGGGCATTGTTTGCTTGTAAATAAGTGCATAGTATTTGGTGTGGGTGTGCATAATAAAGTGCTTTTACTTTTTATAAGTAAAGCACTGAATGGATAATGATTTATTAGATGTTTTTGTTGCGGGACTACGGACTGGGGTACTAGCCCACCCCACCTCCCTCGAGGCGGCCTTGGACTGCAGTGCCTTACTATGCTGGCAGTCAAGTGTAACAACTTGCTTTCCAATAGATGGGAGGTTGTGAGCTTATTGCATAAGAAGGACCCACATCCTTCCCTTCTAATACCTCACATTCTTACAATGCACTGTACAAAGCGCTTTACAAACTTTGAACAAAGTCACTTGCCAACCATCCATACACATATGGTACAGGGTATAACCCCATTGTAAAGGGTTGCTAGAGTTAAGTGCTGCATATATTGATTTTTTTTTTATGCTCGGCAACATTTTTCAATGCTTTACGGATCAAAGGTAGAGTAAAGAATGCAATGGTTTAGGGCAGTAGAAGCAGAAAGCCTTTGCCTCGCACATGGCAACTACTATGAATTGAAAACCTTACTTTGTATTCAGGTATTGTGGGAATGAAAAAATCATTCTGTAATCCAAAATGTAATCCAAATCTGTCCTGCTTTTTCAAAATATGTTCCTGGTGGCAACAAGAACAGGTTGCGAACGTATCACGACACTGGACGATTTTAAAGCTCCAAGACTCCATTCCAAGCACCAACATTGTTATTCATGTTAACATATTTCCTAAACAGTAAGCAGAAATATATATATTCTATTTTATGCATTTTGGCACACCGGCTTTTGGCTGCTGCTGTAGAGCCTGAATATGGACGGGGGTGTTTGTTATGCACCTTCAGGAGAGCAACATTGTAATGTAATTAATTTTATTCATTCTGAAGTGTGATGCACACGCTAATAAATTACAATATCTTGGTCGATTGACTTTGTGAGGACACTGATTTTTGTTACCACACCCATTAATGCATGCACTTTGTGGGGACAGAAAGACACTACTTGCACTGAAACACAAGTTCTTCAGTGTCCTAAACGTCCTTCACAGTGTCTGAAATCCCAAGTTCAATATTTGCACTTACACACAGTCGCTTATAGGTTGGGCCACAGGCAGCTTTATCTTTCCTGATTATCTTGTACTAGTAATACAAAGAGAGGGGCAAAAGATCAGCTCACTTCAGGCATTCGTTAGTATATGTGTCATTACCATTCTAATGAGCCCACAGTACAGCCATTATTTGGTGTAACTTTCATTCATGACATCTAGGTCAATATTATATAAAGTGCCCTAAAGGCCAGTGGGCGTGTATGTGAGCGTAACCCCATGCAAATGAGGAAAAGACTTTGCCTCTGCGCATCCGCCATTTAATGACTGCGGGAGCAGAAGCAAACAGGCCATTAGGAGGTGCACTGACTGGGCCCTACAAAGAGGTGGCACTCCTGTAGGGGCTAAACAGGGTTCAATGGACCCTTAAAATCCCCTTGTAGGTAGTACAATCACTCACTGCACTAGCTTGGATTTCTGGTCCACGCTGAAGTGCAGGTCACAGGGCGGCTGCACTGTGAAAGACAGAGTGGCTGCTTCAAACATCTGCTCTGTTTTTAGGTCTCGCCTACGCAGCGCACATGCGTTGCATAGGAAAAAGACCTTTAGTAATCGCTTCAGCTTTGCAGGCAAAAACGTGCACACGTTGCATTGCTTTGAATTGCAAAGCGGGCACGTTTGGTGATTCCCTTGCGGGAGCGAGCTTTGACAGATGGTTCCTGCTCGCTCCCGCATGGAAAACAGGCGCAGGCCCCCTCCTCTCTCCCCTCCCGCCTCCTCCTCTCCTCGTCAAACTTGTTTTTAGAAGGTGCGACACATGTCTCTCCGTGACCACCATTACTGTCTTGGTTGTGATGCGTCTCTCTGCAGCCTTTGAGCTCAGACTCTTGTTCTTCGGAGATTTGTGAATGAAGGGCATTGTATTTGGTAGCACTAGCGCTGCGAAGCAGCAAGATTCACAGTAGGAGGCTCTTGTTGGCAGCTCATACCCAGAGGGTGAAGGTGGGGTAGCAGGGCATTTTATTGCCCTCGGTGTCCTACCTAGATGGTTGTTGCGAGTCCTCAGACTAGCGTGTGCCGAGTGGAATGATGCAAGTGCAGTGCCTTGGCTTTAGATTCTGGGGCTGGAGAGAGCGGGTGCATTAGGGGAGAGCGCCCTCTACCGGATGGTGCAGCGTTTGAGTCCTCCATTTATCTGGCGACAGCGTGGTGTCTGCTGTGTACATCCTGTCGGTGTGATCCCTCCGTGCTCCGGCGCGGGCAGCAGGGGGCGCCGCAGAGCCTCTGCTGCCTCTGATGAATGGGCCTCGTGTATACAGAGAGCATTCCAGGCGCTCCTGCTCTCTGACTCCAGGGCATCGCTCACTCACAGAGACCCTCTACGGTGCCAGCAGGACCCCTCGAGTGCGGAGATCTCCCCCCTCTCCTGTCTGGGAGCCACACACCATCACCCTTATCATTGTAACGAGCAAGACTAGCGCCCACCAGCCAGTCGGTTCCCGAGGCGCTCTTCACAAATACACCAATTATCTATCTCTGGTGCATGCTGTAACCTAGTCCGTGCACGGGAAGCGTGCAGTGTGTGTTCACGCCTGTTGTATTACACCAACCTGTCCCCCCGGTCTTAAACCCATAGTGCTATTTGATTTCTAAAACGGCCGCTGTCCGGTTTCTCTCCCGTCGCCCCGTTTCTCGTGTTTCCGCTCTAAATCACCCGTTCTTTAGTTCAGCTTTCTTACCTCGTCACCTAGAGTATTTCACCCCCTCCCCCTTGTTTAACCTGTCTCTTTGTATCCCCTACGGGTTGAGAGATTTTATCGAGGATTTTTCAAAGAAAGATAATAAATCTCACCGTATACAAAACCCCAAAGTAGCCCGTTGTTTTCCCCTCCGTACCCTCTTCTGTCTCTCAAACTCGCCCCTTGCTTTTCCTTCACCTTTTAAGTTACAGGTATGCAAGGGTGAGGGGTCGCACCAGGGCTTTGATCGAGTACCCTGTTTACAGAAGATTGCTGTAAATAGGTTAAAATAGAGATTTGCACAAAAGTAATCCTATCTCTAATTTCACTTTTTGAGAAAGGCTATTATAATTAGGATGATTGGGAGTTCATTAATATTTTTAGGCCTGGCCTAAAGAGATCCTTAGCTGTTTCGATCGGCTCATAGAATCGGGAAAATCATTAAAAAATAAATATAGTTATATACTATTGGAGCGGCTTCGTGTCAACCCGCTGCGTCCATTAGTCTGTTCAGCTGTAATTCACACAGCATAGCACGGGGAAGCCCAGTCCAGCCACTGGTTGTCTTGCACTATAAGTGATTTAATTTTTCATGATTTCTTGTGCACATCCGCCAAAAGAATTATTCACTTCAGTGCTAGCGGTGGTGAGTGAGTACTTTGTTTTCCAGTGCTGTTTTCTTTCAATTTTCTGATCTTTTATATATTTTTTTGTCATTTTTGTGTTTAACTGTCTTCCGGTTACTTTCAATAGTACCTTTCTTTTACCAGTAAAAATCGAATTCTCCATTGAAGTGCATTAACACTAAAATGGATTTCGGTACTTGTTCTGAACACACCTGCCTGTTCAGACGTTGGTCTATTGAAAGTAGTTACTGAAAATGTGTATGTTAAATTTTTTATTGCAAGCCATTAGCCACAATGGCGAGATGTTTTCTTTTTTTTTCCATATACTTTTAATTAAAAAAAAAAGAGAGACCTTCACACCAGCTTGCCAAGGACTGACCTTTTTTGGATTTGCCAGTGCTTGTTCTTCGAAGCAGCAGGAGAAGTTTTAGCTTTTTAAGTGCATATGCTTCCTGTAATTTCAGTGTATTTCCTCTGAGACCTTTAAGGGATGGTCTTTAAAATATGGAAAAGAAATTCCTTCATTTTTATAGTCCTACCTGCAGTCCCTTGTGTCTGCCACTCTAGGGTTGCCACATAGTACTGTGCCATCAGGCCTTCAGACTACCAGCCCCGCCCTTTTCTGCTACCAGTCGTTTATTCTCATTGTATGTGTTAGTTCAATCAGTTCAATGAAAGCAGCTCAGAGTTACAGCTCCAAGAATGCACTGGGTTGTAAATCGAAAGCTTCGAATGTTGACATCATGACATGGATCGAGGTGGCAAGACCTCGTTGACAATGGAGCACTCATCAAGCAGCATGGGCATCAACTGAATTTCATACGGAATCTAAAATAAAGTAAAATAGCTCAGAATAATAAGAGGCAGAATCCGTGGTATAAGAGGTTTTCTGAATGGGCTTTATTCCAAAATGGCCGACTCTAGTGGCGGCCTTCAGGTTCCGTCACCACGAGGGTTCAGGAAGTGAAGTACAATACTTTATTGACAAGAAGTAACTTTTATAGGTCATACATTACAATGAAACGAATGTAGAAGGCGTAACAATTGATAAGAGAAATGACATAGTAAATACGTAATCGAAACTAGGCGTAATAAGGAGCAAAAAGAAACATGATTGGCTCTGATTATCATACATAGGTGGATCTATAAGATAATACTTAACATAGATGCGCGCGCAGCAGCATGACGTGTATTTGACGTGCAACTAGGGGGTGAAGGGGACTTGACATTTAGCTCTACATGTGGAGACGAGAAGTCTGGGGGGTCAAGTCAACCTAATCCCAAATCATATCTAACATCCTATGTTTAGAGAACTATGTTATCCACAAGGAAGGACTCTCGGGCAGAATCTATTCTATACTGACTATGAGTGCGTGTTCAAGCGTCTAAGTGCCTATATGAGATGCGAGGGGCAGAAAACTTTCCATGGCAACAGGGCTATGAATTACTTGCATGAGGACGGAAAGGCCGAGTCCTTTGCTTGGGAGCTAAAGGAAATGTTTACCTAAATCACTAGACAGGAATGCATCGGCTGAAAAGCAAAGTAGATAATTCGAAGGTGAAATACAGCTTCTTGGCAGGCAGGCGAAACTGGCCGAGGCAGGCACCGTTAGCTGCACAGGGAGTAGGACAAAGTTCATGGATACAGATGCGAGCTCAAGCTGAAGCTGTCAGAGACGGAGAGCAGGGAAAGGCTTTGAAGACAGAATCGGGCCTATTCTGCCTGAACTGTAAAAATAGAGTAACTTAGCCATATAAAGTCGGTGGCCTTTCATACTTAGGAATCGAATATCCAGCCCATTGATGGCGGATCTGACAGAGAACATGTTGACGGTGGACGCACATATGTTTGCGTCTTGGAAACTGGAACTGGAGGGAACATACATGTACTTGTAACATGCATATAGAACCGTTGGGGTCCAAGATAGGGGACATAACTGATCAGGAAAATCCACATTTCCACATTCCCTCCTTGTCCCCTACTTGCCCTTCAAGAGATATCAATCTTCATTATTCCATCGATTTGCTCATGGAGCATCATTTCTTCTTCCTTCTTCTTCCGGCATTTTTAACGAAAACCTTGATATGGAATGCACGATGTGGCACACAGACCACAAATCGCTGGTCCACATTGCAGGCATAAACAGCAACTGAAGAGCATAAGAAGGCCAATACCTAGGAAGGATAGAACTCTCCATCCCCAGGCTGATATCACACTCCAAAACCACCCGGACCACGTCCAAGTGCCTGGATTCTCGTGTATCTGGCTCACAATCTTATGAAGGCGTGTTATAGCTTTATATACAGATGGCGAATTTTCTGGTATGAATATGCAGCAGCTGGATCCGATGACCCTGCAAGCTCCGCCCCTATCGGCCAGGATGACGTCAAGGACAAGACGATTCTGAAGAACAACAATTCTCATCACTGATTGTTCCTCTGTCAGATTGCCTAGGGCGGCTATAGTCTCGTTTACTACAGCTTCAAGAGTCTTGGTTAGTCTACGTATCAGCTTACTATTTGATATTGTACCTATATAGGGAAAGATACCTTTATTGAAATCTACATACTTGTCCCATGCCGTCTCAGTATAATCGACAACTGGGAGATCTCTTCGCTCTCTATTGTGTACTAAATGAACATTTCGATAATAATCAGGAGGAGCTAGGAAAACAGGTGGCAAAAGGAATGCTATGTAACAGGTACCGTCCCAATCTAGAGGCAGACGCATATATGCCGTCTGACCACATATAAAGTAAGAATGGCGAGAAGCTCTAAATGAAGATTTACCTTGATCACTATATTCTACTGTAGTAACGCATTTGCTATGGCCCATATGTATGGAACCAACTTTTCTTACACATAATTCACCCTTAACTGGAAATACTGACATAGTGGGCAGAATTAGTTCAACTTCGGATTTGACATTCAGAATCATAAGATTAGGTGTAAAATTACCTAATTTATACACTTCATTTTCTAGATCAGTTCCTGTTCTACTGGGGTGACCCTCCTTATTAGGGTGACAGACTTTGAATAAAACTAGATTCAGATTTCCCCATATCCAATGTTGTTGATAAACTGCTGTGTCTGGGTCTATGGAATTTAGTAAACTAAACCATGCTCCACAGGAGCCATTATGTGTGAACGGATGTGGAAAGAAAGGCAGAACTCCTTTGTTATTCTGATAGGGAGGGAGTCGGCCACACACCCAACAATTGGTGGCATTACTAGTCTGATGGGAATGATGTAACATACTAATGAAAGTGTTATTGCGCAGCGCAAGTCTATAAGATAATTCATGTGGCGGTAGGTCACTAAAAGAATGTTCAGCAGCAACATTATAAACATGTCTAGAAATAGGATGATATATGTGCAAAATCACACTCGTAATAATTATTAAAAGACTCAATAAAAACAGAATTAATAATGTCCTCATACAGTAGCTACGCAGTGATTTACAATACGCCTGTCGTTTCAACATTTCTCGGGTATTTTCTCTACTCAGGTCCAAGGGATACATGTCAGAGACAATTCAACCGCTTCACCTTGGAGAGGACTTAAACAATCAAATTGCTCGACTGTTTGGGCCTAAGCTTTAATTTATAGTTCTGAGAGTCATTCTGTTCAACCAAGGGAAGTTTTGAATCAGTCTGTGAGGGAGTGCAGGGCACAGTGTCTATATCCGAGGATAGTCCATGAAATTTCTTGATGTGGCTGGAATGTATCCAGCCCTTGCGGCCCTCAACTTTCACGGCTGTTCTTGTGGTCAACAGGACTAGCTTGGGTGCTTTCCACCTGGGCTCCAACTGGGTCTTTCGGTCGAAATTCCTCACAAACACCAGATCACCCGGAACAACGTCATGGGGTTTCACCTCAGTGTTGTCAGGAAAGGCTGCAGCTACCTGTGAACGACAAGATTGTAGTGCAGACATCAAGGAAGCCAAGTAATCTGTCAGCATATTACAATTAACATCAGTTATTTTACGTGGTATAGGCGTCCCCCACATATTTGGTGGTCTTCCGAAGATCACCTCATACGGGGATAGCCCTGTTCGAGAGTGTGCTACCATTCTTATGTAAAATAGTGCAACTGGTAAGGCTACTATCCAGTCAACACCTTTCTCCTTACATATTTTAGACAATCTGATTTTCAAAATTTGATTATGTCGTTCCACGAGACCTGCTGCCTCGGGGTGTCGGACACAGTGGAATTTCCACTGATATCCCAACAAAAGTGAGACATGTTTCATTAATTCGGATGAGAAAGGCTGGCCGTTATCTGAATATACAACACGTGGTAAACCGTACCGTGGGAAGAATTCTCGAACTAACTGTTTGGCAGTAGTCGGGGCCGTGTAATCTGATACTGGGTACGCCTCAGTCCATCGGGAGAGAGCGCAGACAACTACAAGAACATATTTGAATCCTCGACATCGTTCCATCTGGATATAATCCATTTGGAGCACTTCAAAAGGATGATCAGGAGTCTGAAATCCACCCTGTTCTACGGGAACACTTTTTCCTGGGTTGAACTGACAACATATCATACAGGTACGGACTTTTTGTTTAGCTGCTGCTCGTAAATGTTTATTGAACCAAATGTGTTGAATGCTATCTAGCATAGCTTTCTCCCCTAAATGCGCCGGACTGTGAATTGTAGCTATAACGGCTTGGACCATAGAGTCAGGAAGAAACCATACAGATTTCTCCTTCGTCATCCATCCCTGATCTGTCTGGATCCCTCCTAGTTCAGTCCATTTCTTTAATTCTTCTGCAGTAGCATGTGTCTGTATGTCAATTACGTCAAGTGCGGGATCCTTAATTGTCATACACTGTGTTGGTGTCTGAACTATTGGCTTTATCATGTCGGATGTGCGAGTCTGAGCAGTCTGTTTAGCTGTTCTGTCAGCTAAATCATTGCCTTGAGAAATGATATCAGTAACCTTCGTGTGTGCTTTACATTTCATAATCGATATAGCAGTGGGTAGATGTATTGCATCTAATAAGGCATGAATGAGGGGTCCGTGCTGAATGTGGGCACCATGGGAAGTTAAATAACCTCTCTCTCGCCACAGCACGCCGAAGTCGTGTACAACTCCGAATGCATAACGTGAGTCAGTGTATACATTAACTTTCTTATTTGTGGCTTGAATACAGGCTTGTGTTAGAGCAATAAGTTCTGCTGCTTGGGCTGACAAAGTATCTATACAGTTTGTCTCAATAACTTCAGTGTCTGTTGTGACTGCATACGCGGCCACTAAATCTCCTGTACTTGTTCTCATGCACGATCCGTCTACATACAACGTCAGGTCTGGATCTAACAATGGAACGTCTGTCAAGTCTTGTCTAGGTTTCGTCTTTATTTCAATAATTTCAACACAATCATGAGCTAGTGGGTCTGTTCCAATTACAGGTAACAGTGTAGCAGGATTCAATGTATTACAACGTCGGATCTCTATGTGTGGCTGAAACAATGTCAGTTCATAACCGGTAAGTCTTGCTATGGTCAAGTGTTGTGTTTGCGTTCGGTTCACAAGAACTTCTACTGCATGTGGTACTTGTACTGTCAATGGATGTCCTAACACTATGGCATCGCTTTGTCTGATTGCTAAAGCTGTTGCTGCCACTGATTTCAGGCACGCAGGCAAAGCCTGAGCTACGGGATCTAATGTACTGGAAAAATAAGCACATGGCTTGCGTGATCCTGCTTGTTCCTGAGTGAGTACTGACAAGGCAGTACCTTCGCGTTCTGTAACAAAGAGTGTAAAATGTTTGCTATAACATGGTGTTGCTAAAACAGGTGCTTGACATAAAGCTTTCTTTAAGCTTTCAAAAGCTTGTGTATGTTCCTGAGTCCAAGGGAGAACAGTCGATGTGGCTGCCTCCTGTGTGGTTAACTGAATGAGTGGTTTTGCTAGAAATGCGTACTGAGGGATCCACTGCCTACAATATGAAGTGAGGCCTATGAAAGCCCGCACCTCCTTTTGTGTCTGGGGTATTGACATGTTAGCAATTAACTGGATGCGATCTGGTGTAAGCTGCCTTCCCTCCTTGGACAGCGAGTGACCAAGATAAATAACTCGCTGGACACAGAATTGCAGCTTAGAAGGAGACACCTTGTGCCCCTTGTCGGCTAGAAAATGTAAAACTGTCAGAGAAGCCTTTTCACATTCGGGTTCGCTTCTCGCGGTGATCAGCAGATCATCGACATATTGAAGCAGTGCAGTATTGACTGGCATGTGGATACTGTCAAGTTCTCGTTTCAGTGCTTGGCTGTAGATGCTGGGGCTTTCTGTGAATCCTTGGGGAGCGCGTGAGAATTTAAAACTGCGCCCATTTAAACTGAATCCGAACAAATATTGGCTTTCCGGATCTATGGGGACGCTGAAAAAGGCATTCTTGAGATCAATTACAGTAAAGAATGTTGCTTCGGAATCAATTGCTGTCAATAATGATGATATATCGGGGACCACAGGAAATTGTGGCACAATGCACTTGTTTAGTTCACGCAAATCAATAACCAATCGGTATACTGGCGGAGCAGTAGGATCAGTTCGTTTAAGAATCGGAATTATCGGTGAATTACATACATTGGAGTCTGTTTCTACAACTACTCCTTGGGCAATTAGCTCATCAATGATTTTCAGCAAAGCCACTACAGCATCTTGCGGTAACTTGTATTGTCGCATTCGTGGTAGTACCACTCCTGCTTTCAATGTGACTCGGTATGGTGTAATGTTCATGCAACCAACATCAGTAGGGCCTCGTGCCCATAGATGCGCTGGTAAAGTCTGTAATCGGCGATCCATGTCTCTTGATATATAATGACCTTTAAAATCACGTAGAAACAATCTTACTCCTTCCGGAGAACAACAGATAATAGCCCCTAGGGCTTTTAATGTCTTGATACCTAACAAGTTTTCTGGACAGGATTTGGTAAGTAATAAATCAGTAGTTCGTGTCAGGGGACCAATCGTAAGTGGAAGTGGCTGTGATACTTCATTAACGATAGGTTTTCCTGAAAAACCAAGGGAAACATTTTGAGAGCCTGAGAGGGGTGCCCCTGGAACTTCACTACGTTTTATAGTTGTCCGACTTGCCCCTGTATCGAGTAAGAATTTTCTATCTTGACCTAATAATTCACTATGTACATAAGGTCCTTCTTGATCTACAGGAATCTCGATAAGGGGTAAGTCAACTTCCCTCTCTAGGCTAGTTCATGCGTAACGCTGATACTCAGGGTATTCATACTGTGCGGTCTGATACATTTGTCGTGTTGTGGTTTGTGTGGCAGTAGCAGGCAACGGTGGTGCAGCTGGCACAAACTGTATGGGTTGTTGTGAGGCTGGCATGGCCTGAGCATGCTGCATAGCTCCTTGTTCATTCTGATCTTGTCTGAGTGGCCGTAGTCTTTCTTGTGTTTTACCTATGGCGATATTATGTTTTAAAACTGGACAATCGTGTACGTAATGACCTGGCTTTTTGCAATAATTGCATGTCCCTTTTACCGGTCCTGCTGAATCGGAATGTGTCATACCCTTTTTATGTCCTTCAGCTGGTACTGTCTGAGACACTAGCATTTTCATTTTTGTATCTTTCATACGTCTTTGTTCGTGCTCTTGTTCATCTCTAATTCTATTGTGATGATACTGTAACATTTGTAGCATTTGTGACGGAGTGTTACTTTGCCAGGTACTCTCGAATTTCAATATTCTATTCTTTACTGGAGGTAATGCATTTTCTACTAATTTTGTCACAAATAAATGTGGATACGACTCACTACTTGTTTTTATACCACTATTTATTCCAAAACATTTTTCAAATCGGGCATAATAATCACTTGTGTCTTCATCATGCTTTTGTTTACAGGCTGAGATTGCACCCCAATCTTCCTTTTTCGTAGTTAATAAACGTGGCAGTACTTGTACTAGTAAACCTGGTAATGCTTTAACCTTATCCCCGAGCCCTGAACCTGCAGTTCGGGCCTTTTCTTCCATTTCTAATGCTGTCCAATCTATCTTTTGGTCTCCCACTTCCCACTCTTTTTCTTTCAGTTTTTCATAAATGCCAGCAGGCAAGAGCACCTTTAATATCGTCATAATATCAGGATAGGTATACTCTCCCATCAGTAACATGTCCTTAATTTCTCGGTGGAAACCCGCTGGGTCTTTGTCATGACTGGGTACTACTTTCTTCATTTCTAACAATTCAATTTTTGTTATGGGTGTGTATACAAATACACGGTGAAACTGATTGTCTTCGCCTTTTATTGGGTGCACTTCTCGTAAGGGATTTTGTCTATCCATATAATACGGCGTTCTTTCTTTGCGGGGCAGCGAGAAAGAATCCGGACTTACAAAAAGGACATACTGTTTACGTGACACTAATATTTCTTTAATTAACTTGTTACTAGAACCTCTCCATCTGTTCGCGAGTAGTTCCGTTAATATATCAGGTAAAGGACCAGGGTCAGCATGTTGGCTCTTATATAATATAAGGAGTTGCTGAATCATATAGATTCCAGCTAAACGTTGTTCATCTGCACTGAGGTTAAAAAACGTGTGTGCTACGGTCTCATCACCGTATTTTTCAGGACTGTCAATCCAGTGAACGGCTGATCTGGCTAATTCTTGCTCATCCATGGAATCGAGGAGGTGGTAACCCCTTCGTTCTCGTAGTATTTTATCTGCGGCTTGAAACAAATGTTCAGGAGACTTCAGATTTATTACAGGCGTCGGATACGTTTTGCTATTATTTGGACATACAGAGTGTATGGGATCAGAAAAGCATCTAGTATTATTACAGGATCTTCCTCTGCCTACGTAGGCTATGGTCTCTGACTGTCTTGCGGAATTCCCTGATTCGGACACTTCATCTTGCTCGAACTCGTCTGTTTCCAATCTTTCTTCATGAATACGTTCTATTTCTTTACGGATTTTTCGGCACATGGCTATTATACAGTTTTGCTTATCGTGTCTCCCTTCTGATATATTCTGGCTCCATCTTGTAAGAATAAGCATTGCATTCGGGTCTACCCCCGGTCGGTCTTGATTTCTGATCATACAGTTTATGAGGAAACGTAACAGTTCCCCCTGTATCTCTACTTTCTGGAATTCCATAGCTCTATTAATACATTCTGGATCTCGCCCTGTTTGAACAAAATGATATATCTTATCTAGATGCGTAGTCATTCCTGGTAACTTCGCTAAATACCCTGCGGCTCGTCTGATGCGTAATGATGCCAGGACCATTTCGTCCTCTTGACCGACCACAGGGTCATATCTACAATCTATAAGAAGTTCCTTAAGCGCACGTTCACTTACGAATTTCGGTGTACGTGAATGCGCTGATTCTTGAAAAACAAGTTTATTTATTCTAGGTGGCGTAAAAGTATTGCTAGCACCTCCCGTGGCCCCATCTGGGGCGTCGGGTGTGAATGGATTCGTCGAACGTGACACAGCAACTATAGGTGTCGATACCACTGTAGAATCGATTGCGGAGACAGATGCGGAAACAGATGTGCTTGCCGGAGCTTGTGTCGGGACTTGCTGTTGCACGGGGACAGATACCTGATCCTGACGTTGAACCCCTCCACCAGACGGTCTATGTGGTGCGGGGTTAGCATACTCGGGAGCTGCGTCATCTAGATATGAGGAAAGAAAAACATCTTCTGCGGTTCTGGGATGTCCTCTAGGATGTACCTTAATTGGAAATAATGGGGGTGGCAAGTCTTTTGGCATCTCTGGAGCAGCCTTAGGTAATCCTTCGGCTAGAAGAGGATACATACCATTCATAAGGGCATTTCTTTGTCTATCTACTTGTTCCGATTTCACTCGGATACCTTCCTCAATTAATAGATTTTCTTGAACTTTATTTGAACTTTCTTTACTCTTCTCTTCCTGTCTACGTGCTTTTTCTGTACGTCTATGAGATTCTTTACGCCATAACTCAACAGCGTCTTTCTGTGACTGTCTGACTTTTCTTTTCCATAATTCTTCCTCGACTTTCATGATGCACTCTGCATCCCAGGTTCCCGCTGTGGGCCACCTCTGACTTTCCGGCAATCCCTTGGTATAATCTACCCATAAATCAAGAAATAATATGGCATCTAAGCCATGCTTCTGATACATAAAGTGCCCTGGAGTATCCCTAGGAGGAATAGGGACGGCTTCTTCAAGTACCCCTTTCCTAGTAGTGATCTGTCTTAATTTCGAAAAGAGCGGCATATTGACAACTGATCCGATACTTAATTTTGAACACACTTAATACAAAAAGCACACTAATGAACAACCATTCATACCACAATATGCAAGACGTTTAACACATTTAACATTAAAACATTAAACCTTTAACTGAAACAACACTGATGATCGTCTGCATAACTAAATCACCATGCTTAATTCTTGACATTTACTAGATACTTCGGAATACTTGATATACTGCTAAACAGTACAGATACACTGCTAAAACAGTGCAGACCGGATTTGTGTACCCAAACCCGTCTTGACCGGCACAACCTATGTGCACGTCAGAAATGCCTCCCCAGAAATGGTACTCACCGGGTAGCTTCGGAAACGGAAGGCCTCAGTAACTTGAACTTGAACCGGACTGGACTCGACTCGACTCGTCGGGAACTGGGCTAGACTTCGAACTGGTGGGTCTCGATATACCTCGGATCTTGCTCTCTCAGCTAGGCTCTGGTCGGGATACTTCGCACTTCTCACCGCCTCGTCTGGGTGTTGATCGTAGTCTCAGTCGCCCCCGCTTGACCGGAGGGAGATACAGGAAATCCTGCTGGTACGCGTAATTGTCCGTCCAACTGTGGCAGGAGACCGGGCCTACAACTCACCGCCGGCGCGTGAGATGAGAAAGTGTCCCTATTCGGGCGCCATTATGTGGTAAATATTCTTTTACCTAAACTGAATTTCATACGGAATCTAAAATAAAGTAAAATAGCTCAGAATAATAAGAGGCAGAATCCGTGGTATAAGAGGTTTTCTGAATGGGCTTTATTCCAAAATGGCCGACTCGAGTGGCGGCCTTCAGGTTCCGTCACCACGAGGGTTCAGGAAGTGAAGTACAATACTTTATTGACAAGAAGTAACTTTTATAGGTCATACATTACAATGAAACGAATGTAGAAGGCGTAACAATTGATAAGAGAAATGACATAGTAAATACGTAATCGAAACTAGGCGTAATAAGGAGCAAAAAGAAACATGATTGGCTCTGATTATCATACATAGGTGGATCTATAAGATAATACTTAACATAGATGCGCGCGCAGCAGCATGACGTGTAATTGACGTGCAACTAGGGGGTGAAGGGGACTTGACATTTAGCTCTACATGTGGAGACGAGAAGTCTGGGGGGTCAAGTCAACCTAATCCCAAATCATATCTAACATCCTATGTTTAGAGAACTATGTTATCCACAAGGAAGGACTCTCGGGCAGAATCTATTCTATACTGACTATGAGTGCGTGTTCAAGCGTCTAAGTGCCTATATGAGATGCGAGGGGCAGAAAACTTTCCATGGCAACAGGGCTATGAATTACTTGCATGAGGACGGAAAGGCCGAGTCCTTTGCTTGGGAGCTAAAGGAAATGTTTACCTAAATCACTAGACAGGAATGCATCGGCTGAAAAGCAAAGTAGATAATTCGAAGGTGAAATACAGCTTCTTGGCAGGCAGGCGAAACTGGCCGAGGCAGGCACCGTTAGCTGCACAGGGAGTAGGACAAAGTTCATGGATACAGATGCGAGCTCAAGCTGAAGCTGTCAGAGACGGAGAGCAGGGAAAGGCTTTGAAGACAGAATCGGGCCTATTCTGCCTGAACTGTAAAAATAGAGTAACTTAGCCATATAAAGTCGGTGGCCTTTCATACTTAGGAATCGAATATCCAGCCCATTGATGGCGGATCTGACAGAGAACATGTTGACGGTGGACGCACATATGTTTGCGTCTTGGAAACTGGAACTGGAGGGAACATACATGTACTTGTAACATGCATATAGAACCGTTGGGGTCCAAGATAGGGGACATAACTGATCAGGAAAATCCACATTTCCACAAAGGGTCCATCTTGCTGTACTTGGGTGCCCACTCTTGTGGCCTTGCAGCTGCTAGGACATGCCCAGCTTTGCTGACATCCAGTTTATCCCTGTCCCCTCCTGCTCCAGAGATCATCCAATTACTGTGGCTAATTGGAGGTTTAAGGAAAAGTCTGTTTGAAAATGAGCACATGGTCTTGGCTGCCATCACCAGACTGGGCTGATAAAGAGCAGAAGTCTTTAGGGTTGTGTCTCATAACCGTGCTCCAGGGCCCCCCTCACTAATAAAATGGTGCGCACACCGCACGCCCGGCTTCTTAATTAATTAAATGGTCCGCCGGGCCCCGGGCAGACCTCTGAGGCAGGCTCTCAACCATAACAAGCAAGCATTGGCACACGCAGAAACAAGTTGCCAGCATTTAAAGAACAAAATTAGATCAAGGCATTATTTATAGGTAATACTTTTTTAATATAGTCTTTCACTTGTACGCAATGCTTTCTTGGTCATATATAAGGTAACCAAAATGCTTTAAACACTTCTTTATTATAACTTTGCAGCATTCTACAAACTAATGTACATCACAGCTTAAAAACATAGGCAACATCAATATCTCTGGCTAAACACTTATAAGGTCTAAAGGCGAGACCTATTGGCTATGCCAATGCTTGTTCACTAATGTGTTGCCCACATGGTACTCACAAGTTTGCGTCTGCCCTTGGGTCAGCACATTATCTGTGATAGGGCACATTGTTTTTGTTTGTGCCCCACTCACCTATTAGAGAGACATACCAGCACAGTCAGGAACAGTGCATCTTGTCTAGAATACAACACCTGGAGTCTTTCCTATTCATGGGAATATTTTGATACATTAGTTGCATGAGGCTGTCTGGCATTGCTTCCATTTTAGTGCATAAATAGTCAAGCTTCCAGACACTGCAAAAGACAACTGACTGAAGTATTGACATATGGCTTGTGAATACTTGTCAGGCGTGCCAGTTGAACAACTTGTAACTTCTGCATGAGGTTGGGCAATTCCAAAATGTGTCATTGTAGCACTTGCAACGAATCCACACCACCCGGCAAAAAACATAATAAACAATACTATCTGAATTTACCAATGCTTGTTCGTTTTAGTGACATGCTACTTACTGTATGTGTATTGTGTGTTTGTGTGTGAGTGTACTGGTGTTTATTCTACTTTGTTTTAGTAAGCAGCAATAGCAAGAAATTCCAAACAACCTCAGTTGTTATCATGTTTTCCAACACTCTATACAAATCATTGCAACAGGTTTTACAGCTCTCAAACTCAGCCACTTAATCACAAGTCCACAAGGAATTTAGGAATTTCAAAAGCTTTAATAACCATAAAAGGGAGATTGTGCAGCATAAACAAATGCAGTACATTGTTTTAAGAGACGTCTGCAACCCTTCTAAAAGATCCAACTCTGGCATTGATAGCACCCCAGTCACTAAATCTCCTGTACTCCCCGGGCCGCAGGTAGTACTGGCGGCCTCCATAGTTTGGCTGATCATAAAAGACCCAGTAGCCATCAAAGACATTGCAGGACTGGATGTCCATGTGCTGAAATATATCACTGACACAAGGGCAGTCATAAGCCGATTCCATCATTTTCCCCCCAAAGTTGTTCCTCTCGTAGAGTCGTATTCTGTACGATCCGCGGTGCTGTAACGACACATCAAACAGAAATTACACCACGCGCTCTATAACATGCAGTAAACCTATCTCAGCACAAATATTTTTCACAGGTTAAGAATAAAGTCAATCAATGTTTAGCCCATTTTTTCTCACCGTTAAGAACGTGCTAAGGGTAAGAAAGTGTGTTATTACTTGAGATGGTTGAAAGTCTCACAGAAGTAATAAACACAATCCTTGTCAGAGTGACCCACAAAAGTCACTAAATAAACCTGTACTCAGGGCTCTAGTAGCTTGGCACCAAAGCAGTCTGGCTTAACTTGGAAGCAATGTGAAAAGTATTTATGCAGCGCTTAAACAATAATAAAGGGAAACTACGATACAAATCCTAAACACCGTCTCACAAGCGCATACTTTTATTGACATGCTTACTCATATTCTCACTCACGCTTTCACTCACAGTCTTACATACTCTCATTCACACACTCACATCCTCACTCACACTCACTGTCTTGCTTACAGGAAAGCACACTGGCCACTCACACTGTGTCATTTATACTGACCCATGCACACAGTCTTACTCACATGCACTCACTGACATTCTCGCTGTCTGATTTACATGATCACACACTGTCTTCCACCTGCTGTTTCTCTCACACACTTTCACTCATGCACTGTCTCTCACTCACATACTTACAGCCTTCCTCACTCACACTGCCTCACTCACATGCCCACTCACTGTTTCACTCACATGCTAACATACTGTCCCTGACTCACTGAATCACTCATCGTCTCATCCACACTGTTTCACACTCACATAGAGTCTCACTCACATGCTCACTCAGGGACTGAAAAAAGGGAAACTTACACTGTTGTGTAAGTTTATGATGGTTAGCTATTCACAAAGGGATTTATGAGTAGTCTTTCTGAGTGCGGAGTGCACATAAAAACATAGGTCTTTTGATATGCATATCTTTTTTAGAGATGATGACCAAGCTCCCTACAAACTAGTGCGCATCATCTTGTGTTTTGTTAATCCGTTCTTGAATGTTTAATAATTATATTACACAAAATGGCAGCAAAGTTGATGTTTAGATATGTGTCACTGAGAACTTTCTCTCCACTCTGGCCCACCAGCTGAATACTCTGGATGGGGCAACCTGTCCTCTGCGATCTTAATCTTTTCATACTGTTGGAATATATCTTGATTTAAACTTAAGCTTTCAAACACAGTTGGAATTTATTTCATAGTCATTTTGGTTTCAACTTACAATTTTGTGGATAGTTTACCTCCTTTTCCTGATTTAAATTTTTTTTTTTTATATATAAATCTTTTTAATGAAACAAAAACAAGCTTCAGTACATTATCGGGTAATAATGGCATATTTGAAGAGACAATCAATACGGGGTTACCAATGCGCAACATGCACCCCAACGTAGGCGGCCATATTACATCAGCAATCTTCTCTTGTCGTAAGTCCCGGCAGCAGCTCTCCCACATCGATGCGCCCCGCTCCCAACTGCCTTTCAGTCATACCCTCTGTACTGGGCCCAGGCTCCCCATATCTTTTCCCCTTTCCGGGGGCATCCCCGGCTCTGATATATCACCCGCTCTGCCCCATAGCACCAGTCAAGGTCTTTCTTCCAGGCTGCAAGTGTGGGGAGTGTCTCTGCTCCCCACGTGCGGGCGATTTTCCTTTTTGGCCAACCCCCCCCCCACACCAGAGCTAGCCAGGTCTTGGCCCATTGCAGCCACAATGTTTCACCCGTCACACCCAAAATGAGCCACCTAGGCTCAAGCGGGACGTCTTTACCCACCACTTCCCTCATTACACAGGTTGCACCTTCCCAGTATGTTTGGATCCTAGGGCATGCCCACAATATATGGAAGAAGGACCCTGTCCCCCCACAGCCCCGCACACACTCATCAATCGTGCAAGTGCCCATTCGAATGTAATCTGTTTGAGAGGCATATGATCTATGCAGAATGCCAAGCTGAATCTGCTGAGTCCTCACTCTTATAGCTATTTCCCGTGGGCCTTTTCCTGATTGTTTTCAAAAATCAATTATGTCTCATTAATTGCATTCTTCTTGTGCCCTCGTTACGAAGTCCCCGATAAGGGATAATGGAAGATAATGAGAGTCAGAATCTTCGATTCTGACAGGTATCCCTGCACCTAAATCCAGGGGTCAGGAGTTATGTCCCTAGGAAGGGAGAACACAACATTGGCTCGAGATTATCTTGTCCAAATCTGCCATTTCCCCTCCCAAGAGTGAGTGCCATGCACATACCCTCTACCATTGCCACTTGTATGGAGCAGTTGAAGAAGGAGTGGGGAATGGCAGAACATGTAATTTGAGAGCTGGAGGGCATTTGCAGCTCCTAATGTCGGGCAGAAGTGGGGCAGAGCAGCTACCCAGGGCCCCATGAGCACTGCACACAGGTCTGCATCTGGTGTACCCATACCCAGAATTACTGGGTCTGGAGTTTAAAGACCTGGGATTACTATATCTGTTTTTTGCAAACTTGGTAATTCTGGGCACAGTCACACTGGGTTGATGGAGTGGCCTGTTTGGTATCCCTCTTAAGGCCAGCAGATTTTATCAACTGCTATGTATGCATGCCTGATTATCTGCTTACACTGTAGTAGCACCTACAAGATTAGGCAATGGTTCTCCTCAGCCACATTACTATTGTCATTATTATATTTTGCCAATGCTAGTTCAGTTACTCTGGCTTGCAGTTACAACTGATACATTCCAAATAGATGTTACACTGCATTTCAAACGTCTTAGTGGCTGTGAAATTCAGACAAACGTGACAGATATCCCTTCCACGTATTACAAGTACATTATATCCTATAGCACTTTTAATACAACGGACGGAATATACCCGTCACGTTTGTGATGGAGTACCCCGTCGGCTGAATGCAAAATCAGGCCGTAAATCATAAGGGAAAATCTTTGACCAGGATGAACTTGCTTGGTTTATCTGACCCACCCTCTGTCGCGGTCATCCAGGAATTGTGCCTAGTTCTTGGTCTACTACTTCCATAGACTATTGTTGGCAGAGAGAACTTGTTGTGGCTATTTTTATTTAAAGCATTCAAATTCATATCTGTGTCTCCCTTTCTAAAATTTTTGTCATTTTAATGTCATGTTGCGTATTAAAATTTGTTATATTTTGTCCAATTCAGTTTGGGGTGTTTATTGTTTGGTATTTTAAATGTATTAGTAGAAGAGGTATGAGGCAGAATCACAGGTATGTAACCCTAGTAATCCATGGCAGACCTGGAGAGCTCCTAACAAACACTTGACAAACTTGAACCCTTATACAGTTAAGGTCACTTATTCTGTGAGATCAATACTATGAACTTTACTGAATCTAAAGGGAGTAAAGTAACACTTGGTCATCTAATCTAGGTATATTATCGAAGTAGATTGTCCAATCTAAATTATCTTGTTAAGTAATCTAAAGGGAATAAACTAACAAAACATTGGAAAAAGTAGATATTCTTCATTAGTGTGAGCACTGAGAAAGTGCAAGCCATTTACGCATCCATCAAAATATTCTCTTTCGTATTTCATAGAAAAGTGCAAATTAACCCAACACCAACAGTTTACCACAATAGTCTACAAACAAGTTGATTGTACACAACTGTAATAGACCCTGCTTAGAACACAAATTAAGCCAATCTTACTTGTGGAATCATGAGGCAAGACATGATAGAGCTGTTATTCCCCATCCAGTAAGGGAAGTCAGGATAGTCCCCCTTCTGAAGGAAGTACTGCCGCCCCATGTAGGCAGGTAGTTCATGGAGCATCCAGCAACCACTGAGAACTTGAATGGAGTTGCAGCGACTGAAGTGATAGTTCAAGTCAGAACAGTCAGAGCTGCACTCATAAGAGTGGCCCTGAAAGTCACGGTCCTCATAGAAGATAATTTTCATCTGCAAAATATAAAAATAACGTGAAGGAGTAAAACAAAGTTACATATGAGTTGCATGCTTGTTTTTATACTATAAAACAATCAGTGCATGTCTGATTCCTGTTTGTATAAGTGGCCTGTGTTTTATTTCACATGCGCCTACCTAATATTATTATTATTATGTTTCTTATATAGCGCCTGAATCGACCCCCGAAGGGGTATCTCCGCGCTTGCCTTGGGAACCCGTCCTGGCTTTTCCCTGTGAGATAGCCCCTACAGGGCATCCCCAAGGTGAAAGCCAGGCATCCCGCCGCGGGGGGCCGTTGTGGAGATTAAGCAAGCTTAATGCCCAGAGTTGCAGAGTGTGAACCCATGATTAGGTCAGGCACCGAAGCGAGAATTATCGAGTCCATGGACATTTGAGCTCAAGACCCTGCCGCGTCGGGAATTGAACCCTGGTCCCGGGTCTGACCTCTGATTCAGGGTCTGCCTGCTCTAACCAGTGAGCCACACTTCTCCATATAATATAATGTATGCCCAACGTCTTTCCTTTCACTTGCCTAGCTAAGGCCAATTTAGGGGCTGATTACGATGTTGGCCAGAAAGGCTCCGAACGACAGTCGGATTCCCCTAAACCATGTCGGAACCTATGTTTCCGAATCGGTCTGCGATGTTCTTGGTCAGAAAGCAAACCGTTTGGTCAGTTCGAATCACTTCCGACCGGCATTCGGACACTCTGAGTCGGTCCAAGCCAAATTTTACAGCTCTACAGACCGTGTTTCTGACCAACGGATTACGATGTCGGATTCAGACAACCTTTCCGAATCAGTCTGTCTGACACGAAAAGGCTGTCGGAAACTGACTTTGGGGGCCTAGCAGGCCCACCTTCATCCGCAGGCCTCCGGTTGGGGGCCACGAGGGTACCCATTAGACCCCCCTTGTGGTGCCCGCCACAGGGTGAAAGGTTTTCCTCAACCACCCTTTTTTCTATGGGAACCTGTGTTGTCAGTCAGAACACAGGCTGCCATTGAAGTCAATGGGAGACTTTCACAATGGTGATCAGAAGCATTGTGGTCGGTCGTTCGGACAAGGAGTCAGTCGGTTTGCTTTCCGTCCAACATTTTATTGAACCCCTTAGTATTTTCCCATTCGGCTTATGTCCAACATCCATACAATAAATTTGTTAGCACAGAGTTACTCCTCAATTGCACTTTTGCCCCATGAGGTTCATGGGTCTGCCTTCACTCCTTCTCTACAATGTGAGTCTAACTTAATATCAGGCATCCAGTGTCCAAATGATTTCCCATTTGCCATACTCATTAACATGCCTGATTCTCCATTTACTACTCGTAGCACATATTGACTTCCCTTTAACACAACTGTACCACAAGTCAGATGTGCTTTTACCTGCTCTTGGCCACTGCTGGATTTGATACTCTTCTGCTCTGACATTTTACCAGTTGGCTGTTTACTCTCTGCTACAGAAAAAACTGTTAAATGGATTGACATCAACCTTGGCAAGAATCTAGAACTTTACATACAGGTGTTCCTTTACTTGATTCGGTGTAAATCCGGTCAGTAGATTTTGAGAAGTTTGCACTACACAAAGGCGTTAAGCGGGCTTTGAAGGGTTAAAAAAGAGGGACTTGTATACCTTGATCATTGAATAGGGGACCTTTCAAGAATCAGGATCCTCAAATACATTTGAAAAATAAACACAAAACCAATTGGAGATTTTTTCCTTTAATTTGAAATCCACAGCACCTCAGAGGATTCGATGAACCAGATGATCTGATTGTCTGGCAACCACAGAAACCTTTTGTTGTGGCTCCCAAAATACGATGCCTGCATTCTGAAAAAGTGACATAAACGTTAGCAGGGGAATGACGGAGCATCCCCTGATCCTAGGAAGGATGTATAGCAGGGACATCACAGAGGAACAGATGCTGCCAAGTTGGAAATAGAAGGATGACCCTGTTTCCTGATTACACTCTTGCAGTGCAAATTTAGAGAGCATTGTATATGGAGGTGAAGAGGGTGCTGAAAGAGGAGGGACTGCAATACTCCCTCATGTTCCAGGCCAAGCTGAAGATCATACTGGATGAGAACACCCACTTCTGTGAGGAACCAAAGGAGGCATGGAACTGGCTAGAGGCATAAAGAGCTGGATCATCTCTGGTGGGCACCCGTCGGAAGCCTCGGCTGAACACAATCAAGCGCAAACAGTGACCTCTCCAGTCCAGGAGCCAGGGCACTCTGTGAAAACCTACTAAATTACAGATGAAGCTGGAGTGGGCTAAGGCGCTGAAAGTGGCGGTAGACATTGCCACGCAGATGGGGCAGAAATCTGAATGGGACTCCCCATCTGGGAGTCAGGCCACGGACTTAGATCAAGAAAGCTCACTGATAGACAGTGAAGGTCTCTGCGTGATGACACCACAGTCAGTTAAAGACCTGGTTTGACCTGTTTATGATATGAGCTGAGAACTGCGGAACCCGGGGGCTACAGGCCCATCCTGGGAGATTGACACATAGGTCACGGCTGACCTTGGTCACCAACCTTGCCCCTGTGAAGGCTCCTCGTGGCAGACCTGAGGGGGGTGCTGAAGATAGAATAGGCTCTATTTCCTGGAGCGGACATTCTACAGCAGGTTCCTGTGGACTGGTTCGGGGGGGCCCTCTACTCCCCTTGGATGCACCTTTTGTGGGGGGGGGGCAGTCAAAGCATCATGGAAAGCGAAACTGGGACATGACATCCCAGATAAAGAATAGAAGAGGGAAATAGAATACCCCAAGAAAGTCTCATGCAAAACCAAGCTGAAATATATGCAGTTTAACAATCTACCGATTAGGTACCTCAACCCACATATAACACAGATTATGTATGGGGGAGAACCCCAAAGCTGTCCACGCTGTCAACCGTTTGACGCAGACTTCTGCCTTATGACTAGGGGATGCCAACTATTGCATACTTTCTAGACTGCGATATTGCAGCGGTTTCAGAACACACTGGGGCGCACCCTTTCCTATACGATACAGATCTATCTCTTGGGAGCTTTCCCAGACCCAAAGCGCTGAAAGTGGGCTCTCGGTTCATTGACTTGGTTCTGGCCTTAGCGCGCTGCAGAATAGCAATGGTGTGGAAATCTGACGGAGGGCCAAAACTAGAGACCTGGGAGAGGGTTGTCACGACTTGCACTGACAGAGACGGGGATGGGGACAATAATGCTGGAGAATAAGTAATTAAGGCCCGTGGCATACGCCACTCTGAATGACCGATATTGCAAACTCCCACCAGCCATACATACGGTGCAGCCACTACTAATCCCTACCCACCCCCTTGGATCTGGACTTGCCAGACACTGCCACCATAAGACCCGAGTAAGCTGACAGCTGTTAACAAGTAACTGCACATATACATACATCCCTATGGAATAGCCAATACTCGCTCCCCTCTACACCTGTAGACATGGTTGTTAAGATTTTTTTGGGTTATTTCACATATTTCGTTATGGTTTCTCAAGTTTCACCTATCCCCCTTTGGCTTACACTTATACTGTTTGACACACACCAAGAACCTACCAGATGACACATCTGGAAAAGCCGGCTATTTGGTGAGGGGAAGACACTTACAAATTCAACACTGTTGATCTACTGCTTCTTGGGGTGCACTCGAAAATAACTTAGATGTCAATAAACGTCTTAAAGAAAAAGCATGAGGACTGCAGCTGGGTGTGTATTCACAGTGGGTGAGTCCAAGCAGCTATTATTTCATATACAGTAACCACTAGTTGCTTGCACTGTATCTAGAATGTAACATGTTGGTTCAGACACATGGAGACTGATGCAAAGCCTGGCCCTCAGCCAGGCTCTATCCCCAGCACCAACTACTCACAGCTTACTTAGTAACAGTGATAAGCTCCTCTGACCAAGGCTTACAGCAGTTTCGGTTTTCCCTTCTAGCAGGCCCCTGCTTCAGCTAGCTGAATCTCCCGATGCTTCAAACCTGTTCCTGGGACTGAAAGCTGTGGTGCAGAGGGGAGGGACCCTTGTATCTTGAGTGCTTTACTTGGCAACTATCCATGATTGGCCTTTGCCCCGTCATCTGACTGTTATTTCCCCTACTTGTTGATCCGGTTCTAATTTCCCGAATTGTAATGAATAATCCTTTTGGGTTTATTTTCCTATTTCTGTAAACAGTTTATCTTAACGATGGTTCCATTTAGGGTATTTAGGCAGCTGTACAATATGTGTGTTTTTTTACAAAAAAGGTTGACAGTGATATTGTGGTATATTAAGAATTAATATCTACAGAACTTGTCAGAGGATATTTGTAGGCTACAGACACTAATTCCAGCACAGGCCTGCTTTGGTGAAGTCAGTCTCTCGCAGTATGCAGTGCTGTTGGTAGACAGGGAATCATATTCCTTCTTTCTTTGATGATGGCCACAAAATAACCCCAGTTTGTTCCCTCAAACAGCCATAGCGTGTCCACCTCAAAATGTCTATTATCAGACTGGTGGTAGAGAGAGTGCATGAATGCAAACAGCATTTGTGCATCCTTTTGTATGCGTTAGCAAAAAAAAAGCCAGACCTGTTGGCTTTGGCAGTGCTTGCTTTGCTTTCCACATCTGCTCCCTGCAACATGATTTGGCTGTTCTTACCCGCTTGCTGGTCTCTGTTGGAGAAACATCCAAACATCTGCAGCTATTCTAACGAGGTACAAACAGCCAGGTTGAAAGGAATGTGTCTTCCTAGGACAGCACCAGAAGGTAGAAGCAGATAATAGCATGTTCAGGAAGAGCCTGAATGTTATTTCAAAATTTTATTAAAATACCGAGGTAGCTTGAAAGTGGCCTCTTGGAACTTATGGGCATATGTACAACAAAATGACGGAGAGTGGAGACGCGCCAAATTTGAGAGTGCTGCTCTTCATCATTTGCAAAACACAGGGATACGCCGTAGTTACTACTATATGACACACCCCTATGTTTTCTCTACCGCTGGTGCTAAAGGTAGCTGCCTAGCGCCAAAGCAGGCACCCTTGCACCATAGTGTAAGGTGCTTGGGTTGCAGGGAATGATTGTTTATGTGCAGGAAGGTGTCCCTTCATGTACATAAACAATCCTTAATGGCTAATTGTTACTTCTATGTGTGTTGCATTCTGCAGCACACATAGAAGTAGCAAATCATCATTATTTAATGATTGTTTATGTACAAGGAAGTGACACCTTCCTGCACATAAACAATCATTAATGGCTTTTTGATTGTCTATGTGTGCTGCTGAATGCAGCATCCCAAAAAAAAGCAAAAACAAGGAGAAATAAAAGCATTTCTTCTTGTGCGCCATTCTAACACCTGCTCTTGCATGGCATTAGTTTTTGGCGCTGCCACAGATTTACAGCTCCTTGTAAATCTGGGGCAGCGTCAAAAAGCAATGGGTTTGAGGTGGAATGCCCACAGCAACACCCATTGCACGCCCCTTTCACGCAGATATCTGCATGAAAGGCTAGCCTACTTACAAAGTGGCGGTAAGCCACAAAAAATGGCTTAACACCACTTTGTGTATATGATGTAGGGCATAGAGCATCGAAGCATAAAAAAATAGAACACTCCAGTGGCGATAGGTGCTAGTGCGCTGAATCTAAAATTCGATAAAGGATGACCTGATGCTAGTGGCTGGTGTATGTCTAAATGTTGATAGCAAATATATCATCTAACTGAAATATTTTGTCCTAAACTTCTTTTACAAAAGTATGACCCAATAAGGTGTACATCTTCTATTAATAACTGTAATGAGGTGATGTTTTTGTAATTCATCTTTAGGACACAATATTTCTGTCAGACGATATTTTGGATATGATATTCTGGTGCCATACTCCTAGGATCATAACAGCCCACTCTTAATGAGGACATTAAACACCAGGTGATTTTCTGTTTGCTTGCCTTGAGGAAGGCACTGCTTAATTTGAGCCAGTGGTGTCCCATGCTCAGCACCAGCACTTAATGGGTTTCCGGTGCTGGGCACCGGCAATAAATTGTCAACACAGCACTTATGACCACCTGCCACATGGTGGCGCTGCTCATCTAATTTAGAGATGAGCAGAGCAAGGTTTGTTTATGAATACAATATGCATTAAAAATTACTAATGCCGCCTCCCCAGCCATTGCAGGTCCCCTTTAGCTGTGGGGACTTGCAATAATTTGAGCTGTCGCACTCACAGGCGAGAGAGATGGTTAGTAGTTGTTTTGGCAGCAATGACAGGGGTGATGGATGGTGCAAGCTGCAGTGGCTTCCGGGTCAGGGCCCTGGCACGTATTAATTTACAAATTCAGCACTGGAGGAAGGCCAAGAATTCTAGCGTTTCATACGAAATGCTTCTCTAACTCCCTTTTCTCTGCCCCCTGTCGTGACGTTGGCATATGCTTCAATCCAGTTAATGATCACTGCCACTCATTGAGTGCCCTGGGTACGATCCCTTCGGAGTCCGTTTACCAGCCTGCCGTACATTTTCCTTTGCCGCACTCTCTAGTGAAGGGCATTGATGTCCTGTCAATCTACAGATGGACCTCCCTGAGGAGCAGTCTGTCTTCCCATCATGCACAGGTTCCCTCTTACCCACTGATGTGCGAATGCCATGGATTTTGAGCAACGTGAATCCTGCGAGCTGGTGTGGAGGTCAAATGGATGGTCTGTGAAGAGTACGAGCCACAAAGTACCCGGGTTTAGGCCACCTTACCCTGCCCCTGAGTAAACTGATCTGTAGGCTGTCACTGATCAACTGTAATATCAATATATGTCCTGAGAAACGGCCACACATTAGTAAGAGGACGAGTAGGGGGAGTGTGGTACACTTCGATAGGTAACTCTAGACATTCACCTCTTGGGGTGTACAAACCATGACGCAGAAAAGAAAGACTCCCCATCACGGTTGTATACATCGTATAGCTTATAGCGTTTAATACCACACTCTACTGTTTCTAAGCACTTTGGATGACAAGTGTTGTTGCTGCTCAATCCGGTGGTGCTCAGTTTTCCCATCTTGGGGGAACAGCCTTGCTGAGTTTCAAGCTCGTGACGTGAATTTGAGGTCACCGCATATGTGAACAGCGAGCTCTCAGTTCACTCAGCCATGTGTTCCTGGCCGTATGCATGTGCCGGCGCTTCCTAAAGCCTCAAAAGCAAATTTAAAAAAACGAATTATTTCTCTTTCACGCTATCCGCGCATTCCACCCTTACAACATTTTGACTTGCCATTTTAGAACTGCCTGTACATTGACACATGCAGCGGACGAACGCTCACTTACCTCTGCTCTGTTTCTGCAGCTTGGTACGTACAACGCAACCGGCTCCATGCGTCCCTTATATATAGGGCCCTCGAAGCAGACAAAAGGCCTCCATTTCACCCGACGGGGTGAATGGACAGTTATTTCCATCTACAATGCGGTCAGCAGCAGCAGTCTTTGTTTCCAGGGCACGGTGGATGTTTCTCTTTGGGTCGCAGGTTGACTGTGTATTGTTAGTGCGCAGAAGATTCAGGTGACGCGGTGTCACACTGTCTTTCACCTATGAACTGGAACATGACTGTAAGAGTCGCACAGAAAGTGCGAGCACTGTGCCTTAGTTTATATTTCACTCGGTGAGTGTCCTGTATTTGTTATTATCTGCTCCAGCCGGCTGCCGTGAGCAGGGTCGGTAGGCCGCCTCTGGATCGCTTTGTGCTAATCCAGGCATTCTAAAGCCCCACGTGAACTCATCTCCATGCGGGGCCACGAGTGTTGTGTATGTTATCAACATGACTCCGACAAAAGAGGGCGCTTACGTCAAAGGATCTTTAGAATGTGCATGGACTTGGCCATATAAAAGTTGCGGTCTCTTACTGACATAAAAACCCGCATATTTCTTTACAGCGTAATGTAATTATCAATAGTGCTGCATTGCACCTCACTGTTAGCTGCAGAACGTGGACGCTTGAGCTCCAATCGCAGCTTTCCCATTTGTAAACGTAATGGCCTTTATCAAAATGTTGATTTGGGTGGAAACAGTAGCTTTCACCCAATTTGACATTCTGAGTCCTAACTTAGCTTGAGGAAGGAAAATTATCTTCAGGGTTATTCCGGAAACACATTCGACAGGTCCAACCCGGCTGACTAGGTCAAAGCAGAAAGGGACTGCACACCGGAAAGACGAACTAACCAGTGCATTAGCACCAATGCCCCACGTCATTTCTTGGGGAACAATTTAGAATTAAGAAGTAATTTATGAACGGAGATTTACCAATTCCAGTGATGTAGTAAATTCTGGGTTGAAACCTATAGCATCTGTAACTATGGGATGTGACCCTATGTGATCCCTGCAAAATCACTTTACTTCCCTATACCTCATTTGTCTTGGTTGCCAATATAGATAGGCCCATGTTTATCATAGTGTTGCATAGAGTGCAAGGGCGACACAAAATTAAAGTCAGATTTACGTACATGCCAACATTTTAGAAGAGAAAAGTGGGAGATTGAAAAAAAAGAATTGGGAGAATGTATTTCTCCCATTGACTTCTATTGAGACCTGAATCAGGTATATTGTAAAGTTAGGGACTTGTAAGAGTGCTGCTGCAGGATCAGATATCAGAAATGTAAATATCCTTTTTTTGTGCTTATTTTTCTGGAGCACAGAGAAAGCTCTGTGGCAGGCAGAGACCGTGACGAAAATGTTGTGCACGGGCCTGCGGGAGCAGTTTTCTGGCTGTGCATACTCCAAGGCACACAAGACCAGTCCCTGTTGGCAGAGGCCCACTGAGGAATCGGGATTTTGCATGCAGGAATCGGGAGAAGGGAGACAAGTCTTGAAATTGGTAGTTGCCCGCCTGAATCGGGATGATTGGCATGTATAAATTTATCAAGCCCTGCAAGGCCACCTAGCGTGGCACTGCATGGCTTAATAAATCCTGAGAAACGCAAGGCAATCCCTGCCTTGCATTACTTTGCACCATGGAGGCGTTCCATGGGTGTGGAGTGCACTTTCCCACGCATCTACCCATGGATTTTGATGCATTCCCAGATTTACCATGAGTGGTAGACCTGGGAATGTGTCAAAATGCTAACTAGGAGAAATATGTTTATTTCTCCTTGATTTTTCCTCTTTCTATGTGTGCTGCATTCTGTAGCACACATAGAAAAAGGAAAAAGTGTCTGAGGATTGTTTTTGTGCAGGAAGGTGGTTCTTCCTCCCTAAAACGCAGGCACCCCTGCACCATGGTGCAAGGCTGCCTACACTGGCGCTAGGCAGCACATTGTGTTCCAGCACCAGGAAAGGACAGGAATGAGCCGTACGATTAAATACGATGCATTCCTGCCTTTTCCCTTTCACCCAGGGAAGCTAAGTGGCTTGCTAGGTTGTGCTGTGTGAAAGTATGAAAATCTGGGCCATAGGTAGTGTTTATTTGACGCTAATCAGATGCTTTCAAAGCTTACAGAAAACTTGATATTTACTTTTACCGCTGCAACCTTGCGGCAACTTTATGGGCTATGAAACCTGCAAATAAAAGGTTAAGGGTAAAGCTGCGGGTGACAGGTTCGAAAAACCCAACCTTTTACTCTTCTGAAGGTAATTAATTGAATATGAGTTTAAAGCTTTGTAAAGTTGATTTTTTAATAAACAACAAATGTCATGATTATTGCCACACGTTTAAAAATCAAAAAAGAACTTATTAGGTGCTTTTTTACAAAAATAGTGCTGTGGTGTTTTGAGGAATCATAACATTTATTCAATTTATACAATTTGGTATTATAGTATCAATATGGGGTGTCCTGCACCAGTCCTTTCAGCGATTATGGATTAGTGGGTGCTAAGAAAAAAACCATATCTTCACATTTACTTTTGCAGAGTAGACTTGGCTTTGTTCTGGTGATCTCTGCTATAGCAGAACTTCATCCAATAATGCAGCATGTAAGCCCCAAGCGATTGGGCCTGCAGCACTCGTTGTGCCACCTACTAAAGCAGCCTTTTAAAATGCGTCTCAGGACTGCCACTGCAACTTAAATGCAGTTTTAAAATACCATTTCGACCTAGCAAAATAAATCCTTTGTCAGGCCTAATGCTTCCTTTTTAGGTCTCGCCTAGGCAGCGCATGACCTGTCTCGTTGAGACATGCAGTTTATGCTTAACTAATTGAGTCCCCGCCTCCCTTTTTCAATTTGTTATTGAATGTGTCTTTCAAAATGCACTACTTGCTATTGACTAATAGTGTTCCAAGTCCCTCCTTTTTTCCTGTTGTGCACGACTATGGCTACTGTCCCCTTTATTTGTAATGGTCCACTTTTTTTGGTCTGTTGTTTTGGGGAGATCTCTGTTTTTTAATGTGCCTTGCCTTTTGACAGCATTGAAATGTTTCAGCCCGTACCGAGTGTGTTTCCCGCCACAGATAATTTTTATTACTTCATGGCAAGCACAATTTTTTTTGTACGTGTTAATTTAAAGTATTTGCTAATAATTGCGTCCGTTTATTTGTTCATTTTTAATTTAACATATTTGCCAATAATTGCATTGAGCCGACGACAAGACTCGAACACTGGTCCGCAGCTCCCGAGACGGCAGCTCTCACCGCTTAACAATCACCTCTCCCTCCGATAGCAGCATACCGTTCTCTCTCCATGCTTGATCCATTGGCAAATGGCTGTTGGCATTAACATGTGCTTTGCACCATGAAGACATCTTAACTTTCTTTCCTAATACACACATCAGCCCGATGGCATCTGATGCAGTATTTCCAGAGCCATGCTTTGCCATAACCCCTCAGTACTATTGTGTGGGGTGCAATACAGGCAGGCTTGTTGTAGAACGAAAGTGGGCGGGACCTACGCCCCTCTCTCAGAGTGGCCGCCCTTGGAGCTGGGGAAGCAGGCCCGAGTCTTGGTGGAGACGCTCATGCATCCTGTGATTTTGGGCAAATCCCTTTATCTCCCCATGCCTAACACAATAATGTGCCTGTCTGTAATGCAACTGGTGCTAATGTAAAGCACTCTGACATCTTTGTGTCAAGATCGTGCTATATAAAACTGAAAAAAACCAGCTGCGGCCTCTAGCCAGCCCTAAGTGTGAGCAGCCCAAAACTCTCTAGGAGTGTCCCCATGATAGGGCCTGGAAATAATCCATCGGGAGAATGCATTTCCCCCATTCACCTCTGTTGAAGCAGAGGCAAGTTCAGGCGAGGGGCAGCCACATGAACACTATTTGTGGCTTTAAATCAGGAGTCTCCCACCGGAAGCGGGTCTACAGGAGCCTTGTGAGGTGCAGGGAGTGCAGGGAAAGGCTTGTTTCGTAACTAGGCGCTGTTCACCTCAGTGTTCGATCCCCTCTGCCTGAATCTCCCTCCCCTTCTACCCGGAGCTCCCTGTCACTACCCACTTCTCCCAGCTGCCGCCTCGACACCTACGGAGCCCCATGCCCGATCGTCCACCTGGGAATGCCCTATCTGGACTGATGGAGATCTCGGAGCTGTGCCTCTCAGACCCTCTGGGCTCCCACAACCATTGAGTACCTCCCATTGTGCTGAGCGCCGTGGGGTGAAGGGTGGGCGCAGACCCAGGCTGGTACCACGATATAGTACATAGTAATAACAGGGATCTGGAGCTAAGGCAGCCGTACTTGTTTCTGCACTTTTATATAGCGCCAACTCGCCCAGAAGGAATTGGAGCGCTTTACATAAGTAACAGTTGAAATAGCACGAGGACATATTATTTTTTTAGGCACAGGGATATTAAGTGATTTGCCCAGAATCACAGGATGTTGATCCGACGCCAATGCTTCAACTTGATTTCCCAGAGCCAAAGTCGGCAGCTCTGACCTTTAAGCCACATCATCATTGCCTTACAGAGCAAGTGGGAAGATTTGTTAAGCGCTACACTGGACCGAACAATATCCAGGCACTTTTGGACTGAACTAAATTCGGCGTTGGTCTAGGACTAGGCAGAGTTTAACTCTGGGGGATTTAGACCTTGTCCCAAAGATTCCAGATCAGAGAAGCGAGGCAGAGGTAGATACAGTGATTAGCCCAGGATAACAAAATTGCATGAAATGAGTAGGACATTTGGGATTCGAATCCCACTCTCTTGGGTCCAGTGTGAGTATCTTAAACGAGAGTCCATGTCTCCCAATGAAGAACTTTAGATATGCTCTTATGTATGTGTCAATATAAGTGTTGATATGGTACAGATAGGTGACATTGTGCTTTACAAGGAATGTGAAGATGCAGATTACGTGGTATACACACACGCATTTAATCATACACCTGAGGCGCTCCATATATAGGATGGTAGCATTGGTGTTACTGCACAGTGCTGCAGAGGCCACAGGCGCGCAACGCCCATTGGGCTGAAACGGCTTCAGCCCCCCCCGTCATTTGTGTCAGCCCGGGCTGAGACAGTTTCCCGGGCACACACAGCCGCACCCGAGTACTTCACAGGTCTTTAAAAGACCATTTGCCTGCTAATGAGGCTTTGATGTTTTTCACCCCTTCTTAGAGCCCCTGCAGCTCCACTCTGCCTTTTGCTTGAAGAATCAGCCCCCCCCCCCAAAAAAAATTCTTAGCCCCCCTCCCCGAAATTTGGCTCTAGTTGCGCCTCTGAGAGGCAGCATCAATATGTTTTCATAGCTTTTTTTACACACTGAAGTGTGCTTTCTTTCTTAGAGATACAAATAGTTGTTTAAATATTTCAGGACGCAAGTGCGAAAATGCGCTGCATCGTTAAATACTTAAAAGATCCCAAAGGCGAGACTGATTGCATGCAAATGCTTGTTAATACATATGTCACCACTAAGATATGCCCTTAAGGCTCATAGGGCAGGGTGTATTGTAATTAAAAAGTAAGGCAAGTGTAATTAAGTCTGACATATCCTGGCAGTGAAAACTTCTAAAGTCCTTTTTCACTGTTGTTAGGCCTATCCCAGTGACTAACAGTGGGTTACTTATTACATTTAATAAGTGCTACGTTTGGATTGAGAGCAGATATAGATATGTTGTTTACACTCAAACAAATTGTAATTTAAAATCCTCTTTTATTATAATGTCAGATTTTAAGTCCTGATTCTAAAAATGAATTTTTGGGAAAGTACCCATTGTTTTGTCCCAACCATGACTGTGAATGACTCTGTTGTTCTGGTTTATGAATTGTGTCCACACAGTAACAGAAAGGGAGCTTAGTTGTGAACAAGATGGGCCATCCTGGCAGAGTCCCTGAATCCCAAGAGGTGTCTCCCCATGTGCTAGACCCTTGGCTGGCATCAGAGTATGCTCCTCCTCAAGAGAAGTTAAAATCCTGCAATCTGGGCTCTTTGCATCCACATGGGAAGCCTTGTTAAAATCTGTTATTGACTCTTCAGTGACCAGAAGCGATGACCGGCAATGCAAGAGCTCCTCTTCGCACTACAGCAACAATAGCCCGTGGTGACTGCCAACGCAAAGCTACAGCAATGGCCATCCACGATCCCCTAATGACTCTTCATGCTAGAGTACCCACAACCCATGCTCATCACGCTGCAGTGATAACCATCCCCAACACTCAACCTGCTCCTCATGGCCCTATCTGCCGCAAACAGAACTCTTTGCGCTGGTCTGTAAAGGTAACTTTTCTGCAGGACTAACCTGATCCCTGTATCCGACCCACAGTCCATTGTGGTTGCCCTGAACTTGTGACTTTCTTCAGTCTAGTGCAACCAGATGACCACGAGTCGTGCTTTGAGATGCTATTTTCTCTAAAAACTAAACTCTATAAAACTCAAAAACTGAGTATCTCCAGTTCTAGTGATTAAATCTTTGTCATTCTGGTATCATCTTAGTTATTAAAATGTACTCTACCTTCCAAATAGGTTTGGGAATTTACTTCTGTGGTGTTTTCACTTTATTACTGATTCTGTGTGTGTAAATATTTTACACATTGCTTCTCAGTTAAGCCTGACTGCTTTCTTGTCAAGCTATCAGAGGGTTGAGTACACATTCATTTAGTGACTTTTGTGGTTCACCCTGACAAGGATTGTGGTTGATGCCTGAGTGGGGCTTCCACCCTCCTTCAAGCAATAACCTACCTTATTACAATGGACAAGTATAAGTTCCCCTGTTAATGTGGGGAATTCCATGCATATTTTTGTGCATTCTGCATAAAACAGCAAGTCATGGTATACTTTGTGCTTGCTCTCCCTTTAAATATCAGCAGGCTTGACCTGTCGATAGCTACTTGAGAAAAATCCAGGCAAAAGTTTTAATATTATTTGACCTGATAAGTTGTGGTGAGGTAAACACATATCTACAACATCCATGAAAATAAGGGTTTGCGTACGTGTCATGATTAACTGAGGCACAAGCGTCAGTAGGAACAGAGCACCTAGGTGCACATGCATCAACATCCAGAAAAGCGATTCCTTATTAGCGATAAATAAGGAATCGTTATTAAGGAATCGCATTTTGGAATGCATCAACAGATTCGGTAAATAATCACTAATATTTACCGAATCCACATTAGCGAGTACTGCAAACACCGATTAGCAATTACTGATTTCGGTATTAGCGAAATCGGTAACGGCGACTTCGCAAATACCGAAATCGGTAATACCGAAATCGGTAATAGTGAATCGGTAATAGCGAAATCGGTAATAGCGAAATCGCAAAAAAAGGGTCGCTCGGGGAACGGTCTTATGACATCACTACCAGGAAGTACAGCAGCCCCACCCTCATTCACTCGCAAGAGGAGCTCACAGGAGGAGGAACAGGAGACAGCCTGAGCCCACTGATTAACCACTGACAGGACTTCCACCCTACCCTCATCAGGATGGACAAAGATGCACCAGCCAGCGCAGAATCTGCTAGGAAGAGAAAGCGCAAGTTCTCCGACCGGGAGGATGTATAACGTTACAACACATACTTTTACAACGCATGCACTTACAACGCAATTTTTACAACGCAACATCCACTACAACGCATTCCATTACATCGCATGACACTACAACGCATTTCTAAAAACTACCTTTACAACGCATTCCATTACATCGCATACTACCTTTACAACGCATACCATTACAACGCATAATGTTAAATTGCATTTAAAGTAAGTATTGGATAGTATAGGGGTAAAAATTACTATTCTTACTCCATGGGGTGCAACAGTAGGGTAAGTGTTGGATAGTATAGGGGTAAAAATTACTATTCTTACTCCAGGGGGTGCAACAGTAGGGTAAGTGTTGGATAGTATAGGGGTAAAAATTACTATTCTAACTCCAGGGGGTGCAACAGTAGGGTAAGTGTTGGATAGTATAGGGGTAAAAATTACTATTCTAACTCCAGGGGGTGCAACAGTAGGGTAAGTGTTGGATAGTATAGGGGTAACAATTACTATTCTAACTCCAGGGGGTGCAACAGTAGGGTAAGTGTTGGATAGTATAGGGGTAAAAATTACTATTCTAACTCCAGGGGGTGCAACAGTAGGGTAAGTGTTGGATAGTATAGGGGTAAACATTACTATTCTAACTCCAGGGGGTGCAACAGTAGGGTAAGTGTTGGATAGTATAGGGGTAAAAATTACTATTCTAACTCCAGGGGGTGCAACAGTAGGGTAAGTGTTGGATAGTGTAGGGGTTAAAAATTACTATTCTAACTCCAATGGTATGCATTGTAATGGTATGCGTTGTAATGGTATGCGTTGTAATGCCTGCGTTGTAGTGACATGCGATGTAGTGTTTGCGTTGTAATGGTATGCGTTGTAATGGTATGCGTTGTAGTGTCATGCGTTGTAAAGGATGTTGCGTTGTAATGCCTGCGTTGTAAGTGTAGTGCGATGTAATAGTCGCGTTGTAAAGGTTGTTTCCCGGCCGGGAACTGGAGCACCAGATCGAGGGGGTGAGCAGCAAACATGATCGGCTGTTCGGGAAGCTGTCCCTCAAGGTGCCAGAGACAGAAAAGCGAGGCATATGGCTGCGCATCAGAGAGAGGGTCAATGCGGTGGGAGTGACACCCCGCAGCATAGACGATTTAAAAAAGAGGTGGTACGACCTCAGGAAGCGGGCCAAGGAGAGGATCGCTGAAAGGGTCCGGGAGGCAGCTGGCACAGGAGGGGGACCATCAACAGTGCCTGCAAACACTGCCCTGGAGGAGCTAGTAGAAGGGACCATCGAGCCAGAGGCGGTCGTGGGAGTCACACAGATGGACACCTCCGGCGCAGCCACAACTGCCCAAGGTAAGATGCATGGCTGTGCCCATACTCTGCATTGCGTAAAACCATTCCCATCCCCCCAGCTCGATCACAGTGTGCAGGCAGAAGTGCACCACACATCTTCACTCAGAACAGTAGTTCATCATGGGAGTTGTAGTCATGTCAGCCCGGTGTGCATGTACAGTCAGAAAAGCAACAATTATTCCCAACAGCAGTAGAAGCTAGACATAGACTCAAATATAGTGATTTATAGAAGGACATGTACGAAATATTACAAACTGTAGTAGCAACAATCCCACTAACCATGCACTGTTTCACACACAGATGCATCTCCTGGCGATTCAGATGACAGCGGCCGGCTAATCATCTCTGAGACACCAGCAGATTGAGAGGGAGACACTCCGGCGGAGGGTCAATCACCACCTCCGCCAGCAACCATACCACCACCACCACCACCACCAACACCTGCTGCTGCGCCAACTGCAACAAAACAGCGGAGACGCAGGGCACAAGTCCCCCCCATGCAGGTGATGGATGCCTGTCCGAGTCCTGCAACACCATCGCCCCGAAGTCCGACACTCGTCCCACCGCCTGCAGCACCACCAGCACGTGTCCGAGTCCCACAGCGGCGCAGGTCCCTGCGCAGTACATCGGGTGTAGGCGACCATGCAAGCTCCCCACATGGTGGCATCGAGGCACAGCTGCTGCGTGTCCAGCACCTGCAGGGGAGACACATGGGTACCATCAGCATTCACATGGCGCGCCCAGCAAAGGAAATGTGTACCCTGACTGCGGCAGTGCGGGACATGACAACTGTGGTGGCAGAGGGTAACGGGAAACTGAGCGAGGACATCCAGGAACTCACCCGTGCCATGAGAGCAGGGCATCACAGCGAGAGATGGAGGCACAGGCAGAACTTGCTCCGTTCCGCTGCTTCAACCAAGGCCATCACTAGGCTGTGCAACTGCACTGCTGTTTTGTCCCGCCGCTCGGTGTCACTGCAGGTGGACCTGGGCCATTATTGTGGTGACGTTGCGAAGGCCCTAGGCCAGGTGACCACTGCAGTGGAACACTTGCAGAGCTGAACTTTCAGTGGCAGCGCCTTGGGATGGGAGGACGGCAGTGAGGCTGCCTCAAGTGTCAGCAGTGTATCCGTGGCGGAGGCCAGCACCAGGAGGCGCAGTTCGCGCTGCTCTACAGCCACAGTGACAGGCCATGGTGAGGTGGAGGAGACAAGTGAAAGGAGGCTGGGCGTTCGTGGCAAGCGCCACTAGACATTCTGTAAGCCATCCATGACCATGGTGGGGTAACCAGGGTCCTCTCCTATTTGTCACTTGCACACCCGTGACTACAACGGGCATGTTTAGTTACTCTTCTTTTGGGGAGATCTTATTTTTGTTCATGTGTGCCCGCACATACATCAGTGCTCCTGTGCATTAAACAGTAGCACCACAACTGAAATCGTCATGGTTCATTCTTACCTGGATCAGAAATGATGTTGCGTGATGTATGTCCGCCTCCTTTGGCCCTCAGCTGTGTTAGGGACGTGTGCCTGTCGGTGTTGTGCGGGTGGTTGGTCATCCCGGTAGTCGTCATTCCTGTCCACCTCTATGGGTATCCCCCTTCTGGTTGCGATGTTTTGCAGCATGGCACATACAGCTACGATCCTGCAGCAGGTGTCTGGTTTGTATTGCAAGGCACCACCAGTCTTATGTAAGATTCTAAAGCGACTCTTCAGAATCCCAAAGGTCCTCTCAATTACATTTCTGGTTCTTATGTGCCCCGCGTTGTATCGTTTCTCCTGTGGTGTTGCTGGATTGATGTAGGGGGTGAGTATATATTCCCGCAGGGCGTATGCACTGTCACCTACAAGATGGAAGGAAAGGCTTAGCAACGGTGATGAATATACATGTGTGGTGCTCATGTTTGGAAGAGGAATGTGTACGTACCAAGCAGGAGTCCCTCTCCAAATTCTCTGTTGAGTAGGCGCCTGTGGTTGCCACTGTGTCTGAATATGTAGGAGTCGTGTGTGCTCCCCGGAAATTGTGCCACTAGGTCCGTGATGATGTGCTTGGCATCGCACACGACCTGCACATTGATAGAGTGGTAGGACTTCCGGTTACGGAAAATGAACTCATTGGCTGAGGGTGGACAGATGGGGTCATGCGTGCAGTCGATGCATCCAATGACATGGGGGAATTGGGCCACCTGGTAGAATGCCTGTTTGGTGCGGTCCAACTGCAGTGGGGTTTTGGTGAAGCTGATGTGGGTGTGTATCATTGTCAGCATGGCATCAATGAATTTGTGGAAGAAGCGTGAGAGTGCGCTTTGCGTTACGCCTCCCGCTACGGCGATGACCCCCTGGAAACTACCAGAGGCCAGTAGGTGCAGGCTGCACAGGACCTGGACGTGCGCAGGAATTGCATTGGTCCGATGTGTCTGGTGCTGCAGTAGTGGTTCGAGGTCTGCAATTAGGCGCATGATCATGGCACGATTCAGACGATACTTGTCGTACACCTCATCCTCATTCTGTCCTAGCAATGTGATGCGCACTCTGAAGACTCTATCCTGGACCCTTCTCCTGCGCTGTCCTGCTGCATTGATTCGCATCCTCCTTGCAAGCATGTAGAGGGCTGCCATTTTGTGCAAGCCAACAGGGTCTCCTGGGCCAATTTGAATGGCTTACTGATTGGTACCATCTGTGACACTTGTTGTTTTTTTTTGCAGCATTTTTTTTTGTAAATGTAACTTTACCTCCAGGTTCTGATTCCCCTTAATCTGCTCATGCAAAATAGCGATTTAGTTGATTTTCGGTATTTGCGATTTTTGATGCAGTCAGTAGCGATTCGTAATTAGCGATTGGCACTTGCCGGGAGCTATTAGTGATTTCGGTCATTGCGATTTTGGTTTTTAGCGATTATTTATTTTTCCGGGTTGGTTTTTAGCGATTCTTTATTTTCGCGGTTAATTATTTAGTAATTCTTTATTTTATCCCGATTTGTGTTGATGCATTGGGATTCGTTTTTTGACACTCGCTAACGGCTGATTTTAGCGATTCAGTATTTTACCGACTGGATTTTTGCTTGATGCATGTGCCAGATAGTTAGGCAACATTCCAACATCATCCCCAAAACATATTTGTTGTTTATTCCATGGGTGTAAGAAATTGGAATAGTAGTTAGAGGCTGAGACCTCACTAAAAATAATAATCACATTCACAATCCCTTTCATGGTGAAATACTGAAGTCACTAGATGAACCTTTTCCTAACACTTTGGTAGTTTGGAACAAAGCAGATAGACTTAACTTAAAGGCAATGTGTAAAGTATGTATGCAGCACTCAAGCACAAAACAAAAAGTCCCAAACCAACTTAGGAAAACTGAGAATATTTTAATGAATAAAATGACACCAAAACGACCAAAATCTATCAGCAGAACCAGCTATATTAATTTTTTAATTTGAGTTAAAAATACCACCAGAAAGCACCAAACACCAACGGTGGTTATCTGGTCATGCTCGACCAGGTCAAAGTCAGAAGTTAAGGATGATCGCAATGGATTGCTGGTCGGATACAGTGACCAGGTTCATTCTGGTGGAAAGTTCACCTTCTGATTTAGAAAGTTTTAAGGAGGTAGTAGGTCTTCTGTGGGGTCAGATAGCTGACAGGATTCGAGGAAGGGTTTGATGACGATGTGGAGCCACAACTTGAGGGCTCCCCATCTATTGGAGGTTGCTTGGCATTGGGCCCAGTGTTACTGTTGTGTGTTTGGCGTTAAGTACAGTTGAAGCTGTCGATCAGGTGCTTCTCTACGTCATGTCCTAGGAAGAAGTCAACGAATGCTGCCCGCATCAATTATAGACGTCAAATCTATTGAAGTGTTTAGTTAGGCAGGGAGGAGTAAACTCAGACCACAGACAAGGGTCCAGGACTTTTGGGATAGTACTTAGGGATCAGGATTCAATCCGACAGAGGCCAGCTGAGGCAATCAGATCTGGTGCAGTTTGAGCTAGTCACATGGAAAGGAGGGATAGGCTTTCGGAAGCTTTTTGTAACCCAGCAGCCCAGACAGGAGGCCAGCCAACTGATTCTTGGTGTAACTTATGGAGTCCTGGGTTCAAGGCAAACAGATACTGTCTTCATTCAGGTTCTTCAGAGAGCAGGGCATTCCTTCTTCTGAATGGGGTACTGAGGAGAGTTTTGAGATGCCACTTTTATGCTCAGTGCCAGACTGCGAATGGGGGGCAATCTTTTGTCCACCCTCTAAACCAGATCTGGATACCTCCCCACCTCCAACTGGGTTTGGAGCCAGCCTGATTAGAAAGATATAAGGGAGGCAGGCCTAGGTGTAAGCTTCATCTGCCAGTAACAGGTTAGGTATCCTTTGCAGCTTAGGAAGGGCTGCACAGAGACCCAGACCATCCTTTCAAGGAGAGAAACTCCGTTACCACACCCAGGGCCGTTTGTCCACAGTCTCACCATAGGGGAGCCATCCATTTTCAGGCTACAGTTTGGACGTTTTCACTGCCAGGAAATATAAAACATTTATTTCTAAATGTCCTGCTTTTAAATATTGTGCACTCTGTCATATTGAGCAACAAGGCCTACCTCAAGGGTTGAGTTATAGATATTAAAAATGAAGGTTTAGGCCTGTTAACTGAGTGATGTTATGTTATTTGTATTTGTACAGAGCACAACTCACCCAGGATGTTACGCTGGTGCAGAAGCAGGAACTGAATGGGTCGAGCCAGGTTGCATGTTTGATTTCAACATAGACTGTGGTTCTGTAGTCTAGCTTGCAGGTGATGAGGGCTTGGGTAATAGTTCTGCGTGTGTTGAATGGCATCCATTTGAAAAGTCTTCTTGAAACTCTTTAGTTTGTGGAAGCAGGAGATGTAGACAGCATTCACCTGGCCGGTCACGGTGAATTGGTTGTCGATTACTATGCTGAGGTTCTTTGTATGGGCTGCTGAGAGGGGTGTGGGTCCCAGTTCGGCAAGCTACCAGGTGGAGTCGCAGAGTGAGGTACTTCTGTTTTGTCTGTGCTGCGCTTGCAGCAGTTGGTTTTCATTCACCTGGCAACATCAATAATGCAAGTGGGGAAATTAGTTCTAGTGTTTGGCGTTTTTCCAGAGAGGAAGAGTATAAGCTGGAAGTTATCAGTAAAGGGTATGATTTACATTTTGTGGGCGAGGATGATGCTGGCTTTTGAGGTCATCTATCTGTTAAACAGAATGGAGCAGAGTGAGGATCCTTGTGGAACTTTGCAGATGGGGTTGATGGCATCCTAAATAAAGAATGCCTGTCTGTCCAGCTGGGTGTGGCCTTTCAGTTAGGAGCAAATCCAGCGAAGTGTGGGACCTTGAATTCCACCTTTGTGCAGCCATTGAATAAGGATGGGCAGGAAGGCGGTGTCGAAAGCTGAGGAAAGTTCCAGTACGGTGAGGGCCATGGTGTCACCTCTGTCTATAATCATAGAGATGATCTTCAAGGTGGAGATTAAGTGGTCTCTGTAGTATGATTATGGGTTGAGTGGTGTTAACGAAGTGACAAAGAAGTGGTTGTCAATGAGATGATTGCAAAGGCATTTATTTATCATCTTTTCCATTACTCTGGCAGAGTAGGGTACCAGGGAGATAGACCGCAAGTTGGCTAGCGTCTTTGAGTCTGCTGAGGATTTTTTGAGGAGAGGGAGTACTGTGGTGTAATTTCAGGATTGGAGTGAGGGATATGCTGATGGTATCAGTCCTTTGATGAAGATGCGGTGAAGGCATGACAGGGAATTCAAGACTTGAAACTGCATGGTTTTGGTGGTTTCTTGACTGACTGTGAATTGAGATGGGCTGGAGGGATGCAAGGGTAGAAGGGTCCAGTTGGAGGTCCAAGTTTTTGTAGATGCTAGTGATCTTTGTGCTAAAGAATAGGGACAGCTGGGTGCAGAGGTCCCGAGAGGGGTTGACGCTGGTGGAGCTTACTGGCGGAGAGGTGAAGTCTTGCACTATGGCAAAGATTTCACTGTTGATGCTGCTTTTTAATGCAGTTGTTTAGCCAGGAGCATTTGTAGCTCTGATTTGCTGAAAGTGGCACCTGAGGGTGGATTTGATGGTGCTCTTGTTGCTATCAGTCTGACTTTGTCTCCATCCGTGTTCAAGTTGCTTGTAGTGGCATTTGGTGAGCCTGAGCTCTTCCTTGTAGCAGCATGTGGTTTGTCTGGTTCTCGTGACTTTGTTGGCTTTGAGTAGAGCCAGGGTATCTGTGCAGGCAGTGCTCCAGGCATTGAAGTTGGAGATGGATTCAGAGAGTTTGTTGTTGTGTCGATGCTGGTGGTATAGGATTTTGGAAGAATAGGTTGTTCCAGTCCTGATGAGTATACTGAAGTTTACAAGGGTGTGATCAGACCTGATGATCACTTTTGGCTTGTCTACTGTGATGTAGCTAAAGCTGAAGATGGTAGGTGTCTGGTGGGGTTTATGGGTGTCTTCCACTCACTGGAGGATTCCAAGGTTGGCAGGTCCTTGGAAAGGTTGGTCTTTTTGGGATGAGTGACGTCCTCCAAGTAGTAGTTGAGGCCACCGAGGGGGATGAAGACTCTGGAGTCGCGTATCAGGGGGGCAAAGAATGCTAGGATGGTGCTGTCGAAGTTGTAGCATAGTCTGGGCAAGAGGTAGAAGAGGATGCTGCTCAGGGTGTAGTTGGCGGTGATGAGGAGTTTGAGAGTCAAGTGTTGCTTGTTACCGGTGGTGTTTTCCAAGCTGGTGGAGTATTGAATGGATTATTTCAATGTGATAGTGATTCTGCCTCTAGGTCTGTTTGTCCAGTTCTGTCCTATCTTGCGATTTTGTTTTTAGGCAGGAGATTGCTGTGGTGATGGCAGGGGCCAACGAAGAAATCAGCCAGGTTTTGCTCAGGAAGCGCAGTTAAAGTGTGAGGTTGTATAACAGAAGGAGTGATTCTTGAGCAGTATCCAAGACAGGGAGGGTTCTCGTGTAGTGGGAGTCGGGTGTGTGGTTGATAGACTTGGCATCTTTTGGCATGTTTCCCCTGAGTTTTTGCTTTCTGACCTCCCAGTTTTGACTTTGTGCTGGATTATTGTTCCTGCACACTTTTCTCACTACTGATCAGTGGTAAGGTGCAAGTCCTCCAGTTGTAAATTGTGTGATGGATTGGTGTTTCCATGATTGGCATATTTGATTTACGTGTCAGTCCCTAGTAAAGTGCACTGAGTGTGCCAGGGCCTGTACATAAAATGCTGTTAGTGGGCTGCAGCACTGGATTGTGCCACCCACACAAAGAACCTGTAAATGTAACTCTGGCCTGCCATTGCAGAGCTTGTGTACAGTCTGGGACTGCCATGCCGACTTGGCAAGTGTACCCATTTGTGTGGCATGTCCTGATAGTGAATTACTGCCAATTTCATCTTTCACTATTGCAAGGCTACCTGTTCCCATAGGACAGAATGGGGATTTTGGTTTATAACATCTTATAAATATAACTGGCCCTGGGAGCTTGGTAGAAAATTAAAGTTTAGTATGCCTGAACTCAGAATCTAAAGATGCATCTTTTAGTGAAGGTGATTTTTACATGCTGTGTTTGAAAATACCACTTTGAGAAAGTAGGTATTTTCGTTCTCAGCCATCCAGTAGGCCTCTGCTAGGTTTGTGGATTGATTGTCTGGGTTTTGGATGACAGGAGCTGGGGAGCAGCAGTGGCTCCAGATAGTCTAGGTGGGTCAGGAAAGGGCTGAATAGACCTGGGCTGCATTTAGAGTAGGGGGAGGAGATTTTCCTTCACCTGAATGGGCTTGGTCTGCCTCTGACAATGCCGTCTCCACCTCCTGCCAGGAAGCCACACCAGAGAGGACAGAACAGGTACCGTCTGGGCACAGACACTCTCTGCCTGAGAGGACAAAGGATTTTGGGCTATAAAAAGTGGAGCCCAAACCCCTAAATTTTAGAACTCTTTTGGACCAAGAAGACTGCCAAGAAGAAGAGCTGGAGTAGCTGTGGGGAGGAACTACCACTTTGCTGTGTGCTTTGCTGTGTTGGCCTGCAGTGGCTGCTTCTGTCTTGGGCAGTGAAAGGACTGAACTGAACTTTCTGCAATGTACTTTTGTGAGTTTCTCCAAGGGCTGGAGGTAGAGCTTGCCCCCTGTTCAAGAAGTCTCAGAAACAGCAAAGACTTCAAAGTTCTTATGCCCTCAGCACTGGGAACTGTGCGTTTTGTGCTGCAACAGAAGGAAAAGCAACCCGACGCTGTCTATGATGCCGCTGCTGACTCCGTGTCCTGAAGGCACCGCAGAGGGCACCGCTGCAATGCCGAACTGCGACCCTGGTCTCACCGATGACACCTGGTGACACCGGCACTGAGCCGCTGCTCGCACCGCAACCTGTGGGCACGATGCCACCTTGGTATCCCTGACGCTGCCGCTCCATGCCAAAACTGACGCAGCTGCTTGTACCCTGGTTTGAGGGCACTGCTCGTAAAGTTACACGACGCACCGCCCTGATCCCGCACTGCAGCCTTGGCCTACCGATGCCGGTGCCATCGAGTCCAGTTCGTCTGGTGACTACAGCGCTTCAGCAACAATGATGCCGCTGCTTGCACCGTGACCTGCCAGTGCCGCGACGAGTGCCGCATCACTTCGCACCACGACCCTGGTCTCACTGACGATGCCATCTGATGCCACCTCCTGGAAATGGGACCCTCTCAAGGGCCCTTGTGACCTATGTGGCATCTCAACTAAACTATCACATAGTGAAATCTTCTAGGACCTTGTGGGCATCAAGCAACTCAGCATTTACAGGCATGATCAAAGGGTACATTCGGGCCAAAGAGACACACCAGCTGGCACAAGTGACAGACCTTGAGACCCAGATTCTTTCCTCAGAGAGACAGGCACGTCATCGGCCCTTGGCAGATCTTGACCTACTGCTGGCATTTGCGAGGTCGAAGCTGAAGCAGATTTCCTTGGAAGAGGCCAAATAGCATTGGAGGGTATCAACCCTATGAGTCTCATTGAGCATGGAGATAAATCTGGCAGGATCCTTTAATGGTTGCCAACTGGGGACACGACGTCCAGAATTGTACCCTTCATCTGTGATCCTTAGGGTGGCCTCCATGAGTGGAGGTGGCACACGTTTTTGAGGATTATCACCAAACACTGTATGCGGCGACACCCGTGCTCCCTTGAAAACTTGAATCTCTGATGCTAGAGGAGATCCCACTGCCCTTGATCCCCCTGTCTCTGGCCCACGACCTTGACCAACCTATCACAGCGAGGCCCTGCAAGAACTACCCTGGGCAAGATGCCAGGCCCGGGTGGATTCCAGTAGAATTTCTTAAGCGCTATCAATCTCTTCTATTTCCACATCTCTTGGCGCTCTACAGAGAGGCAACAAACCGTGGATTGGTTCCCCTCCAGAGCTAGACGCAGCCACTATTGTCGTGATACCCAAGGCAGGTTAGCACACAGACTGATGCTCCTCGTATAGGTCTATCTACCTTATAAATGCTGATATCAAGGTGTTTGCAAAGGTCTTGGCATCTCGATTGAGGCAGACCCTGCCCAACCTGGATCAAAGTGGGTTATTGCCAAATAGGAGTACCCGCCACTGTAACCGTAGAGCCTAACTAACCTTATCTCAAGCACATTGTATTAGCACTGCTATGGCTATGCTCCTAATAGACTTCGAGGAGGCCTTCAATACTGTTGTGTTTGCCTTTTTGGAGGCAGTGTTGTAGAGGGCGGGTTTTGGACCTTTCCTCTGCAAACTTGTTTGCCTCCTATACGCTACCTTTACAGCTCAGGTTTAGGTTAACAGAGTTCTTTCCTCACCCTTCCCCATCTGCGGAGGCACCCGACAGGGCTATCCCCTATCTCCACTTTTATTTGACTTGGCGATCAAGCCTTTGGCACTCCTCATTATATGCAACGCCCAAGTGCGGCGATGTTCCTGTTGGGGTGGCCTGAGAAGCATATAGCTCTCTACGCAGAAGATATTATTTATGGAAGACCCAACGTCTTCGGGCCCTCAATGCATAGAGATCTTCCTTCTCTATGGAGACGCCTCTGGGCTAAAAGTCAACAAGGTTAAGCCTCTGCTTGTACCAGTTGAAGGTGATGCATGCAGATCTTCTTGGTGTCCCACAATCACGATATGTCATCTCTCCTTCAAATACCTGGGAATCTATTTCTCCCGCCACCAGAGTTGGAATGGAACCTTAATGTTCATCCCCTTATGACCGGACTGACTAAAGACCTACAAAGGTGGGGTCAGTTGCCCTTGAATCCCCTGAGGCAAGTAGCATTGTTTAAAATGATGTGTCTCTCACGTTACTTGTAGGTCTTTGCAAACTTCCCCCATCCGATTCGTAGCAGGTGATTCCAGACAATGACTTTGAAAATCACTACCTTTCTCTGGGTGAGTGGTCGCCACTGAGAGGCATTTTTCAATGGCAGACACATTCCTTCTGATAGAGTACCAGGACGGCAGACCTATATGGCTACTGTTAGAAATCGGTTCTCTAGTTGGCACAGGCATGCACTCTGTCCAAGTCGAGACCGCAATTCTAGTCAGGGTAAGTGTGTTACACACTTAAATCCGCCCGTGCTCACCGTCTGGTAACTTAGAACAGAGCAGTCAAGCTCTACATAAGAGTCAATGTGTAAAGCAGTTGTGCATACGCGAATACAATAACACAGTGAAAACACCACAAAATACCCCACTCCACAATGAGGTATGAAATTGTATCTCTTTCACTGTTTAAAACAAGATAAAAACAATAGGAATCCAATTAATGAATCTCAGGTTACGAATATTTGAAGAATGTACAACACTGAAAGAGCCCTTGGACTTTCAGTAGGTTCTTTATGGATACACTGAGGAAATTATAGCCATTTATGCCTTGGATTGGGAACAGACTTTCTCCCCGGGCCAGCACAAAGCAATGATTCTAAAATTATTACAGTTAAAATGCACTGTCAACTTTGCGGGAGACTGACCCACTCGCTCCATTCTCGGCTCGATCGCCCTCAGGATCAGGACTTGCATTGCTGGAGTTTTCCTTTGCTGGACACGATGTAGTGATTCGAGTCACGGAGGGCAGATGCCCATCTTTACTTGATGCATGCAGAGTACACCAGTCGTGCTGGAATGCATTTTGGACGCTGCAGCTTCGGTGAAGTCGGCAAACACGATGGTCTGCGCTCGAACAGACAGACATGGTGGTTCTTGATCGGTGCACTGCACTGACGCGTGTGGATGCCCAAAATTGGCTGCCAACACTCTGCAAAGAACCAGGACTGGTTGAGGACAAGTCAGGCAGACAGGGCCGGCTCTAGGGCGGTGAGATGGGTGCCACAGCACTGGGCTCTGACTTGGGGTGAGGGCATAATTTTTGCTAGTAATTCAACAAATTAAAAGTACCTGCTGCGTTCCTGGCCTCCAGCAATTTTCAGGCATAAATTAAAATGTCAAAAGAAGTCCGGGATTAATTGTCTTCCTGGAAAGAGACCGGAGGTTTGTCCAGTGGAAGGTTCGAATCATCCTAAGGTAGCGTAGTGGTTAAAATGCCTGCTGCTAGGAACGTGTACCATGCAGATAACAAAGTGCATGCAATTTAAAAATGTCAGTGGGTTAATGCTTCTGTGAGAGAGCTCCTTTTGTTACTTGTCGTTTGTAAGTCAAAATCCTAATATAGAACATTGAACTATTAACTGTCAGCATGTAAACTGCAAGTAATATGTTAGAGCTATATGTTTTTTTGCCCAGTCTTTCATTATCCTAATCGTGCCAAAAGGGTTTATTTGGGTAGAAAACAATCCTTGTTATTAAAGAGAAGTCCTAATAATGGTGTTACATTTTAAATTCTGAATTTTTGCTTTTCCACAATAAGGACTCAAACTATATTGCCTACCGGTATCGATGACATGTTACTCCTACACTACACCTTGTAGTCCTGTCTGATGTAACATTTCCTATACACGGATTTACACACACCTTTGATTGTCTCTGTGCAATGTGTGTGTGCTCTGACACCTTAAACTGGTATGAGTGGTGCTATAAAACTAAATGAATCTGAGAGACAGTGGTTCTGGAGACTTGAGGGGAACTGTTAAAGGGCAGTGGTAAGGGAATCTATGGCAGAGGTGGTCAATGGAGGGGCACCAACAAACATTATCGCACAGCTGGCCCTGTAGGTAGAGACAGAGTAGCAGAGCCTAGCTGGGTCGTTTGTGAAATCTGGCGTACTTAATATGTTAAAAGGGGCTTACATCCCCCTACTTTAAATTTGTTCCTTTGCTTTCCACTTACTTTTCCTCAGTTTCTACTGGTTGTAGCATACAATTTCCTGTTGTTCCTCCTGTGTCTCTTTTATCAGTTTCCCATGTCTCAAGTACTGTTTTAATTCGCTTGGTGGATTTTTTTTTTAGGTTTTCCCTGCACAGCGTTTACCTTTAATCCTACCCTGGCTACACACAGTTCAAGCGTGCTAGTTGGCTGCCTTGTTTTCATGGCCATGCCAATTATTCTGAAGCATGTCCTTCTTCATAACTTCACGTCTCCGGCAAGTCCCACTACGTTTCTGGACAGCTAGCACTCCCTTTCTTCTGTTCAGCATGTCCTGATCCTCTCAACATAGTAGTTCCTGTCTTTATCCAACTTGCCCTTTCCACTGCCTTGTCATAGCCATGACCTCTACTCGTGTCTCCCCAGCTTGCCAGCTCTCCCTCAGTCATTCTGACTTACCTTCGTGTCAGTTCAAAGCATGTTCTACCTATCCTGTCTCACACAACTTGTCCTCTTGTTAGCTGCACACTTCCCTCGCCTCCTCCAGCACTAGTTGCACCCCCATCCCAGAACTCTGCTCCCCTTCTGCTGGAACTGTCCAGAGGTAGAAACATTGCTGATGAGATTCTGAGGAATCCTCAGGCAACAGTGCCACCATCCTGCAGCCGTGTCTGAGGTTGCGTGGCCCTGGAAGGATCAGCACATGCCAGAGAGCTGGAACTAGTACAGCCTGGTGATCCAAGGCCTGCTTGCGACATTGCACTCTCTGCCAGGTGACTAGCACTATTGCAGACTGAGACAGGAGGATTTCAGGATTGGGAAGTAGCAGCCTCAGATGAGGAACATAGCTTATTTGGATATGGAGCTTTACCTCTACCTTTTACAAAACTTAAAAATCTCTCTGTACTCTCATGTCCGACATCGGACTGTGTCCAATCAAACCCATGGCTCACCTCATTTTAATGACTTAAACAAGGTTAAGTGCATTCAAATAGCCAGCAGATGACACAGAAAAACAAAGGTATACAGGTTAGTACAAACAATGCAGGACCTAATTGCAGGTGATTTGAAAATTACCAACCTCTATATGGCACCCAGTTAATAGTCGGTGTAATGAGTTGACAGTTTCATAGCTTGTTTTTTGGTTTTCGGGTCATCTCCTTCAGTCCACTCTACCTCCCCCAATCTCCTGTTTTTAGGTCAAGCCTGAGCCAGCGCGCAAGCGATGCTCTGGCGATCTGTTGTAGGAAGAGTACCGCCCAAGTTTTTCATTGGCTTGTGTGTTTCTCCTTCTTAAATGCTGGTGTCTAATTCCTTAGTAGGCTTGTTAGTCCTTCCTTAGTAATGCCATCTCATCATCTGTATCCTCCCATGGCTACTGGCCCTTTTACTTCGGTTCTTACACACTTACGTGTTATTTTAGTGTTGTAAGCACTATTTTCTTTATTGGGTTTGTCCTACTAGAACACGGTTACTCATAGTACGGCCCGCGGGCCGCCAGCGGCCCAGCAAGCCTCCCTTGGCGGCCCGCGGACCTTGCAGACATCCTACCTGTGTTTAAAAAAAAATGTTTTAATAGTGTTAGCTAACACTGCCGGTTGCAGCAGCCGGGAATCTGAGACTCTGCTCTGTGGGGGCCGGGGGATTCCAGTGATTGTCAAAGTGGAGATGCAGGGGCCTAAGAGGTGAATTACAACAATGCATTATTAACATGTAAATGGTCTTTTAAAGACCTGTGAAGTACTCGGGTGTGGCTGTGTGTGCGCGCTGGGAAGCTGTCTCAGTGCGGATGTGTGTGCGCGCTGGGAAGCTGTCTCAGCCCGGGCTGAGGGCTGACACACACACGGGTGAGATGACAGAGGGTGATGGAGGGAGGAAGAGGGAAGACAGAGGGAGAGAGAGGGAGACAGAGGTTTACAGATGGTGACAGAGAGAGGGAGACAGAGAGGCGCAGTCTGGGGGAGACAGAGGGAGGGAGACAGAGGGAGAGGGAGGGAGAGGAAGGGAGACAGAGAGAGACAGAGAGGGAGACAGAGGGAGGGAGACAGAGGGAGGGAGACGGAGGGAGAGAGACAGAGGGAGAGAGACAGAGGGAGAGAGACAGGGGGAGAGGGAGGGAGACAGAGGGAGACAGGGAGAGAGAGAGAGAGACAGGGAGAGATAGAGGGAGGGAGACAGAGAGAAAGATGGAGGGAGGGAGACGGAGGGAGGGAGAGGGAGGGAGATGGAGGGAGACAGAGAGGGAGACGGAGGGAGACAGGGAGGCAGACAGGGAGGGAGACGGAGGGAGAGGGAGGGAGACGGAGGGAGACAGGGAGGGAGGGAGACAGAGGGAGACAGAGGGAGACGGAGAAAGACGAAAGGAGAGGGAGGGAGACAGCGGGAGGGAGACGGAGGGAGGGAGACAGGGAGCGAGACAGGGAGGGAGACAGATAGGGAGACAGAGGGAGGGAGGGAGACAGAGGGAGAGAGAGAGGGAGGGAGGAAGGAAGACTGAGGGAGACAGAGGGAGACGGAGACAGAGGGAGAGGGAGACAGAGGGAGAGGGAGACAGAGGGAGAGAGACAGAGGGAGAGAGGTAGAGTGAGAGAGACAGGGGGAGGGAGACACAGGGAGGAAAACAGACAGGGAGAGAGACAGAGGGAGGGAGAGAGACAGGGGGAGGGAGACAGAGGGCGGGAGACAGAGAGAGGGAGACAAAGGGATGGGACAGAGGGAGGGAGAGAGAGGGAGGGAGACAGAAGGAGGGAGAGAGAGGGGGAGACAGAGCGGGAGACAGAGGGGAAGACAGAGAGGGAGCCAGAGGGGGAGACAGAGAGGGAGACAGAGAGGGAAACAGAGTGAGGAGGGAGACAGAGGGAGGAGGGAGACGGAGGGAGACAGGGAGAGAGAGAGAGAGACAGGGAGAGATAGAGGGAGGGAGACAGAGAGAAAGATAGAGGGAGGGAGACGAAGGGAGGGAGAGGGAGGGAGATGGAGGGAGACAGAGAGGGAGACGGAGGGAGACAGGGAGGCAGACAGGGAGGGAGACGGAGGGAGAGGGAGGGAGACGGAGGGAGACAGGGAGGGAGGGAGACAGAGGGAGACGGAGGGAGACGGAGAAAGATGAAAGGAGAGGGAGGGAGACAGCAGGAGGGAGACGGAGGGAGGGAGACAGGGAGCGAGACAGGGAGGGAGACAGATAGGGAGACAGAGGGAGGGAGGGAGACAGAGGGAGAGAGAGAGGGAGGGAGGAAGGCAGACAGGGGGAGATGGAGGGAGAGGGAGAGAGACGGAGGGAGAGGGAGGGAGACGGAGGGAGGGAGACTGAGGGAGACAGAGGGAGACGGAGACAGAGGGAGAGGGATACAGAGGGAGAGGGAGACAGAGGGAGAGGGAGACAGAGGGAGAGAGACAGAGGGAGAGAGATAGAGGGAGAGAGACAGGGGGAGGGAGACACAGGGAGGAAAACAGACAGGGAGAGAGACAGAGGGAGGGAGAGAGACAGGGGGAGGGAGACAGAGGGCGGGAGACAGAGGGAGGGAGACAGAGGGATGATACAGAGGGAGGGAGAGAGAGGGAGGGAGACAGAAGGAGGGAGAGAGAGGGGGAGACAGAGCGGGAGACAGAGCGGGAGACAGAGGGGAAGACAGAGAGGGAGCCAGAGGGGGAGACAGAGGGAGGAGGGAGACGGAGGGAGGGAGACGGAGGGAGGGAGACGGAGGGAGGGTGGCGGAGGGAGGGCGACGGCGGGAGGGTGACAGTGAGGGAGAGACAAGGAGAGAGAGAGACAGGGAGAGAGAGACAGGGGGAGAGAGAGACAGGGGGAGAGAGAGACAGGGAGGGAGAGGGAGGGAGGGGGAGGGAGGGAGAGGAAGGGAGGGTGAGGGAGGGGGAGGGAGGGAAGGAGAGGAAGGGAGTGAGCGGGAGGGAGGAGGAGGGAGGAGGAGGGAGGGGTTGAGAGGGAGGGAGGGAGAGGGAGGGGGAGGGAGGGGGAGAGAGGGAGAGGGAGGGAGGGAGAGGGAGGGAGAGGGGGAGGGAGGGGGACGGAGGTGGAGGGAGGGAGGAAGGGAGAGGGAGGGGGACGGAGGTAGAGGGAGGGAGGGGGAGGGAGGGAGGGAGAAAGAGAGAGAGAGAGAGAGAGAGATGTGTTTATGCCGGGTCTGGTGGCTCAGTGGGCGAAGGCGTCTGCTGCAGGGACCTGTGTTCAACCTCATGGTCACAATTTTATTTTGCTTTAGCCCCGCCCCTCCCCCTCTGACCCCGCCCCCACCGGTGCAGCCCTCGGCCACAAACCACACTGTAAATTTGGCCACTGAGAGAAAGTTTGTGAGTACCCATGTACTAGAAGCACGATGAAGTGCTTTGTTTACATTCAGCACGCTGTGTGCGCTATCACCATCGAAGCTGCCGGAACAATCGCGACTGCTTGTTTTGTTTGTAGGCATCACTGCAGCTTGCTCCTTATTGCCGTTGCGTTGCCTTTAATTTCATTGCAACTTGTTCCTCTCAATCTTTATGTATTTTTTTACTTTTTAAGAGGCACGGCACACTTTAATTTTAGCTGCTGCGCGACTTCAGTTTCTTTTCTTCTTTTCTTTTTGGCATCATTGCAGCTTGATCCTCATTGCCGTCCAGCCCCCCCCCCCGCCCCCATCTCCTCCTGGCGCGCACAGAACTTTCAGCATTAGCAGCAACACGGGCACCTTGCTTAATATTTCAGCAGGCGCCTTCGTGACTTGCTCACCTTGCTAATGCTAGCTTTTGAAGTTTTGAATAGAGAGCGGTGTCAGGTAGGCGCTGGTTAGTGCAACATCCATGTGTTTGTACACAGGAGGGCAGAGTTCTGCAACTTGTAGTCATCCCTCTGCATATGCCGGTTTAAGATTTTGTCCTAGTAAAACTCTAACAACTTTCAGGGTCATCCTCCTTTCCTAGGTTTCCTTTCTTTTGAAACCCATATTATAAATCCCCAATGGTCGCTCTTTCCTCTCCCAAGTATCTTTTTACTTACCCTTTTTTGGTCTTCTCAGCCCCATCTCTTCTCCCTTCCATATATTTCCTAATTTCATATTACATCTCTCTGCCTTGCCTGATAACTTCTCCCTGCTCATTTTCCATCGTCCCCTCCTTCTTTCATCCACAGTGACTTCACTTCTGTCTTTATCCATCACACTGTGCAGAAGAGAATCTGGGCTCCGAGATTCCCTAAAGCGCATAGAGGCCAAGGAATTAGTGAACTCTGCAAAATATATAAAAAACAAAATCTCTCCTCCTTCTAATTCGCTATCTAAAATCTTTTCCAAGTCCTTTATAAATTTTCCTCTTTTATCCCACCGACCCTTTTTTCTTCATGTTCACTTCTTCTTCCCCGTTTCCTCCTTCCCAATCTCCTGCTCGTTTTATTTACATGATTCACAGTGTCACTGAGAAAAAATGCTCCTTTCATCTGCTTATTGCTGAGAGGGTCACTGCTTGCCAACTATGTTTGCTCCACAGAAATACTCCTGGACGTGCGCTTCTCAAACATTTGCACCGTGTTTTCGATGCTCGCAGTTCAGATGAGGTGCTCAAGTACTACTGAGGATGCAGCTGTCATTAATACAACAGGAATAGTGGTGCCTGAGCTCTGAAGAACAGTGTTAAGGTGGTCACCTCACTCTATGCCATCACATTGTTTCCAGTCCTCGACATTCATATGACAACCTAATGCCTTCTGGGTATTGTAGTTTTATTTTGATAACATTGGACTAGTTGGACTTAAACATGTGATAGCTGTGATTTGTAAGTCAAAAGTCCAAGAGTTGAAACGCTGAAGCATACTGCACCTCAGATATGCATTGTACTCCTCAAACAGGAGTACATTTTCCTTCAATGCATTAGGACCCAAGGCACTCTATTTGGCTATCTAATGTCCTCTCCATCACCCCAGTCCCTCACTTTTCAAGCAATCTCCAGAAAGGGAAGCAGGCGTTTTCCTCATAACATTTTTGAGGACTGTTGTTGTTTTTTAGTTCTTTATCCCATCTAGTTTTGCCTCTCTACAAGCAGTTTTATTTAACATCTTTCAATCCCTTTCCTTGGTTATCAACTTTCTTTCCACTACACTTCCATCTCACTTTCTGCAAGTTTAAACATGTGGTTTTCATCGATTTATTTAATAATTCCTGCTGTTTTTGTTTTTTTTCTCTCGTCCCTTGGCCTCTTCTACTTCGCAGTCTATTGTTTTAAGTCTACTTTCTTAATCTCATTACTGCTTGATGCACCCTTCATGGCCTCTTTGCTTCCTTACAATCCCTTTTTGTCCTTTTCTTATACATTTACACAACCCTCTTTTCGCTAATATGGCAACCCCCCTCATGTTTGTAGTTTGTCTTGAACAGCCCAAAAGCTCCATCCCAAGTGTACCCAGCCAACCTCTGTGGGCCCATGAGATATGTGTCTCCTGAAGACAGACCAAATCCCAGCTCTGAGACTGCATCAATCCGGCTAACACCTTCCGTTTTTTTGGGTTATTTAACCCTGAAATATTCAGCGTACATAAAATCAACTTCCCCATTCTAAAAGTAAAAGTCTTCTATACCTGCCCCATTGAAAGAAAATATAGCTAGTAACGATGATCTACAATCAAACGGACAAAAATACATCATGTGCACAACAAAGCAACAAAAGAGAGAACATAGTACACTTGAAAGAATAGTTCATGGACAAACATTTCCCCCCCATTACCCCCTCCAACTACCCACACCGGTGCAACCCACCCCCCCCTATAGTGAGGCCAACTCCCCCACCACCCCCCCCCATCACCACCCCCAAAGAGCCTGGGGACAATCGCCCCCATTGATGTAGGATCGATTTCACACCCTCCCTCCTCGATGAGTCAGCGTAACCCCCTGTAAAGTGAATCACAAAGAACAATCATAACAAAATTAAACCCCCTACACCCGATAGAAATGTCTATTATCGCTTTGAGTCAAATGATTTGGATTCCTTGCCAAGAGTATATCGACTAGGAAGACATTAAGAACCCAGAGTTTGGAGGAACTCTTGCGCCTTAATCTCAGAATAAAAAATATGTGTCTGACCCTTAAATACTATTTTTAATCTTGTTGGGTTCTGAAGAAAGATTTGCGCCCCCTTAGCCTGAAACAACGGGATCAGTTGTCGCAAACTCCACCGGGTCTCCACCGTAACTTGACAAAAATCCGGCCTTACAAAAAACTCAAAGCTCTTTCCATGAGCCTTTTTCTGGGGTCGTGCTAGGTCATACAAAGCCTCTCTAGCTAAAAAGTTATTAAGCGAGATGAGAATGGCACGCGGCGCACTAGCAACCTGCCCCTTTTCTTTCCTTTGTTTAAAGGGGAATCGATGCGCCCTCAACACTTCCCTTTGCCAATCCCACTGAACCAGCCCGGGGAATGCCTCCGTAAAAAGTTCAACCACAAACTTCCTGACATCAGGACCCTCACTCCCCTCCGGGACCCCTAAAACGCGCAAATTATTGCGTCTGGCCCTATTTTCGAGATCTGTCAGTTTCCATTGGATGTCATCTCTCTGGGACACCAAAGAAGCTGTGGCTGCTTTTTGAGCAGCAAGGTCAACCTCTAAAGTAGAGATCCTAGTTTCAGTTTCTCCTACCCGTGTAGCTATCTCGGCACAGGACTTGGAGACCCTACGAATAGCATTCTGGATCCGCTTGCATGCACTCTGAACATGTTCACTCTCAGCCAGAGTTTCGGCCCTATGTACCATAATAAGATCATATATCGTAGCAAGAGTAATCTCCCCCGGACCTGCATTAGACCTCAACTGCCCGCCTCCATTCCCAACAGATATAGCATTAGCCCCCTGAACTTGAGTATCTAAGTTCAATAAGTCTAGATGATCCCGGGATACCACATCGCCAGATACATGAGGCTGACTCAAGGCTAGGGTACTGCTCTTTTGCACCACAGAGTCCTCCGTTGTAGAAGAAAAATCATGACTGTCTAATCCTCCTTCCTCTTCATCAGGGTTATAGTCTTCCAACCACTCTTTAACAAGACTTTCCACTGAGGATTGTTCTGACAGGGAGAAGAAATCGTCGGCATTAGCAGTATTATCCAGAGTGGTAACAGTAATGGGATTTCTTTGATCCATACCCAGACTCTCTGTCTGCGGAACCGTTGCCAGACCCCCCCCCTCCCCCCCAGTGTTAGCTATGACGGAGTCCGACGCTCGCTCCTGAAACTGTAGGAAGTCCTCGACTGTTCCTACAGCTCCCAGAATGCATTGCACTGATACGCTTGGTTCCTCCAGGTTCTCAGATGATAAAGCATTTATATCCTTTAAACCCGGCACCCGAGCCACAGACTCACCCTCTCCGCCTTCCAAACCCTCCGATAACTCGCAGCAACCTCGTCATCTTCTTGCTGAGGAAGCCCCTTGCGCGGGGCCCGCAAAAAGATTGCCGGTACCATTAATGACGTCGTGCGAGCCCCAATCTGCTCTCCAGGTAAGTCACCGAGTTGCCGTGAGCCTGAAGGAGCCACCTCTGTTGGCAATATCACCGAAGAGACACCAGGTGTATCACCGCTCTTCAAACTTGGTTTAATTGCAGCCTTGTTTCCCGCCAATGCCGCGGCGTTCCTTGTTCTAGCTGGAGCCCCCGCCGGCAGGGTTTGGCCTTTCGTCCGCTGTGTGCGAGGACCAGACTTGAAAGTCATCATCAGCCAAATACGAGCAAGCGGCGGTCGGCTATCCACAAGGAGCCAAAGAGGCAAAGCTCCGTGGTCTCTCCAGCCCGCCAAAGAGAAGTATCTCCACCGCATCCAAAATGTAGGAGGTCTATGAGCCTAACGCTGGGTCATCGGGAGTGAGGAGGAGTCGACTCACTCGGCCGAGGGGACGGCCGCCATCTTGGTTCCTGACGAGGGTTGTGTAAATGTATAAGAAAAAGAGAGGATTCTTGGGGCAGGTGGGTGATCATTGAAGTTAGGCTGAAGGGGGAGTGCTATACCGTTTGTAGTGTGTACGGTTCTAATTTAGACGATGCCGAACTCTTGGATTCAATTATTAACGAATTAGCACAATGGCCTCAGCCTCTAGTTTTTTGTGGTGATTTAAATATACATCTGGAGACTGACGATAATATTTTTTCTGGGCATACTTATGTGGGGAAAAAACCCAGAGTTTTCAAAAGCTTATATATGCTTATGCTGGATCAGGGGTTATTTGATGCCTGGGCTAAATTAAGATCTAATCAGCCCGGGTTTACATTTTTTTCGGCACCACACAGAAAGTTGGTTCGTTTGGATTACTTTTTGGTTTCTCATTCTTTGCTAGCCAGGACAGCGGTGCGGTTGTTACCGAGAATTATCTCCGATCATAACCCTCTCATTTTGGAGATCTTGTGTTTTGATTCCCCCGTATTAATGAACAATCGGTCATTTGATAGAAAATATTCCCCATAACATTTTCATGGACTGTTGTTGTTTTTTAGTTCTTTATCCCATCTAGTTTTGCCTCTCTACAAGCAGTTTTATTTAACATCTTTCAATCCCTTTCCTTAGTTATCAACTTTCTTTCCACTACACTTCCATCTCACTTTCTGCAAGTTTAAACATGTGGTTTTCATCGATTTATTTAATCATTCCTGCTGTTTTTGTTTTTTTAATCTCGTCCCTTGGCCTCTTCTACTTCGCAGTCTATTGTTTTAAGTCTACTTTCTTAATCTCATTACTGCTTGATGCACCCTTCATGGCCTCTTTGCTTCCTTACAATCCCTTTTTGTCCACCTCTCTCTCCTGATTTTTTCATATATCACCAACCTTTCCTATTATACTGTTTCCTGTATAACCGCTTTCATCCATCACAATCCCATTTTGCCCTCTTTGTTTTCTTATCTCCTCTTACCATCATTTTCAATCCATTTCCTTTATATCTGTCTTACAGAACCAGACTGGTAGCACTTTTACATTATTGTATTAAAGTTTGTGCTACAGAGTAATAATGCTCCTAGAGGAGGAGCCTAGCGCGCAACCAAGATGGCCGCGTAGGTGCGAGGCTCCCGAGGACCTCCGCAACCTCCTACGTTTATCCTGTCTTCATCCTGAATCGGTTGAGGGGACTGTGTCGGTGAGCCTGAGCCGAGGTGGTACCCGTTTTCCGTTTTCGAATTGGACCCCGGGTGCCGGAGTGAGCACAGACTGAAGTTTGCGGCCTACTTCTCGCCTGACCCCGGACTCGAGTTTGGGGGCGACCCTGTGGCGAAGTGAACAACAACGGCGGGCTGGGCCTGGCGAGTCGCGTACCCCACACTTTCACTTTCGCTTTTGAGTCCCCTTGCCATTATCGCGGGTGGGTTCACAGCGCTTCTTTGTGTTGGGGTGGCCTCGCTGGGAGACCCTGCCTGCCTGCCTGCGGTGGCCCGCTTTGCCGTCCTGGGGTGGCCCCCGAGGCTCTCAGCCTTGATTGCCTGCTCTCCACTGCGTGGCTGGTGCGGGTGTGAGATACACGACGATGGCCACGAAGCAGGATGGGGATCGGTTGAAGGCCAAGTCGACCCGGCGTGGCACCGCACATCAGGCCAATGTCATGGACCGCTACACCCTCCCGAAGGGGTCTCCTGGCGGATCGCACAAGTCCTCTGAGTGCCCCCCGGATGCCCCGGATTTGCCTACTGATTTGACTTTGCAAGACGTCATGGGCGCCATTGCTGAGATGAAGACCTCGGTGGGCCAGCAATTCGACACTTTGGCGCACAAACTCGACGCGGTCCTCATTGATGTCAACCTTGTGAGAGCTGATCTCTCCAAGACGAATGACCGGGTCGACTCCCTGGCCCACACCGCGTCGGGCCTCACGACTGAGGTAGCGGCCCTTCAAACGGAGGTGCACCGGCTCCGTCAGGCAAGTGTGCTCATGGATCGGCGCCTGGAGGACTCCGAGAGCCGGGCCTGGAGGAATAATATCCGTATCATTGGAGTACCCGAGGGACGGGAGGAGTCGGCGGCGGATCTCTTTGTGGAGGACCTGATCTCTACCCATCTCCAGCCTCGAGGACTGAGTAAGTTCTTTGCTGTGGAGAGGGCCCATAGAGTTTCCGGAGGCAGACCGAAGGTCGGAGCCCCTCCGCGGCCTCTTATTGCCCGTATTTTCAACTTTCGGGACAGGGATGCGATTTTGCAAGCTTCCAGACTGCAAGGGCCGATTAAGCTGGAGAACATGGAAGTGAACTTTTATCCTGATTTCACACAGGCGGTCCAGAAGCAGAGACTGAGTTTCCTGGGCGTCAAGCGGCGGCTTCGAGGCATGAACTTAAAATACACCATGCTCTTCCCGGCCAGGCTGCGGGTGGAGGCGGATGGTCGCACTCACTTTTTTGATCGTCCTGAAACGGCCCGGGACTGGCTGGACACTTTGTCTGGGGGTCATGGTCGGGACGGGGGGGGGGGGACGGGAGGAGAGTGCCCACCGGACCGGGTCTGAGGTACTGACACGGGGGCTCACTCCGGATGATGCCACTTTCGGCCAAGCTTAGGGTCTTTTGTCTGTTGTGTCTTGTCTCCCCTCCATTGGAGGAGGTGCTGGGTCTCGAGGGGGTTCTCCTTCCTCCTCTAGGGGGTCTTAGTAGTTTAAATCACATAGGGGCGACAGGCACACTGCAAGTTGGGGGGGCTGTTTGGGCTCATGCAGGGGTGCAGGGAGGGGGGAGTTTTGTTGGGGCTGTTGGGTTGGGGTTGGGTATTGTTTATTTGTACCACAAGGCAGAAGTATTGTTGTGCTATTTCTAATGTGCTCTCTGGGGGGCGACTGATCGACTTCGGCTATGATGGGGGGTAGGGGACTGAGTCTTTTGTCCTGGAATGTTAATGGACTGGGGGATAGGATAAAACGGGGGGTGGTCCTGCAGTTCCTAAAACGAATTTCACCAGATATAGTCTTTCTGCAGGAAACACACCTCATTGGAAACTCCTTTCGTGCCATGAACAGACGGGGCTATCGCCTTATGGCCCACTTGGGCTTCACGTCTGGTTCGAGGGGTGTGGGCATTATGGCTAAGACCTCGCTCCCGTTGGAAGTTGATGAGGTGCTCCATGATGACAGGGGACGATACACGGTTCTGGTGGGTAGATTGGAGGGTAGAGTGATTGTTCTCGTTTCTGTTTATGTCCCGCCAGGGTTACAAACGACTACTTTTGCGGATCTGGGGCGCCTCCTCCTTGGCCTTCCGGAGGGGATTCTAGTGGTTGGGGGGGATTTTAACGCTGTGGTTTCCGGGACTGAGGATCGTCACCCTCCTAGGGATCTCCCCCGTACCCAAGCGTGGTTGTCCGGCCTCTTGGATACCTTGGGGCTGGTGGATTGTTGGCGGTTGAAACATCCTACGCAGATACAGTACACCTTTCATTCCGGGGCTCATGGCAGTCTTTCGAGACTTGATTATGTCCTGATGCCAGCGGTACAGGCGGGGCGGGTTGGGGAGGTACGACATTTGGCGCGGGGTATTTCAGACCACTCCCCGCTCCTGTTGCACTTCGACATTGTCCCGAGGGGGGAGGGGAGGGTGGCCCCGATTAATCCCTGGTACCTGCGTGACCCCACAATTCGCGCAGATTTGGTTAAATCTCTTAATGTGGGGTCTGTGTCGTCCGCGGTTTCTCTGTGGGAGGCGTTTAAGACGGTACTCCGGGGGGAGGCCCTGTCCCTTATTTCCCATTCCCGGAGGCGCGAGCGGGAGGAGGTGACCCGTATTGAAACTGAGATAACCGAGTTGGAGGGTGATTTGGAGTGTGGGGTGACGGACGACAAATTGCATGCTCTCCGACTCAAGCAGGCGAACTACAAGGCCCTCGTCACGGAGGCAGCCAGGGGCCTCAGTAGAGAGCAACAGGGGAGACTGTATGATGTGGGTGATAAGGCTGGTAAATTGATTGCGTGGCTGGATAAAAAGGAGAGAGCGAGTCGAGTTGTCCCGTCGATTGAGAAATTGGATGGTTTGTGTGTCACTGAACCAGGAGAAATTGTTGATTGCTTTGCAGAATATTTCCGTGGGGTGTATTCCCCGGTATCTTCCCGCTCGGAAGAGGACTCCCATGCCCTGCTTAAAGACATTGCGCTGCCTTCCCTTTCGGAGGAGCATAAAGTGTTGTTGGACGCGACCCCAACATCTGAGGAGATTGCCCTCGCCATACGCTCGGTCGCCTCCGGCAAGGCCATGGGTCCTAACGGCCTTCCCATCGAATTGTACAAACTACGACCGGATACGCTGGCGCCGCATCTCCGTGCTATGTTCCTCGCGGCCCGCTCGGCGGGTTCCCTCCCGCTGGACCAGCGTCTGGCCACTATCGTGGTTATTCATAAGGAGGGGAGGCCGCGGGATCGGGTCACGTCTTACAGGCCCATTTCGCTGTTGAATGCGGAACCTAAAATTCTCGCCAAGGTGCTGGCTAATCGGCTGGTTGGCGTGGTGTGCGATCTGATTCACCAGGACCAGTCCGGCTTTATCCCTCATCACAACACCGCGTTCAACCTGCGGCGTTTGCATGGGGTGCTCGCGCGGGTCCCGTTCATACGAGAGCCGGCCATTTTGGCGTCCCTGGACGCCACTATGGCGTTCGATACGCTTGAGTGGCCATATATTTGGGCGACGCTGGCTAAGTTTGGTTTTGGCCCGGGATTTATTGGTTGGGTGAAACTGTTATACTCCAGACCGCTGGCGCAGGTGGCGGTAAACGGTAGAGTGTCGGCTCCGTTTGAGCTGGGCAGAGGCACGCGGCAGGGCTGCCCGCTATTGCCGCTCCTCTTCGCGCTTGCCTTGGAGCCCCTGGCGGAGTGGCTGCGGTGGCACCCTTCTATCCGTGGTCTCCGATGGACCCCCGACTATGAGGATCGCATATCCCTTTACGCTGATGATATTCTCTTATACCTTGCTTCCCCTCGTAAATCGCTGATTGTACTTGTGGATGTTTTGCATTCATTTGGCCGCAACTCCGGCTTAGTCATCAACTGGGCTAAATCCTGTGTGTATGTCCTTTCCGGGGAGGCTCCTATCCTTCCGCGGGGTTGTCCTATCCAGATCGCTCCGCAGGGATTTAAGTACCTGGGTATCTTCATTACCCTGGACGCTGAGGCCCGATATAAACAGAACTTGCTCCCCCCCCTTCCAGCGCCTAAAGGAGGACGTGGCGCGTTGGAGGCGCTTGCCGCTCTCACCGCTCGGCCGTGCGGCATTGTTTAAGATGATGTCGCTGCCACGTTTCCTATACGCTTTACAGAACACGATGGACGTTGTCCCGGCGCGCTACTTTCGCGAGGTGGAGAGTCTGCAGCGATGCTTGTTCTGGGAGGGTAGGCCGCCTATCGCCCTTGTGAAGCTGACGCTCCCGTGGTACGATGGGGGGGTCGCCCTCCCAGACATCAAACGATATTACTGGGCCTCCCAGCTGGCTGCTATAAACCACGGCCTTTATGGGCCCGCTCTTAACCCGGCGTTTGAAATGGATAAACTATTACTGCCGGGTGGCGACTATAATCGGGCGCTTTATTCTAGATCGCTCGACGCACGTCTGACGGGCCCTACGCGGGTCGCGGTACGGGTGTGGCACGCGGCAAACTCGGCGATGGGGTGGAAGGATCGGTTGACCCGGGCGACGCCGCTGTATGCATCTGAGCGACTGGGCTCTCTGTGGACCTCGAAGGGCTTTGAGAAGTGGGACATGATAGGCATCAGCAAGGTGGGCGATCTCTGGACGAGGGGGGGATTCAAAACGTTCGATGTGATGCAGACTGAATTCCAGTTGCAGGACAGGGAGTACTTTCGATATATTCAGGTCCGTCACGCGCTGTGCTCCGTATTCCCAGATGTTGCCTCCATCCCGGAGTATTCCCCTCTGGAAGATAGAGTGCTAGATGGGCATGAACCGGACGGCACGATTTCATTGATTTACAAAAAGCTCATCAACGATCGCTCGGGACTGCTGACTAGCCTTCGTGAGGTGTGGGTGGCCGATGGATTGGAGCTGGATGACGAGGATTGGGTGTCTGCGGTGGCCTCCCCGAAAGAGGTGGGCATACCGGCTCGCCTTCGCTTCGTCCAGCTCAAGATACTCCATAGGGTCTATGTTACGGGGCCGGGTCTGATGCGTATGGGATATGCCGTGGATGGGTTGTGTAAGTGTGGGAATGCCCGGAGGTGGCGCGATTCTGGCGTGATGTGCACGCGGTGTTGCAGGCGGTCACGCATGTGACGCTGCTTCCCGAGGCGAGGAGATGTCTGCTAAATGTGTGGGAGCCGACTGACTACTCAGTGCCGCAGACGTGGTGGGTGACTCTGGGATATATGGTGGCCAAGCGTGACATTGCGCAATTGTGGGGTTCCCAGAGTTTGCCAACGGTCTCAGCGTGGAAGGACAACATGGATTGGTGTATGTTTCGGGAAAAGGTAGTGTATGTTGCGAGAGGTAAGCCTGGGAAATGGGTGAAAGTGTGGGGCCCCTGGAACACCTACCGTGGCGGAATTTGTACCCCGCCGCTGACGCCTGACCTGGCACTGGCCCCGTCTCCTTAGTCTGCTTGTCGCCTTGGTTCTGGGCTTTGAGTCCACTTTGTCTCCTATCCCCCCCTCGCTATTCCTGTGGATCGGTAGGATCCTCCCCAGGGGAGCTCATACTGTTGCTTTGACTTTTGGCTGCCTTGTGGATTTGTTTGTCGTTTCTTATATAAAAATGGAACCGCCATGTGGAGGGTCCGGACGGTGTGGCCGCCAACGCTTCTTTCAACTCCTGTGACCTCTCTCACGCTGTAGCGACTGTTTACTGACTGTATTCTATGCTTATACTGTTTGCTAGCGGCCGGCCCGAAGGTTGTAGGCCCATCTTTGTATATCTTTTGAATTCTGTAATAAAGGTTTCAAAAAAAATAAAAAAATTAAAAAAAAATGCTCCTAGATGGTGTGCTATGCTCTGAAGTATTGTGGTATTTCATTAGTGTCTTTTCGGAACTGCCAGTAAGGTCTATGGCTTTTTAGTTGATTGATTTGCAAAATGGTGCTGTTAGAATGAGCCATTGCATCCCCCACTCTTGAGGACAGTGTATTGGATGGGAATCTAGGAATAGTATTAAAATATTATACAGAGTAGATTTTTGCTTCCTACCCTGCTCTATTAGTACCAGATCCTGTCCACATCTCAGGAACATCACTTGCTCTCTTCCCCCCTTTCATTTACAGCTCTCAGGTACTCTGATATATCCAGGATTCCTCTCTGCAGGCAGGAGACAAAAAAAAGCATTTGCAATTCAATAGGTCTCGCAATACGCAAGTTTGAGCTATTGGCATTGTTAATGACAATGCCTTCTATTTACGTTTTGGTTTTTAAAACATATATGAAAGGCATTGTTATTTACAATGCCAATACAGTTTAAACACGCGTAAATGCGCCTGCTTAAACAGGAATGTAAAAAGCTTGAACGGATTTGGCGTCGCAGTGGCTACTGTCCCTTGGCCCTAGGCCGCCCTTAGGGGCAGACAAAAAATCTACTATTCTGCCATTTTTCAGGCCAAAAAACACAATTTTACAGCCCGTATCGAGCAGGCCCGTAACAATGCCAAGGAGATTTTTCATATAGTTCAGAGTTTTACGTCTCCTACAGCTCAAACGTGTATTCGCCCGGCCACGGCTGATTGGTGCAATACTTTGTCTAGTTTTTTCTTAGATAAAATCTGTCTGATTCAGAAGACCTTCACTTTGTGTGCGGGTTCTCCTGTGGCCGCGGGGCCTGTTGTGCTACTGCAGGGTGCTTTATAACACTTATTGTCAGCTTTTGCCCCTGTGGATCTGGTCAGTTCTCTGAAGATCCTCAAGGGCTTGAAGTCCGGTTCTCCCACGGATCCCTGCACGGCGATATTGTTGGCAGCAGTAGCGGAGATCATTAACCCTGAGGTTAATGCTATTATTAACGCCTCCCTTGGCGAGTCCTGGGTTCCATTGGAGTGGAAACAGGCCAAAATTCTTCCTTTGCTGAAGAAGCCTACTCTAGACCCCCTGATTCCTGGGAATTACTGCCCAATTTCTCTTCTTCCCAGCTTAGCCAAAGTCTGTGAGAAGGTGGATACCAGACAACTCATCGAGTTTGTGGAAAAATCTGATGCTTTGCATCCAGCGCAGTCTGGGTTTCGGGCCTCCTACAGGACGGAGACAGCGCTGGTTGAGATCTCTGAAGCCATCCGTGATTGCTTAGACGCTGGTGGCAGAGCAGCTTTGGTTATGCTCGATCTGTCGGCTGCGTTCGACACAGTCCCGCACTCCAAGCTGCTCACCCGCCTCACGGAGATCGGTGTCTCTGGTTTGGCTTTGGCTTGGCCGAGGTCTTTCCTGGAAGGGCGGGTCCAATAGGTTTGGCTGCCACCGGCTGCCTCATCTTTGCAGTAGGTTACTACAGACCCCTTCTTTTTAACATCTATGTTACTCCTTTGGTCTTTTTGGCCGAGGAGCTGGGGGCTAAGGTGGTAGCATATGCTGATGACACCCAGCTCCTCTTCACATGGGGTAAGGATGCGGACTCAGTACTGCCTGTGCAGAAGTGCTTGTCTTCGGTATTTGGGTGGCTTGCTAGGGCTCAACTCAAGTGTAACGAAGACAAATCCGAGATCCTTCTTTATGGCAACTTTCCCCTGGACTTCAGAAGTAGGATTTGGCCTCCTGGATTTCCCCTTCCTTTGTCTAATGGGAAATCCGTAAAAAATCTAGGAGTATGATGTGAGGACAACCTCTCCTTCTCAGGTGAACAAGATTTCAGGCTGCTGTTTTGGTCTTCTCAAAACACTCAGGAGTTTTCTCCCTCTCCTCCCTAGGTCTGCCAAAGAAACGGTTATTCGGGCGTTAGTTTTGTCTTGCTTGGATTATGCTAATGCCCTGTATGTTGGCATCCCTGGCTACTCTATGAATAAACTGCAGGTGATCCAGAATGCAGCCGCTAGGCTGCTTCTGGGAATCGCTAGAAGAAGCAGTGTGCGTGTTCATCTTCGCACCCTGCATTGGTTGCCCGTGGCGGAGAGGGTCAAATTTAAATCATTGGTAATTGCTCACCGGGCACTTTACGATCAGGGTCCCATTTATCTGCAGAAACGGTTCTCCTTCTATGTCCCGTCTAGATTACTGCGTTCTTCGGCTCTTCTGTTGGCTATAGTGCCGCGCTTCTCCCGCTCCAAATTGGGGGGCGGCTCTCTTGCTGTTAGAGCCTCTCAGGCTTGGAATGCTCTTCCATTTCTCTTGCGCAACACTCAAGACCCGTTCCTTTTTAAGAAACTATTAAAAACTCACCTGTTTCCGTAATTGCTGGCCTTATTTTGAATTTCCTCTTGGCTCCGCGCTGGGACACTCTTTGGAGTAGATATTGCGTGCTATAAAAGGATTTAACATAACATAACATAACATTGCAAATGCTTGTTTTATAATCCATCCGCTTGTCGTCCATTTAAAACCGATTCCCCCCTCCTCCTGCTCTTCTTAAACCACCCTCCCGCTTTACTTGCTTCTAAACCCCTTCAGTCCCCACCAGCTTTCCTGTTGGAGGAATGCGAGAGTCATGTCAAGCTTTTTCCATATCAGGTACTCTCCAGTGTACTTTTACGTGGTTATTCTACTAGCGCAGAGACGTACACCGAAGTTAACGTATATTTCACAGGATTCATACATTTATGCTCCTGTTAAATGTCAGATTTGGGGTCTTGTGTGTATCAGCAATAAAATATATTTCCATAGTCTGTAGCCTGCACGCCTGCGTTCCTGCCCATTCATTTTAAAATGTAAGGTATCAGTGCCCATTTGCTGCCCCCGGACAGATTTGTTAAAAAGCAAAACTGATATCGATCCCCTTAAACAAATTCCTGAGCAGTTCATCCAGGCCGGTGGTCTGCTCTGTAAGACTTATGCTTCGCTGTTAACTTTTCTGACTGCAACAAGCCAGACTGCTTTGTGGTATTTCGGGAGCTGCACGAAGTTAGACGGACCTTTTATTTGTATTTGTTTGTCCTCCCTAAGTGGAGGCGCCTCCTTTTTTGTTTTTCTTTTGTGAAGTTTATAGTAGTATTCTCGTGTACTGCAGCCTTCCTTTCACTGGAGTTTTACTGGTGGGAACGTTTGTGTATAGTGTCTTGCCTGGTGGAAATGGAAAGACATCCCCTCGAGGCCTCTAGTGCCGTGACAGCTTCTCAATAGTGAAGATCAGAGAGTACAGAATGTTACTATGTGATCAACCATTGATAACAGGCAACTGTAATCTTTTCTATAGACAGAGAACGCAGGCAACTGGGTGGACTAAACGTTATTAACACTGATATTTGGCATTTGCTTTTTATTACTTTCTTGCCTATTAGAACGTTTTATGTAGCGCAGACAATGCTAAGCACTTTTAATTTGGCACACTCCCGCTTTCCTTCACTTCTAAACCTCCCCGCCTTCCCTCGCTTACCTTTTATTTCTAACCACCCCTTGATTCTCACACACCCTCTCCCGCTCACAATTGTATTCTCACCCTCCTCCCTGGTGTCCAGGGCACAAGTCCTATAAAAAGAAGTGGGGGGACTAACCAAGGTAGGCAGTCAGCAAGTGACATCATGACAGGTGCCATCACAGCCTACGACGTCTCGCCACGTGACATTGTACGTGACCTCACCAGAAGTGACATCGCAAGAAGTGACATCAGATAGCAAGACCTCACACATATTTTCATAAGACCACATGAATACTTTTTAAGCGCATTATGAGATTTAACAAATGAGATTTGACGTTTGGGTTGAGTAAAAAAAGTGACGCAATCCTGATGCAAAATCTGGGCCTCAATTTATATATTTTTTTTTACACACCCTGCCACAAAGAAACTGGCAACGAGGTATTAGGTCTGTTCTGCTGAATTAGTTGCATTGGTTGCAAAGTCTGCATTTTAAAATATGTTATGGGCTTTAAGACATCTGCTGCAGATGTGCCCAGTAAATAATAATGGTGAGATTTAACGTATTTGTTGGAGAGATTTGTGTTTTTTGTAGTCCCAGATATGAAGGAAAGTAGTACAGAAGATTAAGGTGTGTCCTGTAAAGCACATCATGTAAGGCGAGGATGAATTTTTTTATTTTATGTAAATAGGTAAATGGGTTACTGCTTTGAACACACAGATCCTTTTGTTACTTGCAGTTCATAAATTGTAAACCTTCTAAAATAGCACAGTGAGCTATGAAGGGCATGAGACTCCTACACCATGTAACACATTTTGTACATTAATATGCACACTTACATGAGTTATTGTCAATGGACAATATGTATGTTATGTAAAGCGTTTTACACACCCTGCACGGGGATGAGTAGCACTATAAAAGAAATAAAATAGTGCTATTTAAATTGTTGTTTGTGTAAATTCTGGGACAGACCAACAAATATGGCATTCTTACAGTGCATGGACTTGTGTACTGGGACTGAACAAAGTAAAAAGCGACACCGCATGCCTCTCTTAAGTACCTGTGAAGAGATAACAAGCGGTGTGCTTTGTTTCCCCTCTGTTGTATTTTAGTGTGAGATTCCATGCCGCCTCCAGTTGGGATACTCAATCAAAAGCAGGCCTGATGGCCCCTTAACCTCGGCCCAGCTGGAGGTGAAAAAAACCAGAGCGTTGCCTGCACGTTGCTGCTGGGAATGGACAGCAGACTAAATGTGCAGGCGCTGCTGAACGTGTCCTGGTGTCTCAAAATTACACCTTGAAAAGTTCTGCATATTTGTGTGTGGCCGAACTTCTTGGCAGGGTGGAAGGTGTCCACCCTGTGAAAATAGTGGGTGGACGCCGTGTACCGGCACCTACCCCCGACTCGTGCCCTGCTAGTGTCCCAATGTCCCCTCGTGCTGCCACACAGGCTGCTGGTCGACATGGCTTAAGGTTAAAAGAAAAAGTGCCATGACGGGGTCAGAGCTGGCCGCATCGTAGTGCTTTTATTTGTTTTTATTCTTTAAGCCAAGTTGCACAGCAGCTTGAGTTGATGTGCATCATGTAAAACACATTGACAAAGCCAATATATTTTACATAGGCGAAACCTATTGGCTTTGCCAATGCTAGTTTAATTTTAGGTCTGGAAAAAGGAGCAAAGCAAAAAACAAGGCAAAGCACAATATCTCACACAACCTGTATTCCTTCTGTAACATCTCAAAGTGCACAGTGAACTGACCGAAAACAATTTCAAACCATTTTTACTTGTCACATTTGCATATTTTTTATTTGTTTTTAACACAGGTGATTGTGTACTACAATGCTTTCCAATTTAAATATCCACAATATTATTTTCAATTCTCTTGACCATCAAGTCTTTTTTTTTTATATAACCCCAACAATTTTTACAAAGCTTTTTTATGTTTTTCCGTAAAAACCTTTTATAATACACATTGCAGTCATATAATAGCATATATGATTGTTTTCTCCACCATCTCTCAATCCATTCACTCATTCATTCACAAAAGACACATCCTTTCATATATACCACTCATTCCAATCCTAGTCAGACCCCACATTCACCACGATTTACAGTGGGAAAAGATCTTCAATTTTTGACATTGTGTTGCGGGCTAGGAGCTCTCGTAAAAACGGTCAAAAAACCTTTCGGTGGGTGAACAATTATACCAATCCACCTTCTTCAGGACCACATGATATAGGGCTTGGCCTTGGTTGGCCACTGAGGGATAGTATGCAATTGAGTATGCAAAAAAGGCAGCCAGATCACAGAACCAAAAAGAATACAGGTTGTGTGGGATGTTGTGCTTTACCTTGTCTAGAGGGAATGAACAAAGTGTAGCTGGCAGCCCACCCCAGGTGTGTATTGAAGACAGGCTGTAAAGCACACAAGAGAGCAAAGGGCAGAGAAATGTCTACTTTCTTTTTTGGAGACCAGTCCAGCTGTCAACAATCCACCATCAAGTCAACCCACACTCGAGCCAGGCATTTCAAAATCCGCAGAGGTAGTGGAAAGCATAAAACAAACCAGTTCAGGCAGGAGACAGAAAAAGCATTAGTAGTAAACATCTCTTCCACCACATTATCGCAGTCACAAATTGCATTATTGAATAAAGGAACATCCTTTGTTACAACATTTCATACTACACCATTTCATACGGAAATAGAACTGTATAAGTTCATGAGGAAATTAAGACTACGATACTTTTTCTCCAACCAAAGTCATACAAACACAGCTCTCACTGATAAGGAATACACTGAGTTTAAACCTAAAAATACTTTTATCTCCCCTAACTCACATAAGGTTCTCGATACTTTTGAGATGTTAGTGAAACAAGATTTTTCTCACCTACACACTCCATCTAAAAAACATCACAGCACTCAAAAGTTTGAGAACCAACAAATCATTAGTATACCTTCCAGCAGATAAGGGGGGCGCTTTGGTTGTAATGTATCCAGTGCTTAATTTGTGCCGGTGCTTTCCGGTGCTTAGCACCGGCACTTATTAGTCAGGGCCGGGTCTACACTGCAAACTCGCATCATAAGCGCAACTGCACTCCCTGCATGTCTTAACATATATTTGTCAAAGTTAATTTAATTGACTTACTCACTGCAGTGCTATTCAAACTGTGTTAAGTCATCCTGCCGAGTCACATTGGTAACGAAGAGTGTTGCTGTGTGCTGAGAGAGAGCTGATAACAAATCCAAATTCACGCAGATTTGCCTTCCGTCCAGTGTTGCAGGTGGACGGGCCCCTGATTTGGCTGCATGTGGTTCCGTGGGGGTAGGGGCTGCGCAGCCTGCGTAACCTTTTTTTCAGGTTAAATTCCACGCCTGAGAATGCACGCAACGCAGCATGACGTCGAGGCGGGCTCTATCATTTGAAGCAGCAGCAGGCTTCTTAATAAAGGCAGTGCCACCAGTAAAAAAAAAACAGTAACAGACCAGCGCTGCTTTTTCTGAAGCGTTGTGAGGTCACCATGGGGCAGTAAAACAGACTTTGTAGGAACCGAGTCCAAGGCCGGAGAAATCATACCACGGGCGCCGGGCGGGGCACCATGTGCAGGAGCACTAGTCAGGTCAGGAGGCTGGAAGGAAAGGGCAGCGGGGCTTTGCCCTTAACCCTTTTCTATCTAATATTTGACTTACTTTTACTTGACTTAAATTAAATGAAGTGCTGTTTTTAAATGAAATTAAATGCTGTTTTTCCGTGCATGTCATTTCTCTCCTACGTCATAGCCTCATTGCTCAGGTTGTTTGTGCATGCAGTGGTGGTTCTTGTGTGGGGTACGGACCTGTTGGGCCACTCCATTTTCACGTAGTTTATGGGTGATGTTTGGCTGCATCCTGAGTTAGTTTAACTTTACTTTGAGTTCCATTGCGATTCAAACATCCCCAACCTTGCTTGTGCATGTTCAGCTTCAGTGATGTTTTGATGTTCTCCTGCTGTTAGGGCTCTTTCTTTCCACGTTTTTCTGTGTCTGCTGGATGTTCCAAGGCCCCGGAGCCCCCACTCTGTGCAGAGTTAGTAGAGTTGGTGACGTTCATATAACTTATATCTTCGGTGCTATTGGTGCGTGTGGCGCGCAAGTGTTGTCGATGTGCATTTTGTAAGGGCAAGGGATGAATGTAGTCAGTAACTGACTTCCAGGTTCCAACCCCAGTGAGTTAATACCACAAGTAGCTCGAGAGAAAAACGCATCACATATTACACATATTGTTCCTATACAGTGCTACCCTCTGCCAATCAATACCTAATGTATAAAGGTATGTTAAACAATATGGATTGCATTTTTATTTCTATATTCCTCACATTTGCCATGCTAGTGTCCCTCGTGGGATCGAATGAAAGGGGCGGGATTGTGTCTATATATATATATATTCACTGAAAAAAACATAGGTTTCACACACGTTATAGTTAGCTGGACATTTCTCTCATAAAAAAACCAATGAAATTCCCCCGTTATAGTTAGTACAGCTAACTATAACTTGCGCGACCGCAATCCACTGCTGATGACGTCACATATTACATCACTCATGACATGGTCAGTGACATCACTCGTGACATCACTGATGACATCTCAAATGACATCACTGACGATGTCACTGATGATGTCATCCAGTGAACGTTTAATTTGCAAAAAAAATTATAAATATAGAGAAAGGCCTGTTAAAGAATGAGTGGGTGTACAAGTGTGTAAAGGGATGATTTTCGGTGTTGTGTAACTGACTCGACAAGTGAGTCCTTTAACTACATCTTACTTCAGACTAGTGCATAAACTGTATAAATGTTTTGTATGTGTCTGTGTGTTGGTGTATAAGTCGTGGCATGGTTTTGTGAATAGCTATATAAGTGTCTATATGGGTTATTGATTGCTTGTCTCAGTATCTGTATGAGTTCCTACGTGTTTGTGTGGGTAAAGTGTGTGTGAGTGTGCATAGATGAGTGAGTGTGTGATTCTATGACTGGATGTTATTAAAAGTGCATCTCTGAAGGACTGTATGGTTGAGTGAGTGTATGTATGGCTGCGTTATGGTTTGAATGTATATCTCAATGGTACATTTGTGACTAACTAAATATGTAAAAGGCATAATATATGTGTGTAAGAGTATATAAGTGGTTAGATGTGAGAGTGTGTGATTGTGACAGTGACTGTATGGATGAATGTGTGCTTGTGTCAATGATTCTAATTGAGCATAAGAATATGATACTATTTTTGTGAGTGAGTGAACTTGAGTGTGTATAACTGCATTGATGAGTAAATGGCAGTGTGATTATTTGTATGAATGACTAGGTGTGAGAGTACCTCTATGGATGATTGTTAGTGTGTGAGTGTCTATATAGATATATGTATAAATTCATATGATACTTTTTTATGGACTGAATGTAACTATGAGTGACTGTACAGGTGAGTGTGTGGAGGTGAATGAAGATCTAAAAGTTTTTTTTTGGGTATGCAGTTATTAGTATTGCATTATTTATGGATTTGAGAATGGAACTGTGTAATTTTCAGTTGGTATATCAATGGTTTTATAAGGGTGTTAGAAGATGTAGTAATTTATCACATTGATGTCTTCAACAGTGACATCGTCAGTGATGTCATTTGAGATGTCATCAGTGATGTCATGAGTGATGTCACTGACCATGTCATGAGTGATGTAATATGTGACGTCATCAGCAGTGGATTGCGGTCGCGCAAGTTATAGTTAGCTGTACTAACTATAACGGGGGAATTTCATTGGTTTTTTATGAGAGAAATGTCCAGCTAACTATAACGTGTGTGAAACCTATGGTTTTTTCAGTGAATTTGCAAGGTTTTTTAAATGCTAATTCCTAACTATAACGTGTGTGAAACCTATGGTTTTTTCAGTGATTTTGTACGGTTTTTTAAATGCTAATTTTTGAATTATTAAATTATATATATTTTTTTTTATATAAAAAAAAATTCCTATGTATTCATTTATATATTATCTGTATCCTTTTATTTGTTTTTGCTCTTTTTTTTTAACTTTCAATTAGGATAAACTTGAACAGTTTATTTAATTTTTGCAATTAATTTTTCTCCACTTTTTTTTTTATATATAAATTCTTGGGGTGCGCGCTCAGAGCGCGCACCTAGTACGTTTTCGTAAGTCTTTTATGAATACCGTCGTACGTTATTTACGTATGCATACATACGTTGTAGTGCGCGCTGGGAGCGCGCACCCAGTATGCATGCGTACGTACGTATGCGTACATACGCATGCGTGCGTGCGTCGTACGCGCTCCACGCGGTTCACTTCCGCATACGCTTAAATTACGCGCGTTAACGTTCGCGTATACGCGTGTGCAACGTATGCGCGTTACGTACGCGCATATGACGTATGCACATGCGCTCCTACGCGTTCGCGCATTCGTAAACACAAGGTGCGCGCTCGAAGCTTGCTCAGTGCGCGCACCTCGGGTTATATGCATAATAAAACAACACTTCTAATTGGTTAACATTACTTTCAGTTTCTGATTGTTTCAACACCACACCCAATCCCCTCATGGCAAGTCATGTGATCAAGAATCATCACTTTTGATTGGTTTGAAGTACTTTCAGTTCCAGATTCTTCCCAAACCACACCTACTCCCCTCATTATTAGTTCTGATTCCTTTGGAGAAGGAGCTATTCTGTTGTTGAGAGACAATGGCTGAACAGCAACCATCTTCAAACACTGAGCAGGACACTCTTGAGAGGCAGAGGAACAGGAAGCAGAAATACAGCTTTATATGGCAGTTTTTTACTTTCCCAGAGGGTCAAAAAAAGGTAAATGCGCCGAAAGTTACTTGTACATTGTGTCAAAAAGTCTTATCACGTGGGAATGCTAACAAGAAATATTCTTTTAGCATACACACAATGACGAGGCATGTTGAGGCAATGCATCCAGTATCTTTTCGTCGAGCTTCTGGAGCAAACCCTCCACCTGCTCAACCGACGACATCTGCAGCAGCTCAGCCGAGCACATCTTCGGCAGCTCAGGCGAGCGCTTCTTCTGCAGTGGTGCCTTTGCCTTCTTCCACACCTCTTTTTGGACCACCTTGTTTGGCGAGGTTGTCCACACGCTGCACTGATTGCGGTCGACTTATTTCTGTGGGTGAGACCAGTCTTGATCTCATTCAGAGAAAATTTGATGCGCATGAGTGCAGTAGGCCATAGATGTTTTTTCATTTTTTTCGTTTTTCTCTTCCTGTTTCCCTACATTAACTCAAGGGCTCTTTTAAGAGCCACTTAAAAACTAAACCCCCCAAAAATTTTGGGGGGATTTATTTTTTTATTTTTATTTTTTGAGGTGTTGTAGGATGTTTTTAATTTTTTTTTTTTTTTTTTTAAATTTAATGTACAAAGAGAGGTGAAGAAATGGAAGCATGAAAAGGGAGGATTGAGAAATACAAATATTTTTCAATTATTTTTAAAAAAAATAACTTATTTGGAAAAAATTAATTTTTAGTATTTTGCAAGGGAACAGAATTTCGTTTTTTAATTTTTCTTTTTAGTTCTGCAAAAAAAGAAAAAAAGTATTAATATTCAATCATACATTTCAAAAAGCATTACATGTTTTTACATATTTTACAAAGCATTTTTTTGCCCTTTTTTTGCTGTTTTCAGATTTTTTTAATTTTCACTTAAAATAGTGAAAACAATTGTATTCATCATTTAACAGCGGGCAAAAAAAAAACAATCTGAAAGATTGTTTAAAAAAAGCCCAAAAACTATCCTCACTAAAATATACCTTGTTAGAAATATTACATATATATTACAAGTACTTTTCTAGATGAATATAAATTTTCTAGATAAACCGTCTTTAAACCTGGTCGCAAAAGCACACATGCCAAAATAATTTCTGTCAAAGGAGTCCACAATTGTTTCTATTACTTTTCCTTTAGGCCAAATAGTAATTTCAAAATCCTTTTTAAGTGATATATTCAATTATAATCCTTTAAAATTACAAAAAATGCTTTCTTCAGATGCAGTTTTTAGTTTTCAAAATTTAGGTTTCAGAAAAATTAAGTAAGAATTGGGTAAATCATAAGGCAAACGTTGCTTGAAAATCAATTGGGAATCATTACACAGTGTCCAGCCTTTTTCACATTTAAGATAAACTGTGTAATGTCCAGAAGTTACAGTAGGTCCTTCATGAAAAATTATTGCAACTGTAACAAAAGTTTTTCCAGAAATTGATAATTGTTGTCCTATAAACTTCTTTATTAAATATCCAATTTTGAACCATCAGCTCTACAACGTTGCATCATTAAAATTACATACTGACCATATTTCTGTAAAAATAACGTGGAAAACATGTCAGATTTACATTCCGAACATTCCATGTTGTGATTGGCATCTTTAACTAATTTACTAAAAGTCACTGATTTACTTTGTGGTAATGGTAAAAATATGAACCTTTCTGAATCAACATTACTACTGCATGTGTTCATACAGTTTTCACAGCAATGTTCCCATTTGTAAGAGACACCAAATAAGTTTTCTACTTCTACTCCTTCATCTTCAAGTATGCTCAGTATATATATTAAGAATTCCTGTGCATCTTGCTGGACATTTTCTTTAAACTGTGTAGATCCAGAACATGCATCTAAAAGATTTCTAACATCAGAAGCACTTTCTATTTTAGTTTTATCATTACTCAGCTTCTCATAAGGAGACTCAGCAGAGAACACAATCTTTTTCCACGATTTACTATTATCTGTTCTTGCAACTTTTCAAGATAAAATACAACATTCAGCACTACATTTGCATAGCAGTTGACACCAGAGCTATTTTCAAAATGGCAACCAACAACCTCTTCAACACAGTCCTTTTTCTTTTTCCTTGCTATCACATCACTGTCCTTTTTTTTTTTGTTCTGTTCATCCACATTACAGATATTTTCAAATCTCCTTTTCCGAGAAACAACATGTTTTTCAATCACAGGATAATGTCCTAAATGAGGAGCATAGGTTCTTCTTAATCTATTATACTCCTTTACACAGTTTGTATCAGCACTAACTTTTGAGTCATCAAAGTCTATCATAAATAAACCAGATAATGTTTTTACTCGTGACAGAGCAACATATGCCATACCTTCTTTGAACACAGTAGAACCAATGTTTACAAAAGCACTATCTACAGTCAATCCTTGAGACTTGTGAATAGTTACAGCATATGCTAGAGAAAATGGAAACTGCTTTCTACGCACATATAAGTCTTTCACAAGCATGAAACGAACTGAACAACGACAAATGTCTTTAACTTCTTCTATCTGATCAAATTTTATTTTTAAACATTCAATTCCATGTTTTTTCTGGTAATTAATAAAACCCTCAACTCTTCCCATAGCTCCATTCACTAAACCTTTTTCTACATCCAAATTTCTCCTTAAAATCACTCGACAATTCATGCAAACATATAGATTTTTTTCTAATCCAGCTGTTTTGGAAATGTTCTTCTCTAGTGAATCCAATTTATTTTTCAGTTTGCCTGTTAATGTAAAAGTAATTCTTTCATGCTGAATTTTGTCCTCTGCTTCCATTTTCTTAATCTCTTCCTTTTCCAATTTCAAAAGTTCCTCATTGAATATTGAGCACTCACGTAGTGTAGGCATTAAGCAGATTACAGTATTTTTTTCAGCAATGTTCTTGTATATTTTCTCTGCAACTATTTCTTCATTTGGAAATAAATTATGTAGCATCCTACTCTGTAATGCTTTTTTGCCAACTTCTGTGAGTAGTCCAATTCTGATATCTTTCAGAATACTTGCATAATCTTCATCGTTTGCTTGTCTCATATTGGTAGTGAGTTCTTTGTACTCAAAGAACGACCAAATATTCGCATTACCAATGCTTCCTAATGACTTCTTCGTGTCTTCATGTGTCACAGTATTAAACACTGGTTGTCCTTTAACTGGAGTCAGCTGTAAAAGATCTCCAAAAACTATGACGTGTTTACCTCCAAATAACACGTCATAGTCTCTCTTAAGAATTTGTTGCATTCTTAAATGCACAAAGGCAAGCATTAAGTTTGAAACCATGCTCACCTCATCAATAATGAGAACTTGCATCTTCTTCAACACTCTTGAAACTTCGAAGCATGCTTCTCCAGTTAGCTTGTGGTATTCTATTTTGTTCTCATGCTCCACTGGTAACATTAGAAAGCGATGCAGGGTTATTCCTTTTATGTTATAGGCTGCTAACCCAGTTGGAGCAGTTACCACACAAGACAAATTTGAAGCTGTTTTTTGCTGTAGGTAGCTTCTGATGACTTTTATTAAGAAACTTTTACCAGTTCCAGCTTGTCCACTCACATACATCCTGATTGGTTCAAATGATGTGCATGAGCACTGTTTTTTTTCATGTAGTAATCCATGATCAATTTTTTTGGTGACTTCTTCATAAATTTGTTTTTCTTCTTCATTCAGTTGTTGTTCCAGATTTAGTAAGTCTATTGAATCTTCCTGTGCTTGATTCATAGCCGTTTCTACTTCAGTCATGGCTACTGCAGCTTATTTTTCTACGATTGGTTGTCCTAGGGGATCTTGACTAAGTGTTCCTGAACTTTGGCTGTCTTGAGAACTGTCTCTAGCTACTTCAGCTGCAATTTTTGCTTCCTGTTCATTTTCTTCATTTAACATTTGGACATAAGTTGTGAAAGTACTGCATTCTATGCTGTCGTTGCTAGAATTAAAAGAATCTTCATAGCTTTGAAATTCTCCCAGTAGTTCGTCCGCTGAACGCCATGGTTTAAACAGCTGTAAAAGAGCCAGGTAGTAAAATTCCTTTTTGTCAGTAGTGTCGCAACTCAGCTTCCTGTGATTTATCAAACTTCCTTTTGTTTGCTTCACCAAACATCCTTCCTCACCAATGACTTTATATTTTCCATTGTTGATGTCTTCTGTGGCTTTCCGTGAAAAAATGTAGTTCTGCAGCACTTCATAGAGACACATGTTCTCAAGATGATGACTTCTTTTTGGGTAATTTGTGTCCAACATGTTTGTTTTCAAAATATCTGTACTTTCTGGGTCGTTCTCGGCCAAATATTCAATTTGTCCAACAGATTTCAGTACCCGACTTCGCATTCCTGCAAGGCCTAAACTGACTCAAATTATTCTTCTGGATTTCGAGTAAAGACTTGCAGATGATAACCTATCTGAGCATTCGTAGGATCCAATTTCTCGATGCGATAACATCTTTAAACTGAAACTGTACAGCTTCTTACTGACAGTCTTCTCGTGAGAAATCTCTTCCCACATTTCCTTCAATTCTGTTTTCTCAGATTTAGTGATGTAAGATGTGACATACCGAGCAACAGCAATAGAATTGTCTGCCACATACTGAATATCCATGTTAGCATTCCACATGGATAAAATGACTGGGTTTTAGTCATTTATATATTTTGAATCTTCTTTTCTTCTTAGTTTGTACGTATTTTTAGGAGATTTTCTTGTAATAGTATGTCACACAGCTGACATAAAACTGTTGACTCTTCCTTTTGAAAGAACAGGTCTAGGAAATCCAAATCGACACTTTGTGTAGAATTTATCTTTGGTCTTGTACTTCCGTCGACAGTATTTTCCACACCGATGACTTTGGAAACGTAAAACTTGTTCTTTTAACTTTTTCTCTTCTGTGCTTTTAGGTATAGCACATGTTGCATATTCTTCAATGAAAGATAACACTGCTTCATCAGCATCTGTTCCAAATTTTGGGGCATCCTTGATCCACAACAGCATATGAATATGAGGAGCACCTCTTGCTTGGTACTCTTTTCTGCAAAACAAATCCACTACTTCTCCAGGAGGTGGATTTTTTTTATTGCAGATGAAGGACATCATAGCCTCAAATCTATGATTGAAATATCTGCAAACATTAACCGGATCCAATGAGCACAGTTCTCCTGCTGTCTTGTATTCAATGTTTTTAATGTTTGAATTTGCCTCTCGTAGAAAATCCAATAAATCATCCCAAGCGTACTCGGCACAGCTTAGGGTTACAAACCATGTAGGAGTTCCTAAATTCCGTAACATGCATTTTAGTTCACCATGGCGTTGGTACCAATCTTCATTTGTCCCACGCTGACAAGCCATCAGATTGATCAGTTGTGTTTCCAAATGATCATCTCGGTGCTGCACTTTCTCCATAAAATCCTTAGCAGACACATTATGTAGATGTACTCCACTTTTTAAAATGTGATTTACTGCATAAGATAATGCAGACAAGTCGCTTTCAAATAAAAGATGAAACAAATAAGGAATACTTTGACGAAATCTTGAATCTTCAGCATATAGTCTTGTAGTCCGATACTCAGAAGCTGGAATCTGTTCTGGGCGTTCATCGTATCGTCCACCTTTTCCTGTAGGAAACAGCTGAGGAAAACATCGAGCTTCCAAGCTCTTCTCCCATACACTCACGGGAGTTCCTTTTGCTTTCTTCATCTGAAACAGATCAATAGTGTCTCCCATAACTTCTTTTGAATGAAGAGGATGTATGCTAAAATGTTCATAAATGTCTTCTTCTTTTGACTTGTCCACTTTTTCAATTTGTCCAGTTGGTGTTTCTGTGTCTTCTTGTAAATCTTCTTCTTCTTCATCTATATAAATTGATTCATACCATTTATTATTCCTTTTCAAATATAAATTTGCTCTTTGTACTTTCCGTACATCTACCAGCTCCTGCCAAATCTTCTTATTCTTTGTAGGTACACCATTAACCAGAATAACTAATGGTTCAGTTTCCAAAGTATCTGCATCAATAGTTTCCATATTTTTTTTCAAATCCAAGGGCAAATACACCACTCTTCCTTTTAAACCTCTCAGTAAATCTGAAGGAGGTAATTTACCAGTTTTGGGCTCCATACGTACTATGGTCTGGAACGGATGAACACATTGAATGAGTATAGACTCATATGTATTTAAATCAGAAAGTTCGGCAGGAATAGCATCCAATTCTAAATTATTATGTACAGCTCTGGTCGGCATTCTATTTTCTTCTAACTTATTATAACAGTATTTACAAATACGCTGATCTTCACCCAATTCAAAATAATTTTCAAGAAATATATATGTTGCAAAATCCTTCCACTTATAATTATCTTCATTTTCACTTTTTTTATACAGATCAACATTCCTTGTTTGAATTTTATAATGGCTTCTGCGGCAACAAATACAAGTAATATTTGGTCTTTCATTAGAGATGATAGTAAATTTTGTCATTTCATCCTCAACATTTTTAGTAATAATGAGTTCTACATTCTGTTCCTCATTTTCCTCATTAACTGTGTCCTTTTCTGCACTTTCTTGTTCTGGACCGAAGTAACAAAACTGAATCTCATCGGTAACCTTCACTACATCTGATACAGATCCACGGAACAGAGCATTATTTAACTCATTTAACTTCACTGCTGGACTTTTAGCAAAATACAATGTTCTCACAAACTTTCTCATTTCAGTATGATGAACAGCCAGCATCCTAAAATGATGAAAAACACTTTTACACACTTTTCTAGATAGACAAGCCAGAGAATGTCCTTGCAAACCAGTATTCTCTCTCACTCTGCATGGATCTAGTGTTTGAAGCACCTTCATCTTCTGTTTTACACTCTTTTTACTATATTCTCTTAGAAAGTCACGTAATTTATCAATAGATTCCTGACGCACAGTACAAATACTACTACAGTTCCAAGTGTACACTGGGGCTTTTGGACGTCTCCCCATAGCCTCAGCAGCCATTACTTCTTCCTCATTTCTTGGGACCATTTTCTCTTTTTCCATCACACAACCATCCTTAACTTCATATGCTCTACCATTGGTGTCAACTGCATGCAACAAACTATTACTTTGAAGATAACTCTCTTCATTAAAAAATGGTTCAGTACTTGAACTGTGCTTCCATTCTCCCAAGAACACTTTACAAAAGTTACTTTTTTTCACTTCTCTTTTCCTTTTGCTTTGTGACTTCATTGCATTGACTAATTTATCTAATCTACGCATCCTATTCAAAATTGGAATAAAAAGTTTTCTTTTTATTTCCAAAGCCTCACTTACAATATTTTCTATAACAAAAAATTTCTTAATAAATTTTAATTTTTTCTTATATTTTTTCACATCCTTTAGCACATTTAACATCACTCTTCTCTGAAACATTTTTCGACAAATGTTTTTAAAATCTAATTTTCGTGTTAAATCAGTTTTACATACTTCTGATTGTACATTAGCTTTTGTTTTTTGCTGTTGACTCTGTTGTTGCTTTGTACATAAAACACTCTTTGTTTTACATTTTTTTTTGCCATTTTCTTCTTTTTGAAGATATTTTTAAAGAAAACTTTAGTTTTCTTACCAGTAGAGTTTTTCTTTTTTCCATCACAAGCTTCTCCTCCTATTTTTTTCCCCAGTTTTGTCCAGATATACTTGTTGTTGCTTTTCTTTCCTCTTTCTTGTCCTTAAAGGCATTTTTTTATTTTTTCACTGTTGCTCAGCAATACCTGCAAGAAACTTAAAAAAAATCTTTTTTGTAATTATAATTCATTAAAATATTTTTTAAGCTTTTCATTAATTTCAAATGTTTTACCATTTGCCTCTCATTTGTGATTTACTAATTTGTGCAGAGTGCTAACCACCACAGTTGAAAAAAAACAAGCTGCCCCTTTCCTGCAAGTGCAAGTCTTTCAGAACAACTGCAACACACTTTAAATCTCTGCCCACAATTCCTGTGCGCACACAGCCTCATGGTGTGATTCTAGGCAGAAAACAATATTTGATTGGCAATTTAAATGCACATTTACTACTGTGGTAGAACAAGTGAAAATTGCTGTTACAGCCTGACACATTTTCCTTATAGTTTACAGAGACAGAAAAGAGCAAATTTCCTAACAGCTACTTCATACCATGAGCATCTGCAACCTGGGTGAGTGATTAGACTAGAGCAAAGAAAATGAGGCCTTGATGATGTTTTTATGTGTTGTCGTTATACACTGCTATCTGAAACATCACACAGAGCTAAGTACTACGCATGGGAGTGTTGGAGAAGCTGCTGCATGTGTGCCAAGAGTGTGTTTCTTGAGACTGTGTATTCTCTGGTGCAAGAGAGATGAGCAAGGAGACTTCCAGAACTGCATGAAGACTGCAGGGATGGATGTAACAGTGCATGTGTGCTAAGGGATAATTTGAGTTTAGAAAACAGGCTGCCCCTTTCCTGGGACTGCAATTCTTTCACAACAACAAATTCACAAATTAAATCTCTGCCCACAATTCCTGTGCGCACACAGACTCATGCCGTCATTTTAGGCACATAACACAGGCTGCCCCTTTCCTGGGACTGCAATTCTTTCAGAACAACAACTTCACAAATTAAATCTATGCCCACAATTCCTGTATACACACAGACTCATGCTGTGATTTTAGGCACAAAACAGTGTTCCTGGATAGTACCAAATTACTGTTACAGCCTGACACATTTTCCTTATCATTTAGAGAGGCAGAAAAGAGCACATTTCCTAACAGCTACTTCATACCATGAGCATGTGCAACCTGGGTGAGTGATTAGACTAGAGCAAAGAAAATGAGGCCTTGATGATCTTTTTATGTGTTTGCATTACACACTGCTATCTGAAACATCACACAGAACTGAGTACTACGCATGGGAGTGTTGGAGAAGCTGCTGCGTCTCTGCCAAGAGTGTGTTTCTGGAGACTGTGTATTCTCTGGTGCAAGAGAGATGAGCAAGGAGACTTCCAGAACTGCATGAAGACTGCAGGGATGTATGTAACAGTGCATGTGTGCTAAGGGATAATTTGAGTAAAGAAAACAGGCTGCCCCTTTCCTGGGACTGCAATTCTTACTGAACAACAACTTCACAAATTAAATCTCTGCCCACAATTCCTGTGCGCACACAGACTCATGCCATCATTTTAGGCACATAACACAGGCTGCCCCTTTCCTGGGACTGCAATTCTTACTGAACAACAACTTCATAAATTAAATCTCTGCCCACAATTCCTGTGCGCACACAGACTCATATCGTCATTTTAGGCACATAACACAGGCTGCCCCTTTCCTGTGACTGCAATTCTTTCAGAACAACAACTTCACAAATGTAATCTCTGCCCACAATTCCTGTATACACACAGACTCATGCTGTGTTTTGTGGCACAAAACAGTGTTCCTGGATAGTACCAAATTACTGTTACAGCCTGACACATTTTCCTTATCATTTACAGAGGCAGAAAACAGCACATGTTCTAACAGCTCCTTGAGACCATGACCATGTGTTACAGGGTGAGTGATTAGACTAGATCAAAGAAAATGAGGCCTTGGTGACGTTGAATGTGTTTGCGTTACACACTGCTATCTGAAACATCACACAGAGCTGAGTACTATGCATGGGAGTGTTGGAGAAGCTGCTGCGTGTGTGCCAAGAGTGTGTTTCTGGAGACTGTGTATTGTCTGGTGCAAGACAGATGAGCAAAGAGACTTCCAAAACTGCATGAACACTGCTGGGATGTATGTAACAGTACATGTGTGCTAAAGGTTATTTTCATTTTTGAACGTATGGCAACTACCTGTGCCTTTGCTATTTTGAAAGGGAAATCTACCCTGTTGGTTTCAAATGTTTTAGCTTTTGCCTCTCAATTGCGATTTAGTGATTTCTGCTGACTGCTAACCACCACATTTGAAGAAAACAAGCTGTCCCTTTCCTGCAAGTGCATGTTTTACAGAACAACTGCAACACAAATTACATCTCTGGCCACAATTCCTGTGCGCACACAGCCTCATGGTGTGCTTCTAAGCAGAAAACAGAATTTGATTTGCAATTTCAAAGCACATTTACTACTGTGGTAGAGCAAGTATAATTACTGTTACAGCCTGACACATTTTCCTTGTAGATCACAGAGGCAGAAAAGAGCACATGTCCTAACAGCTACTTCATACCATGAGCATGTGCAATCTGGGTGAGTGACTACACTAGAGCAAAGGAAATGAGCCTTGGTGACGTTGAATGTGTTTGCGTTACACAGTGCTATCTGAAACAGCACACAGAGACTGTTTTTTGTCTGGTGCAAGAGAAATGCATGAAGACTGCTGGGATGTATGTAACAGTGCATTTTAGGCACATAACACAGGCTGCCCCTTTCCTGTGACTGCAATTCTTTCAGAACAACAACTTCACAAATGTAATCTCTGCCCACAATTCCTGTATACACACAGACTCATGCTGTGTTTTGTGGCACAAAACAGTGTTCCTGGATAGTACCAAATTACTGTTACAGCCTGACACATTTTCCTTATCATTTACAGAGGCAGAAAACAGCACATGTTCTAACAGCTCCTTGAGACCATGACCATGTGTTACAGGGTGAGTGATTAGACTAGATCAAAGAAAATGAGGCCTTGGTGACGTTGAATGTGTTTGCGTTACACACTGCTATCTGAAACATCACACAGAGCTGAGTACTATGCATGGGAGTGTTGGAGAAGCTGCTGCGTGTGTGCCAAGAGTGTGTTTCTGGAGACTGTGTATTGTCTGGTGCAAGACAGATGAGCAAAGAGACTTCCAAAACTGCATGAACACTGCTGGGATGTATGTAACAGTACATGTGTGCTAAAGGTTATTTTCATTTTTGAACGTATGGCAACTACCTGTGCCTTTGCTATTTTGAAAGGGAAATCTACCCTGTTGGTTTCAAATGTTTTAGCTTTTGCCTCTCAATTGCGATTTAGTGATTTCTGCTGACTGCTAACCACCACATTTGAAGAAAACAAGCTGTCCCTTTCCTGCAAGTGCATGTTTTACAGAACAACTGCAACACAAATTACATCTCTGGCCACAATTCCTGTGCGCACACAGCCTCATGGTGTGCTTCTAAGCAGAAAACAGAATTTGATTTGCAATTTCAAAGCACATTTACTACTGTGGTAGAGCAAGTATAATTACTGTTACAGCCTGACACATTTTCCTTGTAGATCACAGAGGCAGAAAAGAGCACATGTCCTAACAGCTACTTCATACCATGAGCATGTGCAATCTGGGTGAGTGACTACACTAGAGCAAAGGAAATGAGCCTTGGTGACGTTGAATGTGTTTGCGTTACACAGTGCTATCTGAAACACCACACAGACCTGAGTACTACACATGGGAGTGTTGGAGAAGCTGCTGCGTGTGTGCCAAGAGTGTGTTTCTGGAGACTGTGTATTGTCTGGTGCAAGACAGATGAGCAAAGAGACTTCCAAAACTGCATGAAGACTGCTGGGATGTATGTAACAGTGCATGTGTGCTAAGGGTTATTTTCAGTTTTGAACATATGGCAACTACCTGTGCCTTTGCTATTTTGAAAGGAAAATCTACCCTGTTGGTTTCAAATGTTTTAGCTTTTGCCTCTCATTTCAGATTAAGTGATTTCTGCTGAGTGCTAACCACCACATTTGAAGAAAACAAGCTGTCCTTTTCCTGCAAGTGCATGTTTTACAGAACAACTGCAACACAAATTACATCTCTGGCCACAATTCCTGTGCGCACACAGCCTCATGGTGTGCTTCTAAGCAGAAAACAGAATTTGATTTGCAATTTCAAAGCACATTTACTACTGTGGTAGAGCAAGTGATAATTACTGTTACAGCCTGACACATTTTCCTTGTAGATCACAGAGGCAGAAAAGAGCACATGTCCTAACAGCTACTTCATACCATGAGCATGTGCAATCTGGGTGAGTGACTACACTAGAGCAAAGGAAATGAGCCTTGGTGACGTTGAATGTGTTTGCGTTACACAGTGCTATCTGAAACAGCACACAGAGACTGTTTTTTGTCTGGTGCAAGAGAAATGCATGAAGACTGCTGGGATGTATGTAACAGTGCATAGTTTCAGCACACCTTTGAAACATCTGTCAACAATTCTTCTCTGCACACAGACTCATGGTTTAATGGTAGGCACAAAACAGTATTCCTCATTGTTACCAGAACATATGGCAACTACCTGTGCCTTTGCTATTTTGAAAGGGAAATCTACCCTGTTGGTTTCAAATGTTTTAGCTTTTACCTCTCATTTGCGTTTTAGTGTTTTCTGCTGAGTGCTAACCACCACATTTGAAGAAAACAAGCTGTCCCTTTCCTGCAAGTGCATGTTTTACAGAACAACTGCAACACAAATTACATCTCAGACAACAATTCCTATATGCACACAGACTCATGCTGTGTTGGTAGGCACAAAACACAGGCTGCCCCTTTCCTGGGTCTGCAATCCTTACAGAACAACAACTTCACAAATTAAATCTCAGACAACAATTCCTATATGCACACAGACTCATGCTGTGTTGGTAGGCACAAAACACAGGCTGCCCCTTTCCTGGGATTGCAATTCTTACAGAACTAATGCTAATTTCAAATGTGTTGCCATTTTCCTCTCTTTTCTTTCAAAGTGATTTCTGCTAAATCCTAACCATCACAATTAAAAAGAAGCTGTCCTTTCCTTTCAACTGCAAGTCTTACTTTTCAACAGCAACACAAATTAAATCTCTGTCAACAATTCTTCTCTGCACACAGACTCATGGTTTGATGGTAGGCACAAAACAGTATTCCTCATTGTTACTAGTACACATTAACTTATGGTGAAAACATACTCCATAATATCTTACAAGTTCAAAACAGTTAAATATCTCCCAAACCTCAAAATGTAAAACATAACTTTTGAAGAAGATTCACAATTCTAATATTTATCTCAAAAATCACCACATACATCCCCTCTCAAACTCATAACTCACCTTTAAAAATAGTTAGTTGAGAAAGAAATGTGCCACTTAAACAGCAGACTATCAGAGTCAGAATATCAGAGCTCCACACCTCTCTCCTCTCTCCAGAACCAGTAAATGGCAATGTTTCCCTCTCTTTTTTCACACATATACATGTTAATTTCAAATCTCAGTGCTTCCCACTTTTTTTCAAATGAAATCACACATTTCTATTGGTTGAAAACTTCAACCCCTTTCCAAATGTACCCTTCCCCCAACTTGACTTCTGCCTGCTTCCATAGCAACAGCTCATGGAACACTGCTGTGAGGAGAGAGGTCAGAAGTTCAGCAGACAATGTTTCATATCCAAAGAGCAAGAGTGCTTGACTTTTCAAACCTAACAGCAAATCCATAGTAATGTTCTGTGGTAACATATTTTTCTGAACCAATACAAACCATGCTTTTAAAAATTTAAACATACAGCCTAGTTTTAACTGTAAAATGGTTTGAATCTGCCAATGAGTTCTTTTTTTTTTAAAAAGTATGTGTGCCTCCATATTTCAACTGTCTTTCATTTCATATTGCCTTTCTACTGAAAGACACCTCCTGAGTGCATCCAGATCTCCTTGGAAGATGTTCACAGTGTGGATTGTAGGTCACAGCTATGTCTTCTGGAGTGAAAAGTTTGCAGAAAAAAGAGGTATGGTGAGAGACCTTGCTTTGCCAAATGTAGACATTAAATGGATTGGTCAGAGAGGGTTAAAGTGGCACCAATTGATGCCTTTGGTGAAATCCTTTCTACATCTCCCACAGCCTAACCTTTTTTATTTTGCACTGTGGTGGTAATGACCTAGGCACTTTAACTGGGGTAGGTCTGGAAATGCTTATTAAGGACACCTTTGTGCAATTGATGTCGCTTTTTCCACAAACTGCCTTTGTATATTCGAATATATGCCAAAGGCAAAAGTGGAACTGGTCCAACCAATTTTGTCCACAGATTGACAAAGCAAGGAAGCACGTCAACAAATCTATTTATGCTTTCCTCAGAGACTATGGTATGGGTTCTATATACCACAACAACTTGCGTTACAACATGCAAGACATTTATAGAGGAGATGGTGTACACTTCACTGATGAAGGCAACAGAGTCTTCCTCTTGAACTTTAGACTCTGCATCGGTACTTACTTGTAGGTACCAAAAAACACACAATAAACACAAGGGCTCTTTTTAGAGCCACCTTATATCTAATCACTTAAATGCGTTTTTTTATTCTTTTAAAAAAAAAAAAAAATATTCGGGTGCACGCTGGGTGCGCGCACTCGGCGATATTTTAAAAAAATATATAAATCTTTTTTTTTGCCCTACAAGGTCCTACTGTGACCCCCTTACAATGCCTAGTGGGTCAATATCTCCCCACTCTGCCCCCTTTTCACGTTCTCCCCCTTTGTTTATCACCCCCTCTTTATGCGAGAGACAAAATGGCGGCCGCCGCTTCCTGATTTCCACCGATTCGAATGTTTACTGACATCTAACAACGAATCAGAAGTGCGCTCGCGCACGGCAGGTGCGCACACAGGACTTGCTCAGTGCGCGCACGCTGCGCGCATATAGATATATATATTGATTTAAATGCTAATTTCTCAGGAAATACTGAACAGATTTACACCAAAACTGCAAAAGGCACTTCATGGACCTTATAGCTACCTCTCTGCCAAATTTCACATAATTCTGTTCAGCCGTTCGGACTGTAGCTGCGACTAAAGTCCCTATGGAAAAATCCATGGGGAAAACGCGTTTTGGGACCCCCCCTTTTTCTCTGCCCCCGCTTGACGTTTCACCCCGAAACTTTCAGGGTAGGAGCTGAGCGGAGCGCCCCATTAGTTCCTATGGAAACACGGTCCTAACTATAACTACCTACTGGCGACCGCCAGTAGGTAATATATATATATATATATATATATATATATATATATATATATATATTACCTACTGGCGGTCGCCAGTAGGTAGTTATAGTTAGGACCACGTTTCCATAGGAAAACCTCAACATTCTATTTTGAATAACTTTGGCGCCGGTCGACGAATCCTCGCGAATTTCTCAAAATAGGTGGGGCGCTACGCTCCGCTCCTACCCTGAAAGTCTCGGGGGGATCCGTCAAGCGGGGGCTGAGATAAAAGGGGGGTCCCAAAACGCGTTTTTCCCATGCATTTTTCCATAGGACCTTTAGAACGAGCTACAGCCCGAACGGCTGAACAGAATTACTCAAAATTTGGCAGAGAGGTAGTCCCTAGGTCAAGGAAGTGCCTTTTGTAGGTTTGGTGTAAATCTGTTCAGTAGATTCTGAGAAAATAGCCTTTAAATCAATATATATATCTGAGCCCGCTTACGGTACGCTTACCGTACGCTTACGGTAAGCGTACGGTGGCGTGCGCGAGCACGATTCTGATTGGCTCTTAGATCTTAGTAAACATTCGAATCGGCCGAAACCAGGAAGCGGCGGCCGCCATTTTGTCTCTCGCACTGAGTGTTGTTTATCAAACATGATGGCCAAAAACATGTTACGGGGCTGTTTTGACAACTCCCTCCCACATAGTCATGTTGAGGGAGTCCACAAACATCCCCCAAGAGCAAAAACGGTTTTATTTTTTTTTCGGCAATTTCGCGGGTACGCTTACCGTACGCTTACCGTAAGCGTACGGTAAAAAAATAAAAATAAAAAAAACACTATCCACACTTACCCCACCCCGAAGGCCACCAAATGTACAGGGCTTATTAATAGGTAAAAAAAACTAAATTTTGGCAACATGAAATTATAAAATTGAAATAAAAAAAACACTATCCACATTGACCCCACCCCCTGTGCTTTTGGTGGCCGAAGGCCACCAAATGTACAGGGCTTATTAAAGTTGATAAAAACCGTGCACGGAACGAACTGCGTTAAGTGGGCGCACACGCCTCGAATGGCGTAAAGTAACTTAGCATTTAAAAAACCGTACAAATTCACTGAAAAAACCATAGGTTTCACACACGTTATAGTTAGGAATTAGCATTTAAAAAACCTTGCAAATTCACTGAAAAAACCATAGGTTTCACACGTTATAGTTAGCGGAAATTTTACTGATAAAAAACCAGTGAAATTCCCCCGTTATAGTTAGTGCAGGCAACTATAACTCACGCGACCGCAATCTTCTGCTGATGACATATGTGTCTTTATGAAAAAAAAATATTTGTAATATATGTATAGCTAAAAATGTATGGAAGAAGACATGGGCATATAAGTGTTTAAATACAGTATTAGCATCAGCAGAGGATTGCGGTCGCGTGAGTTATAGTTGCCTGCACTAACTATAACGGGGGAATTTCACTGGTTTTTTATCAGTAAAATTTCCGCTAACTATAACATGTGTGAAACCTATGGTTTTTTCAGTGAATATATATATATATATCCAGAATAAGAATAGATAATCTCAAGGAGAGTTATGTTAGGTAGTTTATGTATCATGAATCTAGCTGCAAGATGCTGTGCCACTTTTTACAAAACATTTTTATGTCTGCAGCAGCATTCCAAACGTGTAGGTGCTGCAGGACGTCTGGTTAAAACCTGATTACAAAGAAACATAATGTGAGTTAAGGTTTTATATTCCACATGTATTTTACATATATACATATAGATATATATATATATATATAGAGAGAGAGCGAGATAATGTAAACTAAGTATATTACATTTAGTCCCTTCCTCAGTTTACAACCCCACTTTGGAGGGGGAGGGGGCCTGCTCTCTCCCCAGTTGAGACTATTATCGGGAGGACCCAGCACAGCTGTCAACAATTTTGACCTCAAGTGTTAGACCTCACACACACTTGGGCAACAAGAGAGTAGCCGGCACACAGAAACTATCATCACTTACAGGGTTTGTTTGAAAGTCACACAAAAACACCCTGCATAAACAGTGCATGAGAAGAAACCCACAACAATTTAACAAAAACAAACTATATACATACTAAGTACAGGAACACAACAACATGCAGGTAAGCGCAAGGTTACAAAACTTTGCTGTGCCTGCCATTGGGAAGCCCCAACCATCAAACCACACTCTCCTTGTTCTTTGCACGCAGTAAAAAACTGGCATGCACATCCTACCAAAACCCTAGGGCACTGGTGATGAATGCTCTATCCAAAACCAATGTTGCGTAATATAAAATCCTAAAACGTTTGCTGATTTCTGCATTAGGGTATCATTCACAGTCATTAAATCGGCCAAGGTTTCGAAAGTGAGCCTGCACTATGTGATATTTATTATTTGTTCTCTTAATAGCTTGTATCTGGAGAACATAAAAATCTGGGCATGGCATCATAGACTACACCACCATTGTGATTCCACCATTTTGTTATTTTTGTCAGTCTAATATGATGAAATGAAACCAACCTAAGGTATACAGGATTATTCTAGCTGGTTGAATGCTTTGATAGTTCCACGCAAACTAACCACAGGTCACCTAAAGCTACAGAAACGAACACTTGTTTAAAGAAACTTTCTTTGTGCACTAAAGCACCCTGATTAAACATTTCAGGTCAATGATATGCTATGCCATAAGAATGACAAATGGGATAGTACCAGGGACCTGCTGATTCTGATTGTGAACACTGCGAAGAGATTGGCAGACGAGTTACTTACACGCATCCAGACGATTGAAAGTAGTCTCAAACAAAACAATCCTGGCTCCCAGTATAAATCGAAACTAACTGAGCTCAACAATGAGATAGCCGAACATAGAGAATACTTAATGAAACAGAAAGTTACAAAGCTCCAAAAAGACATCAAACGCTTTGACAAGGAAAAAGTCTACCCCTACCTTAAAGCAGACTATGTCTCGCCTAATACCAACTACTCATCAGACATTGATTCGGATTCCTCGAGGAGAGGATCCTCTACCAACAGTGACTCTAGTACTGAGAATATGAGACCTAATCAGTCTAGAGGGAAGAAAGGTAGACGTGGATATAATTACTTTCCACCAACACCTTATCAGGGACCAGCTTTCTGGCAATACCCTATGTACCCACAGGGCCCCCCTCAATTTGGCCCTCACGGCTTACCTCAATTTGCACCTCAGGGCATGAACCAGCCCTCACCTTTTTTAGGCAGAGGTTGGGGCAGAGGGCGAGGGCGAAGAAGAGGGGCCCCACAAGAGAAGAGAGTACAATGGGAAGAACCACCACAACGGGGAGTGGAGACCAGGAGTCACACCAGGAAACAAACTTAGTTGTCAACTTGTCATCCAGACAATTGACAGTCACAGAGGACACTGTCCTCCAGAAAGGACTAGGATTTGTCCCCACCCCCAGGGTAGACCTTTTCACCCAAACTTGCGAATTACATCAATTCTTCCGCAAGATCCGGTTGAGATTTTTCTTTGAGGGAAAAGACTACATACCGGACAATGATTCAGGTTTACGCAACCCCTCAACCTTTACTCCCCACGCAGGGATGATACCAAATGAAGTACTGACATATGAGCAGGCAGTACTAAAGGATATCAAAACCATTCCTACACATAAGCAGTTCAACAATCTCAGCAGAGCAGAGAGGCTTGCTATTACAACGCTGGCCAACGACCCCACCATTACCATCAAACAGGCCGACAAAGGTGGGGCCACTGTCATAATGACAACTACTGATTATGACAACGAGTGTTTGCGACAATTGGGCAATAGGAAGTACTATACGCCGATTCCGAACAACCCCACCCAACGTCTGAAAACAACTATTACTGGTCTGGTTGACTCAGCAGAGAGCAACGGTTGGTTAAGTGAGAAGGAGGCTTCCTTCTTAATCCAAAAAGAACCGAGGACCCCCTATTTCTATGTTCTACCAAAGATTCACAAGGGGGTCACACCAGTACCCGGACGCCCCATAGTATCGGACATTAACTCAGTTCTTGAACCCTTATCGCAGTTTTGCGATCATTTCCTGCAACCCCTAGTCAAACGTACACCGTCATACATACAAGACACGACGGACGTTTTACGCCTACTGGACCAGACCCAGGATACCCACAACATCAACTTCCTCATCACTCTAGACGTTGAAGCCCTGTATACCAACATTCCACAAAGGGCAACTCTTGAAGTGATTGAGGAAGTACTTGGAGGTGAACCTTGGGAATCGCCAACTCCAGTGTCCTTCATCATTGAATGTGCCACTTTAGCCCTGACAGAGAACTATTTCGAGTTCAAAGGCCAATTATACCACCAGACCCAAGGTACTTCCTTGGGAAGTACCTTTGCTCCGAGTCTGGCCTGTTTATACATGGCCTGGTTTGAGGGGATACATATTTTCTGTGATACGAATCCATACCGTCACAACATTCTACTATGGAGACGATTCGTAGATGATATTTTGATTTTTTGGTCAGGAGATTCTACGAGCTATGAAGCATTCTATACATGGCTCAACCTTTTGAATCCCCACCTTAACTTCACAATTACAGCATCCCCCTCACATATCGCATTCCTCGATCTAACCATCATGTTGACCGAGGGTATTCTTTCTACGACTCTCTACAAGAAAAGCACTGATCGCAATAGTCTGCTACATTTTACCAGTCATCACCCCAGAGCTCTCAAGGAGAATTTGCCTTTTGGGCAGTTTCTTAGATTGAGGAGAAATTGCAGTACAATTGATACCTTCAAAAGTGAAGCAGAAATTCTTTCCCGTAAGCTAAGGGAAAGACAATACCCACTGAAGAGTATCACTAAGTCCAAAAAACGGGCTAGGAATAATAACAGAGAAGCCCTTTTGGAACCCAGAGAGAACACCACAACTGTTTCTGACATCCTTACCTGTGTCACAACTTTCTCACCTAACACCAATCAAGTGACTAAGGTTTTAAAGAAACATTGGAATATCCTTAATACTGGAACAATGAACCTTGAACCACCTAGGTTTGCATACAGACGCTCCAAAAATATTAAAGATTTGGTGATTCAAACCAGACCTAGATCCAAAATCAAACCCACACAGAGCAATTACCTGCAGTAAAAGGACACTTTCCGTGTGGTATGTGCACCGCCTGTACGTTTACATCCGTACATAAAACCGTCACCCTCAATACTACTTTCACCTGGGAGTTGAGGTCACATACAAACTGCAATACCAACAATTGCATATATCTCCTTACATGCCCCTGCAACTTGTACTACATAGGGATGACGACCAGACCGATAAAATTGCGAATCTCTGAACATCGTAGCAATTTTCGGTGCCATAAACAGAACACCAAGATCAGTGCCCATTTCTTAGAGAAACAACACTCACCAGACTCTGTCAAATGGCTGATTCTAGAAGCGAACCCTCATTTATCCCAACACAATCTTTTTAAGAAGGAACAGAGATGGATACACCGTCTGTCTTCTAATGTCATTGGGCTTAATGATGATATTCCATGGGGGGCACTCAAGCTCTAGATTGGCATGTTCCTGGCAGATTTAGCAGTCTCTGCCTTTCTTTTATCATGCCATTCATTTCCGCCTAAGACTAAAGAATACTTGCTGAAATGATTTGATTTTTCATGATTTTTAATGATTTCACAGGCTTCGTGGTACCAACCACAACCCGTCTTTACATCCCATTGAGTTTATCCTTACATCCTCCCTCCACCTTTTTTCAATTGTGACAGTGGAGACTAACTTTATTTAAAACCACGTCTCCCAACCCAAGATGGCCGACACTGTTGTCTTTCTATCCTTACAAGGATTGAAACAAATTTATATCTATATATTTCTGACACTCTGAGGTTGACTGATTGCACGGCGCATCTATATTTTGTACTGTTATACAACTCCCGTTTTGACACACCTACTCGCTCCTTGATCGTGAATCAGTTGCGATCATGTTACTTATTCACGTGACGCGACCGGATGCACTTAACCTCCACACAGCATCCAGGTCGCCACCACCCAGACTCGGTGGCTCGGGTAGGTCCTGAGACGGAGCGTGAGCGGGGCAGACGTAAGTACAGTACACGTTTTCGTGTTTTTGTGTTTCTAACCTCGAAACCACCCCCTTTACCTGCAAAGACCACGTAATAATAAATTACTTCTAGCGCGAGCTTACGGGTCCCCCGCTAATGCCAGGCTCTCTACTCCTTGTGAAACAACGGCGTTTTGGTTGACTCCCTACCATTACTCGTAACTCTGTATTCACTTGGTCCACCAACAAGGAACACCACGCCTGTTGCGCATACTTGGGATATCGCCGACACACACTAGACCTTAGGCACGCTGGCTGACAGCCTTCGTTTATATATAAAAAACTTTACCTTATATTCATTTTACACCCCTCCGGATCACAACCTGTCTATGTGGTTAATTAGTCAGTGAATGTCTGTATCTCTACTGTTCCATATGTCCCCAAATCTATCAGCTGTGATTTTTACATCATTAAGTTCATTATTACCCTTTGGCTTAGACCTACTTTTAGAGGTCCTTTGACTCACGCTGAGTCCACCAAGCACTGTTGTGGTCCACAGTCCTACTGAATAGGGTGAGTCCAACGATGTTTTCTGCCGCTTTTATTGTTTTTACATGTTCCACATAGGTGAATAGTCACTATAGTTCACTTTGATGGTACACCACCTTCTAGGAGCAGTTTTTTGACGCTCAAGCACCAGCAGTCACCACTGATCCTTTTTAACTATGATGGAGATGAATCACCTTGAAAGCCTTTTGGTTTGTTATGCTTTTTCCTTTACCTGTGGTTATATATGTCTCAACAATGATCAACTTAACCTACCGTCCTCCTTTTCTTACAGGTAGCACCAGACCATGACAGGTATTCTAGCCAATTAAAAAAAAATTTCACATAACTCATTGTGACTAGGAGACCAATATTTTGTATAGTCCCCTCTTACTCTTGTAGATAGTTTTATAGGTCCTGACGAATCGCGAGCGCACGAGCTCAGAGCGAGAAACATGTTGACCACCAATCTCAGGCACTCTAATTAGAGACATTACACTCTACCGAGTGCCACACACACTTTTTAATCAGGGAAGGAGACCTTTAGAATAAATTGATTTCCCACACTGGTACTTTCGACCCTGTTTTAAATCACTTTTTGTATCTACAATAATCAGGCCCCCATACCCGCACTTCACCAAACGGCTGTTGGATTAAAAGAACTCCGATAAAGTGCCCCTTTTAGGGAGCCCGTTAGGCATTGCACCGCTGGCCCGACGAGGAGCAGCCCAGATGATGAAGCATGACACCTGAAAGGGTGTGTGAGGGCATTAATATCCAACAAAAGGATTACCCACTTTGCACATAACGTACATGTAGTCCTTTTAGGCTCTCTTATCAATTCACCTCCACTCTTCTCTTTCCTCTGAGGAACTACTGGTACCATTCTTCTTGAGAGTCTCATAGTATGTTATATTTCAGAAAAATATGTTTCATGCAGTGCTTAGTTTGAATTTTTTTAAATGCCAATGCCCATCTCAGGAGACCATTGCAGCCTGCACCACCCATTGTCCCTGTCATCTCTGCCACTGATAGTACCAACACAAATACTTACCATCTTACTTCTACAAGCGTGACAATTCAGACTATTGCTGGCCATCCAAAGCTATAAGTTTTGCGAGGGCGGCAGGTATTATTCAATTTTAATGTATATTGACATATTTAACATTGTCACTGTGCTCATTTCAAAATTAGACAGACAGCTCCGCAGTGTGGTGGACTGTCGTTGGTGTCGGTGTTGAGAATTAAGTGCCACTGCCGAGCATCAGAAACCACTGCCTCAAAGTTAGCACTGGTTTCATGTAGTTTGTAGAAAGCATCACCTGATTACTGTCATGCATGACGCAGTCAAGTTTAGAGTATAAAAGAAAAATGGGGCTTTGTGCCTCAGGGGAAGAAATTATCACGTATGTTATAGCTGCACAAATGCGAAGAACAATCTATAGAACATGCAAACAGGTAATCCGCTATTAGCACTTGCCCCTTCTTAGCATGCGACCATTAGTGCTGAAGCTTGCATAGGAGATCAGTGAGCACTGCTGTGATTGTAGAGAAACAGTTGAGAGCACACACTAGCACTCACATTGGAGCAAGTGTGGAACATCTTTGATGTGGGACGTTTTGGGCCGCACTCAACTCACTTGACATGAGAAGATAATAAATATCTAATCCAGGCAGCATTTGGGCCATGTCCCCCATGAAACCCATGTAAGGATGCAGAAGAGCAATAGAAGGGCAACTGAAAACAAGCCCTTGTCTATCTCGCTCTCTCTCTTGCTCACTTTCTTGCAAATACACATTGCCAGCAGTGCCTCAGGTTTATATGATGTAAAAACAACAGTTGATGGTCAGAAGGCAGAACTATGTCATACATTCACCCCAGTACAGAGATCTGGGCCTAAATCCATCGTTTGTTTGCTCACCATGCCATTCCAGTTTGAACCCAGCCATATGCAAATCAGTCTTGACCCTGTGCCTCATGGGAACAGTCCAGCCCGAACTGCCAAGCCAGGTCCTCCCTGTACTGAAACCAAGCATCCGAGGACAGGTTTCTGGGTTTCACCCCTCTTCAGCCAGGATAGCATGATTCCAGTGGCATGGAGAGCACGGGACTCACGTCTGAGCATACCCGTCCCACTCGGGGTGACAAATGCAAAAACAACAGTTGATGGTCAGAAGGCAGAACAATGTCATACATTCACCCAGTACAGAGATCTGGGCCTAAATCCATCGTTTTTTTGCTCACCATGCCATTCCAGTTTGAACCAAGCCATATGCAAATCAGTCTTGACCCTGTGCCTCATGGGAACAGTCCAGCCCGAAAGAATGATGGATTTAACCCAGATCTCTTGACTGGGGGTGAATGTTTTGATTTGTTCTGCATTCCGTCCATAAATTGTGTGTCTTCAGGTTTATATGAGACATGTCAATTCAACAAAGACAAATTTACGGTTAGATGTCCCTGCTTTCAATCCAAGTCATGTGGTTGTATTGCAGCATAGATAAGAAGTGCAGCAACTATACCAGCACTCATTAGATAGTGTCTACAAGCACATTTAAGTACTACAGTGTCAGCCACCTGCCTCACTGGCCCAGCAATTGCCCTATGTAAGAATCTATATAGGCAGGCAGGAAGGCAGAGCACCAGTGCAGCAAGCAATTATTTCTTTAACGGCAACTGACTGTTGCTAACTTGCTTCCCTCTTGTAAGAGGAAGGAAAGGGATCTTTTAAAGTCAGATAATATTTTGACATGGAATGATGGAGTGCCACCATCACTATTGTTACAAAAGACTATCTTTAGCCAACCCACACACTCACAAAGATAGTGTATTGATTTTGTTGTGGTGAAAGAGAGCTGGTGGACCAATGTGTGGGGATGGAGAAGATCTCTGGGCACTGTCTCATCTTCAGTAGCATGGAACCTCTACATTGCCAGATATTGAACTATGGAGTTCCATTCAAATCACTTCTTCCATTTTTACCCAATCAACGGTTACAAACTACATCCACCCACCCAGCACGATCATGTAGATAGATGGTATTAAAGAAAATTCAGGGACATGTGCTGAGCCACTATTAGCATTATCTAGCAAAAGGCAGGAAACACTGCACTCTCTTGCTAGCAAAGCACAGTATTTTGCTTTTGTACTCCACACGTGTGTTGACACCTTCCACATATGTTAATGTTTAATATGTTCTTTCTGCCTTTAGCAGTGTGTGTGGGGACAGTGAGGGTGGAGGATGGGTAACACTCAGTATGGAATGGTTTAGGTTTTTGTGTGTTTGTATGTGAATGGTACACATTTTGATTCTATGTAAGTCTCAGTTGCCATATTTCATTTCTGTCCTTGGTCTTTGCCACTGAGTATGTGCAACACCCTTTTACTGGTATGTTTTTGCACGCTCCTTACGTCTTCTACAATCCACAAATGTAGTATGTCTTTTAGTGCACATATGCCTGCATACCTACAGTTGTCCTTGTGTGTGTCAGTGTGTGCATGTCTCTGCTTTATTCAGCTAACTCAACAAACATCAAAGACCAAGATATTTTATGGCCTTGTGGCCCTGGATGGGTTGTTCTTAGGTGTGATGTTTGGATTTTCCGCTATCCTCTGACTTCAGTGATATGTAAAAGTTTTATCTTTGAACTCATGACACACAATTAGACTCTGTTCAAAATGGCATAGCCCAGTATTGTCCTTTCTCCAAATCGGCACTGGAATATTTCATGTGTCCCTTTTCAACGCATTAGCCATTTTTGCTAATTTATTCCAAAATTGTGCTGTAAATGCACTTTTGATTTACTCTTTTTCAAAATTATTACAGGGCAGGGGAACCTCCAATCAAAACCTTACTTGGAGGAAAGCTCCCTTGCTGGAATTCACATTGGGTATTGATGTGGGTGGAGCAAGTGGAGGAAGTGGGTGGAGCTGGGGCAAAGTGGGTGTGGTCTCCGATAAACATTTGAGCACCTGGACTTCATATTTTACAAATTAAGCACTGAATGTATCTAAGTTTCTATGAAACCAAAGTCAATGAGATGTCTGATGAATCCACATATTTGCCACTCAATCAGGATCCCACTACAGAATTTCAAGCCATGCTTACACAAATACTCACGCATGCTAAAGACATGGGATGGATCAATTCCAAAACATTTGATTTCTTGTATATGAAGTTTCCACGCAGACCATTCATATACATGCTACCAAAAATTCATAAATGTCTGCAAAATCTTCCATTTCGCCCTATTGTTTCAGGGTGTAATTCTATCCACGAACCACTAGGCCACTATTTAGACAAGTCTTTGCAACCATTTGTACAAGCTGGACCTACTTATGCACAAGATACGACTCATTTCCTGAAACTATTAGACAATCTTACTTTACCTTCTGATGAAGAAAAATGGTTAGGGACAGTGGATGTAGTATCCTTATACACCTCGATTCCCCATGCTGAAGGTATTGAAGCTATTGAATGGGCCCTGCTTCAGCAGGGTGATATACCAGCAAACAAGGTCTTTCTTCTTGAACTGTTACATTTTTGTCATTTCAACAGCTATTTTAAGTGGAATTACAGATATTTTCTCCAAACCAATGGTACATCAATGGGTTTTGCGGGGGCTCCCAGCTATGCCAATATCTTCATGATGAAGTTTGAACAGGAAAATATCTTGGACGACACCTCTTGGACCGATCATCTCATTATATACCGGAGGTATATTGATGATATTTTCATTATGTGGCATGGAGATAGACAAACCCTTGAGAGCAAGCTCACTTCACTGAATGAATATAATTCCAGGATTCAGTTCACATATACACTAGACAAACAGTCTATCTTATATCTGGATGTAAACATTGAAATGAAGGCTAACAAGATTGTCACTAAGGTTTTTTAAAAATCTATTGACCGAAACAATACATTACTTTATAGCAGTTTTCATCCAGGGTCTTTAAAAAGACACCTTCCATTCTCGCAGTTCTCAAGAATCAAGCGCATCACCTCAGATCCAATACAAATGCAAGCAACCCTTGAAGAGACTAAACAACAGTTTCTGTCGCGTGGATACCCAAGGGAAATCGTGGAAGAATCAGCAGCGAAACTAGATAAGGTTTCCAGATCCACACTACTAGACAAAAAATTGAAAATCCCACAGACAAGGGAAGTATTTGTGTCCATGTTTTCGACCCACTCGCCTGCCATCAAACAAATCATACTGAACAGATGGGATATGTTACAAACAGAACCTGATTTCGGAAATCTTTGTAAAGATCCACCGATTTTTGCTTACAAACGATCTAATAACCTTAAAGAACTGTTAAAGAAATGAGACTCTCAAGATATTCCTGCACTTAAGGGTATGAGAAAATGTTACAACTGCTCTCACTGTAATAATGTCATCATTGGCACGTCTATAGCTCACCCTTGGTCGGGCAAACAAATTAGGTTACACTTCACAGCTAATTGTAACACGCAAAATGTTATTTACATAATACGATGCCCTTGTGGCCTATATTATGTTGGGAAGACCGAAAGGTCCTTACAGACTCGAATCACAGAACACAAAAGCAGGATTCGAACCAGAACACTGAGCTCCCCTCTAGCAAGCCATTGGAGTGATGCACATCACACAATAGCACAATTAAGATTTAGTGTGATAGAAGTTGTACAAACACACAATGACCGAGACATGTCAAGGTACATCACTCAGAGGGAAACATTCTGGATTAGGCATTTGGACACCATGAGCCCCAAGGGCTTAAATGATAAAATTGAGCTATCATGTTTTTTATAGCTTCCGTTTTGACAGATAACGCATTGTTTGTAATGTAGCCAGAGGGCAAAGTATTGTCGGCAACTCGTAAGTCATAGATGACACCTTGAGGCTTTTTTCCAGTTCAGGCATGTTCACACATATCAGGGATACACATGTTAGATATGCATTAATAGTCAGCAACACTAAGGGTTTTATTCAGAGCACATAGTTTTCTTTAACATGATTCCTTTTAATAATAGTTCCCTTTACATTGATTAAGATACAATCTCCAGGGACTTAATATCCATTATATCTTTGAAACAAACATTGCGTGTCTTAGATTCATTGTTGTAACATTTCTAACATAATGATTTATGAGGCAGTATGTAAAAATATTACAGCATCACAAATAATTGTATTAGATGATACTGAGTTTTACGATGTGTTCCATGCAATACTAGCAGCTACATATTTGTGAGCTATTAACGGTGATCTCATCATCATAGAATTTCTTGAGCAACATGCCCCATAGTTTACTGAGTTTTAAGAGGCAGAATGATATACAGCATCAACATCGCAATAATATTGGCTTTGAAACAATATGTACAAAACTTTTGATGTATCAGGATAATGCATACACACTATGATATTTTGCTATCAGCCTGAAATGATGTAAGTCAGATGTTGATGAATTATTGTACATTTTTCATCTAAGTGATATTGTTTGGAAACGCAGTTCGTTTGCCAGTTCCATTGTTTAATCTTAAGTATAAATGCAAATTGAGATTATTCGGGATATTAACTTTGGAGATTAGCAGTTTTTGTCCACGAAGATAGCGTCACAAGAATATTGAATAACATATTTTCGGCATCAAGTTGTGGCCTAATCAGCGTATTGTCATTACCTTTCACTTTTATTTCTTTTCCTTTTTCCTCTTTCACTTACTTTGTTTCAATACTAACGTTACTAACAACACCAGTGGATACCTTTGTGTACCCAGGATGTTATTTAGGAAATCAGACCTTTAAAACATGGCTGCCCTCCACGTTAGCATTAGTTGTAGTCCTCTGTTTGTGTTTATGACATCACCGCAGCACGCACACGTTAGTCTCGGCTGAATTCAATTTTAAGCAGTATCTCCCAAGGGGCGAGCACTATTTGCCATTTGGATTGTCGAGCGGAGTTTCGACTAGATGATAACAGTAAGTTGTACATTGAATATCAGGCATTCATTAGTATCGACGAGAATGCAGTTATATCGAGCACTCGCAAATCGACTGCATGTTTTCTTTTAGATACATCAGCACAAACATAAGTGGCGTTTTTCAACCATCTAGTGGTGATAATAATCGAATTGTCCATTAGATTACAGACATTACACCCACCAAGTTCATAGTGAACATCGCTTGCGATAATCCAGCAAGTTGGATACTCTTGGCGCTTAAAACGCCCGGTGAGTTTACCATAACTTTTTCACTTTGATACACTGTTTTGGTGGTGTATTTTCTGCTGACATTGCCAGGCGGCTATTTTTTATTTATCTTGACGCTCATTTCACAGGTTTTTTTGACCTGCCGAGACAGACATACATTTGAGTTTGGAATCCATTGCAGTATGAGGATTTTTGACTGAGGTAGAGCAGGTTTGTTTACTACACCCAGTATGAAAGGTGGTTTGAGCACTTTGCACATGTAGTGATTTGGATTTTTGGGTTTACTACGAAAGCCGGCATTCCCTTCTCTCTCTTGCATTTCCTTCGCTCTCACTAATGTCACTCTTTGGCTACAACATTAACACATCTTATCCAGTTGTCTTACTCTGTAGTATTTTAACCCTCCTGGGGTATAGAGGCCTATTATTTTAACATTATCCTAACTCTCATTTGGTTAAACATTAGACTTTTTGGTACATTCAATGTAATAAATGAGATTTATTTTGTTTGTAGAAATCCCCTGAAGAAGGATGATGTATTCACCCGAAATGCATTGGGAATGACATTTGAGTTGCGTCGTACTGCATTAACTCATTGTTTGGACTTTTTGTAATTACTTTTGGAGTTTGGATTTTCAAGAGATGTGCTATTAAACAACACATCAGCAAGAAGAATTTTGGATTCTGATTTATTGTTAAAATATTCAGATTGTTTGAATATAGTGTAAACCATGTATCATATTTGATTTCAATTGTTTTATAGAGTGTTTAAAATTCTATGCAAATCTGAATTTAAAGATAAAAGGACTAAACCCAAGACCAACTTTTTGACTAAGCCCCCTGGCTTCTTCACCTGCCATGATTGTAATGCGTGCAAATTGGGAGCTAATAAGCAAACTGAATACAAACACGATCCCAATACCACCATTCAAATCAAGGATTGGATTACATGTACATCAACATATGTAATTTACATTATAATCTGCCCCTGTAACAAAATCTATATAGGGAGCACGATTAGGCCGCTTAAAATCAGAATCTTGGAACACTATCGAAACATCAATAAAGAAGAGGTAGGACCACCTCTAACTGAACACTTCCAAGAGATCCACCCACACCGGAAGACTTTCAAATTCTTTGGACTGGAGATTACCAAACCAGCATCGCGAGGAGGAAACCGTGAACTCACCATGAGACGCAGAGAGAGTGAATACATTATGCGCCTTAATGTTACAACCCTTGGCCTTAACCCCTTCGCTGCTAGGCCTTTTCCCCTCCTGTGCTAAGCCCTTTTTGGGCTATTTGAGGTAGTGCGCGCTTAGGCCCCTGTAACTTTTTGACCACATTAGGTATCCACGCCAAATTTGCGTCCTTTTCTTCCAACATCTTGGGGATTCTAAAGGTACCCAGGGTTTGTGGATTCTCCTAGAGGGGTCACAGAAATTAGTCAAAATACAGCAATTTTTTTTTTTTTTTGTGAAAAATGTGAAAAACGGGCTGCAAATGAAAGCTTCTGGGTTTTTCTCTGCAAATGGTATCAAAAAAGGGTTTGTGGGGCTGAAATCACAATTTCTCCAGCTTTTAGGGAATGACAGACTTTTGTTAGAAAACCAACATTTTTTACACAGTTTTGGCATTTTTCTGGGACATACCCTATTTTTGCTATTTTTTGTGCTTTCAACCTCCTTCCAGTTAACGGTAGAAAAGGGTAACAAAACAATACTGGATCCTGGAAAGCTATACATTTTTGAAAAGTAGACAAAATTCTGAATTCAGCAAGGGGTCATTTGCGTAGATCCATCAAGGTTTCTTTATAGAAATTTACAGGCAAATATAGGAGAAATTAAAAATTTGTTGAAAAAAGCAGCCTCTTGAGTCAACGTTTTTACCTGTAACTTCTTCGAATTATGACATCTCTTTGAAAGCAATGTACCGTTACATCCGGTAGACCTTCCTGGTTGTGTGGACATATAGGACTTGTAGGTTCATCAAGAGCCCAACGAACCCAGAGTAGAAAAATGAGCAGCATTTTGTAATGTTTTTTTTTTTTGGTCCGGGTATATAGCAATTATTGTGGGAAAATGTATACTTGGAAAAATCGGTATGAAAGTCACCTATGTATTTCTGAAATGGGAACAAATTACAGAGTTCAGAAACAGTGCATATTTGCACATTTTCGAAATTGGGAATACTCATATTTGCATGACAATTATTGGTCATTTTTCAAAATGACTTTTTTTTTACACAATGTCTTTCATTTGGAAGGGAGAAATGCATCAAAAATCAACAGGTAATAACAGTTGCTTTACAAATTTGAACTACCCTAAGTCTCCCGAGAAAAATGGTACCTCACTTGTGTGGGTAGGCATAGTGCCCACGACAGGAAGTGGCTCAAAACCTAAGGTGAACACACCACATTTTCACACTGAAAATTTACACTTTTTTTGCAAAGAGTCTAGCTGTAGTTTTTGAACCCTAGCCCTGCCGGCACCTAGGGAAACCTAGCAAACCTATACATTTTTGAAAACTAGACACACAGGGCAATCCAGGATGGGGTGACTTGACTGCCTCCCACCATGGTCTGTTACCCAGAATCCCTTGCAAACGTAAAAAATTGAAAAAAAAACCACATTTTCCCCACATTTCTGTGATGGAAAGTTCTGGAATCTGCGTGGATCCACAAATTTCCACCCACCCCGCGTTCCCCAAAGTCCTACGAGAAAAATGGTACCTCACTTGTGCGGGTCGGCCTAGTGCCCGCGACAGGAAACGGCGCAAAACGCAACGTGGTTTTGGAGTGAAAAATGACCCTTTTTTTGGCAAAGTGACTAGCTGTAGATTTTGTACCTTAGCCCTGCCGGCACCTAGGGAAACCTAGCAAACCTATACATTTCTGAAAACTAGACACCCAGGGGAATCCAGGATGGGGTGACTTGACTGCCTCCCACCATGGTCTGTTACCCAGAATCCCTTGCAAACGTAAAAAATTGAAAAAAAAACCACATTTTCCCCACATTTCTGTGATGGAAAGTTCTGGAATCTGCGTGGATCCACAAATTTCCACCCACCCCGCGTTCCCCAAAGTCCTACGAGAAAAATGGTACCTCACTTGTGCGGGTCGGCCTAGTGCCCGCGACAGGAAACGGCGCAAAACGCAACGTGGTTTTGGAGTGAAAAATGACCCTTTTTTTGGCAAAGTGACTAGCTGTAGATTTTGTACCCTAGCCCTGCCGGCACCTAGGGAAACCTAGCAAACCTATACATTTCTGAAAACTAGACACCCAGGGGAATCCAGGATGGGGTGACTTGACTGCCTCCCACCATGGTCTGTTACCCAGAATCCCTTGCAAACGTAAAAAATTGAAAAAAAAAACACATTTTCCCCACATTTCTGTGATGGAAAGTTCTGGAATTTGCGTGGATCCACAAATTTCCACCCACCCCGCGTTCCCCAAAGTCCTACGAGAAAAATGGTACCTCACTTGTGCGGGTCGGCCTAGTGCCCGCGACAGGAAACGGCGCAAAACGCAACGTGGTTTTGGAGTGAAAAATGACCCTTTTTTTGGCAAAGTGACTAGCTGTAGATTTTGTACCCTAGCCCTGCCGGCACCTAGGGAAACCTAGCAAACCTATACATTTTTGAAAACTAGACACCCAGGGGAATCCAGGATGGGGTGACTTGACTGCCTCCCACCATGGTCTGTTACCCAGAATCCCTTGCAAACGTAAAAAATTGAAAAAAAAACCACATTTTCCCCACATTTCTGTGATGGAAAGTTCTGGAATCTGCGTGGATCCACAAATTTCCACCCACCCCGTGTTCCCCAAAGTCCTACGAGAAAAATGGTACCTCACTTGTGCGGGTCGGCCTAGTGCCCGCGACAGGAAACGGCGCAAAACGCAACGTGGTTTTGGAGTGAAAAATGACCCTTTTTTTGGCAAAGTGACTAGCTGTAGATTTTGTACCCTAGCCCTGCCGGCACCTAGGGAAACCTAGCAAACCTATACATTTCTGAAAACTAGACACCCAGGGGAATCCAGGATGGGGTGACTTGACTGCCTCCCACCATGGTCTGTTACCCAGAATCCCTTGCAAACGTAAAAAATTGACAAAAAAAACACATTTTCCCCACATTTCTGTGATGGAAAGTTCTGGAATCTGCGTGGATCCACAAATTTCCACCCACCCCGCGTTCCCCAAAGTCCTACGAGAAAAATGGTACCTCACTTGTGCGGGTTGGCCTAGTGCCCGCGACAGGAAACGGCGCAAAACGCAACGTGGTTTTGGAGTGAAAAATGACCCTTTTTTTGGCAAAGTGACTAGCTGTAGATTTTGTACCCTAGCCCTGCCGGCACCTAGGGAAACCTAGAAAACCTATACATTTCTGAAAACTAGACACCCAGGGGAATCCAGGATGGGGTGACTTGACTGCCTCCCACCATGGTCTGTTACCCAGAATCCCTTGCAAACGTAAACAATTGAAAAAAAAACCACATTTTCCCCACATTTCTGTGATGGAAAGTTCTGGAATCTGCGTGGATCCACAAATTTCCACCCACCCCGCGTTCCCCAAAGTCCTACGAGAAAAATGGTACCTCACTTGTGCGGGTTGGCCTAGTGCCCGCGACAGGAAACGGCGCAAAACGCAACGTGGTTTTGGAGTGAAAAATGACCCTTTTTTTGGCAAAGTGACTAGCTGTACATTTTGTACCCTAGCCCTGCCGGCACCTAGGGAAACCTAGCAAACCTATACATTTCTGAAAACTAGACACCCAGGGGAATCCAGGATGGGGTGACTTGACTGCCTCCCACCATGGTCTGTTACCCAGAATCCCTTGCAAACGTAAAAAATTGACAAAAAAAACACATTTTCCCCACATTTCTGTGATGGAAAGTTCTGGAATCTGCGTGGATCCACAAATTTCCACCCACCCCGCGTTCCCCAAAGTCCTACGAGAAAAATGGTACCTCACTTGTGCGGGTTGGCCTAGTGGCCGCGACAGGAAACGGCGCAAAACGCAACGTGGTTTTGGAGTGAAAAATGACCCTTTTTTTGGCAAAGTGACTAGCTGTAGATTTTGTACCCTAGCCCTGCCGGCACCTAGGGAAACCTAGCAAACCTATACATTTCTGAAAACTAGACACCCAGGGGAATCCAGGATGGGGTGACTTGACTGCCTCCCACCATGGTCTGTTACCCAGAATCCCTTGCAAACGTAAAAAATTGACAAAAAAAACACATTTTCCCCACATTTCTGTGATGGAAAGTTCTGGAATCTGCGTGGATCCACAAATTTCCACCCACCCCGTGTTCCCCAAAGTCCTACGAGAAAAATGGTACCTCACTTGTGCGGGTCGGCCTAGTGCCCGCGACAGGAAACGGCGCAAAACGCAACGTGGTTTTGGAGTGAAAAATGACCCTTTTTTTGGCAAAGTGACTAGCTGTAGATTTTGTACCCTAGCCCTGCCGGCACCTAGGGAAACCTAGCAAACCTATACATTTCTGAAAACTAGACACCCAGGGGAATCCAGGATGGGGTGACTTGACTGCCTCCCACCATGGTCTGTTACCCAGAATCCCTTGCAAACGTAAAAAATTGACAAAAAAAACACATTTTCCCCACATTTCTGTGATGGAAAGTTCTGGAATCTGCGTGGATCCACAAATTTCCACCCACCCCGCGTTCCCCAAAGTCCTACGAGAAAAATGGTACCTCACTTGTGCGGGTTGGCCTAGTGCCCGCGACAGGAAACGGCGCAAAACGCAACGTGGTTTTGGAGTGAAAAATGACCCTTTTTTTGGCAAAGTGACTAGCTGTACATTTTGTACCCTAGCCCTGCCGGCACCTAGGGAAACCTAGCAAACCTATACATTTCTGAAAACTAGACACCCAGGGGAATCCAGGATGGGGTGACTTGACTGCCTCCCACCATGGTCTGTTACCCAGAATCCCTTGCAAACGTAAAAAATTGAAAAAAAAACCACATTTTCCCCACATTTCTGTGATGGAAAGTTCTGGAATCTGCGTGGATCCACAAATTTCCACCCACCCCGCGTTCCCCAAAGTCCTACGAGAAAAATGGTACCTCACTTGTGCGGGTCGGCCAAGTGCCCGCGACAGGAAACGGCGCAAAACGCAACGTGGTTTTGGAGTGAAAAATGACCCTTTTTTTGGCAAAGTGACTAGCTGTAGATTTTGTACCCTAGCCCTGCCGGCACCTAGGGAAACCTAGCAAACCTATACATTTTTGAAAACTAGACACCCAGGGGAATCCAGGATGGGGTGACTTGACTGCCTCCCACCATGGTCTGTTACCCAGAATCCCTTGCAAACGTAAAAAATTGACAAAAAAAACACATTTTCCCCACATTTCTGTGATGGAAAGTTCTGGAATCTGCGTGGATCCACAAATTTCCACCCACCCCGCATTCCCCAAAGTCCTACGAGAAAAATGGTACCTCACTTGTGTGGGTCGGCCTAGTGCCCGCGACAGGAAACGGCGCAAAACGCAACGTGGTTTTGGAGTGAAAAATGACCCTTTTTTTGGCAAAGTGACTAGCTGTAGATTTTGTACCCTAGCCCTGCCGGCACCTAGGGAAACCTAGCAAACCTATACATTTCTGAAACATTGGGGGATCCACGCAAGCCATACCTCCCTGGAATCCCCTGGGTGTCTAGTTTTCAAAAATGCCTGGGTTTGGTAGGTTTCCCTAGATGGCCGCCGCGCACCGGGCCAAAAACCAAAGTGACCCCCCTTGCAAAACCAGGTGGTTTGGCGATAGGCCATCTTGAGGTGGCCTCACTACGTTTGGGGCCCTTGCCTGCCGCGGGTACTTGGGCCTCCCACACAAGTGAGGCACCATTTTTACCGGGAGACCTGGGGGAACGCTGGGTGGTGGTAAATTTGTGTGAGCCCGGTGATGCCACTACTTTCCCACCCCAAAATGTGTGAAAAAAGTGATTTTTTGAGCAAAAATTGAGGTTTGCAGGGGATTCTGGGTAAGGAAACGTTGGGGGATCCACGCAAGCCATACCTCCCTGGAAGCCGCCGGGTGTCTAGTTTTCAAAAATGCCTGGGTTTGGTAGGTTTCCCTAGATGGCCGCCGCGCACCGGGCCAAAAACCAAAGTGACCCCCCTTGCAAAACCAGGTGGTTTGGCGATAGGCCATCTTGAGGTGGCCTCACTACCTTTGGGGCCCTTGCCTGCCGCGGGTACTTGGGCCTCCCACACAAGTGAGGCACCATTTTTACCGGGAGACCTGGGGGAACGCTGGGTGGTGGTAAATTTGTGTGAGCCCGGTGATGCCACTACTTTCCCACCCCAAAATGTGTGAAAAAAGTGATTTTTTGAGCAAAAATTGAGGTTTGCAGGGGATTCTGGGTAAGGAAACGTTGGGGGATCCACGCAAGCCATACCTCCCTGGAAGCCGCCGGGTGTCTAGTTTTCAAAAATGCCTGGGTTTGGTAGGTTTCCCTAGATGGCCGCCGAGCCCTGGGCAAAAAACAAAAGTAACCCCCTTGCATAACCAGATTACCTATTGTTACTACAGCGTGAGAATTTAGGAATAATACTGCAAAGAAAATGTGGCAGACAATTTGAGGTTTACAGGACAATGGGGATAAAAAATATTTTTCAAATCACTAGAGAGACATCACCATGAACTCCCAAAGGTTTTCGACAATATCTACAGTTGGTGGGTTATTCTTACATGGAAAGTGTACCTTGGCAGAGAAACAAAAAAAAAAGATTCCTGCACAACCATCTATTCCTCAAACACACACACATACTGGTTGGATTTGGCACGAGGGCAAGTCATGGTTCAGTGTATTAAATTTTATTAACAAGAGATTTCACAAATATGAAATGCACTGTCAATAATTAAATTCACAAAAAACCAAACCAATGACTTGCAGCTCGTGAGCTGTAAAGCCACGTCAAGGCACCAACCGCTTTACAGGCCATTCACACACCTTTCATACGTGATACAAACAAGACCATTCGCACCACCAGGTACAAAAGCAACACAGTACAAAAATCACCAAAAAGGGACAAGGTACACCCTGCTTCAAAAAAACAAATATTACTGCACAGTCATCTAACCCGCAAGCACACGCACATACTGGTTGGATTTGGCACGAGGGTGAGTGATGGTTCAGTAGATAAAATTGTATTACCAAGTGATTTCACAAAAAATGAAATGCACTGGTAATAATTGAAAGGGCAAGAAACTGAACCATTGACTCACAGCTCGTGAGCTGTAAAGCCATGACAAGGCACCAACCTCTTTACAGGCCATTCATACACCTTTCATACGTGTGAGACATACAAAACCATTCACACCGCCAGCCGCGGGCCCATCACATAACAAAACTCACACCGGCACACAGCGCCATTCAAGGGCCCATCACTTTCACACGCCCACAATCCAGACACAGCAACTACACAGGCAGAAGGATTGCGTGGAGTGGCACTCAGCTAGCAGTGTGTGTAGTGACCAGCAGAAAGTCACTACTCACACACAGCCAGCCAAGCACCGGTCGACACACACCGCTAGCCAAACGCCAGTCCACGCACACCGCTAGCCAAGCGCCAGTCCAGGCACACCGCCATCCAATCGCCAGTCCAGGCACACCGGCAGCCAATCGCCAATCCACCTACACCGCCAGCCAAGCTCCAGTCCACGGACACCACCAGACAAGCACCATTCCACGCACACCGCCAGCCAAGCTCCAGTCCACACACACCACCAGACAAGCTCCAGTCCACGGACACCACCAGCCAAGCTCCAGTCCACGGACACCACCAGCCAAACACCAGTCCGCACACACCACCAGTCCACACACACTGCCAGCCAAGAACCAGTCCACGCACAGCGCCAGCCAAGCACCATTCCACGCACACCACCAGCCAAGCACCATTCCACGCACACCGCCAGCCAAGCACCATTCCACGCACACCACCAGCCACGCACACCGCCAGCCAAGCACCATTCCACGCACACCACCAGCCACGCACCAGTCCACGCACACCGCCAGTCCATGCACACCGCCAGTCCACGCACACCGTCAGCCAAGCACCATTCCACGCACACCACCAACCAAGTGCCAGTCCACACACACCAACAGCCAAGCGCAAGCCTACACACACCGCCATCACATTTTGGATTTTTTTAGAAAAAAATAAAAACACAAACAAATTGCAAATAGATAAAAATCTTCTAACAGAAAATCAGCAACTAAATACATTGCACTAACACCAACATTGAAACAGAATCAAATTATCCAAAGAATACAGACCAGCCAGTTCACTTTACCACTCAAGAATCCTCCCAAAAATTTTTTCGCGTGTGGTACGCTCTAAAACAAGCAGAGAGACACAGTGCAGGATGAGAGGGACAATCGGGGCAGTACATACGACTCTCCTTCCGCGTACCTCTTCGCCAACAGACTCTACATCTCCTACTGGGAAAATCTTTTGCGGGTGTGGGAGGAATGTGATCTGGAAAGTGGCGTTCTTTCAATCTAGCAACATCCTCCACCAGTCCAACTCTAGGAACACTTGCCTGTTCCACTACAACAAGGCTGCCTATTACAGACTCCTGAAACTTAACAAAAGTCATCTTTGACTCAGGGCAAGAATCCTGGAACACAACAAAAGCATTAAACATTGCCAAGTGGAAAAGATGGATAGCCAACTTCTTGTACCAAATGTAAGCCTTACGAAGAGCAGTGTAAGGTTCCAACCTCTGATCTACTCTGTCAACACCACCCATGTACCTATTATAGTCTAAAACACATACAGGTTTGCGCGCTTCAGCGACCTGACCCCAAACAGTCACAGGTGCAGTGCTTTCATCATGGATGGAAGTCAGCATGTAGACATCTCTCCTGTCTGTAAACTTCACAGCAAGAAGCTCCTGGCAACGCAACGCACTGCACTGTCCCCGCACAAGCTTTTGACAAACAAGTTCTTTCGGAAAACCTTTACGGTTACAGCGGACTGTGCCACAAGCAAAAGTGTCCACTTTGGCCAATTCCCTGAACAACCGTACACCAGTGTAGAAGTTATCTACATATAAATGGTGGCCTTTGTTAAAAAATCCTCTTCCAAGTTCCCAAACAATTTTCTCAGTCACTCCAAAAGTGGACGGACAACCAGGGAGGTTAAACCTAGATTCCTTACCGGTGTACACCCTGAAATTAGAGACATATCCAGTCCTACTGTCACACAGCATATACAGCTTTATTCCATAGCGTGCCCTCTTACTAGGAATGTATTGCCTAAAAACCAAGCGGCCCTTGAACAACACCAAAGACTCATCCACTGCAATTTCTCTACCAGGGGCATAAATCTCAGAAAATCGATCAACAAAGTGATCAAGGACAGGCCTAATCTTAAAAAGACGGTCACAATCAGGGTGATCTCGTGGCAACGCTAAACCATTATCTACAAAGTGCATCATCCGAAGCAGAAGCAAATACCTGTCACGACTCATGACTGCCGGAAAAATAGACGTTGCCATCAAGGGACTGCTAGACCAATATGAAGCCAATGATGGCTTCCTTAGCAAGCCCATCAAAAAAGTTAAACCCAAGAACTTCTTCATCTCTTCAACATTTGTGGGAGTCCACCGGGTAGCTCTAGAGTGTGGCTTAAGACTGGCACTGTTGTCCCTCAAAAACTGTTCGGCATACAAATTAGTCTGCTCAACAATCTCTGCCAAAAACACATCGTCCATAAACAACTGAAAAAAATTTACAGGCAAAAAGTTCTCGGTATTCACTCTAGACCCTGGAACACCAGTAAACTCAGGAAATTCCGGCTGCACCATGCCAGGGGCAACCCAGAGGTCATCACTTTCAACGGGAAGACTTGCAGCCCCAGCCTGCAGCCCAGATGTCTCTTGCCGCACTACACCAACGGAAAGGCTTGCAGCCCCAGCCTGCAGCCCAGATGCCTCTTGCCGCACTACACCAACGGGAAGCCTTGCAGTCCCAGCCTGCAGCCCAGATGTCTCTTGCCGCACTACACCAACGGGAAGCCTTGCAGCCGCAGGCTGCAGCCCAGATGCCTCTTGCCGCACTATCGGCACATCAGTCTCCTCCTCTAACACAGGCACTTCATCCGCGCTAAGAGTATCTTCATCATCCGATGACCCCATACGGAGAGAAAACTCACTGCCAGAATCGTCCCCTGCCCCCTCTCCCTCAGAAGCAGAGTCAGTCTCTGACCCAATATCAGAGGAAGACTCAAACAGCAAACCAACAACCTGCTGAGCAGTCATCCTGCGGCTAGCCATTATACCTACTAAGATGGAAGACTGCACAAACAAGTCAACAACAACCAACAATGTGCAAACCAAGTAAGTAAAGAAATGTGTACCTTATATCAATAAGATCAATGTACTCAAAAACTATACAATCCAAAATCAAAAGAGACAGCTACACTCACCAGAAACAAACTCTGCAGTGACACAGCAAAGACCAACGATATCAAACTAGAAAGAAGAAAAAAAAACAAATTACTCACAAGACAACAAAATACACATCATGCACCAATGCAAAAAGTTTTTGAAACTCAAAAACCAAACATACTGCTATTATTACACCATTTGCAAAAAAAAACAGGCAGAGAAATCAAACACATTTGCATTGTACAAAAAAACAGTCTCTTACCAAACTACACAAACAGCAAAACCACCAGAACCAAAATGTCACCGTGAACAGAAGAAAAGCCTTCACCTAGAACAAAAAAGTAAACAAAAAAAACATTACAATTGGAAATCACAAAACATATAACAATAAACATTATAACATGCCATGTCACTACCCAAATGGTCAATCGGTTTGTGTGCCAGGTCAGGCAGAAAACAGCAGGAAAAAAAAGGCTATTCAGTCCCGGGGCAGGTGACCCAAATACATATAACAAATTGCACCCTGGAAGCGAGGGGTCACTTCTATTTCTAATTGAACTAATTCCCTGGTGTCTAGTGGGCTTTTCTGCCTCCAATGGGAGCAGAAACGGCAAAAAAATAAAACCGATCTGCCCACAGAGGGGGCAGAAAAGTCTTCAAAACATTTAGGGGCCCAAGGAAGCGACCCTTGCCCAAGGGGTCGCTTCCTACAATAATATTTATATCCCTGGTGTCTAGTGGGCTTTTCTGCCCCCCCCCAAAGAGCAGAAACGGACAGAAAGACGACCAATCTGCCCCCAGGGGGGGCAGAAAAGTATTCTAAAAAATTAGGCCGCAAAGGAAGCGACCCTTGCCCAAGGGGTCGCTTCCTACATAAAGAAAAAGACATCCCTGGTGTCTAGTGGGCTTTTCTGCCCCCCCTGGGGGCAGAAACGGGCAGAAAGACGACCGATCTGCCCCCAGGGGGGGCAGAAAAGTCTCCTAATCACTTTACCACCCTAGGAAGCGACCCTTGCCCAAGGGGTCGCTTCCTACATAACGAAATAGACATCCCTGGTGTCTAGGGGGCTTTTCTGCCCCCCCTAGGGGGAGAAACGGGCAGAAAGAAGACCGATCTGCCCCCAGGGGGGGCAGAAAAGTCTTCAAATTATTTGGCCCCCAAAGGAAGCGACCCTTGCCTAAGGGGTCGCTTCCTACATAGCATAAACAATATCCCTGGTGTCTAGTGGGCTTTTCTGCCCCCCCCGGGGGCAGAAACGCGCAGAAAGCGGACCGATCTGCCCCCAGGGGGGGCAGAAAAGACTTCCACAAAATTTGCCCCCAAGGAAGCGACCCTTGCCCAAGGGGTCGCTTCCTACATAGTAAAAACAGCATCCCTGGTGACTAGTGGGCTTTTCTGCCCCCCCTGGGGGCAGAAACGCGCAGAAAGCGGGCCGATCTGCCCCCAGGGGGGGCAGAAAAGACTTTGCCAAATAATCGTGCCCAAGGAAGCGACCCTTGCCTAAGGGGTCGCTTCCCAACCTCCAAATACAAAATCCCTGGTGTCTAGTGGGGCATCCCTACTCCACGATCGCGACGCTGTGCGCGATCGTGGAGCAGGAATGCCCTGTATTGAGAGATCGGGGGAGAGGAAATACTCTTTCCTCTCCCCCGATGCCTCAATACTAGAGATTTCACCGCCGCGGCCCCCACCAGACGCCAAACACCTACCTCTGCTCCCCTCGGACGCGCTGGAAGAAATGGATTCCAGCGCGTCCAACGCTTCCTGATGACGCCGGCGCGCGCTGTGCGCGCTGACGTCATCAGAAAGCGTGGGGGGGCTCGGGGGGGGTCGGGGGTGGCAGCGGAAGCTCTTCCGCTGCCACCCCCGTAAAGGGGGCCAAGATCGAGGGACAAGGGGGGGAGCGCCAGCGCTTCCCCCGGGGGCTGTCCTCATGACGGAACGGTTCCGTCATGAGCACAGCCCAACCGATGCTCATGACGGAACCGTTCCGTCATGAGCATCGAAGGGGTTAACAAAGATGCAGAAATGCATTATTGGTTATACTGATACTAATACTAAATACTAAACTCCATATTCTCCTCAAATGAAACTCATGACCCCCTTGTTGTCTCTCATGAACCTTTACTGTAATTTAGTGTAACTAATCAATTACTAACTCCCTTGCATGTTAGCCGCTCTTAGGTCTTCATGTTTGTACTCTACTGCTCTTTTGCCTTTCCCAATATATTCCAGATTCCGTGACATACTGTGCGATCCATGTCGAGATCTCAAGACCATAACTTACATGCTAAGTATTTTTCATTTTTATCAACATCATTAATAATTATGTGTTGTACAAGTTAATTCTCCCCTTCTCCCCCATTCAGAGATCACGCTATTCAATTTTTAATAGCCATCCCCATCTTTGATGTGTTTATGTGTTCTTACTCTGCACTGCATTTGTCCAATAAGTTCAGACTTTATGTATATATACTTATTTTGTTGAGCGATTGGAGATCAATCTATACCAGACTAATTACATATTGACTCTCACTGACATCAGGAATTCGAGATGCCCCTTGTCTTCATTTGTCCCTATTTCTTTTTCACATTCGTTAAATTTCATTTCTTCAACATTAGGAATAGTTTATGCCTTTTTACCTTTAATCTATGGCCTTAACTCGCAATTTATATGGTCTTGCACCTTAGAACAGTCAATTTCCTGTGGCCTCCATTATCAGCCACATAGTAACTTTTCAGTGGCCCTTATAATTACCAGTACGTCAGCGTTTCCCGGCTGGCTGACGTCAGAAACCCAAGTCAGGCTATATCTGATAGCGCGAACCGAAATCCGGCTTCTCCGGGACCGCAGAGACGAAATATCTGACATCCACAGGCTTCTATTATAGCCCCTTCACATTTCTTTTGAGCGCGTTTTCTTTTCTTTGTATTAGACACTCAATCTTTCCACATTCATCCACTCAATTATGTCCTCGCGCCCTTATGCCCTCTGTTAAAACTACTAATTACTTAAATGCTCATCTACTTTTCCTCTCAAGCGCGCTAGTTTTGCAATTCTAAACCGGCATTTCAGCGCGTCTCCTTTTTGCACAGCTTTCAGCACATCCGTCTTGTCGCTCCCTATATTTAATATAGATCCCTGAATAAACACTAGCAATCTTTAGTGACTTTTCGTATTTTTGCTTTACAAATAGGAAGACTTTGATGATATCTAAACACTGTCAAGCAGCCGTTTTGCTACATTTATAAACAACGAGGCCCGAATGATGCATGTTGATATTGGTTGTTTTACCGTGTTTTCTTTTCCTTCCCTTTTACCATTTCCTGATGTCCAAATTAGGAAGCCACACCCGTATTTTTTATGTTCTTTCTGAATGTTCTTTTTTTTATGTTCAAAATATTTTATTGAAATTTTATAATGAACATCAACAACATAGACATACAAAAATTATCAAATTCATTCCAATAGAAAAGAAATTGGTCATATTCTTATAAACTTAAAAGGAAGGGGGGAGGGAAACATCTAATAACAAATTATTGAGTAAGCAATAAATAGAGCTACTATGACATATTAATTAGTATAAAAATCGTAAAAAGCAATACAATACATAAACATACCCTTAAGATGCAAAATAGAGATCAACAGGACTCCAAAAAGAGTGATAGGAAATAGGATTATGATTAACCCCAGACAAAGATAATTGAGCACCTCGTCTTGTAAAGATAACCCAAGACCACCAAGCATGAACTGATAACTTAGAAACATCTTTCCAACAAAAGGTAATAGATTTTAACGCAGCAGAAATCAAAAAATCAAAAAGCTTACATTCCAAAGAACTTAGAGATTGGGATAATGTAACTGATTTGCAAATTAACATTTTATATGATAAGTCTTCATGTATATGCAACAATTTCTTAATAAAGTCCCAAACTTCTGTCCAGAATTTTGCAATTAAAGGGCAATCAAAAAGCATATGTCGTAACGAACCAGGATGCAATTTACAATGCCAACAAGTGTCAGATTGAAGGAGTTTAGCTTGGAATAAACGTTGTGGAGTCCATAAAGAATTAAATAATATATAGGAATTGGTTTGATAAAGTGAAACAGGTAACCAACCAGAAATACTTCTAATCCATATAATTTCCCATGAATCATTAGACAATGTAAGTGAAAGTTCATTATTCCAGAAGGATGCAATCATTGTTATGTTACTTCCTAACGTATTAGATAATTTTTTATATAAAATGGAAACACCATTAGCTTTCAGCGATATAGTTTGGATATACACGGATAGATCAGCTGTAACACTAGTCGGAATAGCTTGTGGAAAGGAATCTAAAATTGAGTTAATTAAATATTCATATTTAATACGATCAGATTGGGTTAAACCAAACCTTGTTTGTAGATCCTCAAACGATATAAAGGTATTGTTGGAATAAATGTCTCTAAGATAAAAAATACCCGCTTTGATCCATGAAGACCAAAATCTAATGTTCCTATTTAGTTTAATGATATTGCTATACCATAATGACAATTCAACAGTGTTATACATGGGGTATAGAAAAATAGAATCTAAATCATTAAAAACCAATTTAGTGGATTTGAGAACGATAGATTTATGAAAAACTGAGGAGGTGTTGGACATAGTTAACAGCGTTGGTAATGGGAACGGCCTCACCATAGATTTTTCAATTAGGAGCCAAGAGGGTGGATTATGTAAAGGGAAATGACTAAACCATATGGCACTTTGTTTTAAAATAAAAGCTTTATGATACAGAAAAAAATCTGGGATACCAAATCCAGCATTACATTTAGACATTTTTAATTTTTTATAACTAATGCGAGGCGATTTGTTATTCCAAAGAAATTTGGAGAGAAGTTTATCAATATCTTTATAAAATTTTAATGGGAACTGAGAGGGAATCATGGAAAGAGTATAAAATATTTTTGGAGCAATATTCATTTTAATAGACTCTAGTCTACCCCACCATGAAAGATGTAGCAAAGCCCATTTAGACGTTTTATCTTTAATATAATCTAAGACAAACTTACAGTTTAAAGTCATTGTAGATTTTATAGATGAGGAAAATAAAATACCAAGATATTTTAATTTAGTCTTTTGCCAAACAATTTCATTCATAGGTATCATATCAGGAGTACAATAAATGTTTAAAGGGAAAAATTCAGTTTTATTAGTGTTTAATTTATAGCCAGACACCATAGAGTATTTTGTTATAATCTCTAATAAAGAAGGAAATGAGGATAAGGGGTCACTAATACATAAAAGTACATCATCAGCATACGCTAAAGTTTTAATAACAATCTCATTAATAATAATTCCTTTAATGTTATCACATTTTCTTATAGATGTAAGAAAAGGTTCAATGCCAATTAAAAATAGTAGCGGGGAAAGGGGACATCCTTGTCTAGTACCTCTAAAAAGGGAAAATTGATTTGAAATTTGGCCATTAATAAATAGACGAGCAGTAGGAGCACAATATAGAGCTGAAATCATACGAATAAAATTATCTCCAAAGTTAAAAGATGATAAAGCATGGAATAAAAATTGCCAATGCAATTTATCAAAGGCTTTTTCAGCATCCAAAGCCATAATTCCTGAAGGAGTAGTTAACGTAAGACCTTGTTCAATGACATGTAATAACGTTCTTGTATTATTTGCAGAGTGTCTATTCTTCATAAAACCAGATTGATCCGAATGTATAATAGAATCTAGTACAGGGGATAATCGTGTGGCTAATATTTTGGCATATAATTTACAGTCTTGATTAATTAAAGAAATAGGGCGATAATTAGATACAAGGGTGGGGTCTTTATCAGGTTTGGGAAGAACGATAATTAAAGCTTCAGTAAAGGATCCTGAAGTAATTCCCGTAGAGCCAAACATTGTGAATAGTTGAAATAATAAGGGTAAAAGAAGGGATTGAAACTCTTTATAAAACTCCGCTGGGATACCATCAGGACCCGGAGATTTATTCTTTTTAAGAGATTTTATAGCGGTCAAAATTTCCTCCTTAGTAATTGGAGAGTCAAGCCCCATTTTATCTGATGGAGAAATTTTAGGTAAACCACATGAGGATAAAAAAGAATCAACTAAGGATTCATTATGAAATTCAGGTTTATCATATAACTTAGAGTAAAAATCCAAAAATTCATTCACAATATCTTTATGAGATAAAGCAATTTTACCATTGGATCCATGAATAGAAGAAATTTGAGTTTTATCCTTTTTGATACGTAAGTAATTCGCTAACAATCTTCCAGATCTGTTTGCATTAAAGCTAAATTTAGATTTGGCCTTAGAAATCTGAACACCAGCTCTATTACTAAGAATTGTATTGAATTCATATCGAAGCTTTTGCAACTTACTTCTATATTGAGGGTCATTAGATGAAATAAAAAGTCGTTCATATTCCGCTATTTGCTTTTCTAGTTTTTTAATATTTGCATTAAAGGTCTTATTTTCGTGAGCCATAATAGAAATAGTTACCCCTCTAATATAAGCTTTAAAAGCATCCCATCTATTAACCAAAGAAGTAGTACCTTCAGGGTTAAATTGAAAAAAATCATGAATGGCAGAGAGGAGCTTTGGTTTATTAAGTTCATTGAGAGCTATACCAGAATTCATTCTCCATCTAGGCTGGTTAGTAAAGGTTGGATTTAAATTTAGAATACAAGAAACCATTGCGTGGTCAGAGACATCAATGTTGCCAATCTTGGGGTTACTAACACAGTTGATCAGCTGTTTCGAAACTAATATATAATCGATCCTAGAATGAGAGTTATGTGGGTTAGAAAAAAAAGTAAAACATTTTTCTGTAGGAAAGTGTAACCGCCAAATATCAACTAACTTAGTGGTTTGAAGAAATAATTTAAAAGCAAAATAAACCCTAGGGGGGTGGAATTTAGTGCGAGATATTCTATCTAATAACGGATCAGATATGACATTAAAGTCACCTGCAACAATTAAAGGTACATTACCAATTTTAACCACCTCCGTTGAAAGAGTAGCCCAAAAAACAGGGTCATCTGCAGTAGGGCCATAAACATTTAATAAAAATAAGATAGAATCATGAACTTTAACCTTAACAATTAAATATCTCCCATCCGTATCTGTAATTTTGCTCAAAACTTGGCAATGAGCTTTTTTCGCACAAAATATAGCTACACCATTTTTCTTGCCAATAGCAGGAGAAGAAACAATATTTTCAACCCATTTTTTCTTCATATAGTTTAAAATTTTATCATCTATATGAGTTTCTTGCAAAAAACAAAAATCAGCTTTGCAACTACCTAAATAATCCAAAATTTTTGTACGTTTCACAGGATGGCGTAAACCTTTAACATTCAGTGACACTACTTTAATATTAGCCATGACAAAATAAAAAGAGAAAAGGGTTAGAAAGAAGAATGTCAGAAAAAGACACAAATGTTAAGAAGAAAGTAGCTCCAAAACACACAAAAGGGAATGGAAGAAATAAAACATAGCAAAAAAGACAAACAATACACATAAATATGAAGATTGGGACGCACACACGCTCTACAAGCATGGCCAGAAACCGCTGGAGCCCAAACTATTAGGAGTTATATAAATCTGTCAAAGAAGATCATACATGAAAGAATCAAGTGATAGGACCCTGAGTGTCCATAGTTTGCTGTACTTGTTGATCCAGAAATTGTCGTAGATCTTCAGGACGCTGAAAGGATTTTGAAAAATTATCTTTCCAAATGCGCATAGTTGAAGGGTCAAAAAGGCCATATTGGTATCCAAGGCTTCTCAATCTTGGGCGAAGATCAGTAAAACCCTTACGTATTGCAACAGTTTCCTTGGCAAAATCTTGATGAATAAAGATTTTATGACCATTGACCAACAAAGAAGGAATTTCTCTAGCTGCTTTTCTGATCAGAACCAAATGATGGTGACGGAGAACTTTAAATATCATTTGTCTAGGCTTGCTATGTTGAGGATTGCGACGTGAAGGAATTCTATGAGCCTTATCGATTTCAAATTTTTCTGGAAATTTGACATTTAAAAGACCAGGAAGTAAGTTCTCTAAGTATAGTCGACAGTTAGATCCCTCAACTTCTTCTGGCAAATTAAATATGCGAAGATTGTATTGTCTATTGCGATTTTCCAAGTCTAGAAGTTGTGAGCACAGAGGTGATATTTTCGCCACAAGTGGAGTAAAAGCATCGACTTTAACTTTATTGTCTTGTATTTTAATTGAGTTGTCTGAGATTTTCATCGACAAACTCGCCATTTCCTTTCGTACATTTTTTATTTCAGTCGCAATAGTTTCTGTACTAGCACGAAGAGCCTGAATTTCCTCCAAAATTAAAGAAAGCGAGGGTTCAGATGACTCCACCACCTTTGATTTTATTGGGGGCGGGGAACTCTGCTGTTTTCTTTTATTTTTGTTATCCATTTTTGAGAAAAGATAATATAATTTGATTAAAAATGAGTAGATTATGAGTAAAAAACGAAAAGGAACAAAGCAATCCTTCAAAATACTGGTGCAGCAGCTAAACTGGACTAGGGGTGTGGCTAGGCCCAAGCCAGGCCCTTTCCTGAAGTATGCTCCGCCCCCCTGACAGACTAACCAGGCAGTCCTTCAAAGCAGAGCTCGGAGCAGGAACCAGGGAGCCAGAAACACGACTTTCCACGATGAAAACGAGCTGAAACCCCTTCACAATGCTGGTAAGCCTGTAATTAGCGCAGCGACCTCCTTTAGAGCAAAATTTTGACAGACTTTCGGCGTTTTATATAAAAAAACGGGCGAAAACGCGGAGGAGCTCACCGAGTGGCGGCCATCTTGATTCGCGCGCTCGCGCGTCTCCCTCTTTCTGAATGTTCTAACAAAGAAGACAAACCCCAATGTTTATCTTCCTTTCTGTCCTAATTGTTGCTCGTATAGACACAACCATTATACATTAATTCTCCCTCTTTCTTTGATGACACTACTAGTCCTTCACCATGGTTAAAACCACACTTGTTGCAATGTGTTATTTTATCTGTCGACTTGTTCTGTATATGACGGTGCGTCTAACATGTCCTTGATAATACTAATGATATCATTACTATGAGCATTACTTTTTTACCTATGTCCATATATATTTAATATGGCAATTGTATCTGTTGTTCTTCAATATACTGTTTCCATACATGGCTTTATAATTATCATGTACACTAATACTAAATATGATACTCTCTCTTTTTTATACATTACTGTATGTAACAACTGTATGTCGTTGCTAACAAGCTTTATCACTTTTTTGTTTCCTTTCCCAATTGTCCCATTATTTCTTTCCTATTGTCTTTTCCTTTCTCATTTTCTTCTTCTACTGTTTTTTTTTTCTCTTACCATTACCCCCTTCGTGTTTTTCTCTTCCCTAATCACCATCTTTTCCACTTGGTAAATATTTCCTTTCTCTCTTTTCTCTCATTCACACTGTGTTGCTAACTCTTTCACTACTCCACTTAATTATCACAATCAACCTATTTTCTATTCTAATCTATGTAATTCTACCACTTAAGCCTTGAAAAAGCCCATGGCCAATGGGCCACTAGGGCGAAACATGTCTCGGCTTTTGGCTTTTCTGTCCACAATCTATATTTGCACTCTATCAACAGAAATACAAATTAAACCAAATAAGTGACATCTACTCGAGCAATCTCTTGACGTTTATTATTCATTTACATTGATCATTTAATAAGGCACTTCCCTCTATCTTTTACTCAACCATGTATCATATTTGATTTCTATTGTTTTATAGAGTGTTTAAAACAAGCAAGAAATGGTGAAATAGTTAACGCCCACTCAATTTTGAGTGTTTTAGGTAGGGCAGGTCCTATCTAGAACACATTGCTCTAGTCATTATTTTACTTTCTAAAAGTGGCATTTCTAGATTGGTAATACCAGATCCAACTTTACCACTAAAGAGGATGTGTCATTACATATCCAATGATATAAAATATAAAGCAACTACTCCTCTGCAATAAGGAATAACACTTAAAAAGGGCATTTAAGGAATTTCCAATGTTAACCTAAGAGAGAAGTGTGCGTTGCAGTAGTGAAAACAAACTGGAATATAAAGTAAACTCACAAGATTTCACCATTCTTGGCAACTTTAATTTCCATCTAGATAACCTTTCTGATAAAGATTCTCAGGCCCTGATGGACCTAGTGACAGGTGCAGGCCTAGAGCAGATTGTAGCAGGGTCCACTCATACAGCTGGACACCTCTTGGATGCTGTCTTTACAGATTGTCCCCTGTTGAAATATAATAACAACTTAAGACTTCACTGGTCCGACCATTTTGCAGTGATGCTAACTCTTACACTGCCTCCTTCAACGGGCTATAAGCACGGTACAGCTAGTAGCCATAATAAGCTACTTCTGGCAGCGTATAGATAAAACTGAATTTTCTACTCATTTGAGGCAGAAGAAATCCTGCCTCTCTAGAGTCCCAGAAACAGCTTCTTTACAATATCATAACTGGAGTACAGCAGAGGCACATACCACCATTCCCCAGAGAGCTGGTAAAACTAGCAGGACAGCACCCACTGAACCTTGATTCTCTGAAGAACTAAGGCTATCAAGAAGACTGTGTCGTAGTCAACAAAGATGCTGGCGCAAACAGTACGATCCCAGGGAGAAAGAAATATATAAGACAAGACTGGCACAATATAAAGAACTGATTAAGAAAACTAAAATCAGCTATTTTTCAGACAGAATAGATGGAGCAAAGAACAATTCCAAAGAGCTTTTCGCAATCGTTTTGAAACTAAGCCATTTGCAGGAGACTAGTCAAAGCACAATAGACCAAGCTTTTTGCGACAGTCTGGCCTACTCCTTTTGTGATAAAGTTTCCTCCATTTATAACACCTTCACCTTACGCTCTGTAAGTGCCCAGGGTGTTCAGGCTCCACTAACAGATACTGTAAATCTACTCTAAGACTTGTCCATCCCATATCCTGAACCCGACCCATCCCGTTTTTTAAACTTTACATCACTCTCTTACGAACAAACCTCAAAACTTCTTTTAGCCACTAAATCTGGATCCCCTTTGGATCCATGCCCTCTTAGAATAATTCACATGCTAGTGGAGACAGTTGCACGCCCACTCATGGAGGTTCCTAATACTGCTATTGAAACAGGGACCTTCCCCATGATGTGGAAAAAAATATCAATTTTACCTCTGTTAAAAAAATCAAACTTGGATAAAACAGATGCAGGAAATTATCGCCCTATCTCCCGTTTACCTCTACCAGCAAAAATTCTAAAGAAACATATGAATCATGAATTAGTCGCCTTTATTGAGAACAATCATGTTCTGGACTGTACCCAGTATGGTTTCAGAAACCAGCATAGTACTGAACTGGCTTTAATCACCGCAACTGAGGAAATTAGATTGGCAGCTGACAAAAGAGGTTCGGCAGCTCTGATATTGCTAGACTTGTCAGCTGCCTTTGATACGGTAGATCATGGTATTTTAATATGTTGGCTTCAAGAAGTAGGGGTAGCAGGTAAGGGTGGGCGTAGTTCGCGAAGTAGCACTTCGCGAAGCTACGCAAAGTGAAGTTCGCACTACGCGAGCTACGCGTAGCACTTCGCGAACTGCGAAGTAACATGTTCGCACTGTGCAAGATGTTGTTTTCAATGATTGCACAGTGCGGACAAGCAACCGGCACTGTGCAATCATTGAAAATGGCATCTTGCACAGTGCGAGCTGTAGTTTTCTGCTGCTCGAGTAGATTTTTACTCGAGCTGCAGCTTTCTCAACGCGAACTGGTAGTTTCTCATCGCGAGCGGTCGCGAGCATACGCGACCCCTCGCAATGAGAAACCTGACCTTCTCGCGTTGGGAATCTCGCCGGGAGGTTTATTTTCCATGCTCGCGATCGCGAACAAGGAAAAAGTCTCGCCAGGATGTCATTTTGCTTGCTCGCGGTCGCCAACTTGACGTTGAGGACCGTGAGCAAGCAAAAAATGACCGCAGCACTACGCAACACTACGCTACGCGTGTTCGCACTGTGCTACGTGCAGTTCGCGTAGTGCGAAGTAGCGCGAACTTCGCAAACTACGCGAACGTAGCGTAGTGCTTCGCCCAGGCCTAGTAGCAGGCCCAGCTCTGGCACCCCTCAGGTCATTTTTGCTTTATTGTGAACAATTTGTTGAAGTAGAAGGTTTTAAATCAAAATATTTCAGGCTCCCATGTGGGGTGCCTCAGGGCTCATCCTTGAGCCCCACCCTTTTCAACATTTTTGTTGCTTCTCTGGCACGTATGATTAAAACTCATGGTTTTGAATTGGTATCATACGCAGACAACACCCAGATTATCGTATCAGTCTCGAGCAAAAACCATGATACAGCCCATAATTTTAAGGAGTGCATGAGATGTGTCAGTGAGTGGATGGCTGAGAATTGCCTTAAGTTGAACTCAAATAAAACAGAGGTTCTCCTTTTTGGTAAAGATACATCATTCTGGTCCTCAGAATGGTGGCCATCAGAGTTGGGGACTGTTCCCACTCCAGTCACCAAGGGCAAAAATCTTGGAGTAGTCATATATACCACCCTATCTTTTTCCCATCATGTTAAAATGCTTACTGCATCTATCTACTACACTCTGAAAATCTTGAGGAAAATTCTTCCATTTATACCGGCAAATCTGCAGAAAACAGTGGTGGCAGCTTTAGTGTTATCAAAACTCGATTATTGAAATGGGCTACTGGTTGGAGCAAACAAAACAGTAGTGGCAAAACTGCAGGTACTCCCGAATTCTACAGCTAGACCGCTTTTTGGACTAGTTAAATATTCATCAGCTAAACATGCATTGGCTACCCATGGAGAAGCGCATCAGGTTCAAGGCATTATGCATTGCCTTTAAGGCATTAGAGAATTCAGGCCCTATCTACCTGATAAAGCGCTTCCAATGGCATACCCCAGCACGCACACTTCGGTCGGCTTCACTGACGCTGGTGACAGAGCCAATCTCCCGTATCCAGAGATGGGGTGGTAAAAGCTTCACTAGATGGTGGAACAAGCTACCTTTTCAATTAAAGAATTCTTCTGATCTACTGTCCTTTAGGAGAGGACTCAAGACATGGATTTATACTCTATAATCTTATTCAAGGACTGGAAATTTAACATCTCCTTGGTGTTCTTTGTGCCAATTCTGCACGTGCCAATTCTGCAAGCGCCCAGATGCCCTCGGGTATTAGTGCGCTATATAAATATGTAATAAAATATAAATAAAACTTGGGTGGTTGTCACTACAAGTACATTAAAACAAGAATATTCATGTCCTATATTTTACTTACACAGCACCCTGCCCTTAGAGCTACGTAGGGCCTACCTTAGGGGTGACTGATATGTAATAAAAGCGGAGTTTAGGGGTTGGCAAGTAGTTGGAAATGCCAAGCTGAGGTGACAGTAAACTGCACCCACAGGCCTTGCAGTGACAAGCCAGAGTCAGGTTTGGAAGGCTACTTCTGTGAGTGGCCCAATCAGTGCTGCAATCCCACTAGTAGCATTTGGTTTACAGACCCTGGGTATATGGTATACCACTTTACTAGGGACTTATAAGTGGACTAAATATACCAATCATGGATAAACCAATTGTCATCAGATTTTAGATAAGAGCACATACACTTTAGCACTGGCCAGCATTAATAAAGTGATCAGAGTCCTAAAGCCAGCAAAAACAAAGTAAAAAAAAAAGAGAAGGAAGGCGAAAAGTTTGGGGAAACCCTTCAAAAAGGGCCATTTCCATCAAATAGTATGTAGGTGCTCTAATTGCGATATTAATGGTTGACTTAACAAGAGATGGGATGATTCTGCCTGCAGAGTAGAGCAACACTTACTGGGCCTGGGTGGTCCCTGGGCCTGCTTTATGGGACCCCAATCACTCCCTGACTGCACCCGAGTGACCTTTCTTTATTGGAGGGCAGCACTTCATTTCATTAAATGGAACTTAAAATTCACTGGGTTGACCCGCTGTGGCAGGGTACATGATTACATCATGTGGCTGGCTTAAAAGGCTTTATGCACTGGGATAAAATAGGGATTACTCGCCTGGTAGCCATCTGGCGTGATGATGCCCTGATGTCATTCCAGGACATGCAGGAACACTATCAACTTTCCCATACACAATTTTATCGATAGCTACACCACACCCTATCGGAGCACAATACTGCGGGTACAAATATTCCAGACTTCAACCTCCTCGGATCCAAGATCCTACTGGGGAGGCTGGTAAAAGGAGCTATTTTTAGGATCTATCGTTCTCTAATCATCAGTGCTCTAGACCATTTTGCAGCCCTGCTCCAGAGGTGGGAGTTATGGGTGGGGGTACTCGGAAAGGATGACTGGCAGGAAGCCTGTCTGGTCTCTAGAGAGCTAGCTATCCCCACTTGCCTACATATGATCCAAATCAACGACTTCCTTATTGCTTGCTTGACCCCACCCCCGCAATCCCCGGCAACTGCATTGAGCTGGCAGTACCCCTAAAGCCTGTTGTGCATGATGCTCCCTGATTAAAGCTGATTTCTTCCACATGCGCTGGACTTGCCCAGCATTGACCACCTTTTAGGGGGGATAGGAATGGAGCTATCTATGACTCTCAGACGTCAGGTTGACCTTACCTCCAGGGTTGCACTGCTGGGCCTTTTGGAGGAGGTTGGGACATAGTGCCGAAAGGACCTTTATTGGGGTGAATACATTGGTAGCCAAAAGGAACCTTGCCTGCAAGTGGAAGTCTCCAGAACTGCCCTCACCAGGAAAGTGGAGTAGGGGTGTGGGCTGGTGTGCTCGCCACGAACAACGATTAATGAGGTACATGGATGCCCACGGAAACATGACAAGATCTGGGTCATGTGGTGGAAATATCTAAGCTGGACATGGGATCTTAATATTGTATCTAAATTGATTATGTGCCTATTGCATGGTATTGTGGAAGTGATTAATTGTGTGTTGTTACCTCTAAAAATCAATAAAACTTGGCTATAAAAAAGAAGCAGTTTAGGGCTTGGCAAAGGGGTTGTAATACCAAGTCAACCTGGCAGTTTAAAACTGCATTCAGGCTGCAATGGCAGGCCTGGGACATGTTTTAAGGTGCTACTTAAGTGGATGGCACAATAAATGTTGCAAGCTCACTGGTAGCACTTAATTTACAGGGCCTGGGTATATGGTATACCACTTTACAATGGTGATATAAGTACATAATTATGCAATATGCAGTAGGCCAATCAAATCATGTTTAGGAAAGTGAGCACAAGCACTTAAGTACTGGTTAGCAGTGATAGAGTTCATAGAGTCCCAAGGCCAACAAAAACAAATTCAGCAAAAAGTGGAAGGTAAAGGGCAAAACGTTCGGGGGTGCCTACACAGATGGCCAGGTTCAACAGTTTGCTTCAAGCTAAGTCACACAAAGTAACTCAAAACTCTTGCTAGGGTATTAACTTTCCAGCACACAACTGAGTTTGAGCTGGAAAGATTACATTTTTAGCATAAATAGATCTTTGCACTGCTTTGCACAGTTTGCATTAAAGGGTGTTACTTGACTGAAGCGTGGGCATGCAGCACATGCATCCATATTTTTTGATGAAAAGTTCAATCTACTAAGATTGTCAGGTCGGGATTTGAATACAAAGATAATGCCTCCTTGAAGCTTGCGCTAACTTGGAGAAATGTTTCCATTTCTGTAATCATTCCATACATTTCATGTGTGCTGAACTATACAGCACACATTTCATATGTGGGATGTTTTACAATTTGGAGGGTAGGATTCAAGTACAAAACCCATGCTAGACATCATACACACTATGGTGCCAAAGTTGTACATGGTGCTAGGCAGCCTGGCTGTGTGCCAGCACAGGGGCTGAGAGCAGCAGCGAGCCATTTTTAGGTCTGGCATTAGCCAAGACCTTTTTATTTTACTAATATATGTATAATAATCATACATATAGAGGTTTTCAGTCACCTTTCTTCATCCAATTGGTCTGTTATCATGGCGTTCACATTTTGCTTCTGCCCACTACAGCATATAGCTAGGGCAGTGGGTCAGCCTACGGAAAGCCTCTGGTGAACTTCACTTTGAGTGACTGCTTTTTGCTCTCTCAGAAGGTGCACATCTGCACAGAAGCTAGTTCCCATCAGTGCCAGTGTTTTTGTTTTTACTTTAAAATTACTTTAGTGTTGCCTCTGTGTGTAGAGACGGATGTGAAAGCAGAACACTACTAATGCAAATTCAAATTTTTATCACATCCTATCTCCTGTCAATGCTGTTACTTTTGGGGGTTGTTTTGCTATTCTGACTTCTGCTACTTCACAGCATACCAGATCAGATTGCACCCATTTGAAAATGTTCTGTATTAAGTATCCTCTTTTTACTTCTTTTTTTTCGTCTTCTTTACTTCCTAATTTCTTTACTTCCTTCCTTCTTTCTTTTCTTCTTTCTAGCTCTTTCTTTCTTTCTGTCTCTGTGTTTCTTGCCTTCCTTCATTAGTTTGTATTTCTCTCTTTCCTTTTGTCTTTTCTTCTCTTTCTCTTATCCTTCTCTCTTTCTCTTTCTTTCTTTTATTCATTATTGCCTTTTTTCTTTTTTCTTAGCTTCCTTCTTTCTCTTCCCATTTTCTTTCTTTCTTCTGCCTTTCTTTCTTTTACTCTCATTTCTACTCTCCTTTTCTCGCTCTTTCATTCTCTCTTCTTTCTTTCACCTTCTTGCTTTCTTTCTCTTGACTTTTTTCATTTCTTCCTTCTCTCTTTCTTTATCTATCCATCTTTCTTTCGTTCTCTTCTTACTTTCTTTCATTCTCTTTCCTTTGTTTTCCTTTCCTCCCCTTTCCTTCTTTCTTTCATTCTCTTTCCTGCTCTATTTCTTTCGTTCTCTATTTTCTTCTCTCTTTCCTTATCCTTCCTTCTTTTTCTTTTCTTCCTTCTTTTTTCTTCTTTCTTTCTCTCCTTCTTCCTTTCCTTCTTTCTTTCTCAAAGGCAAAAGGTTTGAAGCCAATGCCAGACTGATTGACTTTTTAAAGTCTTTGGTAACCAAAATTGGTGATTTTACTAAAATTGTATGTATACCACCGTTATTTATAGGGATTTCAGCAAGACATCGTCCATTATTATGCCGTTGGTGTCATTAAGTTTTTTCTTCCCCCCACTCCAGCATTGATTAAGGGGCAGTTCAGCAGCCCACTTCAGCCACATTCACACACAAAGTAGTTCCCTTCAGTGACAGGGAGTTTTATGATAAGGTTTTTTTTGGCATTTGCAAATTATTGTTTTTTCTTGATGAGGGTCCAGCATGTTCCCAAACAATAAAGTTTTGCTAAAACAATGAGAAAACAAAACAAGAATTGCCAGAAGGCTGGCAGCCAACACCAGGCCTGTTAGCTTTGCCAATGCTTGTTAATAAATGTGTCTCTCTACTACTTACTTCCTCTCGTGCAACGGCGCATTAATAATAATAACGATGATAATAATAGAACTACCAAAGCGCAATAGTTACTTTGAGCGAAGTGTTCCAGCGCTGCATTGTCAGAAGGTCCCAAGGAGGTTTACAGAGAGGCTAGAGGGAGCTAACATCCTATCTAAAGAGACGTGTTTCCGGAACAGAGTCTTTGTCTCCGATTGCCTAAGACAGAGAGGAAGAGAGTTCCATAACTTGGGTGCCAAAAAACTGAAGGAGCTGCCCCCAATGCGGACATTCTCAACTCTGGGAATTTGAGCCAGCACACCAGAAGTATACTACATCTGCCCCAGTGTTTTCCTTTACACTGATATGTGGTTACTAGCCCCTCACAAATCGTGTAGCTTTTATTTGAGCCCTGGCTATTTTTTTGTGTAAATCACAACCAATGCCTCTCTCAGCGTCCCTCCTTTCGTTTCTCACTGAGTTTGCCTCTATGGCATTATTCCCTACACCTATTCCTCACACGCCACCTTCACTCTCGTCTCACCCCCACCCATCTTGAAATCCCTTCCTTGACTATTGCGCTTTGGTAGTTCTATTATCATTATTGTTATTAATGCGCCGTTGCACGAGAGGAAGTAAGTAGTAGAGAGACACATTTATTAACAAGCACTGGCAAAGCTAACAGGCCTGGTGTTGGCTGCCAGCCTTCTGGCAATTCTTGTTTTGTTTTCTCATTGTTTTAACAAATCTTTATTGTTTGGGAATATGATGGACCCTCATCAAGAAAAATCAATAATTTGCTAATGCCAAAAACATCCCATTATAAAACTCCCTGTCACTGAAGGGAACTACTTTGTGTGTGAATGTGGCTGAAGTGGGCTGCTGAACTGCCCCTTGTTTGATCCTCCGTCGCCTGTCATGCCCTTCTTCCTTCATTCAATCCTCTGCGCCTCCCTCCAGTCTCCGAATGTGCGCTTCACTTCCTATCAATTTTTGATTCTTGATACCCCCTTGATCATCACAAAAACGACACTAACCTCGTTCCTTTCGTGCTTTCTGCTGAGTTTCTTTTTATGGCTGTACTTGACTCTCTGTACATGTTCATTTGAACGGGATGCCCTCTTGTTCTCCCTGTTGTTCTGATTTACAGCATGGCAGAGGATTTTTGCTTGAGCTGTACCTTATCAAAATATGAAATGAACAAAATAACCCCACTCCTCCAGCTCCCGAGTTCAGCCTGTAAAAAATAACATCCAGTAGCCAGCACTAAAATGCAGTTAGTCTCCGAAGTTGTCAGAATCGGCGTGTGACTGTAGAAACGTCTAATAAGCCCATTAGAAGCCGCCGGCGCTAATGAAGGTGCATCCAGTAAAGGAGTGGAAACAAGGCTGTGCCAGGGTCCCTGGGTGAGTGGCAAGAAGGAGGCATGGGTAGAGTGTCTAATAACCCTGGAGGATGTTCTTCTGCTCCACAGACGGAATATTTTTAGTAATTTAGACATATCACAGTATGGACTTTACAGTCGGTTTAGAGAGACGCTCACGTATTGGGGAATCACTGCCAGGGCCGACTGGCCTCTAGGACAGTCAGGCACTGCACGACAGGCTTGGCTGGCAGAACACTGTATGACCCTCCTTTTTTTTTGCAGTTTTGGTCCTGTTTTATGGCAGGGTGGGCCAGTTTTTATTGCGGGTTTCTCTGATATTACCACGTTTTGACATATGCTTTGCCAGCCACTGTGAAGGTCAAGGGGAAATTCCCTTTGAAGGGGTGAACTGCAGCGACTACAGTGGTTCTGTGAGACTCCCTAAAGCATAGAATAACAGCTAATATGAGCCCCCACTTTGGATTTGGATTGGTTGGAATTAGGGGAAAGTTATATTGTTAAAAAGTATGCCTCCCGGGCAAGAAGTGCATCATTTTACCGAAAATCGCATTGTGGGAAGGCCCAGAAATTTAATTTTGATTGGATAAATCTCAGCACCAATGAATGGGTGGTTTAGGTTTTACAACTGTCAAGATAAACTACGCTTAAAGTCTGGATTCAATAGAAGCGTTGGCAGCTTTCACACTTCACCGAACCCACAGTCAACCCTACTCCACTACTGTGAAGGTTCACAATAGTTCTAGGGAAAGGGGACTGGGACAAGAGAGAGAGAGAGACACTGGCTGTTGTCACACTGCCTGGTTGCTTATCTGGGCTGGTTCTGCACGGCAGGAGTGTTGGTATCTACAGATACGAGGATGCTTATGTATGACTATAAAGTGGACTCTGATATTATTTAAGATATACCTGATAACAATCTCTATTTATCCCACTCTCTATACAAGATGCAACACAATATTTCATCTGAGTTGAAATGCCATCAGGATTGTTACAATATATGCAAATCACACTAAAGGTTTTTATGTATTGATGGTAAGAGGGCTGCCTTCTATATTTTGGAGTGGCTTTCCATATTCATCTTCAGTGTAATAAGTCGATAGCAGTAACATGAATTACATTTATTAACAGTACGTATGTCCTCTGAACCCTTGGTGATCACATATTTGTGGTGATCAATGTCTGCATAACATATTACCATTATTATGTGCAAACATGAATGTACTAAAGGTTGCAACCCAGATTCAGCTCCTAACCCACACAGGTAACTCCTTGGAAGAAGGTACAAGTGCACGTGCAATGCTTATGAAGGTGCAATACAGTTTGTAATCTTAACAATGACTCTTTGGGACACAAACAAGTCAATAGAGTTTGTAACCCCAATAATGACTCATTGTGAAAATTACCAGGTACGGAGTATACCTTAGCAAAGGGTAGCACGGCGCTTCTCTGATTTCAACAATGTCTTTCATTGACTTCACAGAGAAACAAGCATCAAGAATTCCATTAGCAAATTCTGGATGCAGCAACTATTTATATTGACGGCTCATCAAGGATGCTGTAGACCATGAGCCGCTTTTTCTCTAGACACTCAAGAGAGGTGCCACCATTGACAAGTCTTGTGCGAGTCCTATGGCCCCATGGGATGTGTAGTCCTTCTTGCCTTCACTGTGGTGTTTAACGAAACACAACCTTCCGAGATGCAAGCCTTCTATATATTAAGCAACCACTTTTCCTCTTCTGCTCCCGAAAACATGCACGTTTAGTGTCTCACATAGAAGTAAGCACGTCCCATGCTGTATCCTGACAGCAATTCCCTGCTTGAAAATTTCAAGAAGAAACTCTGCCTCGGAATCAAGAGTAAAGAAGACATTCCGGCCAGCTTCACTGAAGAAGTATTGTCCACCTGCTAGAGACCACTAGGAGGAATGACCCCTGCTATTCCTGAAAATCTTTACTCCATAACTGATAGCATCTCCTGCAGAATCACAAGCCTAAAGTGGTCAAAGTCCTGCCAGGGAAAAAGATGTCTTTCTGTAAGAATGCAGGTAGACCCGATGGTAATGGTAATTTTCTGGTGGACAAAGAAGATAGAACCTGAGTTGTGATGATGCTCTGCAATTGACCGAAGTCTAGTGCATTCCGAGAAGCCAGTCCAGGAGATTTACAAACTTTTCTTCTCGATAGTATTGCATCAAGAGCTTATGGAAAAAATGTTGACTATGTGGGAAACTCACTGGAGGCAATCTACAAATGATTCTCAAAAAACAGGTACCATTGGAAAGCTCAATTTTTCCATTGTCCCCCTACAGCAAGATCCCTCAATCATCATTCCTTATCTTCTAGAGCCATGTCAGACACAGCCTACAGATTTTCCCTACCTTCTCCCAAGGTAAAATCTTGCAGCTAGACAAACTATTAACTTTCATCCAACCACATCACCTGGAGACTCTGCCAGTGGCGGTACCTAGGTTGCAGTTCCTGTCACTTTTCTTGTTTTATGTATTTCGCCTGGGATAACACTGAATTCCTAGACCTTTATTTAGGGACTATTTATTGTCTTTATAACATTTGAATCTTAATCCAAGTTTCCTCATTCTTTGTGGCATTATACATAATGCATTCCAAAAACGTAAACATGCACTTCCACACATGCAGATAGACACACATACACATCTCTCTCTCTGTCTTCTACACACACACACGCGCACACGCGCACACACACACACACACACACACCACCACCCCCCTCCAACCCCTCCCCCATACATACATACCTCACAACAGATACACGTATAACAACCTACAGGCAGATTCTAGAAGCTGGCAGACCAAGACAGACAGGGATAACAAGCAAAGATGGATGGACAGATTGATGTAATCTTATTGCACTCCTAATTCTTTTCTCTTGTGCAAAGCCAATCAAATTCGAGAAGATATAAAGAGTTCACCGTCAACAGCTAATCTTTCACTAGCCTCTCCTTGGTAACTCACTTCTAGTAGGTAAATCCTTCCACGCTTTAGAGTCTCCTGTATGTACCCAAACCATACTAGTATCATTTCTATTCCATTTTGGTTCTCTTTGGTATAAATTACATGTGTGTAGCTATGCAATTCAGCTTTATCTCTAAAGTACTCACATACAACACATGTACGCTTGCCTTCACATTGTACGCAGTCCTGGGTTTTACCTTTAAAAATCATCGTTATCAAACATTCTGGTTTAGTTGAACCCTTCAAATATTATACTTTCCAGGAATCATTAATCTTTTTAGTGAAAACACTCCATTAAAACATGCTGCTCACAAGTAAAGACCTGACAATATGACGTGCACTGTTATGTGCAATAGTTAACCTCCCAGCTTTAGTGTTCAACACAAAACGTACATTTTGTGGTCATCATGATTATAATTTCAACGTCTTCCACAGGAAATCTGTGTTTTTCTATTTTGCAATAGAGTGGTAATAAATATGTTAACACATTGTTTTAAATACTTTCACTCTGGGCTATTGGCCTTTCTTTTTATTAGTCTGTCCCTTAACCCTTTCTACGTTTCTTTGAAGTTTCTGCAATAATTGTTTAGATTTGGACAGGGCATGTAAGACGCCGAGCCTATTGAAAGTGTTGACTTACTGACAGGCTGTGAGTGCAATAAGATATATAATATGCATACAGTTCATAGCAGCAAATGTCTGCTTTCAAAATAGTTTATGTGAAGACAGAACGTCATTTCTGTTAGGTCCACCAACGAATCATTGGATGCCACATAATTTCAATGAAACAGGCAAAATCCGTTCCTGAAGCAGTGTCCATGCATACCTCTCTTACTCGACCGTTATTTAGGTCTCACCTAGGGAGTGCTTGCGCTGTCTCTTCGAGACATGCTGTGTTCAGGTTTTGGGCATAAAGCTTTGCCCACTTTTAACTGGCTCCTGTTCCTGTCCTTTGTAAATGGTGGCTTTTCATTGGTCAATAGGCTTAGTAGTCCATCCTTAGTACCACCTTGTCTCTTATTTTAACCTCCTATGAGGACATCCCCTGTTGAATGTGTTGTTACTCCCTAGGCTTTAATTACAGCCTTAACCCCTTCGGTGCTCATGACGGAACGGTTCCGTCATGAGCCACGGTTGAGCTGTGCTCATGACGGAACCGTTCCGTCATGACCACGCCCGCGCAAGATTCCGTCAGCACAGCGGCGGAATCTGCGCAGCATGGAAGGGGTTAAGGCACTAATTTCTTAAATGGCTTAAGGCAGGACACACACTTGGTCCTAAACTAGGCTGGCAGTGGTTACTTCACTCACTAGAACATCTCACCTTTATGTGAGATCGTCTATAAATTTCCCTTCATCAGCTCCAAAACCTAATCTGAAATAAATATAATAATTCTTTTGTCACATTTCAAAGCTACTAATTGTATATATCGACATAGCTATTTTTATGTACTCGTAGTACTGTCTTTCACGTAATGCATTATGGGTAGGATGGATTAACCATATCTTCTGCAGGGTGCAGTACCATATGTGACCAAAAGAGGTCCCCTTTTGGCCACATATGCTACTGCACCCTGCAACATGGCTAGGTAAAAAACATTGCCATTTATAATGCCAATAACTCCAACTTTGTAGGCATGCAGTGCTGGTGCCTTGCTCACTAGGGACATCTAGGAGCAGCTTGCGGTACTGCACCAAGACATGCAGTGCTGTGCCTTGCTCACTAGGGACATCTAGGAGCAGCTTGCGGTACTGCACCAAGACATGCAGTGCTGGTGCCTTTCTCACTAGGGACATCTAGGAGCAGCTTGTGGTACTGCACCAAGACATGCAGTGCTGTGCCTTGCTCACTAGGGACCTCTAGGAGCAGCTTGCGGTACTGCACTGACACATATAATGCTGGTTCCTGGCTCACTACACAAGCATTTATTTGCAATGCACTATTTCTCACATTACTGAAAGTATGAGCTATTGGCATTGCAATATTATTTGCAATGCCAATACCTCAAACAATCAGTAATGCGACACGTATTGCATTGCAAATGCTTGTTTTTAATTTCTCTTACTGCCCCTCACAACTGGTGTTGCGTTTGGTATCTTCAAAATGTTTGGTATGAAAGTCAAACCAACAAATTACAAGAAAGAGAAAGATAAATTACGTCATTTCATTTTCTCAGGATTTTATTTGTAGATGAACAGAAATGCAAATTATTGCCTTAGGAAAGTCCTTCTCTTAGCAAAGGTCCATCAATCTCCGGAAGGAGCCAACCTTGGAGGTGAGGGCACCCCATTTGCTGAATCTGCGGTACTCCCCAGGCCTCAGGAAGTATTGCTTTCCCTTGTACTGAGGCTCCTCATAGAAGACCCAGTAGCCCTCCAAAACATTGCAAGAGTTAATGTCTCTGAGGCTGAAGTTGTCATAAACACAGACACAATCTTCCTGGCACTCCTTCATCTGGCCACTGAAGTCTTCGCCCTCGTATATGCGTAGTCGGTAGCTCCCCTGGTGCTGAGAGAAAGAAACAAATTTACGTGTAAGTGGATGGCACTGTAATATTATGCTAAAGTGCCCCAATGCTCTTAAAAAATGCTCTATAAAAAACGTTCTTTCTGTAAGTCACAAGTTCTCCCCCATCAGTTCCAAGTGGTGCAATCGCATCCTCGGTTTAAAATATTACTTTTTTCATAGCTAAGTATGAAATCTAGTGCACTGCAAAGTATTTATACACACATTCAATCTGCAATAGAATTGTCTAGTTTTCAAAACTGTGAAAGAAGCTGTGTCAACTACAATAACAAACATCTTCAATGCAATAGCTCTTGCATTTACGTGAGTTTGAGCTAATGGCATTGTAAATGACAATGCCTTTTTTTATGTTTTGGTTTTTAAAGCATAAATAACAGGCATTGTAATTTACAATGAAAATAGCCTAAACTCTCAAATGTGAGACATGTTTCATTCCAAATGCTTGAAGGCATCACAGAGTTGCCCCCTTCTGTCTTCCATGACCTCTGAAGAGCTCCTCGTTTGCTATGAGTTAAATAAACAAGCCAGTTGTCACAACTGAGCACAAGAGACCCTCCTGCCCTCCTGCAGTAAGAGAAACTCATTAAAGAAAATGGTGCTTACAGACTAAAAAAGAAGTACCGTGTAACAACCAAAGTAAAAGGGCTAGACCTCATGGGAGGTTACAAATGAAGACATGGCGGTACTAAGAAGGGACTAACAAGCCTAATAGCGAATCAGAAGCTGGCATTTTCGAAAATCAATGACACAAGCCAATGACAAATATGGGCGGGGAGTGGCCGGGGCTTCAAGTAAATACTCCAATACATCATGGCTCCCAGAGCAGCGCATGCGCTGCCTAGGCTCGACCTAAAAAGGAAGCACAACTTTTTTATCATTCGGTTATGCTTCTGGACAGTTACCAGTAAAATGTAAAAATAGGGATCTATCTTATTTAATAATTCATGATCCCAGCAACAAGAGATAATATCCTCCCGTTAACCTCTTCAAATATGTAGTTTTAAGATACATTATAGTTTGTAGAGATAATTCGCATTTGAAATGATGGTTATTGCTGGTAAGGGATGCTTGGTTCCGGTCCAGGGAAGGCATGGCTTGGCAGTTCGGGCTGGACTGTTCCCATGAGGCACAGGGTCAGACTGATTTGCATATGGCCATGTCTGAACTGGGGTGGCAGAGTGGGCTAAAGAACGATGATGGATCAAACCCAGATCTGTTGACTGGGTGTGAGTGTTTGATTGGTTCTGATGCTCCGTCCATCACCACCCCCTTTTGTACCGCTTAGTTCTGTAACTGGGCAGGATACTGTTGCTTAGATTTAAAAAAAGTTTTCCAAACAGTCCAATAAAAGAGATCCTGCAGGAGGGACAAAGACATTGTCCTGACCAATTCAATGGTCTACAAAGGACTACTGGCATCTTTGCTAAAGCCTTGTGGCATCCATCAAAACACAGCATCACCAATAAGTTCCCTATTTTTAATTCTGAGGTATTAGGCACATGCAAATATGCATTCTGACTGGTTTAATAGTTACCGAGTTTACTTTTCTGGACAGTCGCCTTTTATCTTTTAACTTTTTTCAATACTGTTGCTTATTTAATTTTGCATTTTTCATAATTTTCAAAGGAAATATCCTGCCCAACTTTTATACCTACCAGGGTAACTTTAAAAATGTATTCTTCACTCTTTGTACTAAACAAAATCACCCAGCTTTTGCCAGGCACTTTGATTGTCTCTCTATCACTGTAGCCTTCTCTTGTACATGAACAGTACACTCTTTGATTGACAAGAGATCTCGCTCGCTCTAATTTTGATCCCAAATTTCTCTGCAATGGATATGATCACACTGAATTTCAGAATAATAAATTACATTACAAGTGCCCCGGATCTTTTAGAAATGATTTAGACATACGTCACTCCTTTTTAAATTGGAAACATATTAAATATGATAAAACATGTGGAATACGATATGTCCATTCGGTCCTAAGCCCTTTCTATAATGTTCTCACTCAATGTTTCTTTGAATATCAGGGAAAGAACTGTATAAATCCACCCAGCAGACCATACAACAAGCCCACAAATAGCCAAAAAGCAGGTCACAAACTTACCTTTCAGACCAGCCTGTTGGGAACTGCCTTAATGCCTAATAGGCCAGTCCGACCTTGCATATGTTCAGTTAGGGCTTTAGGTATACTGAGCCCAACCTGGAATTTTATGGGACTCCTTGGATTAAGAGAGTATGTCTAGCACACTAGATACAATATTCAATTTGCAAATCTCTTGAAAATGCATAAACCTCAGCCCTGTGCATTAGGAAGATTTACAGACTGGGCCCATATCACAAAATTATGAAAGGTACTGGCGGTGAGCTGCTCTTCCGCCTGAATATGCTTTTCAGGTTTTTGCTATTCAGCAACATTCCCAGGAGTACTCCTGGAAAACTGTGTTAGACTCAGGTTTCCAGGCATACTCCTGGCAAGGTCAGGTGACTTTTCAAGAGCACTTTGTATGTGCAGGAATCTCCATGTACAGACATTTTCATAGCAAAGGTAATTTGATCCCTTACGTGAATTTTTTTTTTCTTCCTTTTTCTCCACATCAACTTACCTTGACAACTTACCTTGGGAGCTGCTCCCTGGGTCCAAAAGGAAAGTGTCTCTTTCCCTGCTTGCTGCACATCTGGCAGGGAAACAGACCTTGCTCTCCTTTCAGAAACTGAGAGCATTTTTGCTCCTGCTTGCTGAAAACAGAGCTGGTTTGCTATCCTCAAGCCATAGCAAACAACAATGTCCCAGGGGTGGGCACCCCAAGACATTGCTGGAACCGGCCCTGAGGGGTTACAGTCCCCAGTGTCATCTAGAGTGCCAGGGGGTGATCCAAGTGCCCCCCTCAAATGTTAACTAAGCCTCCGGGACGTGGTGGTTGCCCGGGCCAGGGGTCTGCAAAGTACCCCCTTCATGTTTGTATTTGTGCCCTGGGGAAGTGGCAGACCCCCGGGCTGCATGGGAGGGAGTAGCCCCCCTACGCATTATTATTTATGTGAGCCCTAGGGAGGTGGCTGTCTCCTGGGCTGCGTGGGAGGCCATAGGGCCTCCCCAACATTGCTTTTTAAAAGATTAATTATTGTATATGTCCCGGGGAGGTGGCAGTCCCTGGAGCAATGGCAGGCACAGCGGGCCACCCTGCATTTCAATAAAACAGCACCCAGGGCTGCAGGGGGGCCGGAGCCCACTGTATTATTATAGATATCCAGCCCTGGGGGAGGTGGTGGTGCCCAAGGCTGCATTACTATTCATGTTAGCCTTGGAGAGGTGGCCGTTGGGCCTACCCTGCATTATCTTTACATTACATCCCTGGCACGGGGAGGTGGCAGTCCCTTGGGCTTTGAGAAGCCTGAGGAGGGGGGCCCTGTTGTCCCCTCCTCCTATATTTTCAAATGCCCCCGGTACCTGGCCCAACCGGGGGCCAAATTGATCGCCGAATGCGCGCTTCATTTTTTTATTTCGGCGGGAGTCATGGATCCAATGCGACTCCCCAAGAATACTTTACTTTTTAATTGCTTGTTTGGCCCTGGGGAGTCACTGTGGGACCCCTCCAAGAGGCCTTGGGGATCAGGGTGTTTCTCCCCTGCTCTGTTTCTTTTTTTAAAAGTTTTTTCTTGTGACTTGGTTCAACTGAGTCACAAGATGGCTGCCAACACTTTCTGGTTTAAAGTGTTCCCAGCCAATCAGATCTCAGGCACGAGATCGGGAGGGTTCGCGGATCCTTCGCGTCCCTAGATATACAACTGGGAATTTCTTTAAATTTCCGCCTAACTATGGTAAGGATTTACACCATTTAACAAAAAGTTCGCTTTCTGGACCAAGAGCTACCTTTCTGCCAAATTTGGTGTAATTCCGTTCAGCAGTTCGGGCTGTAGGCGTGTCTAAAGCTCCCTATGGAAATTAACATGGGGAAAAATGTATTTTGGGCCACACTTTTTCTCATCCTCCTGCTTGACGGATCACCCTAAAATTCTCATGACAGCAGCTGAAGTAACTGGCGAATAAGTTTTGAAAACTTTGCAAGGATTCGTCAAACGACGCTAAAGTTATTGGCAAATGAAACAACGCTCTTCCTATGGAAACTGAGTCCTAACTATAGCTACCTACTGGTGACCGCCAGTAGGTAACATATATATATATATATATATATATATAAAGTCCACAAGTTGCCCCACAAGAGCGAGGTGCACTCCCAATCGGCGTCCATAGGGTCAGGGAAGGTCGCAGGCGTGCCCCATGCCTGCAGCGACCTGACATGTTTCGGGCTCCGCCCTTCCTCAGAGGTTAATGCTGCTGCGCAGAAATGCCACCACATGACTCTCCAATAAGCACCCTTTAATTATGCATCAAACTCAGGTGAGTATCTACGCAAAGAATTCTGGTATTGGAAGTCCAAATAACGCCCAAATGAGCTGGTAGAATTCCTGAGCAAAATAAAGTTCATTCATCGCGGGCACACCGCCAACACCTTCCCCCATTCAGCCTCTCGACAGTTTGTTCCGCCGCGCTATCCAACAGAACAGCTGTGGGGCAACTTGTGGACTTTATATATACATATATATATATATACACACACACACATACATATACATGTTCTATGGCATAATTATTAGCATCACTGCAAAATTTGCAATGACATCATTGATTGATGACAAAACTGTATTGTCAGTGCAGCCAGCTTGGAGCCAGAGTAGGGGTGTGAGGAAATTCCAAGAGCTTCAAAGAACTCTTCCAGAAGTGTCTCCCTCATTCCAGCAGAAGGACACTAAGGTATAAAAATAGGGTTCTTAGACCCACTCTTCAGTTCAATACTGGACCTGTGGAAGGACTCTCGGAGGAATGCCTGCTGCTGTCAGAAAAATGCCTGCTGGTCTGTCCTGCTGTGCACTCTGCCAGACTGCTGGTGTACCTGGAAGGACTGCTTTGCTGCAGGAGCCTGCTTTGAACCCTGGGAGGCCAACCCTGCTATTGAGCCCTGCATTTTCGCCTTGCTCTGAGAACCAAGAGAAGGCCAGGACCAACCTGCTTGCCTATCCGCCTAAGGTGCTTTACCCGCCGGATTGACTTTGCGACTTCTCCCGCTATGTTTTCTCTGCAGCAGCAAATCCATTTCAGCTGTCCTTTACCAAAGGGGTATCCGACCTTATGGACCTTATTTGGGCTACAGCGTCCTGGCTCGTCCTGCTGGAGATTATTGACTTCCATCTCGAGGGCTAAGTCCGAAGGTAAAAATATTCCCCGCTGCTTGACTCCACGGCTATCTGACGAAGACGCTCCCTCCTGGGACACTTCTGCAGCCCAGCCGGGATGAACTTCAGCCTTCTCAGACACTTTTCCTTCAAAAAATTTCTACGTCCGAAGGTAAGCACTGAATAGGCCCAATTCACTTCTTGTGTCCGACCTGTGCTCCATCGTGGTCGGCCTTATTTTTTGACTTTGACCTGGTCTATCGATACCAGATGTCTGCGATTGGTACGCTAATCTTTTAGAAGCTTTTTTACAGTTTAGTCTTTAAAAAATCATAGCTCCTATTCTACTGATTGGCTTTTTGTCGTTTTGGTGTCAAATAATTTATTAAAATGCACTCTACTTTTCTAAATTCATTTGGGATTTTTCTTGTGTTGTGTCTTCACTGTTTTTGTACTGCATAAATACTTTACACATTGTCTCTGAGTTAAGCCTGACTACTTTTTGTGCCGTGCTACCCAAGGTTAAGCACAGTCTAATTTAGTGACTTTCTGTGTGTGGAACACCCTGCAAGGGATTAAGGCTGTAGCTTGGCCAGGGCTAGTACCGCAGTCAACCAACAACCCGATTTCCAACAATAACACTCAAACTATAAGCAATGCAATGTAGTAACATTAAGAAATCATGGTGGTAGTTAGAAAGCTAAACCTACCTGTGGTATGGAGTGACAAGACCTTATGGAATCATTAAAACCCATCCAGTTGTGGTAATCAGGATAATCACCCTTCTTCAGGATGTACTGGTGTCCCATGTAGTTGGGGCGCTCGTAGATCACCCAGCAGCCACTCTCAACGCGGATGGAGTTGCAACGACTCAGATAACTATGAAGATCAGCAATGTCCCCACAGCACTCATGGCACCGCCCCTCGAAGTTCCTTTCTTCACAGAAGATGATCTGCAGAGAATGGATAGAGAGAATAAAAGTATGTGAGTCACATCTACAAAATGGAACCATTCAGACAAAAAAGCACATGGGAGATAATGTATATGCACTTTAGGTATTTGCTAAGTTACAAAGCGTCCCGGCCAGTAAACACATCACAGTGCCACAAATTAACATAATGTGCTAACCTTCCCCATGGTGCCTGATTTGTAGCTGTTTCACTTCAGGGACAGTTGGCAGGGATGCGAGAGCCTTTATATAGACAGCCTCTGAAAGGGTCTGCCTGTACAGGATGCAGGGAACACTTCATTATCTGATGACAAACACAATGCTGCCATTTGCGGTGCACAGGGGCTGATGGTTGCTCCCTCTTTGTACTAGTATCCTCTGTTTTTGTTCTTGGCTTTCTACTGTTGATATCGATGAAAGGTCAGTAGAAGTCAGTTAACCAGCAGGGCCTTTATCATGGTAAATACAATTGCACGCACAGATAGAAGTATCTGGCAGACTGGCAGAAACCGGTTTGCTAAGGTCATTCCATATGCTATGAACATTTCGCCTTTTATTGCGGACGATACATGAAATGGCCAATGTGTTCCTCTCCCTAGCTGGTACAAACCTTATAATGGACGAATGAGTGCCCAGCTCAAAGGCGCAGCTGTTAATGGTGCAGCCGGTGCAGAGGCACCAGGGCACAGATTGGTTGGAGGACCCAGGCTGCTCTCCACCTGCTGCAGTCCACAGAAAAGGTCACTCTTCTGAAGAATCTTTTCAACGTTCCTGCCTAAGGCCTTGCTCTTAGTATATTCTGTGGGGGAAGGAAGGGGAAACAGGAGGGAAAAGGGTACCCAGTAACAATAATAAAGGACGAGAAATGGAGAGATGCAAGGGAGAAACAAAGTCAGAGGAGTGAGTAAAGAGGTCATTAGGAAAATGAAGAGCTAAAGGTGGAGTGGATAGGTAATGAAGGGGGTAGAAAAAAATAGGAGAAAAGGAAACGAGGAGGGGAAAAATATCCCATTAACGTTGCAATTAGTAAGCTATTTAAATCCTTTTGACTCCCTTTTTTTCACGGCCCTCCAATGATTTCCCAATTTCCTTTTTTTCTCGGTCCCATCGTGCTCCTACAAGTTGTTTGTGTCTCTCTGTACAGCACTTTGATATCTAACCAGCTGACTAGGTGCTAGGTTAAAACTTTGAATAAATAAATAAAAATGTAAAATTCCAGAGAGGGCCGAGGTTCACTGCTGTGACTAAAGATGCAGGGTACAGTATATAAATGCCGAGGGAGAATGGAGAGGTAGAATAGAGAGTTGAGAGACACTGAAAGAGGGCAGAGAGATACAAGGAACTATGGAGAGATAGAGAAGAGAATAAAAAGACTGGTGAAAAAGTAGGCAGGTGCCGAGGAGAGTAAGCTTATGTTGGAAAGATACATGAACGTACACTGAATAAAATCTTAAATGTGATTTGGAGGATGTCGTGAGAGAGTCACAGAAACACTGCAGTTTATAAGAAGATGCCTTATTCTCAAAGTGCCTGCATAAACTGCACCCAATGCCCCATCTCTTCACATACTGGTATAAATCTATCTTTGTGTTTATGCTTTGTCACCTAAATGAATAAGCATTGGCAAGGCCAGTAGGTCTCACCTATGTGTGAACTATTGGCTTTGGTGCAGTGGAGTGACTATGTGGAGTGGAGTGCCTTGAGTGGAGAAGAGTGGATTTGTGTGGCAATGTGTGGAATTGTGTGGGGTGGAATGGAGTGGATTTGTGTGGCGTGGAGCGGAGTGAATTGTGTGGCGTGTAGTGGAGTGTAATGAATGGTGTGTCATTTTGTGGAGTGGACTGGGGTTCTGTGGCATCATGGAGTGGAATTGTGTGGCATTGAGTGTCAAAGAATAAAGTTGAATTGTATGGAGTGGAATGGAATAGTGTGGCATTGTTTGCATGGAGTGAAATGGAATTGTGTGGCATGAAATGGAATTGTGTGAAGTGGAATGAAGTGGAGTGGAATTGTGGCACTACAGTGAGTGGAATTGTATGGCATTATGTGGACTGAAGTTGAATTGTGTGGAGTAGAGTGGAAATGTGGGGCATTGTGTGGAGTGGATTGGAATTGTGTGGCATGGATTGGAATTGTGTGGAGTGGTGTAGAATTGTGTGGCATTGCGTGGAGCAGAGTGGAATGATGTGTCATTGTGTGTAGTGGAATGTGTGGCTTTGTGTGGCATCAGTGGAGTGGAATTGTGTGGAGTGGATTGGGTTGGAGTGGCATTGTGTTGCATGGAATGGAGGAGAACTGTGTGGCATTGAGTGGTGTGGATTGGAGTGGAGTTGAATTGTGCGGCATGTGTGGAATGAAGTGGAGTGGCATTGTCTGCAGTGGAATTGTGTGGCATTGTGTTCCATGGAGTTGAATTGTGTGGCACTTGTGTGGAGTTCATTGAAATTGAGTGGAATGAAATTGTGTGGCATTGTGTGGAATGGAATTGTGTGGCATTATGTGGTGTGGAAGTTTGTGGCATTGTGTGCGGTGGAGTGGAATTGTGTGCATAGAATGGAGTGGAATTGTGTGGCATTGTGTGGAGTGGAATGTAATGAAATTGTGTGGCACTTTGTGGTGTAGCGAGAAGTGGAATTGTGTGGCATGGAGTGGAATTATGTGGCATTGTGTGGAGTGGAATTGTGTGGTGTGCACACAAAACTCTGTCACCCTCACTGTCTTCTGTTTAAAATATATTACCACTGTTGCATTGCAGCTGCCCAACTAGCTTCCTAAACTGCCGGAAGTGCTTCAGGCTGTATGGCAGAGTTTACACAGGCTGCGTTGCATGTCCCGGAAGTCTCCAGCAGTAGAGCGCAGAAGACAAAAATAGAGAAATAAGCCTGCCAGACCATAACAAAGCCAGTATTACAGCTGGGGTTCATGCAAGTGCAGTAGCCAATTATCTCAGACCATAAGAAAAATAAAGTTTGTTTCCAACAGCAATGCATTGTTCCTGAAGCAATGAAGGTGGAGCCAAGTAACAAGGGTGAGGGAAGGACGTATAGAGGGGAGTAACTGGGATGAGAATATGGAAGCAATACAAGGGAGGGTGTGGTGGGGATGAATGTGAAAGTAATGACAACCTTCGGTAGAGGATGTGGTGTTATGGCCAGAGCTGACTTTGGAACTGGGTAGCCAGTTTTGAGTCTCAGTGTCGGCTCGACATCCTGTGATTCTTTACAAATCACCATGCCTAAAAAAGTGAAAGTGTCATGTAAAGCACTCCAATACCTTTGGGTCGAGTTTGTGCTATACAAAACTGCAAAAAAACATGGGGGAGAGAAGAAGAATATGGAAGAAACACAGAGGGCATGGGTGGCAAGAAGTACACGGGCCAACACAACTGGAAGGGGGCCAGGGAACATAGAGCAACTGACATGCAACCGTGTGGCTTTGAGAAACTTACATGAAGGAGGTAAATAAAAAGTACCTGAATCCCAGACCATGGAGCAGTGGAAGGACACTAATCAAAGACAATCAATCTGTACTTATGCTCTTGAGGAAAGAAGAGGAAGTGAAGATGGCAAGTGCTGCCCACCTAGGAGGCAGAAAATATGAGTGACAATGAAGCCAACAAATGGTAAGCAATAGGCGAGCTCCAATCCGATTGTTACATACTATATCTCTCACAAGCAAGGGTGCATGAAGTGCATGCGCTATAGCAAGTGAGAGCTGAAAATGTATACTCCTTTAATATGGGCTGGATCATTTTGTGTCTGCAAAATTGCCCCCACTAATATTACAATATAGTGTGCTGAGCAAATTAGGGGACATACAACTTGTATCTGATTATGGAATGGGCACTCAGAATGAGGAGCAAGGTACAAATAGTACATATCATTCCTCATTCCGAGCTGTGTAGACACCATGTGTGCTTTTTCCTCCTGCCACTTGTGGCAGGTCTTATTTCCTGCAAACTGCTTCCACAATTTGTGCCCTAATTTTAATTCCATTTCGAGCAAAGTCGGGTTCCATCCACAGCAGGATTATTGGCCGCATTGTGATAGGAGCCTATGAAGGAAGAAGTAGAAAAAATAAGAACCATATTTAGCTATGTTTGCAAGGGCATTCATATGGCGCAATGCAATTTAGAACCGTGCACATTGGCCTTTGCAAAGAAAGTAAATCAATATTATCATTTGCGTAGTGTTGCACTGTGCAGGCACATATGAACAACTTTAGCAAAGTGGGCCATAATGTCAAATAGTGCATCTCAGCACGCTTCTTCACACCCATTCTCTGTCTAATCCAAGTTACAGTGCATCGCAGCACTAGCTTTACTAAAAGACTTTGGATGGCAAGATGCAAAAACTATAGCTGACAATGGGCACGCTGGTGTCAATTTTGAAGTTCCATAAAGACCCACTTGACCAGACATCTTACAGAACAATAGCATTATTAAATACCAATTATAAAATATTAAGTAAAGTTTAAGCAGACTGGCCCCGCTGAGTTATTTCTCACCTGGTGCACCCAGACCAAAATGACTTAATGCCAGGTAGAACCACTTCTCATAACATCAGAAGATTGTATTGGATAATGAACACATACTGGGACGCTGGCTATACTCTATTGCTCTGATACTTAACTTTGAAAAAGAGTTTAAGGTGCTTAATTAGACTTACCTCTTTGAAGTACTCTGTAAATTTGGGTTTGGGCCTAGATTTATCCAAATGGTGCGGGTCTTCTACACAGCTTCAGTAGCCAGGGTTAGAATTGAGGGGAGCATATCTGACCCAATCGAGAACAGTAGGGGGACCCCTCAAGATGTAGCCCCTTGCTGCACAACTGAGGCGAATTGTCTGAGACTACGGTATCCCCCTCCACGATGGTGTGCAGATAATTTCTCTTTATGTAGACAATGCCCTTCTTTGCATGAAAGAAGCCCTTGAGGGATTTGGACCCATAGCATTGGTCCTGGAGGGGGTATGGAAATGCCTTGAGCATCTTGGTCAATAAAGGCAAATGTTGTCTTTTTCCACTATGTCAAGATACTCACCACTACCTTCCACCAAAGGTAGTGATCCACTAAGAGGGGAAGGTAATATAATCAGATACTTGAGCACCAGCATCTTTCACATGAGTGGGAATCTCCACGACGGTAATGTGATGAAAACCATGGTCAACCACAGGACGCATTTCCATTCAAAAAATGGTAATGTTGCCTAAGCTCCTGTACTATTTTGCCAGTTCCCCCTTTTTCTTACTCAGCATTTTTCCTGCAATCTGAATGCCTTGTAGGGAGATCTGTTGTGGTCCAACAGGTGCCGTAGGGTGGCCCTGCCCATGTTGAGACACACGGTTGACCAGGGAGGCTTAAGAGCACCACATTTCGAGAACTATTACCTGGCAGCTCAACTTCAGTGGCTGTCCAGTGACTGGCCAAATCAGCACTTAAAGAAACAAGGGCGACTGCTGGACCCCTGAGCTTAACTGAGGTAGGTAGGTAATATATATATATATATATATATATATATATATATATATATATATATAATAATAATAATAATAATAATATGAAATTTATAATGCGCTCAGCTTACCCGGGGGCATCCCGGCGCAACAGACCCGAAGGAGAGACTCAGCTAATCACTACTATGGAAACAAGTGGGTCTTAAGAAGTTTCCTGAATGGTAGGATCTTGGGCTCTGAGCGAATCTTGAGGGGCAGAGAGTTCCAAAGAGAGGCCACTTGCACAGAGAAACGCCTGCCCCCAGAACGAGCTCTTCTTACTCTCGCTAACTGCAAAAGGTGTTTTTGGTCCGAGCGCAGCAGACGTGGGGGTTTGTAAGGACGGGCCATGTTAGCAAGGATGGGGGGGCCTTTGCCATGTAAAATTTTGTGGGCTGTACATAGCGCTTTAAATTTCACCCGCTCCTTCACGGGGAGCCAGTGAAGCGCTTTGAGGGCCGGAGCAGCAGACTGCCTTCTGGGAACATCCATAAGGACTCTCGCAGCTGCGTTTTGCACCTGTTGGAGGGTTTTGAAGGTCGCTTCAGGAGCACCGAGAAACAGCGCATTCCCATAATCGAGCCTCGATAGAATCAGGCCCCGTATCAACAGCTTCCTTGCTGGATCAGGAAGCAGAGGTAGCACCTTTCGGGCTGATCTCAGTAAACCAAAGCAAACCCCTGCGGTCTTCCTGGCATGAGTCCTGAAGGACAGGTCTTCTTCCAACCATACTCCCAAGGACTTGATCTCCTTCTTGGGGGATGGTGGGTCACCAAGAGACCGGGGCCAGCAGCTCGCAATAATGGAGGGGCTGGAATTGCCCAGGAGCATCAGCTCGGTTTTACCTCCATTAAGCTTTAGGGCGGAGATAGACATCCAACGATAAACATTGGCAAGGCAGTCGTGTAACACCTCAGGTTGGTCCGCCAGCTGAGTGAGGCCCACCACCAGCTGAGTATCATCAGCGTAACTGACGATCTTCACCCCTGAAGGGGCGACCACTCTTTCAAGTGGAGTCATATATATATTAAATAGGGTAGGGCTCAGCGATGAGCCCTGCGGGACTCCACATTGAAGAGGGGTTAGGGCAGATTGCTCTGACCCTTCCCAGACTTGGTAGAAACGGTCAGAAAGAAAAGATCCCAACCATTTCAGGGCCGTCCCTGAGACACCTACCTCTGACAGACGTTGGAGGAGCACCTGATGACTCACGGTATCAAAGGCAGCACTCAAGTCCAGGAGGATCACTGCCACTGACCCTCCTGTATCTAGAGTGCTCCTTGCCTCCTCCACTACTGCCAGCAAGGCAGTGTCTGTTCCATGGCCGGGGCGGAAACCAGTCTGGGAATCTCCTAGCAGGTGGTTAGACTCAAGGTGGTGAGAGAGCTGACGGTTGACCAACTTCTCTGCAATTTTAGAAAATCCAGGCAGAAGTGAAATTGGCCTGAAGTTGGTCAAATTGGATGAATCCAGTCCTGGTTTTTTCAATAGGGCTTTCACCACAGCCTTTTTCCATCTCTGGGGCACTGTGCCCTGAGCGAGTGAAAGGTTCAAGAGATCAGTCAGAGGAGTTGACAAGGTGTTAGCCACGAGCTTAAGATGTTTTATGGGAACTGGGTCACTCGGGGAGCCACTCTTCATCTCCAACAGGACTTTTATCACCTCCTCTTCCGAGAAGGGGCCTAAAGATGCTAGCTCAATCGAGCGACTTGTGAGGCTAGTAACCGGTTCATGGCTTTGAGGAATAATGGGTAAGGAGGATAAGATTTTCTCTATTTTTGAATGGAAGAAGCTGGCCAGTTCCTCACATTTTTCTTTGGGATTATCATGCAACACTGGAGGGACCGGGGCTTTCAGAAGTTCCTTGAAGATTTTAAACGATTCTCCAGAAGAATTGCTTGCTCTCTCAATCCTGTCGTTAAAGAAAATCTTTTTAGCGTCCTTCAGTGCGCTTTTATATTTCCTCAACTCCCTTTTGTAATTGGCCCGGCTTTCTTCCGTCTGCTCTCTCCTCCAAGCACGTTCAAGCCTTTTACAAGAGGTTCTGATGCACCTAAGTTCAGGGGTATACCAGGGGGCAGAGCCAATTCTTCTCTCCCTGACAAGCCTCCTTTTATTCGGGATCAGTAAGTCCAGAGAGTTAGTCAGCCATTCGCCCAAGAGCTGATCAGCGGTGTTGGGGTCATCTACGGGGTGAGGACAGGTTCTAGCTAGTTCTTCCGCCCAACTGTCCACCGGGAGCTTCGACCAGAGTCGTTCCACAATATGTTGTCTTGGTGCGGGGTCTCTCCGGTTCCCCAGCAACCAGCTAAACGGAATTAGATGGTGATCGGTCCAGGGGAGAGCCAACATCTGGAGAGCCTGTAGGTTCGCAGAATTAGCAAAAACCGCATCAAGCTGATGACCTCTAGTATGAGTAGCTCCCATATTAACGAGATGTAGGTCCAGTGCCCCGAGCGAACTTAGAAAATCCCTTGCTACTACGTCATTGGGGTCGTCAAAATGAAAGTTGAAGTCCCCAAGAATGACAAAGTTGGACGAGGCAGCAGCCAGTGGGATAACAGCCTCCATGAAAGAATCCACAAAGTTCCCTAGCGTAGCGGGAGGCCGATACACAAGGAGGCCAGCAATAGAGACAGTAGAGGAGACGCGAAGGGTAAACTGACAACTTTCAGCGTTGTTGATGCCGCAGTCTACTGCTTTGCATAAGAATGTGTCTCTGTAGACAATGGCCACTCCACCCCCTCTCCCATCCGGCCTATCAAGATGGAACATGAGGTATCCCGGGGAAGAGCGTTGACAATGTCGGGGCCGGAACCTGTAGTCAGCCACGTTTCCGTCAGGAATAAAACATCCAGACTATGGTCCAAAAGGATGGAGTGAACCTCCGTGGCATGACAAGGCAGTGATCTGCAATTAAGCAGAGCCATAGTCAGTGAGTCAGGGTCCTTGCAAGTGTTATGCGGGCGACAGGCAAGACAATGTTTAAATGCGGAACCCTCAATCCAATCATAGCAACAGCTGGGGTGTCTGGCCGTGCGTAGAGCAAGCAGTGTGTCCCGCGAATACCTGTGAAAGGGGGTCCGAGGGCTAGAAGAGTTAAACAGAGTGGTATGCCCTAAGCCCGTCTGGGCCCGGACGGGCCCAGACGGGCTAGTCTTTGGCATGTCTTCGGCGTGCTGAAGGTGTGCCCGCTGCGCTCGACCGCTGCGCTGTCGAGTTGTGTGCATGGTAATGAGGTGGAGGAGGAGTGGGCGTGGCTAAAAGCGATGGGCGTGGCCCCAAGTCACGTGGGAGCTTAACGCTGAAAAGGGATATTGATCTTCCCTTTCAGGCGCTCGCTCTCTAAACAATGTGCAGTTTTAAAAAACACAGAAAACGAGTGTGCAGTCACAAGGAATAAAAGCAGTTTAGACAGAAGAAAACCCCGGCTTCCGCCTCAGGGTCCTATCAGGTCAGCACCGGCTGCTTGCTCAGCCCGGCATTTTGTACTTCCTGGGTGGGCGAGGCTAAAAGCGATGGGCGTGGCCCCAAGTCACGTGGGAGCTTAACGCTGAAAAGGGATATTGATCTTCCCTTTCAGGCGTTCGCTCTCTAAACAATGTGCAGTTTTAAAAAACACAGAAAACGAGTGTGCAGTCACAAGGAATAAAAGCAGTTTAGACAGAAGAAAACCCCGGCTTCCGCCTCAGGGTCCTATATATATATTCACTGAAAAAACCATAGGTTTCAGGGGCGTTATAGTTAGCTGGACTTTTCACTCGTACAAAACTATTGAAATTCCCCCGTTATAGTTAGTTCAGCTAACTATAACTTGCGCGCCCGCAATGCACTGCTGATGACGTCATATATTACATCACTCACGACATGGTCAGTGACATCACTCATGACATCATTAATGACATCTCAAATGATATCACTGATGACATCAATCTTATGATAGAGTGGCAGACCTCCTCTCACCCTAATATAACCTAGCTACCTCCAGTAAGCGCCACAGATGTTGCGTTGCAGAGAGGTGTAAAAAGGGGTGTGGCCTCAGAACACCTGTCTGCAACTCAGCTCCCTGGCGCATACTGGAGATACCTGTTGGGCTAGTTGGCCCTCAGGGACCCTCAGTATTGAAGGGGAATTAATTCTCCAACTTACAACTCACCAGGGGGCGTGTTTGCAGAGTGCTGCAAGGAGGGGGCATGGACACCGGCGCGATGCCGGTCTTTTATTTATTTATTTATTTTAAGAAGGGGAGCTGTGTGGCCCCCCTTCTTTTTCTAATTTATTGGCCCTGGCGACCCCATCCCCGAGGGCCTGCCCCCTAATTTTTTTTTGTTGGAAAAAAACATTTGGAAGGGAGCCGCGTGGCCCCCCTCCCAAGGCCTTAATCGGCCCCGGGGACCCCATCCCCCGAGGCATGGCTTTTTTTTTTTTTTATTCTTTAGGAGGGGGCTGCGCTGCCCTCCTCCTCAGGCCACTTATCGCCCCGGGGACCCTATCCCCCGGGGCCGGCCTTTGCTTTTTATTATTTTTTATTAATGTATATTTATAGAAACACCTAGGACATGCTGGCAAACCATGACGATTTGCGTGATATTCATTAAGAGATGACTATGCATACAATGAATCCACGTGGAATGTATTTACACTGCTAGTGCAGCTCTGACGTGTCTGACGCCCTACCGTGCCTAACCCCGGCGCCCCCACCGGTGGGTACTCTCCAAGTAGACACCCTTGTCATTTATTTATACAAACATGGGTAGCTATTTACATGCACTTGTAATACACACGCACACCAAGCCATTCAAAGGGGATTTGACAAAAATTCAACCAAAACTATTCAAGAAACTCCCCGGTTAATAAAACACACATCCACCGCCGTATGTGCAATACTTTTTATTTTACTCTCTGGAAAGGAGACGAACCTCACTTGAGAGTCACAGCGCGCTCTTGGCTGAGCCCAATGCTGTGTTACACCCACCAGTGCGCGCCGAGTGCCACACACCTCTGTGTTGTATTCCACCAGCTAGTGCTTATGCTATGACACTCTCTAGCCATTGTGCACTGTAACACCACCCCGTGAATATGTCATGCCACACTTGCCTTCGCACGGGTTATATTGCCCCATCTAACGTGCCTTCCTCGATGCCTATGTTATAACGCACAGCGCTATGCCATACATATTGCAATCTGTGATCCATATCTTTGTCAAAGTGCATTTGCAACATTACACTCCCCAGCACATATTTTATATTACAACTTTAGAGACTAGTTAGGATACACAACAGTGCCCTGTGCATATTACACTCCAAGGTGCATATCGCATAGCACACGCTAGTGCCTGTGCTATCTCGCGCTCTCCAATGAATCTGTAATTGTGAACAATGTATTGCATATTAAATTTCACGCCCTGGTTCATTTTATATCACACTTTTTGATGCATAGTTTATACCATACACTATATCTAGTTTTCATTTTCAATCGTGCTCTCAGGACTATGTTCTATATAACACTGCGTTCACCTACCCTTTTCACGGGCATTACATTTTGCGATGGGGGTGGAGGGTCAGGGGGTGTTTCTAGAAAGTGAGCCCGGAGTCACAGTCCCAAACGTCCTCTTCTTCCTGAATAAAAGTGAGATTATGCTGCATACTTGTTCATATTTTAAGTAGTTCGCACAGACACACCTTTTAAAAACAATAACGTTCCTAATACCCACCTTCTCTGAACAGATAGCTTGCTGCCCCATCCACCTCCTCACTATCCTCTGTTGTCTGAATCCATGAACTAACCTCCTCCCTCCTGCCATGCATGGCCTGATGTGCTGCCACTGCCCTCCATTTAGCATGATGTACTAGTCCACTCCTCCTGCCCTCCATTGCCCAATTCTATGCCCCATCATTAGCCTCCTGCTTAGCCTTGGTGCTTAGCTTGCTGCCCCTATTCTCCTTCCCCCTGCCCTCCGATGTCTTTGTGCATGCCCCTACTCTATCCTTTTTACCCACCATGTTCCATGGACCTGCCACTCCTATCTACTCTGAGTGTTCTGTTGAGCTGCCACTCCCCTCCCACCTGCCTAGCATTGTCAGATGACTGTAACCTGTCCCTGCTACCTCCACCCTGCCTGTCCACATTCCATGCACCTATCCCCTTCCTCCTGTCCTCCATGGTCCATTTTACTGCCACAGCCCTCTGCCCTCCCTGGTCAGTTGTGCTGCAAGTGCTCCTCCTGCCTGCCCCGCGTGCTCTGTTCTGAGGCCCCTTCCCCTGAACTCTCTTGTCTGTGCCCAGCTCCTGACCCTCCCTTCTATCCTCCATGGTCCTTTGTGTATGCCCCTGCACCCTCCTTCTTGCCCATCATAGCCATTGTTCTGCCACTAACCCTCCCACTTGCATGCATGGTCTTCCGTGCTGCCACGCCCCCTCCCACCTTCCCTGTGTGGTCAGATAGCTGCCCCTGACCCCCTCCCACCTTCCCTCCATGGTCTGTGTGTATACCATCATAGTCTCACTGTTGCTCTCCATGGTGTGTCTTGCTTCTAGTTCCCATCCTGCATGACCTCCATGGTCATCGTGCTGCTCCTGCCCTGCCCCTTTGCCCCCAGCCCTCTGTTTCCATGTGCAGACCCCTATGCCCTCCCTCCTGGCTCGTCTGTTCCATTGTAATGCCCCTGATCCATCCCTCCTGCCCTTAATGGTCTGTTAGGCTGCAGCTTTCTCTCCTGTCTGTCCATTATGGTCAGCTAGCTACCATTGCCTCTTTCCCCTCTGTTCTCTGTTGTCCATGTGCATGGTCCTGTCCCCTCCCTATTGCTTTCTATGGATTGTTGTGCTGCACTCCCGTCCCACATGCCCTGTGTGGTATATTGTGCTGCTGCAACCTCTGATGCCTGCCCTGTAGGGTCAGTTTAGTGCACCTCTCCATGTCCCTCCTGTCCTCTGTTATCCGAGTCCATGTCCCTACCCCAATTCCTCCTGCCTTCCATGATCCAATGTACCATACTTGCGAACATTTTGAACTTGGTAAGAGGGAGATTTTGAAAAAGAACTGGGGTATTGATTTTCCCCTTTGAGTTACATTGAAAAAGAGGAGAATTTAGATAGATCAAATAAAGCCCATTTGAGCTTAAAAACATTGGACATTTCCTGGCTGAATCGGGTCTGTTGGCATGTATGGTTGTACTACCACTGCCTCTTCCTTCTGCCCACAATGGTCTATTACATTGCCACAGCCTCTCTTGCCAGTCCTGTATTGTTGGTTTGTTGCCCCTGCCTCCCTTTCCACTGTCCTCCATAGTCTGTTGTGCTGCCACTGCCCTTCCTGCCTGCCCAGTGTGGTCAAATTGTTGTCTTTGCACCCTCCTACCTTCCTTAAATTTTCAGAGTCCGTGCCCCTGGCCTCTGCCTCTCAACAGTATCCTAATGAACAACTAGATTGCTAACATTCTATATTTATTACAAAAGTGTGGAACGCCTGACGTCATCTTGATGTAATCAAAACTGTTATACCTAGAGCATTTCCTTTAGAAATTACATATATGAGAGGGTCTTATTTGCATCAAAATTATGGTTAGTGCTCTAAAAAACTAAAATGAGGACATATTTTCTGAGTTTTCAAATAGCGACAAAGCACTTTTAAATTATTTGTTATCTTTATGTTTTTTTATCCAGTTGACCACTTGATTAAATGTTGCACTTAGGGGACAGGATGTGGTGTTACTTCCAGAGCTGCAGATTTTGCAACTGGGTACCCAGGTTGGAGTTTCTGCTTCAGCTCGACATTCTGTGATTCTGGTCAAATCACTTAATCTCCCCATGTCTACAACCAAAATGAATTTGTTCTTGTGTGATGTAACCAATGCTCATGTAAAGCACTCCAATACCTGACAAGTCTGCACTATATAAAACTGCAAAAACACAAAAAATAAAAAGTGTTTTGCACACTTCTGTCATTGGGCTACATGTGGGCTACATCTGGGTGATATTTGTGCTGCATTTGGGCTCTTTTTGTCTCTGGTGGCCATCTTGTGAGATTTATTTGTTATGAAGTTTCCTAATGTCCTCATTTACTGCAGTCTCCGCAGTAGGAAATGCTTTCAGTGTTTTACTTTGATTCCATCAAGAAGGCATTCAGATATGTCACGCTTTTGCCATAAATTCTGAATGTTAGCACTCTAGTTGCTCATTAGATCACTGTATTAAAGCTACTGCTCACCACAGAAGTCTGCTGCTGGTATTCAAAGTGCATGTTTCAGTCTGCCTGTCAGAATTTTTAAATGAAATAGAAGAGGATTTGAGGTCACTCAAAATGTGCCCTGATTTTCTTTCTTCAGCACTAATCATAATTTCTATGGCAAAATGAACCCCCTCATTGTGTTCCTTTTTAAATTAAATGTTTTAAGTATTACCAGTTTATTCCAATCAAGATGGCTTCAGGTGTGCCATACTTTTGTCATAAGTAAGACAGTAAGCTCTCTAGTAGAGTAGAGAGTAGCGAGTGAGTAGTAGAGAGTAGTAGAGAGTGGGTAATAAAGAGTGAGTAGTAGAGAGTAGTAGAGAGTGATTAGTAGAGTGAGTAGTAGAGAGTAGTAGAGAGTGAGTAGTAGAGAGTAATAGAGAGTAGTAGAGAGTGAGTAGTAGAGAGTAGTAGAGAGTGAGTGGTATAGAGTGAGTAGCAGAGAGAGAGTAGTAGAGAGTAGTAGAGAGTGAGAAGTAGAGAGTGAGTAGTAGAGAGTGAGTAGTAGAGTGAGTAGTAGAGAGTAGTAGAGAGTAGTAGAGAGAGAGCGTAGCAGAGAGTGAGTAGTAGAGAGTCGTAGAGAGTGAGTAGTAGAGAGTAGTAGAGAATGAGTAGTAGAGAGAGAGTAGTAGAGTAGTAGAGAGTGAGTAGTAGAGTGAGTAGTGGGGAGTAGTAGAGAGTGAGTAGTAGAGAGTGTGTAGTAGAGAGTGAGTAGTAGAGAGAGTAGTAGAGAGTGAGTAGTAGAGAGAGTAGTAGAGAGTAGTAGAGTAGTTGAGAGTGAGTAGTAGAGTGAGTCGTAGAGAGCAAGTAGTAGAGAGTGAGTAGTGGAGAGTGAGTAGTAGAGAGAGAGTAGTAGCGAGTGGGTAGTAGAGAGTAGTAGAGTGAGTAGTAGAGAGAGAGTAGTAGAGAGTGAGTAGTAGAGTAGTAGAGAGTGAGTGGTAGAGAGTAGTAGAGCGAGTAATAGAGAGTAGTAGAGAGTGATTAGTAGAGAGAGTAGTAGAGTAGTAGAGAGTGAGTAGTAGATAGAGTAGTAGAGAGTGAGTAGTAGAGTGAGTAGTAGAGAGTAGTAGAGAGTGAGTAGTAGAAAGTAAATAGTGGAGAGTGAGTAGTAGAGAGTAGTAGAGAGTGAGTAGTAGAGAGTGAGTAGTAGAGAGAGAGTAGTAGAGAGTGAGTAGTAGAGGGAGTAGTAGAGAGAGAGTAGTAGAGAGTAGTAGAGATTGAGTAGTTGAGAGTGAGTGGTAGAGAGTAGTAGAGAGTAGTAGAGTGAGTAGGAGAGAGTAGTAGCGAGTGAGTAGCAGAGAGTGAGTAGTTTAATTTAAAAGGAACACAATGAGGAGGTCCATTTTGCCATAGAAATTATGATTAGTGCTGAAAAAAGAAAAATTAGGGCACATTTGGAGTGACTTCTCAAATCCTCTTCTATTTCATTAAAAAAATCTGATATGCAGACTGAAACATGCACTTTCAATACCAGCAGCAGACTTCCCTGGTGTGCAGTAGCTTTACTACAGTGATCTAATAAGCAACTAGAGTGCTAACATTCCGAATTTATGGCAAATGTGGGACACATCTGAATGCCTTCTTGATGGAATCAAAGTAAAAACTGAAAGTATTTCCTACTGAGGAGACTGTAGTAAATGAGGAAATTAGGAAACTTCATAACAAATAAGTCTCCCAAGATGGCCACCAGAGACAAAAGAGCCCAAATGTAGCACAAATATCACCCAGATGTAGCCCAAGTATAGCCCAATGACAGAATGTCCCAACGTGTTCTAAGGAACAACTAGAGCGCTAACAGTCTTACTTATGACAAAAGTATGGCACAGCTGAAGTTATCTTGATTGGAATAAAGTGGTAACACTTAAAACATTTAATTTGCAAAGGAACAAAATGAGGGGGTTCATTTTACCATAGAAATTATGATTAGTGCGGCAGAAAGAAAAATTAGGGCACATTTTGACTTCTCAAATCCTCTTCTATTTCATTAAACAATTCTGACATGCAGACTGAAACATGCATTTTGAATACCAGCAGCAGACTTCCCTGGTGAGCAGTAGCTTTACTACAGTAATCTAATGAGCAACTAGAGTGCTAACATTCAGAATGTATGGCAAATGTGTGACACATCTGAATGCCTTCTTGATGGAACCAAAGTAAACAAGCATTGAAAAAGCAATAGGTCTCGCCCTCGTTTAAGTTAAAGCAATTCTGTTTGTAATTAGGTTGCTTTTTAGCTTTGCTTTTATTAGTGTTTTTCTAACATTCATGTACATAACATGCATATGCATGCATATATGTATATGTATATGTATGCATGCATTTATATTTGTATTTATATAGATATGCAGATAATATATATGTTTATATATGTGTGTGTGTATATATATATACACATACATATATATAAATGCTTATGCATATATATGTGCATATGTGTGCGTGTAGAGAGAGGTAGAGAGAGGTAGAGAGGTAGAGGTGTAGAGGGAGAGAGGTAGAGGTAGAGAGGTAAAGGTAGAGAGGTAGAGGTAGAGAGGTAGAGAGTAGTAGAGAGAGAGGTAGAGAGGTAGAGAGTAGAGAGTGAGCAGTAGAGAGTAGTACAGAGTAGTAGAGAGTAATAGAGAGAGTAGCAGAGAGTGAGTAGTAGAGTGAGTAGTAGAGAGTGAGTAGTAGAGTGAGTAGTAGAAAGTAGTAGAAGGTAGTAGAGAGTGAGTAGTAGAGAGTAGTAGGGAGTGAGTAGTAGAGAGTGAGTAGTAGAGAGTAGTAGACAGTGAGTAGTAGAGAATGAGTAGTAGAGAGTGAGTAGCAGAGAGAGAGTAGTAGAGAGTAGTAGAGAGTGAGTAGTAGAGTGAGTAGTAGGGAGTAGTAGAGAGAGAGTAGCAGAGAGTGAGTAGTAGAGAGTATTAGAGAGTGAGTAGTAGAGAGTGAGTAGTAGAGTGAGTAGTAGAAAGTGAGTAGTAGAGAGTAGTAGAAAGAGAGTAGTAGAATGTGAGTAGTAGAGAGTAAGTAGTAGATAGTGAGTAGTAGAGAGTAGTAGAGAGTGAGTAGTAGAGAGCAAGTAGTAGAGTGTGTGTAGTAGAGAGTGAGTAGTAGAGAGTAGTAGAGAGTGAGTATTAGAGAGAGTATTAGAGAGTGAGAAGTAGAGCGAGTAGTAGAGAGTAGTAGAGAGTGAGTAGTAGAGTGAGTAGTAGAGAGTAGTTGAGAGCGAGTAGTAGAGAGTGAGTAGTGGAGAGTGAGTAGTGGAGAGTGAGTAGTGGAGAGTGAGCAGTAGAGAGTAGTAGAGAGCGAGTAGTAGAGAGTGAGCAGTAGAGAGTAGTAGAGAGCGAGTAGTAGAGAGTGATTAGTAGAGAGTGAGTAGTAGAGAGAGAGTAGTAGAGGGTGGTAGAGAGTGAGCAGTAGAGAGTGAGTAGTAGAGAGAGAGTAGTAGGGAGTGAGTAGTAGAGAGTGAGTAGTAGAGTAGTAGAGAGTGAGTGGTAGAGAGTAGTAGAGTGAGTAGTAGAGGGTAGTAGAGAGTGAGTAGTAGAGAGAGTAGTAGACAGTAGTAGAATACTAGAGAGTGAGTAGTAGAAAGAGTAGTAGAGTGTAGTAGAGTAGTAGAGAGTGAGTAGTAGAGAGTGAGTAGTAGAGTGTAGTAGAGAGCGAGTAGTAGAGAGTGAGTAGTGGAGAGTGAGTAGTAGAGAGTAGTAGAGAGCGAGTAGTAGAGGGTGAGTAGTAGAGAGTGAGTAGTAGAGAGTGAGTAGTAGAGAGTGAATAGTAGAGAGTGAGTAGTAGAGAGAGTAGTAGAGAGAGAGTAGTAGAGAGTAGTAGAGAGTGAGTAGTAGAGAGAGAGTAGTAGAGAGTGAGTAGTAGAGAGTGAGTGGTAGAGAGTAGTAGAGAGTAGTAGAGTAGAGAGTAGTAGAGAGTGAGTAGTAGAGAGAGTAGTAGAGAGGAGTAGAGTAGTAGTGAGTGAGTAGTAGAGAGTGAGTAGTAGAAAGAGTAGTAGAGAGTAGTAGAGTAGTAGAGAGTGAGTAGTAGATAGAGTAGTAGAGAGTGAGTAGTAGAGTGAGTAGTAGAGAGTAGTAGAGAGTGAGTAGTAGAAAGTAAATAGTGGAGAGTGAGTAGTAGAGAGTAGTAGAGAGTGAGTAGTAGAGAGTGAGTAGTAGAGAGAGAGTGGTAGAGAGTGAGTAGTAGAGGGAGTAGTAGAGAGAGAGTAGTAGAGAGTAGTAGAGATTGAGTAGTTGAGAGTGAGTGGTAGAGAGTAGTAGAGAGTAGTAGAATGAGTAGGAGAGAGTAGTAGCGAGTGAGTAGCAGAGAGTGAGTAGTTTAATTTAAAAGGAACACAATGAGGAGGTCCATTTTGCCATAGAAATTATGATTAGTGCTGAAAAAAGAAAAATTAGGGCACATTTGGAGTGACTTCTCAAATCCTCTTCTATTTCATTAAAAAAATCTGATATGCAGACTGAAACTCGCACTTTCAATACCAGCAGCAGACTTCCCTGGTGTGCAGTAGCTTTACTACAGTGATCTAATAAGCAACTAGAGTGCTAACATTTCGAATTTATGGCAAATGTGGGACACATCTGAATGCCTTCTTGATGGAATCAAAGTAAAAACTGAAAGTATTTCCTACTGAGGAGACTGTAGTAAATGAGGAAATTAGGAAACTTCATAACAAATAAGTCTCCCAAGATGGCCACCAGAGACAAAAGAGCCCAAATGTAGCACAAATATCACCCAGATGTAGCCCAAGTATAGCCCAATGACAGAATGTCCCAACGTGTTCTAAGGAACAACTAGAGCGCTAACAGTCTTACTTATGACAAAAGTATGGCACACCTGAAGTTATCTTGATTGGAATAAAGTGGTAACACTTAAAACATTTAATTTGTAAAGGAACAAAATGAGGGGGTTCATTTTACCATAGAAATTATGATTAGTGCGGCAGAAAGAAAAATTAGGGCACATTTTGACTTCTCAAATCCTCTTCTATTTCATTAAACAATTCTGACATGCAGACTGAAACATGCATTTTGAATAACAGCAGAAGACTTCCCTGGTGAGCAGTAGCTTTACTACAGTAATCTAATGAGCAACTGGAGTGCTAACATTCAGAATTTATGGCAAATGTGTGACACATCTGAATGCCTTCTTGATGGAACCAAAGTAAACAAGCATTGAAAAAGCAATAGGTCTCGCCCTCGTTTAAGTTAAAGCAATTCTGTTTGTAATTAGGTTGCTTTTTAGCTTTGCTTTTATTAGTGTTTTTCTAACATTCATGTACATAACATGCATATGCATGCATATATGTATATGTATATGTATGCATGCATTTATATTTGTATTTATATAGATATGCAGATAATATATATGTTTATATATGTGTGTGTGTGTATATATATATACACATACATATATATAAATGCTTATGCATATATATGTGCATATGTGTGCGTGTAGAGAGAGGTAGAGAGAGGTAGAGAGGTAGAGGTGTAGAGGGAGAGAGGTAGAGGTAGAGAGGTAAAGGTAGAGAGGTAGAGGTAGAGAGGTAGAGAGTAGTAGAGAGAGAGGTAGAGAGGTACAGAGTAGAGAGTGAGCAGTAGAGAGTAGTACAGAGTAGTAGAGAGTAGCAGAGAGTGAGTAGTAGAGTGAGTAGTAGAGAGTGAGTAGTAGAGTGAGTAGTAGAGAGTAGTAGAGGGTAGTAGAGAGTGAGTAGTAGAGAGTAGTAGGGAGTGAGTAGTAGAGAGTGAGTAGTAGAGAGTAGTAGACAGTGAGTAGTAGAGAATGAGTAGTAGAGAGTGAGTAGCAGAGAGAGAGTAGTAGAGAGTAGTAGAGAGTGAGTAGTAGAGTGAGTAGTAGGGAGTAGTAGAGAGAGAGTAGCAGAGAGTGAGTAGTAGAGAGTATTAGAGAGTGAGTAGTAGAGCGTGAGTAGTAGAGTGAGTAGTAGAAAGTGAGTAGTAGAGAGTAGTAGAAAGAGAGTAGTAGAATGTGAGTAGTAGAGAGTAGTAGAGAGTAAGTAGTAGATAGTGAGTAGTAGAGAGTAGTAGAGAGTGAGTATTAGAGAGAGTATTAGAGAGTGAGAAGTAGAGCAAGTAGTAGAGAGTAGTAGAGAGTGAGTAGTAGAGTGAGTAGTAGAGAGTAGTTGAGAGCGAGTAGTAGAGAGTGAGTAGTGGAGAGTGAGTAGTGGAGAGTGAGTAGTGGAGAGTGAGCAGTAGAGAGTAGTAGAGAGCGAGTAGTAGAGAGTGAGCAGTAGAGAGTAGTAGAGAGTGAGTAGTAGAGAGTGATTAGTAGAGAGTGAGTAGTAGAGAGAGAGTAGTAGAGGGTGGTAGAGAGTGAGCAGTAGAGAGTGAGTAGTAGAGAGAGAGTAGTAGAGAGTGAGTAGTAGAGAGTGAGTAGTAGAGTAGTAGAGAGTGAGTGGTAGAGAGTAGTAGAGAGTAGTAGAGTGAGAAGTAGAGAGTAGTAGAGAGTGAGTAGTAGAGAGAGTAGTAGACAGTAGTAGAGTACTAGAGAGTGAGTAGTAGAAAGAGTAGTAGAGTGTAGTAGAGTAGTAGAGAGTGAGTAGTAGAGAGTGAGTAGTAGAGTGTAGTAGAGAGCGAGTAGTAGAGAGTGAGTAGTGGAGAGTGAGTAGTAGAGAGTAGTAGAGAGCGAGTAGTAGAGGGTGAGTAGTAGAGAGTGAGTAGTAGAGAGTGAGTAGTAGAGAGTGAATAGTAGAGAGTGAGTAGTAGAGAGAGTAGTAGAGAGAGAGTAGTAGAGAGTAGTAGAGAGTGAGTAGTAGAGAGAGAGTAGTAGAGAGTGAGTAGTAGAGAGTGAGTGGTAGAGAGTAGTAGAGAGTAGTAGAGTAGAGAGTAGTAGAGAGTGAGTAGTAGAGAGAGTAGTAGAGAGGAGTAGAGTAGTAGTGAGTGAGTAGTAGAGAGTGAGTAGTAGAAAGAGTAGTAGAGTGTAGTAGAGTAGTAGAGAGTGAGTAGCAGAGAGTGAGTAGTAGAGAGTAGTAGAGAGTGAGTAGTAGAGAGTGAGTAGTGGAGAGTAAGTAGTAGAGAGTAGTAGAGAGCGAGTAGTAGAGAGTGAGTAGTAGAAAGTGAGTAGTAGAGAGTGAATAGTAGAGAGTGAGTAGTAGAGAGAGAGTAGTAGAGAGAGAGTAGTAGAGGGTGGTAGAGAGTGAGCAGTAGAGAGTGAGTAGTAGAGAGAGAGTAGTAGAGAGTGAGTAGTAGAGTAGTAGAGAGTGAGTGGTAGAGAGTAGTGGAGAGTAGTAGAGTGAGTAGTAGAGAGTAGTGGAGAGTGAGTAGTAGAGAGAGTAGTAGACAGTAGTAGAGTACTAGAGAGTGAGTAGTAGAAAGAGTAGTAGAGTGTAGTAGAGTAGTAGAGAGTGAGTAGTAGAGAGTGAGTAGTAGAGTGTAGTAGAGAGCGAGTAGTAGAGAGTGAGTAGTGGAGAGTGAGTAGTAGAGAGTAGTAGAGAGCGAGTAGTAGAGGGTGAGTAGTAGAGAGTGAGTAGTAGAGAGTGAGTAGTAGAGAGTGAATAGTAGAGAGTGAGTAGTAGAGAGAGTAGTAGAGAGAGAGTAGTAGAGAGTAGTAGAGAGTGAGTAGTAGAGAGAGTAGTAAAGAGTGAGTAGTAGAGAGTGAGTGGTAGAGAGTAGTAGAGAGTAGTAGAGTAGAGAGTAGTAGAGAGTGAGTAGTAGAGAGAGTAGTAGAGAGGAGTAGAGTAGTAGTGAGTGAGTAGTAGAGAGTGAGTAGTAGAAAGAGTAGTAGAGTGTAGTAGAGTAGTAGAGAGTGAGTAGCAGAGAGTGAGTAGTAGAGAGTAGTAGAGAGTGAGTAGTAGAGAGTGAGTAGTGGAGAGTAAGTAGTAGAGAGTAGTAGAGAGCGAGTAGTAGAGACTGAGTAGTAGAAAGTGAGTAGTAGAGAGTGAATAGTAGAGAGTGAGTAGCAGAGAGTGAGTAGTAGTGAATGAGTAGTAGAGAGTGAGTAGTAGAGAGAGTAGTAGAGAGTAGTAGAGAGTGAGTAGTAGAGAGTAGTAGAGAGTGAGCAGTAGAAAGTAGTACAGTAGTAGAGTAGTAGAGAGAGAGTAGTAGAGAGACAGTAGTAGAGAGTAGCAGAGAGTGAGTAGTAGAGTAGTAGAGAGTAGTCAGTCAGTGTCAGTCAGTCAGTGTCAGTCAGTAAGAGCCAGTGTCAGTCAGTCAGTGTCAGCCAGTCAGTGTCAGTCAGTGTCAGTCAATCAGTGTCAGTCAGTGTCAGTCAGTCAGTCAGTGTCAGTCAGTCAGTATCGGTCAATCAGTGTGTCATTGTCAGTCAGTCAGTGTCAGTCAATCAGTGTCAGTCAGTGTCAGTCAATCAGTGTCAGTCAGTGTCAATCAGTCAATGTCAGTCAGTCAGTGTCAGTCAGTCAGTGTCAGCTAAAGCAGCTCTGCTGACCTGGTTCTCTGGCTCTAAAGCAGCTCTGCTGACCTGGTTCTCTGGCTCTAGAGCAGCTCTGCTGACCTAGTTCTTAGGCTACAGAGCAGCTCGGCTGATCTGGTTCTCTGGCTCTACAACAGCTCTGCTGACCTGGTTCTCTGGCTCTAAAGCAGCTCTGTTTACCCGGTTCTATGGCCCTAAAGCAGTTCTGCTGACATGGTTCTCTGGCTCTAGAGCAGCTCTGCTGACCTGGTTCTCTCCCTCTAAAGCAGCTCTACTGACCTGGTCTCTCTGGCTCTACAGCAGCTCTGCTGACCTGGTTCTCTGGCTCTAGAGCAGCTCTGCTGACCTGGTTCTCTCCCTCTAGAGCAGCTCTGTTGACCTGGTTCTCTCCCTCTAAAGCAGCTCTACTGACCTGGTTTCTCCGGCTCTACAGCAGCTCTGCTGACCTGGTTCTCTGGCTCTAAAGCAGCTCTGCTGACCTGGTTCTCTCCCTCTAAAGCAGCTCTGCTGACCTAGTTTCTGTGGCTCTACAGCAACTTTGCTGACCTGGGTCTCTGGTGCTAGAGCAGCTCTGCTGACCTGCTTCTTAGGCTCTAGAGCAGCTCTGCTGACCAGGTTCTCTGGCTCTACAACGGCTCTGCTGACCTGGTTTCACTGCCTCTACAGCAGCTCTGCTGACCTGGTTCTCTGCACTCACGATGCATTCACGAAAATATATTTAAAAATAATATAAGTTTATTATAAGTACAAATATATTATTTTATGAATATCTACGATAATCTCGTGCCCTCATATGTATATTAAAGACACATTCATATCATTTTGGAACATCAAATTTTTTGGCGGGAGTCGCGCACCCAGCGCGCCCCAGCACGTATATGATGTCACACGAGACCCGCCACCGCGCAAGCATCTCGTACCGTAATGCACATGTGTCACGAATGCGCGGAGGCTGGAGTCGCATACCAATCGCGCACATCACGTAATATTAAATGTATATGATGTAAGTGAAAAACACGCAGCCGTCGCTTACCGTACGTGGATCCTTCACAACTTTTCTAAAATGGCATCTAGAATTCACGCACCCACCGTGATGTGGATGCTTTGAGCGCACGACTCCGAATTTTTTTTACAAAAAAAGAAAATAATATAAATATTTTAAAATAAAAAATGAAAACAAAAAAAGTAATCAATATTTCAGTTTGAATTTTTTTTGTATATATTGTTATTTAATGAATAAAATATTTATAAATAGTTAAATAACTGTAGAAAATTAGTCCAAAAAAATAGATATAATGAATATCACACTTAGCAACTAGCATTTGAAAAACCTTTGAAATTCACTGAAAAAAACCATAGGTTTCAGAGACGTTATAGTTAGAAATTAGCATTTAAAAAACTTTGAAATTCACTGAAATAACCATAGGTTTCAGAGACGTTATAGTTAGAAATTAGCATTTAAAAAACCTTAGAAATTCACAGAAAAAAACATAGGTTTCAGGGGTGTTATAGTTAGCTGGCCATTTCACTGGTACAAAACCATAGAAATTCCTCCGTTATAGTTAGTTCTGCTAACTATAACTGCTCATGATGTCACATATTGCATCATTCATGACATGGTCAGTGACATCACTGATGACATCACTGATGACATCTCAAATGACATCACTGATGACATCACTGATGACATCATCCACGTGACAATCTGATACACCTCATCATACACTAGTATAACCTTTCATCACTCACTGTAAAATACATAGTACCATATTTGAAACCATTGACACACCAATACCAGTTACTACATACCCACTCCATTCAACAACAGAATCATTTATACATGCAGTCACTAATTAATAAAACACTATCAAATGCACTTATACACATATATAGACATTGACACATCAGCAGTCACCTTAGTCGGTTATGCAGTCATCCTACTCACTCATGAAAAAAATGTATCACAATTACATTTACTCACTTACACAATTATCCAACACCTCATTTATTCAAACACATAGTAACTCATAGTTAATATGTTAAGAAATCACCATTACAATTATACACTCATTCATATAGTTACCCTCACAATCACTGACTCTTACACATACTTATTTATATACACCAACTCTCACATACAATGCCTTTTTTTTACTGTGTTGAAGATGTACAACTAAAACATATATTCGCTCACCAACACACAAATAAATACACTCAGTCACCCAAACATCTGTTTCCACATGCACACTTAAACCTATACACCTAGTCAATCAACCATTCACACATCTATGCATAGTTACACACACCTCATCCAACCACACACAAACTCAGTGTCCCATACAAATACTTACCCAACTAATCAATAACTAATATACACACTCATGTAGTTAGTGACCAACTGATACAGCATGTTCTACAACAACAGAGACAGTGATGCAAACATTCACATAGTTTAGTTACTAATCCATGTATTAAGTGAGACACTTTTAATTACTCACTTAAACAGTCAGACAGCTACTAAATCCTCCATACAGACAGTTATATATCCACTCAATCTTCAATACAGATTGGTATATATAATACATATTTAAATTTCAAACTAAACCACATTCACTGGATGATGTCATCAGTGATGTCATTTGAGATGTCATCAGTGATGCTATCAGTGATGTCACTAACCATGTCATGAATGATGCAATATGTGACATCATCAGCAGTGCATTGCGGGCGTGCAAGTTATAGTAAGCAGAACTAACTATAACGGAGGAATTTCTATGGTTTTGTAGGAGTGAAATGGCCAGCTAACTGTAACATCCCTGAAACCTATGTTTTTTTTTGTGAATTTCTAAGGTTTTTTAAATGCTAATTTCTAACTATAACGTCTCAGAAACCTATGGTTTTTCAGTGAATATATATATATATATATATATATATATATATATATCAATTACTCGCTTCACCCACGCCATCGAACTCGCAGCGGGTGCCTCCGGACGGGGGGTGAGTCCGTCATTGTTGCACAACAACTACGATACGAATCTTCGGAGCACTCTCGGGAATTCAAGTGAGATGTATTAAATGTAAATGCATTTCGGCATCGGCCTTCATCAGTACAAATAAATCCATGTTTCAAACACAGCTTGGGGTTTCTTCTAAAAGCAACAGTGTCTTTCCTTATTGGTGCGGCTCATGTCAACTCTGATTGGTGACATTCTCTTTTCAGGGGTGTGTCTCTCAGGGAACCGGTGGCCTCAGTTTCCCACAATGCAGCAATACCTAATTCATTGTGTCCCAATCGGTATTTTCCGCAGCGCCACTCCAGTTCCCTTCATCTCATCGCCGCAAAGTTGCTCAGTAATTTTATCACTTGCCGTATTAATTTCCCTCGCCTGCTGCATATGGACTTCACGGGAATAGCGCAGGTAACACTCTTATGGCAGTTTACCAAGATAATATATATGTTTATATATGTGTGTGTGTATATATATATATACACATACATATATATAAATGCTTATGCATATATATGTGCATATGTGTGCGTGTAGAGAGAGGTAGAGAGGTAGAGGTGTAGAGGGAGAGAGGTAGAGGTAGAGAGGTAAAGGTAGAGAGGTAGAGGTAGAGAGGTAGAGAGTAGTAGAGAGAGAGGTAGAGAGGTAGAGAGTAGAGAGTGAGCAGTAGAGAGTAGTACAGAGTAGTAGAGAGTAATAGAGAGAGTAGCAGAGAGTGAGTAGTAGAGTGAGTAGTAGAGAGTGAGTAGTAGAGTGAGTAGTAGAGAGTAGTAGAGGGTAGTAGAGAGTGAGTAGTAGAGAGTAGTAGGGAGTGAGTAGTAGAGAGTGACTAGTAGAGAGTAGTAGACAGTGAGTAGTAGAGAGTGAGTAGCAGAGAGAGAGTAGTAGAGAGTAGTAGAGAGTGAGTAGTAGAGTGAGTAGTAGGGAGTAGTAGAGAGAGAGTAGCAGAGAGTGAGTAGTAGAGAGTATTAGAGAGTGAGTAGTAGAGAGTGAGTAGTAGAGTGAGTAGTAGAAAGTGAGTAGTAGAGAGTAGTAGAAAGAGAGTAGTAGAATGTGAGTAGTAGAGAGTAGTAAAGAGTAAGTAGTAGATAGTGAGTAGTAGAGAGTAGTAGAGAGTGAGTAGTAGAGAGCAAGTAGTAGAGTGTGTGTAGTAGAGAGTGAGTAGTAGAGAGTAGTAGAGAGTGAGTATTAGAGAGAGTATTAGAGAGTGAGAAGTAGAGCGAGTAGTAGAGAGTAGTAGAGAGTGAGTAGTAGAGAGTAGTTGAGAGCGAGTAGTAGAGAGTGAGTAGTGGAGAGTGAGTAGTGGAGAGTGAGTAGTGGAGAGTGAGCAGTAGAGAGTAGTAGAGAGCGAGTAGTAGAGAGTGAGCAGTAGAGAGTAGTAGAGAGCGAGTAGTAGAGAGTGATTAGTAGAGAGTGAGTAGTAGAGAGAGAGTAGTAGAGGGTGGTAGAGAGTGAGCAGTAGAGAGTGAGTAGTAGAGAGAGAGTAGTAGAGAGTGAGTAGTAGAGAGTGAGTAGTAGAGTAGTAGAGAGTGAGTGGTAGAGAGTAGTAGAGAGTAATAGAGGGAGTAGTAGAGAGTAGTAGAGAGTGAGTAGTAGAGAGAGTAGTAGACAGTAGTAGAGTACTAGAGAGTGAGTAGTAGAAAGAGTAGTAGAGTGTAGTAGAGTAGTAGAGAGTGAGTAGTAGAGAGTGAGTAGTAGAGTGTAGTAGAGAGCGAGTAGTAGAGAGTGAGTAGTGGAGAGTGAGTAGTAGAGAGTAGTAGAGAGCGAGTAGTAGAGGGTGAGTAGTAGAGAGTGAGTAGTAGAGAGTGAGTAGTAGAGAGTGAATAGTAGAGAGTGAGTAGTAGAGAGAGTAGTAGAGAGAGAGTAGTAGAGAGTGAGTAGTAGAGAGAGAGTAGTAGAGAGTGAGTAGTAGAGAGTGAGTGGTAGAGAGTAGTAGAGAGTAGTAGAGTAGAGAGTAGTAGAGAGTGAGTAGTAGAGAGAGTAGTAGAGAGGAGTAGAGTAGTAGTGAGTGAGTAGTAGAGAGTGAGTAGTAGAAAGAGTAGTAGAGTGTAGTAGAGTAGTAGAGAGTGAGTAGCAGAGAGGGAGTAGTAGAGAGTAGTAGAGAGTGAGTAGTAGAGAGTGGGTAGTGGAGATAAGTAGTAGAGAGTAGTAGAGAGCGAGTAGTAGAGAGTGAGTAGTAGAAAGTGAGTAGTAGAGAGTGAATAGTAGAGAGTGAGTAGTAGAGAGAGAGTAGTAGAGAGTGAGTAGTAGAGAGTAGTTGAGAGTAGTAGAGTCAGTAGTAAAGCGTAGTAGCAGAGAGTGAGTAGTATTGAATGAGTAGTAGAGAGTGAGTAGTAGAGAGAGTAGTAGAGAGTAGTAGAGAGTGAGTAGTAGAGAGTGGTAGCGAGTGAGTAGTAGAGAGTAGTAGAGAGTGAGCAGTAGAAAGTAGTACAGTAGTAGAGTAGTAGAGAGAGAGTAGTAGAGAGACAGTAGTAGAGAGTAGCAGAGAGTGAGTAGTAGAGTAGTAGAGAGTAGTCAGTCAGTGTCAGTCAGTCAGTGTCAGTCAGTAAGAGCCAGTGTCAGTCAGTCAGTGTCAGCCAATCAGTGTCAGTCAGTGTCAGTCAATCAGTGTCAGTCAGTGTCAGTCAGTCAGTCAGTGTCAGTCAGTCAGTATCGGTCAATCAGTGTGTCATTGTCAGTCAGTCAGTGTCAGTCAATCAGTGTCAGTCAGTGTCAGTCAATCAGTGTCAGTCAGTGTCAATCAGTCAATGTCAGTCAGTCAGTGTCAGTCAGTCAGTGTCAGCTAAAGCAGCTCTGCTGACCTGGTTCTCTGTCTCTAAAGCAGCTCTGCTGACCTAGTTCTTAGGCTACAGAGCAGCTCTGCTGATCTGGTTCTCTGGCTCTACAACAGCTCTGCTGACCTGGTTCTCTGGCTCTAAAGCAGCTCTGTTCACCCGGTTCTATGGCCCTAAAGCAGTTCTGCTGACATGGTTCTCTGGCTCTAGAGCAGCTCTGCTGACCTGGTTCTCTCCCTCTAAAGCAGCTCTACTGACCTGGTCTCTCTGGCTCTACAGCAGCTCTGCTGACCTGGTTCTCTGGCTCTAGAGCAGCTCTGCTGACCTGGTTCTCTCCCTCTAGAGCAGCTCTGTTGACCTGGTTCTCTCCCTCTAAAGCAGCTCTACTGACCTGTTTTCTCCGGCTCTACAGCAGCTCTGCTGACCTGGTTCTCTGGCTCTAAAGCAGCTCTGCTGACCTGGTTCTCTCCCTCTAAAGCAGCTCTGCTGACCTAGTTTCTCTGGCTCTACAGCAACTTTGCTGACCTGGGTCTCTGGTGCTAGAGCAGCTCTGCTGACCTGCTTCTTAGGCTCTAGAGCAGCTCTGCTGACCAGGTTCTCTGGCTCTACAACGGCTCTGCTGACCTGGTTTCACTGCCTCTACAGTAGCTCTGCTGACCTGGTTCTCTGCACTCACGATGCATTCACGAAAATATATTTAAAAATAATATAAGTTTATTATAAGTACAAATATATTATTTTATGAATTTCTACGATAATCTCTTGCCCTCATATGTATATTAAAGACACATTCATATCATTTTGGAACATCAAATTTTTTGGCGGGAGTCGCGCACCCAGCGCGCCCCAGCACGTATATGATGTCACACGAGACCCGCCACCGCGCAAGCATCTCGTACCGTCATGCACATGTGTCACGAATGCGCGGGAGCTGGAGTCGCATACCAATCGCGCACATCACGTAATATTAAATGTATATGATGTAAGTGAAAAACACGCAGCCGTCGCTTACCGTACGCGGATGCTTCACAACTTTTCTAAAATGGCATCTAGAATTCACGCACCCACCGTGATGTGGATGCTTTGAGTGCACGACTCCTTTTTTTTTTCAAAAAAAGAAAATAATATAAATATATTAAAATAAAAAATGAAAACAAAAAAAGTAATCAATATTTCAGTTTGAATTTTTTTTTGTATATATTGTTATTTAATGAATAAAATATTTATAAATAGTTAAATAACTGTAGAAAATTAGTCCAAAAAAATAGATATAATGACTATCACACTTAGCAATTAGCATTTGAAAAACCTTTGAAATTCACTGAAAAAAACCATAGGTTTCAGAGACGTTATAGTTAGAAATTAGCATTTAAAAAACTTTGAAATTCACTGAAATAACCATAGGTTTCAGAGACGTTATAGTTAGAAATGAGCATTTAAAAAACCTTAGAAATTCACAGAAAAAAACATAGGTTTCAGGGGTGTTATAGTTAGCTGGCCATTTCACTCGTACAAAACCATAGAAATTCCTCCGTTATAGTTAGTTCTGCTAACTATAACTGCTCATGATGTCACATATTGCATCATTCATGACATGGTCAGTGACATCACTGATGACATCACTGATGACATCTCAAATGACATCACTGATGACATCACTGATGACATCATCCACGTGACAATCTGATACACCTCATCATACACTAGTATAACCTTTCATCACTCACTGTAAAATACATAGTACCATATTTGAAACCATTGACACACCAATACCAGTTACTACATACCCACTCCATTCAACAACAGAATCATTTATACATGCAGTCACTAATTAATAAAACACTATCAAATGCACTTATACACATATATAGACATTGACACATCAGCAGTCACCTTAGTCGGTTATGCAGTCATCCTACTCACTCATGAAAAAAATGTATCACAATTACATTTACTCACTTACACAATTATCCAACACCTCATTTATTCAAACACATAGTAACTCATAGTTAATATGTTAAGAAATCACCATTACAATTATACACTCATTCATATAGTTACCCTCACAATCACTGACTCTTACACATACTTATTTATATACACCAACTCTCACATACAATGCCTTTTTTTTACTGTGTTGAAGATGTACAACTAAAACATATATTCGCTCACCAACACACAAATAAATACACTCAGTCACCCAAACATCTGTTTCCACATGCACACTTAAACCTATACACCTAGTCAATCAACCATTCACACATCTATGCATAGTTACACACACCTCATCCAACCACACACAAACACAGTGTCCCATACAAATACTTACCCAACTAATCAATAACTAATATACACACTCATGTAGTTAGTGACCAACTGATACAGCATGTTCTACAACAACAGAGACAGTGATGCAAACATTCACATAGTTTAGTTACTAATCCATGTATTAAGTGAGACACTTTTAATTACTCACTTAAACAGTCAGACAGCTACTAAATCCTCCATACAGACAGTTATATATCCACTCAATCTTCAATACAGATTGGTATATATAATACATATTTAAATTTCAAACTAAACCACATTCACTGGATGATGTCATCAGTGATGTCATTTGAGATGTCATCAGTGATGCTATCAGTGATGTCACTAACCATGTCATGAATGATGCAATATGTGACATCATCAGCAGTGCATTGCGGGCGTGCAAGTTATAGTAAGCAGAACTAACTATAACGGAGGAATTTCTATGGTTTTGTAGGAGTGAAATGGCCAGCTTGTAACATCCCTGAAACCTATTTTTTTTCTGTGAATTTCTAAGGTTTTTTAAATGCTAATTTCTAACTATAACGTCTCTGAAACCTATGGTTTTTCAGTGAATATATATATATATATATATATATATATATATATATATATATATATATATATTCACAAAAAAGGAGTTCCATTCGCGCTCGTAGACCAAAAACACACCAAGATTATCAGAGTAGAGTAACCATGAGGGGGTTTATTAACTCCATAAGCCCGCCGTGACGCGTTTCACCCGTGAACGGGCTTGTTCCCACAGCGTTTGTCAAAGCAGTAAAGCATTACATACTTTTTCACATGAGGTCATGGACAGAATTGACGGACTAACAGTACTATGTTAAAAGTTCATTGTTAAGTTACGCCATCTTGTGATGTCTGATATGTATTAGCCAGACTGCTCGTATTTGTAAATAGTGCAGATAAACAGTGTCAATTTGTTCATTATCGGTAACAAGTTGATTATAATGGCAAATCACATGCCGTGTTTACTAACATCATGATCAAGTGGCAATGTGATACAAATAATGCCTACTAAGTATTGTCAACTCGTCTAAATGCATTCTCTGAAAATGGCAAATTGTGCGCAATAATAGATTTAGTACCATTTTTCTCGTCATGTTCACCAACAATTAGTATCACTAGGTAACTCATGCTGACAGGCCAAAGTGTATAATGCAAAATATTGTTGCATTGTCGTTGCATTAAATACGTTTCAGAATTGGCACATTGTTAACATCTACAGTACTGTTTTACACATTGCAATGCTTTCTTCGTATAGTATCAGGCATAGTGCTCGAGAACTCAATGTGTGCTTGTCATGGTCTGTCTTTACTGTAAATTTTGCTTTCCCCCGTGTCTCATTATAAACTATGTGTCTACCATCCCCAATTTATAATCCACGATGCAAATTGCAGTACAAAAGTGAATGTGAAATAAATCAACAAAAATATCACAATAAATCAAATAATATCTCCAAGTTCTTATCTGTATCTCGCAGAATATCTGGAAGGTATATGAAGAAAAGGGTAGGGATACCGTTGTCATTGGGTGAAGACATGTTCCCTTCCTTTCCTCCTGTTGGAGAGACAAAAGAGAGGATTCCATTGTCAATAACATGTGTGTGTTACAGACCATTATAAATCTTGTAATCAAAGCAGAGTTAAAAAACAGAGTTAAAAAACATACAATTATACTCAATAGGACTAAAAAGGCCTAGGACTAGATTTCTTATTCAGTTTGTAAATGGATTGCCATTTCTTCGTCCAGGTTATGCCCATTAGGAAATCTTGTGCACATGCCTATAATGTGTCTGGATTCTCGTTGTCTGAGTCTCAGGGTACGGTTGCCTCCCCTCTTTTTGGGTATGACCTGTTCTATGCCATAATAGGAGAGTTTGGTGCAGTCTGAAAAATGGTATTTTTCAAAATGTCTGGCGATGGGATATTGTTTATCCTTATTTGTAATCGCCCTCAAGTGTTCTAGGATGCGTTTTTTCACCATGTGTGTCGTACTGCCCACATACCTTAATTTGCAAGGACACTCCAATACACAGATGACAAATGTACTGTTGCATGTTAAAAATTGATCTATACTGATCATCGTATTGGTGCTGGTGTTCCAAAATTCCTTAATCATCTGGCTATTTGCACATGCCTTACAATGGCCGCATGGAAAAAAGCCCTTGAGATTGATGCCTCTAGTGTTCGTGCTGACTGATACGTCACTCTGTACTAACATGTCTCTGAGATTGCGTCCCCTTCTGTAGGTTATACTGGGTCTGTCTGGTCGTCCCCCTCCTATTATTGGGTCATTTTTCAGTATTTTCCAATTCTGTACGATGGTCTTACGTACTTGATCGGAATTGCCATTATAGGTGAGAATCATGCGTGTTTCATTGGATTCTTCCTTTTCCATGGGCATCTCAGATGCCACTTCCAGTAATCTGCTCCTCTCAGTCTTGGATATCCTTTCTGTTGCCCTTTTGAGTACCCAAGGTGGATAGCCTCTCTCCCTGAACCTTTTAATCATCACTTTCTCTTCCTTTAAGTAATCATTCAGGGTACTGCAGTTTCTTTTTGCCCTGAGCAGTTCTCCGTATGGTATACTCCATTTAAGATTGTCCGGGTGGCTGCTCAGGGCATGAAGAAGAGTGTTGCCTGCGGTGATTTTGCGGTGAAGGATAGTGTGGATTCTGTTTCCCACCACCAGTACTTTGGTGTCTAAGTAGTCCACCTCATTTCTGCTGATGGTACTGGTAAATGTGAGATTCTTGTCATTCTGGTTCAGGGAATCAATGAAGTGCAAAGGGAGCTGCATGTCAGCAGCTCCCCTTGCCCAAAAGCAATGCCGGCTCCCGCAGGAGGTGGGGAGCCAGCTGGGACCGCATTGGGGCTCCCCCGTGGTCCTCAATGGAAGGCCAGGCCTGGGGGCATGGGGTCCCCGCGGCCAATAGTGGCCCAAGGAAGGGGGTCCACGTGGCCCCCCTCCTGTACTATTGACTTTTGTAAAAAGAGGCACTGCCCGGGGGGATGGGGTCCCCGGGGCCATAATTGGCCTCAGGAGGGGGGCCACGCAGCCCCCCTCCAGAATTAAAAAAAACCGAGGGCAGGCCCCGGGGAATGGGGTCCCCGGGGCCAAAAGTGGCCCAGGGGAGGGGAGCCACACAACCCCCCTCCCGTATAAATGAAGAAAAAAAACAAGGACATGCCCTGGGGGATGGGGTCCCCGGGGCCAAAATTGGCCTCGGGCGGTGGGGCCGCGCGAGCCCCTTCCTGTTTTTGTTTTCATTTTTTAACAAAAAGGGTCAGGCCCTCGGACATGGGGTCCTCAAGGCCCAAAAAATAGTAAGCGAAGGGGAGCCACACAGCCCCCCTTCTAAAAATATCAAACCAAACAAAAGACGGCATCTCACCGGAGGCCCCGCCCCCTCCCTGCAAACGCGCCTCCTTGTGTGTTCTGGGTGGGGGAGTAAGTCCCCTTGAATCCTGAGTGTTCTTGGGGGCCAACTAGCCCACCAGGTATCTCCAGTAAGCCCCACACAGTGGTATTGCTGAGAGGTGGTCCGAGGCCATGCCCCTTTGCACACAACTCTGCAAACACACCTGTTGGTGCACTGCTGGTGGAGTGATGAAATCCTCTTGTGTCCTGAGGACCTAAGGACTAAAGTAGACTTCATCCCCGGAGCAGCAGTGCGCCAGGAGGCACAATTGGAGAGTGGTGTAAAAAGGGGGCGTGGCCTCGAACCACTCTCAGCAATCCAGCTGTGTGGGGCTTACTAGAGATAACAGGAGGGCTAGTTGGCCCCCAGGGACCTTCAGGAGGCAAGGGGACTTCATCTCCCAACCAAGAGTGCACAAGGAGGCACGTTTGCAGGGTGGTGGAAAAAGGGGTGTGTCCACCTCTCAGTAATCCCACTGTGTCGGGCTTACTGGAGGTAACAGGCAGGCTAGTTGGCCCCTAAGGATCCCCACAAGCGAAGGGGACTTCTTCCCCCAACCAAGTGCATTCCAGGAGGCGTGTTTGCAGAGTGGTGGGCAAAGGGGGCTTGGCCTGCTATGAGAACTTAGCAATCTAGTTGTGTGAGACTTACTGGAGATAGAAGGGGTAATTGGTCTCAAAGATGTCCTTGGAGGCTAACTACCTCCAGTAAGACCCACACAGTGGGATTGCTAAGAAGTCTTCAGAGGCCACGCCCCCCTTTCCCCACCACTCTGCACTTTGTTGATATGAGGTAATGAGCCGTCTTATCGCTTTGCTAAGATTTTGCATTTGCAGTGTGAGAAGTCGTTTTTTTGCTGTGGTAATGTTTCATGTTAATACTATGCACACGATTTTCTAGGGCCCGTTTACCCATTAAGGACATAATTTATAGGTGATAATGCTGATCCGCATTAGATATGTCAACATATATGTTTTGATCTGTGGAAACGAATTTCATCACAGATAGCTGTGAAATATGTGGACCGTTGGAGTGGTCCTATATGGAGCATGTTTGGAAATACCGGGCAATGATCTGTCAAAGATGTTGATGTGTTGAGTCCACTTTTCTAATGGATTGCGTAAATTAATTATCTACACAGCATGATATACCAACACTAGCCAGGTTAAGATGGCCACCATAAGAACATTTACAAGCAAACCCCTTTGACTAAATCCTTTGTTTATTTTTTGTAATGACTTTTTGACCAACAAATGAAATGATTTGTTATTTAAAGGTGAAGAACTATGTGGTAACTAACACTGACAAAGGCCAGGTGGACGGAACGTGTGTTAGCTTCTTGATTCCTGGAGCAAGCTGGAATAAACGGAATTAATTGCATCGAGCCCGAGTGCACAGCTTTATGTGTCTTGTGACACTGGTTTTAGGAAATAATATCACTGAACTGTCTCCACGAGCTGCTGCACCCATGCTGCTGAGAGCGGTGATTTTTTGGTGGTTTCACGTGTTGGGAATATATATATATCTACATATATATTTTCACCAACGAGAGCGGAATCACTGTAACCTCACCTTCGGAGTACCAGCAAATGCGGAGAGTCGTGAGAGTGGAGAAGACTGGATGTACACGCCGAGAAGAGGGTGAGTGATAACGACTAACGCATCCGTATAAACTGTGACAATACCTGCCAGCAACAGCCCTGAGGGTTTTCTGTATTTTCCAATGCACAGCGGGCCCCCCCTTGACTAACGTGCAGCTACTAGAACCATGTCCTCTGTGGTTGAATGAGAGGAGGCAGCCGCCGATATATTTAAACCGAACACTGGAGGAGGGAGAGGGACAACATCCAAAACCATTGTTGGTAATATCACACATAGTAACTAGAGAACTCTCTATCAAACATTGGAAAAGACACAGGAGAAAGAAATACGGAAGTGGTGAGAGGCAACCTTCCTACAAAAATACCTGGATTTTGAACGCATTCCTGGAGGATTCCGCATCTTTACAGTCCCTTCCTACAAAAACCCTGATCCAGAGTTGCTGAAGGATTGGGCTGAATACACAACCAACTCAGTGAAGGGGATGGTAAAATTTTAATAAAATACGCCTGGAGTGACCGGGAGAAACTGCTCGTTGAAATTAAGAACTTAGAAGAAACGATCAGTAAGGAGAAAGATAAAAAGCAGAGTGAAGATCTGAAACAAAATATGATGAAACGACTAAAGGAATATGAGGCAGTAATCAGAAAGTGGAAACAAACTAAGTTCCAAAGGGATGAACAGGACTATTTAACAGGCAGAATTCTGACTTTTGCATGCAAGTACGATGCCCCCAGGAAGAAGATGAGCCAACATAGCGGGCCATCTCATTCAACCTGAGACACTTCTGAATCAGAAGTAGAAACTTCCGAAAACGAACAAACAGCAGGGGCGGATGAGCGACTGAATACCAGTGAACCAGGGTATTTTCAGGAGTACAAATTAATGCGCGAAACAAGACAAAGACCAGCACCGCGAACCCACCCTCCACAACAGTATCAAGGAAGAAATGCAAAACAAGGAGGGGACAGAAACGAAGGGGGAGAAGAATCTTTCCATAGAGTGACATGCAGTCGAGGAAAGAAAGGGAAATTAGAAAGATCTTGGTCTCACCTCCAATCAGAGAAAGAAATTCTTAAGGCTGCATCCAACATGTACCACACAAACGTTAAACAGGCACAAAAATATATATATTGGCCCAATTAACTGAAGCAGGGAACTCAGGGAAACAGCTATACAAAATACTCAAATCTTTTACCAACCCTAAAGCGTGTAGCAATCATATCCCTGCCTCCTAGATCTTATGCGACAATATTTCTAATTTCTTTGTTGATAAGATAGAAAAAATGTATGATTCTTTCCCCAATAGACCAGATGGGGACATCCCCATTGCAACTTATATGAGCCCTTATATGAGCCTAGAACAGCTGATCTTCTGGCCCATTTTTCTCTCTTACAAGATTCCAAAGTAGAGGAATTGCTGAAAATATATAATGCCGGCAAAACTGTTTGCCATACTGGCACGTCCCCTTGCCTCTTCCATCGGCTCACTCTTCAACCACTCCATGAGTGAGGGCATAGTACCCAGGGCGTGGAAAGCTGCGCAAATTTTACCAATCACAAAAAATACCAACAGATCGCCCTCAGAGTTATCTAATTATCATCCTATCTCCCTCCTTCCCCTTATGAGCAAACTCATGGAGGGACATGTCAATGGGTAGCTCATGAAATCTATAGAGGGGCAGCAATGTTTGGATCCTTCACAATTTGGATTCCAAACCAAACACTCTACCGAAACGGCCCTGCTTGGTGTCACAGATGCTATTAAACTGGCCTTGGATAAGGACAAAGCTGCAGCCCTGGTGCTGCTGGACTTGGTCTGCAGCTTTTGATACTGTGGCACATCAGAGGCTGATACAAAGATTAATGGAAATTGGCATAGCGGGGTCTGCCCTTCAGTGGTTCTCCATTTTTTTGGAACAACGCACTCAAATGGTGAAACAGGAAAATGTTCACTCTGGAGTAGAATCACTGAATAAAGGAGTGCCCCAGGGATCATGCCTTAGCCCGACGCTATTTAATATATACATGGCATCCCTGGCGAAGATCATCAGAGACCATAACTTTGTACCTTTTTCATACGCGGATGATACACAACTGCTATTTCCATTTGACAACAATTTAGAGGATACTAAACAAAAGTTTGCCGCAGGCATGCCTGCAATCTCCAACTGGATGTCAAAGAATTTCCTCCAGTTGAATGCCAACAAGACTGAAATTCTCTTATTTGGTAAAGCCCAACTTCTCTGGGCCCCAGAGTGGTGGCCGATAGAGTTAGGCCCTGCTCCTGTAGCCACTTGCAAGGCAAAAAACTTAGGAGTGTACACAGACCTCTTTCTCACCATGAAGGAGCAGGCGACAGCCGTGTCAGGTAGCTGTTTTGGTTTACTGAAACTCCTACGGAGAGGGTTCGATCATCTCCCCTTATCAGCACGCAAGACCCTGCTTCAAGCCTTGGTGGTTAGTAGATTGGCCTATTGTAATGCTCTACTGGGTGCTGCGAATGAGGGAACACTAAAGAGGCTCCAGGGGGTTCACAATACGGCAGCACGTTTGGCCTTGAATCAACCACCGAGAACTCCCTCTTTGCCACTACTAAAAAGCTTACATTGGCTTCCTATTCGTAGCCGAATAAAGTTTAAAATATGCTGTCTGACTTACAAAACCCTCAATGAAAGCGGCCCTAGCTACATGACCGACTGTCTTGTCCCTTACCACCCAAACAGACAGCTACGCTCCAGCGGAAACGTGCTGCTTGTGCAATCCCGGGTTAACAAGATACATACGGGTGGCAGAACCTTTGTCTATGTAGCACCCCGCCTATGGAATAAACTTCCTATGGCATTAAGGGTGTGTCCAGATTTGTCCAAATTCAAAAAATTACTGAAAACTGAATTGTTGCAGTCAGACTAGCTCTGCACCCTCATATGTTATGCTCTGCAGATAGTGCAGAGATATCCCTCTAGGGGTGAATTCCTGCACTCTATAAATACCTTATTCATTCATTCAAATGGTAACCCATCAACATACCATGACAATCATCAATCTGTCTAAAATAATTTTATCACCGGATGAAATCAAGGTGCTACAAGATGGTCTAACTTTCTACCCTACGATGGAACCGGACTATACGCAGATCAGGATTGATCTTTTTAAATATATTCGCAATCTGAAGCTGCAGAAAATTCATCCACTCCATCCAAGCAGGACACCCACAAGCTTGGCGAATATTGGAACAGACTCTGACTTAATCTCTGTACATGATCTGGAAACACTGGGAGCTCTTCTATCCTTGGAAAATGACAACAGAAGCGGGGAAATTAGTACCCAAGCTACTTAGGAGCGTCATGTAAGACAAATGGGCATCACACAAGTGGGCAGAAAAAGCCAGCTAAAAGCCAAATCGAGAACTATACCCAAGACACCCCATGACGCCATAGATTTCTTTAATGAGGCCATCCTCTCCGACCTGAAGAAATTTACGAGAAATAAAACTATCAACAACAATCAATACCATCTCACTATAAAAGAGTGGGAACTGCTACAAAAACTGAAAGAAGACGAGACTCAAACTTTTAAACCATCTGACAAGGGAGGGAACATCGTTGTCTTAGACAAGGAACACTACTACAGAGAAGCAATGAGACAACTGGATGATGTGGAATGCTATATCCCTATATCAAAACAAGAATACCTTAACTGCATTCGTATTTTCCATCAATTGTTATCTCAATGGGAAATTGAAGGAATGATAAACCATGATGAATAACTCTTTCTACTCTGTGAAAATCCTGTCCTTCCCACATTTTACCACCTACCAAAAGTTCACAAAGATCTCATAAACCCCCCTGGGAGACCAATAGTAGCATCCATGCAAAGTCTCCTAGAGAACTGTTCCATTTATATTGACCTGTTTTTGTCACTGATGGTGAGGGACCTTGCATCCTGCGTACAAGACTCAAAGGACTTCCTGAGACTTATTGAGGGGATAGTCATGAAAGAAGACATGATGCTTATTACGCTAGACATCACCAGCTTATATACATGCATCCACCACACTCAGGGACTACAGGCCATCAAGTGGTTCCTGGGGAAAAGGCCGCTGAAATGTCAAAAGCATAACGAAATCCTTCTTGAGATGACTAAGTTCTGCTTAGAGAACAACATTTTTATCTTTGGAGGACAGCTGTACAGGCAACAGCGGGGGACCCCGATGGGCACATGCTTCGCCCCCAGCTATGCGAATCTCTTTGTTGGCTGGTGGGAGAAGCACGTGGCCTGGACAGGTAGGAATGAGAAATGGGTGGATAACATCATTTTGTGGGCAAGGTATATAGATGACCTGTTTATCCTTTGGCGGGGCGACCGCTCCTCGGCTGAGGAATATGTCGAGTCGCTGAATGACAACAGGTTGAATCTATTTTTCATTGCGACAATCAGCAGTGATAAAGTCTGCTATCTAGATTTAGATCTATACTTTGAAAATAGCAGGCTACTAACTAGACTGTACAGGAAACCCACATCAGGGAATTCCACCCTTCATGCAGGGAGCCATCATCCTAAAAGCCTAATCTCCAACATACCATACGGAGAACTATTACGTATCAAGCGCAAATGCACCAAAGATACTGAGTATCAACAAGCCAAAATAGGAGCGTTTGAACGCTTCACAGCTAGAGGCTATTCCATCAATGGCCTCCGCACTGCTGAAGCAAAAGTTTATTTAGTGCCTAGGACAGAACTGCTAATAACTAAAAATACAAATAAAAAGAGAGAAAGCCCTGAAAGTAGGAAAAAAGAACCGATAAGAATGATTACCCAATTCAACAGCAAATCAGCTCAGATTACACAGATTCTTAAGAGAAATTGGGAAATCCTTCAGACTGACCAAGTGCTATGTAATGTTCTCCCCGTAAGACCAATGATCACCTATAGAAGAGGTAAATCTATAGGCGACCATATAGTACACCGCCATTTTCAATCCGTATCCCACAAAAAAGATTCCATCAAAGGCTTTTTCCCTTGCATATGATTCAAGGCATGCAAATACAATAAAAAAGTCTCCAGCCACAGGACTAACAATGAAGATCCTAAAAGCCTATGGAGGATAAATCTGCTTCTGAATTGCAATTCTGAATATACCAGATGGGGGACCAGCTATCAGGGAGTAGGGATGTAACCTGGGGGGTGCCTCAAGGATCCGCACTCTCCCCACTACTGTTTAATATCTATCTGCAACCCCTGATTGAGGAACTCACGTGTAAGAACTGTGAGGTCTTTAACTACGCAGACGACACGCAGCTACTGGTCCAGCTGGGCGATACACCGGAGGCCCAGGAATCAGTCAGAGATCTTTTGAGATTCACGGTCAACTGGATGACTAACAACTTCCTTAAAGTTAATGCAGATAAAACGGAGGTTTTGGTGGTGACCAACACAGTCAATCCTTGGGATGATCTGTACTGTCCCCCTGAACTTGGAAAAACCCCCAGCCCGGGGACGGTAGTGAAGAGTCTTGGCTTAAAGATCGATGCAGCTCTCACTATGGCCCCCCAGGTGTCGGCTGTGGTAGGTTCCTGTACTGCCGTGATGCGGCAATTGCGTAAACTTACTGCCATTCTCTCTGCCTCCACGCTGCAGACTATTGTCTCAGCAACGGTCATCTCGAGGCTAGACTATGGTAACGCTCTGTACCTGGGCCTGTCACAGAAGCTGATGAGGAAACTGCAAGTCGTGCAAAACGACGCTGCCAGACTGGTTTTCTCTCTCCCCAGAAGTGCACATGCATCCACCCTCCTTCGTAAACTGCATTGGCTTCCAGTGAAGCTCAGGGTCCATTTCAAAGGCCTCTGCATGGCCCATAAAGCACTCTTTGGCAATGCCCCGGAATATGTTAAACAGCGCCTGAGGAAGTATGTTCCCGCTAGGCCCCTACGTTCTGGGGCTGTCCCAAATCTGGTTCAACCCAGATTCAAATTAAAAACTAAAGGCGGTAGTGCTCTTTCAGTGCTCATTCCTCAACTCTGGAATGACCTTCCCTCTAGCCTGAAGGAGGAATTTAACCTTCTCTCCTTCAGGAAAAAACTGAAGACATTTTTGTTTGGCACAGTAACACCTTCGGGCTAATTGGAGTGGGCATATGGTTGGGGAGGCGGTACGATGTTGGTGGTTGCCTGTTTAGCGCTTAGAGACCAGTGGTGATAAGCGCTCTATAAGAACCATATAACATAACATAACATACCGTCTATTGCTTGGTATGTCCTTGCAATAAGCGGTATATCGGAAGTACTATACATCCTAGGCCTTGGAGTCTCTGAGACCCATCTGAGAGAGTCCACTGCGTATAGGGAACCTCTCGCAACAGAGATGGGGAAATGATACCACTTCCCTTGGGACCACAGTTTACCGGACTTTGGACACAGCTTTGACTCGTCTACCGGTTTGTGTCCCGTCACCCTCCCCTCCTCTTTCCATGCTGTGTCTCTCACCCTCCCCTCCCCTTATCCTCCTCCATTCTCTGTCTACTTCCCCTGCTCCTACCCCCCTCCCCTGAATCTCTCCCCTTGCCTGCTTTTTCCCTTACGTATATTTCCTTCTTGTTTGTTTCGACCTTACTTGTAACTATGTTGCCATGCTCTAATAACTGTGTAACCTTTCTAACGATGTAATCTGAAACTATGGTCTGATACTCATGTAAAGCGCTCTGATACCTCTGGGTCTAGCCAGCGCTATATAAAACCTTTAAAATAAATAAATAAATAAATCCCGCAAAGAAGCAGATTCTGGAGCATATGCGGGCAATAAGTCATAAAGATCCCAACTACCCCATCGCTCGCCACTTTGAAGGAGTCCATCAAAGCAATAGAGACTTACTTAGTTTCTTTTGCTTAGATCAAGTACGAACAAACAAGGGGGGAAGAGACAGGATTAAGAAATTACGGGTGTTAGAGTCAAAATATATTATCAAGCTCCAAACACTGACTCCTAATGGCTTTATGTGGGTCCATCTAGATTAACTTCCCGACAAGCCCTATCCCGTTTAATAATATTTACCTGTGGCTGCCTCAAACTCTTTATTTCCCTTCTAAATCTTAGATTCTGACCACTTACACTATACCTGAGAATTGTTATTATCAACTTAGAAATGAATACTAGCCATCGCTCTATGATTCTTGCAATAAATGACGACTAAGGAAATGCATTGCTTTTTCGATATTTTTGATATTTTTAATATCCTAGATACAATTTGTTTACAGTTTTGAAATCTGTTATTTCCATGTATTTGTTTATAAATGGTCCTTTGACATAAGGGATTATAGAAATTTTGTAAAATGCAACCACAAAAAAATACGTTTTTTGACTTGGCCAATTGCCCATTCAGGGCACAATTATGAGGGGAGACATAAGATTCCATCTATTTAACATAAATTATTACGGTGCATTTAGACAAAAATATTTTTATCAATTTCTGGGAATTCAGAATCATGAAACCCATTTGCCCCTTATTGTTTCTCCAAGCTGATCTGTAAATACCTTGTTTTGCTTACATTATTGTTTAACATCAGTTTTGCACGTTATAAGATGGCCGCCGTAAATAATGGCCAGTTCATCACCATCTTTTATTTTCACTATGAATTGTCACATGCACCTATGGTTTAATACTTAAGTCAGTGCTTGGCTTTAGGTCACCGACACTGACAAAGGCTTCAACGCCAAAACGCGTCTGTCGGAGCGAGGGGGTCTGCACAATAAACTTTGAAGAAATTGACCCGCGAGTGCGTCTTTTTGTAGCCTCTACTACGCTACTGTGGAATGATATAGCGCGACTCACCATCGCGAAGACTGCACCAGAGCAAGGAGTGCGGCGGCAGTGACTCCTGTATATATATATATTCACTGAAAAAAACATAGGTTTCAGGGGCGTTATAGTTAGCTGGACATTGCACTCATACAAAACCCGTGAAATTCCCCCGTTATAGTTAGTTCAGCTAACTATAACTCGCGCGCCCACAATGCGCTGCTTATGACGTCACATATTACATCACTCATGACATGGTCAGTGACATCACTCATGACATCACTGATGACATCTCAAATGACATCACTGATGACATCATCCAGTGAATGTATATTTTTCTGAAAATGAAATATGTTTTATATATGTATATCTCAAGGTCGATGGAAGAATAAATGGGTATATACGTGTCTAAATAGATGATTTTATTTTTGTAAAATTGATTGTATAACGGACTGATTAAGTGTATCTTAGTGAATACATGGGTTACTGAGTAATGTTTAAATATGTAAATATCTGTATCAGTCTCTCACTTTGTGTATAAGTGACTGCATGGGTTGGTGAGTAGCTACATGAGTGTCTATATGGGTTATTACTTGGTTTTTCAAGTATCAGTATAAGTGTCTGAGTGACTGCATGGGTTGGTGAGTAGCTACATGAGTGTCTATATGGGTTATTACTTGGTTTTTTGAGTATCAGTATGAGTGTCTGAGTGTCTGTATGGTTAAGTGGAGGGTATTACTTGATGCATGAATGAGTGACCCACTGTTTGTATGTGTTGAAGACAGTCTGTGTGCAGGACTGTATGGGTGGATGAGTGTGTGTATGGGTGTGTTAGTGAGTGAATGACTGTCTCAATAGTGTCTTTATAAGTAACTACATATATTTTAAACTCGTATATGTGAGTATTGGTGTATATAAGTGAGTATATGTCAGAGTGAGAGATTGGAAGAGTTCCTGTATGAATAAGTATGTGTTTCTATAAGTGATTGTTTAAAAGAGTAAGTATGTGTAACTTTCTGTAGAAGTAAGTGTGCTGGTGTGTGTATAACTTTATATGCAAGTAAATGGATGTTTGATTCTTTATTAGCATGAGTGACTATGTGTGTGAGTAACTCTATGGATGAGTGGCGGTGTGTAACAGGATGTATATGTGTATGAGTACATATGATGAGTGAGTACATGTATGAGTAACTATATAGGACTGTTGGTGAATGAGTGGATGTGTATGCAGATCTTAGAATTACTGAATAGGTTGTTGTAACTGGTATTGGTATGACCATTGGTTAGAAAATGTTAGTTTCTATTTTTGAGTGTGTGTATCACAGGTTATATTAGGGTGAGAGGAGGTCTGCTACTCTATCACACGGATGATGTCATCAGTGATGTCATCAGTAATGTCATTTGAGATGTCATCAGTGATGTCATGAGTGATGTCACTGACCATGTCATGAGTGATGTAATATGTGACGTCATCAGCAGTGCATTGAGGGCGCGCGCGTTATAGTTAGCTGAACTAACTATAACGGGGGTATTTCACGGGTTTTGTACGAGTGCAATGTCCAGCTAACTATAACGCCCCTGAAACCTATGGTTTTTTTCAGTGAATTTCTAAGGTTTTTTAAATGCTAATTCCTAACTATAACGTGCCTGAAACCTATGGTTTTTTCAGTGAATTGCAAAGGTTTTGTAAGTGATAATTTCTAAATATGCCTACAGAGATTGGACATGTGAAGAAAGAAGAGAAAACGCACAGTAAGAAATGCGGAGAGAAGCAACAGAAGTCCTCAAAGACGAAGAAAAGTACAGGCAGAAGGAAAACGTGCAGAAAGAACAAACAGAGGAGCAGAAAGAAGCCTTGTTGCAAAATCATCCTGTACCCTCAACTTTTTTCAGACGGATAGTGGTGGTAACAGAGTCTGACTAACCTGTCCTAGAGCAAGTGCTATGTTAAAAGACACTTAGACTACAGTGAAAACACCTACATATACTAGGGAACACTATACGTTGGGTCCCCCTGTGATTAGCATGACCTCCTCTGTAAGCCCCTAGTATATAATAGGGCCGGGTATTAAAACTACCTCTTAAATTGCGCCACAGGGCATGTTTGCACACTAGTGAAGTGAGGGGGGCTGAGCTGACATGTGCAAACACGCCCTGTAGCCATTTTAATTTGGGGGATAAACTCCCCTTGAATCGTGAGGGTCCCTGGCGTCTAATTAGCCCACTACGTACCTCCAGTACACGCCACATAGCTGCGTTGCTGAGAAGTGTAAAAAGGGGCACTGCCTAGTCCACCTCTCTGCAAAGCTGGCCTGTGGTGCTTACTGGAAGCACCTGGTGGGCTAGTTGGACCCCCGGAGCCCTCACGATTGAAGGGGAATTATTTCCCCAACTTAAAACGCGCCACAGGGCATGTTTGCACACGTCACCTCAGGCCCATCCCCTCCCTTTACCCCTGTGGCCATTTTAACTTGGGAGATTAAGTTCATTTGAATCCTGAGGGTCCCTAGGGTCCAACTGGCCCACTAGGTACCTCCAGTAAGCGCCACAGAGCTGCATTGCAGAGAGGTGTAAAAAGTGTAACGCCCTGGACCACCTCTCTGCAATGCAGCGCAGTGGCACTTACTGCAAGCACCTGGTGGGCTAGTTAGCCCCCAGGGTCCCTCAGGATTGAAGGGGAATTATTTCCCCAACTGAAAATGTGCCATAGGGCGTGTTTGCCCACGTCATCTCAGGCCCCGTCCCCTCCCTTCGCCACTGTGTAAACACGCCCTGTGGCCGTTTTAAGTTGGGAGAATAAGTCCCCTTGAATCCTGAGTGTTCCTAGGGGCAAATTATCCCACTAGCTACGTCCAGTAAGCGCCATTGCAGAGAGGTGTAAAAAGGGGCACAATCTGCACCACCTCTCTGCAATGCAGCACGGTGGCGCTTACTGTAAGGACTGTCAGAATCTTCTGCAGGAGCGTCAGGATACTGAAGAGAATGCCTCAGCCTTCCCCTACGGCCCTCCGACTCTATCAGATGCTAGAGTAACGGAGGACACGCCAGGGGAAAACAGGGAAACAAAACAAGGGAAGGCGGGGTTATCTCCTGTAGCGTGGCTGAAGACAGGTCAGGAATGGGTGAGACGATAATCAGCTGTAAAAATAAAAGCTGTGTTATCCCCAGTAGTTACTGTTTTAACCATATATATGACTAACTCTGTTTACCTCACCTACCACTGTTTGATCACATCAGATATACAGGGGGTAGGCATGTAATATTTCCATATAGAGGATCCTATACAATAGAAAACATGGGGTTAATAACGACAATGTCCTACTGAGAACAGGCACTCAATCACTAATAAGAATAACTCACCCCACCTGTCCTATGAGAATACTACAGTTACATAGGAATGCACACCATCTAGGGTCCACTATGTATGCAAGGAGAGGTGTTCACCTAGGGCGTAGGGGGAGATCTGCCAAAAGAACAAAACATTACTAAATACCCTTCAACTGTTTATCATACATCAAGGTAAAGTAAAAGGCAGCGCACAACGCTGTTACCGTGCTTCTGTCGTACTGAAGTTACGGGCACTGTGGTCCATGCTAGTATTCCCAATGAACATCAAGCCTCTCTCTCCTGCTGACGAGCAAGAGAATGACACACATCAAAATACGAAGACCAGGTATGTAGATGAGGCTGACCTCATAGACCGTGCCCGGTCCGACGAAGTGGACAGAACCAAACGTACTGCTGAGAATAAGGAGTAAGCAAGAGGGAGATGGACAACTAACCTTCAGTAACACTAAGGAGACGGGACAAACCACGAGGATGAGTATCAATAGTACGGGAAGGGAGGAGATATGAAATTAGACATACAAGGCGCTGTTCGGCCCGGCAACTAAAGAGGGGTGACTTGCGGGGCGGAACACCAGGAACGGGATAAGTAACTCAACCAATGGACTGTAGGGCAGAACACGGGGAAAACAGAAAGTGGACTCAGGCAGAGGGAGCGGAGCAGGATACGGGGCAGTACAACGGGTACGGAGAAATGCTTCCACCGTGCTTGAGCCTGCAGAAAAAAGAGGAGCTGGATACGAGGCGTCTCAACAGGAATCAGAAAAGAGACGCGGAAGAGCTATCCAGCCATGGCTCTCCAACCACAAAGGGCGGAGGGCGGAAACAGGAAACAAGGAAACGGAAGTCAGGCAACGCGAATCAGGACGGAAACAGAGCTCACTGCTAGAACGCTAAGCGCGTTCGTGAGCCTCAAGGGTCCTTATATACTGGAGCGTCTTTCGTGTCGGACCGCAGGGCATGACACTTACTGGCAGCAACTGGTGGGCTAGTTGGCCCCCAGGGTTCCTCAGGATTGAAGGGGAATTATTTCCCCAACTTAAAACGCGCCACAGGGCGTGTTCGCAGACGTCTCGTCATGCCTTGTCCCCTCCCTTCAGCACTGTGTAAACGCACCCTGTGACCGTTCTAAGTTGAGAGATGAAGTCCCCTTGAATCCTAAGGGTCCCTAGGGTCAAACTAGCCCACTAGGTACCTCCAGTAAGTGCCACAGAACTGCGTTGCAGAGAGGTGTAAAAAAGGGGCGTGGCCTCTAAACACCTGTCTGCACCGCAGCTCCCTGGTGCATACTGGAGATACCTCTTTGGCTAGTTGTCCCTCAGGGACCCTCAGTATTGAAAGAGAATTAATTCCCCAACTTACAACTCGTTTCGGGCGTGTTTGCACAATGGTGAAGGAAGGGGGTGTGTCCTGAGTTGACATGTCTGCAAACACGCCCAACTGGCGCGTTTTAAGTTGGAGATTTAATTCCTCCTCAATCCTGAGAGTCCCTAGGGGCCAACTAGGCCACCAAGTACCTCCAGTATGCGCCAGAGAGCTGCGTTGCAGAGAGGTGTTCAGAGGCCATGTCCCTGTTTACAACACTCTGCAACGCAGCTCTGTGGCACTTACTGGAGGTACCTGGTGGGCTAGTTGGCCCCCAGGGACCCTTAGGATTGAAGAGGAATTAATTCCCCAACTTAAACCGCGCCACAGGGTGTGTTTGCACACATGTCAACTCAGGCCCCGCACCCTCCCTTCACCACTGTGCAAACGCACCCCGTGGCGCATTTTAAGTTGGGGGGTTAACTCCTCTTGAATCCTGAGGGTCCCTGGGGTCCAACTAGCCCACCAGGTACCTCCAGTAAGTGCCACAGAGCTGCGTTGCTGTCAGGGCTGTCAGACCTCTTGTCAGGAAAAGGTTGTCAGTGAACGCTGTTGTGGTTAAAACTAGAGGAAGAATCAGGAAGGCTAAGGGGCAATGCAAATTACTGGCAAATATAGATTCAAAGATGGCCGCCAGTCAACAGGTTAGCGCTCTAGCGCTCGCTTCCAATTATGAAGATCCAGGTGAAGCGCCCGCGCTGTAGCGCACTTCACCTGAGAACTGAGGAGGAGAGAAGCTGTTATTGAGGAGCGACGCGAAAGTTAGATAGGGAAAAACACTTCATCGCGTGAAATTAACCGTGATATTGGGCAAGTCCGGAATTCCAGTGCAGACGTCTGTGAAGCGCGGTAAGACTGTTCCGAAAGAAGCATTGGGAGGCATGCGCAAGTATAGTTAGAAGTGTCGCTTGTGCAGTCATGCGCATTTTGGTAAAAGAGAACACTGAGAGGCCTAGAGTGAACACTAGTTGAACCGCGTTGTTATTCTGAGACAGAGAAGAAGCGGAGTCAGCACAAGTTGCGAGTTTACCTGTTGCAGCGCTTGCAGTTACATTTGCCAAATGAGAATGAGAAAAATACCGGCTGGTAGAAGATACATAGGAAGGAGTTTTAGTACAAGTTTAAACAAGTTATTATAGTAGTTAGAAATACCTAGAATTGAACTAACAATAAAAAACATTGAAATAAAATACCTCAAGTAAGGAGAAGCAAGACTAAATTAAAAAGATACTTACCTACACAGAATCCAATTATACGCCACAGCTGTTTCCAGAATAGGTGAGGAAGCTGTCAAAGAAAAAGATTCAATTAAGGAAGGGAGAAACAACCATCAAGTATTAACAAATTTTTTTAACCTTTAGTTACAGCACACAGAAGCAAGAAAAAATACAAATAGAAGAGAGGCAAGGGTCACACCAAAACGGGGTAGGTGTCCAAGTTAGATTAAGTTAGAAAGGATGAATAGCAGATAGGGTAAAAATTAATTAGTGTCATTTATCTTACAGTCTAAAAGAACTTGTGTTAGCCAGAAGAAGACAAGAAGGAAGATCCAGAAGCTGAGGAAAAGATTAGCAGCAGTGTGACTGTCTCTTCTCTGTCCCATCCCCTTTCCCCCCTGGGGTTTGTTTGGCATACACGCTACAACTTGCGGGTTGCTGGAGAACCCTGGTGAGGCATTGGGAACTTGCGACATTCTGCTCCTGTGCATTGAATCGAGCGTGGTTTGACAGTTGCAGAGTGTTGTAAAAAGGGGAGTGGCCTCAGAACACCTCTCCATAAGGGGGCGGGGCCTAGGCCCAATCGTGTCTTTTTTTGGGGGGAAGGGGGACTGTGTAGCCCCCCTTCTTTTTTCTTTTTTGTGGCCCTAGGGACCCCATCCCCTAGGGCCTGACCCCAATGCTTTTTTTAAATAATATTATTTTGGAGGGGGGCTGCATGGGCCCCCTCCTAAGGCAATGTTTGGCCCAAGGACCCCATCCCCAAGGAGCCCTTCCTTTCCGTTTTTAAAAACAAATAAATTAAGAAAATATTATTGGGGAGGGGGGTCCCTCCCTGGCAACTTCTGGCCCCGGGGACCCCATCCCCCGGGGCCTGGCCACCTCGTTGGGGACCGTGGGGGGAGCCCCAATGCCCCCACGGTCACAGCTGGCTTCCTGCCTCCTGCGGGAGCCGGCATTGCTTTTCCACATGGGGAGCTGCTAAGATGCAGCTCCCCGTGTGGAAAAGCAATTTGCTTTGGTATTTGGAAGAGAGAGCAGGTTTCCTGCTCTCTCTTCCAAAAACCAAAGATGTTTGCTATGACAGGGCTGGAGCCGAGAGGCTCCCGCCCTGCCATAGCAAACAGCAGTGTCCCGGGTGTGGGCACCCCGGGACACTGCAGGAGCCGGCCTGGGGGGGGTGGTCCCCAGGGCCATCAAGGGCTCCAGGAGGGTGGCCGCGTGGCCCCCCTCCCAACATTTTCAAAGCCCCGGGGGGTGGTGGTCCCCAGGGTTGAGGGGTCTGTCACGGACCACCCAATATAAATATTTAGAACCCCGGGGAGGTGGCGGTCCGTAGGGCGTGTGGAGGGGCTTGAGCCCCCCCCCCACACAGGACACAGGGTATTTTTTTTTTTTTTTAAACCCGGGGGTGGCGGTCCCCGGGGCTGCAGGGTCCCCCCCTGCAATCACAATTGAAATAATAATAATAATTGGGGGGCCTTGGGGTCCTTGTGGGACCCCCTGAGCAGGCCTAGTGGGTCAGGGGGTTTCTACCCTGCCCCCTTTTTGCGTTCTGTGCGTTTTTTCTTCTGTTTTCTTGTGCCTCGCACAAGATGGATGTCAACACTTCCTGGTTTGCAGTGTTGACAGCCAATTAGCATACCGCTCATGCTCGGCAGGGTGCGCGGATCCACCGCGCCTATAGATATACATGTGATTTTACTTTTGATTTTCTCAGGAACTACTGAGCGGATTTACACCATTTAACCAAAATTCACGACTCTGAACCAAAGGCTACCTTTTTGCCAAATTTGGTGTAATTCCATTCAGCAGTGCGACTAAAGGTTCCTCTGGAAAATTGCATGGGAAAAGCACGTTTTTGGACCCCTCTTTTTTCTCAGCTCCCGCTTGATGAATCACCCCGAGACTTTCAGGATAGGAGCAGACCGGAGCTGGCCAAAAGTTTGGAAAATTTAGCGATGATTCGTCAACCGGCGCCAAAGTTATTGCGAATAGAATGTTGCGGATTTCCTATGGAAAATAGGTCCTAACTATAACTACCTACTGGCGACCGCCAGTAGGTTATATATATATATATATATATATATATATATATATATATATATATATATATATATGTATATTACCTACTGGCGGTCGCCAGTAGGTAGTTATAGTTAGGACCACGTTTCCATAGGAAAACCTCAACATTCTATTTTGAATAACTTTGGCGCCGGTCGACAAATCCTCGCGAATTTCTCAAAATAGGTGGGGCGCTACGCTCCGCTCCTACCCTGAAAGTCTCGGGGGGATTCGTCAAGCGGGGGCTGAGATAAAAGGGGGGTCCCAAAACGCGTTTTTCCCATGCATTTTTCCATAGGACCTTTAGAACGAGCTACAGCCCGAACGGCTGAACAGAATTACTAGAAATTTGGCAGAGAGGTAGTCCCTAGGTCAAGGAAGTGCCTTTTGTAGGTTTGGTGTAAATCTGTTCAGTAGATTCTGAGAAAATAGCCTTTAAATCAATATATATATCTGAGCCCGCTTACGGTACGCTTACCGTACGCTTACCGTACGCTTACCGTAAGCTTACGGTGGCGTGCGCGAGCGCGATTCTGATTGGCTCTTAGATCTTAGTAAACATTCGAATCGGCCGAAACCAGGAAGCGGCGTCCGCCATTTTGTCTCTCGCACTGAGTGTTGTTTATCAAACATGATGGCCAAAAACATGTTACGGGGCTGTTTTGACAACTCCCTCCCACATAGTCATGTTGAGGGAGTCCCCAAACATCCCCCAAGAGCAAAAACGGTTTTATTTTTTTTTCGGCAATTTCGCGGGGTACGCTTACCGTACGCTTACCGTACGCTTACCGTAAGCTTACCGTACGCTTACGGTAAAAAAATAAAAATAAAAAAAACACTATCCACACTTACCCCACCCCCTGTGCTTTTGGTGGCCGCAGGCCACCAAATGTGCAGGGCTTATTAATAGAGAAAAAAAACGTAATTTTGGCAACATGAAATTATAAAATCGAAATAAAAAAAACACTATCCACATTGACCTCACCCCCTGTGCTTTTGGTGGCCGAAGGCCACCAAATGTACAGGGCTTATTAAAGTTGATAAAAACCGTGCACGGAACGAACTGCGTTAAGTGGGCGCGCACGCCACAAATGGCGTAAAGTAACTTAGCATTTAAAAAACCGTACAAATTCACTGAAAAAACCATAGGTTTCACACACGTTATAGTTAGGAAATAGCATTTAAAAAACCTCGCTAATTCACTGAAAAAACCATAGGTTTCACACATGTTATAGTTAGCTGGACATTTTACTGATAAAAAACCAATGAAATTCCCCCGTTATAGTTACTGTAGGCAACTATAACTCACGCGACCGTAATCCTCTGCTGATGACATATGTGTCTTTATGAAAAAAAAATATTTGTAATATATGTATAGCTAAAATTTAATGGAAGAAGATATGGGCAAATAAGTGTCTAAATACAGTATTAGCATCAGCAGAGGATTGCGGTCGCGTGAGTTATAGTTGCCTACAGTAACTATAACGGGGGAATTTCATTGGTTTTTTATCAGTAAAATGTCCAGCTAACTATAACATGTGTGAAACCTATGGTTTTTTCAGTGAATTTATATATATATATATATATATACACACATACTGGTTCGCCTTACTACTTGATCAATCAGAGGTGTGCCCCGATTAGTCAAGGTGATGCAACGTTGCCTGGCTTCGCTTACTCCCTAAATGTAAATCCCTGTCTGCGCCATATGTTCAGCTCTCGGGTCTTTGGGACCAGAATTCTCATTGCAATCATTCAATGCCTTGAGGAATAGCAGTCCACTACATGAAATACAGTTCATGACATATGGCTTAGTCACACACATTCTATGCACCACATGGGCAATTTATGGATGTAGAACCAGATGTTCATCAACCGACACATTCACTATTTATGAGAATTAGTAGACATTGTGTGAGCTGGCATTGTCGGCCGTAATGCTCTCATACCTAACCAATAATATAATGGTTGAATGATGACTGGGAGACAGAATCTAAAAGAGCATTGAACAAGAAGGAATGAGCAAGAGCACTCGCCTATCTGTGCACAGTATCTCATAATGCCCGATTTAAATGGATCCAATTCTTCATCCTGTGCCAAGCGTATATCTCCTCCACCAAACTCTATAGAATTTCCCGGGTGTGCCTGCCTCTTGAACATGCTGTGAATTGACACCAGCGGATTTTTATCATTTGATTTGGGGTTGCCCATCTCTGGCTATTTACTGGAACCACGTTTTTCATGTATTGTTCAACTGTACAGGTATGCCCCTTCAGCCCACCTGGTAGATTTGTGCACTGGGGATTTTCTGATGCCTTGAGAAATGACAGGAAGTTTCCTAGGTCTTAGATTTCGGCCTTCTCCTCGCCAAGAAAGCTCACTCGAGTATGAGGCAGGCGCCAATGTCCCCCTCAATGGGAACACGCAGTGAACCTGCATGGGGCCCAAGCTGAAAATAATGCCCTTTAAAAGGAAGAGAGTGGAGTCATGAGCAAATACCCTATAGGAGAGGACTGGGATGACCTTGGGAAACACTGGGTGGCGGCCCCAGAGACTGTAATGCCCTTCATAAGGAACAGAGTGGAGTACTGAGCAAACACCTTATTGGAGAGGACTGGGATGACCTCATGGCAACACTGGGTGCCGACCCCAGATACTATACCTTACCCCATCAGAGGGTGTAGATCCCCTTGTACTCTCAGCTCCTTGATATACCCTTGCACAGTTTGTTTAAATTTGGCATTGGAAGGTACTTAATATCTACTACAGATGCCTCTCCCCAATAAACCTAAAACACTAGTGATGGTTATTCGGCCCCATGGGCAGCAATTTCCCTATATTTATAATGTCCCTAGTACACCTGAGGACCAGTTCTCTGCCTTTGCCAACCCCCAGACATCTACTAGTTATACTGACCACTAATCCTCCTGGACATTAGCCCCATCTTGGTAATCCCCACTTATGGAACCCAACTGTAGATCACTCTGTTAAGTTTCCCTTTGTTACTCTGAAGTTACACACTATTGGCTAAGAACCTTCTCTGAAATCTCAAGACCACCCCTGATTGCAGAACCTGATTTCTCTTCTTTTAGATCAAAATTGCAATATTATATTGTTGCCATCTGACATCTTTTTTTGCATTAGGATGCTGATATGTTGTTCCTTGCAATGTATGCTGCTGTATTTCTATTTTATCTAAATACACTGTGTAATTTTCTTTAATTCCTCTTTTGCAAGCCTTTAAAAACCCAATAAAAATATTTTTAAAACAGTAAGTCATAGTACTTGGGCGTACCTGAAAGAAATGCCCTCAGCTTCCCCCTCAAGCTCTGACAGATTCTCTCTGACCTATCAAGATATTTTGCCATTCAATGGAAACAAGTTAAAGTTACTTATGTCTCCATCATTATGGGCTACAGAAGACTATCCAACCATTCTAACCTAGCGTCATTGTCATGGCCCTCGTCCTACAGCCACAGATCCCTGTCATGCATCCTGGAAGACTCCGGAAAAACTCCCTTGCCTTTTGACCAGTGGAAAACATATTTGTCATCATCTAAGCCAATTCTCACCACATTATTTAATGCGTATCTTCTGTAAACCAGCTAAACATTTGAAAAAAATGCTTTGTTGTTCGGATATTTTTTCATGAAAGATGAAAGGGGGAACAAGTTACTCATATTTCATAATTCTGCATCATAAGCAACTCCACAAATCATTGCTGAACTTTTTCATACATATCAAAGACAAATAAGAAAAGAGACTATACCCAACCGCCTCACGAGCCACCTGCACCAGCCCACTAAACCGCCCGATCTCCTGAAGGCACCAACTCTTGCATGAGCGTAGTAATTTAATTATATTATAATGAAAATGAATGTTGCATTAATATAAAAAGTTCAAAAAAAGGTTGTTCAAATATATTATATTTAAATAATAAATATGACTTTTTTAAACGTTATATTTATTTATATTTTGAAATATTTTAAATATTTTATTTGAATTTAACAATTTTTCCTACGGTATTTTATTTATAGTCCCTATCTCCATTATTTTCTACGGGAGGGTGTTGCATGGCCAATCAAGATTGGCCATGTGTGGTGCTCTAGTTACTACTGTTTCTTTTTTGGCAGTAATAAATTATATTCATAAGCTTGGGGCCCACCCCCTTGTTCAAGGGGTTGAGACATGTAACTCTAACTGTTTTAGTAACTTTTGAGTAACTTTACACTCGGATTTTGTGAAGAACGAAAAGTAGTAAAGTTACTCAAAAGTGTAAGAGTAAATTACACATGTAAATTGCTCATAAGTGTACGTTGCCTTTGTGAATAGCTACTTACTATTTGAATCAGGTGTCATATTAGCCTGAAATTCCAAGCCATCGTGCCATTTTTTAACAAGGAGTCTGCGAAGAATGAAAAAGTGACTCTGTATTGATATTACTTTTAATGCATCCTTCTCCCACTGGTTTCCAGAACATCTATATTAATGTTCATAAAGATTAAAAAAAAATTACTCATTTTTCCACAATAAAATCGTTTTTGCAGCTTTTAAGAGGATGTTTTAAGAGATAATTTGCCTTTCCCATCTCTGCGCCCTGGCGTCGCTATTTTCCTTGAATTAAGAGCTTCACTGAATGCCCTGTTCTCCTTGCATTGTTTACTTCATGATGGAGGCATTCATATTGACTGCCCTTTCTGAAACCTTTACTCTTTGCTTCTTACCTCATAAGAATATTCTCTATCACTGTTTGAGGTAGTTTGGAGGTCCATAGGGGGTGATTTATCAAGACTTTGCCTAACCACAAAGTGATGCAAAGCAGTACAAACTCTTGATACAGAATTTACTTTCCATCACAAATCTTTTTGCACTAGACCTCTGGCCTGAAAGTAGCACAAAGCATCATGTTGTGCTCCTTTGCATCTAGGGAGCATACTGTGTGTAATACTACCACCCATGGTTTGTGATGCAAAGCCAGATCTACAAAGATTGTCAGACCAGGCTTTGCAAATAAATAAATAATAACGCCTCCTTGGGCAGGCGCTGATTAGGGGAACTGTTTTAATTACTCCAAACATTTCACTCATTGTGTGTATACTGTAGTGGACAGCACATATACAATGTGTGAAATGTTTTAAAGTTTATGTAAGTCATGTTCTTCCCACACTCAACTAGCTCCCTGTTAAAAAGCTGGTGGAGTGAAATCTTTATGTATTGCTTTTAAGGCATTGCACAAGGACAGCTAAGAATCTGTTAGGCAGCACTTCCAAAGGTATGTGCCAAAAAGATCCTTAAGATTATCTTCGGCAGCCACCCTTGTTAAACCAAAGGTCAGAAGAGCAACCTGGGGGTGGCAGAAGTTTCATAGCTGGGACTGCAAGTCCGGAAATCCATGCCGCTGGAGTCCAAGAAAGAATCCAACCTACTTGCATTTCGTAATGCTGTAAAAACCTGGCTGTTTAACAAATTGGCTCTGCTGATTTGTTCTGTCCTCACCTTGCTGCCAGGCTGTTATTCCTTCATTTCCGTGCTGCTCCTTCCGAATCTCAGTGCCTAGACACCTTCGGGGTAGAGAGCGCCCTATAAATCTATATTTGATTTCATTTCAGTAGAGCATTTTGTACTGGCAAGGTATCCTTCTAGTACAAAACCCACACTAGATAGCACATGCATCCTCGTCCAGCCACAAAACTATATATTTATCACACACTCATGTGCCACGTGTACAGAGATTTCTGTGTATTTAAGTGTATGCTTTAATAGTAAATGTGCAATAGACAGGCGTGGCTGGAAAATGAGGAATACTTCCACCTGACAAGGAGAGTTTTAGGGAGGGATGAGTGGTACACTTTTAGTTAGGACAGCCAAATAGAGTACTAAATGTACTCCAGCTCAGCCTTGGAGTATGTCCAGCACCACATATGGCCTCGCACAGGTACTGCAACTGACTCCTGTACAAAATAATAGAGGCAGGGAAATATAGTGGAACCCCATTGGAAATTATATTAACTGAATACATTTCTTTCAACTTTTAAAAGTCTTAGAGCCAGGTACGATACAAATTGGAAACCAACAACAGTCTATTGAGGTCAGATACATTGCTGTCAATCTCCCCCTGCAGCCATGGATTTGGTGCCAGCAGCTCCAAGTAAGACAAAACTGCATTCCGTAGTTGGCACTGTTGCTCGGGGACGTTCTGTGGTCTTACTCTTACCCCTGGTCCGAGGTTTTAGTTCTCAAAATCCACCAGTAGGTCAAACCGAAAGTTGTAGCTTATCAGGGCGCCACAAGGCTAGATCCCTTTATCACAATGTCCAACTGAATGAGTTTCCAGTGCAACAAAAAGCTCTGTGCGAGAGACAGAACTGCTTCTCTTGTCTGGCGAGGGTGCATGTTTCATGGGGAGGGTTCAGTACCTTGCCTTGTTTCTCTGAATGTGGAATCGATTATTAATTTACACGTTTTCCAACTGCTGGGAAAGTTCTTCCTGATCACACCTGCAGCCCCCAAGTATTCAGGGCCGGGTTCTAGGTACCAGGTCTCTCTCCAGATAGGGCTCTTTCAGAGTCCATTCCTCAGTGGTCAGCTGGGTTCTCTTTTGCAATAAGTCCCTGAAAACCAGCAGGAGTCAGGTGTTCTCGAGCTTTCTTATACCAGCGGTCAGGAATTGTCTTCCTATTGAAAGGTGTTATCATCCTAGGTCCAGCAATGTTCTGAAGAAGAGGAGGTAAGATGATATTCTTATCCTGCACTCTAGCCAGTGATTTGAGAATTCCCTTCACCAAACTGTTAACGATTTCCTTGCAAATTCCCCACCTCTTTTTACACTTGCTCTGTATTGGTTGGAAGCAGCCCTTCCATGAAGCCTTAATCATGATGACTCTTGACATCCTCCATCTATGGAGATGAAGTGCCGTCCACTCTATCAGGCCTAAAATTGGCTTTTTTCCTGCTGGGGTTGGAAAAGCCTGGAGGGCCCTGGGAATGTATCGTACAAGTTCCTGCCAGCCCCATTAGACATTAAAAGTAAGATTTTTAATGCTAACATTTATTCTGGTGACTGTTTCTGTCCCCCTCATACATGACAAACTCTTGCTAAATAACCACTTGTTGATTACACTCCTGCCATACTGGGAACACGTGTCAAGCAACTGTTAATAGCCAGAAAAGTATGTGTTATAGACCTCTGGAATTATGGCTAAGATGCAAGTTGGTTCCAAACCAACTTTTCCTAAGCCAGCACAATGTACACTTTCTTCATTGATTTCGATTTTTAAAATTAAGTGGCAAATAACTTTTAATCACCTTTCTAGATTTTACCAAGTAGAATTATGAGGTAATGGTTCTATTTCTATGTAAACCTGTTCCTGGAGGATGAAGGTTTACCTACACAGTGAGATAGCTCTCCATACTCACTCGTTAGCTCATGAAAACCACTTTCCCAAGATTGCCATGTATGCGTCCATCCTTCAATGGACTCTTTATATCACCCATTTATCTCCTACTCACAAGTTCATCCATTCATCGTAACAGTATTAGTTATTCATTCACCCATCCACCCTTCTATTGCTATCATTTATTCATTCATACATCCTTATACTCTCAATTTCTTATTTTGATTGAGCATTCAGACACCTGGATTTTTAAATCAAAATGTATTAAAATATTGACAATGAGAGAAAGAATAGTATAAAAACTAACATGGATTAAATCATGGTGACACAGAGTTCACATTAGATCAGCAATGAAATGCCATTTCTTCAGGTAATTAGGGTAAATAATCGTCAGTCGCAGCCAGGGGGGCTGGCATTAAAGATTGTAGTGGGGTGTTGCCCCACCAGCAATGGACGGAAAGAAAAACACTGCAACAAGCTTTAGAAAAAGCCTCAGGTGTCAGGCATTACCTGAAACTCTTTTTTCTTAGAGTGGACAAATGGATGTGACTACGCATGTGCCTGGCCGGACAATAGTTTGTTTGCCCTGGAGGCACAAGGCTGGGTTGTGATGTCAGGCTGGTGGGAGCAAAACAATTATTAGCGGAGAATGTGTTTGTTTTTGGGTTTGAGTCCTGTGGCCAGGAGCGTGGTCCAAACAGCATCATGGTCAGTAGAAGCAGGATTGACCAGGTGTCAACAAAAGTGCAAGCCCTCCCCATCTGATGCTGGTATGGCATTGCTTGGAAGAGGAGATGCTGAGGGAGGACTCCACGCTGAATTTAGCACAACTTCAAGTGAGGGGAGAAGCAGACAGAGCATAGCACCCTCATGGCAAAAGGTCCCCCCATTAGCATGATTGCCCGCAAATAAATACACACCACACAAGTTTATACTTGGGAAAAACTGCTGTAGGTTTATTACATACAACGTTATGTAATCTGGTTGGTTAGCTTACGGGCAATCCAAGGGCAGGCAGCCTTCTCGCCACCTGCCTGCCTGATGAGCCTAGCAGCACCGTGGTGAACCACTTAAAAAAATGCACCTTCTGTTGATCCCCTGACCCTTGGTCACTTATACTCACGCCCCTTACAGGGCGGAGGGTAGCTAGGCAAGCCCCCGGTTGCTCAGACCCACAACCGCCAAAAGAACTAACGGGGCGCCGACATAGATTCCATGGACCTCCCGTGAGGCTCCTGGGGTTCGGCTCTGGCACCCCTATGTGCCGCGCAGAGGTACCGTTCTGTACCCATTTGCTTCCAGATCGGCCTGTAACTCCGCCTGCAACAAAAAAGTACAACATTACAAAGTTCTTGCCATGTCTCCTTTTGCCAACACGCCGGGTAAGCGGTAGGGTGGGAGACAGTGTGTTCAGTAGCGTGGTGTCCGCGGCGCGTCCGGTGCACTAGAGGCAGAAAACATGGTGGGGGGACTTATGTGCTCCACACCCTGCCCAGTGCACCGGACGTGACGCGGCACACCCGCGACCCTTGTGGGGACTCCTCCCCAAGCCAACCCCCCCGGGAAAGGGGGAAGGGAAAGGTAGGGGGGAGCCCAATGCTACTATAGAACCGCTCTCCTGAGTGGCCCCTTGCGGTGACCTCAAGCAGCCGCATAGCACCCTCATGGCAAAAGGTCCCCCCCTTAGCATGATTGCCCGCAAATAAATACACACCACACAAGTTTATACTTGGGAAAAACTGCTGGAGGTTTATTACATACAACGTTATGTAATCTGGTGGGTTAGCTTACGGGTGATCCAAGGGCAGGCAGCCTTCTCGCCACCTGCCTGCCTGATGAGCCTAGCAGCACCGTGGCGGACCACTTTTGTACTGCACCTTCTGGTGATCCCCTTCCCGGATCACCTGACCCTTGGTCACTTATACTCACGCCCCTTACAGGGCGGAGCGGAGCTAGGCAAGCCCCTGGTTGCTCAGGCCCACAACCTCCCGAAGGACTAACGGGGTGCCGCCTAGATTCCATGGCCCTCCTGTAAGGCTCCTGGGGTTCGGCTCTGGCACCCGTATGTGCCACGCAGAGGTACCGTTCTGTACCCATTTGCTTCCAGATTGCCCTGTAACTCTGCCTGCAGCGAAAAAGTACAACATTACAAAGTTCTTGCCATGCCTCCTTTTGCCAACACGCCGGGTAAGCGGTAGGGTGGGAGACAGCGTGTCCAGTAGCGTGGTGTCCGCGGCACGTCCGGTGCACAAGAGGCAGAAAACATGGTGGGGGGGACTTATGTACCCCACACACTGCCCAGCGCACCGGACGTGACGCGGCACACCCGCGACCCTGGTGGGGACTCCTCCCCAAGCCAACCCCCCCAGGAAAGGGGGGAGAAAGGTGGGGGAAAGCCCAATGCTACTATAGGGCACCCTCCTGAGTGGCCCCCTGCGGTGCCCGGCAGCCGCATAGCAACCTCATGGCAAAAGCTCTCCCCCTTAGCATGATTGCCCGCAAATAAATACACACCACACAAGTTTATACTTGGGAAAAACTGCTGCAGGTTTATTACATACAACGTTATGTAATCTGGTGGGTTAGCTTACGGGTGATCCAAGGGCAGTCAGCCTTCTCGCCACCTGCCCACCTGATGAGCCCAGCAACACCGTGGCGAACCACTTTTGTACTGCACCTTCTGGTGATCCCCTTCCCGGATCACCTGACCCTTGGTCCCTTATACTCATGCCCCTTACAGGGCGGAGTGTAGCTATGCAAGCCCCCGGTTGCTCAGGCCCACAACCGCCCGAAGGACTAACGGGGCACCGACATAGATTCCATGGACCTCCCGTGAGGCTCCTGGGGTTCGGCCCTGGCACCCCTATGTGCCGCGCAGAGGTACCGTTCTGTACCCATTTGCTTCCAGATCGCCCTGTAACTCCGCCACAGCCTTGGAGGCGGCCAACCGTCACTGCCAGGGCCCCCCACCAACCGCTCTTGTCTTTACCTGCAACCCTTTTGTACTAGCGCCTCCAGGAATTCTAACAAGAACAAATCCATCTCTACTGGTGTAAGGTGTACCCCGTCTGCCTCAAAGTATCCCTTGACCCTCTCCTGAATCATCTTGTGTCTAATGAATCCCAGGCCCCTCTACTGCGTGAACTTGCGCATGGAGCTGTTCACCCGTCTCCTGGACCGCTCCACTGCCTCGCAAGACTTAGCCCCTGCCATATTCTCCATGGCACAATCTCTGACCACCTGAGCTCGCACTGACCCAAGTGCTTGCTAAGTTCTCCCAAGTCAGTTTTCATTGCATTCAGGAGCAAAGTCCTCCCATAGGTAGTAAGGTCATTGCCACCCAGGTGGATCACCCAAAAATTGGGCGGGGCACCCAGCGCCGCTAGCGAGTGCTCCAGTCTGTTCATGAGGCTGCTCCATCGCATTCCTGGAAAACCCAACCACTCAAACTATGTCTGTGAGAATCCACGCATCCAGTTCCTGATCGATGCCCAGCGGGCCAACCGGGAGATGGCAGAGTGCCCAATGACCCATATTTGTGACCTTGATAAAACAAAGGACACGTTTCAACTCAATATTTTTATTATTCACAGACAATATGCTGATGCACTTAGACACTGCAAAACACCTCAAACAATGTGGCACACAACACTGCAACATTACAACACTATTTTACACTAAACAGGCGCCTTTAAGGGCGGATATAGCGTTTGTAACACTGGGACTCCCAGCGTCCCACTTTTTTCACACGTTCAGGTTCCATGCCTGATGTAAATGCAGTGGTGGCTGCCCCAATCCGGAAAGAGTGGCTGGAATATTTTCTCTATGCCTGGAGAAGGCCTGCCCTGGACAAGCAAACCCCCATTACCCGCTCCACCTGGTATTTGGTTAGAGGCACCAGGTTTGCATGTATCAATAAATACCCAGGTGACACTGGGCGAAGTGATACGTACTCCCTGACCTTGGAAACTGGGCAGTATCTGGGGTCCCCCAACGGCATTAACTCTACCTCCACCCCCTTCCCTTTCTGGTCTGTTTTCGACCTCCGGAGGTGGATGGTCAACTTGCCCTCCAACCCAATGTCCAATATGCCCAATGCGTCTCCTGACCTGTCTGTTTTGGACCGGGCCACTAACTCACTAATGCGGAACGCTCCAAAAAACGCCAAGCAGAACGCTGCAACAAAGAGGGAGGCCTCATAGGGCAAGTGGGTAACTCCTCCTAGGACGTCTAACATAGCCTGCAGAATGGGAAAGTTGATGGGGGACCTGATGTCTGGAATCCTGGGCTCGTCTCTGGCCCACCCTTTCAATGTCGCCTTAATGACAAAGGACTTAGATGGGTCCTGGCCTCCCCTCAACTTAACGTCATGGCTGACAGCCGCTAAATGACCACAAACCCATGAATGGCTCTTCCCCTGTTTCTTAGCCCATACCACAAACGCCTGCACCTTGCCCTCCATGGGTTGCCCGGACAGTCCCAAGGCATCCGCTACTTTGTTGAAGGAGGTCATATGGGCTAGGTATCGTTTCCTCGTACCTGGGGCCAAGGACCGTTCCCCCAGTGCTCTCAACTGTTGTTCCACTCCAAGAGCCTCCAGAGGGTTGCCGAGAAGGGGGTCATCTCCGCTCTCGCCTGCGGCCAGGCCTCCCGGAAACAGAGCCACTGAAAACGAGAGAGAGCATCAGCAGCCATGTTCTTGACCCCCTCGATATGTCTAGCCCTACACTCCAGGTTGCAGCGCAGGCTCCTGCGGGCTAGTTCCCTGAGCAAGCAGAGCACCAGCGGGCACTTGGCTGTCTGACCATTGATGGCCTGCACCACAGCCATGTTGTCCGACCAGAAAAGGACCTTTCTTCTTGACAGGGTCTCTGGCCACAGGTGGAGTGCAATGACGATGGGGAACAGCTCCAGGACTGTGATCTTGGCAGTGATGCCACGCTTGCGCCAGGCGTTGGGCCATTCCTGTGCCCACCACTGCTCGCCCAGGATTGCCCCAAAGCCCTCCCTCCCTGATGCATCCGTGAAAACACTGAGCTCGGGACTGTCCGCCCAGGGAGCCCTCCAGCTAACGGTCCCGTTGAAGTGAGACAGGAACTCCCCCCACATGGCCAGGTCCTTCTTCAGACCTGCTGTCAACTTAACTAGGTGGTGTTTCTTAGAGACTTTTGCTGTGGCCCTGGCTAATCTTCTAGCGAACACTCTCCCCACCGGGATGACTCTGGCTGCAAAGTTGAGCTTGCCCAAGAGGCATTGGATGACACCCAAAGGAGTCTTGACTTTCCCCAGCAGTGACTGGATGTCCTGTTGCAAAGCCTGCACCTTCTCAGCAGGGAGTCTAGACACGACCATAACCATGTCCAGCTCGATGCCCAAAAAAGTGAGAACCTGCGCAGGGCCTTCCGTCTTGCCAGGTGCTAATGGCACCCCAAGGTGTTGGGCCATGTCCTGAAAGCATTGGAGCCCCCTGCTACACTCCTGCGTACTAACACCCCCGATGAACAGGAAATCGTCAAGGTAGTGGGTCACCCCTTCCACGTTAAATCTCCCTGAGAGTGCCCACTGCAGGAATGAGCTGAATGCCTCAAAGTATGCAGAGGACACAGCACACCCCATGGGCATGCACTTGTCATAAAATAATTCCCCTTGCCACTTGAACCCAAGGAGGTGCTGGCTCTCTGGGTGGACTGGTAGTAGGCGGAATGCTGACTCGATATCAGCCTTTGCTAATCTCCTGCCCGCCCTCCTGACCATGTCCACCGCCATGTCGAGAGAACAATATGAAACAGAGCAGGAACCCTCCTCGAGCCAGTGGTTCATTGAATCCCCTTCGGGGTACGACAAGTGTTGGATCAACCTGAAAGCCCCTGGCTCCTTATCAGGAACCACGCCCAATGAAGATACCACAAAATTCGGGAGAGGAGGATGCCGGAAGGGGCCCGCCACCCTCCCCAGTTCCACTTCCTTCTTAATCTTGGCCCCAAAGACTTCGGGATGCCTGGAGGACCTAAGGTTCTCAGAAACCCGGCATACCAGGGGCCCCTGGTAGGTAATTCTGACTCTTCCAAAAACCCGTGGACCAGTAACAACCTATCCTTGGCATTAGGATAGTCCCTTAATAAAGGTAGCAGGTTGGAAATGACAATGGGGGACGGACCTTTGTCCCGGCACTCCCCGGTAGGGGCACCCGAGGTAGGCCGTGCAGGGATATCCAGGGAGGAGGGGGGGAGGACCTGGCCAAGGATGGCCATGACGGAGGCCTACTTGTCGTGTGGGGCAGGACCCGAGGCGGGCTCATGCTTGTCGCAAGAAGTGGCTGGGTGTGTGGCGCCATACTTGCTGCAGGTGTGGGGAATCTACAGGCCTTGCCCCAGGAGCATGACCCCGCGTTGTACAGGCTGCACGTCCCACTGAAGACTCTTCTGGGTCCCTGCTTCTGCTCCCCACCTCGGCCTCCCCGAAAGGGCTGCCTGAACTGACCCTTCCTGTCCTGCCTCTGGCCCTTGCTCGTCTCACCCTTCTCGCCTGACTCAACCCTGCCCTTGCCCATGTGCTGGACCCAAAGACGCACCTCCAACTGGACCCACCCTAGTTCAGGGCATATTGCCATCTTTTTTCTAAACTCACAGTTGTACATGTACCAGCCCATACCACCGTTAGTCTCCACCTCATCGGTGATGATGCCAGCATATTGAAACAAACCAGGCCCTTGCTCGGGGTATTGCTCCATCACAACCGCTGCCAGTATGGTGAATGCCTGCCCCCACCTCTTAATTGTTTTTTCCGGCCATACCTGGAAGCAAACCTTCTTGTCTTCTTCCTTGCCACCCATTCTCCTGGTGTCCACCCCCTCGGCCCCATGCATAAGCAGCGTGAAAATATTGATTAACTCCCTCCTCCATATTCCTTCCTTAGCCGCAAGTGCCATCTCCCATGCTAGGGAGCACCGGCCTGACATCAGGGGGGCCAGTGTGACTAGTGGCACGGGTGTAGGGAGCGCGGCGTGCGACGCAGCGGAGTGGGTGGGAGTACCTGCTGCTGAGGGCGTGGGTGGCGGAGTCGCGACGGAGGCAGTTGCAATGGGGGGGAGCATGTTCCTGTGGATGGCGGGGCTGACTCTGCCCGGTGCTGGCTACATAAATCAGATGTAGTCCCCCTACAGCTACGGCCCCCATAGGTGTGATGTGTGTACTCAACTGCCCCGGGCTCTGGCTCAGGCCCTGTAACCCTTTGCTGCCGGCTGCCATATGGCAACTCTGCTCGTCAACTGCACCTCCGCCTCCCCCCAGACGTGCGTGATCGATGGGCAACCCTGTGCCAGCGCGGGTGTGCTGTACTAGCTACCCCCACACCACTGTTTGTGATAGAGACCATCCTGGGGGTGCTAGCCGCTAGGAGGCCAGCTCTGACCTCCACCATGAAATCCGATAATGTGTCGTGAGCTTACCAAGGTCATCACATGTGGCAAAGCTCGTTGACGGCGTAGCATTGACCGGGGGAACCACTGGTCCGACTGCGGGGGGCAGTGGGGCATCCGCCATCAGCATGGCCACAGTCCGCGCATTGCCCGTGGTCCGGCTCTTAGCATGTAGCGGGTCTGCAGGGAAGTACTTAACTGTGGGCCTGCGAACCCTCTTAGATCTGGTGGGCCCGGTCTCGTCGGCGGGCTCCTGCCCCATGCGTGGGACAGACATGGCGACACCGAAGTCGTCCGGACTGTCTGCCATCAATAGCTCAGTGGCCCAAGCCACTCCTTTCGCCCTGACCATCTCCATAACGGCTGCCAACTGCGCATCTTGGGAGGTTCCTGGCATGGAATCCTCCACCTGGGACATCTGAGAGAAAAGCGGGGGGGATCCCTGGCTATTCATCTGGTCAGTTCAGAAACAGCTCACCTGGAAAAGAAATAGAACTGTAAGCCAATGACCCCGCTGGTGGTAACGATTCTATGTTCCTGTCCTGGCCCTCGAGCGCTCGGTCCCCAGCCCCCGACCCCTTACTTACTCCCGCTGTTAGCTGCTGCTCTCTTATCCTGACGGCACTGGTGTTGTTGTGGGGGGGTAGGGGAGGATCTCCGTGGACCCTGCGTGCGGATGAAGAAGAACATTATTATCCATTCGACACCCACCGGCTACCGGGCGCTGGCACGGTGCCAATTTCCTGCCAGCCCATCCTGACACCCTCCCCCTTTCAGTGGTGAGACTGTTGCATCCCACCCTGCCCTGCACCCCCAATGTGCCCAACTGTGTGCGTTACCTCACCAAACGTCTCTCGCGAATGGGCCTGTACTGCACCCGCACGTCGACCTTACTCCGAGGGTGCGTGTCGTGGCTGAAAAACAAAACAGCGCGGTGTGAGACAGGCGGTTAAATAATTTCCACATATGGCGTGCGTCCTCTAAGATGACAGGTTTGATGACAACTGGCCAGGTGATGACATGCCAAACCTTGCCCCTCGCGGCTCCTACCCTTTACCTGCTTGTGCGTTTCCTAGCAAATCCTTAGGGAGGGGGGGTGAATTGACATCTGTCCCTTGCCTGCATGGACAAACAAAACAACATTAATACATTGTACACATTCGTGTTGTCACATTCGAGTCATTAAGCACGTCAGTTGCAAGGGCCCCTGTAATACCCCCTTACACCATCTCTCAGCATGTCCGCATACTCCCATGCGTAGGAGTGGGACGTAAATGCTGCCTTCGCCCTGGCTGTTACAGTTCGAGGGACCACGCCAAGGTGGCAGCGCGACTAACTGGGGCTCCCCAGTCCGTAAAGATCTCATCATCTTTGCACCTGAAGGAAGCGTTATGTCCCGCGCAGAGCACATGGGGACCCAGGCACAGGTCTAAATGGTCAGCGAACCACCGCGATTTACGACCGACCCCAACGCCCATCCCGGCAGAGCGAAGCATACGCCCTCGCTGGTGTCACGCTGGAAAGCTTAGAGGCCACATGAAGCAGTAGCTGGGGGTCATTGGGCGCTAAAAGCAGCAGCTGTGGTGGCATGTGAGACTCACCGCCAGCGGGACCACCTGGGAGAGTGCTTACAGAGATGGGGGTCCAGGCCACAACACAACAAAGCGCCTGCAGCAACCAGGCTAAGGAAACGGCGTGGCTGGCCCCGGGGCAATTGAAACCGAAGCGGCGGGGATTTGGCAAATTATTCGCTTTTATTTATCATGGGTGTTCAAGGGACACCATGCTCGAAACGGGATCCCCAGAATCGGCAGCTCTCACCATTACCTAGCCCTGCTGTAGGGGGCAGTACCGAAATTGAGTGCTTTTTTAAGTGATTGTAAATACTGACGACGGTCATGACCACCAGGCCGATAGCTGCCCACTGACACAGTAAGGGAGTTGAGAAAGAGGGAACGTTTCCCAATGATGCTTAAAACAGCTGTCGACATGCCAAAGGTCAATACTAGACTGTGCATGTTTCCATGCGAGTACACAGATTTATTGTTCGCATGTATTCGTAAACTTGGGAGTAAGGGACTCAGCCCTTGAAACTTACGCCCCGAGACTCGCCTGCCCCGAAGGAGTTCCGGAGCTGTGCAGCTCCTCCCTCGGTCCCGCTGTGCGCCCGCTGACCTAGGCTGGAAAGGCAATAGGCCCTGCGGGTGTGGGATGAGGGACCGAAAGTGGCCGCCCCCACCACCGGACCTCAGCGGCAAAAGGGCAGCCACTCTAGGCTCCCGGTGGGGATCGAACCGGTGGTCCATGCAGGGAGTGCCACGCTTTACCTATAACGCTCAAAGACCGCACGACAACCACCCTGGCTGTACCGTGCAGTGCATGCGCAGCTCATTGATCCACACGCTACTCGACTGCATCCCTGTGCATGAAGCTACACCGACACCTCCGGGTGAGTACGTTTGGCAATGGCCAAGTCCCGCAACCTATGACCCCCGATACCGATGCCCCCTCCCCGACGGGCTGAATACTTCGCAGTGGGGGAATATGAGGCTGGGATAATACCTCGCAAGAAATATTCCGTAATTGCGTGTGCCGGGGAGACCCAGCCCAGCCGTACAACGTTGCCTATGGGCAAGCGGAGCACAGGCTCCCTGATGGAGGAGGCTGCGTGACGCGAGGCCTTTATTTATGAACCCGCCCCCTACCCTGCCCCCGTGACTCTCGCTAGGACCCACTCGCGGCCCACACGAGTCGAACTCGGCTAATGGATATTCCTCCACGGTTCATTTAACCGTCCTCAAACCCATGTGGTACAGGGCCAGTGTGCTTAGGGCGGGAGCGAAACACCAGGGATCAGTTTTTTCGCAATGTGTCCCGCCCGGGGCCACCCCAGCGCGGGCAACCGACGGCATGCCCTGCGGGCCCACGCGCCCACACCCGGAGCCGCACCCCGCTCCCCCCGTCCCCAGCAGCCCCCTGCCTAGGCTGGGCCGCCCCGCCCTGTATGCAACCCCGCATGGGGAGATCGGGTTGGGGGGGGCATTGTAGGCACTCACCGTGCAATTGTTGGCGAGCAGCTCCCGACGACCAGACATCGTGTCCAGTAGCGTGGTGTCCGCGGCGCGTCCAGTGCACAAGAGGCAGAAAACATGGTGGGGGGACTTATGTACCCCACACCCTGCCCAGCCTGCTGGACGTGACGCGGCACACCCGCGACCCTGGTGGGGACTCCTCCCCAAGCCAACCCCCCCTTCGGGAAAGGGGGGGAGAAAGGTGGGGGGGAAGCCCGATGCTGCTATAGGGTCGCCCTCCTGAGTGGCCCCCTGCGGTGACCTCGGGCAACCACATTCCAAGCGGTTCTCCAAGTGCAACTTTAACTTAGCAGTGGATGTTTTGCTCCTGACTTCATCCTTGCCTCAGAGCAGTAGGGTTCCAGTGTTGCTCTCTGACCACCTTTTTACAGCTGCCCAGTGCCTTTGTACTTTGGACCCTGGCTGCATCCCCAGCCCGCTCAACGACATTGTTCTGCTCTGCTGGTTGCCACATGGGAGAGCAGGACGTCACAGGTAAAATACCAGCCCTTTGTTCATGTTTTAAGTTAAGCGTCTGCCCGGACGTTATACTTAAAGAGAACTTCATTTAAAGTAACCTGTATCTATTTTTAAAATGTTTACTTTACGGAGTCAAGGGTCATCACAGCAGCTCCAGAGCAAATTTTAAAGTTCTTTCTTCATACATTTGCAAACTCAGTGTTCTGTTTCTTTTGTGGGTAATTGCATTTTGTTGATTTCATGGATTGCCTTGGTTCCCTCAGCCGACTGTGTTCTGAAGCTTTTTTCAGTGCTTTGGTATTTTACAGTTCCTTCGCTTTCCTCTTTTTCTTTGGTTTAGGGTCATTCTCCTTGACTTATTTTAAAGCCAAGTCCTTATCTACATGCTCATTTTCAGTGTTTCTTCTCAACTGTCCTGCCTCCTCCCTCAGCTTTGTGTTTGCCATTCACTGGTGTTATCTTCTTTTCAGTCTCCGCCTTATTTTCGCCCTCAGTGCAACAGTGTGCTTGTGTTATTAAACAAATTGCTAAATTACAAGCATTGCTTGTCATTGTTGGTGATGGGAAAAAGGGTTCGAGAATTATGTTAATAGGGAACATTAGCACCAGCCATTTCAAATTGATTCACCACTTTTAAAACTGGCAGTTTAGGAAGAAAGTTTGATTAGGTATGTACTTAAAAGGGGAAAACACTGGCTTTCTGTTACCTTCCTAATTTTTCTACTGGCTGGAGCATGATATACTAGGCATGCCAGTAGAACACCGGCCAGCTGGCAACCCTGTAGGTGAATGATAGGCCCTGTGTGGCTAGGTGGGTGGGTGCTGGTGGCCGATGTTGCAACTATAATGCAATACCGGACCCCGGTTACAAAAACGGCAACCCACTTATTTCAAACCAACCCCTACCCTAACAGCCTACCAAGGAAATGCCCAATACCCGCTATGTCAATTCCAGCCCTGGGGCTGGCCATTGTAATAGCTTCATATAGCTTCTGTGCTGTTTTTTTCTTGCTTTTACCAGTTTTTGCAAAAAAATGTAGCAAACTGAGCTTCAATGTTTTACAACTAGTCTTTAATTTTGAAAAGGGACCTAAGTACTAAGAGGTCGCATATCTAAATCTCCGGTCCCAGGAGGTCGTAGATCGATCTAGACAGGCTGCTTTCCGTGAAGGCCTTAATTAGCTATAGACACACACACAGAGCTGGTTGCCTGCAAGGAACAGCAGACCACCATCCCTATGGTTTGCATTCACAAATGGGAAACTTTCTTTAAAAAAAATGGAGATAGCTTCCCATTTGCAAATGGGATACCATCTGAATTGAGACGTTGTTCACTTTTGGTTTGCAACTCCATCAATACATACCATTCTGAATCCCAATGAGGAGGGGAAACCCTGTGAATCTGTGAATCAAATGGTTTGCAACTGCAAAATGGACCAATTTTACATTAAATTAAGTGTGCACAGCTTCATGCTGGTCCACTGTAATTTATGTGATATTATCATAGTATTCATTTGGAGGTTCATTCAAAAAAGTCCTTACATGGTAGGTATTTGACTGCTTGAGCTCTTAATTTTCTTCATTGTTCACAGCCTTTTGTTGGTACTATCCACTTGGTTTTTCATATCAACTTTTAGCAAGATGCTTCTTATGGTAGTGACGGGTAGATGGATTAGCCCAAGTTTCTGTTGGTTGATTCACTGTAGATGGGTGAGCTGGAATTGGGCTTGTTAAAATAGTCTATTAACAAACGATTCCTTAAAGATGCATTTCTTTTCAGAACACATTACTGCTTTCTTTAGTCTGAGCACATATTCAAGGCACACTTAGCCTGTAGCATGCTGGTCATAGTGACTTTGCAGTGAGAACAATCTTTTTTGCAGAAATTGCAACCAAGCACATGTGTATGATCTAATTTGCTGCTGAGACCCAAACATTGTGTGTCCTTGAGAGGATCATGCCTCCTTCTGCATGGGATATAGTTTCCAAGTGCTCAAGAATCCCAACACCATATTTCCTGGAGAATATTAGGACTTCTTTGACTGCTGTTTCAGCTCTATGTGTGGTCTGTTTGATGTGGTGTCTATGCCCAGCATTTGATAGATAGAGAACCTTCAGTACTGGATTTTCCTTACTGCTTTTCAAGGATATACTGTATGGAATTTGCCTTTTTTCATGTCTGTCTGGAGTTTCTGCATTTTTAGACCCTATTTTTGCTGGTAATAGGACTTTATGCACTGTGGCACTGCTATTCAATGTGGCAGTGTGTGTGGTCTGGCCCTAAAATGGTATTGGTATACATGTTCCAACCAGTTGGTCGATTTAACTGTCATGTCACACTATGGTAAAGGAAGCAGAAATTGCACCAGTGGCATAAATGTTGAATGGCAAATGTGGGCTGCTATATATAGTTAACCATCCCCATACATGTCGAAAATCTATGTCTGCGAGGAGCACCACTGTGCTTTGGCTGGGCTACAGTTTAAAAGCACTGCACTGATACACAGGAAAGAAAAAGTGCATTTTTCCATGTAGCGAAACCTATTTTATATATTATTATTTTTTTACGCACACACGGCAGTGTATTTATAACTGACTTAAGTTACCACTAACTTGTAGATCAGAAAGTTGCTGTGGGAACGAGATGGAACCCACCAGTCTCCTTCCCCATCAACAGTGGTGAACACATTCCATACTGTGCTTGATACTGACAACAAGGAGCGAGACAGTGAGGTATGTATTTGAAAGAAGGTACACAAGAGATGTAATTTGTTTGCAGTCATACAGCTCTTAGCGTCCAGTGTAGGCTCCCTCGAGTGTTCTGCAGTCCCAAGTAACAGCTCTTTAAAATCTAGCAAAGCACAAGACTAGTTACTTTTTGCTCTAACAGCAACTTCAATTGCATGCAGTTTTTTTCTTTTACATGGATTTCACATGAATGTTAGCATTATAAAGAAACTGTTAAATGCCCACAAATCACTCTAGCAATAGGTGCATTATGATAAAGACTCACTGTCTTACCAGACCCAAGGAAATCGTCATTGGACTTGCCCTGCTCTGATGTCCTATACACAGTTAATAAAGCTCCACAACTTGAGGCTTTGAACAGATACACAAGTTTATGCAGGATTTGTAAATAACTCTCAGAAGCATATCTTTGAAGGTGAGACAATTTTCCAGTACATAGGTACAAAAGGCAGTTTAAGGACCCAACAGTAGTTTCACAATTCAAAAAAACAAACATAACTCTCTCTGGGTAATAACTAACCTATGACTTCTGAATACAGCACTGGAAGAGGTATTAAAGTTCCAACTTTGCAATGAAATTCTTTGAAATGATGCCACAGAACAAGCTCTAAGATGTGAAACAAGCATAAAACATCTGAGAGGATAAGCTCTGCATCCAGTCTGAAGATTGCCTGAGCTGGAGAGCCAGGAACACAGACGAAGGGCAAAGCCCAATCAGAGGCTTCTTCTCATCCAGGGAGGAAACCCAAGCACCTGTCCATGACCATAGACTGCAGGATCATCAAATCCTGCAGTAGATCCTCAAATCCCATGATCTTTAAATCCTACTGTAGATCCTCGAATCCAGGGATGCTCGAATATTGTGATAGAACCTCAAATCATGCTGTAGCCTGACACAGCTTTTGGAATGTCCACATTGGAACAGGATTGGCTATGTTGGTGTTGGTTGGCAGCACACATGTGAGAGCCAGAGACCCTCCTGGTGGAAGAAGGGTTCAACCATCTTAGAGTAGGGGATTCTGGGAATTTTTAAAGTAAAGCGAAAAAGAGGTTCTATAAAAGGGGGTAGATGTAGGTTGAGAAAGTACATATGCTTGGGTACGATAAGTTCTGCAGTCACTGGCTAGTGCACAGGATACGTCTGGTAGCTCACAAACCCCTGCTCAGAACATTCCTTGACCTGCTGAGACTACACCTGAAGACGAAAGCCCTGTTGGAAGAAAAAAGATCCCTTAATTCTGGCTGCCAGGCTGGAACTGCTCTGCAAGGGTCTGGTGGCGGACCTCTTATTTGCCTGTTCTAGAGATATATAAAGCAGAAAAGATTCCAGTAAGGCACAACTGACACTGTGGATTGAACCCTACAGGAGCCCCGGCTGCAGTGAGACCTGGAGCCTAGACCCCTGCCCAAAAGACCTGAGGCATGCAGGAGTGACTAGGAGGAACTGTCCCACTATTTGAAGAAAAGCTGGAGCCTGTCATTATTTCTTCTTCTGAAGGACCAGGGAAAAGTGCTAAGACTTGCCTAGGGAGGTCGCATCCAAGGAGGCACGAAATACCATGTTTGTCCCACTTGGACCATTTTGCTGATCTAAAAATGGGTTTAGTCAGACCTCGCAAAGATGGTATCCAGCCTAGAGGAGCTTTCTGACTACTTCTTCCAGTCTTACCCCACTGGAGGATTTTTAGAACCAAAAAAGTGATTAAGTCCAAATCTAAAAACATAGATGAGGATGAGGTGGCAAATGATCTCGGCAGTAATTGTTGTGGCTGCAAAATCCAGCTTTATTCTGGCCAGAGCTTTTGTTGCCAATGATGTGTATTTAACTTCTAGGGACCCTCTCTCTCTTCAGCCTTGGGCCCAGCCTCGCAAGTGTTGAAAAAATAAATAAGGGCCTGATTTAGATCTTGGTTTTCTGACCCCAGCCCAAAATGGGGGTGGGCTCCAGTATTCAGTCAGGCGATGGAGTTCTGCTTACTGTATTTAAATGTATGCGCGATGCACAGAGGGCCGCTGCAGTGGCAGTCTTCTGTGCTGGCAACCAGCCCTCCATCGGAGTCCTAACAGAGGGGTTCTGACCAGCCTATTTTAATGTTCCCCTTGGGTTGGTGGTGTCCTGTTGGCGGAGTACAGACTGGGGGCAAGCGCTGTAGGAGAGTAGGATCTGCTTCACATGGGTACCCCCACTTTTTGCTGGTGTTTCACTGTTTTTCGACCTTAGTCTGGCTGTGGCCCTGCTGATCAGGACCACAGCCTAGCTGCTTCCTCTCTAAAATGGCTTCCATGTACATTAGGTACATATCTAATTGGATTCTGGAGTGCCTTATATGCCCCTAGTATATGGTATACTATGTACCTAGGGCATAGATACCTCAGAGGCCTACCAGGGGCTGCAGCATGTATTATGCCACCCCTGGGAAGCACTCCAAAATGGCACCACAGGTCTGCTACTGCAGCCTGTGTAAGGGTGTGCTTGCACCCCTTACAGTGGTATAGGCTACCTATATCCACATATATATACAGACAGATATAAACCTATAAGCCACTTCTATGGCAGACCTTGACAATCCTGAAGGCAGAGTGCTTGGTTTAGTGTGAGAGGGTGCCCAAGCATGAGCTGAGCCCCTCTGCAGCTTTCGGAAATACTTCCTTATGGCTGTTCTGTGATACAGCCATACCATATACTCTTAAGTGCATTATAACCTCGCGGTAAATGCTAACTTTGGAATGGCTGCATCAAAACATGTCGTGTTTGGTGTCAAACTCTTTGGAATACTACCCCCCCCCCCCCACCAGTCCTGGTGGCGGGGGTAGCATTCCACCCTTCTAGAGGGAAAGACATGTTCACACTGGTCAAACCCGTAGGACTTTCCTGAGCCCTGGCATCACAAAATGGATGCCTCTGCCACAGACACCGGTCTGGCCTCCTGCTCCTGACCAAAACTCTGGCAGGGGAGGCCTGGACAATAGGTTTCCTGTCGAAGGGAGGTGTAACCACCTCCCCAGACAGGCAGATGTGTATTGGGGCTGGGCGGGAGCACTCTCTGGTGCTTTGAAGTCCTGCACTGGGGGCACGTTTGATATCCCTGTGCATAGTCAATATCAGACTCTGCACATACCTTTCCCCTCCTGAGGCGGAAGCCGGGAGGTCTCCTGCTTTTCTTTTCATTTTAAACTAATTTTCGTGATTTTACTCGTTTTTTCACCTGTGCTTGCTAATTGTATTTTCTAGCCTGCAGCAGTGTGTAGAGACCCCCCAGCGCTCAGCAGCGCTTAAAAACTCTTTTTTCCCCCCTCCCTGCAGCTCCGGTCCCACCCTCGGCTGAGTGTTGATGCCGAGGGCTGGACGCCGGTTTTGGCGGCCATCTTCGTTTGGGCTGGGTTGGGGAGGCCATAGACAAGGACTATAAAAGGCACCTGAGACTTGGAAAGCGGTAATATCAGACTCTGCACATACCTTTCCCCTCCTGAGGCGGAAGCCGGGAGGTCTCCTGCTTTTCTTTTCATTTTAAACTAATTTTCGTGATTTTACTCGTTTTTTCACCTGTGCTTGCTAATTGTATTTTCTAGCCTGCAGCAGTGTGTAGAGACCCCCCAGCGCTCAGCAGCGCTTAAAAACTCTTTTTTCCCCCCTCCCTGCAGCTCCGGTCCCACCCTCGGCTGAGTGTTGATGCCGAGGGCTGGACGCCGGTTTTGGCGGCCATCTTCGTTTGGGCTGGGTTGGGGAGGCCATAGACAAGGACTATAAAAACAGGCACTTACGGCTCCGCGCAGCGGACGCGACCAGCGGATGCGCCGGACCTGCGCCGGAGTCGTGCTAGAGCCCTGCCCGTCTGCGCCCGTCAGCGTCCCGGAAGCGTCTGGCGTGGCTGGTACCTCTGGCCCCTATGCTCTCCTACTCCGCTCAGGAGCTATACTCTTTGCGTAATTGGAATGCGTCGTGTTACACGGTTTTTCCTGGCCGATATAAGGGTAAACATACGTGCCCTGCTTGCCATTGGCACCCTGTTCGCTCCTTCCCTTCCCCTATCCCTGCTAAGGAGTGTAGCATAAAACACCTTTGTTTACTCCTCAATACGAGGTCGTTGCACCGACACACTCAAGAGATTTTTGATCTCCTCTCAACGACCAGTCCTACCTGTCTGATGCTTACTGAAACATGGCTGAATGATTCCTCCCACCCGGACATTGTGGCAGCCATCCCCACGGACTATACCATCCATCGACAGGACAGAGACAAGGGTAGGGGAGGAGGAGTTGCCTTGGTTGTTAAAAAATCTTTTCCGTGCACGGTCACGCATACTCACACCATCGCAGGGGCGGACTCTTTAGCCTTTACCATCTCCCTATCGTCGCAACAAGCGCTGAAGGGTCTGATTGTTTACAGACCTCCGGGCCCAGTGGGATCCTTTCTTGACGATCTCCAGCAGGCCATGTCGATCCTTGTCCTTAGATCGGAGCTGTGCCTACTGGCGGGAGATTTTAATTTCCATATGGACGACCATAATGACCAGGACGCCATCAAATTGCTGGATATTGCATCCACTCTAGGCCTTTCCCCCTATCTTTCTGGTCCGACCCACAACAAAGGCCACACACTCGATCAGGTGTTTTCCACCACACCTATCATGGCTGTAACTCTTCTGCCAGTCGTCTGGTCTGATCATTATCTTGCCCACTTTGAAATACCTTCTACTGTGACCTCTCCGGCCAGTGTCATGAGGCAGCAGGGCAGCAGCTATAGGGCATTCCACCGGGTGACCCCAGACATGCTAACGCATGCCCTGGCAGATCACCCTGTTTCCTGTACTGGCGACCTGGAGAAAGATCTGGAGAGCCTACAATCCTGGCTTCTTGCCAGACTAAATGAGCTCGCTCCCTCACAGCCACCCAGATCTGCTGCCCGGCGGGTCTCTGCCCCCTGGTTTACGGAGGATTTAGCCCACGCTCGTAGGCAATGTAAAGCTGCTGAGCGGGCGTGGAGAGTCCAGTATGAGCCTGAAGCCAAACAACGCTATAAAATCATGATGAAGTCCTACCACGATCTTATCTTACAGGGCAAGAAATGTTACTTCGCTAAAAGGATTGAAGACGCAGCTAACTCCTGTAAGGAGATTTTTTCAATTGTACGTGAATTTACCAGCCCCCGGACAACCTCTACTCAGGGTGCCCCGGTGGAGACCTGGGCTAACACTATTGCCAATTTCTTCACCACCAAAATCAGGCTATTTCAGGATTCTTTCCCGTCGAGAGCGTTAGATGATTTACCTACGATGCCGACGGAGACAGTCTTCCTGTCTCCTCCTGGCCCAGCTTTGCTAGACTTTCCTCCCCTTCCGGTTGCCGCATCCTTAGCCTTGATGAGGAACCTTAAATCAGGCTCACCATTAGATCCGTGTCCAGCAAAATTCTTAGCGAAAATGGCAGATGTCATTAATCCCACAGCTAATCCTATCCTCAATTTATCCCTGAGTCAGGGTTTTCTGCCCCAGGCCTGGAAGCAAGCCATGGTCATCCCCCTGATCAAGAAGCCCAATCTTGATCCAGAGGCGCCTTCTAATTATAGGCCAATCTCGCTCCTTCCAGCACTGACCAAGATCCTGGAGAAACACGTGCACAGCGTGCTTTCTAACTTCCTGGAGTCTAATGAGTTACTTCATGAATCCCAATCGGGCTTTCGTTCCAACTTAAGCACCGAGACGGCGCTCCTGGAAGTCTCGGAGATCGTGAAGGAGGTGCTGGACACAGGAGGCAGGGTGATGTTAGTCATGTTAGACCTGTCGGCGGCGTTTGACACCGTCCCCCACGAGGATCTCCTCACTAGACTTCATAACATCGGTCTAGGGGGGACGGTGCTCAACTGGTTTCGTTCCTTTCTGGCCAACCGCCGGCAGACGGTCTGGGTCCCACCCGGGTCCGCCGAGATGCCGCCATTGGGAGTCGGAGTGCCTCAGGGCTCTGTACTGAGCCCCACTCTATTTAACATCCTTATGACCCCTCTGGCGACACTGGCGGAGTCCTACGGGGCCCGGATCGTCTCTTATGCTGACGACACCCAGCTTCTATTCACCTGTCGTAAGAGCGAAGAGTTCGATGGAGAAAGGATCTGCGAGTGCCTTGGGGCTGTCTTTAGCTGGTTTTCACACAACAGCCTCAAATGCAACTCGGACAAATCCGAAATACTATTCTTCGGATGCCCATCAGAACCAGATTGGCAGGGATGGTGGCCTGCTGACATGTTCCCTCCCACTCAGTCCTCTAAGTGGGCTAAGAACCTGGGGGTTAAAATCGACAACGAGCTCTCGCTCAAATCCCAGGTTTCCACTCTTACGGGAACATGCTTTGGGATACTCAGAATGTTGCGCAAGTTCTTTCCCCTTCTCTCGGAGGAACATCGGAGGATCACTGTTCAGGCACTCATAGGGTCCAGATTGGACTATGCAAATGTCCTATATCTGGGTCTGCCTGAATACCTCCTCCAGCGTTTGCAGGTTACTCAGAACGCTGCTGCTCGTGCAATTTTTGGCCTGCACCGCCGCACCAGTGCCTCCAATCTCCTCGTATCCCTTCACTGGCTTCCGGTGCGGAAGAGGATACTTTTCAAGGCCATGACTCTCGCCCATAAGGCCTTGCATGGCAATGGTGCCAAATATCTTCAGAGGAGGCTGGACTTCTATCGACCTGTACGATCCCTCAGGTCAGAAGCTTTGGCTTTGGCTCGGGTGCCACGCATCAAAAGGGCTCGGCTAGGCGGCCGGTCCTTTAGCTTTCTTGCTCCGCAGCTATGGAATTCCTTACCGGTGTCCTTGCGAAACACCGCTAACCTGCTTGCCTTCAGAAAAGACTTAAAAACCTGGCTGTTCACTGGATAATCTGCCCCCTCTTTAGGCCCCTGCTCTTTTTACTGTTATGTTTTCCAGCTCTTTCTTTGGTCTGGAGCACAAAAGCGCCGGGACACTCCTTTGGAGTAGCCGTTGCGCTATAAAAGTCCCATTTAACATAACATAACATAACACGTTTGATATCCCTGTGCATAGTCCAGTTCAAACCGGTTGCAGGGGCTACCTGCCCCTGCTCTGGCGCAAAACTGGACAAAGGAAATGGGTGTAACCACCCCTCTTTCCAAGCCCACCCATAGGTGGGGCCTTAGAGTTAGTCCATCCCCTAAACTTGGTATAAGTATAGGAATCCAGTCCCTAGGACTATAGATTACCCTGCACGAAACTCTGCAACATATATCCTGGACCTTCGACGTTCTATCCTGACTAGAAGACTGAAGAAATCTCCCTTGGGGTCAAGGAGTGACTCCCCTGCTTGGCAGGCACCAAAGAAGCAACAGACCGGTCTGCATCGCTGAAGCTCCCGCCGGACGCCGAAGTCTTTGCATCACCAGAGGTGGATTTCCAGACTTCCCCGAGGCTACCCTGAGTCCCCAGCAAAGCTTAGGCCCGTGGCTATTGTGGGTGACGTGGAACCGTGACCCCTGTACACCGTGAACTTGTGCAGCAACGCTATCTTCCTGGTCCTCCTTGAAGTTGGTCTTTGGGCTCCGAGTAGCTCCAGCCTTGAGCACCTCCTGCACCGAAGATTGTTGGCCTCCACTCCAGGAGTGACCCGTGGGCCAGCTTCAAGTGTGACCGCTTGAGGCTCCTTCGCGATCACTAGCCCTTTGGCTAGCAGGTCCCCACAAAGGCAACTCCTTTTCTAATTGGGCTTTCCTGGTTGCTCCAGATGTGCCCTGACTTACCCTTGCTGGGTGAGTCCCTCAGGCCTTGCTTGTCTGCACCGCAGTCCTTTCTCTGAATTCCAGTGACTTGCCAAGCCAAGGCTTGTTGGGTCCATCCTGGTCGCCGACACCGCAGCACTCGACAGACTTTGTGGGGCAGCTCAAATCCGGTTCGTGGACTTCGTCGGAGTCAAGACACCCATCAACTCACCTGAAGCACCCGACATCTGTGGGCATTGGTCCATCCTGCCCTTGGTCACTGGCTAGTGACCCAGACTCTGTCCCCTATGCTTTCAGGTTTCTTCCATCCTAGATCCAGGCTTGGATCTCTAAGGACACTTCTCCTCTTCACGGCAGCAGCAGTTCTTTGCAGGCTTCCATTGAAATCGACGACACGACCCAACACCAAAAGACACCTATGACCCGGCTTCCCTGGATGAGGTAACTCAAGTACTCCGGTGCTCCCGTGGGTGCTAGCCCTAGAACTTCTTAAGTCCAAAAGGGTTTGGTCCTGACTCGATTCTAAGTGTCCCTAATCTTTAAATTTCCAACCGTGAGATTGCCCATAGAAGATAACGGGAACCTGGGGTTGCGTTTACACACTGCATACAGTCCCCGTGGGTCCTCTGTGTCACTACCTTGGGTGGTTCCTTGGGGTCCCAGCGATTCTACAGGCTCTAGGCCTTGTGTCTATTCCAGTCGTGGTTCTTATACCACTTTTTGGGTATATGGTTTGGTACGCCCCTAGGGCCCAAACGTGTATTTGTGCTATTACTGATAATTTCTAACTTGTAGACAAAGTACTTCGAACTCCAGTCTCATAAAGAGACTAGAGGGGTGTGTTCTATCTTAAATACATATATTTTTTATATATACCCGGTGTGGTTGTCTTTCATTTGATCATTCAAGAGATTATAGACTGGTAAAACAAGCTGCTTTACATTCCTTCAAGACTTGCCTGAAGGCTGATCTCCATAGCTACCACTAGGATAGCTTTCAATAAAGGTTGTCTTTAACCATTCACCATAAGGGGTTGTTTGGACTGATACAAGGTGCCCAATAGAACTAGTGGACAGCATATATCAGGCCACCTTCTCACAGAAATGGTGTAACAAAGGAGCACAGTCGTGTTTTGTGTCCTGAGACAGAATGCGGAATTGCCTTTGGTTGAGTGACAGGGGCAGAAATATTGGAACAGCTACACCAGCTACAGTCTCCTGTCCTCCTGCGCACCCTTGTGTGCTCACTGCTGGCCTCTACTGATGCACAAGCCTACCATGTTATACCTTCATTCATTCACTGTCTCACACAGTCACCATAATCCCCCAATCAATTCATCTTCACACTCCTCCCTAGAATTATCCATAAATCCTTGTTTTTCTTCCACCCATTGATGGTCCATTGTAACAGTCCTTCTTTTCATCATCATCAAAAGCTTTATTTCGATATTACATGTCATAAAAGCGATCCTTCTTTTCACCAAACCCCCTTCACACTAATTCACCATAATTAATCTTTTCACCTACACACTCATTCACCTATTCATCCTTGCTCTCACTTTTATACCCATTATGATATAAGCAATCCTATCCTTCCTCGCATCAGCCTATTGGCATTGTCATTGGTAATGTCTACGAGTCCTTTAACATAAAATAAAATCATTAATGTAATGAATGAATGAATGTAAATCAACGAATAAAGGAAAACCACGTGGTATTATACGAAGTCATAGTCACAAATTTGAAAATGACATTGGCGCCTTTGCTACACAGAAAAAAGCCCAGAAACTTTATTTGCATCTATATTTATCAAAAATGCAAACATACGTTTGCCATTCAGTGTCATACATGCTTGAGAAATGTCATAACATGTAAACTCACCTCAAAGCCACCCTTATGACCGAGATTAGAAGCAGTAAGGAAGCAAACATCAAAGAGTGATGAGATTGTGAAGAGAATAATGTGAAACATGAAAAAGATGGCACTAGTGTTGAAGGGAGGAGAGAAGGGGATGGAAGCAGATTAGATTAAAGGAGAACAGGTAGCTGATGTGAGGTGAGTTGAGGAGAAGAAATTCGAGAAGACAATGTGAGAACTCAACGGTTTAGAGGAGTCAAGATTAGGGTTAATAAGAAGAAGGGGAAGGAAAAAACTACTAAAGGTCAGAAGAGGGAAGAGAGAGTCACAGAGAAGGAGAGGACACACAGAAGAGATGGATAAAAGATAAGTTAATGTGGCGAGGACGGGTGCTACAACGAGAGACATTTCATAAATGCTGTGACTGTGTATTATTATTTGGACTTTTCTGCTAAACCCGTGTTTCACAGTCCACTTGCCGACCACTGAAAAATGCCTGTCAGTCGAGAATACGATACGTCAGCTTCACCATTGTTACTTGAAACAATAGAGAACCATCTACAGCGGGCCACAGACTAAAATGGTGAAGAGCACCGGCTACCAGTCTGCAAAACGTCCTCCCAGGCAGACGGTCACCGAGCTGTTGTTCACTGCAAACACTGAAGGTCTTTGAACTTAAAACAGCCTATTCACAAGGCAACAGGACTCTCCTTCCTCCATGCTAAATGCGTGTATTTTCATTGCACAGCTCTCATTAAATAAAATTGGTTAGATATGTTTCGGTTATTTGATGTATATCAATCGACTTTAGTCTGCAGCCTTCACATACAATTTGTAATTTTATTATGTCAGTGTAAAATACAGAAAAAGGTTTTCACCGATTATGAAAATACTTTGCTCCAGTATATAGCAATATTAAAGTATCTTCCCTTATAATACATGAAGTCACAGAGGTCTCATCTACAGAACCATGATTATGGTCAGCAGTTTTATTTTTAATTATAAAGCGTGCTGTCACTCCCAGGGAGCGTCCTGGCGCTGAACGGTGATAGGAAATGCCTGCCACTCAAGGATCAACTAGATCCGAGGATGGGTGAGTAACAAAGTGGATTAGAGGTCCCAAAAATTCATGTTTTAAGTTGTATTTTCAGATGGATTCTGATTCAATAAGTCTAAATTGTCTAGGAAGAGCATTCCAGACCTTTTAGCCTAAGACTGCGAAAGATTTTCTGCCCCTTGTTTTAAGTCTGAACGAGGGGGTTTGACGAGGTTGTCATGTGACGACCTGAGCGTTCGTGATGGCGTTTATTGAGTACATCTAGCGAGGAATGTTGGGCCAGATTGTGTATATGCTCTGAAAGTAAATAGGACAATTTTAAACAAAATCCTCTTATGGACAGGCAACCAATGGAAGGCATTGATTCAGATCTGCTGATGCAGAGAAACATCGGGGAGGTTCAATACTGCTCCAGAAGCGACATGTTGATCCACCTGTAGTCTCTGGATGGTCGGTTTTGGCGAACCTGCATACAGACCGTTACAGTAATCAAGGCTGGATGTTATTAGGGCACAGGCCACTGTTTTCCTTGCCGCTAAAGGGGGATAATCAAAATACTTTTTTAGTGAATGTATTAAACCAAAACAAGAGCCTGCTACTGCAAGCGCTTGTGGACGAAATGTCAAAGAGGTGTCGAATTTTACTCTGAGGTTTTTTACCACCTGTACCGTTGCTGGGGTAGGGGAAGTGGACTTAGGCCGTCACAAAGCTGGATCAAACAAATTGGACTGCTCAAGCAACATAATCTCCATTTTGTCAGTGTTATATTTTAAATGTTGGGATTGCTCCACTGAATTACTTCACCTAGGTAGTTTCTGAAATTGTGTTCTGATCCAATGAAGCTCTAGCCAACAACAAGATTAACTGCCCCTCATCGGCATAGCAAGTGGCTTCAATACCAAAGGAGGTGATCAACTCGAATAGGAAAGTCGTATAAATGTTAAAAAGAGCCGGGCCGAGCAATGAGCCTTGTGGTACCCCAGAGGTGACCTTTCTTTTGGGGGATACAAAGGTCCTAACATGACTGTTTGTATACGGTCAAAGAGAAAGGATCTAATCCACGACAATGCCAGATGGGAAATGCCACATCTCTCGATGAGTTGCAAGAGGATATCAGAGAGATGGTATCAAATGCATCTGATCTAATAAAATCAGAACTACATTTTTTCCCTCATCCAGGGTGAGCTGTCATGTGTCAGCAACATCTCACAGGTCGGATTCTGTGGAATGTCTGGAACAGAAGCCCGACTGCTGAGAGTGAAGGATTTCCATATCCTTCAGGAAAGTTGTCAGTTGATTATCAAGTTTTCAATCATCTTACTCAAGATAGGGAGAAGAGAAATGGGGCGGAGATTGGATGGCATTGAAGGATCAAGGACCTGTTTTTACTGTAAAGGTCTATCTTCCATTCTTTAGGAGGGACCTCAGTGGTGGACAGAGAAGTATTCAAAATGTCAGTGATCAATGGGTTTACCCTGTCAATGAGGGTATGGAATCTATGGTATGAAGGGGGACAAAGATCATAAGGAGAACCCGATTTACAAGAGAGTATGACCTGTCATGACTGTGCTAGGGTAATAATATGAAAGGTAGCCAGGAATGCTCCTGTTGGGGGATTGTGCCCCCCTTTATCACCTTTAAACGGTGAGATGGGGCTGACACTTTGTTGGATGCAGAGTAGTTTTTCCTCAAAAAATGACAATATCACATCACATGGTGATTGAGAAGGTGGAATATCCCTAGACATTGCTTTGGATTTAAAAACTTGAGAAATTTGGAAACAGTGCAAAGGCCACTTCATCAGCAGTGACAGAAAAGGCTGCAAAGAGGTCAGGTGCAAGCAAAGAAATGGATCCCCTCTCCACTGCATGGATAGTAAAATACAATCATGATATAAGTTTCTGTAGGCCCATAAGTCCCTGGTACCACTGCGCCTGCTACAGTATTGAAAGGTAGGCACCTGCCGATCATTCACACAGCACCTCTACCCAGTGCCACATGAGCACACCGTCAGGAGATGGCCACTATGACATTTTTGGGGTGCTCCGGGACATCCAGTCAGGGCTAGAAACATGAGATCAAGGGTTCTGCTGAATTATTAGCAAAGGATTCGAGTACAGAGATGAACAGTGTTTTTCTATGTATTTCTAATTATAGTTTATCGGCTGTTTAAAAAATAAACAATGGAAATCAGTCACAACTTTTGTTAACAAGTGAAAAACTTTAATATTTATATAATATTCCTACAACATTTTAATATCATTTAATGGCTTACTAGCCTGTCCTCACTGTTGATGACCCGACACAGTTCATTGCATTTATTAGCAGTAAGGATAGGAGAAAGCAAATATTCCACAGAAGAGCATGATCTACGTAAACCACTACAGTCTATTAGTATTTTGGGGATAAACACTGGGATCCCATAACCCAAGGAACAGGAAGATTTCCAAATCTAGAACTGAAATAATGATAACATTTGAGAGGCACTCAAGGGTGGCTGGTGTTAGAAGATTGTTTGGGGCGTTGGACTGCCATTGATGGTGTAGGGGGAAGAAGGAGCACACCAAGCGGCTTAACATTAAGGACTGCAGATTATTTGCAGTCACAAATCGAGATTGCCTTATTTTCTTTAGGAGGGATCAGGCAAGACGAAGTGCATGCTATTGCACATGTGCCTGGCGAGGGTTAACTATCCCTCGAGGCCAAAGTTAGTGCAGGGATGTCAAATCATTGGGCATTGTCTGTTTCAGAATCTCTGGATTAGTCTGCCTGAGGGCGAGATTCCTATGTCTCACGTTGGAGTAAGCAGAGCACCATGCAAGTAAATGGCTGGGGTCAGGGCTGACCTATGATCTCACTGTAGGAGTGGGAGGTGTGAGGAGCTGTGTTGGGGAGGAGTCTGGTTGCACTCTGTTGTGATTTAATGTGCACAGCTCCTTTAATTGTACATGCGCAGCTCATGCCAGAAATGTTCATGTCTCCAGTTTGAGGACGATTCTAGTGGAGTCAGTTGGAGACTGGAACTGGACTAGGCAGGGTGCATTGTCGGTAGTGTTACTTGTCTCTCAAATAAACAGAGATAAAGGAACTTCAAGGACTCTGAGTCCCAATACTGGCGATGAGCGGAGCTGGATTGGGGACCAGCATCACCACCACTACCCCAGATGAAGAACCCCTGGGAGTTTGGGATGCCTTGTGATATAATTGTTATTGGAGTTCTGGAGGAACCGGCGGTGTAATTGACTGAATTTAATACCTAAAACTTGAAGGTAAATTGTGTACTTTGATTTTAAGCTGAAACCTACAAGGTTTTAGCTGTGCGCTATCTACTATATAAGCTAGATACATGTGTGTGTTGTGACCTCCCACGCTTGAATTCTCAACACAGAGTGTGTCAGCATTGCACGTGCCAATTTTGACATTGAAGACCTCTGAGCATGTGACCCAGCGTGATCTCCATTGCACTGCATGATGCAAGACATGTCTATTGAATGCACTCAGGTCTTACTGGGCTGTACCTTCAACGTCTCTGCGAGATGCGTCTATTGTATGCATTGGGCCCAGCCAGGAAGAGTGAAAGAGAGAGACACAATCTCTTTTCGCAGTTACACCAGCATGGAAATACACGTTTGGAAATACATGTTTTTTTTTATTTTTTTTATTTTTTTATTAAGTCAGTAAGTTGATACACGAGAATAAGGCAAATCATAAGAAAATACACAACATGTACCCCATGACAGGAAATAAAAACATTGCAAAATCATATGGGATCAACAGAAAAAAAAAAAAAAAGAAAAGAAAAACAGCCATTGTAAAGTTATATAAATTCAGCCGAAAAAAGAAAAGGAGCTAATAATACAAATGAAATGTACATATACCACATCATAGAAGCAGAGTACTACTTTTTTTTCCCCTCCTTCCTTTCTTTCCTTCCTCCCTCTCTTTTTCCTTTCCCTTTTTTTTCCCCCCTTTCTTTTTCCCCCCTTTCCCTTCCCCTTTTTCTCCCTTTTGTTTTTTTCCCCTTTCCCTTCCTTTTTTTTTCTTTTTTTCTTTTTTTTTGGAGGAGAGGATAGAGTCTCTACCAACCCGACAGGGCTTAATTGAGATCTTATGTTGTTGGTGAGAGATATTCCGTCAGAGCCCCCCATATCTCCTCACCGAGTTTGAGTTTCCGTGGGCTTTTAATGGCATATAAACTAGTCTCAAGTTTACAAATTGCAAATAATCTGCCTCTCCACATCTCAAATGTAGGGGGTTCTTTCTGACGCCACAGTGAAGCTATACATAACCTTGCTACTGTAACTGCAATATAGATAAAATATCTCTATATATACATTCCATGTGTAGGTGTTTTATGCTGTATGACCCCCAGCATCATAACTAATGGGGTTATCTCAATATGTACTCCTGTGACTTCAGTTAAAAATATCTGTATCCTATTTATCAATAATCTCAGCTCTGGACATGTAGCAAACATGTGATCTATATCCGCCTGTTCCCCCCCACATCGAGTACATTTGTCCTCATTTACTCCACCCCAGCGTGCCAATTTAGCAGGTGTATAATATAGATTAAACATGGTTTTATATTGCTGGGTTTTCAGATTTGAGGATATTAGAAGTTTTTCAGCTAAATAAATAGATTCTTGCAGAATACTCCCTTCTGCGACCACTCTCAATTTCCATTTATCGTTCTGTGCCTCAACATCATCCTTTTGTGTATCAATAAGTGCCTGATATATATCCCCAATTCTACCCCGGGCCATCACAATTTCTAAAAGATTGTTTTTCTCAGCCAAACGTGAGATATCCCTCCTTCTGCACAAGAAGTCTCGGATCTGCAAATATTTTAAAATATCCGCTTTATCAAGGTCATAGTTAGTCATCAATGTATCATACGTTTTAACACCCCTACTGTCTACCAGCTGGCCCAAAGTTATAATACCCTTAATTCTCCATTTATTCATAATGCCATCTAAGAAGACAGATGGAAGTAGTGCTGCTGCATCCGTGGGTGTATAATAGTTTATTTTACCCATATTTAGCTGCCTCTTTATTTGGCACCAGGCCTTATAAGCTGCCTGGAGGACCTTGAAGCGGGTCTTCTTATAATAACTTGGCTCTTGAATTTTAAAAAATGTTCGCTCTGTCCTTGAACCTAATAATAGCTGATGTATATGAGGCACATCCCCTAGAGTTTCACCACTAGTTCCCACCAATAAAATTCCAATGTACTGTAATAAACATGCCCAATAATAAAATTGAAAATTGGGTACTGCCCACCCCGCTTTATCCCGTGGTAGGGTCATACATTTTAGTTTATACATGGAAAGAAGAGGCAGCCGGGTCACAGGAGACTGCACCACCAAAGTCAGTCACTAGTAGTATGCAATATTGCCCACCTCAAACGTTCTGCTGCCTGTAGAACGTGAATAGATACTTGAAAACAAATTGAATGAGAGGCAATATAATGGCACAAATAAGTCAAATACAACACAGAACAGATCAAAATAGAGATGTTTTATATCTTCCGTCTTTTATTGTTCTTGTTGTACTTCGTAAAGAACAGCCAGCCAACGCGTTTCGCCCAAACATGGGCTTCTTCAGGGCTGAAATGGCATATAATACAAAACCGTTCTTAAAAAGCAAACAAAGTAATCAAAACAGACAATCATTCTAAAATATCAAATGTGCATGAATGATAAACTGAGAGGAAGAAGCGAAAAAGCCACCATCTTGACCATGTGGTTATAAAAGCAAACCACATTTCAGGAAAATATGTGTTGTCAGAAAAAGACCCTTGTGCGAAAGTATCACACCCGTGAAAAGAAAAGATACTTGAGAAATAAGTGACCCCTGTTCCACGCAATTCAAAGGTAACGTGAATACACCAAGAAAGAAGAAAAAAACAAGAAAACTAAATGCCTGTAGCCTGAGGTAAGCATGGCTACAGCACAAATGCGATAGTTATTGAAGCTTACCAATATTATTGTGAGTATAGGATATTTCTTTTGATGATCAGCAAACGGAAAAACGTCAAATCCGTCAAGCTGTATTAGACAGAAAAGCCTTTCCTTAATGAGTAACCAGTACTAAAATGCCAAGAAAGTCACGGATTGTAAAATCAATATAAGCAAGAATAACATACCCAATGTGTAACGACAATGAGACTCAACGACCTCAGAGACCCAAGAGTAAACGATCTCTGTCTGAGGTCTTAATCTGTAAGAAAAACAGTCTCAGATCAATAGTCGCACTCTCATAAATCATGAAACATTAAGCAGCTACAGAATATGCATTCTGCCCTTCATGTTATCCAATTAAAATGTCCTAAAGTATACCAAGCACTCTGATCGAATATCCTAAACCCATAGTTACGCAAAAAAACATTGAATACCAAGGAGAACACAGTGAAACACAAAACAAAAGAGAAAAAAGACAAAAAAACTGCCCGCAACTGAGGTCGGGCTTCACAACAAGCGACGCTAATCCAAAACAACTTCTAACATGTTTAAAACTGATTGAAAAACAGCACATTCACATCCAAAACGAACACTGTCATACTGCGGTGACTGAATCGCCAATGAGCAAACACTGAATGGCACAAACACAAAATCAAGAGAGCATCAAGCAACAAACAACAAAAGGCACCCGTCTACTGTGTTGGCATCCATGCCACACAAAAGTTATTCACCAATAACGGGGAATACGTAAAATATACACACTGAAAAGAAAAGCCACATTAGTGAAGAGTCGACCAGTCAAAGCCACATAATATTCACAACTCGACAACCCGTTCACAACAAAGCAAGTGGTTGTCGGAACCTAAATTCAATACGCACAACCTGCATTATAACTCACCGAACAGTGGTATTAGCCACGTCCAAAATAGAGTATCCGACACCGTCTCCGTACGTCGCGTCCCGTACCTAGACTGGCAAGTAGTAAAGGAAGTACTTTGCCGCAAAGGGGCTTTTAAACCATCAAACGTCACCAAACCGCCAACCAGGAAGTAATTACGATAAAGCACTTCCGGGACAAACGGCTTGTAAGAGAGAAAAAAAAAAAAACAACTAGAACGAGAATCAAAGTCGCTCGCGAAACCACGCTTCCGGTTTCATGCCCGTAATGAAAATTCAGTCACCGCAGTATGACAGTGTTCGTTTTGGATGTGAATGTGCTGTTTTTCGATCAGTTTTAAACATGTTAGAAGTTGTTTTGGATTAGCGTCGCTTGTCGTGAAGCCCGACCTCAGTTGCGGGCAGTTTTTTTGTCTTTTTTCTCTTTTGTTTTGTGTTTCACTGTGTTCTCCTTGGTATTCAATGTTTTTTTGCGTAACTATGGGTTTAGGATATTCGATCAGAGTGCTTGGTATACTTTAGGACATTTTAATTGGATAACATGAAGGGCAGAATGCATAATCTGTAGCTGCTTAATGTTTCATGATTTATGAGAGTGCGACTATTGATCTGAGACTGTTTTTCTTACAGATTAAGACCTCAGACAGAGATCGTTTACTCTTGGGTCTCTGAGGTCGTTGAGTCTCATTGTTGTTACACATTGGGTATGTTATTCTTGCTTATATTGATTTTACAATCCGTGACTTTCTTGGCATTTTAGTACTGGTTACTCATTAAGGAAAGGCTTTTCTGTCTAATACAGCTTGACGGATTTGACGTTTTTCTGTTTGCTGATCATCAAAAGAAATATCCTATACTCACAATAATATTGGTAAGCTTCAATAACTATCGCATTTGTGCTGTAGCCATGCTTACCTCAGGCTACAGGCATTTAGTTTTCTTGTTTTTTTCTTCTTTCTTGGTGTATTCACGTTACCTTTGAATTGCGTGGAACAGGGGTCACTTATTTCTCAAGTATCTTTTCTTTTCACGGGTGTGATACTTTCGCACAAGGGTCTTTTTCTGACAACACATATTTTCCTGAAATGTGGTTTGCTTTTATAACCACATGGTCAAGATGGTGGCTTTTTCGCTTCTTCCTCTCAGTTTATCATTCATGCACATTTGATATTTTAGAATGATTGTCTGTTTTGATTACTTTGTTTGCTTTTTAAGAACGGTTTTGTATTATATGCCATTTCAGCCCTGAAGAAGCCCATGTTTGGGCGAAACGCGTTGGCTGGCTGTTCTTTACGAAGTACAACAAGAACAATAAAAGATGGAAGATATAAAACATCTCTATTTTGATCTGTTCTGTGTTGTATTTGACTTATTTGTGCCATTATATTGCCTCTCATTCAATTCATACATTTTAGTGCTCGTCGGGGTTTCCCCTGTGCCCATAAAAAACTATTGCAAATAAATTGAAGTCTCTGTATTTGTTGTTTTGTGATTTCCAGTGGTACTGCCCTAAAAAAATATAATACCTTTGGAAGAACATTCATTTTGATAACATTGCATCTTCCCAGTAATGACAGATGTAAGTTTTCCATCCTATCCAAATCTCTTTTAATTTTATTCAGAAGAGATTCCCAATTACATTTAACCATCGTATCTAAACAAGCATTCAGGCGTATTCCCAAATATACGGCCTCCTCTAAAACTCTCTGATCCCTAAATCGTGTTTGTTCAGTACAGATTACCTGTGTCTTAGTTAAGTTCAATTTATAACCCGCACTCCTCCCAAATATTACTGCTAATTGCTCTGTCTGTTCCAATGTAGATGCCGGGTCTGGTGTAATTATTGCAATATCATCTGCATACGTGAGTATATCAACCCGCTCCAGCCTTGGGCCTGACAGCTGAGCGTTTAATCTATGCTCTAGTAGGTTTAAGAACGGATTGATATACATCGCAAATAACAGAGGGGAGCACGGGCATCCTTGGCGAGTGCCCCTTGATATAATTAATGGTTTTGATTCTAGCCCTAATGTACATATTCGTGCCTTTGGAGATCTGTACATAGTCTTAATGGCCTGGATAAACCCTGTACCAACACCATGTAGCCTAAGTGTGGTCCATAGAAATTCCCATGAGACACGGTTAAACGCTTTTTCTGCGTCTAATAATACCACCCCACATGGCATCTTACGTGTATTAGCAATATCCAGTAATGTTGTTACTCTACTTATATGATTGACCATGTCTCTGCCTGATATGAACCCGTGCTGGTGAACTGAAACCAGGGTCTTAATGACATGCGATAGACGTGTCGCTAAATTTTTGCGTAAATTTTACAATCGCAGTTTATTAAAGATATTGGTCTGAACGACCCTGGGAGTGTAGGAGGTTTTTCTTTATTTAAAAATACAATAATACTTGCTTTATCCCAGGATAGTGGAGCTGTGCTTTTTTGTGCCTCTCGACACACCTCAAGCATATCTGCCTCAATTTCAGATAGTAATAACTTATATATTTCTAATGGGAGTCTATCTGGCCCGGCAGCTTTTCCCATAGCCAATGAGCCCACAGCATATACCAACTCCTGCATTGATATTGGCTCCTCTAATGCCCTCTTATCATCTTCATCCAGAATTATCATGTATGGATCCTTATATAGCTCCTCCTGATCATCTCTACTATGATCTTCCTCAGAATACAGTTTTTCATAGAATGCTCTAAATACTTCTAAAATGCCCTCTGGTGTTTCTATTATGTTCCCTGATGAGTCCTCGATTGTCTCTATAATATTTGTAACCTCCTTGCACCTGATCTTCTTCGCTAGGCATCTGCCAGTAGTTTCCCCAAACTCATAACAATCTTTCCTGAAGAGATGGTATTTTTGGGCAATATCTTTAGCCCATTCCTCATTAATCTTAGATTTACCCCAAGCCACCGCTGTTTGTGCCTGTGCGATGTCGGCCTTATCCCGTACTGCTTCGGTTAATCTACATTCTAAACGGCATAACTCCTCATATAATTGTATCAGATGTTGTCTAAGTTGTTTCTGAATGCGTAGACCAAAACCGATTATCTCTCCCCTAAGTCCGGCTTTCATCGCATCCCAAACCATCCCTAATTTAGTGGAACCTCGATTAATAGCCAGAAAATCTATCACCCATTTACGAATATGAGCGACAAACTCTTCATTTACCATTAGTTTTTTATCAAAAGAGAATGTGCTTCTAGGTCGCATTAAACCAGATATTGCAAGTTTGAGCATAATTGGGTTATGATCCGAAGTTATACGGGGATAAATCGATATTTGTGCCTCTTTTAGGAGCGCTTTGGTTATAAAAAAATAATCTATTCTAGTAAACTTTTGATGGGGGCATGAGTAATGCATAAATCCTGGTTCGGGGTGTTTTAGCCTAGGCCATACATCAACTAAACCATGTTCTTGGAGAAGCTGTTTTAGAGCTTTATAAACTCTGGGTTTTTTACCAATATATTTATCACCTCTGGATCCTTTAATGATATCTTCAAATTGAATGTTAAAATCGCCAGACAGAATCACTGGAGTTGCCCAATTAGCTAATTCCATATTAAGATATTGAATTACTTGTTCCTCATCATGATTAGAGCCGTAAACAGAACATATTGTATACATTTTGTTAGCCACAATGCATTCAATCATGGCCCATCGCCCATATTTATCTGCAGCACTTTTAGTTGTTTTTAAAAGACCCTTTTTAGAAAGTATAGCAACCCCACGAGTGGTGGTCCCTTGTGTAGTACACACCTGCATTTCCAGACCAAACTCTCTCAAACATTTTTGTTTGCTCCAAGGAATATGTGTCTCTTGGATACAAACTATATCAGGCGACATGTTCTTTATTTCATACGCCACTCTTTGACGCTTCCCCTTATCATTAAGGCCACGCACATTAAATGTGCACACTGTTAGCCCTGCCATCAGCCTGCTTTGGATCATTATATAACCTTTCCTGCCCTTCTCGGTTGCCTCTCCCTTCTTTCTATCTTTCCCTCATAGATCTTAAAACGATTACTGACTTTTATTGCCATTTTAACCCCCACACACACACACCCTCTGGCAGCCTCCCCCTTCCCCGACACTAGAACACCACCCTCCTTCCCTTTCCTGCTTCCCCTGCCAGCAGAAAGCAAACCCCCCCCCCTTCCCCAGCATGTAGGCTAATAGACCTCAAGGTCTACTGTGATGGATAGCCTCGCTACCACCCCTACCCCCCATTGCCCCCCCCAATGCAATCTACCTCTGTCTCACTCATAAGTAGTGCAGTAAAAAAGGAAACGACAATATATATATATATACATGGGCAAAAACAAACAAAAAAAGGGGGGATGAAGCCCTTATTCACACTCAGTTCTCTTCAAAAGGTGGCACACATAGTTTATAGATTATAGTTCCTTGCCTTTCATGTGCGTATATTCTATCCCTAGTGCTTAATCTCTTGCAAGTACTCCTTCGCCTTCAATTCAGAAGAGAAAAATCGCGTTTTATCTTTGTAGATAATTTTTAGTTTAGCAGGGGCTAGCAGAAATGCTTGTGCCCCCTTCTATTGAAAAGGGGCAATTAGCTGTCTGAATTGCCATCGTTTCTCCACAGTAGTGGGGCAAAAATCTGGGTGAACGAAAAATTCCACACCTGCTGCTTTCCTCTGTCTGTCTGGCCTAGCTAGATCAAATACTGCCTGTCTGGCCAAATAGTTAGAGAGACATATCAATATAGCTCTGGGTCTAGCATTGGCCTGATTTTGTTTTATTTGAAACGGGAATCTATGGGCCCGTTGTATCTCGGTTTCCCAGGACCATAGGGTTAACTCAGGAAATGCCTCGGTGAAAAGTTTGCCAACAAATTTTCGGGGGTCTACTCCCTCAACCCCTTCAGGTATGCCCAGAATTCGTAGATTATTCCGGCGCAAGCGGTTTTCCATGTCCTCAATCTTCCATAATAAGTCATCCCTATGAGTTGTTAGTGCCTCAGTAGTCGTCCTCTGTGCCACCATTTCATACTCTAAAGTGGAAATACGAGTCTCTGCTTCTGTTATTCTTTCCCCAATTTCAGAGCAGGTTTTAGTCATCCGTCTGACAGAATTCTGCAACTTCCTGCAAGCACCTTGTGTTTTTAAACTTTCTGCCCGGCTTTCTTCCCTGTGGGCCATCATCGTCTCGTAAATGAGGGTCAGGGAGATCCCTCCCGATTGCTCACCGGCCCCTCCTATAGAATTCTGGCTGGAGTCTGCTTGATCTACTTGATCGCTAGATAATATCTGTGGGGTTGTTCTCTTGCGTATAGTCCCGGTAGTGTATATTTTATCCCTACCTCTCAGAGTTTCTTCCTCTAAGCATATACTACTAGTTTCACTCCAGCGTCTGTTTGATAAATTAAGAGGATCCTCAGATACCTGTATGGATTCATCTCCCGAAGAACTCGAGTGATCTGACAGTGAGAAGAAGGGACCCTCTATATCTGGCTCTTGTATATTGCTTGCCTCAGTCTCTATCCTCCCGTTAGAGTTTCCTCTCTGTTCCCGGGATAGTCCATGCCGACCGGCTGTCACCGCACCATTTTTTGAGGGGGGGATTTATTCAGATTTGCCAAGTCCTCATTTGTCTGCCTATTTGTTGAACCATCAGAGACACCCTCAGACCTTAGCACTGTGGCCCCATTCAGCGTTACTCTCACCTCCGTTTCCACTGATTTCTCCACAGAGATCTCCAAAGCCTCCCCACCTTCAGCATTGTTAATATTCTGATTTTGCCTTCCCTTTCGCTTTGACGCCAGGAAAATTACAGGTGTCGTTTTCTTTGATGCTCCAGAGTTCGTACTTTGAATGTCTTTTGTAGTCGATCCACTTTGTTGTGTGTTTGGATCGTTTTGGTTGATTTGGTGATATCCCTTGTCTTTGGAGGATTGCGGTGTATTCCCCGCAGCAGCACGGGTCTTCCCCGCTCTTGCACTCTTCGGCGGCATCCCGTTCCGTGCCGGACCAAGAGCGTGCTCCCACAGCGTCAGAAACCGCAGCAGAGCAATCCGAGGATCGCTAAACTGAAATCGGGACCACAGCGATCGCGGTATGCCGGTTAGCGGGGAGCGCCGCAAGGTAAAGAACGCCCACAGCATGCCCGGTAACGCCAGCTAGCAAATTGCGATCTTTTCTCTTCCTCCTAGTCGGGCTCCTTCCTTTGCCCATGTACAGCTTAATTACCGCATCGGGGGGAGAGACACGGAGAGTAGGCAGCGAGCGCTTACTCAGCCGAGTGACCGGCTGCCATCTTGCCCACAGTATTTCTTCGAAATACATGTTTTTTAACAGGCATTGTTTTTATTATGAATGTTTTCTGCAGCAATAGTTTTCTGGCCCCATATTTAATTACTAGTTGATGGTGGCTGTTTAATTCAAGTGTGGACACAAACTTGAGAAATGTTTGTTGATGTGCTAAGAAATTCTTTGAATTTATATATTTGTTTCTCTGATGGGTATAAGTTAAACCTATAATCATGGTAGTCACCAATATGTGACAGCCCCCAGCATTCCTTTCCTATAACGGTGATTCGGTGGTACAATGGAAACGTAAGAGGAAACTATTTGATTCATATGTGGTAGCCATCATTGGGGAGAAGTTCTCTGTGCACAGGAAGCGGGCTATCCTCTTAAACAATCTTGGAAAAGAGGGCGAGAACATTTATGAAAGCATTGACAAGTAGCCCTTAGGTGAGGGTGATGGCAAACTATCTGATGTATTTGAGAAATCACGAAAGATGCTTGAACAGTACTTTGGGCCTCGCATAAATCTGATGTTGGAAAGGCACTAATTATTTTACCAGGTCACAGGAGCCACATGAGAATGTGAGCAATTACATAGCCTATGTAAAGGTATTGTCGCGTAGGTGTGAGTTCGAAGAATTTACGGATTCCCTTATAAATAGGGCTCCCAGTTTTATGGTATTTATTTGTTTGCCATTTTCATCTGTATTCATCCATATTTATTTTTTGGGCATTTTTTCTGTATTTATCCACATTTATTTTTGCCACAAGCAAAAGACGATGCTACAGCTAGTATTTTTCCACATTTATTTAAATTATCTGGGACCAGTCCTTAGCAGAGTAGTATTAGTCATGAATCATATTTGAAAGAGAAATATATGGAGAGCTTACAAGAGGTGGTGCCAGGTTCAAGAGCAGATGTATTCTCCCAGCCAAAAACACGAGGCAGTGCAGAGGGGAAAATAATGCAACAAATAATTCAACCAAAGATTGTGGTACAGGAAACAAATCGGAAATCATGGCAAATATAATGTGGCAATGGAGACAATTTTGTTAGCAAAGAGTGATAAACTGTTAAAGAGAGAGTCAAGGAGCTAGAAGGAAAGTGCTTGCAAATTAGTCAAAGGCAGGGGGCTTCCCCTTGTCTTCCAAGCGTTAAAGATATTGTGAATTTTTATTTAACTGTGCCACAAGATAAAGTTCAAATGCTATCTTCTCCACAGAATTGTTCCCCCTCTTCCTCAATAAATCAAATACCACTAATACTGTGGAGGACACCATATTAGAAATAGCTCTTCCCCGGAAAACAAGGTAAGGTATCGCACAGAAAAATCCAGCTTCAGCAAGTACAGCTTTGGGGCTGGGAAAAGTTTTAAAGTCGTAAAATAGTTTTACGATTTGCAGAGTCAGCAGCAGAGCGAGCACAGGGTGATCACAGGGAATGTCGAAGAAAGAAGTGAAATTCTTTACATCTCATGTAATTCTTTACATGAATCACTTGTAAAGAAGTGAAATCCCTAGCATCTTACATGAGGAAGGAGGACAGAGGATACGATTTCGGACTCTGGTGCTGTCAGTTCATACCAGAGGGGAGAGGATCCCAAGGGACAGACTGTGTCTGGAGCGGTTTTCTTGGGGTAGCGTCCAGGCTTTTATCGCTCTTTTGTTTCTAGGGACACTGTTAAGCCGCCATTTATCTGTTCCCTGAGAGCACATACATAGGGGAAATACACGTACCTTTCCAGTTGAAATGGCGGAGGGCTGGCGCAGAGCTCACTTGAGAGGCAGAGTCCTGGTCTTGACACGCCCACTCAGTGACGCTTCAATCTCATCAGGATTGGTTCAGGGGCACGGCGGTAGGTTATTAAAAGACCCTGATTAGAAGGAATTTCCAGCAACAGGAAGAGGGGTGTGGCGAGAACTGTAGATGGCATGGCAGCGCGGCAAAATGTGCTAGTATTTTGCCGTTTTTACCTATAAATACAGACAAAGGAAGAATTGTTTTCCGTCTGTATTCATATGTAAAAATCAGTTTAAATGGAAAACCGGGAGCCCTAATTATAAAGGACCATTTAGTGGGGTGCACTAACAGTAGTAGAGTGCAGGGGAAACCTTTGGCAAGGAATGCATTGATTGCCATTGTGGAGGGTGTTAAAAATGCATCTCGATGGGTTAAGAAAATAGGGACCCACACAGTGACACCAGACAGTGCTGTGCAAAGCAGGGTACATAAATCAATGTTTTTGAGATTACTGCGAAGACCAAGTTCAAAGCTCCATCCAATGGCAGTAGACTTAAATTCTTTAGAAGTGGTAGTTTTAGACATATGTCCAACAAACTAAAATATTATGCAAAAAGTCAAACCTGTCACAAGTGTGGTCTCAAGGGACATTATGCAAAGGTCTGCAAGTCCTCTAAGGGAGTATGTATTGTTGAGAGTGTGGCTACTGTCACTGAAAGTTTATGCACTGTGATTTTGAATGTGAAGAGTGAACAAGATGGTGTATCCGAAGAGTAGGTAGTGATTCCCAAATGCGAAGTTCAGGTTGGTGGAAAGAACGCTATTGTATTAGCTGATTTGGGCTTTCCAATTCACTATAATTGGGAATGAGCGATGGGATGACAAATTTTCCAATGAGAAGTTTTTTCCACCAAATATCAACCAGGTCAGGTATGGTGGCTCGATGTTCTGGGGTATGTCATAAAGAAGATTCAATTTAACGCCTTCGATGCTCATGATGGAATGATTCCGTCATGAGCATCGGTGCTCCTGTGCTCATGGCGGAACCATTCCGTCATGTGGACAGGTGCACAAAATCCCTCTGCTGCAGACAGCAGAGGGATTTTTTTTCTCCCCCAAAGCCTCGGGAGCTGGGAAAGAGCTTCCCCAGCTACCGGGGCTCCTCCGCTTTTTCTGTGACCTTTCTAAGTGCTCAGGGGGCTATCTCAGCCCCCTGAGCACGTAGAAAGACGGGAGAGGTATCATTGGAGAGGGGATCCCTGCTTGGGGATTACCCCAGGAGGGCGATCCCCAAGCAAGGATCCACCCCCTAGACACCAGGGAGGGGGGAACGGCCTCTGGGGCAAGGGCCTATGCTCCCCCCATATGCATTTGGGCAAATTTGGTCTTTCTGCCCTCCCGGAGGGGGGCAGAAAGCCCACTAGATACCAGGGATTTTTTTTTATATTTTATTTAGGGGTGGGGGCTGCCCAATATGGGCATGCCAATGCCCTCACCCCCGGCCACAAAATCTCAGTCTTTCGGCCCCGCCTGGGGGTCAGATGGCGCAGTAGCCCCCAATCTGCCCCCCCCGGGGGTGCAGAAAGCCCACTAGATACCAGATTAAAACATAATAAATTATAATTAGGGGTGGGGGCTGCCCAATATGGGCATGCCAATGCCCCCATCCCCCCCAACCGCAAAGGTACAGTCTTTCTGCCCCCCCGGGGGACAGAAAGCACCCTAGATGCCAGGGATTATTTTTTTTATTGGCCCAGGGTGGGGGCTGGCCAGAATGGGCATGTCCATGACCTACCCAAATAAAAAATGCTACAGTCTTTCTGCACCCCCCTGGGAGGCAGATGGGGCAATAGCACCTTATCTGCAACCCCCGGGGGGGCAAAAAGCCCACTAGGCACCAGGGATTTTTTTTCTCCAAATTTTGGGGCGGGGGCTGCCAAGAATGGACATGCCAATGCCCCCACCCACTCCACAAAAGATGCCACAGTCTTTCTGCCCATCCCAGGAGGCAGATGGGAGCAGTAGCCCCTGATCTGCCCCCGGGGAGGGCAGAAAGCCCACTATGCGCCAGCGAATATGAATGCTTTTTGATACGCAGGGGTGGGGGCTGACCGGAATGGGCATCCCACTGCCCACAACCCCCAATAGAATAGCCACAGTCTTTCTGCGCCCCTCTGGAGTATATCAGGGCAATAGCCCCTAATTTCCCCCCTCCCCAGGGCGGCAGAAAGCTCACTAGGCACTGACTTTTTTTTCGGAATGTGCCTACCTGTGGATTTTGAGTCCTAGTGCAGCCGGTACCTAGGGAAACATAGCAAACCTATATATTTTTCAAAACTAGACACCCACAGGAATCCAGGATGGGGTGACTTGTCTGGCTCTCACTAGGTTCTGTTACCCAGAATCCCTTGCAAACTTCAAAATTTGTTTAAAAAAACATTTTCCTCACATTTCTATGGTGGAAAGTTCTGGAATCTGCGTGGATCCACAAAATTCCACCCACCCCGCATTCCCCAAAGTCTTCCGAGATAAATGGTACCTCACTTGTGTGGTTGGGTCAAGTACCCGCGACAGGCAAGGGCCCAAAACCTAGTGAGGCGACATCAAAATTACCTATAACAAACCAACCTGGTTTTGCACTGGGGGTCACCTGGGTTTTTCACCCCGGGCTCGGCAGGCCATCCAGGGAAACCTACTTTACCCACACATTTCTGAAAACTAGACACCCGGGGGATTCCAGGGAGGTATGGATTGCGTGGATCCCCCAACGTTTTCTTACCCAGAATCCCCTGAAAAGATTCAAATTTAGCTGAAAAAAATCACCTTTTCCACACATTTTTGTGTGGGAAAGTTGTGGCATCACCGGGCTGACACAAATTTTCTACCACCCCGCATTCCCCCGGGTCTCCCGATAAAAATGGTGCCTCACTCGTGTAGGAGGCCCAAGTACCCGCGACAGGCAAGGGCCCAAAACGTATTGAGGCGACATCAAAATTGCCTTTCACAAAACTACCTGGTTTTGCAAGGGGGGGTCACCTGGGTTTTTGGCCCCGTGCTCGGCGGCCTTCTAGGGAAACCTACCAAACCCACACATTTCTGAAAACTAGACACCTCAGGGGATTCCATGGAGGTATGGCTTGCATGGATCTCCCAATGTTTTCTTACCCAGAATCTCTTGCAAACCTCAATTTTAGCTGAAAAAATCACTTTTTTCACACATTTTTGTGTGGGAAAGTTGTGGCATCACTGGTATGACACAAATTTCCTACCACCCAGCATTACCCCGGGTCCCGATAAAAATGGTGCATCCCTCGCGTAGGAGGCCCAAGTACCCGCAACAGGCAAGAGCCCAAAACGTATTGAGGCAACATCACAATTGCCCATCACAAAACGACCTGGTTTTGCACGGGGGTCACCTGGGTTTTTGGCCCAGTGCTCGGTGGCCAGCTAGAGAAACCTACCAAACCCACATATTTCTGTAAACTAGATACCCGGGGGATTCCAGGGAAGTATGGCTTGCGTGGATCCTCAAACGTTTTCTTACCCAGAATCCCCTGCAAACCTCAAATTTAGCTGAAAAAATCACTTTTGCCACATATTTTTGTGTGGGAAAGTTGTGGCATCACCGGGCTGACACAAATTTCCTACCACCCAGCATTCCCCCAGGTTTCCTGATAAAAATTGTGCCTCACTTGTGTGGGAGGCACAAGTACCCACGATAGGCACGGGCCCAAAACGTCTTGAGGCGACATCAAAATTGCCTATCACAAAACGACCTGGTTTTGCAGGGGGGGGGGGGGGGGTCACCTGGGTTTTTGGCCCCATGCTCGGCGGCCAGCTAGGGAAACCTACCAAACCCACACATTTCTGAAAACTAGACACCTGGGGGATTCCAGGGAGGTATGGCTTGCGTGGATCCCCCAAACCTTTTTTACCCAGAATCCCCTGCAAACCTCAAATTTAGCTGAACAAATCACTTTTTTATAATATATCAACAAAGGAGGGGGGACGAGGAGCTGTTAGAAAAGGTCCTGTACCAGGGCTCCCAAATTAATTGCAATAGCAGTAAGATGGTAACAGTTCCTTATGAATAGAGAAAGAGAGACTCAGACAGCCAATTAGGCTTTAGAAGAATGTGCAGTGTCTCCAAGTGGGTTAGAGTGTGCCGAGAAAGAGTGAAGGTACTCCTGTGTGGATCTAGAAGTGCCCTCACACACCCTAACAGGTGTATAGCATCATCATTGGGCTGGTGCTCCTCGTGGGGGTGGCGCTGCAGTCCCTCACGGGCCCGTTTGATGGGGCTCTTTGTCGGAGATCTTCAAGGAGTTTGCCGCATTTGTGCATGGGGGTGTGTGGGGCTAAGTGGAAGTGGTGTAGAGAGTGAGGTCTAAAAAGAGCCCAAGGACACTTACAATTTATTAAGGATGTCCTAGGGGTCTAGGTTAAAATATATCACGGGGATGGAGAAGCAATCTCAGTTGCCTGTGTGAGAGGGGAAAATGAAACAAATAGAATCCCTCTTCTCTCACCCGTGTGGTGGATAGTGTGAGTGTGTCAAGGGGTCGACATGTTTCGCGCCATAAATAGTCCCTAATGGATCTGGGGGCGTTTCATCAGGACCAAAAGAGTAAAGTATGTCAAATGGGAGTCGGGAAAGAGACACCCTATAAACCCATGAGTCCTAAATATAGGAGATATTGTTGAAAAGATAGATAAGAGACACGTCGTCTTTGCGTGTCCCTTGTTGCGGCCCTCCCTAGTTCCAGGACAGGCCTCGTCAGCTTCGCCAAAAACCAGTGAAGGCAGTTCGTACTCTTCTTCTGTGCTCCGGATCACCTACCCGGTAGCTTCGGCTGCTGGACTACCGGGTAGGTGATCCGGAGCACAGAAGAAGAGTACGAACTGCCTTCACTGGTTTTTGGCGAAGCTGACGAGGCCTGTCCTGGAACTAGGGAGGGCCGCAACAAGGGACACGCAAAGACGACGTGTCTCTTATCTATCTTTTCAACAATATCTCCTATATTTAGGACTCATGGGTTTATAGGGTGTCTCTTTCCCGACTCCCATTTGACATACTTTACTCTTTTGGTCCTGATGAAACGCCCCCAGATCCATTAGGGACTATTTATGGCGCGAAACATGTCGACCCCTTGACACACTCACACTATCCACCACACGGGTGAGAGAAGAGGGATTCTATTTGTTTCATTTTCCCCTCTCACACAGGCAACTGAGATTGCTTCTCCATCCCCGTGATATATTTTAACCTAGACCCCTAGGACATCCTTAATAAATTGTAAGTGTCCTTGGGCTCTTTTTAGACCTCACTCTCTACACCACTTCCACTTAGCCCCACACACCCCCATGCACAAATGCGGCAAACTCCTTGAAGATCTCCGACAAAGAGCCCCGTCAAACGGGCCCGTGAGGGACTGCAGCGCCACCCCCACGAGGAGCACCAGCCCAATGATGATGCTATACACCTGTTAGGGTGTGTGAGGGCACTTCTAGATCCACACAGGAGTACCTTCACTCTTTCTCGGCACACTCTAACCCACTTGGAGACACTGCACATTCTTCTAAAGCCTAATTGGCTGTCTGAGTCTCTCTTTCTCTATTCATAAGGAACTGTTACCATCTTACTGCTATTGCAAATCACTTTTTTCCCACATTTTTGTGTGGGAAAGTTGTGGCATCACCGGGGTGACAAAAATGTCCTACCACCCAGCGTTCCCCCGGGTCTCCCGATAAAAATGGTGCCTCACTCGTGTAAGAGTCTCAAGTACTCGCGACAGGCAAGGGCCCAAAACGTATTGAGGCAACATCACAATTGCCTATCACAAAATGACCTGGTTTTACAAGGGGGTCACCTGGGTTTTTGGACCCGTGCTCGGCGGCCATCTAGGGAAACCTACCAAACCCACACATATCTGAAAATTAGACACCGGCTGAATAACAGGGAGGTATGGCTTACGTGGATCCCCCAACCTTTTCTGACCCAGAATCCCCTGCAAAAATCACTTTTTTCACTCATTTTTGTGTGGGAAAGTTGTGGCATCACCGGGCTGAAAACAAATATCCTTCCACCCAGCGTTCCCAATTTCGGAAATGTGCAAATATCTACTGTTTCTAAACTCTATATTTTGTTCCCATTTCAGAAATACATAGGTGTTTTTCATACCAATTTTTCCATGTATACATTTTCCCAGAATAATTGCCCGATACACAATAAAAAACCATCGCAAGTCGCTGCTCAGTTTTTGGCTCTGGGTTCGTCGGGTTCTTGGTGAGCCTACAAGTCCTATATATCCCCACAACCAGTAAGGTGCAGCGCATGTAACGGTATATTGATTTCAAAGAGCTGTCATAATTAGAAGAAGTTACAGGTGAAAACGTTCACACAAAAGGCAGTTTTTTTCAACTAATTTTCAATTTTTCCTATATTTAACTGTTAGTTTCTATAAAGAAACCTTGAAGGATCTACACAAATGACCTATTTCAAAATTCAGAATTTTGTCTACTTTTCTAAAATGTATAGCTTTCCAGGATCCATTATTGCTTTCATACCCATTTCTACTATTATTGGGAAGGAGGTTGAAAGCACAAAAAATAGCAAAAATAGGCTATGTCCCAGAAAAATGCCAAAACTGTGTACAAATTTTTGGTTTTCTGACAAAAGTCTGTCATTCCCTAAAATATGTGAAACTGGTGATTTCAGCCCCACAAACTCTTTTTTGATACCATTTGCAGGATAAAACCCAGACGCTTTCATTTGCAGCACTTTTTTCCCATGTTTCCCAAAAAACCCCAAATTTAGCTGTATTTTGGCTAATTTCTGGGTCCTCTCCAGGGGAATCCACAAACCCTGGGTACCTTTAGAATTCCCAGGATGTTGGAAGAAAAGTACACAAATTTGGCACGGATACCTTATGTGGTCAAAAAGTTACAGGGGCCTAAGCGTGAACTACCACAAATAGCCAAAAAAAGGCTTAGCATGGGGGGGAGGCCTAGCAGCGAAGGGGTTAAAGGCATGGAAACCATTGGTAAGATCGACATGGCCAAGAGGGAAGACAACCTCCTTGGTTGGAGGCACCAAAGAGATTTGGGGATTATAATGAATCCCATCACACAGTATCAAGTGATGCTGGTTGAATGTCGCAGTGGGGACTGTTTTTATAATGAGTCTCCTGAAGTGTTCAAAGATGAACTAGGTTTGCTCAAAGACTTTGAACATATTATTGTAATAGAAAATTGAGTTAAGCCCTGTGTACATAAGGTATGTAAAGCTCTTCACCTGATCTGCAACCTTTGAGGGAAGAATTGAACAGACTGTTGGCCTCTGAAGTTATTGAAGTGATTGAGTTATCAGAGTGGTTGGTGCCAGTAGTTTTAGCAACCAAAGATGGAGGGAAGTCCATTAGAATGTGTGTGGAATTGAGGGACCACAGCAGGTGGATTTGGGTGGATCACAAACCACTCCCCAATATCTCAGAATTCCTAACTATGCTGAAAGGGGCCAACCTATTCTCTGTTCTGGATCTCTCCTCAGCCTATTAGCAGGTGCTGCTGAGATCCTACTGATTTATCAGGATGCCATTTGGGTTGGCCTCAGCAGTGACCTGTTTTTGAAGGATAATAAAGGATAATGAAAATGGTCCTGGGGGACTATACAACCTCTTGTGGTGAGCATGATGTGGTTTTAAGGGAAGTGTTAAAAAGGTTGCAGGAGAAAAGGCGCACAGTAAAGAGACAAAAGTGCAGAATAGGAGTTACGTCCATTACTTACATGGGCCATGTTATATCAGGGGACCACATCCAACTAAAGTTGGAGTTGGTTGACCGCATTTGGCGAGCCCCCACGCCTACAGATAAGGCGCAAATAAGGTCCTTACTGGTACTCACTAAATTTTACTCTAAATTCATTAGGGGTCTTGCCAGCGTGGTTAAGCCCATAAGAGCCTTGCTGAAGCAGGGAATTCATTTTGTGTGGTCACCAGAGTGCCAGGCAGTTTTCCAAATAGTGAAGTCTGATGTTAGCATGATGCCCACCCTAGGACATTTCAACACCAGAAAAAGAACTATTTTGACCACTGACTCCAGCTTGAGAGGGTTAGGGGCAGTGTTGTCTCAAGTTGATAATGGTGAAGAAAAAATGGTATGGCATTTGCCTTCAGGGCTCTTAAGGAAGCTGAGGGGCATTACCCGTGTATTGAAAGGGAAGCACTTCAAATTTTATTTTCTGGGGCACTTCGTTTCTAGGGAGGATGGACCACAGACCCTTAGTCCAAGTATTCTCTTGCAGCCACAGTAGGAGAATTACTCTGAGACTCAAGCAATGGAGCTAAGGGTTGGAGGAATTTAATGCCAGGTCCAATATCTCCCAGGGCTATTTGTTGAGATTACCTGTGGAAGGTGGAGATGAAGGTAGTGTGGAAGCCGTGAATTGAGTACGTTGGGTAAAAGAACCCACTATTGCAAGAGATGAGTGGGTGAAAAGTGGTGAATTGGATGTGTAACTCACTGCGATCAAGGATTATGTGGTGAAGGGTTGGCCTGATTGCAAAAGGCTCGGTCCGCAGTTGAGATCCTTCAGGCCAGTGAGGGATGAACTCACATTATGCCAGGGTGCTTTGATGAGGGGTGTTAGAGCTGTGCCTCTACAAGGCATGAGGTCCAAGGTTGTGAATCTGGGTAATGAGGGACACCTGGGTAGGAACCTCACAAAAACCAAGGTCCAAGAGAGATACTGGTGGTCAAGTATGATTCACCAGTTCGAGCAGGTAGTGAAAGATTGCTGTTTGTGTGCATCTAATGATAAATCTCATGTTACCAACACAGCCCCTTTGTCCCCTGTTGTAATTCCAGAGGAACCCTGGACTAAATTTGGCCTGGATATCATGGGACCTTTTGAGATACTACAACAAACAGAGAGTTTTGTACTACTCCTGGTTTACTACACATCCAAATGGGTAGCTACCAGGTATGTGGGTAATTTCCTCACCGACACAGTCTTGGAATTGGAAGTAAACAAGTAAGTACATTTATTAACCGTTCAATTATTTAAAATCTTTACAGTAAAATGAGCTTAAAAATCGGCAGCTTAGCAGCGTAAGTCCCATTATTCGTGCAATTTCACATTTTGTTCATAATTCCTTCCTTTCCAGTGAGCAGGCATTTATTGTGTTCATGCAGCATTTAATAAAAACCTGTTAAAAATATATGTGTTCAAAGCTCTTATAGTTAAACGCGGGGGACATGAGAATAAATCATTGATGGTAACCATTAGATGTAAGGATACTCTGCTTTGGTTCACAGGCTTTGGCACAGCCTGTGGAATGTTCAAGTGCCAGAAGTCACAAATAAAGTACTGCTTCCTCACACCTCATTGCTGTTATTATGCCTCGGCTGTCTACTATGATTGCCCTGGGGCTGCAATTTAAAGACGTGACTTTTAAGCTGGTGGGCCCATCTACGACACTCGGTGGCTCTTTGGTACCGGAATCGTCTTTTTGATTTTGGACTCAGACTGCAGGGAGCCCAAGCTATTTTTTTGTTTGACTTTATAGCATGCCGCGGGTTCTGGGGACTGTGGTAGGGCTGTGAGTTCCTGTCTAATTAGGTGTGTGAACTTCACCATTCTCGCAAGGATGCAGGTTTTTATTTCAGAAAAGCACCAGTCCGAGGACTCCTTGCAGGTCTTGTGCCCCTGTCCCTAAAAATGGAGCGTAGCAGCCGCTGACGCTCACTGGCCAATTTGGGACAGCAGCATAGTAAATGTAACCAGGATTCTTTATGATAACAACATAACTGACTAAAGGCTGCTCCATCCTTTCGGGCACATGCTCAGTTGATGTCCGAGATTCTGAGTGCAATGAGCCCCATGAACAGAATTTTCCTGTGTGCCTGGGCTGAGAGTGCCTCTTGTAGGTATTGCTGGGCTTTCTACAGGATGTAAGACGTGTCCATTGCCATTGCATTAAGGTTGGAATGGAGTGAGGCCCGATCCTTTTCATACGAAATGGCCCAGACCTGCCACTTCACTACATTTGTCCAGGCAGATAGCAGAATCTCGAGTAAGGGCCGGCTCTCTGCTTCAATCTTCAGGTTCCCATTTACGTGGCTCAGCTTGAAATGCCAGAGGGAGTCCACTTCCCTGAAGATTGATCCCAATTGATGTTTGAGGGTGTTATCTGAGGCTTTAAGGACCCTTATGTCCCAGTGTAGTTCCAAACTGGGTCTGCAAAGGCCAAGTTCCAGACGTAGCCTGGCATTCCTGACTTGTCTGGGCACCTGCATCACTGCCTTATTGACTCTTATCTAGGCTGCCGCTATAAATTGAATTAGGGCTCCTGGAAAAGCCAGGTGGCCATAGTTGACTGCCGGAATTAGTTTTGCCTTGAGGACTGTCAGCATTGGCTCTGCTGTTGGACTTTTCATGCATTAGCTTAATCGCCTCTGTTTGAAAATGTCTTGGTTGGTCTTTGCGCTTAGATGTGTTATATGAATCGCCGGGGTGGCCTTCTCTAATAGCCAGACCCCAAGATAGTTGTAGGCTAGTCTTGTCCCTATTTTATGGTCTCCCAGTTGGCAGGCATATTGCCTTTTGTGAGGGTACTTGCCGAATACAACTATCTTGGTTTTGCTCTGATTGACTAACAGACAGTTTTTCTTATTGTAAGTATGAAGTTCGTTTAGGGCTCTCTGAAAACCCATCCTAGTGTGGTCCATTACTTCTGTGTTGTCCACGTACTTGAGAATTGGGAGCCGCAACTTGCCCAGTCTCAGTGCCACTAAGCTGACTTCTTTCAGGACGTTCCCCATGTCTGTGGTGTAAAGAATGAATAATAGGGGGGCCAAACCACAGCCCTGCTTGAGCCCATTGTTAGTTTCGATTCTTGATGTAAGTGCTGCTTTCGGGCTTTTTTTTACCTAAACCCATGTACACTCGTAAAAAGCTATGATCGCCTTTAAAAGCTTTTGAAGGGGATCGCCCAGGCTGTCAGTTTTCCCAAAGCCTGCCCCGTTCTACCCTGTCAAAGGCCGTGCTATAATCTATGAAGCAGCAAAATGGAGGTGGATGCTTTTCTTTAACCGCTTGTTTGGAGAGATAGGCCAGCGCAATGATGTTGTCCATTGTTGAGCTGTTTGCCCTGAATCCTGACTGGTGGAGTGGGAGGATTCCATTTTTATTTGGCCATTTCTCCAATCCCCCAGTAGTATTCAGGCGTAGGCCTTGGCTTCTAGATCAAGCAGAGCGACAAGCCTGTAGTTGACAGGGTTTGAGTGGTCACCTTTCTTATGGATGGGTAATAAGATTGATCCTTTTCATAACTGCAGTATTATTGCTGTCCTGAACGCATAATTAAAAAGTGGGGTCAGGATTGGGACTGAGAGTGCCTGAGCTAGTTTGAATACTGGGGTAGGAATACCATTGGGCCATGGAGTGCCATCCTTTCTCATTTCCCTGATGATCCTCGTTATCCCGCCTTCTGTAAAAGAAAGCGCCTTGGGTTGTCTTATGGCCTGCTTCCTGCGCACTCTTAATAAGGGATTCCGTGTCTTTGCCTACGTCCGGGACATTTTTAATAGTGGGTCCGTCTTCTGTAGTATCTTTTGTGTGCAATCCTTTCACGTACGTTTCTCAGTCATTTCTTGCTATGCCGTTCTCTTTTGTCGGGCTTTGGGTGTGCAACTGTTTAATGCATCTCCATTGCTTGAAGTGTTATTTTTCTTCCATCAAACCTACAGAAACACAGAGTCTTCTGGGTGAAGTCAAAGATCAGTTTATTGGCTGCAGACCAATTACAGGTATCCGAGAAGTACAACGGCATGTATGTTCTCAGGAGACTGCTTAAAGTTACAGAAACGGGCTTCTCCTTAAATACAAAATATCATGCTTCAGGCATACATTCCTTGTTTTACGATATGGTCATCTACATGTATCCATTACAAACGAAAAGGCAGAGTCATGATGACCATCCCACATTCCAGTTTAGCCAGCCCACAATTATTTACCCAGCGAGGCTCAGATCCCACATCAGATATCAACAGGCCCCAATAAACACGGGCATCTCCTGTTTGGGAAACAAGCCATAAAACAGGAAGAGTCAGGTGTGAAAGAGATTAGCTGGAGGCTTGTGTGGGATGAAAAGGCTTTATGGTGTGTCAAACCCTGATGCTAATCACAGGTGGCCGTAGGACGGGGAACTCGTGAGACCGGACTGACCTGGGGCAGCGGAGCCAAGCTGCCCAGGTCACAGAGAAGTCAAAGGAGGGCACATGTGATCTAAAGGCCCGTATTTGTTCGTAATGTGTAGCCTATGTGAGGGCAACCATAAGATGGCCACCGCTCTAAGATGGAACCCACGTAGTGATGTATAACATCGTATACACAGTGCATTTATAGCTAAAACGTTATACAAAGCACTTGTACATACCGCATGGACCATTCGCGGTTCGCTAATACCGGAATAGACAGGGGTAGGGCCCTGCCTCCTACGCGGTCCCAAATTTCAAAGTACCACAGACCCTCCTTTTGCCCTTACATAGGCAATAACTATACTCACATCAATCCGAGTCTAGGTCAATATTCACGAAGTCATGGAGATGTTGCTGTAGCATCATCCTATTACTTAGCTCGTCCCTCGATACAGGTTTCCTTACACATAATGTAGCACAAAGGCCACATATCGCAGGAGCACACTGTATGCACAGACAGAACAGGAAAAGAATGGCTAAGATCATTCCAATGACCATCAGAATCTTCCAACCCCAGGCAGATATCAGTTCCCAGAACCACCCCACCAGTGACCAATCTCCTTTATCCACGTGTATGGATTCAGATATTTTATGCAGTTTGGAGATGGCTTGATAAACTGTTGGAGCGTTATCTGGTATGAAAATGCATCAACTAGATTGGATAACCTTACATACCCCACCGCGGTCTGCAAGTATGACGTCTAGAACCATACGGTTCTGCAAAGTCATGAGGCGATCCGCTTGGAGCTCAGCTGTCAAATTACCAAGGGCACCAGCCATAACATTAACAGTGGATTCAACCACACGAGTCAGTTGTCTCAGGTTCCTACTATTGACCATAGGTCCCCAAAACGGCAAAAAGAAGTCTCCCGCTTCCTGACCGGCAGTATCTTCCTTACTAATCACGCCTCTCACAACTCTGGTCTTGTGATAGTCAGAGGCAGCAGTAAATGTCGGCGGTAGCAGATTTGCAATATAACATGTGCCCGAGAAATCAGGGGGCAACCATGTATATGCTCGGTCACTGCAGACAAAATATGTACCCTTGGCAGCCAAAAACGCAGGGGAAAACTGTGATGGAAAAGTGTACGTTTCAGTACAGTCACTTTTCCCCAGTTGAGCTCTTGGATTCTGACCATTACCTTGTAAACAGAACCGACCTATGTGGGGTACGACCCAAATTGGGGATGAAATTTTCCGCTGCCTTTCACCCAGACTAATACTATACCCTGTCGCGTTCCACCCTACATCAGCTCTCAATTCATCTTTGGGAATAGATGAGTATGCGTCGATATCTCTGCTCATATCGGCAACTCCTTTCATTAAAGCTTTATTATTTGTGCTAGGTCTGATGGAACACGGTTGTCGCGGGGAGTAGGCATCTAGTGCAAAGAGAAACATGGTCTGGAATGCCCATGACGATCCATTGTAACTAAACGGCAGCACTAGATAAGGAATACCCTTATTAATGGTATGTGGCATTAACCCACACACCCAGCAATTGGTTTAATTCATGACTAGTTGGTGCTGGTGCAGGAGCTGAATAAACGAGTTGTTTACAAACTCTGATCGTCTAGCTTGTTCGTGTTCAGGCAGAGGGTGGAAAGAGTGCAAGGAGGCAGTAGGAGGAGGTATAGGCTGTACAGTGGGTGCAATGGGCTCTTGAGAGGAGAAGAATACAAATCCTACAGTAAACACTATCATACTACATAGTATAAACAGACATAAAAATACAAAACGTTTGCTCTTCATTATTTTACACATTTTTGCTTTAAAGTTCATTTCCTCAGCGGGTCTCTCCATCTTGAAAAACTCCATCCTCTAATCGTGCCGCTCGCGGCGGGTGAGTATCTTCTGCTAAGGAGTACGCCTGTCGGTCCAGGGAACGCCCTAGACCAACCAGAACCGTTGACCTAACGTCTTCGGCCTGTACCCCAAAGTCTTGGCACCGCGACCCTGCGGCTGAACCCGGATGGTGGTTCGAAAAACAAAAATCAAGAAAGTCCTTCAGATGGGAGAGCTATAATATCAAAAACAAAAAGGTAAGGGAAAAGAATATTTATTTGTCCATAGGCCTTGGTCTCAAGTTGTAGCGGAAACGGCCAGGTACTGTCTGATCTTGAAACAAGAGTTCAGGCTCTGTGGTGTCCAATCGAATTGACGGTGGCACAGCTTCTTGCAAAATATCGTCACTTTCTTGTCCTGAAGTTGTGCCTCTTACGCGTGCATCACTGAATGATACAAAACGGGGTACAGTGTCTGTTTCAGAATCGGCGATACCCTCCTGGACCCACTGGTCATATGGTAGAGGCAAAGGGATCCTCTTGATGTGGGTACCGTGAATCCAATTCTTCTTCCCCTTTACTCGAACCGCTGACCTTGTCGATAGAAGTACGAGGTGAGGGCCAATCCAACGGGGCTCATCGTTGCTCTTTCGCTGGAAGTTCTTGATGAGAACCCACGTGCCAGGGTCAATAGGGTGTCCTGGAGCTTCAGAGGCCTGGGGAGAGTATCATGCACCTGTTGGTGTAAAACACGCAATTTAGCCGTCAATTCATACAAATAATCAAGCAGTACTGGATGTTCGATTTCGCTGAATTTCGTCGGTCTTGGCACACCCCATACATTGGCCGGGCGGCCAAAAATTATTTCATATGGACTGAGTCCCACTCGTGAGTGCACAGTCATTCTGGTGGACAGGAGTGCTAGAGGCAGAGCGTCAGGCCATTTAAGACCGGAGCTCGCCTGGATTTTGGCCAGCTTGAGTTTTAGAGTGCCATTGTAGCACTCTACTAATCCAGCTGATTGGGGGTGATTTGCAGCGTGAAACTTTTGCTTGATCCCTAACCCCTCACACACATTCTTCATCACTCGACCCACAAATTCACTCCCATTATCACTCCACACCATTCTTGGCATTCCAAACCTAGGGAAGAATTCCTTTACAAGGGCTTTGGCTGTGGATAAAGCAGTGTTGTCTTTTAGGGGATATGCTCCTATCCATTTTGAAAAAGCGCAAACAACAACCAATACATATTTCAGGTTGTTGCACCTTTCCATGTGGATCAAATCTAGCTGCAAAACTTCAAATGGATATGATGGAGGTGCAAAATGACCAGCTGGAGTTGGGGTTCCTCTACCAGGGTTGTATTTCAAACATACCATACAATTCTTGACTACATTCTCTGCACACTTGGGAATTCCAGCATTCTGCCATACTGGAGCCAACAACTTACAAATTCCTTTCATACTGATATGTGCCATTCCATGTGCCATAGTAACCACTGGAAGCACATATGCATCAGGTAACAACCATCGCCGGTGTTCTGACAAATCAATCCAACAACCATTCTCATCCAATTTACCCGTACTTTCTCTCCACTTGCTCAACTCTTTCTCTGTGGCTTCAGCTTGAAGGGACTTCACACTCTCTATCGTGTTTTCACACATTCCAACATCACCAACCCATCTTGCAGGGCCTGCAACATACATTCGAGTCTTCACATCTTTTGCTGTTTGTTTCGCGATTTCATCAGCAAACGCATTACCACGACCAACATCATCAGTGATTTTCTTGTGCGCACTGCATTTCATAATCGCAACCTGTAACGGTAGGGTCAGTGACTCAAGGAGATCATTCACCAACTTGCCATTCTGAATCTTAGCTCCATGCGAAGTCAGGAACCCACGTTCTTTCCACAATCGCCCAAAACTATGAGCCACGCCAAAGGCGTACTGGCTATCAGTATATATGTTCACTTTCATTCCTTCAGACAACACGCATGCTCTTGTAAGGGCAATCAGTTCTGCTGCTTGAGCCGAATTTTGTGGCACACGTGCAGTTTCTACAATCGTGTGAAAAGTCGTGATAGCATATGCAGCAGTCGTATCACCATTCGGAAGCTTGAAACACGAACCATCCACCCATAAAGTACCATCACACTCGGTCAGGGGAGTATCTTTAAGATCCACTCTTCCTTTCGTCTCTTCTTCTGTTCTGAACAGACAATCATGTTGCTCAATCTCATCTAGGTCTGCTGGAATCGGCAATAATGTAGCTGGATTCAACGTGTTGCATCTCTTTATGTGTATATGATTTGCTAACAGTGTCAATTCATATCCTGACAATCGCGCACTAGTTAAGTGCTGTGTCTTGGTCCTGTTTAACAATGTGTCCACAGCATGTGGAACCATTACAATCAATGTATTATCCATCACCAGTCCAGCAGACTGTCGAATAGACATAGCTGCGGCGGCTGTGGCTCTCAGACAACTTGGCAATGCCCTCGCTACCGGGTCCAAGGTTGACGAAAAATATGCACATGGACGCGGTCTGTCGCCAAAAGGCTGTGTTAACACTGATAATGCGCAACCGTTCTTTTCGTGAACATACAATGTAAAAGGCTTGCTGTAGTCAGGGGTACCCAACACAGGAGCTGAACACAATGCATCACGTAATTCCCAAAAACTTTTCTGACACTCTTCAGACCATGGACTAGGATTCGGTGTGTCTTTACATGTTAATGCTAACAAAGGTTTTGCCAGCAAAGAAAAATTCGGTATCCAATGCCTACAGTATGAAGTAATGCCCAAGAAAGCACGTACTTCTCTCTGTGTTCTTGGCACACTTAATTGTGCAATGGCTTGAATTCTTTCTGGGGTCAGTTTCCTTCCCTCCTTCGATAAGAGATGACCTAAGTAGGTCACTTCTTGTCGACAATATTGCATCTTTGAGATAGACACTTTGTGATGAAAGGCAGACAAATGACGCAACAATGACAATGTAGCTTTTTTGCAAATCTCTTCAGTATCCGCGGCGATTAGCAAATCGTCAACGTACTGAATGAGGGTAGCACCACTAGGTAAAACAAGTGCATCAAGCTGCGCTTTTAAAGCTCGACTGTATATTGATGGACTTTCACAGTAGCCCTGTGGAGCGCGTTTAAAGCGGAAGCTTCGACCTCCTAAACTGAAGCCAAAAATGTCTCTGCTCTCCTCTGCAATTGGGATGCTAAAGAAGCCATTCTTTAGATCGATCACTGAGAACCATGCAGCGGAGGCTGGAATCATAGTTAACAAGGCAGTTATATCAGGGACAACTGGAAACTGTGGCACAACAATCTTATTAACCTCTCTAAGATCAATCACAAATCTGTAAACAGGTGGCTGTGAAGGGTCCGTTCGTTTTAAGACAGGTAAAACAGGACTATTGCAAACGTTGCCTCTTGTCTCTTCAATCACACCCTTTTTAACCAAATCGCTGACAATTGCTAACAACGCTTTCTGACCTTCATTGGAGATCTTGTACTGGGGAATGCGCGGCAATCTGACATTGGCTTTTAAAGTGACCACGTATGGCGGTATTTCCAAAAGACCCACATCATTGGGACCAGTAGCCCAAAGGACATCCGGAAGGGATGACAATTCAGGTGGCATTGCATTCTTAGACAAATACATTGGGAAAATCACTTTCTTACCTAATGTAAGTCGTACTCCCGAGGGAGAACAATATAGCGTCGCATGCAATCTTTTTAGCTAATCTAATCCTAGCAGATTTTCACCACATCCTGTCGTTAGGATGATGGGTGCTTTTAGCTCACAAGGTCCAACAGAGAGTGGCATAGGACTAGAAATCGGGTTCCTAACTGGGGCGCCAGAAAAACCTACTGAAACGTTCATTTCGCCAGACAAAGGCGCGCCAGGGAGTTTTGAATGCAGGATTGAACTCTTTGCAGCACCAGTGTCCAGCAGAAAGGGCTCCGTCACACCCGCTGTAGTCACTTTAACATATGGTCCTTTCTGATCCACTGGTACTGAAACAACTCCCTCTCTCTGTCTACGGCTGTCCTAGTAATCATTACCTTCCACGTTGTCGTCTTCTGCATAATAATGATTATTGTAGTACTGAGCTGTATTACCAGTCGCGTTGGCTTCCTGATCAAAGCTATTTATGGCATTTTGAGGCGGAAGAGGACGCGCGTTCTGGGGAACATTTCCACGCCCTCTACCTCTAGGAGCTTGTTGACCACCTCTGCCTCTTGCGCCATATGCATTATTAGTACGCTGCATTAATTTAGGGCAACTATACTTAAAATGACCTTCCTCTCTGCAATATGAGCATTGATTGGGACCTACAGGGATACGTGGTTGATAATACCCATTCATTTGCTGATTATTCTGGAACTGTTGGGGCTGCTGATAGATACCTTGGGTTTGCCTATAATTATTCTGTCCTCCACGTGGCGGATAAGCCTGCTGCAAGAGGACCTTTGTTTTCAGTTCTTTCGTTTTCTTATCTGTTCTATCCTTCTCATCTTTATCTCTATTTTCATAATACTGTGCAGTAGCCAGTATTTGTGCTGAAGAGGAAACAGCCCAAGATCTTTCTGAATCTTTTAATTTCTTACACAACTCGGGAAGTAGATTCTGCACAAATTTATCAACAAATAACCGTTGGCCACCTTCAATACTCATATCTTGACCACTGTGGTCGATAAACGTTTCTTCAAACCTGGTAAAGAAATCGGACACTGTCTCATCTTTCTTCTGCTTGCATGCGGATAGTTTATCCCAATTTACGCGCATCGCGGGCATTAAAGTTTTCATGTATGTAATAATTCTACCAGGGAGGTCTGCTACTAAAGGGTCAGGCTTCGCACCACCAACTTGGCCAGCGTCCGCAGCAATGATATTAGCCCATGTGCCCCCTAGTTCTGCAGCATGATCCGTATTGGATGGATCCCCATAAAGGCTGTGGAACAACATTCCCGAACAACATATCTATGTCAGCCAGATTCATGATGCACGATTCTGCAGTTTGGGATAACTCCTTATAATATCCTGTAGGGTTTTTACGAGGGTCAGGCAATGTCTGTTTAAGCGCTAACACCTCAGAACGCTTCCATGGGACATGTACCCAAACACGCTGAAAATGTGCTAAGACAGGTGGAGCAGCATTTGGATCAGCAGGTCTCCAAACTGGGGGAACCTCACGCATCGGATATTGGCGCGCTTTTACCTTTTTCCCCACAGGGAATTCCTGTTCGAACAATGATTGTTGACAATCGCTATTCCTGAAGGACAGTAAAATCGCAACTGCTTTATCTACATCGGGACCCACAGTTATACCTTTTTCGAAATCAAATCGCACGCGACACAATTCCTGCGGGATTGTGCTTGAACCATGATCCTCCAATTCCTCACAGAGGCATTCACACATTTTGTCAAAGACATATCTCTGTTTTGGGGCATCCCATTGGTCGAAAACTTTAACAACTGATTCCACATTATAGAGTGAAAGGAAACCAATCCATCTACGCGCCAGGTTATCCAACACCTCTTTCTCGTCAGGACCAGGCAGCTGACTGCGCAATTGCTTACGTTGTAAACCAGGAGTCATACTAGATGACCCAAAGAGAGGCAACATTAAACTAGTAACTACATTAGCTAGTCATTGTCGTGCTGAAGGAGAAGTTGAGGCGAAAACGGGGGGATAGACAGAGGGAAGAAAACGGATTCAGATACAAGTACCGGGGTAGTGCAAGAAGGAGCGCCAGGGGAGGCAGCTGACATACTAGGCAAAGTCGCAGGAAGCGCAGGGGCAATAGGTAACACAACTGGCGGCCCTTGAGAGGGCTGCACTGCAGGGATAGGAGCCAGCTGAGGAGGAGTTGGCGGCTGTGGGAAGGCTTGCGGCATATTTACTGGAGGCTGCACATTTACAAGCTGTGGAGGCGCTGTGGCATTTTGCGCATACGGGGGTGGCGAACTTAGCAAATGGGACATGAGGGAATCTTTCTCTTTTGTTTCATCTTGCACAAGGGGTGACAAAACAGGGTAACATTTATCGATCCCTAGTTTGCGCTGTCTATGTAGCTGTTCATTCATTTGTTCCTCTTCATTATCTTTAAATTGCACAGCTGCTTGCATCATTGACATACCTCTTTCTCTCTTATTCCTTTTCGCTAGCTTAATTCCCTTCTGTTTGGCTTCCTTTCGCCATAGGCGGAAAGAATCAAACATCGCCGGCCGGGCTTTCTTTTTAAACAATTTAACTTCCAAATTATCTAAGATATCTGTATCGAAACTACCATTTTGGGGCCATTTTAAAACACCGTCCTTTCTGGTGTATCGGATCCATACCTCATTATATGCAATGGGGCCCACGCCATGTTTTACATAAAGCTCATAAGTTGGAGTTCCAATTGGAGGAACCGGACATGAATCCTCTAACTGGAAATCCCTTCCACAACCCAAACAAAACAATCTTCCAAATACACTAGAACCAGGCATCTTCGCTCACTAGTCTAGTTTCAAACTTCAAAGGATTATCGATTACGATAGTCTCGTGAATACACGAGTCCTCTGGCTTTGGCACTTGCAAGCTCCAAATCAAAATGATCCCGAATGATACCAAAAATCCCAAAGGATACCAAACAAACTGGGAGACGCTCCACTTATACTTAACTGAATATCGATGATCGATGGCATCACCAGAAGACTCTCTCGATTGTTTCGCTCTACCAAAATCGTCAAGGGTCCAAAACAGGGCGATTAATCAGGGCAGCAGTCCTTCGTAGCCGTCGGGACGTGGAGAACCTCGCAGAAAAGACTTTCGGACCACGTCGACATGCAGGGGTCGATGAAGTGGCGGCCTTCCTCCGGAATTTCCACACAAAGCTCCTCACGAACCTCTGGCTTGGACTGGTACCGCTGAAATCGTCCCGAGTTGGGCGCCAACTGACGTACCGGGAATTTTAAGCCCAGCGGTGCAGGGGAACACACCCTAAGACTTCGGGTTCTTCCTGTTTCAGACCAACAGAAACACAGAGTCTTCTAGGTGAAGTCAAAGATCGATTTATTGGCTGCAGACCAATTACAGGTATCCGAGAAGTACAACACAATGTATGTTCTCAGGAGACTGCTTAAAGTTACGGAAACGGGCTTCTCCTTAAATACAAAATATCATGCTTCAGGCATACATTCCTTGTTTTACGATATGGTCATCTACATGTATCCATTACAAACGAAAAGGCAGAGTCATGATGACCATCCCACATTCCAGTTTAGCCAGCCCACAATTATTTACCCAGCGAGGCTCAGATCCCACATCAGATATCAACAGGCCCCAATAAACACGGGCATCTCCTGTTTGGGAAACAAGCCATAAAACAGGAAGAGTCAGGTGTGAAAGAGATTAGCTGGAGGCTTGTGTGGGATGAAAAGGCTTTATGGTGTGTCAAACCCTGATGATAATCACAGGTGGCCGTAGGACGGGGAGCTCGTGAGACCGGACTGACCTGGGGCAGCGGAGCCAAGCTGCCCAGGTCACAGAGAAGTCAAAGGAGGGCACATGTGATCTAAAGGCCCTTATTTGTTCGTAATGTGTAGCCTTTGTGAGGGCAACCATAAGATGGCCACCGCTCTAAGATGGAACCCACGTAGTGATGTATAACATCGTATACACAGTGCATTTATAGCTAAAACGTTATACAAAGCACTTGTACATACCGCATGGACCATTCGCGGTTCGCTAATACCGGAATAGACAGGGGTAGGGCCCTGCCTCCTACGCGGTCCCAAATTTCAAAGTACCACGCCATGCAGATGCATGCCTCCCCTATTCCAAACCTGAAGTAGACTAGGCCTCTCTGATGCCTTTCTGCTCAATACTCCCCATAGGGTTCCCCATGAATCCCACTGATATCCAAACTCTATCCACCACCAGCTGGGCTTGGAGGAAACGTACTGGGTGAGGGCTTCTTTCTTCCCCGGCACTGCCTTTGGTGGCTCCCCACATCGCAAGAAAAGCTGGTCCATCACACATTGACACAACACACCTTCCACACTTTTGGTGACCTCTTTCCGGACGGTCATGTTCTTTCACAAGCTGCTGACGTTGGCTTCACTAATGCCACCTATATGGACCATATTGTTCTATGATGCATCCACAGTGCCTTGCGGGCTCTGATCCCCACATATCCTTTGGAGCCAGTGGAGTTCCTCCCCTTGACACTAGTGATCACAGACAACAATGGGGAGAGGTTGGTCTCCTGCCGCTGCCCGATGTGAAACTTAGAGACACTTAGGAAACACACCTGGGACGCCCCTGACTGATCAGATTTGGCGCCCAAGCACACCTTATCTCAGCCAATCACCACCACAATCTCATATATTGCAAATTCTTATAGAAAGCCTATGTTACGCCCAGCACTCTGGCACAATTTGACTCCATGAGATCCTCTAGTTACCCTAACTGCTGTGTCGCTGGGGCTGATTTTGTACATATGACGTGTAGTTATATTAAGAATTTTTTGGATAAAACAAAGGTTAGGCTGCATGCCATATCGCGTATGCTCTCTAAAGCACTATCTGTATTATTTTCAATTTTAAAATATTGACTTATTTTAACATGGTTTTGAGGGGAAGTGAAATTTACTGTTTACCCTGAAGTCCCATTGATTTGATTGCTGCTCGCATATTGCTTGGAGTTTTCGTGCTAAAGACACTCTGTGTATGTGTTTTTTTTTATTCCTGGTTCATTTGTGCATTGCACTTTGCTCAACCTCCCCTTCCGGAAGGAGGAACACCCGTTTGGAGCCGCCATCTTGGTGCTGCAGCGCTCTAGTGGTTAGCAGGCACCAGTACTTAATGGGCCTGCCACCGTGGACGCACAGCAGGCGCGCCAAAGGCAAGCCTGTCTGCGCCAGTCTGTGCCCATACGCATCCGGAACGCAGCCAACACCACCCTTGCTGCTCCATCCTTCTTAGGTATTTCTATGTCATAAGACATCTTAAAAGCTTTAAACACTGTTGGGAAATTTGATGGTGGTCTGGCACCTTGTAAAATCAAAGGCCCCCTAACGTGTCCCAACTGTAGAACCAAACTTAAGTTCTCTGATATTAGATCAACTACATCCTGTAACACACCATCTGATAAATAGTTAAAGGGGGGCTTATCAACGCCCTCTCCCTCTGTAAACACGCCCAAGGCATCAATGGATGATTATCGATTCACAGCTTGTAGTCGTGACTTAAGGAATGGTTTAATCCTGACATTGTATTAGCCTTCCTCCTAATTATACCATCTTGCTGGCTATTATCTATCGCGACTCTTTGCAATGTACGAACTTTGACCCTCCCTCCCTAAAATGGACAAAAGCATGGGGTTTTGTTTTGAACTCAACGGCTGCTTCTCCTTTGCAGGAGGCTTTATTTATAGTCCCCCCCGGCTCCAGCCTTGAATTTCGAGAAAGTTTAAAAGATGCATTAGGCCACCTCCCTCTTTAGTATTAAAATTTTACTCTCCTAGGAGATTTTAATCTCCACCTAGAATGCCAGAAAAAACAGGAGTAGATATCTTTCTTGAAACATTACAAACTCTTGGAATCCACCAGTTGACCTCAGCCCCTACACAGCAGGCTGGACACACTCTTGATGGGGTTTGTTTCAACTTCACCTCATTAACAGTTAGTACTCCAATTCCTCAAGTTTGATCAGATCATATGTTCATTATGTTTAATATTAATCTCCCTCATCTGACTTACTCTCTGAATCAAAAAACTATTTCATTTCCAAGTCGCGAATTGGCCAAGACGATAGCAAATCCAGAGTTGCCTCATATAGCACGGGCATCTATACCTACCCTATCAGGAAATACTCTGGATGATGCTCAGCACTTTGACACATGGATTACATCGATCAGCAGTGATCTAGCTCCTATAGTGCAAACTACAAACAAACATATATCTAAAACCTTGGCTTCTTGGTACACGCCTACATTAGCAGAGCTCCACCTCCAGTGCAAGCAACTGGAACCGTGGTGGAGAAGAGCCTACAAAGTAGAAGAATTAAACCTCACCAAAATAAATTGGAAAAAATATCATCTACAACTCAAGCTAGCAAAAAGGAGTATTTCGCAAAAAACCTAGATGCTCAACATGATCAGAAAATTAATTTCACAATTGTAAAATCCATTACTAACCCAAAAATGTTAGCCAAGGGAATTCCCCTGTAACATCTACATGGCCCCACTAATCTTGTTAATATCCTCATTCAACATTAAAACAACCTCCTATGCAGATGACACGCAACTGATCTTGGTCCTAGACAAAGACTGTAATGAAGCAGACCTTAACTTCAAGCAATGTCTAACAGAGGTCATCCATTGGTTGAGACTCAACCATCTTATATGCAATACGGATAAGACAGAGATAATGTTAATAGGCAAAGATAATCCCTTCAATCCGATCCAATGGTGATCAGAAGACGGGCCTGCTCCACCCAATACTATATGAGTTGTTAAGAATCTTGGGGTAAAATTCGACGCCTCTCTCTCATTTCGGCCACAAGCCCTCGCAGCGGCTGGGATGTGCTTCAATCTCATCAAAACTCTTAAAACGTTTTCAATCTCATTCCCTACTCTGCAAGGAAGACTGTGGCAGAAGCACTTATCCTGTCTAGATTAGATTACTGGAACAGCCTGTTTGCAGGAGTTAACAAACAAGTACTAAAAAAGCCACAGATTGTACAGCATGTAGCGGCCCGCCTGGTGTTGAAACTGCCCGGCGATCTTCTGCCTCAGCAGCCCTTAAAAGCCTTCATTGGCTGCCTATTCAAAAAAGAATTCTATTTAAGCTTCTGCTAATCACTTTTAGGGCCTCTAGAGATTCAAGACCCAAATACTTAGCAGCCAGGTTCATTCCGTATATCACTGCTAGAACACTCAGATCCTCTTCAGCAAACCTAATAAAGCCTCCTACCTTTAGGTTCAAAACGAACGGAGGAAAATCTTTGGCAGTCCTGGGAACCAGAGCAAGGATCCTCATGCCTACACAGTTGTGGTTGATGGAATCAGAAACCCAATTCAGGAAAGCCTTCAAGGCTTGGATCTTTGGGTCCACTGACGCATTCTGTTCTTCTCTCGTGTAAATTGAGATACATCACTGTATGTCTGACTCGCTATTCTTATTTCGCTCAGTGCCAGGATGCTCCTTTCAGAGTGACAGTTGCCCATTACAAATACATACATCAAATCAATATTTACCAAGTTAGCACTGATCATTGACATTGGTCTTGCTCCGGACCCCCTGCTAGCATTACAGGGCTATTTTCAAGATATACCGAATAGTGTCTGACATTTCACTGCTATTGCATTACTGTAGCTCTTCATTGGGTTAGAAGACATTGGCCGACTGACAAAGCCTGGTTAGAAAGCCTAATGTAATGCATGACTACCAGTGAACTATATGCTGCGTTGTAGCCTCTGACTTCTTGGCAAAGGGCATTTGGCAGCCCCTGCAAGACTACCTACAGGCATTGGAGACCACTGAGTTGGGTTCATAAGTATGGGTGTTGTTATATATGTTTTGCGCGGGCCTCGCAGGGCCACAGCTGGGAGCACCTCCGACTACATTGGGTTACTTGCTGCTTGCACCTCCCTTTTATGCACTGAGATTCGCTTTTATTATTGTACCACTTTAGGAAGCTGGCTCTGTATATGCTATACCGAAATAAGGTATAGTGTGCACAGAGTCTGGTTAATCCCCAGACGCTTAGAAAGGCTTACATAGATATTATTAAAAGCTCTATTTTTTGTTGTGTGGTCAAGCAGTTAGGCTTATCAGAAGGCCATGTTAAGCATTTGTTGTACACACTCAAGCAAGAAATGGTTGCACACACTCAGAGGCTGAATCCAAGACCAATATTTTGTGTAAAAAAGTTATTACTTTGTTATTTTATTTTAGAGCCAAGAAGAACTCAGTTGTCGGTTAGTAACAGTTTCAAGAGAAGTAATCCTCTCAGAAATGCAGTAGGAATTGTTTTCCAAGGCAGTAAAAATGCTTTACAGTAATAGAAATGCTTTAGTATTTGTCAATCAAAAACATTAGAACTTAACAGTAGTCAAAGATGGGTAGTTTGAATGCAATAGGAGAAATGCAATGCAATCCTATAGAAGGAAAATAGTGTTATGCATTAATAGGTAAGTACACTACTTACTCTGGGCAAGGTTTTGTTTAAGGTAGGTACTGCATCAGGTCAATGGCCCAATGTTAGTCAACGGAGACTGGGGGCACCCACAAGAGGTGCTGGTTGCAGATAGGTACCTGCGGTTTCAGGTCGCAGGCCCCAGTGGTTGAGGTGAGCACAGGGGGCACAAGGCAGCATCAAAGCTAAACCACCAGCGGCACAGAGGTGAGCCGGTGCAGGGTGTACATCAGTGTTGGGCACCCAATGTTAACAAATGCACAAAGAGGCTGCAGGCTCGAGCCACGTGGCAGGATGAAGGAGACTACTAGCTGGACAAATAAGTTGGTTTGCCAGGCAAGATCTGGTCACTGTCGGTTGGGATACCAAAGGACAGGGGGCTGAGGATGCAGGGGTGCCTTTTGGTGGCGGATTTTCATTACCGGAGCCGGTCACGGCCAGGGGGGCACTTTGTGTTGAGGCTGCAGGAGACTTTGTGGGGTCCAGGAGAGGTAAGCCAGTAATGAAGTCGAGGTCTGGATAGCTGGGGAAACGTCACAGGACAGTTAAACCACTCAGACTAGGGTCGCAATCTGCCTTGATCTTGGGTCCTTTAAGTTGGAGGTTTTCTGGAAATGGCCTCAGTCCTCGGGAGATCTGGTCTTTGTTGAAGAGTTGCAGTCTTCCTGGAGTTCTTGGAAGTTGCAGGCTACAGGACAGGCGTTGTCTCCTTCGCCGGCTCTTCAAGCTGGAGACAGGCCTGTAGGGCTGGGCCAATTCAGTAGTTGTCTACTAGCTTTGCTGAATGGCATCTTCTTCGTCCTTCTTAGGTCGCAGAAATCTGAGGATCAAGGTTATGGGGTGCTCCAAAATACTGAATTTAGGGGCTTTACAGGTTCTGGACCCTGGTAGCCAATAGGCTTGCCTTTAGGGCGACTCCACCCTTTGTATGTCCCTCCCTTTGGGGAGGGGGCATCCCCTAACCTGATTGGATAGAATGCTTCCAGTCAAGGTAGAGGATTTCCTAAGGAGGGGGTCACCTCCGCCAGGGTACCTTAGGGGTGGTCCTGGCAGAGGGGAGATACACCTCTCCTGACTACTAATGTTTCTGCCGACCTTGCTGACAAAAGTGGTGCTTAGTCAGGGGGGTAGCATCTCCACTACCTGGTGAGGCCCTTGCTAGCATATCAAAGGGAAGGAAGCCTTGAAGGCTTACCACCCTGAATGCTGTTGCTGCTTGGGGGTAGGTATGAAGCGCCTCCACCTGAGCAGCCTTTGTCCCTGACCCACAAGGGCTCTATTCTCAGAGGGTCAGAAATGTCTGGGAGTGGCAGGCTGATGCAGACCAGTAAGCTGGACACCAGGAGTTCGTCGTTTTTCAGGGGGTGTCTCCTTGATGAACTCTGAGTGAATTTCGTAATAAATCCAACACTGGCATCAGTGGATTTATTATGCTGAGGACTCCCTAGCATTCATTAAAGCCATCATGGAGCTGTCGAGTTTGTAATGACAAACTCCCAACCCACATATTCAATATAGCTCCACTGCACTTACAATGTCTGTGAATAGGCACAGACATTGTAGGGGCAGATTGCTCATGCAGCAATGCCCTCACCTGTAGTACGGTGCACCCTGCCTTGGGCTGTGAGTCCTGCTAGAGGGGTTATTTACCTATGCCACAGGCAGCGGTTTGTGGACACAGCACACAGGAATGTGTGCCATGTCGACTCTTATATTTTGTCTGCACCAAAACACATAGTCTGCAATGGCAGTGTGTATGTGTTTTGGGAGGGGTCTCGGAGAGTGACACAATACATGCTGCAGCCCTTAGCGAACCTCTCTGATCGCAAGGCCCTTGGTACCACTGGTACCTTTTACAAGGGACTTATATGTGGGCCACATGTGTGCCAATCGGGGAAACAAAGGCACAGTTTTGGGAAATAACACAGGCCCTGGGAACCTGATTGTCAGGGACCCAGGGCACACTCAGTCAAAGTGCATCAGATATTAGGCAAAATGTAAGGTGTAACCATGCCAAAAAGGGGCACTTTCCTACACTACCCCTCCAAACAAAAGAGGATGAAACTTACCTTTTCCAAGAGAGTATTCATTTTCTAAGTGGAAGAACCTGGAAAGTCCATCTGCATTGGCAAGGGCATCCCAGGTCTGTGTTCCACAGTAAAGTCCATTCCCTAAAGTGAGATGGACCTCCTCCAAAGTTTTGGGTTCTCACCTTTCATCTGCATTAGCCATCTGAGAGGTCTGTGGTCAGTTTGCATTAGGAAGTGAGTAAATAACAGGTATGGTCTCAACTTCTTCAGAGACCAACCCACAGCAAAGGCCTCTATCTCAATGACACTACAACACTGTTCCCGATTTAGTAAACTCCTGCTAATAAAAGCAACAGACTGATCTTGGCCATCGTCATTGGTTTGGGATAGGACTGCTCCTATCCCTAGCTCAGATGCGTCAGTATGAACTGCTAGAGTAGTCTGTAGCTTAGAGAATTGGTGCTGAGCACATTGTCTCTTCCAGGGTGACAAAAGCCTTTTCACAACTAACTGTCTAGTCAACTTTCTTGGGCATCTTTTTGGAGGCGAGTTCTGTGAGTGGTGTCACAATAAACCCATACTCCTTCACAAGCATCCTGTAGTACCCAGTCAAGCCACGGAATGCCCTGACTTGGGTCTGGGTTGGTGAGGCTTCCTGGTCCAGAATTGTCTGACTCTTGGGCTGTAATGGTTTCCCTTGCCCTCCACCTACAATATGGCCCAGGTGCACAACAGTACCCTGCCCTATCTGTAATTTGGATCCCTTGATAGTTAGGCCTTCAGATTGCATGGCCTGTAAAACCTTCATCAGGTGGACCAGGTGATCGTGCCAGGAGGGGCTAAAGAGAGCAATATCATCTAGATATGCTGCAGTAAAGGCCTCAAACCAAGTAAGGACTTGAAGGTGGCATGGACATACTTTAAACCAAAGGGCATAAAAGTAAACTGATAATGCCCATCAGGTGTGGAGAATGCTGTTTTTTCTTTGGCTCCTGGAGCCATATCAATCTGCCAGTACCCTGCAGTTAAGTCAGAGGTACTGAGAAATTTGGCTACACCTAATCAGCTCATCAGCCGGGGGTATAGGTTGAGCATCTTTCATTGAGACCTCTGTAGTCCATACATAACCTCATTTCTCTCTTTCCACCCTGTGAGTGATGTTTGGGGACTGCAACCACTGGGCTGGCCAAGGGACTCTCAGAGGGTTCAATAACCCCTAACTCCAGCATCTTGCTTACTTCAGCTATGATGCTCTCCTTAACTTGGTCAGACTGCCAATAGATCTTTGTTTTGACAGGCATGCTGTCTCCAGTGTCCACATTATGGGTAAACCAATGTCTCTGTCCAGGGGCTAAGGAGAAGAGCTTAGCATACTGTTGCAGGAATTGCCTGCAGTCAGCCTGCTGTTGGGCAGAGAGGGTGCCTGAGTAGATCACTCCATCAACTGACCCGTCTTTTAGACTGTAAGGAAGGGGGTCAGGGAGAGGTTCACTCTCTGTCGCCTGATACTCATCCATAACCATCAGCATGGTCACATCAGCCCTGCCACAGAAATGTTTGAGGCGGTTCACATGGATCACCCTCTTGGAAGTCCTGCTAGTGCCCAGGGTGACCAAATAGGTGACCTCACTTGGAGGGCCCTTGGTGCCACAGGCTCCAAATCCCACACCTTCTACCCTGGTTGGAACTCCACCAGTGCAGCCTTTTGGTCATACCAGAGGTTCTTAAGCTCTTGACTGGCCTCAAGGTTTAAAGATGCTTTATCCATGTACTCTGCCATTCTGGAGCAGAGGCCTAGTACATAGTCCACAATATCCTGTTTCGGTTCTTAGAGAGGCTTCTCCCAACCTTCCCTTACAAGACAAAAGTGGTCCTCTAACAGGATGGCCAAACATAAATTCAAAGGGGGAAAACCTTACTACCTTCTGAGGCACCTCTCAGTAGGCAAAACGCAGGCATGGATAAAGGACATCCCATCTCCTTTTGAGTTTTTCAGGGAGTCCCTTGGTCATGCCTTTCAATGTCTTGTTGAATCTCTCAACAAAGCAATTGGTTTGTGGATGAGAAGGTGTGGTGAACTTGTAGTTTACCCCACACTCATTCCACATGTGTGATAGGTATGCAGACATGAAGTTGGATCCTCGGTCTCATACCACATCCTTAGGAAACCCTATCATGCTAAAGATACCAATGAGGACCTTGACTACTGCAGGGGCTGTAGTAGTCCTAAGAGGGATTTGCCTCATGATACCTTGTAGTATGATCCACTACTACCAGTATGAATGTGTTTCCTGATGCTGTGGGAGGTTCCAGTGGACCCACTATGTCCACACCTACCCTTTCATAGGGAACCCCAATCAGTGGTAGAGAAAGTAAGGATGCCATTGGGTGTCCACCTGTTTTGCGACTGGCTTGACATGTGGCACAGGAGCTATCAAACTCCTTCAATTTTTGAGATGTGTTTGGCCAGTAGAAGTGGCTGACAAGCTTACCCCTAGTCTTTGTCCTGCCAAGATGCCCAGCTAGAGAAATTTCATGGGCCAAAGTGAGGAAGAATTTTCCAAACGTCTGAGGCACTACCACTCTCCTAGTGGCACCAGGTTTGGGGACTCTGGCCTCAGTGTAAAGGAGTCCCTCCTCCTAATAGGTCCTGTGGGAGCCACTGCCATCTCCATTTTCTTATGCAGCAGCTTGCTGTTGCAGGCTCTCAAGAGTTGAACAGGTCCTCTGTCCAAAGTACAGCCATTCATTAGAGGGTCCCTCTGGGTCCAGGAGCTCAGCCTGTTAAGGTTCAAGTCGTATGGACTCAGTTCCCTCTGGGGTTAACAAGTCCTCTCCCTGATGAGAGGAGTCCTGAGCTTTTTGCCATTCAGAAGCTGGTCGCCCAGGCTTCTTACATTTCCTCTTGAAAGGTTCGGCCATTCTTCCAGGCTCCAACACTTCATTTTCACCTTGTACTCATCTTTTTGCTCTTGTTTTCACACACACCATTTCAGGGATTTTTAGCATGGCTGCATTGGTCTTTAGCTCCACATCAGCCCAGGCTGAGGTCTTTAGATCATTTCCTAGCAAGAAGTCCACTGGTAGTTTTGGAGAGAAAACCACCTGCTTCAGGCCAGTAACCCCTCCCCAATCTAATGACACCATAGCCATGGGGTGGGCTATAGTGACATTATCAGAATTAGTGACTGGGTAGCTTTTTCCATACAGGTATGTCCTGGGGCAACCAGTGTATCTCTCGCCATGGTGACGCTGGCACCTGTATCCCTCAGGGCTTCTATTATAGTCCCATTAATCAAGGGAACCAACTTGCACTTTTTCAGATTAGGGGGCCAAACACCTAGAGTGGCCAATTCTACCCCACCATCGGAAACTAAAACAGCTTCAGTGTGAACCCTGATTTGCTCTGGGCACAGCATTGATCACATCTGGAGAATTGCCACAATAGTGCTAACTGGAGGAAGACTAGGGGCATTCATTTGGGACAAGCAGAGTCTCCAGTTCAGTGTCCCAACGTCTTACTGATGTGACACCAGGCCTTCAGAGGATCAAAATGTTTACTCTTGTACCCACCACTGTGCTGGGAAGAGCTCTGGGGCCCACCCTCCTGTGTAGATTTTTGAGGACCGTTAGAAAACTCTTTGTTTTTATCTTTAGTGTGATCACCCATTTATTTTCCCTTAGGGATGTTTTGTAATCGCTTTTGTTTGGTCACCCACATTGTTAGTCTTGGTCACCCTAGTCTTGAACTAGTGATCTGCCTTCTTTCTCAATTCTTCGGGGAAGTTACACCTATGTCTACCAGACACTGATGCAACTTTTTATTAGTGCAATTACTTAACATGTGTTCTTTCATGAACAGATCATAAAGCCCAGCATAGTCGCGCACATCACTTTCAGTTAACCAACCATCTAGTGTTTTTACTGAGTAGTCTATGAAGTCAACATAGGACAAACACTTCATAGGACAAATATTTCATTTCTCTATGATCCACATTGGTAATGAGTGAGGCCTAAAACCAGTAAGTGGTGCTGTAGCACTGGTCATCACCGGCTACAGGCCTTCCAGTTTCCCCTTCTAACAAATGACATGATTCCCATGTAAATACTGTGTAACAAATGGTAGCATTGAGGTTCAGTACTTTCTTCTTTTATATCTGTATCTTTGTTGGCGCCTTAGTTTTTCATGCCACGCTGTCTGTGAAATAATTCAGAATTTCATTGGTCTTTGCTAGCTTTAGTATATCAGCAAGTGTACTTTTGTTTAACATTTACCACCTTGCCTCCCGTTACCAATCATTCTGATTCTATGTTTGTAAGATCTTCTGCCTGACAGAATTTTCAAGGATTTGCTACAGAGGGAATTCACCCCTCTGAAAGATATTATCAGAACTTCCCTGTTAACTGGCAGGATTCTGGAGGAGTTCAATCAGGCCACTGTTTCGAAACAAACTTTTAATCACTAGATTTGTCAAACTATCCTTCAATTTTATAGGTGCCATTTTGAGAAAGCTGCTTGAAAGAGCAGTTTTGTGGCAGTTATTGACCTAACCTTTTGCAAGTTGGTTTCAGGCCAGTCTATAGTACAGAAACAGTGGTAATTTTGCTCTTGATGAGTTACACCAGTGCACAGATGGCAATATGTCTGTAGCACTAATTCTGCTGTATCTATTTGAGGTCTTCAATTTTGAGAACCATTAAAACCTCTTTGATCATCTGAAGGTTCTCACTATCAAAGAACCAGTAAGGGAATAGACCTGAGACTTTCTTTCCAACATGTCTTCTGTAGTAACTATTAGAGAGTGTGTATCATCAGTTCATACGTTACATTGTGTAATACCTCAGGATTCAATAATATATCTTCTACTTTTTAATCTGTCAAGGCTCTTATTGCTGTGTTGATTCGATCACGTGGATTTGGCAATTTTCTTGTATGCAGATGATACAAAGATTGTAATAAAGATCTGAAATTATCTAAATGATATGGCATCCAAACTTTTCAACTATTCATCTCATGTGGAACCCTGTTTCTGAAGCTGAACAGGAATACAAATGAGATTCTCGGCGCTTTGAAATCAACCTCTTTTTGAAATATTCAGTTCTGGCCTACTTCTATGGGTTCCAAGGCAATTCCAGAATCATGTGTTAAGAACCTGGAAGTGAAATTCAATTCAAGTCTTTTGTTAGCGCATAAGGTTAAATCTGTGGTGAGCTCCTGTCTATTTCAGTTACTATCTCTGAAGCGATTGCTAGGGCTTTTCTCCTTTTGGCATAAGGTGATGATGCTAAACACATTCATATTGGCCTTCTTGGACTACAGCAATACAATTTATCTGAATCTACCAGACTATCAAATTTATAGATAGCAGTTAGTACAACTTTTTGCAGCAAGGTTAGCATTGGGCTTAAAAGCCTGATATCATATTTCTCAGGCTCTACCTTCTCGTCATTGGTTCCCAGTTAAGGAGTGTATATCTTGCAAATCTTTATGACTGGTGAATAGACTAATACATTCTGAGAGGTCAATTTAAGTGGTACCACCATTCAAGACCTTTTAGATCTAGTGGCCTATCCCTATTGGTGGATCCTGGATTCCATTACAGGTCCCTCAAGGGTCAAGCTTTTCTGTCTCTGTGGCCCAAAGATGGAATAGACTGAATGTACATCTCTGGAAAGAAACTGACCTTCTTAGTTTCATGAAAGATTGGAAGACTTCATCTGTAAAGGTTAAGGCAACAATAACTGAGAAGGACTTGGGATTTTTATGCTTTGAACTCCTTTATGGATATTGACAAGCTGACACAAAGAGACTGGCATAGATCTGGTGATCATCACTACATTTTTCCACATCTTTGATTTCCACAAAATGTTCAAGTGACAATATTATTCATCTTCATATAAATTGACTACACAAATGGACAGTATAATGGGATGCCACTCTCAACCATGAGACGACTTCAGAGAATTCAAAACTCAACTGCAGATTATTTTTACATGTAAAAATATACAGTGCATCAACCGTGTCCTGAAGTCTCGTCGCAGTTGCTAGTCATAAGACCATCTTTATTCCAGCTATTTTGTATCACCCACAAGGCAATAAATAGCAACAGTCTTGAATTTTTCCATATTAAAATCAACAAATACTCCCAACCTAGTAATTTACTTTCCAGGCTAGCACCAAAAATAATCATTCCACCTTAAAAAAGAAAAACAGTCAGCAACACTAGCACTTCTTTCTCCATACAGGCTTCCAAATTATGGAATTATTTCGCACCAAAAATAAGAGCCACTGACAACCATCTGAAATTTAGAAGAATGGTTAAAGGCTGGCTGCTCACAACCTGAACATCAAAGACACCCTGATGAACCAACATTGAAAAAACAGGACACTCAGCAAGATTAACACTTGTTCTGACTACAAACAGAAGATATGGCCATCTATCTAGACCTTATGCAGAAACTCAATCAATCTCCCTGCCTCCATATCTTTATTTCTGCTTGCCCTTTATTGTCAAATATTCAAAATAAAATGCTAGGAAACACTCAAATACTCCTGTCATTTTTCTACTATCTATCAACTCAATTCTTTATGAAATTCAAAATGCTTCCTCCCAACGGATCGCATAAACTTACTAATTCTTCCTACTACCTATATTCTCAAATGGTATGAAATGCAGCAATCTTCCCCTCTCTTTGTTGGACTTGGCCCTCTCTGTATGGTCATCCCTAAACCTTTCAGAAACAATTTTTAGTCCTTAGGACACTGCACATTGCCACTACTAATCAGTGCTAAAGTGCTTGTGCTCACTCCCTAAAAAATTGGTATATTTAATTTACTGATATGTCCCTAGTACAGTTGCAAACCATATACCCAGGTCCTGTAAATTAAATGCCACACCCTCAAGTAGCCATTTAAAACATGTCCCAGGTCTACTATTGCAGCCTGTATGCAGTATTAAACTGAAAAACAAGTTGGCAAAAAAGCCCCCTTGCCAAGCCTTAATTTACCCTCTTATTGCATATATGTCACCCATAAGTAGGCCGTAGGCAGCCCATTAGGCAAGGTGCATTGGAAATAAAAGGTTAGACATGCACTTTTAAGTTTTACATGTCCTAGTTTTGAAAAACTCACAGATTCATGTATTACTACTGTGATGCCTACCTATCCCATAGCATTACATTGGATTACCTTATTGAATTTAATAAGTGCTAGCTTTTAATTGGGAACAGGTGGAAAAGTCATATTTTGTGTCTACGATATTTTAATTTAAAACCCTCTTTAATGGTTAAGCCGGATTTTAGGTTACAATTTTGAAAATCCAACTTTTAGAAAATACAAAATAAATTATCTGGTTAAACAACAACTCAAACGCAAAACTGAGATATATTCAGTAAGAAAAACAATTCTGCACAGGTGTATACTTCAAAGAGTCAAAATTTATTTAAAACGTTATGTTATGTAAAAGGGTACAAACTACAATTTACATAAAGGTAAAAGAAACTAGGATGAACCTTCTTTCATATAGATCTTTCTGTCATTAATACTTTTGCCATAGTCCATTTCACATATTGAATAACAGAAACAACATCATTGGATTTACAATGAAAATTTCCTGATAAAGTAATGACAAAGACAATGGGTCAAATTGTCGACTTTTCGGTCTTTGTAGTGAAGGCATCTGTAAGACCATCTTCAGGATGTAAGTTCTTATGTGTACTGATGACCCCTATAAAAATGGAATAATCTAGAAAATTGTACATCAATAAAAGATATCGAAGAATGAAGAAGTAATACACCCGGGATGTGAAAAAAGGAAGAAAAATGATGTTAGTGAATAATCAATAAAAGAGAGCTATGACCAGATTTAAGAGAAATTGATGGCCTAGAAAATAGAAATTACTAACCCTTCACCAGCTTAATATTAAATTGGGAACCTAGTCATAAATTCCAGATTCATACTAGACATCAACAAAAAACAATTTCAGCACGCTAAAAATCTGTGGTGAGAATAAAGAATTTATTCACTCAAAATGCTTTTTTTACATCAAGGAAAGTTGACTGAAATGTGTCATTGCTGTATATTCATTTATATATGCTTCTCGCATGAAAAATTGCTAATCAAAAATTACGCACTTCTTACAAAGATAGGAGAGTGATAATTCATTTTTGACATTTGTTTGTGCTAAGCCATCAATTGGGGCTTAAAGATAATTCATTTTGTGTATTTTTTTTAATGACATTGATATCACAAAGAATCCCTTGAAGGCACTATTACCTCATTGTTTAGATTACCCAAGCCTCCAAGGGTTTATTGGGTTTCTCATTTTTTGTCCCACTTTTAGAAAGTAGGCATTTTCCTGCCCTATTTGGTGCCTGCAGCCTGTTTCTGGGTCACATGACTGGGTGTAGTTGTCAGTAGGTCTTTGTATAGGCCTCCCAGATAGTCACACAATAGAGGGATTCGGTTTGCCTGGTTGGGCCTTTATTGGCATAATGGGGGGGAGGAGGGAGGTTGCGGAGCTGAGCACAGCCACACTTGCAAATCAATAGGCTGTGCCCTGCCTTTACACAAAGAACGTCACACAAGTCTACTGTGCCTGGAGCCAGGGTAGGAGGGCAGGAAATTTCCATCACTTTAAAGGGAATCTCCAATGTAGGCACCAGATATAACAAGCATTTGCAATGCATCGGTCTTGCCTTTAGGACCTTATATGTATTTAATAACGCAGCATATTTGCCTGGGTGCTGAAGCATTTACTATTGTTTAATATGGAGGGAAAGTAAGCACCAAACTGCGTGACACGCCTGGTATGGGAACATATGGAGAGAAATAAGCTCTGCGAATGTGTGGGTGTAAGTGAAAACCGAGAGAATGGAGAGACAGAAGGAAGGAGAAAGAAGGGTGAGCATTTGTGTGTGAGTGAGAAAGTGTGTGACAGAGAGAGAAAGCAATAATGAAAGATAAATAGAGATAGTGTGAGAGTGTGTGACATAGAGAAAGCAATAGGGAAAGAGAAATAGAGATAGTGTGGAGAGAAAGAGAGAGAGTAAGAGCGCGAGAGAGAGAAAAGGGGGCAGAGGCTATGCATGCATATAGGAAGGGACAGACAAGATCTGAAGTCGTCACTTTATCCAAGATGAGAAAGTATGGCAGATGGATACTCTTAAGGGTGATTAGAGAGCTATACCCACCGAAGGCCTAAAACATTCAAACAAAATACTTTACACTAAGTCGTTATATCTAAGCAGCCTGGCGAGGTGAAGTGATATACAAACGACCCTTCCACACCAGTACAAGACGAACTTATCAGGCAAACATTCAAGATAAACATGTATGTATAAATCTCAAGACAAATCAATATATGATCACATTTATTCATGCACACGCCATGCATAAAAACCATCATTCAGCATACGACTAACAGAAGTGAGGTGTAAACACAGTTAGTGTCTAGCACTATCCCTTCAGTGGCGTTCGGCAATTACAGCAGGCATGTGGAGATCACGTGGCAGCGAATTAAAGAGCCAGCGCAGTTTTGTGTACCCAAGCCTGAAGGCTACTTGGCAACACAAGCGAGATCATAACTTATTGATACAACGGTTGGTGTTGCATTGTCACAGCGTAGGCACCCGATATCATATGGTCAAAGTTTGCCATGTGACAACTAAAATAAAAATTAAAAAAAGAAATCTAGAGACAAACTCATTTAAATGTTCCTTCAAATACTTCTAAAGGTACCCGAACATCTTTGCTCCTAGCACCACGACCATCCAGCAAAATATACAATATACAACTGCTAACAAAGGTGGGAGTGAGAATTATGCTTCCACATACCCTATCGATAAAATAAAGTTCATTCATTTCTATTTAAAAATTACACGATAGTAGGCAAAACTCCACTTGATACCGTGAACGCACAAAAACTGTTGTAATGACTCCAGCTTACAGAGGAGTCAGAGCATTTTAACTGTCAAAGGCCTACACTTACTTTGCATCGAGACCTGGAAACAAATGGGTACTGCCGACCCCTGCGGCACAGGAGTCAAACACGTGCAGTGAGGACCCCTTCTCTTGCAGCGCCCACTCCCGTGGTACGTGCGACACGGGAGGAAAAGGGAAGCAGCAAAGAAGACAAGGATAACCAGCAACAGAGGCCCAGTGCAGTAAAGCAAAATAGTCAGCACCCCTTTGCCGTGGCACAAGACGCATTTGCCACCACTGTACTGATCACTCACCCATCCGTACCCACCTCGGTCTTATGGCACTTAGACCTTCTGTAACATATTACGAGCAACATGACAATATGATGCATGCAGATGATCCCCACTGCCGCCTGACAACTAGCACCCCTAGTTCCGCCAGGTGTGCAACCAGATGCTAACTGTCAATAGTGCCACTGCTCCAAGTAACGCTAGGGGCGCCCCGCCTCGGGCCTCCGAGGCGTGAAGATGCCATCACACATGGGCTTACAGGCATGCCACCCCCCCTGAAGATACATTACTCTCTGCCTCTGTAATGAAAGCCCCTGCCTGATCAAAGTCATGGCCAGCCAGGGCCCACCTCCTCAAGGCCAGGCAACAGCACCTTTCCCCTCCCACCCGGTCAGGCTCAGTGGTGCGGAATTCCACCACCCCGGATGTTGGTGGTCCTTGAGCAGTTATGGATCAGGGTTAGATGGTAGCACGCACTGCCCAATGCCCGCCAGGCCGCTGCTCACGCTCGCCCACTACCTGCTTACCGGGGAACGGTGGAGGCTGAAGCTCTTTACTCCCGTAGGCTTTTCAAGGCACTACAATGAGACAGCCATGGAGCACCAAATTGTGCTTCAGCATTTACTAAACGATGCAGCACGAAAGTCAAATTATGCGGAGTGATTGAGCACATTTTGCAGTGGGATTATTTCACTATTTGTTTTCATTTTAGCACAGATTCAATTGTGTGGGCAGGGGTTTTCTAAGCTAGCTGGCAGAAACATCACACGGGAGGAGAAGTGCGTTCCAAGCCTCGTTCTGGGAAGATAAATTTTATTGGTTAAAGAAATAAAGGAAGGGCTAGGCTATGTAGCGCAAACTCAACCTGGAAGTATGCGAAGTGATTTATATGAGCACTAGTTGCTTACATCACACAAGAACAAATTCATTTTTGTGTATTTTTAGGCATGGGGATATTAAATGATTTGCCCAGGATTTCGAGATGGTGAGCCGATGCGAGACTCGAACCGGGTTCCCTACTTACTGCCCCCTCCCCGCCTATCTCCCTCATTTCTGTCTGACGTTACGGCTCCCGGCTCTGGTATCTGACCCCCAGGCAGTGGAAAAGTAAAACAGCCCGGGTTGCCTGGTGATCGTGAAATCCCCCATCTGTCCACTCCTGCAGCCTCACGCGCACACACACGCATCCACTCATCCCACGCTTGCCTCGAGGTAAAAAAACAGGAACAGAGCATGTCATCACATGCGCACCATTGTGATTAGGCGCCGGCCAGAACAAAGTGTGTAGAGTAAAGGGGCCTGTAGCCTTGGAAGGATACAAATGACGACATAAACGTCATGAGGCGGGACTAACAAGCCTCATTTCAATCGGAAGGCAGCATTTACTGACCTAAGCCAATGGAAAAGATGGGCGGACAGTGGGTGGAGCTTCAATCAAGCTTCCACACTAAAGTGTATAATGCATGTCTCGGAGAGACAGCGCAAGCGCTGTCTAGGCAAGACCTAAAAATAGGACCCTTATAACCCACTCTTCAGTTCACTTTCTGGACTTGTAGAATATTCTCAGAGGACTACCTGCTGCTGTGGCCTACTGTGTTCTTCAGAAGACTGGTTGCTGCACCTGGAACTTGCACCTGGACCCAGCCTGACCATCCAAGTGGTACCTCTCCAGTCCCGGGCCCTTGGCAGTAGTACTAAAGGGGCCCAGATGGCCAAAATCCAAACCTTGGGACTTTGAAAAGTTTTGCCCAAAAACTGCTCTGAGAACTGAGAGAAGCTGGAACCTACCTGCTAATCGATCTGCCAAAGGTGCATTGCCCTTGGCAGCTCCTGCTAAGTTCTTCTTTGCAGCAGCAAATCCTGTTCAACGGCTCCTTGCACAAGGGGTATCTAGCCTCGTGAAGCCCTTGTAAGCTACTGCCTGCAGTTGACAAACGGTTGGAGATTTTCAACTTACAAAAAACAGACTAAGTTTGAGCGTAGGAATCTTCACTGAGATTTTGTCCAGCCACTACCCAACAATGATGCCTCCTCCTCCTCAGATACCACCAGCTGCATTGCCCCGCTGAAACTTACCTTCTCAGGCATTTTCTTCCAAAATTTCTTCTACGACCGACGATAAGCAGAGACCAGGCCCAATCCACTTAGTATATCCGACTCATGCTCCAACGGATTCAGCCATAAACTTCGACTTTGTCCTGGTCTTGTCCGATTAGATATTGGCTGTTGGCCCTATGATCTTTTAGCTAGTTTCTACCCTAAAGTTTAAAAATTCATAACTCCACTTCTACCTATTGGATTTTTGTTGTTTTGGTGTCAAATAATTTATTAAAATGTACTCTATTTCTCTAAATTGGTGTGGGATTTTCCTTCTGGTGTGTTTTCATTCTATTACTGCTTGTGTGCTACATAAATACTTTACACATTGCCTCTAAGGTAAGTCTGACTGCTTTTGTCCCAGGCTACCACAGTGTTAAGCACAGGTTCATTTAGTGACTTTAGTGGTTCACCCTGACAGGGAATGTGGCTGTTGATTGAGCAGGGTTTCCACCCCACTCAACCAACAACCCACTTTCTCACACTCCACATTCCGTAAACCCTACATGAAAACAAAAATGATAATGATGTATTGACCATCAAATACCCACCATCCCTTGCAAGCCTGGCTCCTCAATTTAATTCCTTTTCAAAACGGTATCCCTTTATTGGACTACTTCATAAATCAAGTCCCCTGATCTGTCTCTGATATGTACTAGTGTGAATTGCCCACATCTCTGTCCATAACCCCTCCCTCATCAGAATGTAATAATCAAAGTCAAAGTCAAAAATGTAACGTTTATTTAGACCGTAGGTCTTTAAACACGTAAACACATAACACCCTATACAATAATTCTAATGCACTCAATTCATCACGGCTTCCATTACAAATATCTAATTTCCATGTACTTTCTCCTAAATTTACACAAAATTAAACTGTAGTTCATACACACGTCTATAAATAGTCATAAAAAATGTAAAAACAATAAAAATATTATATTATGCAATATTTTCCTAAAACAATATATGTCACATAAAACATTATCTAAAAAAACTATCATAACTTTCATCCTCTCAACCTTGTCCGTGAAAAACCTTTTTACGGCCTCCATATACTTTGCAACGGCTACTACAAGTTCAAGATTTGTCGTATCTGTGAAAAGTTTGATGGCTTGTGCACGCAAAAGGGTCTCATATTTTAAAAAGATAGGACGTAAAAACTGTTTCCAAAGAGCCAGCGCTTTTGGACAGTCCACTAAAATGTGTAAATTATCGCATTTTGTACCCAGCTTACATGAACATTTACCATCGGGTTGCATCATTTCAGCTCTTACTTTCCCTTGATCATACCACGGTTAACACCAATTCTCAATCTTAGAACCTCTGATCCAAGCCATTGATTAGGTAATGTGTCCAAATAGGGGTACCAGATTTCTTTCTCCCAACTAGTTATCATTAATTTCACTGACTCTTTCTATCTCAGATACTCCATGTCTTCCATCTTAGACAATTCCTTTCCTAGAGTTCTGAGTTCACTCTTTGTTACGTCTATTTCTATGGTCTCCCGGTCAATTCTCACATTTAGGTTTTCACAAACTAGATACAATTTCTTCCTGACCTCTTTGGCCCACTTTAGTTTGCTGAGCTGAGATTCGTTCTTGCAGCACTGTGACACTTTTATGGCCTCTCCTGTACCCAATCTTTTCCATTATCTTAATAAGGCTACTTGTGGCTATACATTCAAGGATGTCATTCACAGCTCTACTTTAATTGCCTGGACCAATGATGGGCCTGGTAGGGATTTTATGCATTTCCCTTCCTCTGCGTCCCAGCTGCTTTTGCCACTTAAGCAGATTACTTCTGCACCATATTGTAGTTGGGGTGGTATCATAGCATTGTAGACCATTTACACTGGTCTGTGAGAAATGTCTCCATAGATACGATTGCATTTTTTCAACCCACACACAGATGTCGGGCCTCCAAATGCGTATACCACTTTAAAGACTTATCAAACCAGACCCCAAGGTATATATACTCATTCACAATTTCCAATTTAGATGTGCCCTAGTTCCAATTGAACCTCTGATCTCTCTTCCCATAGCATAAAATCTTGGTCTTATCCATATTCACGGTTAAATGCTTTGCACCACAATATTTGCTAAATGGATCTAACTGCCGCTACAGGCTCAACTCTGTCTGGTCCAAAATTACTACGTCATCGGCATAACGTAGACAGGATACTTGCTTTCCATTCATTTTTGGGCTTGCGCTTCTGTCTACTTCCAAAGTCAATGGTAGATCTGCCAAGAATATAGCGAAGAGTAAGGGGGCCAATACATAGCCTTTTCTTAGGCCATTGTTGATAGCAATTTTCTGCGGCAAAGATCCTGCCAAATCCTTAATAATCAGAATGTGATAATCACTTGTCTGCAACATATCACTTCTCTAATCTTTCTCGATTCTATCTTTTCAACCCTCCACTCATTCACATCAACTAAGGTCGCCCTCCCAGCCCCTCACACTTCCCTGCTAGCATTCACATGTAACACCCACTAATTCCACCAAAATCAAGATGGCATATTGTGTAAAAAAGGTTATCTTTATTGTGAAACCACAAGGCTAAACCAACTAAACAAAACCAATAAATCACCCACTTACCACTAACCACTAGCTTCATCGGTACAGTAAGCACTACTGAGGTTGGATGTATAGCGCTGCCCTCTCTTTGATGGAAATTGTGCTTGTGAGAGATTCAAGTTGAAACTCACTTTAACAAGTACCTGTGCCCCCTAAGATGGGACCCTTGCTGTCATTCTTCTGACCCCCTCAGCCTGCCCTGTTCCAATATCAGAATGATCATTGCCATTTCTATGTTTGTTGGCATGGACTTTATATACTAAAATACTGTAAGACATGGCAATTCCTTAATTGCAAATTTTCAATACATATACAAATTCTCCCCATATTTTGAGCAGCAATTACAAACCTGATTCTTGTACGACACAGACACTTGAGAAGGAGCGATTGATGCTTTTACGTCAACATTAAGAAAAATACTTTATCTGGTTGATATTAAACTGATTTACACTCCGTATTTAGCAGCATTCCCAGCCAATTGTTCATTAAAATTTGAAGTTAACCACTTTTTATAAAACAGGACATTAGGAAAGAAGAGTAAAAAAAGCTCATAATTCATTTATTGTAATTGATGTAAGTGGTGACAGAGGAGAAAAGGTCGCTCAGCTACCAGTAGGTGCCTGTTGGGTAGTGGTCCAGTGCCTGGTGGGTATATTACATATGAAGGAGTGGAGGCTTCTCCATTGTCCTAAGACATCAAGAATAAAGTCATTCATAGCACAATGTTGTCTTTGCTGGTGTGGCTGTCAGTGGAGGTTCCTGTGTTGTTGAAGGAGGGCCCTGCTTGTAGTAGACACACCGCCAACAGTGGAATGGTATTTACATTTTGGGTAATCCGCCTCCCTTTTGGTTGCATGTCATAATGCCATATGCAGTAATATCGTCTGACATGAATATTGTGTCCAAATTCTCATTTACAAACATAGAGTATGATGGGGTGCAGCTTTTCTATCAAAAACTCTAATGCGGCGATATTTTTGTAGACAACACAACATTTGTCAGTTGATATTCTGGCAATGATATTCTGGTACTAGTCCGTGTAGTTATGCCACGGGTGAGATATTTCTTGGCAAAACAAGTGGTAAACTTTGCTTTCAGAACAGATAAGTTATTAGTCGTGGCTCTCCTAAAAGCCAGCAAATTTCATAATCCACATTTATATGAGTGATTTAAAAAGACATCTGTTTGAGTTGCAGGAGTTGGGGAAAATTTCTCTTAACAATAAATGCAGGAAAAATTCTCTGCTATGCCAGATACCACCGGCTCCATCCAAAGTACACGGTTAACCTAGTGAGAATAAATGTGCTGAGGCTTGACAAAATCCCCCTGAAAATAGCAGAGGCGCGCTAGTAGTCACTGAAGGGAGTTGGCTACGTTCTTGTTCTGGAGGCCTCCTGCATCCCCTGTGCCGCTTCGTGTTCAGCAAGCGAAGCATTACCCGAATGTGTCCTTCAACAGGGGACAGGCAGTGGGTATGTAACCTGTGCCTCCAGTGGCAGCTCCTCCGCTATGGTGGAAGAGCATCGCCCCCACTTCCAGCGGCCTCAAAATGTGAAAAATAAAACGATAATAAAAAGTGTTTCATTATTGTTTTATTTTTCCTTTCCTGACTCGTCTTGTGGGTGTGGCCATCGCAGGGGGAAGTCACAGGAGGAGTGGAGGCACTGCACTCAGTGTGCATGACAGTTTGGCCAGTCCTAGCGCTTCTCTCATGCTGATAGCAGCATGAGAGAAGTGCTGGGATTGGCCGCCTGGGAATCTGGGAGCCTCGGCAGAAAGGATCAGAGCAGCAATGAATGAGGAGAAGGCAAGTTCTTTTTTTTCTTTATTTTTGTCGTCCGTCTGTCCCCCTCCACCTCACAAACCTCCCCCACCCAGCCACTCTGCCATGAGAGCAGCCGCTACTATTTGCCTCCCTGGGACATCCTATTTGTCACCCACTCCTCCACACCAGGCTGATGATAACTCTTCTAGCCTTACCTCAGGGTTGCCAACGGTTTTATGTTTCAGGTGGGTATGGGGCAGGGTAGTAAAACAGCTGACCTGCTGGTGGTCCAGGCCTTATAGCTCTATCGTTGGATTTCCCATGGTTTTATGTTTTCCTGGGGTATGACCAGTGTGGTCATGGGTGACCCGAGCAGGGGCAGTCTGTTAAGTCTGTTGAACAGTTCCCTTGTTGCTGGTATTGCAAATATGCAATTCAACTTTATCATGATGTCATATTCAGTCATCAATATTTCTTTACTGTACATATACTTGTTGGCTTTTGCTTCCCGCCCGAGGGTGGATGTAAACCTAAACATGTGTGAATTCGGAAAGAAATGCAATGTGTCATTTTAATTTGCCTCCGTATATTGAACAGTTTTAAAAATGCCTTGTGTGAGTTGGTAAGTAAAATCAAGATACATCCTACTTAGAATACCAATAAAGTTGTGCCAGACTCTTATTTCTCTCTCTAAATCTATGATCTGTGTACCTCTGAAGTACTGTCATCCCCATGGCATCCTTATTCAACAGAGTCAAGAAGTAGCCCACTGGCAGGCCCTCATACAGTGTACCCTAGCTGGTGCTGATCTTACTAACTGCACAGAACAAGAGTTTGAAGGTCGTTGGCCTCGTTGGGCCTTGCTGATTGTGAAGACGTAATTTACTAATCTAATGGATAAGACAGTAAATTATTTACTAGGACAATGCAAAGGTAGATCAGAATTCAGTAAAATAGTTTGGTCGTCAAAATGTAATATTAATAGCAGTTTTCCCGGACTCAATGCATAGGTCAGCCAGGGTGCAACGCCCAGGGCTAAAAGGGCCGTAGCCTCCCCTCCTCCCAGTAAATAGGGCTGTAAATTATAAGGTATGTATTCATTTTTAACATGACTTGTCTGTCTTTGTTTCCTTTTGTTTGATTAACCTTAAGCTGCAATTATCAGTCATCGATCATTAATGCAGATCTAGAACCCTTTTAAAAGTTCTTTCTATTTATATTTGCTGTTTGAAGTATCCACAGATAAGTGCTAAAAATACCGGCTTTAGGCCATTTTGCATATTTTTGTACTGACTGGGACATCAAAATACCAGTGGCAACCCTAATCAGGATACTGAAGGTTTGTTGCAGGATCAGCACATTATTTCTTTCCTCCACCCTCTAGCCCTGTTTGATGCCAGGATAGCAACGGTTTAACATATCTGAAACCCTGCGCCAGCCTTCAGTACAATGCTGAGTCACTCCAGGTGCCTGGGTATACATCCTGCTTTCAGACAACTCATTCCACATTCTTATCACTCACTCATCTAAATTGATATACCAAGGTGCAACAAGCATGAGCAATAGGTTTGCCATTAATGCGTTAATAAATGCAAACTGCATGTGTGTGAGCCTGTGTTTCCATGCATTACTACATTAAAGCTAAACTTACTGGCTTTGCCAAATTTTGTTTTGCTTTAAGAAGCTGGGTTTGCGTGTTCTTGTGCATTTCAGTACGTATATGTGTGTGACTTCCATACTATTCCTGACTAGAACGTTTACGAAATTCTACTATAGCCAAACAACAAATCAAGGAAACGATTGTTGTCTTTATATAATGCATGTATGAGAGAAATGTGATGATTCCTTTTACTTTTAAATTGTGAACCAGACCCTCATACGTTGGAATGCAAGCATTTCATAGGAGACTGAATGATACATCCAACACCCAACAGAATATGGTGAGAGAGAAATACTCCTCTGGGCGGAGCCAAAGCCCACTGTATGTATATTTTAAAGAACTGGTAACAATCAGGCAGGATGGCGGTAACACTGACAAGCCAGACCCTAATAAAGCACAAACCTAGTCTTTAGGTCTGGCGCAGCTAAATACCTCTGGTTAAGGTTTAATGGTGACATATTTGTCAAAATGTCTTATTACATGTATGTTATGGCTTTCAGAGGCACCAGTGATGCTGAGACTCCCTAGAGCACAGCACACTGCTGCTTGGGGGGAACAATATACAGAGCACCACACCTTGGTCATACACCTCTACCAATTACTGTTATCAAAAGGCAACATCGATATCATTGTATGATATCAACATACTTCGGGTGCTGCAACTCGATCTGTGTGGAAAGTGGGCCCTGGATGATTTATGTGTGAATGTTCCTAGTTCAAAACACCACATTAGTGACTTCAAAATGGTTCAAAAAGATCCCACTCCAAAATTCCTAAAATAATTCAGCACCCCTAATCAATTTATACAAAATTGTGTATTTTACAGTAAGCGAGCGCAAGGTAAATAGTTTTATTTATTTATTTGCTTACTTTCCTCCTGGCCGTCGTATGTCCGACACCACTACCCCCCCACCCCCCACCCTGGCCCTCCCCAGCCCAACTGCCCCGCAGCAGGTCCTCTGCGAGCCGCCACTGCAAAATACTAATAGCCCCTGGAGTTGGGTTGCTCATAAATCACCCAGGTCCCACTTTCCACACAGATCGAGTTGCAGCCACTAAAGTAGAAGTGTAGGCCTGTGCTGTCCGTGCTGCTCTCATGCTGCAGCCCCTGGAAGGTCCTGTCTTCATAGAAGATGTTGCAGAACTTCTTTGTCGCATTTTTGTTGTTTCTATAATTTCGGCACTTGATAATATTTTAATAATTTTCCGTTTCTGTGCCAGCAACTTCCTTTATATGGATTGGATTTTGGAGGGACCAAGCAATATAATAATTTATTATTCCCCCAGTCAAGTCATAATTCTTCTGTCCTCACATGATTCGCTAGTTGCCTATACATCCTTTGCCCTTTGGCCATGTATAACATACTACGGATAGTTTATCACTCTCTTTATAATTTTTATAACTAATATGAATGACACGAAGTACATTAACTGTACTTTCCTGCAGTCTGGGATGAACCAGAATTGGTAATTTATGGTCCAATAACTATGCATGGAGACTCACTTACATGTGGTGGCTGCTTTGTTTAATGATTTTTATACACTTTTGAATTTTTCTAGTTTTGATATATTTTTGTTCTTCAATTGCTGAAGGACTCTCTTTTCAATTTCTTGGGCCCCGGCCTTCTAAGTGTGATTAATATGAACCACACTATGCATATTGATTACAACCCAAAAATAGTTTTTTTCATTACCTTTAATTATCCCCTTTTCCCTCTTTTCAGTTTGAAGAACTGATGGTTGATCCTTAATTGTTTTGTCCTGTTGATGACCAGTTAATTGAATATGGTCGAAACGCCGTTGACGCCTTCCTTGGAAAAAATAAAAGGAAGCATTGAGTGTTGTTTGTTTTTGTGACCCTACAAACCTGTTTTTTGTATATAATTGTTTCTTTTTTGCCATGATTATTATTTGTGTTTACACTTTAGTTTGTCCTCTGTGATTGACATATGTTTGTGTATCTTTTTGAGCACCTTCTGTATTATTGTACATCTTACATTTTTTTCCCTTACTGTAAAATACACTATTTTTTATAAATTGATTAGGGGTACTGAATTATTTTATGATTGTTTGGAGTGAGATCTTTTTGAACCATTTTGAAGTCACTAATGTGGTGTTTTGAACTAGGAACATTCACACATAAATCATCCAGGGCCCACTTTCCACACAGATCGAGTGGCAGCACCTAAAGTAGGACTGTAGGTCAGTGCAGTCCGTGTTGCACTCATGCCGCAGCCCCTGGAAGTTCCTGTCTTCATAGAAGATGATCTGTCAGGCTAATAGAAAGACAAAGAATGTTAGCCATTTCCCAGCAACTAATAATTCCAAAAACGTTGGACTGGTCTACATATACCTTTTTTTAGAGCTAAAATAAATACAGTTTTGATTTTGAGAGGAAGCAGGGATAGGTATAATAATACACTGTACATACAGAAATCATTTTCTTTTGTCAAAACTTTCATAAGCAATTAATATAAGAAAAACATTCATAAGTGGTTTTATGTGCAAAATAGCGTATCAAAGTGCAACACTAGCTAGCCCATTCGACCAGAGCTAAGTTATCAAATCACTTTTTCACAAAGAGTTAAAGTGCATTCTATAAAAAATGCATTTTGTGCATACAAAGTGCAATGTGCAAAGTGCAAAATGGTTTGAAATATTTTTCGATGATATTTGCTCCAGCTCATATACCATCCAAACTAAAATTCACATGCAGAAAAAGAAGCAAGCTTGCAATAATAGGACTTGGGCTCCAATTAGCCTTCAACATGCTCCAAATGATGCCATTTACATATACCTTTATAGAATATTCACTAGAGGTGGGCAAGCCAACATATTGGCAGAGACAGCTGAGCAAGAGCCGAGTCAAGGGTCAGCTCTAGCTCTAAGAGCCCGTGTATGAGCTGATCCCTAAAATAGTTGGCCTGTAAATCTTGCAAACACCTTGACAGAATATGATGAAGTGATTTCAAAATGTAAAAAAAAAAAATCTTTAACACCTGGAAGCATTTTACCTTAGTACAACAGCTTATATATCTACATTATGAAATATGTATTAAAAGTGAGAGTTTTTATTCATAACCTCTGTACCCTATATGTGACCTAGTTCCTTATTATATATAGAGCAACATAATAGGCTATCATATCAAATGGTTTTCTACAGCGCAAACCCTGAACTCAGATTTTGAAGGTGTTCTTATATGTGATTTTAAAGAAAAAGGTATTACCTCGAATCACACAATTTAGTCAAGCACAGAAGCCAAGAGATTACTCACAGATTTTCCAGCTTCACACTGTGCAATTCAGCCACTGGATGGGTTTTCTTTCTGACATCAACGATTAAAGCTTTGTCATTAATTCTGAGAAAATGCGATTAGAATATGGGTGACAGACAAAATCCTCATTGTATTTATGGCAGTTTTACATATTGGAAACCTTGCCAATGGACATAAGATTTCTCGACCTGCACAGACTACGTTATTCCTTTTTTCAGCACAGCGAGATGTGCTGGGATGGTAACTGATAGAAAGTGGATTTAAGTGGTGGCAGATATGCATTTACCACTGGCAATAATGCCACTGACATGGTGTGGGCTCAGAGTAGGTCTTAGTGAATTATTCCCATGCTCAACCCTTGGTAGCTTGGCTGTGAGCAGGCAGGCTTAATTTCAAAGACAGGTATGTAAAGCAATTAAAAACACAAATTCTGTAAATAATTAACACACAACACAAAATAAAAATCCAACATTAATTTATAAAAAGAGTTAATATTTTTATTTTTTAAATGACACCAAAACAAAACAATCCACTTTAGGGAACCAGAGATAAGAATTTTTAAAGATTAGTCACTTTCTAGGGCTTAGAAACCAACAGTGCCCCTATTAGTTATTTAGTTGTCTCTGACAGGGACACATTCACATTTAGCAATTGTTCTGGAGGATCTTTCACCAGTCTTGTGCAGCTCCCTCCAGCAGTCTGGATCCTGTTAAAACTCCTTCCTGAAGTTCTTTTTGCGGGTCCCAAAGTGTCCAAAACTCAATCCAAGGTTCTTGAGTCTCCAAGAGGGTCCTTTAAAGTGTGAGACTTCATTTCCCACAATCCACTTGGACAAAACCCTTACAAATCCACTAGTAGTACTCCAGGCGGGGATTCTTTGTGGTGATGGTCCAGGTGAGCCCTGTTAACCAGTAGCTTGCAAGGAGTCAAATATTTAGTCCTTTTGTAGCAGGTTTGATCCACAGGGCTGTAGTTTCAGAAGCTGCAAAAGGCGCAATCTTTAGAGTGCAGGCTTGGTGAATGCACATCAAACTCTTCAGCGTAGACCCTTCTGATTCTCTTAAGTTTCAAGCAGCAGATCTGAGAGGCTCTTCCCCTCTCGAATACTTATTCCAAGTTCTCTGGGTCAAACAGGAGGTCACTTCTGTCCAGTGGGGTGAAGGGTACCGCCCCAAGGCCTGACCACTTCCTGCAGAGTGTGGCACTATTTTGTCCCAGAATGCACCAATTCTTCCAAATTCATAATGGCTGATTTTCCAGCAGGGAAAGAAGAGCTGGCTAAACACACCCCCTAGGATGGCTAATCTCCATAGTCTCTCCCCCTTGCATCTGCTCATTCCTTCATTAAGCCTAGCATCTGGCTGGGTTCAAAAGAGTAGAGTTGTAAATGACACTCGTGTCTTCCCCTTCCCTTGAAGTCCATTGTTTATGACTCCTCCCCATGCTCTGGCATTCATGTGTAACAGTACACTGCCCTCCCAGCAGAGCTGGTCAACCCCAGGGGCTCTTTATCGCCTCTTCAAAGAAGCCTGGCTAATCCACTTAACTCTGACCAATTAGAGCAGACCACTGGAAGGCTGAATCTGGGCTTACAAACAAGAAAGTCTTATAACTTCTTGTCTGTACATTTTAGGAGAAATTCAGCAATATTATATTGTTGAGTTGATTAATACCATTCTGGGAAGTCTTTGAATGGTACTTTTAGCCTTCTCCCATCAGGAGTTAGTAGTTAATAACTTCTTGCCATGTAGCATGGGATTTGCAATGATAAATGACTTGGGCCATTTTTTCCAGCACCAGGGCTTATAAAAACATATTTTATAAGTACTTTGCCTATATCTACAGGACCCCCACACCTGGAACACCTAGGGGAGACTGTAGGAGTTCTGAATATGTACATATATTGGAGATCCTCCCTCCACAGTGCTACTAGCACCAAAGTCGATTTTGGGCAGCACTTTATGGGGAGTGAAATGTACAATTTCACTTAACCCAGGGCATATAAAACTCATTTTATAAGGGTCCTCCTTATAAATACCTGACCCCCTACCTCTGGGACATCTAGTGGAGACACTGGGGGTCCTCTTTGATTCAAGTTTGTGCAACTTGACCTCTGTGCACTGTTGCCTAAAAGCTTTTGCTGTATACCAATGTTATTAATTATCACAATCAACATTTGGTGTTGCAAACCATCAGATAATAAAACAATGTACACATGGAACCATGCTCATATTACATAAACATGTTTAATCTGTTCCAATCACAAACTAACATCTTGACAGAAATGTCATCCTTTACATCCACGAAGTTTTGTTCTTTCAAGTATGTTGCCCAATGCATTTCGGGCCTCAGCCGGCCCTTCTTCAGGGGATGCTCTGTGAACAATATAAAAAATACTCTCTTTGAAAAACATAATAATGAGCAGGGTAAGCGAACTTATGTATATACAAACATTACACAACCTTATATGTGCAATACTGAAATTAATATGCTTGTTGTATCACCAAATAAATCTCAAAACAAAAATAAAAACCAAAAGTCGAGGAAGAAATAGATGAAAAGGAATATCCATGTGAAAAGTTCAAAGAAACGTCACCCACTCCACTGTAGTGATGTGCTCGAAACGCGAAATTATAAGTGGCCTCGATCACGTGAAAACATGCCCAGAACGAAAAAACAAATGTGTTAAATCCAAGGGAAAAAAACGGTGACCCAAACTAACCTTGAACTTGCTCCGCGCAAATGCCCGACTACGAAAAACGTCAAATCTGGAAACACAAACAAAACCAAATATCATCCTGTGTTCAAATACCGAAAAACCTCTACCACTACCTAATATCAAAATCTAACCTGCCGGTCATATAAATAACTAACCTTCATTCAGTGTAGAATAGCAAATGCTCTGATCTCCTTGGCGTGCTGACCCCGACTGTTCTACAACCGATAGGCGTGAAGCCCGCGAAAAGGGATTTATTCAAAAGGAAACGACGACGGACTACTGTCTGAACTCAGAAAAATCAGCACCCTCTTTAAAAGGGGAAAGTGCACTGCTGTGCCACTGCGATGTAAAAAATGTGGAAAACCCGATATGCAAATCTTCCAAGTGCCAATTAAGTGTTCGTCTGGCGACGCATGTGTAAACATAATACTTAATAATGTGCACAAATAGAATTCCCTTAAAGAAAAAGAGACAGAAATAAAGCACATGGTCAAAAATGTATAACTAACACAACATCAATGTGATACAACACATATGCATAATCTCAAAGTTCAGTCCAATATAGAGTGTATGATGAAAACATAAATCTATGAATTCAGAACACCTACAATAACCACCTAGTGTGGAATTATAAAAAACACCCTAAGTCTACTTTATCATTAATCCCTTTGGGATCTTGGGTGTTAAGTCTCCTAACCCAATAAATCTCTCTTTGTAGTAATGACCTACTCATATCTCTGCCTGGTGCGGGTTTGACCATCTCAATCACCTGAAATTTTATTTGAGCTATGGTGTGCCTATGGTTCATCCAGTGTACTGATCGGCTGCTTTTGGTGTTAGGATTTCGAATAGTGCTCTTATGCTCTGAGATACGTGTTTTGATCTTTCTCCCTGTTTTGCCTATATATAATAGTCCACATGGACATTTGATTGCATATATTAGATTTTTGGAATTGCAATCCGCATTATGACTTGTTTTGATGGTTTCTCCCGTCTGGGGGTGCTGTATGCTGTCGCTGCATATCACGTTGTTACAGTGTACACAATTTTGACAACGTTTTGTGCCTTTAAATTGCGCAGTACTGTCTGTTGGTTTAACTTTCAACATTTCTTTCAGATTCTGGGATCTTCTGTAGGCGAATAAAGGTTTGTTTATGAAAAGGTCTTGGAAATCACTTTCATTCGCCAAAATTTCCCATCTGTGATGAATTATCTTTTTAATTTGTCTGGAACAAGTAGAAAACTTCGATATAAACACCTGTCTGTTAATATTTGTTTTGGCTCTTGTTTCTAAGAGGCTGTTACGTGATCTCTTATCCATTCTTGCGATAGCTTGATCTAAAATGTGCTCTGGATAACCCTTAGAAATGTATCTCTCTTTTAATATGGAAATATTTTTCTGCAAGGTACTGTCATCTGAACAGATCCTTTTGGCTCGTAGAAGTTGTGAATATGGGAGGTTATGAATTAAATTCTGAGGATGAAAGCTGGTATAGACTAAGGCATTGTTCTTGTCCGTGGGTTTGTGGTAGACTTCTGTGTGTATAATGCCATCTTCTATGGACACAAGCACATCCAAAAAAGATAGAGATTGTCTGTTCATGGTGTAAGTGAACTTAATGTTGTCATCAAATAAGTTCAATTGGTTGATTTTGGTTTCCAACAATTCCCAACTGTTCTTCCAGAGTAAGAATATGTCGTCAATATATCTGCAGTATAATGACAAATTATCTGACCATTCTTTATCCTCGCACATGAAAGAGTCCTCAAACTTGGCCATATAGGTATTAGCATAAGCTGGGGCCCCAGCAAAACCCATAGAACTTCCTTTCAACTGTAAAAAATATTGACTCTCCCATTCAAAGTAACTGTGGTGGAGTCAAAAGTGTAACATTTCCAATATAAACACTTTATCAGCTCCAATGGCCTGTTGTTTTAAGAGAGCCCATTCTATTGCTTCCATGCCCCCTGCATGGGGGATAGAGGTGTACAACGCTTTGACATCCAAAGTGCATAGTATCACGTCTTTGCCTATTTGAACGGTTTGAAGAAAGTGTGTCGTATCTTTTACCTATGAATTGCAGTTCTGAACAAAAGACTGCAGGAAATGATCTATGTACTGTCCAATAGGTTCAAAGATGGTTCCACACCCGGTAACAATTTGTCTTAGTGGAGGATCATGCAAGTTCTTGTGGATCTTTGGTAGCATGTACAGTCCAGGTCTTCTAGGATTGGTAACTGTCAGGTATAATCGAGAGTTATTCGTAATCCACCCCATCTCTAATGCTTTGTCAAGAATAGTTTTGAATGTGAAAATTAGATCTTGAGTGGGATCCTGATCCAATGGAAGATAAGTACTTAAGTCTGAAATATGTTCTATCACTTTGGATCTGTACATTTCTTTGTCCATGATAACGATGGCTCCTCCCTTGTCGGCTTTTTGAATCACAATTCTGGTGTCAAGTGCTAGAGAATTCAATATGTTTTTCTCATGCTTATTGAGGTTGGTTCTTTTAGATCCTTTCATGTTCATTTTTGCAAAATCATTTTTGACCAGGTTTTCAAATGCATCAAGAATTTTATGAGAAGTAGGAGCTTGAAAACTGGATTTCCTTTTGAATTCTATAAATTCGGGTTCTGAACGTTCTGTTTCCTCGGAATTAAATGTGGCAAAAAAGTACCGTAGACGTAATAATCTCATAAACTTGAATAAAGCTATTTCATTTTCCAGAGCATTCGTTTGATAAGTAGGAACATATCCTAATCCTTTGTTTAAAATGTGCGTTTGCTGTAGAGTCAAATCAGTGGATGAAATATTAACTACTGGTTTGCCAGGCGGTTGACTGGTGTCTGTCTCCTGTGCTAAAAAAGACTTGGATGTTGAAGCTTGTTCACCTGATGCTCCTCCGGTTGCTCTATGGGATATGTCACTAGTTTTTTCTGGCCTTAGTGGTGCTTTGTGAATATTTGTATCCCCTTCGGTAGCCACACTTTCTTCTGATGATGTATTGGACTGTTTTTTGGAAAAAGCTCTTCTTTGGGCATATACCTCTGCCCAAGTGTATACCTCATTGAGCTTGTAGTCCAGGGTATCTCTCTTGTATTTCCTTAATTTGCCCTCTTGTAATTCTTTGGAGTATACATCTAGTTTGGTGTTCATGTCCTCCAAAACTTTATTCCAGTCATCTGTGTCCATTCTTGTTTCTAAATCTGTTTGAATGACTGATATTTCATCTGTGGTTTCTTTAATGACTAGCGCCAATTCTTCAATAAGTAATAAAATAAGATCAAGGGAACATTTATTTAATACAGCATACCATCGATCCATACAGTCTTTCTTCAAATGAAACCTAAACAACATAGGTTTGATAGATAATCTTAAACCTCTCGGTATCCTTTTTGCTTGATGATACTGCACTAGAGTGGAAGCGTGTAGGCGCTGAATCAATTGTCTCCTGGTTAAAAATTCCAACTGTTTGAGTTGTTGCTGTAAAGTGCTTCCCTGCACATTAAACGTTTTTACGTCTTGTATGAGAGAATATATGTTAGATGCTTGCTCATTTGTGTATGCTAGAGTGCTAGCACGATTATCTGTGAGACTAGTTATTGCGTTGAAAGACATTTTGTGGGTGCTACCTTTAGGGTACTTATAAGGTTAATGGTGTAAAGGGGCAATCCTGTTTTTAAGCTGCTTAATGCAAATTTGAAAAAATAATGAAAATCAGGCGTGCCTGATTTTCATTTTTTTTTCAAATTTGCATTAAGCAGCTTAAAAACAGGAATGCCCCTTTATACCATTAACCTTATAAGAGACCATGGGGGTAACTAATATGCCCAAACATTGTAGGTTATCCATTTTGTAAGTGCCCCAAACACCAATGTCGAGTTTGGGCACAATTTACTTTATAAAAGCAGTTCTGCAACACAAGGCTACTTTTAAACTGACCTCAGGTTCAGCAATGCACACATGCAAGTGCAGAAAGGGCTGCTGGCCTCTAAACTGCCATGCCCTATTATATACTTGGGACTGAGAGGTAGTTTCAATCCCCCTGACCTATTATGTACAAGGGCCTTATAGGGTAGGCCATGCCAATCACAAGGGTAACCCAACTCATAGCATATGTAGGTGTTTTCACTGTATTCTAAATGTGTCTCTTTCAGCATAGCACTGGCCCTGGGCCTGGTTAGGCTGAGCCCAGGGTCAGTCAGAGTCAATTACCACCAGTACCAGCCAGCAAAATGTTGTAGGGGGGTGCCCAGGGCACAGGATGACTTTCCAACAGTAACCTGTTGCATGGTCAGTAGCTGTAGCCACTAGACCACATCACCTCCCGTAAAAGCTTGGAGTGTTTTGGGCTCGAGGTTCCAAGAGGACCTTGAGCAGAGCCAAAGTTATATATAACTGGCACGAGCCTGGCTCGAGCTTTCAGCAGCTCGCCCACCTCTAATATCCAACATACCTACAAAAAAGCAAACTATTCAAAACACATCACAATGCCAGTGAGTTAATTTCCCATGTTGTTGGACTTCTAAACCAAGCCTTGTAGTTCGAGTCTGGAAATGGCCTCCCTTATATACAGACGTTCATACTCAATGTATCCACTGCACAAAAGAGAAATTAATCCGATGAGACCATTCAGGCTTATAATAGCGCATTATCATCAGGGGTGCCCATTGTACAGCTCTTCTTGATTTGCTATGATGCTCAGTATATCTTTTGTTCAGTGCATTTAATCAAATGTGATGCAATGCATTTGTTTATCCCATGTCAAACTAAGTAATGGCAGGAGAGTAACTCCCAGAACTTGTAAAGGGAAAGAGCCTTGCCACGCTCATAATTTTATCTGTCAATAAAATAGCTTATGAAGGACATTATGTATTTTTTAGGTGGTTATTAACCTGTTCTCTAATATATTATCAATTATTTTATCATGATGCATTGCATTGCAGTGTTGTCATCTTAAAGAGAAAATACGTTTGCACATTTTATATGTTGCTAGTCTGGCTTGACAGTGCAGATATCTGCAACATATATCTATATATAGGGTGGGCTTTGGCTCAACCCAGAGGCGTATCACTTTTACCTCATACTGTTAGCTGTTTGGTGGATCATTCTGCATTCCATCATCCATCTGCAAAAGAAGTGACAACTGCGCAGGAAGTTGCATCAGTGGATTTCCCATCATCCATCTGTACGGAAAGTGACATCACTCCTCCCCCCTCCCAAGACCCACTTAATAGTTGCCACAGCGTGGGCACACCAAAAGCAAGCCTCTCTACGCCCCTACGCATAAGGACCACACCCAGCGCCAGGAACCCTGACCTTCACCCACCACGCTGCAACGCTCCACACCCTCAATCCCGGCCATTGCTCCCCACACTTTTGCCTCGCCACACCACAAAACAAAGAGGGAGCATTCTCCTGTACTTCCAGCAAGTTTTTATGAACTTACCAACACCCAACACTCACCACACCACCAGCACCTAACACCCCACTCTCTTACACAGTTCTGCAACCATCTACACAACACTCTGCACTTGCATTCATGCTCCTCAACACCAGCTCACTCACCAAACACGCCACAGATATCTTGGACCTGCTGCACAATAAGACCCCTGACCTACTTTTCCTCACAGAAATCCTGTCTGAACACGGCATTGGCATCTGGCATTTTCCACAACCATCCCTCTCCTTGGCTACAAGATTACCAGGCAAGACAGACTTCACAAACCTGGCAATGGAATTGCTATCATCCACAAGAACACCATCAGCTGCATAACATCCACAGACAAATCATCCTCAAACTCCATGTTACAGTCAACTATACCCTAAGGGGCACTCTCATCTACAGGTCACCAACATCATCACAGACTTAGTTGAACCACTTGCCCTCGATGCTAGCAATTACATCCTACTTGGAAAACTGAACTTCCACCTAGGAGACCACATCAGCCGCAACTCAAGAGCACTCATTGAAAACCTTGAAAGCCTGGTCCCAATCCAATGAATAAATGGACCAAGCTAGACACCCCATTGACTGACTCCCTGCCTCCCCTCAAACACAGCAATACAAAAAGATCCAGATCTCAGACCAGATGGTTCATGGAGGAACTCAGAATGATGAAAACCCTCTGCAAACAACTGGAGCGCAAATGGTGTTTGAGCCAGGACAAAGCACACAGGAGCACATTCAAATCTGCCCTAAGACACTAGCACTAAATGATACGGAGCACCAAACGCCCATCTCTGGTGAAGAGCATTAATACGCCAGCAGAAACAAAGAGATTTTGATCATTGTAAAGGATTTCACCTCACCATCAGCTTCCTCCAACTCGATCACCCCCTTGCAGGACCTAAGCAACAATCTCTCACAGTTCTTCAGCAACAAAATCACTGCTGTTAGAAATTGGGGTTCTTGTTTGCAGAAGTGTGCACCCTGTCCAAGCAGGAACCACAATCCTAGTCAGGTTAAGTCCAAAGAAACCCTAAATTATCCTGTGCTCACCCTCTGGTAGCTTGGCATGGAGAAGTCAGTAACAGTGAAAGCACCACAAAAATACTTTGCACCAGTTTAGTAAAATAGAGCTTAATTTTATAAATAAAACAATACCAACATGACAACTCTCCAAACAAGTAGAAGTCAAGATATCATGTAGTAAAGAATAAATGCAAAATAGCAGTTAAAAGCAATAAGAGCTTAAATGGGCTATCTGGTTTCGCTAGACGGTGGCAAAGTCAGAATTTCAGGCCGACTGCGATGGAGCACAGGCTGGATACAGGGACCCACTTGGGCCCATTGAACCAAAGTACCTTGATCCGGGCTTGCGTCAACATCGATGAAAATGTGGGGTGCAGCCTAAATGATGCATCGGTGTCAAGCCACGCAATGGGCGAGCGAGATGCGTTGAGATTCTCCACGCAATGGTGGCGATCTTTCGGTTTCGAGTGAGAGGCACTGGTTCCAAAGGCACTGCATGGTTACTGCTCCCACAGCAGGTGATGCATCACTTCCAAAGGTGATGCGCTGGTTCTGAGTGGGATATGCAGGCTCCATGCCACTCTTCGACGAGGATGCGCAGATCCAATCCATACAAAGTTGGAGAAAGTCCAGTTCCGATCCACACAAAGGCAAAGATGTGTTGATTTCAATGAGGATGCATCGTTCTAGTTGTAGAAGCACCTTGGGCCCCACTGGGGTGGTACCAGGTGGCAGGGCAGACTAACAGCTTCTAGACTCCACATGCAGATGCAGGTACCTGAAGCCTTTGATATCCCTGAGACATAAAACAGGAGGCAAGCCATCAAGCCCTTGGAATCACTCTGGGTTCAAGTGATGAAGCTCCATTCCTTCTCACCCAGGCAGGAGAACAGCAGGCAGTAGGACAGCTCAGCAAGACAAGAGCAAAGCACAGCAGCAGTCTAGCAGGATGGAGGCCTTCCAGCACCACAGTAGTTCTTCTTCCTAGCTGAGTATTCACAAGTCCAGAAGTGTACTGAGGTCATGGTGGCAGAGGTCCATTATTAATACCCAGTTGTGCCTATGAAGTGGGGGAGACTTCAAAGAAAGCTTTGCACAAAGGTCCTCCCTTCCTGCAATGACTCTAGACTCACTGCGGAGGGGTATGCAGTCCTGTGTGTGGACAGGACACAGGCTATTTAACTCCTCCCTCCCATCCGGCAGAGGTGGGCCCATCAGAATGTAGCTGGCCAATCAGTCACATCGAAGCTCCTTTTGAGTGTGACTGTCTAGATGGAATACAAAGGCTCAGCTGTCACTCACCCCAGATGTGTATTCAGAGACAGGCAGCCGGCACAGGATGGTTGAAAGTCAATCAACAAAAGGGGTTAGGCCCAAAGGACAAGGATCAGGTAGGGTCGTGGGCAAGATGCCCTTGAGTGGCTGTCAGTGTGAACCTGAAATGAGTACAAAAACAACAGTTGATGGACAGAATGCAGAACAATGTCATACATTCACCCCAGTACAGAGATCTGAGCCTAAATCCATCGTTTTTTTGCTCACCATGCCATTCCAGTTTGGACCCAGCCATATGCAAATCAGTCTTGACCCTGTGCCACATGGGAACAGTTCAGCCTGAACTGCCAAGCCAGGTCCTCCCTGGACTGGAAACAAGCATCCTAGGAACGGTTTCGGGGTTTCACCACTCTTCAGCCAAGATAGCTTGATTCCAGTGGCATGGAGAGCATGGGACCCACGTCCAGGTCAGGCTGAACTGTTTCCATGAGGCACAGTGTCAAGACTGATATGCATATAGCTGTGTCTGAGGGTGGCAAAGTGAGCTAAAGAATAATGATGTATTCAACCCAGATCTGTGACTGGGGATGAGTATTTGAAAAGTTTCAGCACTCCGTCCATCATCTCCTTGTGTTTGCTGTGTTCTCCCCAATTTGGCAGGGCATGCCCAGACGTGGGTCCCTTGCTCACTTTGCCACTTGATTCAAGCTAGCCTGGCTGAAGATGGCTGTTGGCCCAAAACCGGTCCCAGGATGCTTGTTTCCGGTCCTGGTAAGACATGGCTTGGCAGTTCGGGCTGGACTGTTCTCATGAGGCACAGGGTCAAGACTGATTTGCATATAGCTGAGTCTGAACTGGGGTGGCAAAGTGAGCTAAAGAATGATGATGGATTCAACCCAGATCTGTGACTGGGGGTGAGTGTCTGAAAGGTTTCAGCACTCCGTCCATCATCTCCTTGTGTTTGCTGTGTTCGCCCTAAGTTGGCAGGGCATGCCCAGACGTGGGTCCCTTGCTCACTTTGCCACTGGATTCCAGCTATCCTGGCTGAAGATGGCTGTTGGCCCAAAACCGGTCCCAGGATGCTTGTTTCCGGTCCAGGTACGACATGGCTTGGCAGTTCGGGCTGGACTGTTCCCATGAGGCACAGGGTAAAGACTGATTTGCATATAGCTGTGTCTGAACTGGGGTGGCAATGTGAGCTAAAGAATGATGATGAATTCAACCCAGATCTGTGACTGGGGGTGAGTGTTTGAAAAGTTTCAGCACTCCATCCATCATCTCCTTGTTTTTGCTGTGTTCGCCCTAAGTTAGCAGGGCATGCCCAGACGTGGGTCACTTGCTCACTTTGCCAGTGGATTCAAGCTAGCCTGGCTGAAGAGGGCTGTTAGCCTGAGACCGGTCCCAGGATGCTTGTTTACGGTCCCGGGAATGCATGACTTGGCAGTTCGGGCAGGACTGTTCCCATGAGGCACAAGGTCAAGACTGATTTGCATATAGCTGTGTCTGAAATGGGGTGGCAAAGTGAGCCAGAGAATGATAATGGATTCAACCCAGATCTGTGACTGGGGGTGAGTGTTTGAAAAGTTTCAGCACTCCGTCCATCATCTCCTTGTGTTTGCTGTGTTCGCCCTAAGTTGGCAGGGCATGCCCAGATGTGGGTCACTTGCTCACTTTGCTAGTGGGTTCAAGCTAGCCTGGCTGAAGAGGGCTGTTAGCCTGAGACCGGTCCCAGGATGCTTGTTTACGGTCCAGGGAATGCATGACTTGGCAGTTCGGACTGGACTGTTCCCATGAGGCACAGGGTCAAGGCTGATTTGCATATAGCTGAGTGTGAACTGAGGTGGCAATGTGAGCTAAAGAATGATGATGGATTCAACTCAGATCTGTGACTGAGGGTGAGTGTTTTAAAATTTTCAGCACTCCGTCCATCATCTACATGTGTTTGCTGTGTTTGCCCTAAGTTGGCAGGGCATGCCCAGACGTAGGTCCCTTGCTCACTTTGCCACTGTATCCAGGCTAGCCTGGCTGAAGAGGGCTGTTGGCCAGAAACCGGTCTTGGGATGCTTGTTTCCGGCCCAGGGAAGACATGGCTTGGCAGTTCCGGCTGGACTGTTCCCATAAGGCACAGGGTCAAGACTGATTTGCATATAGCTGTGTCTGAACTGGGGTGCCAAAGTGAGCTAAAGAATGATGATGGATTCAACCAAGATCTGTGACAGGGGGTGAGTGTTTGAAAAGTTTCAGCACTTCGTCCATCATCTCCATGTGTTTGCTGTGTTCGCCCTAAGTTGGCAGGGCATGCCCAGACGTGGGTCACTTGCTCACTTTGCCACTGGAATCAAGCTAGCCTGGCTGAAGAGGGCTGTTAGCCTGAGACCGGTCCCAGGATGCTTGTTTCCGGTCCAGGGAAGACATGGCTAGGCAGTTCAGGCTGGACTGTTCCCATGAGGCACAGGGTCAAGACTGATTTGCATATAGCTGAGTCCGAACTGGGGTGGCAATGTGAGCTAAAGAATGATGATGGATTCAACTCAGATCTGTGACTGAGGGTGAGTGTTTGAAAAGTTTCAGCACTCCGTCCATCATCTCCTTGCATTTGCTGTGTTCGCCCTAAGTTGGCAGGGCATGCCCAGGCGTGGATCCCTTGCTCACTTTGCCACTGGAATCAAGCTAGCCTGGCTGAAGTGGGCTGTTAGCCTGAGACCGGTCCCAGGATGATTGTTTCCGGTCCAGGGAAGACATTGCTTGGCAGTTCGTGCTGGACAGTTCCCATGAGGCACAGGGTGAAGACTGATTTGCATATAGCTGTGTCTGAACTGGGGTGCCAAAGTGAGCTAAAGAATGATGATAGATTCAACCAAGATCTGTGACAGGGGGTAAGTGTTTGAAAAGTTTCAGCACTACGTCCATCATCTACATGTGTTTGCTGTGTTCGCCCTACGTTGGCAGGGCATGTCCAGACGTGGGTCCCTCGCTCACTTTGCCACTGGATTCAAGCTAGCCTGGCTGAAGAGGGCTGTTAGCCCGAAACCAGTCACAGGATGCTTGTTTCCGGTCCAGGGAAGACATGGCTAGGCAGTTCAGGCTGGACTGTTCCCATGAGGCACAGGGTCAAGACTGATTTGCATATAGCTGTGTCTGAACTGGGGTGGCAAAGTGAGCTAAAGAATGATGATGGTTTCAACCCAGATCTGTGACTGGGGATGAGTGTAAATGTTGTGCACTCCGTCCATCATCTCCTTGTGTATAACCTGAAATGAGTGACACTGCAATTGGCTGCCTCGTTTATACTACATTGTCCATGAATCTACGTTCTGTACTTATCGCACATCTACGTTTGCGATAAGTTCTATCAGGAAATGCCCCTCATCTGCCTTACATGCAGTCGCGTTGGCCGCGAAGAGAGTGTCTAGTTGCCCCCAAGCATAATACATCACTGTTAGGACCCGATGTTCATGTCAAACTGACACGAGTTGTTCTTACAGGATCGCGGGAAACATTACAATTGAACAACACATCTGAAGCGAATCTGCTTCGTGAGAGTCCCTCTGCCCCAGGTACACGTTTAATCCCTTCAACCTTGTGCAGTTGAAAATACTTACAGCGTTTCGGCTTGCCAAAGATAGTTATACTTTATTTATGGTTTTTCAAACTTTCAGATAATATCTGAAGCCATCGGACATTTGTTAAAATCGACCCGTAAAGGACACAAGCAGGATTTACAGTGTATCCTTGCAGGTACGCATGTGAAAGGACATTGAGTCATATTTAAATAACTGTTGCAGATTTTTAGTTATCGATAATGCTTTTCTTTCAAATAGGATTGATACAAATCTTCTTCACGACCCATTGAGAACAATACCGATGGTGATAACAATTTCCATCAGGTAATTTTGTCTGTGTAAATACATTTTCTAGAAGTGCAGAATTGACAGTTTGGTGGGAGAACTGAAAGTTCAGCAATTAGTGAAACACTTGTTTTTGCATCATTTATTTCTCAGACCACACCAGTATCCATAAATAAGAAGCCCTGATGAGAGCCCCCGTATTTTTCGCCTGGGACACGAAACGCGTTGGCATTCAATAACACTGAGGAACTGTGAATTAATATGCATTCTGATTGAGGGCAATGATATGATAATTATCCCCTGTCGTATGCATAAGTGTGTTCCCTGTGTCTAGCATTCCCTTGAGTTTGATGAATTGGTAGCTTCAAGGGTTGCCTATTTGGCAAATTATGAAATGGGGTAAGAATATGCATGTTATTTGTGTTATGTAGTGGTCACATTTTCAATGCTTGTTGTTTATGATGTTTTTTGTAATTGTCGAATGTTTTATGGTTATTGTACATGACTCTGGAATGAATAAGTGTTGTTTTCTTTTTCACATTTCAACCTCTTTGAAAAAATACATGAATATCTATAAATGGGAAGGTTAAATAAACAATCTGATCACACTAAAAGGAATTTGCTTGATCGTTGCTTCAAAGAATTAGCTTTAAAATTGATAAGGTATCAGGTTCCCCCCCTTTTTTCTAATAACTTTTTGAAAGTTGGCATTTACTTACATTAAGCATTCTGTGCCTGCTACCTGTCTCTGAATACACAATGTAATTTAAAATCCAACTTCAGCAAAAGTTGTGATTTTAAATTGTGAGGCCAGTGTCACCAAACTTAAAATGTCTATCTCTTCACAATTGGGAATTGGTCAGGGTCAAGACTGATTTGCATATGGTCAGGTCTAAACTGGGGTGGCATGGTGAGCAAAAGAATGATGGATTTAACCCAGATCTTTTGACTGGGGGTGAATGTTTTGATTTGTTCTGTATTCCGTTCATCAATTGTGTTTCTTTTCTTTCTCGCCCTAAGTGCAGAGTCAGGAAAAGCAACTAATAATAATTATATGAATAATAATAATAATGGGACTTCTAAATCGTGACAGTTACTTTGAAAGAAGTGTCCCAGTGCTGCGTAGTGAGAAACTCCCCAGGCAGATTTACAGAAGGCTAAAACGAACTAACAGCCTGTCTAAATAGCCATGTTATCAGATGTTTTCAGAACAGTGTTGAAGAAGTGGAGATGGAGTTTTCCTCAGTGAGCAGTATTTATCCTCTGTCTTGCAAATGCCGTTCTTACACATAGATCAATGTTTGCCATGAGCTATAGGTAGCTGATGACAGGTACACCAGTAGTTTTTGCAAAGCAGTTAACATACACAGTTGTTCAAATGTTCTTGAAGGGCTCCCTCCACCTGCAATGACTTCATATTTGTGTTTACAAACATCATGCTCCCACAAAAAAGGGGTTTGTGTGTGCTCCAAGTCAGTCTCTGTAAATAAGTCATGTTGGAATGCCAGGTCATTTCCATGGGTGCACCTTGTACATTCGGAAAACAATGAGTAAGCTGTCAACAGCCTGGACCTCTGCCAAGGGCCCCAGGAGTGCCTATTCTCTTGGGATTATCGCATTGGTGACTCACCCTTCTCAGGGCACACCCATAAGTGAAGATTCTGAGGAGCTCCAATCGGCGGTTTGGTGGATTCCTCACAATTTGGGGACCCCCCAGTGCTTAATTTGGGCCGGAGCTTTCTGGTGCTGAGCACCGGCACTTAATTGGTTTCCGGTGCTCGGCACCTGCACCTAATTGTCAAGACCACACTTAGGGCAGTCTGCCACAAGGTGGCGCTGCTCATATAATTTAGAGTTGAGAAGAATAACAGCTGTGTAGGAAAACAATATACATTAAAAAATTACTAATACCTGCCTCCCCAGCCATCCCTTTAGCTTTGGGGACCTGGAATAAGCTGAAATGTCGCATTCAAATGCGAGAGAGGTGGTTAGTGGTTGTTTTGGCAGAGATGACAGGGGCGATGGTGCACGCTGCAGTGGCCTCCTGTTTAGAGCCCTGGCACCTCATATCTTACAAATTAAGCACTGGGACCCCCAGACAGTTGTCAAAAACAAAAAATGACAGGGAAACTTCAGGGACAAATAGGAATTGCCAGGAATAGCACAGCTATACTTACACTGGATATCCTTCTATCATCTCTTTTCATGATTCTTATTGTCTTTTCCAAGACTAGTACCTGTACAGCTCTTTACTTCTAAAAATGAAATATTCCATCTTTTCTTTGCCTCTTTTCTACGCAGTTCAAATTTGCCCAATTCGTCTAAATGGTTTATTTGACTCAATGTTCGTTAGTGATAAAATATTGCACCAGTATTGTAAATGTGGCATGCTGTGTCTCATGGCGATTGGCTTTTTACCCGGTATTAGCACCAACCGAAGAAGACTTTGTACCTGAGTACGTTTGCCTGTATAATGTATAATTTCTGATTATTACTGAACCCTACTAGGGTGGGGTTCATTTAATCCATTACAATTCTGATAATAGCTTTATGCAGCAGTGTGAGAAAAGACATTTTTTGAGTGGCACCCGAGCTTCTGACGATTGATTTTTGTTGGTACTTTGACGCCGGACACTTTGATACTGTCATTCAGTATTTCTGTTCTTATGTTGTGTCACTATAACATGAGGCAAAATAGGTTTCACTGAATTGGCGTATTACTTTACAGTAAGACTGCGGTTAGTTGGTGCAGTAAGTGGCCCGCTGGTATGATAGTTAAATGCCCCACGTCAGCTACGGTGAACATTTACACCACCCACGTGTGCAACTGAAGAAACATGGCTACAGGTCTACCATTATGTCCTGGCTGGCTAAAGCTTCCAATCCTGCAGTAACACGTCAAAGAAAATTGTTCTGAGCAATAAAAAAAAACATTTGATACAATACATAAATCACCCCTAAATGTGGCTTGTGGCCAATAGTCAGCAGCATGCACAGTGGGTGTGAATATATAATTACAAGATTTAAGAAAGATCTCTTTAAAGGTTATGTATCTCTACTGAATCCGTTTCCACAATGCAATAAACACAAAATTGCAAAACATTAATGACAATTGTTTTACACGGGAAATATATCTAAGTTAAAGAGTTTAATTTTTATTAAAATAGAGAAATTTATATAATGAGACTGAGAAGAGTGTTAAAAAGGAAGGTGTTAAATACCACAGCCTTGAAAGCCATTTGTGAAGCTCGGTTCCTCAAAGAGTCTGGGCAACGATATGTGGAATTATACTTTCTAGCTACTCATTCTCGTTGGCTTCTCTTACACCAAACTGTAACAGCCTTGAACAATAACATCCTTGAACTATAATGCAATTCGGGCACATTTTTCTGTAACGAGTGGTTAATCATTTGATTACTATCACACCTAGTTATGCGCCCTAACCACAGAAAAATTAAGATAACACGGAGAACATAGGGGCATATTAACAAGGGCTTTATCTCCACTTTTTTGGCTTTAAAAGCCAAAGAAGCGGAGATAAAAACATCGCCCTATCAACAACAGGGTGCTAACATGCAAATTCGCATGTTAGCACCCTTTTTCACTACGCTTCCCTTTGCATCTCTAATGAGATGCAAAGTGGGCGTTCCAGAGCAAAATAATAGGAGAAATGTCGCTAAGCGACATTGCTCCTATTATCAAGCTTCACGCTAACCCTGTTAGAGACAAAAAAAGCAGCGCTAACCACGGTTAACGCTGCTTTTTTACGTCTGCTAATTTTTAGATTTAGCTATGTAATCCAATGGGAGGTGGATTACATGGCTAAATCCACCATGGGCTATCAACAAGGATATCCCTATCCTTGTAGTTTTATTGCTGCATTACCAGCGATAACCTCCCAAAATGCCGCTATAGCTGGATTTTTTATCACCTAGGCGGTTAGCATTGTTAATAACGCGATAACCAGGCTATATTATGCAGTGATAGCGGCCGTTAAAAAAATTAACGCTAAGCGCTCTTAGCGTTAATTTTCCCTGTTCCTTGTTAATATGCCCCATAGAAAGATAAGAAAACCTCAAATTGTGAAAGAGTTTCACTTTAGTTTCTGAACAATGTATTAGTCTTTTTCATGCCACTTATCAGTCTTTCATGCGCTGTTGGCCAAGATCGCTATTCTGTTTTTGCTCGCTCATTTATTTATCTTCATTTATTGATGGAAATTATGTAGCCACGAGTATTTTACATTCCGTTCAAACTGAGCAGCTGTTTCTCCTGTTTCAACATAATCCATTTGGCATTATACCATTTCTGCCATGGCCCATTTGCTGACTGAATCTCGCAAAAGCTATTCATTAAGTGAAAAAAACAAAGAAACTTTGAGGTTGTGTTCTTTGCAGAAAACATTCAAATAGTTATGATACATTTTGTTAAATTTTACTTTGTAGCACAACATTCATTCACATTGGTCTCTTGGCACTGTAGTTCGAAGGTGGGGAAGCAGCATGGACTTAGGACTTAGGTTGTATATAGCCACGTTTACAATTTTCTTCTTAATTTTTAATGGCCTTCTTCTTTATTGCGATAATAACCCATTTCGTAAGTCACCTGCATCTCTTATTTGATCAGGGCCCAGTTTACAAATATAAACTTAGACTTGAAGTTTAAGTTTAGACCTGAAGTCTAAGGGCTGGCAAAGGTAAACTTAGTCCTGTAGTGTAAGTTTAGACCAGAAGTCTAACTTTAGACCTGAAGTCTAAGGGCCGGATTCTCAAAGTTAAACTTAGCCCTGAAGTGTAAGTTTAGACCTGAAGTGTAAGTTTAGACCTGAAGTCTAATGGCCGGATTCTCAACGGTAAACTTAGTCCTGTAGTGTAAGTTGAGACCTGAAGTCCAACTTTAGACCTGAAGTCTAAGGTCCGCATTCTCAAAGGTAAATTTTGTCCTGAAGTGTAAGTTTGGATTTGAAGTCCAAGGGCCCAATTCACAAAGGTAAGCTTACACTTTGGTCTAAATTTACCTTTGTGAATTGGGCTGTAGTATCCATCGCTCTAGATTTTGTTGCAGGCAACTATCTGTCCTCATGTACAAATCATTGATTCTTCTTTCATCACTGTTAAGGCAGTCATTTTCATTCAACATGTAATAGCCTTCACCACGGCCCAATATACTTACACTATTCTAATCAGCATTTCTAATCTCTACACCGCACCTATGACAATACAGTTGACAGTTCTAATTTATGTACTCTGTTGTCAGTCCACAAATGATACTCTGCGCCCCATACTTGTCATTTACAGGAAGTACACTGTCACCTGGATAAGATATGTTTTCCTGAAAAATAGTTTCCAATGTTGTGTATGTTTATGTAGGGAGTAATTGTTTCAGAAATTGTAAACAGTGCCCTCCACCTATTTTCCTTTCATCCTGTTTTCTCTCTCTTCTGAAGTTACCAGTCTCATGTAGTTTTGTACTATTCTTTTATGATATTTTCTGACATGAATCTTCTTTTCATCAATCTTTATTTCTAATCAGTATGCTGTAACTCTGACACCTGCTAGGTATTTTTTAAACGCGTTTTCTCAAATGGAAGGTTAAATATAAAACTTTGAGCACAATATACAAACATGCATTCGTATATCCGCATGTGCAATTGGCACACAAACTGGTTTGTGAATGGGTAGGCAGTTTACGATGTGTCCTCTGTACTAATACGCCACATTTCAAATTATACATTCACAAGGGATCACTAAATGACCTGCCTAGTGAATATTAATTAGGTCAAAATGTTCAACCTCCTCTGAATGATTGTGAATGCAGGGATGGTGGCCTACAAGGGATATCAGACCAGCATCCTTGCATTCGGGTTCTCAAAATGGTCCAATAAGGGGACAGGTGATGCTTTAAAAAAATGTTTTCTATTTAGAAGCTCATCAATGGTTCTCAGTTCTGCTCCTTGCTCCTTACAAGGCCTCCTGGCATGATTCCCAAAAGGGAAACTGACTTACTTTGGCCTTTGAGAATCAAATATTGTAGTAAGGACTCCCTTAATACGTACATACATTGTTAAGTTAGCATAACCACGTCAGAAGTTAGAAAGCCATCTTGCTGCTTTTGCATACGACACTGCGTTCACATGTTATTGCTTAAACGAACTGCTGACTCGAGTTTTGCCTCACACGAGAGTAATCTGTTGTTACCATCCCGAGCTCTGCGAAGCGACCTTGGTCTGCACACGATGTGACAAACAGTCTGAGTTGTTAGACAATGCATGTTTTCCACTCTAGGTTGATCGACCCACTATTTAGTCATAACACACGAGCAGCTGCACATACCTGAAAGTTGGTGCTTTTAATATCACGGACATCATGTTTATTATTCAGACCGAAGACGAGCCTTCCTGCGAGAAGACTCCTGATGCTCCTGTGATGTGATTTCACTAAGCTGATCTTTGAGGTATGGGGTCCCCTATTCAAGCCTAAGAGACCTTCTGTTAGTCTAATAATAATATTAGCCTCTTAGTAAAGGGAAAGTGGTAGTATCCACTGTCATTATAACATGATCACCCCTTTTATATTCTATGGAATTGTAACTATGTTGATGGTTTTGATTTTAATCATTTGTCTGCTTGTATTAGCCAAAGTACTGCATATTAGGACACGTGGTCTATAAAAATAAACTCTTTTTATTTTCACCGTGTCTCTGTTGATTCTTGTTGTGGACTGATGTGAGAATAATATACGAACAGGTATTTCCGATTCCCACCATTCCTGAGTATGTACTGAGTCGCGTGTTCTGGGTTGTCTTTTCATTGGGACCGCCGAGCTAAATCTCGGATAACGAATGGGACACTTATGCTAGCCGGATACTGGGTTCTGGGTTCTGAGGTGAGTTTCTGGTACACCACAACTCACTGAGGTCCTGGGGTTCTACGCATAGTTCTGTGTATAAGCAGAATCCCTGCAACATGGCGCACCTAACGTTTGGTCTATGAGTTGAAACGCCTTAGTAGTGCTCGCGTTTGTCCACAACACCCTCATTCTTGTTTCCGGATAACAAGTCTGACAGATTTAAACCTACCTAGGTCTTTTGATATAGGTTCTTTCAAGCTTGATAATTAAAAAGGTTAGTGAACCCTTGTGCTACTGATAGTTTCAAGTGTGTGTTGTCCTAATGTCGGTGGATATTGCGGCGCATAGCCGTGCAGCTCTGAAACGTCATTTGACGCAGTATGGGGTACCGGACACTGGTATGAACGTCATCTTTGTAGTGGGAGCCGATGCGGCTCATCCCTATGAGTTGTTCTACTCTTGGGTGACGATTCCAGCGGTGGGGGATGATGACACCTTTCATTCTTACACTGCCGCTGCAGTGCCGGCGAACTATACGCCGTATAGGACACAGGAAATACCAATATCTGCTTGGCAGCACCATATTTGGTTTAATGGCGCCCTTCCCCATGTGGTTATACCGCCGAGAATGGGCCCTTTATCAATTGCAGGGGCCACTTGGCCGGTACTAGCCGGATTTACGCCTCATCCCCGTTACCTCACGGTGACGGTGGCTGAGCTGCGTGTACTACACACTGCCCTCATTACGGTATATAGGGCGTTAGTGCAGTATGTGTCGCGCAATATGCAGGCGGGGGCACCTGCTGTTGCGGGACAGCCTACTGATCATCACGCGGTGGTCATTAGTCCTGTTATGGTCAATTCTGTTATGGGCAAGCGCCCCCAAACTAGGGATGATTTCCCCTTTTGGCTTGCTGAAAAATTTGACCAAATAGAAGCGGTTTATCCGAATACTACTCCTGTGGAGAAACACAGGATCCTCACCATTAGTTTGCCTAAGGACTTGGTCCCCCACATTGATGATTGTGCAAATTGGGGCAAGGTCTTTGCAGCGACGTACGCGCAGTGCTATGGCACTCCGTCTATGTTGCAGCTGCCCTCCGTAATCAAAAGAGTTCAAGAGAACCATGGTGCGGAGTCTGCGATAGAGTTAGGGATGCGGCTCCTCGGGCAATTTGACCTGGTGGCTACCATGATAATTGGTAACCTGAAGGGTGATGCTTTGCATTTCCAGGTTCGTAATGAACTGAAACGAGTTCCTGAGGAGGACAAACCGCAGGAATTTGCGAAAATAATCGCAGAGGCATATCGGGATTTGGGTCGTAGCTCTTTAGGGGTTAAGCCTGTAATAAAGAATCCCGATCTAAAACAGCAGGGTAAGGCAGAAACGTCTGGTAAGGACGACCGGCCCTTTTTTCCTAAACAAAAATGGCAGGTTAAACAACAGGGAAAGCAGCAGCAACAGAAACAGGGCTCTCGGCCTGCCTCTCCCGTACAGTTAAGTAGCGAACGCACTTATGATCTGCGCGATCGTGATGCTATAAAGTCTCCTGATAGATTTCAGGTTTCTGAACAGCGCTCTCCTCGTTCTTCACAGGAAACATCGGCTACACAGTCCGGTGGCGGAGGCGGTGGCAAAGGTCGGGGTGCTCCACAACAGCGTGACCAGCCCCGACAGACTGAGGGTAAAGGCAAGCAGGACGAATTTGCACGACAAAGACCCCCGTTTCAGAAGAAGAAAGTGGCGGCTCTGACGGCAAGGTATGCCTCAGATAGTGCGGACACAGCTTCGGAACCGGACATGGGCGCTGACGCTCCTGGACAGCGCAGCGGAAATTACCATAGTCCGTCAAGCTCTGCGTCCATTTCTGGCGGTGACAGCAACTGATATATCGGTTACTGTTGAAACAGCTGACACCAGAGTGGCTCCCCCTGACAGACTTTATGAGATAGTCTTATTAATAGAGGGTGACATACAACGTACAATAAAAGGGATTTTTTGGGATAATCTGACCACCACCTATGATATCCTCCTAGCGGAGGCAGATTGGCCCCCAGCTTTCATTTTAGAGGCTCCTAGAGGGGAGGAAGTAATCCTCCCGTCCTTTGCGCACACAGTGCCTAAGGACCAAGCTGAAGTGTATGCTGAGGAGTGGGCGCTTGCGCTTGCGCCGGCGGTGTATCGTACTCAGGTGGGATGGGACAGATTGTCCCCCTGCCATGAGATTCCATTGCGGTCAATGCCCCAGCCTCAACCTCAATATCCCATGCGTCGTGAAGCAAGACCCCACGTCGCGGCAATCCTTGAACAATTGGAATATCAGGGTGTTATTGAAACATGTGTGTCCCCTATGAATAACCCTTTATTCACCGTAACGAAGCCTGACGGCTCGTACCGTTTAGTTTTGGATTACCGGCACCTAAACTCCCACTGCCGGACCTGCGCGGTACAAAATACACATAGCTCGGCTTTGGTCGACAGTCTCGTGCGTAAAAGATTTAAAACGACACTTGACATTTCCAATGGCTTTTTTAGCCACAACCTGTCCACACTGAGTAGCCAGTGGACAGCGTTTACTTCGGGCGGAAAACAAAAACAGTTTACAAGATTAGCCATGGGTTACAAAAATAGCCCTGGCGTCTTTTCTGCTCGCGTGGTTTCTCTTTTAGAAAGAATAGACCCCGAAGCATACTCATATGTTGACGATATCTATCTTACGGATGATGAGCTGATGCCACATCTGTCTCGGGTTGACAATATTATCGTGAGTTTTGCAGACTATGGCTACAAATTCAATTTTGCGAAGTCACACATCGCAGAATATACGGTGTTGTTTTTGGGCTATGAGCTCAACAATGAAGGTAAGGGGTTAGCCCCCCACTTTCTGGAAAAGTGTGCACGCTTAAGTGCTCCTACGACACTGAAGAAATTACAATCTCTGCTGGGTTTTCTGAATTTCGGCCGTACGTACATTCCTGATTATGCCCAGCGTATCAAGCCGCTTTACGCCTTGGTACAGCCTTCGTTTTCGAAATCTAGCTGGCAGCTAGAACACTCTGCTATTTTACAGTCTTTACAGGCTGACCTTCTTGCTTCACAATACTTGCTGACACGTGATAACCGCACTAACCTGGTAATAAGAATAGTACCAGGCGCCGTGGGGTTCACGTATTTGACGTTTAATGAGGGCGACACAGTCCCCATTGCGTACAAATCCCACTTGTACACCTCTGCTGAATTACGTTTTTCCACGGTCGAAAAAGTTCTGACTGCTGTGCAGATGGCGATCCTCAAGGAACGCGCACTGTCGCATGGGAAACAGATTCTGGTTGTAACTCCATATCCTGCTTTAGAGGCAGTGACTAAAGCAAGTGTACCCAATTCTAAAGCTTTGCATCCACGGTGGATACAATGGGCTACAACACTGACGTCGCCAGACGTCACTTACATCTTTGATGCCTCATTACAGACTCAAGAGTACTTGCAGTATGAATTCGTTCATCCGGCACCTCTGTCTTTGCGCCCGCTCGAAGAATACCATTGTGTCATATACACTGACGGGTCTGCGCAACCCGCAATTGGATCGAAGCACGCTTATTCTGCGGCTTGCGCAATTGTCGTAGGTACATTCGTAAATGGTGAATTCCAATCTGATGCAGTGCATACGCAGTCATTGGGTGATTGTACCGCGCAATTGGCGGAGCTCCGGGCTCTGGTGCTTGCACTGGAGTTTGCTGATCCCCGAGTCACTACTCTTATAGTGAGTGACTCCTTCTACTGTGTCCAGTCCTACAATGACAATTTACACTTCTGGTCTCAGAATGATTACCGCGACACTAAAGGTAGCACAATTAAGCATAAAACGCTTTGGGTTCGAGTGGCGGACTTTAAAGAACGTCTCCCTCTCGTTAGTGTTATACACACTCTTGGTCACCAGCGGCTTGGTGTCCATGCTGTCGGCAACAGCTTAGCTGACGAGGCAGCAAAAACAGCAGTGGCTACATACTTAGTGGCAGCAGTTACAAGATCCAAAAGTAAGATTGATGATGACATCTTGGCAGCTATTGCTGCTACAGAGAAGGGACGAGATTACCCGAAGGGTTTTCCCTCTCGGTATATTTATCATTTAAGTCCTGATAACGTCCCATTGGTGAGGATTAACGACGTTGGTGATAGAATAATTCCCAACGCGGACTGCAGACCAGCACTGATCTTGGCTGCGCACGAGGGGTTGGCGTCAGCCCACGCCGGTGTGTCAGCTACAATATCTCTGCTACAACAACGTTACTGGTGGTTTGGTTTATATAAACAAGCGCGCGCTTATGTTCTTGATTGTGACATTTGCCAACAGATTAAACCTTCTACTGTTACGCGCCCACCACAGACACAGCTGTACATCTCTAATAAGCCATTCGGTTGTGTTTATTTAGATCACTGCGGTCCTTTTTCTTCTGATACTGCGTACAAGTACATCTTGGTTGCAGTGGATTCGTGCACACGTTTTCTATGGGTATGGCCACAAAGGAGTGCTGACTCGCGGACTATCATCAGGGATTTGCGTGTCTTTGTGGGAACTTTTGCGTGTGGTACCTTCCATTCTGATCAGGGCCCTGCATTCGCCTCTAAGGCTTACAAGGAGGCTATGAAAAATTTGGGGGTCCTTGTCAAATTTTCGTCTCCCTACCGACCTGAGGGTAATAGTGTGGTGGAGCGAATGAACCGTGACTTAAAGCAATCATTGACAGCACGTGTTTTAGGCACAGGCCGGAACTGGCTAGCCCATTTGTATAACGTCCAACGTGCACTAAATAATCTCCCTAGAAGGTCTCTGGGTGGGCGGACCCCGTACATGATGCTCTTCGGAATCAGAATGTTTGTTCCAGACCTTGATGGTCTAGACATTGCGGCGTCGACCGCACCCTTTGACGTAGATGATCACTGTGCTGTTTTGCAGACTCTACAAGAAGCCAGAGACTCTCTTTCGAAAGAACATTTGCCCTCCACGTCTGAAGCTGAGGTTCAGATTCCGGTAGTCGGCTGGCTACCCCGAGTTGGTGATCTGGTCCGTGAGAAGGTGGAGAACAAGAAGGAGTTCGGCCCCTCTTATCGTGCACCAGTTCCAGTGCTTGGAGTGCAGGGTACCAGAACAGTCATTTTACCTCCACTTCCTGGTCGCAAAGAAAACAGGTACATCTCTATTGACAATGTCAAACTTCAGCGAGTGGCCGATACTTCTTAGTATGACTCCGGCAGTTTCATGCCAGACAATGCAAAGAAATTCAATGATGGTTCCTGCTTCTACCACCTTGTCTGATGTTGCAATCGAGATGCATTCAGTTACTGATCCCTTGCTGATACCACCGGCTGGTGGTTTGTCCGATGAGACTGAGTATGCTTATCCTACACGTGGACCTTCGCCTGTTTTACAATCTACAGCACTTGGCCAGTCCCGTTTTTCCTTTGACACTAACTCTTTGCCCTCAACTCCCCCATCAAACATTGCTGTTTTTGTGAGCTGGTTTAAGAAACATTTTTTGATAGCTCCTTGGACATACATCTGGTTGATGCTTTTTGGTATTTTTTTGTTTATGTCCATTGGATTTGTTGTAGTTTTCTTCCGTTTGGTGGATGGCCATTATCTCAATGAGAGATCAACAATTAGACTTATCAATGGAACTTTGGCCCCCCACTCCTCATCCCACATCATGAAAAGGGACCAGACTTTTGTGAATATTACTGCCTGGCCCGTCATGGATGGAATCGCTTGGGATGCAGTTAAATTTCAAATTCATGGGCCTACAGAGGTCATTAATGTGCCTAATGTATTTCGTGTTTCTATGGGTGATGTAGTTAAACAGAACATACGTTCTGATGATTGGGATGTACACGCCATTGAAGCACTGTTTTCAGATTTGAAATATTATGCCGCCTTTGATGCTGAGGATTTGTATGACAATGCGGCTAACTATGCGGAACAGTATTGTTTTCAACATTATGGCAATCACTTCCTGCATAAATCGAATTCGTTTAGAAATTTTGTAAATTTTACCCAGTGGGAACATTGTCCCACCCCCTCGTTTGGCAGTTCACACACATTAGTTGATAAGTTTACTTATTTTACTGATTTCAGTGTTTCAGCCCCGGCATCCTTTTATTTTAAAGTTAAGCCTGAGTCTGCCTCCAAGGTTAGACTGACACACACCAAATTGCTATATTCTAAGTCCTTTATGGATGAGTTGTCAATCAAAGGTTATGATCTATGGAAGGCTACTATTGATCTTAAGTCGGTTTGGAGTTCCAAACCGTGGCAGGTTCAGGGAACTGAAGCTTTACACCGTGCCTGTCTAGTACCAAATCATATGTTGTTTTTAAATGCAACCATCTTCCAAACCACCTGTTTCGGATTGGCCACTTCTAAAAAACTAAATTCGCCTTCTGTGCCGGATCTGGGTGCTTACCCAAATTGGAATAATCACACAGATCTGTCCCTTCCTGCTTTGCAGTTATTGGTTTCCAATTCGTCTTTCAATATTTCGAAATTTAATAGTGAGGGATGGTTAATTTGGCAAAGCAGTTCTGATACCTGTCAACGTCGTTTTCTAGGACTGAAACCGGGGTATACTCAAGATCGCGTGGACCCCCGGTTTGAGTCGTCACATACTGTAACTACATACTCTGTGGGGAAATTATGTCAGTCCTGGCTGCGACATTCCACCTTGGCATCTGTCAAAGTTCATTTATCAAAGTTACATGACAAAATAGATTTGAATGATTTTGTTAAAGGTCCTGTGGGTGGCAGATCCAAGAGATGGGCGTATGCTATTTACAATGAAGTATGGAAACTGTCGCAAATTGAGGCAGCTTCAAGATTGAGAGCTATTGATCAGGCTAATATGGAAAAAGTATTAGCAGTTATTGATAACAGCATTAACACTCTTTCTTCTCGCATTTATACATTAGATAATATTGTATCTTCAATTGTTGATATTGTGCAGGATGATATGTCTGTGTTGTATCATGGTCAAAACCAGTTGCGTTCTGTTATGCAGTTTGCATGGACATTACAAACATTGAAGGCAGGGAAGGTCCCTTGGGACTATCTGAATACAACATCGTTATTTCTTCCCTTTAACCTTACTGACAAACAGCAGTTCATGTCCATGAAGGATGCTACATATTCCTTGCTCCATATTGAGAAATTGGAGCCGTTACCTTTTTCTGTTGCGGAAGTCGATTCCGCTGTGTGGCTCTTACACGGATTGATAAGTCTACCGTTTGCGCTTTTTAAGTTTACCTCTTGTATGAAACACTATGCTTTGGGTAGATATGAACAGCTGGGTACCGCTTTCATACATGAAGTCTGGTCCCTCCCCTTTACGTATAGATGTACAAGGGACGGTACTGAGGTTTATCTGAAGGGTGAAGAATGTACAACGTCACCTGATCATTCTGTTGTGTGTAGGCACATTCAATTGCACGGTGCTTGTAATGTACACGCTCCGAACTTGGCCTGCGTCCTCAAAGGTATCCCGGTACCAGTGATTACGCCATCTTTCACGCTGCTTGCAAACGGTAGTTATTTAATTTTGAACAATGAAGCTTGCTGCGGGATGTTAGTAGGGATCCCGTATATAGTAACTGTAACACAGAGGGTTGTCTGCTGCAATAACGTCCTGTTTCCACCCCCGCATGGGAGGCTGGATGCTTCTATCTGGCCTTCAATTCCAACCTTGAAAGCAGAGTTCGACAAAATGAGCAGAATAAGAGCGCTATTGTCCCAAAAGGAGGTGCCATTGACTTCCTCCCGGGAAACATTTGTCCTTCACGTAGCAAATAAGCGCTTTTGAATACTGACCTCCCCCTGCATTTTGGTGCTTTGATCCAAACAATTTTCAATGCCTCGTCCACGACTGGCCTGGCTCATTTTTTTAAACTTGTGGGCTCGGGCCTCGTGACCTCTTTCCAAACTATTTTTGGTGTGATTCCGGCATTTTTTCATTCTATTTTCTCCAGCGTCTTTGGAGGTGTCCCGTTAATTCTGGCTCTAGTGGCAGGTGTGCTACTTTTACTTTTCATCTTGCGGAATGGCTGCTCTTTCTGTGCCACACGACAGCCTGTCCCGTCTGCAGCTTCTTCGTGACAGGATGCTTGATTACTATGGTGTCCTGCCGTTGGCGACTTTGAGCCTGGCATATGGATTATCCTTCCGGTATTCCTACTTCACCTGCGTGCAACCTGTCTTCCACTGCCTTGATTGTCCCTTTGAATGGCCTATGGATTTGTGTTTAACCAACATGGTGTCTCCGGACCCGGATTATGATCGACTGATGAGGCCCTTAGTGTCTCACGAGTCTGCCTGTTCTGGTGTTCGGATTATGGCCTGCGGTGCGGCACATGGTATCCTGGGTAATTGGGACATCGTGAGAGCGGCATATGACTTCTTGAATATGAGTTACTTGGAAGTACACGCTGGTTGCCCTCTGATGGTGCTAGAGGCTCCGCTGATAGAAGAACACGTATGTTCCTTTTCTTTGCTTAACTGGATGGCTGAAACCTTCAGTGGCCGTGCCAATGATTTTCTGCTGGAGGCTGTGGCCACGTATGCTGCATATACTTTCATGGATTGAGTGAACTTTCGTCCACTGTGTTTTGCTCACGTGTCTTGAACTGTCCCTGTACGTCTGCACTTCCGCCCGGTGAGGCGTTTTTTTCCTTTTTTCACCCCCACGACACGTTTGAGGTTTTTTGTTTTTTCTCCTTTTTTTTGGTTTTTTCTGTTCGAACTTTGCCTGATCTGACCAGTTCTTTTTTAAATTGGATACGCCTTGTTCTGCTCTGTCGCGCTTGAACTCTGCGTTCTCTCTTTTCTTGCATACTAAGTAGTGCTTCGATCAAGGGGGCATGTAGTAAGGACTCCCTTAATACGTACATACATTGTTAAGTTAGCATAACCACGTCAGAAGTTAGAAAGCCATCTTGCTGCTTTTGCACACGACACTGCGTTCACATGTTATTGCTTAAACGAACTGCTGACTCGAGTTTTGCCTCACACGAGAGCAATCTGTTGTTACCATCCCGAGCTCTGCGAAGCGACCTTGGTCTGCACACGATGTGACAAACAGTCTGAGTTGTTAGACAATGCATGTTTTCCACTCTAGGTTGATCGACCCACTATTTAGTCATAACACACGAGCAGCTGCACATACCTGAAAGTTGGTGCTTTTAATATCACGGACATCATGTTTATTATTCAGACCGAAGACGAGCCTTCCTGCGAGAAGACTCCTGATGCTCCTGTGATGTGATTTCACTAAGCTGATCTTTGAGGTATGGGGTCCCCTATTCAAGCCTAAGAGACCTTCTGTTAGTCTAATAATAATATTAGCCTCTTAGTAAAGGGAAAGTGGTAGTATCCACTGTCATTATAACATGATCACCCCTTTTATATTCTATGGAATTGTAACTATGTTGATGGTTTTGATTTTAATCATTTGTCTGCTTGTATTAGCCAAAGTACTGCATATTAGGACACGTGGTCTATAAAAATAAACTCTTTTTATTTTCACCGTGTCTCTGTTGATTCTTGTTGTGGACTGATGTGAGAATAATATACGAACAGGTATTTCCGATTCCCACCATTCCTGAGTATGTACTGAGTCGCGTGTTCTGGGTTGTCTTTTCATTGGGACCGCCGAGCTAAATCTCGGATAACGAATGGGACACTTATGCTAGCCGGATACTGGGTTCTGGGTTCTGAGGTGAGTTTCTGGTACACCACAACTCACTGAGGTCCTGGGGTTCTACGCATAGTTCTGTGTATAAGCAGAATCCCTGCAACAATATTGTATTTGGGCTCACAAATCACTGATACATTTCCTTGTGACTCTCAAAAAGGAAGTGTATTTCCCTTCATTCGTCCTCCTATTTGGGATTTGTAAAAAATATTCAGTTTCGTGCAAGGGGCTTTGTACATTTCAAAACATTCTTTTGGGGTCACAAACTCTGATTTAGTGAATCGCAGGATTGGCGAGTGCAAAATTGTTTTGCTTGCAAGCTCCTATGTGTTGTATTATTGTCAATATTCATATGATGTTAAGCCTTCATAACCCCCATACTATACGACAATCAATAATTAGGTAAATAATACATTAACAAATTATAGTTCGAAAATTGATTTCTGATAAACCTTGGGTGCCAGAATCTAAAAAAACTCTTTATCTTAAGTTGGGAAAATGGTAGCTTTTTCCAAATAAAACCTCATTTGTTTCATTATATAGATAATGAATCAATGTCTTCAGCTAGTTTGTTTTTAGGTCTCGCCTAGCGTTGCAGCGCGAATGCGCTGCCATTGCTTTGCGAGGCATGCAGTATACACTATAGTGTGGAAGCTTTGTGGAAGCTCCGCCCACTCTCCGGTCATTGGCTTAGGTTCTAAATGCTGCCTTCCGATTGGTTTTAAGCTTGTTAGTCCCTCCCCATAACAGCCATGTCAGTCATTTGTGTCCTTCCACAGCACAGCCTACTTTCTTCTTCTTAGGTCTCGCCTAGCGTTGCAGCGCAAATGCGCTGCCATCGCTTTGTGAGGCATGCAGTATACACTATAGTGTGGAAGCTTTGTGGAAGATCCGCCCACTCTCCAGCCCATCTTCTTCATTGGCTTAGGTTCTAAATGCTGCCTTCCGATTGGTTTTAAGCTTGTTAGCTCCCTCCCCATAACAGCCATGTCAGTCATTTGTGTCCTTCCATGGCTACTGGCCCCTTCACAGCACAGACTACTTTCTTCCTCTGCCCCCCTCTCGCAGTCCGATGCCTTCTCCCCGCCGCCCCCCCCTCGTGCCTCGTCACCCGCATGCATTGCTATTTGCAATGCGATAGGTCTCGCGTAAATGCGAGTCCTATTGCATTGCCCATGCCTGTTGGTATTACTCTAATCTGTTTTACGCAGTGCTTTATTTATTTATTTATTTATTTAGAAGCTTATAAAGCGCACTTATGCCCAAGGACGTCCTGGCGCTATCTACTGACTCCTGAAAAGAAAAGCGGGATCTATTCCATAAATAGCCAGGTCTTGAGTCCCTTTCTAAACAAGAGGAGCTCCGAGGCATTTCTAAGATGACCCGGCAGGCAGTTCCAGGCTTTTGCTGCACAGAATGCAAAATTGTTTCCTCCCCATCTAGCCTTTTTTATTCACGGGACCAGCACCAGTCTGGCCTCGGCTGAGCAAACTTAGCAAAGGGCTCTTCCCGGAACATACCACTTAAAATACTTACTTAAAAACTATGGACCACTGCCCGTCAATGCTTTAAAAACCGTGCATAGAGCTTTGAATTACGCACGTCTTGTTATAGGCAGCCAGTGGAGTTCCTGAGACCCTCTCGTACAGAAGTGTATCTGGGGGTTCCTGTCAGCAGTCTTGCTGCCGCATTTTGAACCAACTGCAGCCAGTATCCATGTTTATTCTTCAAATAGAGGTACAGGCTGTTGCAGTAGTCCAAACGCGACAGAATTAGAATTAGGGCAGAGACTGCTGTCCTGAATCCATCTACTGGCAAACATTGTTTTATTTTTCTTAATATCCTAAGGATACGGAAACAGGATGAGACAACTCCACTGACCTGATCCGCAAAATCAAGATTTTGGTCCACAATAACATCCACATTTTTTGCTTTCCCTGTGGGTTCAGGTAGCTCTCCTAGGGCTTCCGGCCACATATCAGGAGTCCAAATATTAGGGTTGTTCCCAAACATGATGACCTCAGTTTTCCCGGCATTTAACTTGAGGCAATTTAGGGTCACAACATTATATAACCTACACTGTAGATGAGACAATATCTGCGGTTCAGCAATTAGACGAAAGAACATTTATTTCCCTTAGTCGCCGCGCCAATGTCAGTGCCGACAGAGCCCACAAGAGGGCAGCTGAGCTCCAAACAAAATGACTTCACAGCAATTTATTTTCAAGACAATCAAACTGTCCATCTCAGAACCATCATTTCAATGTACGCTGCAGAATATGAAAATTCTCTATTTCCATACACGTGGGCTAAGTAGAATTCAGCAATCCAACACACTTAAGAACTGATTTCAGACATTTTGAATTGTGCACCCCAAGGAGTATTGTCCTCTTGTTCCGATCACTATATTGCTTCAAGAGGAAAGGTTTATCCATTTGTTAAAAAGAGCGGCTTAAGGGTTTTTTTACACTGGAAAATAAACATCCAGGATTTAATTAAAAAAAATCTGTAGATTTAAGTACTCGAACATTCCTTGCTGAGTACAAATGTGTCCCCAACCTCTCCTGGCCCGACCAGTCTCCTGTATGTGACAATCTCTTGGATCGCCCAGACATTTCCCAGGTCACAGCGCGGGCAAGAAGATGTACTATGCAGGAGGAAAAGAGGCTTCTCCTGCAGGGTGAACCATGCGCAGCTTGTTCTAAAACCCACGGCATAGCAAATATGCAGTAAGTATGTTTTAAAAATGACTTAAAAGGTGTCTCTTTGCTACAGAGTACATGCAGTTCTATTAGTTTATTGACTCGTTCAAGTAAGTGAATTGTGTAGCTGTGGTGCGCCAGACCCCTGGACTGCTCACTTTACTGGTGTTATATTTTCAAATAATACAGCCTGCTGTGACCGCTGTGTGTATCTCCCAGCCTCTCCTGAGGCTTACCCAGCACCATGCTGTCATGACACTGCTAACTGCGCCAGCCGGAGTCCGCAAGTCAGCTGACTCTAATTAATGTACACTATAGGCCCCGAGGCAGCTGGGCTCTGTGTTTTGGCCTCTCACACCCTGTTAGATGGTTCTGCAGTATAAACGCAAGTCCTTGCTCCTTTTAGTGTTAACTCTTAGCGGAGCCATGTGACCAGGTTTCTAGATGTCCGCTTTTTTTTTTTCCTAGTGGTGACATCTGAGGCTCATATTAGTAGGTACTTCACAAGTCTTACTTTTCTGTTAACAGCATTCGCTTATGAATAAGGTGGCCCCTGCAGTGACAGCTTTACCGACTTAGTTCACCCCACACCAAGTGAAAAACCTTTTCCCATCACATTAATTTTTGGCATGGCCTTGTCTTGGACAACAAGCACCACATTGTAAAAGAGATTTGTTTTATTCTCCTGTTTTACCAAGCTCCTTTTCTTTTCTTTTTGTCTATTTGGCATTGCTTCTGCCTTTTTATTCTTCTTAGTCAATACATTATGCCAACCAAATTTCACAAGTTTATTATATGATCAGTATTGTACAAGAGAATAAAACACATACTTCCTATCACTTTTATGAAATATTGAAGTAAACAAGACTCGGTGTCAAGAACAGAAGTATGGGCATGGTCTTCAATGCTATGTCATGTGTAGTGATGCTCGCCCTCTTTCATATCTGCCAAGGTTTCAGATTGCTATGTATTATAGTTTGATAATTTCGTTGTAATTATGAATCAACCACCTCATGAATTTGCAGCAGTTTTAAGATCTTAGAGTTTCTCGTTGCTCAAATGGGTCAGATTTCTGATATTTATGTTTCCCTCATCATTTATTGGTTGATTTTCCTGGCGAGAAAAATGTCACTCATAGTGGTTCTAATGGCACTCATAATTACACAGAAATTATGAAAATGCCACACATAGCAATCTAAAACCTTGGCAGCTATGCTCTCGGGTAATTTCCGCGTTTCCTGCCTCGTGCTTCAGCTGCTCAATTTTTCTCCCACCGGGACACCGGAGCAGTAAACCCCGAGCCCTGCAGCCCATAGGGAACTTCACTTCCATTACAGTCCATTAAAGGAGCAAGTTGGTCAGAGCACGAGCCCGAAGCACTTCCAAATGCGAGGTGCGGGAGCCTGCAAGTGGAATGTGAATGTGCCACAGAAGGATGAGTGCTGTGTGCATCGTCGAAGGAAAATTATTTTTCAGATGCGTCAGTGCTTAATTTGTCAAATAATGAGTACCGGTGCCCAAAGTTCTCCTCGGAAGCCGTATTAAATAAATGTCGGCAGGCAGAATACCAGGGCTCTCTAGAATTGAAACCAACCCAGGCCTCTTTAATCCAGTACCTGACACCCTTGGCTCGTTTATTCCTCTTGCTGGTTCTTGCTGTCTCCCTTTGTGACGGTACTTAAGGCTTTCTCATCCTCCTTCTTTCCCCTTTGTGTGTTTAGGTCAAGCATTCAAGACCTTTTGTTTATACTTTTGTATATACTTATTATATACTTATATGTGTATGTACTAATTGGGCTCTGGAGATCAGCCCTCCGACTTGTCTGCTTCCGCTTAAGAATTTTTTTTTTCTGTTCAACTGCCTCTATTTGTCTTGATAGAAAACGACCAGCAGAGGTCAGTAAAATACCAGAATCACTTTAGCATGCTCTAGATTCCAGTCCATAGAAATTGTCTTAGACAAAACTTTTTTTTTTAAATCTTGTATTTTCAGTGATATGACTACCGAAGGCCCTGATTTTATATTAACAACAGAGCTTTGGACTATACCATTTCCCGCAGAAAGGCAATATTTCTCTCCATGTGTTCCCATATCTGGCATGTCACGCAGTTTGGTTCTTACTCTCCCTCCATTTTAAAGAACAGTAGATGTTCAGCACCCAGGCTAAAATGCTGGCTAGCTAAATACATATAGGTTCCCAAAGGCGAGACCGATTGCATTGCAAATGCTTGTTAATTAGTCCATGCACCTAAATAGTCCTAGTTTTTTGCATTCAGTTTCTTGGTAGAATACATTTGTGAGACATGAAAATGGGCAAAATTCATTTTTTTAAATTTAATGCAGAGCAGAGCAAAATTGGGCTAAATTTGTTGTGCAATCAACCACGTGAAATGACAACTTTTGGGTATTTTGCGTGGCTTATGTGGGTCTCCCTGGCTAATAAAATGTGGAGCAGGAAGAACTACACGAAACATGAGCCATCCAAACTGCCCATAGACCATACGGTTCTCAGTTTGTGGACAATTTGTTTTGCTACCCATTCAACAAGCGATCCACTTCTGCTTGCCATGGATTGAGAACATAATTTTACCTAGACCTACTAGGGCACGCAAACACTCTGTGTTGTGAGACTAATTTAATATTCCAACTCTTTTAAGTTCAAAAGAAAATTTTATTAAGAATAATAGAGGTGTCAATATGCAATACATAAAAGCAACTCACATCCTTACAAAATAATACCATTACATTCAATTTACTTAAATTGGACTAAGTAATAAAATTAGAAAAGCATAGCATATAAATACAATAGTAGCATCACTAGAGTATAAACGTTTTTGGGAACAATTGAGGGAATCAAGGAGGTTTAGGAACTTCTTGTTGAGATAATTGTAATTTGAAGCTTCGTTTAGCACTTGCATCAATGTAATTTGTAACAGGTGACCACAATTTTGATCGTTTGGCTGCCAATTGTAAAGGGTAAACAAAGGAAGTATACAACCTATGATTATGGCAAACAGCACACCACCAAGCCTTGTAAGAGATTTTTGTAAAGTCTTTCCAATTGATGGTAATCTGCTGAAAAGCAACTGCTAGCAACAAATCAATAATTTTAACATCCAGCGCGACATTTTCCCAAATAGATGAGAGACTTCCTGAAAATATATGAATAAAGGCAAAAGAAAATTTAGTACCAAAGATTAAGTTAATTTGGTTCCAAACTTGTTTCCAGAAATTATGTACATATGGACAAAAGAATAACATGTGAAATAAATCTGCATTTGTGGACGAGCATGTCCAACAAGTGTCTGATGTGGTCGAAATCCTTTTACTTAAAGCAGTCGGTGTTAGTAGAAGCCTATTTATACAAAAAACAATGTTTGCATTGTATTCGCTGCCCTGGATGATTTGCGTATTTTAATCCATATATTCTGCCAGATTGATAATAACCAAGATGTCTTGAAATCAGTCTCCAATGCCTCCTCTATTTTAGATTTCTGTCTAGCAGAGTGCTTACCTTGTAAATAACTATATATGGTAGATGCTCCAGGTTTGGTGTTTAATAAGGCATGAAGATGTGGATAAGTGTCCGAGATATTAGAGATATCGGATGTAGTAGTGAATTGAGTGTATGTGTCCATCCCAGCTGTCTTAAGTGAGTTATATTTATGACAGAATGAAGCAGGTGAATTGAATGAATGACTGAGTAAAGAAAAGGGTAAAAAGTCAGAACCTGAAAATAATTGATGAATCCATAGCAATCCCCTTTGCATCCAAGTCTTCCAGTAGAAGAGTTTATTTCGAATGAACAAGTTTTTATTATGCCAGATTGTTGAGCTAAAGAAAGAATCTACAGTATTATGGTAGGCAGGAGAGGTTGAATCCCAAAGTCTGGAGGTCCATTTGATTATGGGAGTGGAGAGGAACTGTGGTTTCCAAGGGAAAGAAAGGTATTCATGAAAGGAAAAGGGAGATAAAAATTGACATTCTAATAAAGTCCAGAAAGGGCATTCTTCTGTGGAGTCAAGCAACCAAAAAGAGGCCTGACGTAGAAGGTATGCTTTCTGGTATGTCAGAAAATCTGGAAAATTGACTCCACCCTCTGCTTTAGAGCGAACCAGTTTTAGTAAAGACATACGGGGCTTCTTGTTATTCCATAAAAAGGAAGAGAGGATGGAATTAACCCTCTTAAAAAGTTTGGCCGTAATGGGAACTGGAATATTGGAAATAGTATATAAAACAATGAGAGACAGCATCATCTTAATAGTGTCCAATCTGCCCCACCAGGATAAATAAAGAGGATGCCATTTGGTGGTTAATTCTGAAATGTACTGAATGCATTTATTCACGCAGAGTGCTACTGTGTCCTTAATTGAAGAAGTAAAGTGTAATCCTAAATATTTAATATGAGTGGGACTCCAAGTGAAATTAGAAGTGCTGATGTCCAATTTAAGCATGCATTTAGTTAAGGGCAGAATTTCACACTTATCGTTATTTAGTTTGTAACCAGAAACGAGGGAGAATGATCTCACTTCCTCCAAGAAAGCTGGAATTGAGTCATCTGGTTTTGATATAAAAAGCAAAATATCATTGGCATAAGCTGCAAATTTGATGTGGGAATTCGATGTTTGGAAACCGTGCATATTTGGGTTTTGACATAATTTGGAGAGGAATGGTTCTAAAGCCAAATTAAAAAGGAAAGGGGAGAGAGGACAACCTTATCGTACACCTCTTCCTAAATCGAAGTACGGGGAAACCAGGCCATTAGCACAAACTGCAGCACGGGGATTGGAATAGGGGAGAGATTCCAAAGATATAAATTTAGGGCCAAAACCGAACCACTTAAGAGTATAAAACAAATAGTTCCATTCAACTCTGTCAAACGCTTTTTCCGCGTCTAACGCTATTGCTGCGAGTGGTTGTTTTAGGTGTGAAGATTTTGATAGGACATTGAAAAAAAGCAGTGTGTTGTCAGTTATAAATCTCCCTTTAACAAAGCCAGATTGTTCTTTGCCTAAGAGGTTTGGTAAGTGGGAGTCTAAGCGAAGGGCTAATGCTTTGGAGTAAATTTTGTAATCAATGTTTACCAAAGATATAGGTCTGTAGTTTTTACAATATTTAGAATCCTTGCCTTCCTTAGGAATGAGACAAATGTGAGCTTCTGAGAAAGAGCCAATAGAACTACTGGAGGAGCAAAAAGAATCTATCAGGGAGTGTAGTTTAGGTATTAAGAGTTTAGAGAAGTGGAGATAAAATTCAACGGTGAAACCATCTGGACCTGGTGCTTTGTCCTTTTTAAGGCATTGGAGAGCTTTCAAAGGTTCTTGTTGTGATAAGTCTAATTCTAGAGATGTCAAATCGAGAGGATATTGTTGGGATTTCTGAATTGTGGAGAAGAAGTGTGGCAATGAGTGTTCTGTGGACTGTGTTTCAGATGCATATAATGATTTATAAAAGAGAGAAAATTCATTCAGTATTTCTACATCTTTAAATTTTAAGGCAGCGTGATCATCATAGATGGATTCGATGTTTAACTTGTTATGTCGAATTTTCAGATAATTAGCCAAAAATATTCCTGTTTTGTTTTTGACCCCGTAGAATTTTGCGCTAGCTTTTAACAAGTATAGGGAAGCATTGTCTGTTGATTTTTTATTAAATCGTAATTTAGCATCAATAAGAGCAGTCAGACATTCTTTCGAGTGGGACGTATAATATGAGTGTTCCAATTTCTTAATGTCATGAAGGAGATCATCTGCAAGTTTGTGAGCATTTTTTTGTTTTTTGGCAGTAAAACCAATGATGGAGTCTCTTGCTGAAGCTTTCAAAGCATCCCATATGATTGAGAGTGACATGGAATCATATTGGTTCATTGCAAAGTACTCATTGAAGAAGGTGGTGAAGGAGGCGATGAACGTTGGGTCTAAAAGCAGAGAATTATTAAAACGCTATCTTCTAGGGGCATTAACTTTAGGCAGCAAATCAAGGCTAAGTATGACAGGGGCATGGTCTGATAATAGAATAGGTCCAATTTCTGCATTCATGAGGTTTTGTAAAATGTTGTGAGAAGCAAAAATATAATCTATTCTTGATTGAGTTTGATGAACTGGGGAGTAAAAAGTGTATTCTCTGATGGTCTGATTATATAAGCGCCGTGCATCAAGAAGTTTATGCTGAGTAACAGTATGAACAAAAGACTTGTGGGGCTTATTGGAAATAAAAGTGACTTTGGAACTTCTGTCAATAAATGGGTCGAAGACCTGATTGCAATCACCAGCTAATATAAAATTATCTTCAATGCAATGAGTAATTTGCTTCGCCAATGTATGCCAGAAGGATGCGTCAGCACCAGTAGGAGCGTATAGATTGAGGAGAGAAAGTGAAACACCATTTAAGGACAGTTTAACATTCAACCATCTACCATTATCATCAGATTCTTGCGATATGATTTTAAGTGGAAGCGTTTTACAATAAAGAATCACAACTCCATTATGTTTACCATCTCCTTGAGAAAAGAGAATCTCTCCTACCCAACCTCTTTTTAATTTTAAGGATTCGTCTCAGTAAGATGCGTTTCCTGTAAGAAAACTATATCAGCATCTAATTTAGCTAGATGAGTGAAAATTCTCTGCCATTTGATAGGAGAATTTAATCTCCTAATGTTCAAAGATATCAATTTTAAAGGCATGACATATCAAAAAGAGAAAGAAATAGGAGTAAGAAACAAAAGTCCAATTCTTTAAGACTAAGAAAGAATATAAAAGGGAAGAAGAGGAAAGAATAATTAATAGTAATGACACCTGAGGAAAGAACAGAAAAAATATTTGGATAGGAAGAAGGACAGGAAGATACAAACAAGAAAAAAAGTGTAGAGTATACATACCTTCACAAGAAGGATGCAGGGAAACATGAGGGGGGGGTGAAACCACATGGAACAGCGGGGCATGCGGGTTCGACCACACAGTGGACCGGGGGAAGACCACGCCATGAGGGTAATAAGTCTGTGGAAGCGAAGGATAACAATTATTAAGAGAATTAATGAAACACAATATGAACAAGAAAACAGTGGGAACATATCAAAACAACAAACATAATTTAAGTCAAGAATAAAACAATAAGTTCATCTTAGGTCTGTTGAGTAACACTCCTTGTGTGAGAGAGTGCTACAAAGGAGAAAAAGGGAACTAGAAAACCTGTGAGTAATATGCAAAAAATCAGACATAAAATAAGTGCAAAGGTCCAAAAGGAACCTCAACAACTATCCTACAAAAGATTAGGTACTTTGTTGTTGCAACAAATACATGAAGTCAGGTAGTATTTGAAAATGAAGGTCGTAAAGTGTTTATAGCACTTAAGCTGCATGAATTTATGAAACTTTGTAGCCGCACCGGATCCTCATATGTTGTTGTCCTGTTGTTATAAGTAACCTTAAAGAGGCAGGGGTGAATAAGACCATAGTGGGCACCCATTGATCGAAGATCTGATCTCTATTAGCAGTGGCCTTGGCATAATCCTGTGCAAAGAATAAGGTTGAGCCTGACCAAGTGATTCGTTGAGAAGATTTGACCACTGACAAGACCTTTGACAGATCTGTGTCTTCCAGGAAGTATAAGATAACTCCTCTTGGTTGTTGTGAGTTTGAAGTGTTTGAAGAAGGTCGACCTAATCTATGTGCTCCTTGAATGTTGAGTGTTGTACCCTCTGCCAAGTGTAGTAATTTGGGGAGGAAACATTTTAAAAAGGTGAGAGGTTCTGACCCCTCAACTCCCTCCGCCAAGCCATAGATACGTAGATTATTCCTCCTATTACGATTTTCGAGGTCTTCAATCTGCCGTTGAAGCGTGGAGACTTGAGATTGAAGCTGGGACATGTTAGCACTTGTATTCCTAAAGGAGGATATACTGTGTTCAACTGCAGTGACTGTCGTATCAAGTTGAGACCAATTGTCTGTGAGGATTTGTAGCTTAGAATTGGTTTCCTCCATAAAGGGTCGAAGGGCCCTGATTTCTTCCAGCAACATCTCCATGGAGACAGGTGAGGCTGATTTAGGAGGAGAAGGAGGATTTTGCTTTAGGCGTTTAGTAACAGCCTTCCCAAACGATGCCAATGGGGGATCCATACCCGTCACCAAGGCTTGAGATGACGACAACAAAGAATCCTCCAACTTAGAATATGCAGTAAAGATACTTGAGTTCTTGACAAAAATATGCTTTGATAGTGGCTGCGTAGAAAGAGCACCTTTCGTTCTACCCATAGATCCAACAAATCAATTTCCAGGCAACAAGAGGCGTGTGGTCAATCAATTAAAGTTCAAAAGGAAAGAGAAAACCGTGGAAAAGTCGCACAGAATATGCAAGTATAACAGGCAAGGTCAGTCTCAAAAACGCCCTCTGAAAAATGAGCAGAGTGATCAAATTCACATTTGCAGCGGTGTGTCTTCAAAATGTAAGAAAGAGAGTCATTGTAGCCCAACATTAGCAATTAGAGCGGTAATACAGGGGTCATAAGACCATCAAACATTTCCATTGAGGTGGAATGTAAATTGCGCCATAAGGATAATGAGGGATGCACAAAATGGCTGCCAGGGTTCCCTTCCAGTCAGTATAACTAAATGCTGAGGCTTAGAACCACATACCTCTGTCCAAGGATCCAGAGTAAAAAAACAATGAAGATGCATTAATCAGGGCATACTCGAGGAGACTTTCAGGAAGGTTTGGGCGACTTTAATCTGATAGCTCCGCAAACGTGAGGAGTGCTGCCACTCGGGCGGAATACAAAATGGTGGCCGCGATATCGCGTCTCCGCTAAGAAGGACTCACTTTATTAAAAATGATATTTCCTCACTTTGTACAGGAGCGCCGGAATTCACAGGGTGCACTGCATATCTTCGGACATCCTGTGCGCGTCGTTACATCGCGGGTAACAACTGTGTAGCGCAGAACCTCCTAGTCTCCCCGGAGAGCCTCACCCGGACGACGCAATGCCCCTTGGGCGCCAAGCCACGTCCCCCATTTTCCAAGTCTAGACCTTAAATGTTTAATGTTCCCCAAAATATTCGAGGTTTGTAATAGTTTTTGGGAAATGTGCTCTTTCGACAAATAATCTAGAACAGGAATTAATTGATTCATACATTTCCCAGTGTCAGTAAATCGCCTGCAGTCCTGAGGGACCAACTAATGCCAAACAACAGAAAAGCCCTATGTCAGCACCGGGCAAAGTTGTCAGCTATCCATTTAGAAGGATATCGATTTTCCATTTTGCTAGTCTGTATGTCGTAAAAATACATTTCCTTGTACTGCACCAACCGTAAATGATGGTATTCAGGAACATAGCTATCAACAGTACAGCAGAAGCAGACCTAATGGACTCCAGTCATAATATATTTTTTTTCTATGAAAAAAGTGAATGGGGAACATTTTCCTTATTTGCATTAGGGCTACAGCACTCTTGCTATGCCACTGGTCATATGCTATCTCATATTAACGGTGAGGCACTGTGATGTTTGAAGTGTGTTAGAGGCAGTGCCTTCACAGATCTTTCACTGGTAACTACCTTTTGAAAATAGGTGCTCTGAAAGTGCAAAGCTTCAATATTGTTGTGGGATCCACATTTGTCTCAGTCGTACACTCGTACCTTTAAATCAAATTATTGTCCTTGCAGGAGTAACTGGCTTTTTACCTATGTTACTTCTCATTAACAAAACAGAATTAAAATAGCAGATAGTTTCCAATTCGGGTCTTCCACTAACCAAGTTAAAGGTGATTGTTTCCAGAAGACACTGTGTCAACACTCACGGGAATATGTGGGAAGGAAGTGCACTTGAGAAGCTGCCACCTTCCCAGGAGGCAAAAAGCCTAATCAGTTAAAAACCTCCTTAGTGGTTGAAGACTTCAAATGATTGAAGAAGCCAGGTATGAGAATCCAGCAGTGGAATTCTACTGTGAACAGCCAGGAGCAGCAGGAGGAGGGAGCAAGGAAACAAGTGAAGGAATACAGCCTTGTTGCAATGCACCCTGCAGCCAGACCGAAGCCCTTATATTGTAACAATACAAAAAAAAGGAAATGGCATCAAATACCACATGACAGGAAGCATAGGGCCTCTTTTACAATGAATTGGTGTAGGAGAATGCCACAGGTCTTCTTGCTGCGCTGCCCTATGCCACTTTGAAAGAGCAGGAATGCACAGTATTTACAAGATATGGTGCATTCCTGTCCTTTCTGCCTGCACACAATTTGATACCTAGCACCAATGCAGGCACCCTTGCACCATGGTGCAAGAGTGTCTACGTTGTTGGCAGGATTGTTTTTTGCAGGTAGAGACACCTTCCTGAATAAAAACAATCCATGGAGGCTTTTGTCCTCTTTCTATATGATGCTGCAGAATGCACACATAGAAAGAGGAACAAATTAGGAGAAATAAATATCAGATCTAAAAGGGAGCTGCAATCCTGCAGGTAGATGATCACCATTTTGGTGTTGGTGGAGCAGCAGCCAGGAACCCAGGAGCTCTAGAAAAGGCAATCCCACGTAAGTGACTCACAGCCCGCAGTTGCAGGCCAAGTGCGGCTTTTTCCTGAGCTCCAGGAACCGCAGGTCCACGCAAGATAGCGCAGTTATTGGGAGCTCAAGCAGAGGAGACGCCACAGATGCAATATGCTTCAAGGTCGTCCAGTGTCCACAAAAGGCCTCCACTGGAAACGAAGCTCATCACTGAGTCAAATTCCCTTTTGTATACATTTTCACAGGGTGGAGATTTTGAGCTGAGCAGTACTGAATAAACTTGTGTCTCATTTACTGTATTGATCAAGCAGGGCAATAACTGGGAGCAATGTCACTACACCTTAAATGTTAGCACGAGATTTTACTTACTGCTGAAGGAGCACAACTCTTTTTAAAATGGATATTTGCATCTGCCTGGAACTTCCAGATCTTTTTATGAAGACTTTTTTAAGGACTTTATGGTACAATTTTTAATTCGAGCAAGTCTTTAAGTCCTTCAATGAAAAACAATCAACATATTAGGGGAAGGGAGAGACCCGGATACAGAGAATTTCACAGTTTCCTCCTGAGAGGTAATACTTTTAGTTTATTCTCAACTTCGAGCTTATTCTTTGCACTCAGTGGAAAAAACTATAAAGTTATTTTAAAAGTTTGCTGATGTGAGAAAATGTCCCGAGAGTGTTTTTCAAAGGGCACTTGACCTAATTATCTTATTCTTATGCAATTACATCATACAATTGTAATTTGTTCTCTTTATGATCTCGATAACTTGTTAATAAAATACAGGTCATAAACCTTGCTAACTGATCGACACCTCCGTAGGGAGAGATAAACTTGAAATTGCGGAAAGGCTGATATAGCAGGTTCTGGCCACACATGCCCGGGACCATGAGAGTATTTTTTCTTCTTGTTCGATTTCACAGTTAATTGTATGCATTGTAATTGTCAAGGTTTTCAAAAACAATAATGAACAAAAGAAGAAGAAAAGAAAATAATGACCTACTTTGTAGTTGTAAAGATTAAAGGAAACAAATAGCCATCAGCCATGATACGATCTGCTCTCTCTTTCTGACGTTGGTCCATTTCTGGTTGCTTAGAGATGGAATGATAATAGATGGAGGTGCTTTGTCGTAGCAGAGGCCTAGCTCTGGACTTCCACATACAGGCTTCCCTCTATTTTGTTCTGATCAAACGCATCTGTGAACTTGTCACTTTCAGTTTTTCCTATTCTTAGCTTCATTGTTCAACCAGGGGCGGACAGGCCTAGGGGGCAACAGGGCAGTGGCTGATGGGCTGGTCTGACAGTTTGTGGGCCCGTTTTATGGCCAGGTGGGCCTGTTTTCACTGTTGATTTCCCTGATGTTACCACAAATTTAGTTTTCATTAGACTAATGCATGAAGTCTGCCATACCTTGCAAAATACCCATACAGCTTGTCTTTACAAGTTGAAAACTGGCCTGATTTACAAATATAGACCACTTTTTTGGTTATCTGGTTCGGTAATGAGGGCCACTTTCATTTTTAGTGCACGGGCTAATTTTATGTCCCAGTCTGACCCTGATAGCAAATATTTCAAATGTGATACTCCAAAACAGTTGTTCCCAAACGTTTTAGAGCCTCAAACCACTTTGTAGCATGACAAACTATCGTGCCCCACCTAGCTTTAATAGACACAAGGCGGTGATTTTTTAATGTAAATAAAGTAACATGTGGTAGTGCACTGTCATTAACAGACAGCCCATTTTCCATTGAAATGTCCACTAAATGCGCATACTTTGAAATGGAAAGGGAGACATCAAACACAAATATCATATAAGAGACAACTTGTAGATATATCTGTCTTATATTGTCTAAGTTACCACAAAGGTCAGATTGAGTTCATTCGTTTTTGTAAAAGAACCCTCAGCCTCTAGTAATACTAGTGGCATGATTCATCATTGGGTTCCCAGCGAGCATACCTAACGTATCTGGGTGTGCTTCAACCCTTAAATTATAGTGGAGCAGGATGTTGTCGAGGGATCTATCATAAGTTAAAATTACCTGCAGGTTTCTCTTAATTTAAAATTTTATTGGAGGGAATCATTGGTAAGGGTAAAAGCAAAAAAGGTTTTTGATGTGCCTGGAGTAATTATGAGTTCCCAAATCAAACAAGGGTCTCCATGTTTCTGCCATGTCTTAGTGCCATTTCAGGTCAAGAGGTTTTCTTCAGGACCAATGTCTGTTTTTTAAAGATCCCTATCCTAAAGTTATGTCTGCTGAGAACATAATTTGTGCACCTGTGACAAATATCAAACCGCATTACATCATGCTACTTTTAATGCCTTACGGTTCACTTTCTCTTATTGCAAGATAAATCCTTTTATTAGAAAGTGCAAGGATCAAAAAGAGAGACATCATTATTTTAAATAGTGTTTTGTGAAATTCTTTGAGCACTTCACTCATGATTAGCAATGCACTCCACTCCATAGCATTACCTTCATGAGTGGCTTGTGTTTTGCGATGCATATCACTCTGTAAACACACATTATTCTCCTGCACTGATTTCTTTTACAGTGAGGACAAAGAGGGAAGTTCTCTCATGTAGCCTTTGCGAGTAAGAGCGAACAAGAACACATTAGTGATGTGCATGCTGAATATGCATATCAATTTTTTATGATATAGTTTTCAAATCGTATTTCACCGATGTATCTCCCTATAGAGTCTTAGAGTCGGGCAAATCCTATTGTCAAACTCTGAGAAGTAAAAACGGGTAATAGCAATCGTTCTATTAATGCCTTTTATTGTTGGTGTAGTATAGGCCTCATAACTTACTTCGTTAAAGTGTCATGCCCACAGAGGACCTAAAGAGTGTCCTCTAAGCTCTGCATATTGCCATGTCCCCCCGGCAAACACTAGATAAGCCTCCTCCTGGTCACATGATTCGGCTTATGATGTGGGAACATCATAGCATCATCACGTTAGCGTGAAGACTGGGAAAGTCAAAACTATCTGCACCATTTTGCTAAAAAGAGGACCTAATGCTGCCACTTCTCCGGGACGTGATATAGTAACCACTTTCTTTTTTTGAAGCTGTTTAGTCTTTATGATATATAAACATATGAAACCTTGGGGGATATTCTCAAGAATGTGTGATAATTATCACAAAATTAGGTTAACACAACTTTGCACATCGCAGTCTATCACGACAAAATAACACCGTGTTAACGTTGTATTCTCAACCCGGCGGTACCATGCGATAGTCTCACGATAACATGCCAAATGACCGCGTTAAAATCAACGCAATGCCGAACAAATGCGAAACACGAACGCAGAAAAAGTTGCGATGCCCGAAATCGCGATACAAAAATCAGCGATAACCAGCGAGAGGCCTTCAATTCCCATGCGTCATGCGGGAAAATGCACCATAAAAGCAGAAAAAAACCCATACCAAAACCAAAATAAACTGCGTAGCACCATGGATGCACCCGGACCGAGTGCAGAGGACAATGCGAACCCCACAAGCCCCACGGAGGACCAGCCAGAAACCCCATGCTCGGGGAAGGGCAAGGAGAAGAGGAAGAGGAAGACGGGGTTCAGTCTGCAGGAAAACCGGATCATTGTCACGGAGGTGATAGAACACTACCAACAACTGTTCATCACCTCCACTGTGTCATTGGCAACACAAACTGAAATATGGCAGTCCATCGTGAACAACATGAATGCAGTCGGAGTGTCGATGAGGTCAATGGAGGAGGTCAAGAGGCGCTGGCATGATGTGAAAAGCCAAACCAAGCAGAAACTCGCTGCCAACAGGAAGGCAGCAACGGCGACTGGAGGTGGGAATCCTGCGCCTCAGGAGTAGCTGGATGAGCTGGAGGAAATGGTGGCCACAGTGTGGAGACGGTGCAAAGAGTTGGGAGTCCGGACACAGCTCGATATGGCCTGACCCAACAGCAACAGAGTGAGTAACGACCAGGGACTGGGTGTATGGGGGAAGATGGGCACAATGGCACACATGCACAATTATGTATAGCACACTGCACACCCACAATGTTTGTGGAACATGTCCCTGATACCCTTGGCACACTGCAGCACACATAGAAACACCAAGTAGACCCCTGTCCACTATGTGCACAAAGGGGCCTCCCTCCCTTTCACCAATCTCACCACCTACCCATACACATGTGCTGAATCCAGCAAAGCAGCGGCTCTGTGAGCCACACTGACAATGCAAGTGACACTGCATGACCAATAGCATGGCTGCAGTCAAAATACATGACATGGTGCACGACACAACACTGAGGTGGCCCAGTGTGGATCACATCCTCAAAAGAGCAGGTCACACTCTGACACATCCACATGCACATACAACCCCTGACGTCAACAACACATCTGCAGACAAACAATGCACAAGAGTACAAAAACCATCCAAGTTCACAAATGGCCCAATTCGCCAACATCTCTGCACCGCAAAAGCACACAAGTCAAAGGCACACGGCCTCAAAGGGATAAGGGGCCGCTAAATCTGAGCTGCAGGGGCGACTCTCCTACAATGCAGCACACACACATAGCAATCACAGCACATCAACATTGACGACAATGTGGTACAAAGTGCAACACTTTCACTACAGAACAGAGGACACAACTGGTGCCGCTTGTGCATAGAAACCGGCCAATCACATCTGGCATAGCAGGAAACTGTGAGATAATAATGTACGAGTACAACCTCACATCCGTCATGTAGTCGAAATGTCCACTGTCTCCCATCAAATAGCCAGCTCCTCCAAAACAGTCACAATGTACATTGTCATGCAGTCTGTATGTAAACATGTACAATGCGTCAACATACATTTAACACACTGTTAACCTGCATCCCCCATTCACATTGCAGAGGGACAATCAACACCTCCCTCAGAGGAGACCAGACCTCTCTTCAGTGATGATGAAGAGGACCCCCTGGCCATCTGCTCTGACACCCTCCAACGGCTCGTGGACAGCTCCGCACCCCACCCCCAGGAGCAGGGCAGCCCAGCTGCATCAAGGTGACCACAACCCCTGCATAGACCACACAGCAGCAAGCACCCACCACCACGGCTGGCTCCCACCACCTCACGGAAAGACACATAGCTTTTCAACGCCGTGTGTTAGACTGCCCGAAGGAGCTGGCTGAACAAGTGCGGGTGGGTTTCGACCTCATGGCAGCCAAACTAGATGCCATACATGGGTGTGTGAGTCCCATCAGGGACCACTTACAGTCCCTAACGGACACTCATAGTCCATTCCATGCTCTACAACAATCCTTGGCTGACCTCGCTGGAGCCATTACTCGGATAAGGGAACTGTCTAGTGAGACAGGCCCCAGCGATGACAGCACGGAGTTGGCACAGCTGCGGAGGACAATGGAGAACATGGAGTGGATGCAGGCTGGAAGGATGGCTGCCACTGCTGGACAACAGCGAGATGCAGCTGGGACCTTTCATGCCCTGCAGATCCTCATCTTGCCTTTGCTGCCACAGAGCCTGTCCCAGATGACTGCTGCAGGAACTTCGACACACACATCTCCGCCCCCTGATGTGTCAGTGTCACACAGTGATGCAGCCATTACACCTCCGCCCCCTGATGTGTCAGTGGCACCCAGTGATGCAGACATAACACCACCATACACACCTGAGACAGAAGACATATCAGAGGACTAAGATGTGGATGGTAATGAATCTGTGTGCGAAAGGAGGTTGTAGCATTCATCCCCGCCATGTGACCTGTTGCTGCTTGGTTAAGGCCTCTGCATCATGCCCTGGAACAACACCTTCCACTGTCCCCCGAAACACTCTGCAACATTCACCTGGATCCCGACTTAGACTGCCATATCTGCTCTGGTTACCAATGACACAGCAATCCGGCTGCGGACTGAACTCTTCCTCTTCCGATTAACTAATCATTCCCCAAAGTACTCCGGTTGGGCCTCCATTGGGCAACCATGTAATATGGGGTTTGCATGGCCATGTACTGCTCCAGCTCCGACACTCCACAGAATGTGAATAAAATATTCCAAAACACACAGATTTGTCATGACTATGTTCAATCAAGTATAAAAGTAAGAATGAATGTAGGGACATTGACTGCACAAAAAAGTAAACCCTGGGGAATGACATCAATGCGCATGTTTGACACTGACCCACATGGCCAATTAGATGACTGTGAAGGTGTGAACTAGCTGTGGCCTCATTGCTCATGAACAACAAACTCGCAACCCCCAAACGTAACCCCACATCCATATATCATATAGGGCTGTGTGTAAAAATGTCAATTCGGTAGCAGGCCCAAAGTAGTGTCCCCATCACATGTGCAAACAGAACATCTCTTTGCATACCCACTCACACTCAACTGTGTGGACCCAGCCTGTTTGGATGGATCACATTGATCCACATGGCAAGACGTTGGACACCATACTCACATTGCTGAAGACACTTAAGAGCACAGGTCTACTAGCAACTATCCCAACCACAATGTCTGACTCACAGAGGTGGAGCTGGCAAAAGGGACTCACCCCTAAGTGAAAAGCGTCAGTCAGTCCCTCCCGGTGTACAGACAATGCTCATTGAGGCACACGATTTGTCATTCTAATCAACACTCATCACAGTTGAACACTAGTGGAGTTGCGTAGACTTTATTAGCATGTGCGTGACAGTATGGGCATGACAAGGGCCACAACATGCAGGCAAATGCTTCAGAAACTAACCAACAGTATAGGAACATGTAGAGGTGCAAGAAATGGGGAGGCAAAAATGAACACCAATCATTGAGGATGGCAACAGTCTCAGCCCACCTTGCCTTGCTTGATGAGTCATGTGATGGTTGGCGTTTGCTCATTGCCCCATGTCAGGGGACACGACTCACAGCCCATGGGATCTGCACAGTGCTGTTCCACCGGAACGTGCTGACTGTCTGCTCTGCTGACAGTGAGCAGATGGAAGTGTCCAACAAGGTCACATGTAGTACTACATTGCCATGTGTGTACTCTCCCTCCAGCAGTATGTTAGATTTAGGAACGTTGCCAAGCGACGCTGTGTAGCTCCGCCCATGGGACTGCCTCACCTAGCACAGGTGTGTGTCAACACGCGTAGGTGCACGCACATGCATTCTGAGTCCAGGCGAATGCAGCCATGTCCAGTGTTGTGGTGGGATATGTGACCATTTCTCCAAGATGCAACATGGTGTTGGGACCTGCGCTCTGGGTTACAAGTAGTTGTGGCTGCAGGAACATAGTTACTCAACCATGAATGCGAGCGCAGCTTCCTGGGCAATCAGTTCCAAGAGTACGTCGTTGTCGAGTTCAACAAACACGAGGGCGAGCCAATCCATTAACTTGTCCGGACCGGTGTGCTCTGTCCACGCCGTATCACCAATCCGCAACACGGACCAATAGGGGAGCGGCTCGATGTGGTCACTGCACACGAGGACTTGTGCAATCTCCCATGCTCAACTGCCAGCACATACGCTAAATATCAGAGCATCCCATGCACGGGTGTCAAGGTTACATTCCTGGTCGTGGGCCAACAGGGGGTGCACACACAAGTCATAATCCAATTCAGCTACCGTTGTGTTGGATAGGCTGACATCCATGGGCCACTTGAATGTGCATGATTGACAGTGAAACCAGGGCTGGACACAGGTGACGTACGCAAGACGGAAGCTCAGACGGTAACTGATGCGCATCACTGCCAGTGGGAGTGCCACCAATAAATGCAGCATACGTGCATGGTACAGTTCCACATGACAAGGGTTGTGCATGTGTCCTGCCATTGCGTTGGTGGGTCTCGTAGTACCGGCACTCTTCTGACCTGTGGCAGTTGTGTGGATAACATGCCACAGCTCGGTGCAATGAGTCGTATGTGTGTGCAACGTTTGGAAGTATGGGTTGTTCTGTATGTAAGTGTCAAGGGCATCCCATGCAGGAGTACCTCAAGCAAGGACTTCTGTATGTGAGGTGTGGATACGTTGGTCTTTCATTAGTGCTGTGCATGGTGTGGGAGTCGTCATCATCTGCAATGGTATCTCTCTCAGGGGGTGCCAGCCGCATGCCAGACCAAGGTCAGAGGTGCAGATGTTCTTTCGCCTTATGTATTGACACATAGATGCTTTCATCACTAATGTTAGTCTGACTACTGCTTGCATTCTGGAAATGTGATGTGACTTTCGGGCTGCAATTGAGGCTCGGCCTTAGGCTCATGGTGCGTGCACCAATGGCGATACACACACAACAGTTGGCATGTATGAGCCAAGAGCCCAAGCGGCCTTGCACTCCTTGTACAATCTCCCTCTCTCTCCATATCTCTCTGTCTCTCCCTCTCTCTCTCTCTCTTCCTCTCTCTCTCTCTCTCTTTCTCTCTCTGTCCTTTGTTGGGTGCATGACACACCTTCTTATCTTGAATTTTGTCTTGCAGGCTGTGACTTGCAGATTGTCCAGGGAGGACCCACCATGACTCTTCTAAATAGTTGTTTTGAGTTGAATTTGGATGAAATATTATGTTTGGAAATTCAAAAATGAATGAATGATTCTCCTTTTTCTGACCACACATGAATGTGAATTCGTGTAATTGTGCAACATCAGGGGAGGGTCTGGGGGTGATGGCGGCAGGTGTTGTGGCCCTCTTGGGGCACCGAGCTGCCTGATCAGTATCTCCATGGCATCTGTTGTTCTTCAGGTGTGGCTCTGGGCTGGGCTCACTTTTATGGTGCAGGTTGTCGTCCGACTTAACATCAGGTATGAGCAGGTGTTAAATCCCTGCTGCTAACATGCCTTATCGCATATTTTGGGATCTTATCACTGATCTGGCTGGTCGTTGAGAATGTTGCAAAGTGGTGTTGTCGCGGCTATTTGCACGGGAACGCCTACTCTGCATATCATTAGCATTAGTTGCCGGTGTCCTCTGTGGCGATGTTTTTTGCGGCTGCTATCGCAGGAAAACTGGTGATATCGGCTGTTAGCACCAGCTTATGAATAGGGCGATAAATTTATCACCACTTTGGCTGAGATAACGTGCCGCCAACTCGGCGATAAGTCCTTGAGAGTATCCCCCCATATTTCTTATTTTCAGGAATTCGTTCCCCCGCAATGTGATAGTTTCAAAAAAGTTGTTTTTGTTATCTTTTTTCAATAAATCCTTCATTACAGAGGAGCGAAAAACAGGATAAAAAACAGGCTCCAGAAAATCTTGTTATATTTTAGGGTCCCCTGTACTCCCCTGAATCATCGCACCATATGTTGTCAGATGCAGCGTGTATGGGTGGACATATATATTCCATATTACATGTAGGCAAATATTCTGAAAGTACTTGATTATAATTGTGTTATTATTCTAGTGTGACCTAAGGAAGACATTTTTTATCATCTAAAGAATAGATGCCCATGGGGAAAAAAACCTTACCAATGTGGATTTTTTGCATTAGCTGTTAAGGATGCTATTCCAAGGTATATTGTCATTTAAACCTTCCTTGTGGGTGGCTAAAAATCCATAGCTGTTCCTTTTTTCAAAAGAGTATTACTCAACTGCCCTCTCCACAGCTTGTGCCAGTTCATGGTCTCCCATTTACTGTTGTAGCCGGAGTTTTCCTCCCTGTTCCACTCTATTGTAAACCTACCCGGGGCTTGCCGCACATTCAGCTCGTACCCACCTCGCAAATTCCCATAACAATTGCTTTTGTGTGGGCAGTCGTTTGGACATCCATCTTATAGCTATACACTTCTTTACCACAGTGAGGCATAGGTCCAATACCTTCTCCACATACTGAGTGTGCTAACCGACGTGTGATTAGTCCCAGTAAGCACATATGTATCATTGGCTGTATTTGCAATCATTATATGAGGACTTCTATCCTCCTTTACTAAGACAATATAGTAGCCGTTTTTGTTGGTTGTATGACGTTACAACGCATGCTTTTACTCCGCATGCCATTGCAACGCAATTTTTTTACCCCGACTTGATGTCGGGGGTGCGCTGGAGTTTGGAATAGTATAATTTACTATTCCATCTCCAGTCTGTGAAATAGTAGGAAAGGTGTTGGAGTTAAATCCAACACCTTATACCCCTTACAGCAAGCCATTTTTGTTGTAATGGCATGCGGGGTAAAAGTATGCGTTGTGATGCATGCGTTGTAACAGTTGTTTCCCCATCTTCGGTCAATGATGTGTGATCCGGCCCGTTGTCTATTTTCATTCACGTGTTATGACCTGCATGCAGTAGAGGATGTTTAGAAACCTCCTCGGATGCACGGTGTTCCAGGTCCCTGGGTAAGGTTGAGTCACTTTCGCTTTCGCACTAGAAGTTAACTACATTGTCGAACATGACAAGGGGAGAGGAAGAATCACTTTCTTCTCTTTTCGCTCTCTTTTTCCATATTTTTGCAGGGTTAGCAAGATTATCAAGGTACTGCTCTATGACATACCTTTGGAATTTAATCACATTTATTCACCACCAAGATTCTATCACGCGTCTAGGTACATGCATAATGGGGGCAAGTGTATAGCATGGGCATATGATGTGCACAAATAGACAATAAAGGAGTATATTTTGGAGAATTCTAGAGACTTGTACACAATGTGTCTCTTTTTCTACACTTGTACGTAGATATGTCCCCCAATGGAAAACAGTACGCTACAAGGCGGTTAACAGAAATAGAAGAGAAATCCATAAATACACAAATTGAATGTTTATGGAAACACACAACAAATTACTTTTTCTTTGAGTGACATAGGTCTGACATTTTTTCAGGATATTTTTTTCCACTTTCTTGGTGCAATATTCGTGGTTAGGGGAACTATTCTTTCAAGATACTTTGGCTTAACACCAAAACTCACAAACCATTTCTGTATTTCTCATAAAGCACAATATGGATACGTATTGACTACGCTGCTTGAAGTGTTTCCTTTGGAACCACTGCCCTACCACATGAGGACTGAGAAAGAAAGAATTATTTCAAACTAATAAGTTATGCACACACCAGTAAGTCACACTGGGTGATCAGATGATGGTACACCCACAGGGTGATGACACTTTATTTAAGTGTCACAATGAAAAATATCTGTACCGATAATTGTGTAATATGATTTTGAAGCCCTGAAAAAGTGCAGGAGAACAAAACACGTGTTGACAGTGGTGTTTATGAGTAATGATGTACCTGGATGTGTTTCTGAATTAAACAAGGACCATATACCATTTGTGTTTGGACTGAGTTTGACTACAGAGAAATTTGGAACTCTACAAGCAAAAAGAATCAGAAAATACAAATTGGACTATGTGTGCTTAGGTGCCATTCTGTTTTATTTAACCATGTACAGTACCCACCCCTGAACCTAAAATACCACTAATGCCCATAGACATCACCCATCCCTGAACCCTAAGCACTTCTTACCATCCTTTCCTAAACTCTAAACCCGTTACTAACTCCAAACACTACTTTACTGAACACTAAAAACCTCAAATATTATTTAAGTGCATTAAATATGTGCCTATATAAAAATGTAATGTCTCCTCCTTCATGCATTGGTCTCCAGCCAGGCCCTGCACCATTCCTTGTGAAAAACGCCCAGCCTACATTCTCATTCCTTTTTAAATTTAATTTGAAGATGTCATAAGTGATGTAATATATAACGGCATAAGCAGTGCATGGTAGGGGCAGAAGTTATGGTTATGTTAAGCAGTGTCAAATTGAAGACTGTAATTTTTGCGAATTAACAGACTTAAGTAAATAATAATATTTTAAGTCTTCTATTCTGTGGAGTGGATAGGATTTGTATTGATTAATTGTTGATGGATTTAATATATTTAATTAAAATGCTATCTTAATGTATTTTTTTTGTTTTTTATCTATCTATCTATCTCTTGTATATGAAATTGATTGATTAACTTTACCTACTTTCTTGGTGGTCTTCAATTATCCCTGCAAAGGTAGGATGTCCGTATGCTGATATTGACAGCATGTTTCAAGCCTCATTGTGAGTGTATGAGAACAGGCACCTCCATGCCTCTAAACTAAATGTATGCCACCTACCGGGTGGAGTACATTTAACAGGATTCCCAAGTCATTTATTTCTACATCCATGATTAGATTATGTGAAGCACATGCAAGAACCAGAAGATCCTGCATTGGCAGGGGACTAATCCTCACGCGAATAAGGAAAAGCACATTTGTTATTGCCCATATGCTAACTTTGCTTTTTTGCAGTGGACAATTAGTAGTGCAAGGGTTACGAATTTTTCCTTGGGACTGTTGGCAGTTCAGTTTCTGTTCTCTTGAACTGCAAAAAGGTGAGCAAGATAAGTAGAGAAGATGCATCTAGTAGAGACTAAAATTCTGTTGTTAAATGGTGAACACTTTCCCTAGAAAGTAGCTGGAAAGTTGGTCCCAGGATAAGGGAATGAAAGGCGTCGTCTAGGGTGATGGAAGCAGAGGTATGTGGGATAGATTATGTTTGAAAACAGCAACTAGTACTTAAGGGGGAGGCAATATTTTTACCTAGTCAGACAAAAAGTCTAGCACTGGCATTTGATATGGGCAGACAAGGCACTGGGGCGAAGTTATTGATTGTGTGTGTCAATGTGATCAGAGAACAGCTGATACCAAGATATATATTGTTTTACTACATTAACTTATACTGCCCATAATGAAGAAGAATATGTTTATGCACTTGTAAAATAATAGTATACTTGGCAATATGTTTCACGAGGATAGTGATGTGATCAACAAAGCAATTATGGACAAGTGGATTGCTGAATGAATGTAGTGAAGTACTCTTTGCAGACCATTAAACAAATTAATCCTATATGCACTATGACAAGTAATGATGGTCAACTTCAATTTGAAACTGAACCACTGCTTATGTCCTAGCTAGCCAATGTGATGGAAGGATATTTGTGGGCTTCTAACCTGATCTCATATTCCAACCAAGCATGCAACCATTTAGATCTCTACCTGATCTGCTCTGCTAGTACTAATCAGTAAACCCTGCAAGGGTCTAGGTAGCTAGTACTCATTCTCTAACTAGAATGACCGGCTTGGAGAACCTAACCTATGTGTCACACTCTGGTGAGCTGCAACCTCTCAAGCAGGTGCTCCAATATGGGCTCCTTGAAATGTTAAGGCTGCTCTGATAATTTCAGATGTAAATGTCTTGTTTGCAAATGATGAAAGAGGACTTTCTAAAGAAGAGATCTTATCAGTCCACCAACAGCAGAAATCTCCAACATTCCTGGTAAAAGATTAGTAGAGTCCCTCTAACCTAAAGATGCGCTTATCCACACCTATGGAATCTGCAAGACTGGTTAAAAAAAGGCAGGCTACATGTGTCTGCTAGTTGCTTATATCTCACAAGAACACAGCCTTTCACTTCAGCAGCAAAACTGCCATCATAATAATGATCCCCGTTTTCAGCCACGCCCAGAAGTAGTTCACTAAATGCTTTCAGAGAGATTAACAATTCTGTTGTTGATACCTGAGTAAGTACAAGTTAGTCAATGATTTCAGACATGTTTAGCATTATTGATAACCTTATCAGTGAACCCACTTGGAAGAAACTCTTGGAGTTGTCTCACAGTCACTTCACATCACGACAGGCTGAGTGGTGTCCTAGTTCTCTCACCTCGACTGCCTCCGCTCAATCATGAAGCTACAGGCATGGGGGGTCTGTCTTCTGGCACTCGGGGTCTCTGTGGTGTTTGGCCAGAAGTTAATGTACGATGGGTAAGTGTTGGCGCAGCTTTTGTTTCAGGATGACAACAGAAAATGACCTTGGGCATGATCAATTCCCTGCCTAATGAGAGGTGATGGGGAGCGGGGAGGCATCAATTTCCTTTACCATTTTGTCTCTTATTTAGTAACCCTTCAAGAAAAAATAGGCACACCCATAGGCAACACAGTCTACAAAACTGAGTGAGATTTATGAATGAAACGTATGTGCTGGATTAGAATGCAGCTTTGGAGAAGGAGGTCCAGTCACTATTTCTAAGTACCCCAATGCCCCCAAGAGCACTAGCCATCCCTTCATTGAAGCAGGTGAACATGTGAGCTTCTTGCACCCTCCTCTCCCTTTTCATTAAGCTAAGATCAGGAGTGAAATGCTCCTGTTACTTGGGAGAACTTTCTGCAGTTTTCACCCTCCACTCTTCCATCTACGCTTCCAAAAATAGAGAGAAATACACAAAGCACCATAAAATTTATCAAAATATGAACGTTTGGCAATAAATAAAGATATAGCAATATTATTTTCACACATGTCATACGAAAGAGGAAATGTCGATCAAATGAGGAAATAGTTTGCCAGGCAATAGAAAAGGTGTCTTTTTGTAATATCAGTCTTTTGTTGCAGGGACCAGGTGTTTAAAGTCATCCCTCAAACATCCGAACAAGTGCAGCACCTCCAAAGCCTCTGCAAGACCTGGCTCGTAAGTAGAGCATGATTTGACCTTATTAACCCCTGCGCCCGCTCGCAGTGCGCTTGGCATTCTTCACGGAAATTGTCTTTTGGACAGAAGTCGGCCTCATTCCTCTATGTGGTCAAGGAACTCTTCAATCACTTGCATTATCCTTATAATGTACGGCAAGAGGTACTTTATCTTATATCCAGTACAGCTCCTCATTACCAAGTTACAAGATACACTAGGGACAAGAGACAAAGCATACATTGCATCTTACGTCATGATTGGACCATGCAAGCTGAAGTTTACTGCCCAGCCACTACATTTTGGGACAATGCTTTTCCGTCAGCCAGAGCATAATAAGCATATCCAAGACATAAAACCCACTATTGAATGCTTTTTCTACAGTGGGTGAAATTAACAAAGGGTTTTGTTTAGATAAAAATGGAAAAGGAAACACAAGTCATGCAAAATATGTAAGAAACCACAACATTAATTGAATGGGCATCACAAACCAAAATAGTTTTTAATTGCTTTTTTGCAGTTTGATCTATACGAGTTGCAATTCTCCACAACGCTTGCACTGATGCATCCTTAATTTGGGTTAGGAAGAATATCGATTTTTTGATCTCCATACGTTTATCCAACTTAAATGAATGTAAAATTGGTTGATAATATTTGATGGAGGGTATATCTTGTGCTATGCTCGATTAATTGTGTGAATAACATTTATAATATAACTATAACATATTTACAGAGTTCACATAATGTAGCGCAGCAAGTAAAGTTGATGTGTTGCGTTGCATGAACAGAAGAGTACAGAACTGTACCATATCTACTTATAAGTAGTGCAGTTCTGCTCTCTCACTCTGCACTCGTGCACTCCTGTCTGCCATGCGCCAACGCCGGCACTCTTGTGACATAGTGCAAGGGTGTCTGCGCTGTACTCAGCATAGTTTTTCTGCAGGAAAACTGTGCTTTAAGGCATTTTTATCTTTGTACTTCTTCTACATAATGCAGCACACATGCAAATTGGAAAAAGCAAGGAGAAATGAAAAATGTTCTCCTTGTTCGCCTGCCTCAGGGAGACACAGGATTTTGGACCAAATTCATGTGTACAATTCTTTGTATACAGGGATTTACATTGAAACTCTTGGGTGGTCGCATGGGAAAGTCCATGCACCACCCAATGAACGCCCCCTTGGCACAAAGTAACTCCTGGCAGCACGTTGCATTGTGTTGTGTTTAGATTATAAACCAACGCAAATCAGAATTTACGTTGGATTGTAAATCCCACCAGTAGACTTTACGTCAGGTTTGTGTTACCTTTGTAAACTATCTTTCACGCAACAGAGCGGGGCAGAAAAATGTCAGCACTGCATTGCGCAAAAAATAAAAAAATGCAGAGCCAAATTTACAGAGTCACCTGCCCATGATGACATCTGGGGAGTTGACACTAAGTTAGCACTGAGGTTTGAGCTACTGCACAAAAACGAGCCAGGAATGTCTAGCCAGGAATGTCTAGCTAAAAATGTGTGCTGGAAGTACACCCTCCAGTTCAAAGACGAACGCACAGGTGGGGAGGAGGTTGTGTGTGTGTGCGTACGTGCGTGTGTGAGTGTGTGTTTCTTTTATAAAGTACACGTTACACATTGCTACATTACACAACATAATGTTGGCTTTTGCTTATGCCTGATTTTACTTGGTATAAGTGTTTGGGGCTAAACAAGCTCAGGCTATTTAGTTGATCTGGTTTTGTGGTCAAAACTGCGGGGCCATTCACTGTTCTACCACTGCCACGCCCTCTTCATGGCATAAAACACTTTTGGCCCTGTGCGAGGATCAACTTTTAGAACTAAAACATTTTAGTACCTGAAATTTGATCGACACTCTTGTTATCACAGCTTTATGCCTGCGCAAAACCATTGTAGAAAATGTGGGCCTCTAATTTACTGAATTATTTTAAAAGGTGAAATCCTGAATTGAGCTTGACTATAAAACAGCTACAAAATCTTAACTGAATCCAAGTGTTGCATCACAAGTCCTAACATGTCTGATAAGTTATGCGACTCGTGTTGAAGAGCATAAGAGGCAGTGGGGTAGTCAAGGTTTGAGATTTTACAAAAAGTTGCAATCTTGTGAACTTTCAGTCCCAAATTACCTGGATTTTCCTTTACGTTTCTGGCATGAGAGTCTAAAGTTCCTTTTGTACTGCTCGGTGCCTGGAGCTTGAAGAAAGGCACTATACCATAGATGAAAACGCACACCAAATCTCCATCTAGCACAGAATCACCGGTTGCTTGTAAGGTTAGCAGTCCTTGCTGCATCCGTTTTATGTAAGACCAATAACCTAATGATTTCATAACCAGCAATTGAAACACTTTGATAATTTGTGACAGCACTTAAGCCAGAGATACTATGGCTTTTGTTGCTGGCCTTTTGTTGAACTTGGCCCTTTTGGCAGGTTCAGCCCTAAACTTGTTGCCTTCTCTGTGACCTGATATTGATAGTTTTTGGCCTCTGCGCACTTTAGCACTGTGGCCCAGTGTAAAGGCGTGTGTGCTCTGAGTGCGTGTCGTGAGATTGGCCTGCCCTCCCATAGGAATGCATGGGGGATATGTGTGTCCATGGTAATTCCTGGTATGAGAGGAGTGCAGGGGCAAGTTTAGCATGTATGAAATCGTGAGAATAAATGCTGCGCAACGGTGTGCGCAGATTTATGGTGACTGGTGGAGAAGTGCCACTTTTAGAAGTTGGCATTTCTGTGTGCTATGTGTCTGCCTGCCTGATGTGGAGTGCATGTCTGGAGTGACATGAGCTGAGGGGTGTGGGTGGCTCCAGGAGACAGGGTGAGTCAGCACAGTGGTGAATAGAGAGATCTGCATCTAGATGGGAGGGAGGAGTCGCACCTGTGCCTGCCCCCCACAGTGCTGGCTCCACCCCTGGCTGATGTCTCTGCCCTGCACAGTGAATGAAAGAAGGAATCCTGTCAACAAAGTGCTCCAGGGCTGTACTTGCCTTCCACAATGCTGGCTCCACCTCCTGTGGGGCGGCTGATGTTTCTACCCTACACTGTGAAAGGAAAGAAGTCTGGTAAACAGAGTTCTCAGGAACTGGTTTGGACTGGGAAAAGGCCCCTCTGCCTTCAGAGGACAAAGTATTTTGGGGTATAAGTATTGGGAACCTGATCTCAAGAATTTAGATCACTTTGGGAAAACAAGAAGAACCTCTGCTGAGGAAGGAACCAGAAGAAGCTGAGGAGGAAACTATCCCTGAACCTGGGGGATTGGCCTGCAGTGGTTGCCTTACTGCCAAAGAGAGGAGAAAGAAACTTTGAGTGTACTTTTGCTCAACTTGTGAAGGCTCTCCAAGGGCTTGAAAAAGAGCTTGCCTCCTGCTGAAGTCTCAGGAACAACAGACTTCACCCTCCAGCTCCCCAGAGTTCTTTGGCAGTGCCTGCTGCTGTTGTTGGGCCTTCTGAGGGACTGCGTGTCACAAGGAGCAGGAAGCGCGACTCAAGAAGGAGCGTGCCGCTATCGGAGCTGTTGTTGCATCTCGTAAAGTGTGTCGCCGCTGCAGCATCGCATCGAGCGGAAGCGTCTCGCATCATCCAGGAAGTGTCTCGCAACGCCAAAGAAGCGTGTCGCCATCGCAGCCATCGTAGCTGACGCATTGCACAGCATCAAGAGAAGAGTCTCGCATCGAGGAAGAAGCGTGTCGCCATCGCAGCCATCGTAGTTGTCGCATTACACTGCATCAAGAAAAGCACATCGCATCCACAGAGAAGCGTGCCGCCATCGGAGCTGCTGTTGTCGCATCGCATAAAGGTGTGTCGCCACTGCAACATCGCATCGAGCGGAAGCGTCTCGCAAACGTCGGAGAAGAGTGTCGCTGCCAAGGCCGCTGTCGTCGCATCGCGTAAAGGGTGACGCGGCTGCAGATGAAGCATCGAGTCGAGTCTTCTCGCAAAATCGAAGAAGCGTAATGCATCTGGAAGATCTTCACGTCTTTATTTCTTTGCACCAAAAACTTCATCGCATCAACATCGTTGCAACACTTTCGTTGCCCTGCGTGTCGCATCTAAAAGGTACATTGACTTAAAGTGTCGCATTTAAGAACTTAAGAGAACTAAGCAAAATACTACCATCTAAAGTAACAGTATTGTGTGTTTTTGTCATTTAATGGTCTTGTGGTAAATCTATATAAAGAATACTTATTTTTAATATAAAACCTGTGTGGTGTCCATTTGTAGTGTTGTCACTTGTTTACTGTATGTGTTCACAAATGCTTTACACACTGCCTCTGAGATAAGCCTGTCTGCTCGTGCCAAGCTACCAAGGGGATGAGCAGGGGTTATTTTGGGAGTGTACCCCCTTACCCTGACTAGAGGAGGAGGTCCCTATTTGTCCCAAGTGCATACTTGTGCCAACTAGAGACCCCCAAGTCTAACAATTACGCATTGCATTATTTTGGCATTAAGAACTGCTTGATTGTTGCATACCGAACTGCATAGTATTGCATTAGGACTGCATTGGATCATCAACGGGCTAGGGCCAGCGGCACAGCTCCTCTGAGAATTGCTCATGAATACCGCCAGAACCTACAAGGGCTGACTGGCCTAATAACCGGCCAGGAGGAATATTATAAATACGCATATGTTGGATTCTTATTGTGTGGTCTCATCGTATATCTTTTTACAGAAACATATACTTGTTTTTCTATGAAACTCGTGTGGAGTCCTTTTGTGGTGTCATCATTGGGTCACTGAGAGCGTGGTTGCAAATACTTTACACATTTGCCTTGAATATAAGCCTGGCTGCTCGTGCCAAGCTACCGAGCGGGTGAGCAGGGGCTATCTGAGAAGGTGTCCTTCCTTTCCCTGACTTAGAAGCGAGGGTGCCTATTTTGCCTAATGTACCTAGCTCAGCCAACTGGGGAATCCCAGTTCTAACATTGCTAATAGTAAAGGGTAATGTGAAATTGTGCCCAGTGAGACAAGGATTTGAGGCAGGTAATTGGGATTCATAACCTTGTCAGTGACATCAATTAGCAAACTGTCTGGCAACATCCCTTGCCGTCAACTAATGATATTGTAGGGGTAAACGTACTTTACGTGCATGCGTAATGTGATATGCCTTATGTAGGGCCTGATTCATAAGGTGATTTCTATAAGTAGGTTTGACTCACTCAAGGGAAATTCAAGGGTAAGTAAAGAGCAAGTCACACCTGCTCACAGGAAAATCTTTGTGAATCGGGCAATAGGAAGTTAGGTGCCTGTGTAAGTGTGCATGCTGACGTGAACATTCAAGGCTCTCATGAATACTCCGCCAACCTTTCACTATTAACACTTGTGTTTTTCCTCCAGTTGGATCTATGGAAACCAAGTCAGGTGGAGAGCATCCATCCCAGAGCCGAGGTTCATGTCATGGTGCCATCATCCTTCCTGGAACAGCTGAGAGAAAGCCTGCTACACCATTCGATCCCGTTTGAGTAAGATGATTCGTCTTAAAATGCATGTTCAAAAGTAGTCTTTTGGTGAACACAAATCAGATGCTTCCCTGCAATGCCTCAGCAGCTTGTCCCGAAAGACTGGGAACAATAGTCGACAACGGTCGCGAGCAAGGTGGGGACAACAGCATAGCAGATGTAACCAAGACTCATCTGGGTAATTACAAAGCCTACACGTTAGCTGTCCATTCCTCCGAGCCGAAAGCGGATTAAAGTCGTAAATTGGAAAGGCTAACAGCCTCATATAAATGAATTTGTTGCGAGTCTGTGGTTGAAGGGAGTAATTAAAGTATGGTTGGGGTTTCCACTTGACATACGAGGCGTCCAGGGCAGTGAAGAGGGGGTTTTTAGGAAAGCCGAGCAATGTCTCTCTCAAATGGCCAATGTTTCCACTCTTGACCAAGGACCGAGGGCGGTAATCGCTAAACTTTGAACTGGCTGTAAACCGGATGATCCATTCCCACCCAAGCTGCTCACTCAGATAGCCTAATCTTACTGGAAGATTAGAATGAACTCCGTACCCATCAGTGCGGCTCTCCCAGTGAGATCATTTTGGGTCTGGTCTGAATGCGCACGTGTATCCATGACCTATTGCTACTGATGCTTTAAAGTACATAGAGTGTGGCTTTGCCTTCAACCAGATGAGTATAAGTATAATTCTACCTCATACCGAGTGCTTGTATTGTAATGCACGAGGGCTGTTTAGCATCTCAAAAGTACACTTAATCATGACACCTTAATTCACATTAAAATATTAATCTATTGCGTGCATTGTATTCGCAAAGCAGTATTTTTTGTTTTCTCACCTTAGCAAACAGTGCACACAGTATGGCCGCAGTACAAATCTCCTTCACAAGCATACAAGCAGCACGTGTGCAATACAGGCAAGAGCAGGAAAAGCTTTCACACAGCACACACATCAGTGGAAGCTTCCATCACACTGGTACAATGTTGTAAAGGTGAAAGGAAAATAAGATGCCGGTAACCTGAGACGTGTCACGTCACTGTGTGTGCAGCCGGATCTGCATCTCTGGAGGGAAGGCTGCTTGCGTGGCATCACTGAGCGTCAGCGAGCAGGCTGTTGTGGCCACACAAACCTGCTAATTCTGATGCATATGACATTTTTGGGAGTGAGGAGCTGTTACTGCACTTCATCTGCAGGAGCTGTGGCCGATGGTGCTATATTCAGTCTAATGTAGAAATGGGCCTAGTTGTGCCAACACAAGTGCCCCCAAAAAGGTGCCGATTAGTAACAAATGGCCAAAATATGCCTTATTGCTCGTGAAAAGGGGATAAGTAAACACCAAAGCATCATTTAGCGTGATACACTGGAAATGCTTGCCATTCTTAGGACACCTAGCATTGGCAAAGCCAAGAGGTCTGGGTTAAATGACTAACGCAAGTTAACGCATGCAAATACCATTTGAGTACGTCTGTGTTTGCATGTGTAAGCACATTAAACCAGAAACCAGACCAGCCTTATATTTTCTACCAGAAAGATAATTTTCTTTGCTAATTGGTCTGACGTGCAATTTCCTACTCTATCAAAAAAATAGCGATAGTACCTCTTTGGGAGAAAGGTGAGTTGATTAGCGTCTCATGTCAAACTATTAAGTGGGCTGTTCGAAGAAAATATTTTAGTTGGAGGACGTAGCTTTGCTAATCATGGATGTCAGGGTGTGAAAAGCACCATCCTGTGGTGAAATGCGTTAGTCCCTAATCCATTCAGCAAAGCCCACTCAAGCTTGAAGCTTTGCACGGAAGCTTTTGTGGCCAAATGTATCATAGTAGGTGGTAACCCATTCGCAAATGGGAAGGGGTAGCCAAAGGACCCCTTCCCCTTTGGGAATGGTAGCGAAAACATTTTTTTCAGGGCAGGCAGTGATCTCACAGACCACTGACTGCTGTTAAATAATTCTTTTTTAAATGCAACCTGTTTTCCTTTAAGGATAAACGCGCAGCATTTTAAAAAATGATTGATTTATTTAAAAGCAATCACCGACATGGTGGTATGCTGACCCCAGCAGGTCACCACCCCCGTGATTTTAGCGATTCCTAATGGGTCGCAAATTGTGACCTACCTCATTAATATTCATGAGGCAGGCTGATTTGTGACCCACTAGGAATAGCTAAATGAAACGCGTGGAGTTTCATACATTAGAAATAGCGATTACCTAAGTGCGATCTGCAGCGAATTGCAATTAGGTAATTGCTATTTCGAATAATGATACATATGCCCTTGGGTTCATGTGTATGTAGCATTTTTCCAGGCGCAAACAGGCTGAATCGCAGAATCAGCCCGTTTGTGACCAGAAAAAATGCTTTTTACAATGTACAAAGCCCAAATTGCAATTCGGTAACTTGTGACCGAATCGCAATGTAAGTTTTGCGATTCGGTATTTGGAGGGGGTGTGCTTAGGGAGTCCCTTCCAAATACTGAATCGCATTGGAATGTACAAATGTTTTGTGACCAAAATGCGATCACAAATAATTTGCACTTTACCACCAACTCAAAGTGGGTGGTAATGCCTTTGCGAATTGGAAGGGTTTCCCTTTCCCTTTGTGAATGTTGGCAAAACATTTTTTAAGAGCCTGCTCCTAAAAAAATTAAAACAAAATATTTCATTTTTTTATTGTTGAAACATATCCTGTTTTCATTTAAGGAAATGGGCTGTGTTTCAACAAAAAAAGAAAAAAAACCTTTATTAAAATGCAATCACAGACATGGTGGTCTGCTGACCTCAGCAAGCCACCACCCCTGTGATGGCTGCAGTTCCTAATGGTTTGCAAACTGCAAACCACCTCATTCATATGCATGAGGTAGGTCACTTTGCGACTCAGTAGCAATCGCAAGTATTAATAAAAAAAATGTCATACATAATGAATAGCGATTTCTAACTAACGATCCGGATGAAATCGCTATGCTTTTTCTATGTACATATGGCCATAGGTTTCTTCTCTTTGGGCCAGATGTACGACCATTAGAGATTGCGAGTCGCAATCTGCGAATTTTAGCGACCCACAAATTGTGAGTCGCAATCTCTAATGTACAACAGTGTCTGAGACACTGTCTGAGACACTGTTTGCAATTCCCAAATGGGTCACAAAGGACCTGCTTCATTAATATTCATGAGTCAGGTCTCATTTTGCAACCCATTGGAAATGGCCGGCCAGCACTAACAGGAATGGTGCCCTGCTGGGGTCAGCAGACAGGTTATAGACTCACAAAATAGTTTTGGTACATGCTACAACCCTCGCAAATGGCCCAATTTCCCGTACGACCATTTTCTTTTGCAACTTGCAATTTGCGAATTTTAGAGACTCGCAAACTGTGAGTCGCTAAAGAAAATTTACTAATGTGTCTCAGACACATTTTGCAATTCTCAATAGGGTCACAAATGACCTTCCTCATCAATATTAGTGAGGCAGGTCGAAATTTGCAACCCATTAGGAATTGGCAATAACACAGGGATGGTGGCCTGCTGGGGTCAGCAGACCACCATGTCTGTGACTGCTTTTTCAATGAAGGAGTTTTTATTTTTAAAATACAGCCCATGTTCCTTAAAGAAAAACACAATACGTTTCAAAAATAATAATAAAACGTTTCAGTTTCATAATTTAAGAGCATCATTTAAGACCACTGTCTGCTCTTAAAAACCTTTTTCACTGCCAATCACAAAAGGGAAGGGGTCCCTTGGGGACCCTTACCGTTTGCAACTGACCTACCACTAATGTAAATTGATGATAAATGCGATTGTTTTGCGACCACATTTGTAGTCACAAAACAATCTTATATCCCCATGCAACTCGCTGTTAGGGAGGCATGCCCTTGGCATGCCCCTTCCTAATAGCGACTCGCAAAACCTATTTTGCGAGTCAGTAACAAGTTACCGACTCACAAAATAGGTTTGTACTTGCTAAAATCACGAAAGCAGTCACAAATGGGCTGGTTTCCCATTTGCGACAGCTAAAAACTGTCGTACATGTGGCCTTGGTCTTCTACAACGTACAGCAAGAGGACAATATGTATTCCTTGAGAAACGTTCACAACTCTTCCTCACATAACCAACTTTAATTGCTGCAGCAATTGATATTTAGTTTCCAGACATGTTTTCATTTATGTGGCAGTAACCACACATTTTAAAAAACAGAGGCCACCTCGAGGCACCTGGTACTAACTGGATTATTCAGCTTCCTAGGATTATGCTCTTTTGGTGTAAACTCGCACACAACTCCAGTGCCTCTCTGGCAAGGGGGAGCAATATAGATGCCTGTAAGCATATAGAAAGCCAAATTACTGCTGCCAGGTAGTAATGAAACTACACTATGCTACAGCAGAGATGGCATCCAACACACAGACCAGGAGCGGCCCGTGCAGGTAAGAGCGGTGGGCCGGGTTGGGGGCATTCAACAGAGGACCACGAGGGAAAATAAATAATTAATTTTCCCTTGTCAACGCCTACCAAACCCCAACCCCCACCAACCCGGCCACACTGCTCCACCGCTCTTACCTGCACGGGCCGTGGCTGACACAGGCTAAAAGTCCACCCAACATACATACATCCAACAAGACACATATGCCGAAAGTGTCCTATCACTGTGCTCACAACAGCAGCAGTTAAAACCTTGTCATGCTTCAGCCAAAAGAAAAAAATTTCCGTGATACTCAATTTTGTCTACCATTGTGGTACTAAAGACTACTCACCACTTCCACCCAAAAATACACACTATTCAGCTGCGTATCACACATGCAATATACCTTTGTCGAGCTGAACATGCTAGACATAACATCAAAAGTTAAATAGTTGTCAGTGTGGTACCTACCTCACATCTCAAAAACATACATCTTAGAAGAATTCAGTTAAGTTACTTTAAACATAGCAAATCATTATGTGCACAGTATCGCATAATGGCTGTTTTGAGGATAACAAGGCTAGCCAAGTAAAGCATGTTATTCGGTTGAGCAATGAATGGATAACCAATACACTAGGTCATTGAAAAGTGTTAACTTCCTTCAGCACACATACCCATGCCACTGCTAAGATGTTTAGCAGAATCAATCTCAGTTTATTTTTATATTAGCCTCACAAATCATAACTAACCTAGAAGCATAAAAAGTCTCTGTTAACTGCAAATAAATAACCATTTGACAAATGATTCGTAGAAATCCCAGAGCAATGCAGAACATGCGCCCACATTTGAAAGTGAATCAGAGCCATACTAATGGTAGAAGGCACTATTGAAATGATGACATCATAACAATGGTTCCTAAAAGGTGGAGCATGTACTTCTGAGAGATGGAGAGGAATATTCTCTCAGTATTCAAGCAGTTAATTTGCTTATTTTCACAATGCCTTTAGCACACTTGCAGCCGTGTCGGCAGGCGGTCATCTTTAAATGGTTTTTAAACCAGACGTCGATAGCAAATGTTTATGTGCATTCGTGCATGGCAGCCATCTTGGAATTATTTTACTTTCGCTGCTGCAAATATATGCACAAGCATGATGTTTATCTTGGAATGCTTTTAATTGCACAAGAAAAATAATGGCAAGATGGCCTCAAAAGGAAAACATTCCATGAAGGCTGATGTGAATGCATGTGCGTGCATGTGTGCCATCTTGGAATGATTTTCCTTTTGCTTACAAAACAAGCATTGGCATAGCCAATAGGTCTCGCCTTTGAGACCTTATAAGTGCTTAGCCATGCAACAGTTGATGTTGTTGCACAAAGGGTATTTTGCTGCATAACTAAATACTTATAAGGTCCCAAAAGCGAGACCTATTGGCTATGCCAATGCTTGTTTAAAGGGTCTTTCAGGCTTTTCTACATCTAATTTTAATACGGAAAATTGTACAGTAGGCTTACGTTTTAGAGGTTCTATTTGGGTGTACATGCTGTCTGGGGGAACAAAAACGCCAAAGACGGCATCACATATACAAATCAGTACAGATTGGAAATGCAAATGAGTATGCAGAATTCCAAACAGAAACACACATAATATATACTTATTTATATTATTTGTCGAGGCCTTCTATCAGAAAAATAAGCTCTCTGCCGAAAAGAGAATGGCAATTAAAATCAAGCATTAATAACAATTACTACCATCAATCACTTACAAAAATGCATGATCCTTGCACTCTTTCATCTACTGATGTAAGAGGAAAATGCAGTGTGTTTTAGCAAATTACGTTTTCCGCTCCCACTGAAGGTCAATAAATTCAGTAAACACATCTTCAGACACGCTAACATTAGAAGTACAGCTTAGTTTACAATATAAAAAAAGTTAATAACTGCTGAAAGGCTAGTGACGGAATGAGAAGAGCCTATTTATGAATCAGAAGCCAGCATTTACGTAGGACAACGACACAAGCCAATGGCAAATTTGGACAGAGAGTGGGCGGGGTGTCTATTCCATACTCAAGTAGAGCAAGTCTCGCAGAGCAGCGCATGCGCGCTGACTCTAAGCTCAACATAAAAAGGCCTTGAGGTTGAAAGAGTGGGCTATAAAAAAGCCATGAATATTGTTTTTAAATGCAGACTTTCTCATGATCCTCTGTTCTTAAATTACTCCTCACTTCCAGAACTGCCAACTCTACTTCCATAAACTGACCTCTAACCTTTACCCCCGACAAGTCTAATCAAGTAACAAAAGGCATCCTTGCCTGTAGAGGACCACTGTTCCTTCAGGGGCGGCTCCTCCGCTAAGGCGGAGGAGCATCGCCTCACAAGAAAAATACAATTATAACAGCATGTTATTATCAATTATTTTTTAGTACTCCTCTGTGGGGGGGAGGCAGGCTGAACTGCTCACAAAGCAGGGGAGGGAGTGGTGGTCACTCCCTAAGTGCAAATGAACAACAAAAGTGTATCCTGGGAGTAGGAGACGTCCCCCTGCGCACAGCTCGACAGATATCTACAACCTTTTGTATTAAATATGAGTAGCTATGTCAAAGACACCACAGACTTCATCATCAAAATCAACGCCATCACCTTGGAGGACAGTAACGAATACTGGCTACGCACTGTTGATGTGACATCCTTGTACACATCCATTCCACATGATGTAGGCATCTCAGCCATTGAACACACGCTCTTACATTCAGATTTGGACCCTCAACTGCAATTGTTTCTTTTGGAACTACTATACTATACTCTCTATCACAGCTATTTCAAATGGCAAGACCAATGGTACTTACAGCTCACCGGTACATCAATGGGCAATTGTGCCGCACCGGCATATGCCAACATCTTCATGGAAAAATTTGAAACTGAAAACATACTGAACAACAACACATGGAAAGAACACACCATCATTTTTCTTAGGTATATTGATGATATTTTTTTTCATTTGGAAAGGATCACACTTTGAACTTATGTCAGCACTCAATGCTTTGAACACCATCAATGAAAGAATACAATTTACCTTTGAAATGCAAGAGTACACAGCTACATTTCTTGACGTCAAAATCAGTCGTATCAACAACAAACTAGAAACCACCATACACCGCAAAAAAACTGACCGTAACAACCTGTTACACTTTAACAGCTTTCACCAATCAGCACTCAAAAACCATCTACCATACTCACAACTACTCCGCGTGAAACGGATTGTATCACAGTCAGACATTTGCACTCAAGAAATGGAAAAGATGCTCAATAAGTTCTCTCAAAGAGGTTACCCACAGCAGGTCTTAACACAAGCCACACAACGTTGCTCTACAATTTCCCGAACTCAACTTCTAACCAAATCGGTTAAACCCATCAGCCAACGAGCAGTTGTGGTATCAAAATTTTCCACCATGAGTAACCACTATAAAAGAACAATCCTAAGGCATTGGCCAATATTGGCCATAGAACCGGACTTCAGAGGTTTATTCAAAGACAAACCCATTTTCGCTTTCAGAAGAGGGAAAAATCTCAAGGAAATCCTCACTCAACCTATTGATATACCCTTACCTATGACATACAAAGGAACCAGACCTTGCTACAACTGTAGCAACTGCAACAATGTGATTACTGGTCCCTTCATTAATCATCCTATGAAGGGCCACAAAATCAACCTCAAAGTTAATGCCACATGCAATACCATCAATGTCATCTACCTTCTCAAATGCCCTTGTGGATTTGTTTACGTTGGTAAAACTGAAAGAAAAGTGAAGACTAGAATTCTAGAACATAAGAGTAACATCCGTACCAACAACACAAAATCTACAATTGCTACACACTTCACTGAATTCCATCACAACATCAGTCAACTTAAATTCATGGTACTTGAAACCGTGGAACCCAAAGAAGGAAGAGACATTCACAATCTGCTTCTCCAAAGGGAAAACCATTGGATCAAACTGTTGAATTCCATGAAGCCGAATGGACTCAATGATCGCATGGAATTTTTGTGCTATTTGTGATTTATTCTCTCCTAGTTGTTCATGTTACTACATTGTCTGATGCCTTTTGCTCACAGTTATTTTTCACACTTGGTTCATTTACTTTCACTTTACTTTTACTTTTATTCATTAACTCATTTCTCCCATTTTCCACATCTGTTTTATACTTCTCACCGCTCTTCTCTCATCATTTTTATTTAATCGTATTCATCACCATTTCCACTATACCCTTTGCGTCACTCTTTTTGCTACTCTATCCATTACAATATGGCGCCCGTCTTTATTCGTTGACTTCTGCCCTCTTTTTATGTTTACTTGTCACGTTACTAAAGCCACACTTGAAGCGCGTTTCTGCGTTCGTTCTAACATTAACCACGAGACAGACGGAGCACTATGGAAGCACACCGCGTTTCGCAAGTTTCTTTTCATTTATCTATCTCAGCCGTTATATTCTGTTCTCACTTCCGACCATATATATCACACGCTTTGGTGTTTGAATTCACGTTATTTTTAATGTATCACCACGTTTGAACATTCATTTCTTGAGCACCACATCCAGTTATTGAACCGGTACGTAACCGTTTGCGCATGATTCTCTTTTTGCTCAGAGCTTTGTTTTTACCCATTTTAACAAACGTTATGACTAACGAACTCACCATTATTATGATTTTTTCTGGTCACGTTGTTGATTTCGGTTTACCTCCCACACCGTAACATTCACGGATTAACCGGACATTGCAGTTTTGACTAGTAGACGCTTTGTTATTTTCTCACCTTGCACGTTCGGACTTACATATGAGGTTATTCTTCTGAGCACATCATCACTTTTAGTCTATTGATGCACAGATAACAATATTATTGTCAGTTGACTTCCTGACTCTTTTGCTTTACTATACTTTGTAGATACGTCCCCTGACAAAGGTCCGTTCGGGACCGAAAGGCATTGGGCCAATCTCCTCAGTGATTAACATTTGGATACATATGGATGATCGTTTATTGATATGATTCACTAAATATCGACTTAGACATCCAATCAAAGTTTTCGTGTATTATTTCTTCAAAATTATGAACACTGATTGTTGAAATCTCATCAACCCCTGTTCCAGGGGCTTCGAGCTGTGCGCAGGGGGACGTCTCCTACTCCCAGGATACGCTTTTGTTGTTCATTTGCCTTGACACTCTGGATCAGAGAGTGATACCCCAGCAGCACGCCACAACCTCACAAACTGTTTTAACTCTGCGTTGTGCGCTTATCTATATCTTGTTCCACTCCCTAAGTGCGCAATACAGTTTGGCTGGCCGTTTTGGACCAGCCAAACAGTTGTGCGCACTTGGCATGTTCCCCACCGGGCTGTGTTGCACAGCATGGGTGGAAAAGCTGCCCAGGCTCCCTGTCCTCATCTGAGCACCACGGCTCCCAGACCAATCATGAAGCCACTATCAGCTGCGTCGTGATTGGCTAGGGAAGTCAGGACGCCTGGGTGCTTCTTGTTCCTGCTTCCAGTGTCGACGGAAGAAGAAGAGAACGGGGGAGAAGCGGCTGCCAGCAGGTAAGATAGACTTTTGTTTTTTATTTTATTTTTTAATGCCCCACCCACCCACGCCCCTCCACTACTGCCCCGTAGCAGCCAGATACTTGTTCCTTTTGGCTGCTGCATCACAACAAAGGAGGACAGCTTTTGCTGCCATTGTTTTATTGTGACTAGTTCCACAGTACGAATCTTTTCTAATTCCTCTTTCTCAACCGTCCAAATGAAAGGTCCCTGTGAATTAAAGAAAATGAAGATGACATACATCCAATACTGTTATGGACATTAATTTATTGACTGCGCAAAGGATAAATCAAGCCGTTATGCTGATCAGACACAGCACATTCCTGTAACCGTCAGGCTGAGGACATAAAGTTGGCTTCCTGAGGCCCAAATATGCCAAAACTAGTCAGAGGTTGCTTGAGTTCCCATTGAGAGGGGACCGGATCTGGCACTTCAGGCTGAACAGTTCCTACTGGAGCAGGACCAAGGCTAATTTGCAAATGGCTGGTTTCTGTCCAAGGTGGTATGATGTCCAAGAAAACAATGGACTGGACTGCGGCCCAGAATCATTACCAATGGCTGAGATTAATTCAAGCAATCCACCCATCACTTTTCCTCAGTGTGACACCTTAAGTGCAACGTGTATGCCAAGACATGGGTCTGGTGCTCACTGGGCCGCTGACATCAAGATGCATCCTCTTACGAGACCCAAACAGGCCGAAACCGGTCTGGGGGCGTTTGTGCTCTGGTTCAGACAGGAATGGTCCCAGCAATGCAGACTGGACTGTTGTATTGCAGCAGGACGAGGGCTGATGTGCACATGGCTGGTTCCTATCTGAGGTGGAATTTAGGCAAAAACATGATGGACTGGATTGTAATCTAGAGTAATTACAAGTGACGGGGATTAATTCAAGCAATCCAATCATCACTGTTTTTGTTTTCCTCACTACAGGTCACTTACAACATACAAGTATAACAGAAAGTTCACAACCAACATTTTGCTGTGGAACCGAGTGAACCACTTTATAAATGCTCCAGTGCAGACATGCGCAGATTATTCCCCTTAGGATGAATTCTATTAAGCACAGAGGAGTAATGTTTACCCCATAGAGCCCTTTCCATGAGGGAATAAGTGAGGTAGGAAGACAATTCTAGGTAGCTACCTAGGGCAACACCAGCCGGAATCCCCACAGAAGGGCCCTAGTCTAAAGGAGGAGGTGGGGAAAAATAACGTGATAGGTAATAAAAAAAAAACAGAAAATTCCTGGAGTTTCATCATTAAACCGGTCACCATGCTTTGACTCTAAATTAGGGTGAAGGTAGGCATTGACAAGGGTGATATTAAGTTGAATGGGGAATGAACACCTTTTTACAGGGATATAGAAGTCTACTGTGGCATTTTATTTGCAAGGGGGTCATAGGTTTTAGGATGAAGACACCCAACAAATGAGAGTGCGCCGATAGACATGCATCCCTTTCTTGGGGATTAACAACTGTTCTTTTTCTAGAGAGTAATTCTATGTGAGTCGGTCAGAACCACACTTGGAGAAACTCCAGGCGCCATGGTAGGCGACAATGACATCATGATAGACGGCAACGTCATCGACTTTTGATATTTTCTCGCGGGGGAGGGGGCGAGGGTGGCCGGGGAGTGACATCTTTTAGAGTTACACATTCGGGAACTCTTAGCAAGGAGACCATGGTTGTTAATAGGTTCCTGGTATTATTATTTTTTTTAAGCCTGCAATTTACTTGACGAGTTACGGCAAATATGTAGTTCATCAAAATAGTTTGAAAGCAGAGTTTTGTTTAAAAACATCAAATGGTAGTAAAAGGATCCAATTAATAAATTAGAGTTGTCCTGAGTTCCCTTCCAAACGCCTGGGGGCAGACAGTGCCCGCCAGTGCTCGCGACAGCCTGTCTTTCAGCTTCTGTCAGAGGTGCACTGAAATAAACCTGCGCGATGTGAAGTGACAGATAGTCAGGTCGAATTGCACACACTGAATTTGCTTCTTGTTCATTTACTCTGAGAAACATCAACTCGATTTCGGGCCAAGACTGAGGTGAACGTTAGAACTCTGCAGAGTGAACCAGCCAGCAGGCTCCCGGTGAAACACACGCGCTCACGTGCTTACGAATGTCAATTTTATTATAGCCATTACTTCGGGGATTTATAATAGAAGCACAAAGGCGAGAGTGATGGAGAAAGAGAGAAACCATAGGCAAACAATTGTGGGGGGCAGATGAGAACTGCTCAAGTCCTACAAAAACAAGCACGCGTGCCTCGCGCTAAAAGTAATAAAAAGCACGTGCGGCAGCAGGGGGAGGGGAGAGAGGAGGGGGCCTACGCGATTTCCTTGCGGAAGCGAGCAGCAAGGCACGATAATTGCTACCATATGGCACCAGCTGCTCGCTCCCACAAGTGAATTTCCAGACGTGCACGCGTTGCCATTGGAAGCAATGCAACGCGTGCACGTTTTTGCAGGGAAAGCCGTGCCGAAGACTGAAGGTCTCTTTCCGATGCAGCGCATGCGCGCTGCATAGGCGAGACCTAAAAATCATTTAAAGATGAACGCATGCATGTATGGTTGCACACGCATAGCGACCAGCTGAAGAAAAAACACGCCCTATTGGCTTTAATTATGCTTATTTTCTTCAGATTCTGTTGTAGTTAATTACAATTGGTTAATTTTTTTCGAAATTATATTTTAGATTTTAATAACTAAAAAAAACCCAATGCAAAATACATAAAATCTGTTGATCCTTATGGGTGTGTACATCAGTGGAAGAATGAAGGTTCGACATTAGTAAAAAAATCCAATAAATTATTTCGGTTGAGGGATCACAAAGTAGTATGGTCAAATGGTACTTGTATGAAGTAAGTATGAAGTAATTATGAAGTAAGTGTAGTTAGAAGGTTAGATCTGTGGATTTAAACTAAGTAGGGAGTATATCTAACACAAGCTGTACGTTTGGAGGTAGATCTAAACTGTGATCAGGTCTCGTCCTTTGTAATCAAGTTAAGTTAACACAAATTAATTTAAGTGAAGTTGTAAGCACAAATTAAATTAAGTTAATTTAATTTGAAATGAGTACAGGTAACGCGGTTAGCAGAAAGATTTAGTGACAGAAGAGAAGGTAGGGGGTGTGCAAGGTGGAGTGGGATGGACATGCCTGTTTTAATGCTGTGAATGGTTTATGCTGAAACAGCGCTCCTTAAAAGTGCTACATTTGTGTATAAAGTGTAAGGTATGAGGAGACTTGAAGTTGAATGAGTTTCTCTATTGTGTTTAGAGAGGTTTACATTTCTGTATATATATGTCTATACTATCCCAGAGATGGCTGGAAGATTTTAAGGAGTTAGTTCTTGTGTATCCTCAGCACTTTTAAGAACGTGCTGATGATACAGTGCAAAGCCATGCCCATCATGTGTGGAATCCGTTGTTTTTTACACTATTCCATCCTGTCAGAATATATTTGAGCCCTATAATTGAGTAAAAGGTCAATTAACAGTAGGTCCTGGGCGTTGAGATAGGGGATAGGGTCATGAGCGAAAAGCCCAAGGGCTACCATGCTGAAGTCTAGAGAAATTTGACAGTCATAGCCTTTCTGAATAAATTACCATACTGAGCATTACCAGCATTAGGACAAAATATGCAATATATCACAGGTGCAAAGCATCCTGGCATGAATTATCACCACTAAGCCAGGGACTGAACTACATCATGGATGGGCGGCGGTCATGGATGCCCACCTTATATCAAGCGATACTACCAGTAAAATGGGCCAGCAATTTGAATGGTGGGCACTTTCCTGTTATGAAAGCCCACTATATACTGGAATTAGCACCTTAAGGCAGTGCTAGCATTACTCCTGGAATCGGCACAATCACACCATGTATGCCAACAATAGACTAGGAATTACCCGCATTATTCTAGGGCCAGCATTATATCAATAGTGTGCAGTGACCATTGATGTCCACCCTATTTGTGGTATTGCCACCCTTATGCCATGACCAGCAATACCGAGGATGATCATCTTTATGATATGGATGCCCTGAAAAAGCAGCAAATTACCATCAATATGCCAGGGCTGGCACTGTGCCAGGAATAGGAGCCCTTATTACAAGGATGTCTCGATATTACCAAAATTTCTATCAAAATATCAACGCCACCATTTTGCCAGACGTGCCACTATCATGTCTTAGATACCCAGCTTGTCAGAAAATACCACAATTATGCAAAAGCCTGCCCACTTACAGAGCCCTTGATACTGGGGATCGTTATACAGATGGCAAAAGAAAATATTTCTGCACTTTTCGTTCTTTGATAAACTCGCTTGAAAATACCTAAACACATACCTTCCTTTTGTTCAGTGCACAGGTCACTCTTTGTCTGCTTCGATTCTCTTTGCACCACAGATTCTGGTAGAATGGCATAATAGCTGTTATTCGCACTGTGCAGATTGTGAATGTGACAACAGGTCTGCCATTGGTGAAGCAGCACCAAACTGACAGGTTTCGTAAAGAGACCCTAGTTCGAGTTTGCAAACCCATCCCCAAACACAGTACTGTAGATCTGTACTCTGACTGGCATGACTGTGCTTATCTGCAGTGGTGACCGTGCAGTGCTGTCCAAGAAGACAGGCTGTCAGGTTTCAGAAATTCAGACCAGCGAAAAGCCACTGCCATACCTGAATTTCTGTGCATATCTCTAGACACAAAAATCGGAGGAGAAATAGGGAAAAGGGAATAACAGAACACTTTGACCAGAGCCGACTCTCCTGGGATTCGTCTATTTCCAGGGAAGCATCACTATGTCTTGTTGTTATAGAAGTAGTTAAGATATGACCAGCTGGAGGACAGGGGGCATACAGTCAGTACTTAATACCACCTAAGTTTCAAAGAATGAATGAATTACAACTGAAACCAGGCTTACCGGTACCAGCAACGGATGATACTATGATGAGATGAGAGCCTACCAGGAATCTGTCAAAGACCCCTGGACGCTGCTCAACACACACTCTAAAGACCCTACAAACAAATGGGACTAGAGGCAGTATCAGTAACAGAAGAAGGTAAGGAAGCCGAGGGGAGAAAAATAATGATCTGTAAGGAACACCAAATGAGAGCGGACTGTACCAAGAGTCAAAAAAGCCAGTGCAACTCACAACTGTGGCACTCTCAGAATTAAGGCCCCCCAAGAATTCTAAATAAAGCTTTACCCCTCTTGACCTTGAAATGACTCAAACCCAGAAATGAGAGAAATGAGTGTGTGTGTATACACTGAACATTGGTGATTTTGCATTCTAACCCATCTAAGCTTCTGCAGGCTTTCTCCAGAACCTTCAGTCACCGTGTGCCTGGTGCCTAGCTTAAATCCTGACATTTATACAGTTTGTACTTTGTTTTTCTTATAACTACAAATATCTAGTGCTGTGCCTGTCACACCTTTAGAACCATGGGTTGACTGTGGAAAAAAGAAGGGGTGATGCCTAACTATCCCATTGTGAGTATACACATAGTATGTGCCTAAGCTATCAAGCAGTCAAGGTTCAAGTCATTGAGACTGGCTTGGACTAGTTGTTGCTTGCTGTTCCTGGCAAATAACAGGAATTCTAGCTTGGTCGAATGAACATCTGTTAGGTGCTGGACATACAGGTCTGGATGAGGTGGAGGCAGAGTTTGAGGCCTTGGATGTCTAGAGTTAGAGACTTTCAGATAGAGTTATGCATTGTTGAACGTATTGGTGAATTTTGGGGCTGTTATCTATGAGTAGGGCCCCAAGAATCTAGATACAAATCACTGCTTGTTTTAAATTCCCTTGAATAATTCAAAGGTACGACTGCCTGTGGTGGAATCGGGTATGTTGTGAGTATCACATGGCCAGAACAGCCTCTATCACCAGTTTAAAACATATTAGCACCAAAATATTTCATCATACACACTCTTTCACCAACCAGTTAATTCACTCTATATGCCACTTGCCTGAACAAGGTCTAATGCAATACAATAATGACCAGCCATATCACTAGTGACAAACTTAACACGTGTGGTGAAGCTCGCGAAAATGTGGTAAGTCCCTTCTAAGCAAGTGACCCGAAGCAGATATAAACACCATCCCCATTCCAGCAACTACCATCGGTAGAATTACACATCACGTTCATATCTAGATGTCCCTTAAAGCAACATCAAGTGCGCTACATACACTCATAATACAACACAAAGTCTATGGGAGGCCTCAACGTTGCAAAGTTAGAGTAAAATGTTGTCAATAATATTCATCCCACTTATCTTTTTTTCTACTTTTCTTATTGGCAGAGTCCTCATCAGCAATGTGGGAGCGCTTCTGGGCCGCAACAGCATTGGTAGTCAAAGAAAGCAAATAAAATCTTTGGCAAACTATAATTACACCCGGTACCATGTAATGGATGAGGTAAAGTACTCTTAAAATAAATATACCTCAGGCTTAATAGTAACATTGTGGCCTAACTATCAAATCGTATCAGATAGACCATTGTTTATAAGCTGATTTTAGGAAGCATGGGGTGTAAGGTGACCCTCAAATATACACAAGGTATTCATTCCACAAGGCAAACATTTTATGTATAAAACAGAGAAAGTGGAATGCAGGAAAGCAAGAATGGTCTGTCCAGGCGTACCAAGAAATTAGATAGCCCTTGATATTGTGGGTGCAGAGATCTTCACAACTATGCCGGCGGGTGGAGACCAGGCCCTGGTGGTCTACATGTCTAAGACCTTGGTGTCTTAGTGCTTTAACCAGTTTTCAAGGGCTGAAACTGTCACGAGTCTCAGAGTTTGGGCATTAGTGACTGGAGGAATGGCAGAGGCTGTGTTGCTATTAGTGTAAGCGAGACAGTGATTTTTTTGTCATCAGTGGGCGGATTCCCCATGAATAATCCAAGATCATCTGCACGGCAGGATACTATCCATTGTCCCTAATGTACAATAATATTAAATCGTGGTGTATCCCTCCTACCATGCTGCTTTAACTAAAAGCCTGGTGTTATCCCTTGAAAATACCTTATGTCGGAGCTGGGAGTGAATAATGGGATACCACCCTAATAGTAAAGAGGCTACTTTGTATTTACTATCTGAGGCTTTAGTGTACCATTAGTTAGCCTGCTGCTTCCATTAGCTTTAAGTTGATTACAAGTCACACATGATTCTTCCATTTCGAAATTAAATGAAGTAATTATCGATAAAGGCAACCGCTGGTACTAAGAGACGCTGACTCCTCTGTCTGGAGCTATTAGACCTATCTAACTACAATTCCAAACCAATTTCAGAGTAGCTGAGACATATGTGTATATTTGACTTGAACACTCATCCCTTCATGTCTCTTCCGGCCTGCCATGTTTGAGCATTCCACGGTTGCAGTGCCCCATCGAATGATGCAGTGTTCTCTCACGTATCAGTGAGTAAGGAGTATGTAAAGACTACCACAATATTCTGCTTTATCAATGATTTTAGTGCATGCACTATTAGGTACTATATCGCAGCCTTGAAAAAGCCTCGGCCTGCGCGCCACTGAGGGATGAAACACGTGTTGGATGAAAACTCTTGAACTGTATACTCTTGAATCCGCGATCAGCGATATACACATAGAATAAGATAATCCCACCAGCCGTTTTGTTGCACCTGCTCATTTCTGTCTAAATTCATAAATATTTTACATAATACAGCCAGTGTACCATATAGTGTCTCCATTCCAAACTCAATCTCTGCGATATAACGATATGTGGGGAGGGGGCCGTACCCATGCCGTAGGAAGGCACAAGCACACTGATTGATACTTTTCCATTTCTCTCATGAGGCATTATAGCAGAATGACTGGGCTGGGAGTTCTCTTTCACAATTTCAATAGGATTACACCCCACCACCACCTGGGCCCTATGCATCTCTGCAGTGTTGGACAGTGCCGGCAATAACAAAGAGCCTTGCTGACCCACAGGTCTCCTGAGACACTAAGAGAGAAACATGCACAGTTCGCCCTCGCAGGCCTACTAACCCAGTGAGTGCGATGGGCAGAGAGGGGCCCACCCTCCAAGTTCATAGGACGAGTCTGCTTAGAATCTGTCGCACACAGACATCCGGGTCAGGCGATATCAGTGTGTCAGATTATTGATGTGCCCACATGAAACAAGAGAGGGCTGGCCCCCTTAAATCACATAAATGTCTCTCTCTGTCTCCCTGAAAACTATTCTCTCACCTTGTGTGAAGTGACAGAAACGACCTAGAAAGCCACCTAAAAAGAGTGGAGCTGTATCAGCCACAAGTGGGGTTTACGGAAACATCAGGAAAATGTTGCGCCTCAATGTCAGAATCGAATAAGGACTGGGAGGATTTGGGTTTTGCATCATGAAACACCAGGGGAAGGCATAATAATATATTTTAAAGTTTAAGAAATGAGATGACAAAGTTGGGATTGCTGTTGAGGACACTGACACATATGGCATTCGGAACTGGGACTATTGTGAGTCCTATCCTGTACTGCTTGATGACAATCACTCGCACAGTTAGGTGTTTTGGGGTAAATCAGGTAGATTCCAAGTCTGCCTCTCGCCCATACAAGTATCTGAACTAGTTACACATGTACTGGACAGGCTGTCAGATCTATGGAATAAATGCATAGAAACCCCTATCCCAATGTCATTCGTTTCCCAGCAGCTGAGGTATAAGTGTTCACATTCCTACACTATCTTTGTCACTAGCACTATACTGGCAGTAACAAACCGTGCCCATCAAGTAACAGATGCACAGCTTAGAGACAATGAGCACCTGGAACTGAGATGGCACACCACTGTGTGAAGGTCCCTCCAACTGATGGTGAATGAATGCCCAATGCTATCAGTTGTATCAACAGCTATTGTGGCCCAGGGCTTATATACGTCTTTAATGAGGCACGCTAAAATGAAGTTATTACATACAGGCAGCAACTTATCAGGCATCTTAAGATGTGACAAAACCACATAGCCTGAAAAGTAGCCTAAACATCCCGAAATAAAGAAGTGCCGGTACCTAGATCAAATGGCAGAATTAGAGAAAGAACATTTGTAGTTCAGAAACAGGGTCGCTTTCACTCGCTTTACTGAAATGTGTTTTAAAAATATTTTTTTTTAACATGAAGAGGACTGTAGTGTTCTCCGGAAAAGCCCATTATACTAACTATTATTAGGTTTGAATATTAGGACAGGTCCTCCTATCCAGCTCACCTTAAATGTTATTTCCCCTATTTCAATTTTTGTGAGAAAAATTGTTTATTGTATGGTGTGGATGTGCGACCTCACCACGTAACAAAGATAAAATTAATTTTTTTGTTAAATAATTTTTATTGAAGATAAATAACACAGGAATACAAAAATACATAATACAATTTGATATAGACATAAGTATGCAAGGGTAAGGAGATAATAACCATAAAAGAGGTGTTATATAGAGAAAAAAGCTACAAAATATAATAACCCATAACACTAATGTATACTAATAACCTACGTAAATACTAGAATGAGTACGATATTGTATAAATAAAGGATACATTTTTTATAGAAAAAGAATAGAAGAAAGGAAGAAGAAAGAAGAAGACAGACAGAGAAGGAAGAAAAAGAAAAGGAAGGAGAGAAGAGAGAAAAAAAGATAAAATATAGAAAAAGGAGTGAGAAAGATTAAACTTACGATGACAGAAAAGAAGTAAAAGGTAGCCATAATAGATCAGATTTGATTTGTAAGTGAATTGAAGTCTGTGGTACAGAAGCGATCCTATGTTCATCACATATTAAATTCCACCAAAGTAAGAAGGATCATTTAGAATTGTCTTTCCAACAAGTTAGTATAACTTTAAAGGCCACAGCAAGGAATAAGTCAAACAAAATTGATTTAGAAGAAATGAGATCAAAATCAGGTGATAGAGTACCCAAAAATACATTTTGAATATTAAATGGGATCTTATAAGGGAAAATCAATAAACATTTTGACCATACAGTTTTCCAAAAAGTATGCACCTTAGGACAATAGAACAGTAAATGTATTAAAGAACCTTCAGCAGTATGACACGACCAACAAGATGGTGTGACAGAATGATTGGACTTATGTAAAAGAAGGGGAGTAATAACAACTCTATTATAAATAAAGTATAAGGACTGTGTGATATTAGGAGCTTTAGATTTCTTGAAATGTTTCTGCCAAAACGTATCCCATTGATGTACAGATAGAGTTTGAGATAGATCCTGTTCCCATTTGATTTATTCCATGTACTAACATGAGTAGATCAAGTGTTGTAGCTAAAAGAGGCACTAGGAATAGAGGAGATATGATATAGAGGAGTATCAGGAGTAAAGGAAGTAGGAATTGGATGAGAAAGAAAGTTCTGTACACATCCCTGTAGTATTGGGGCTAAAGTGTCATACTGCTGAATACAGGAATCAGGTAAATGAAAGTTCTCTTGCAACTGGTGAAAAGATAAAACCATATTATTAACAATCATTTAATTGACATAAAAAATGCCCTTTTCTTTCCATTGTTTGTAGTAGAATGATTTGTGTCGAAATTTGATATATTTATTAAACCATAGTGAGGAAGCTAGAAAAAATTGGTATTTGTCAAAAGTCTTAAAGAAAAGTGTATGCAATAGAAATTGAGAATGTTTCAAAATTGGGTATTTAGAAATAAAAGTACAATTAGACATATAAACAATATCCCGTACAGAAAAATCATTTAACAATGAGCATTCAACATTGACCCAGGAAGGCTTAGGTAAATCCTGATAATCTTTGTACAAAGCAAAAAATTGACGAATCAAAAAAGCATTGTGGTATAATTTAAAATCAGGAAATCTTACACCCCCCTCGTTCTTGGGTCGAAGTAATTTGGACATAGCAATACGTGCATGCTTGTTATTCCAGAGAAATTTAGTACACAACAAAGTAATCTGAGTAAAATGGTATTTAGGGATTGAAAATGGTAACATAGACAAAATAAACAGTACCTGGGGAACAATCATCATTTTAATTGTATCAAGTCTGCCCCACCATGATAAAAATAAAGGTGACCAAAGTTTTAACAAATTGGTGATTTTAAGTTTTAAGGCAGTAAAGTTATGGGATAAAGTATCCCGTATGTTAGAGGAAAATCATGTGCCTAGACACTTAATTTTTTGAGGACACCATGTAAAGTTGGTCGAGTCAAACATATGTCTATAGCATGAAGGATTTAAGGGTAAAATTTCAGTCTTAGAGAAATTTAATTTGTAGCCTGAGACATTAGAGAATGACGAGATTTCCTGTAAAAAAGGAGGTAAGGAAAACACAGGATTGGACATATAAATAAGAACATCATCTGCATAAGCAGACAATTTAATTTGATGGGATTTTAGATTAAAACCAGTAATAAAAGGATTACTTCTAATGCGTTCCAGGAAGGGTTCTAGGCATAACAAAAAAAGAAAAGGGGAAAGGGGGCAACCTTGACGTGTACCTCTTTGGAGAGAAAAATATGGAGAAAAAAGACCATTAACAAAAATGCATGCTTTTGGATTTGTGTATAACAATTTGATAAAAGAAATAAACTTTGGACCAAATCCAAACCATTTTAGTGTGTGGATCATAAAATCCCAGTTAATTCAGTCGAAGGCCTTTTCTGCATCCAAAGATAGTGCAGCTAATGGAGAAGGATATTTTTTGCTAAGAGCAAGGATATTGGCAAACATTCTGGTATTATCAGACGCAAGACGTCCTTTAACAAAACCAACTTGATCCGGATTAATTAGATAGGGAATAACTTTCTCTAAACGGGAAGCCAGGATTTTAGCAAAAATGTTACAATCATAATTGATTAGTGATATCGGACGAAAAAGTTTGCAAAAAGAGGGGTCTTTATCTAGTTTAGGGATTACAATAATAAGGGCTTCCAAAAAAGAGCCACAGGCTTTAGAATTGGATATAAAAGAATTAAAAAGTTCTAATAATTTAGGAGGAAAAATTGGGGAAAAGGCTAAAAATAATTCAACTGAGAAGCCATCAGGACCAGGAGCCTTCGCTTTTTTCAAGGATTTAAGAGCATCAGTTAATTCTTGGAGAGAAATATCTTCTTCAAGCGGTTTGAAAATATCCGGGGCAGTTGAAGGTTTGGGAATATCACGGAAGAAACAAAGTCCTTTTCAGAAGGCTTTGTAGTTTCCGTATAGAGGAGATTGTAGTATGATTGAAATGTGGAGATAATATCCGAAACAGATGAGAGGAGTGCATTATTTGATTCTGAATGAATAGGACCGATGGCTTTCCATTCTGATTTTATTTTTAATTAATTCGCTAACATTTTTCCTGCTTCATTTTGGCCTCCGTGGTATTTCGATTTAATCTTAAGGAGGATGTTACACGCATCCGTAGTTGCTATTTTATTCAGGGTGGATTTAGCTTTAATTAATTCTTGTAGTGATGATGAGGATTTAGAAGAGTAGTAATTATGTTCTAATGTTTTGAGAAGGGTTAGGGTCTCTTTATATTTAGCATGCAGTTGTCTTTTTTTCTTTGAAGAATAGGCAATAGTGAAGGCTCTAAAAGATGCTTTAAATGCATCCCAATTATTGTGTAAGGAGGTATCTAAAGAATCATTAAATACAAAAAATTCCGTAATAAAAGAGGTCGCTTCAGAAACGAAGGTACGATCTGATAAAAGGTGATTGTTAAAACGCCATCGGCCTTGTTTGCAAGTGGTGATAGATAGGTCAATAAAGGTGGAAACAGGAGCATGGTCAGAGATAAAAATAGACCCAATGTCAGACGACTGAAGACAAGGTAGCAATGATTTGGAAATTAAAATATAATCAATACGGGACCTAGTATGATGAACAGGTGAAAAAAAAAGTAAATTCTGAGATATCTGGATTACACGTTTTCCATTAGTCAAATAGGGGACGAGAGGAAATGGCTGATTGAAATGATTTATGGGTTTTATCTGGTTTAAATTTGCATTTGGATGTCTGTCTGAAAATGGGTCTAGCCAATTATTAAAATCTCCACCAACCACAACATTAGAATTGGAAATCAACATTAATTTGAACTTTATAGATTGCCAGAATTCCGGATCTGGTTTAACCGGCCCATAAATATTAAAGAAGGTAATTTGTCTTTTATTAATGATGACATCAACCATTACCCAGCGACCAAATGGGTCACAACTTGATTACACAATCTGTGCATTTGTAGATTTATGAAACAAAATAGCAACACCACCATGACGATCAATAGCAGGAGAAAAAACAAGTTGATTTACCCATTGGCGTTTGAGTTTAAGAGATTCTTTGTCATTACAATGGGTTTCCTGTAAAAAAGCAACCTGGGTGTTAAGTTCAGCTAAATGAGACAATACCTTTTGACGTTTGACAGGATTACCAAGACCACGAACATTCCACGAAACCAAATAAACCATGACGTTGGGTGAAGGGGTACATGAGGAAATAGGAACACGAAACTGCATAATCAACAAGAGAAAAAAATGGAAAGACAATGGTCAATATGTGATAAAGAAGACATACGATTAACAATAAAACATTTATTATAGAACAAGATTAAAAATGAGAAAAAATATACAGGAGAAAATATCAGAAAAGAAAAAGAAAAAAGAAATAGACAGAAAAGACAGAGATAAGCAAACAGATCAAGGACAAACATCCAGACCTGTAAAAAGAGGAGGAAGTCGAAAGAGGAGGAGCATAGTGATGCCAGAGGAAACGGACCACAATATTAGATATAAAGGAGGAGAGAAAAAGAGAACCTCATAAGAATAAGTAAACTAAGCAATCAGAAAAACATTAAGGAAACAAGTACGTTGGAAACCAGATTAACAAGCCTAAACTGTAAAGAAGTCATGGATTAGTATCCATTCCATGTGACGGAAGATTATGAAGGTAGAGTTTAAGCTTTTCTGGGTCCTTAAATGAGAGTGAACGACCATCATGTGTAATTTTGCAGAGACAAGGATGAAGGATTCCATATTGGATGTTGAGATGTCTCATCTTAGGACGTAAAGCAAGAAATTCTTTGCGGCGGGCATTAGTTGCATTAGAAATATCCTGCGAGATGAAGAGAGTATGGTTCGACCAAATAAGACGCCTTTTAAGTCTAACAGCCTTCAAGACTTGCATCAACTCAGTAAATTCGAGGAAGAGCATAATTATTCCACGCGGTTTGTTAGCGGAAGAGTTTAAACGTCCCAAACGATGTGCTCTTTGTATGTTGAGGGGACTTGTTGAAGCTGGAAGATCAAGGAGCTCTGGAAGGAGTTTTTGAAGAAAGGAGACCATGTCAGGGCCTTCAATATTTTCCGGAAAACCATAAAGGCGTAGATTATTTCTACGGTTACGATTTTCAAGATCCTCAGCATGAAGTTTTAACTTGTTAATTTCCTGTTCTAGTAAAGGAATTTTGGTAGAGACATCCTGCAGATCGCTATCATGTTGTTCCAAATCTAAACCATGACAATCCATCTTTCCTCAATCTGTTTCAGTTTTTCATTGGTAGTGGACATGAAGGGCTGGAGACCACGTACTTCATCTAGAATAGAATCCAGAAAAGGATTTTGAGATGAGTGGATAGGAGAGGGCGGGTCATTTTTATGCCGCTTTGTTTTTGTTCCAGATATGGAGGATCTGGGGGTATGAGAATCAGTAGACATTGTGGATTGCAATAGCGATCACCAAAGAGTAAGTGTAAAAATGAAGTAAAACCAACAAATAGCCAAAATAATCCAAATAAAGCAAGGCTGAGGTGATATCTCGCACCGTAGGATAATAGGATGTGGAAAGAACAAGTAAGCCAAAAATGCCAAATATACGATATGTGGAGCTCCTCAAAAAATACAGGGAATAATTTTTTATAAGAATGCTGTTCCACCATCATAGTGCACCCGACAGGATCATGAACATAACGTTGGCGGCATTAGGTTCCAAATATAACAGAAAATGTACCCAAAAACGAAGACCATATCTTCTGTGTGACAAAACTGACATTTGCCGCTATGTAGATTCTGGATACCGGATTCAAAAAAGGAAGTCAGAATCCCAAGACACAGTGGAGCTCACATTGGGACCTTCATTTCTGTCAGCATACAGGCCACAACCCAGAAAATCAAAAATAAAAATAATACTGTGAGGCATAGTAGACACTCATCCTTCCGTGAAAAACGAGGTGTGAGGGTCAGAGGAATAATTGCTGAAGTAACCATCAAAATAGTACTGTAGAGCATAAACAGTGATGCAATATTAAATTCAGCTTCATAACCCACATTGAATGGCTCTTTAGTAATTTCGTCCAGACATTACACGACTCCTCATAACTGTGGTTGAAGAGCAGAGACAATGGTGTCATTTGATAGAGCTCTGGTTAATTTAGCATTAATTGTAACACTCAGTGACTAAATATGCCAGAGTGTATCAGCAGAACCCAGCAATGAGGAAAGACGCGAGCGCAGCGACCTAAAATGGCGGCCGCTCGCGTCTCTGAGAGAAATAATCCACCACCGTCGAAAAGAGGCTCAAAACATCAGGAAACAGTCCAGAAAGCGGTGTCCAGACTCACCGCATCCTCAGGAACAAGGAACCATCATTCGCCGCATGAATAAATGACAAATGAGGCTTGAAAACTGATGTCGGAGTCCCGCAATGCAGCGGAGCTCACATCGGGTCCGCCATTTCCTTCGGCGCGTAAGCCACACCCCTCAAAGATAAAATTCTATATCTTCACTAATTCCATATTTTCATTAAATGCAATAATTCTGTGACATATATTGCGACTCTCGGTTTAAGGTTAGCCAGTGGGCCAGAGGATGGATGAAGGTACATCTCTGACTGCACCACCCTGTTGGCCATACAGCTCACGCCACGACCCCAACCCCGAAAAGGCACAGAGGGACCATTGCTCAATACCCTCGCATGGACTCACGTAAATCGAAGCACGGGAGAAAACTCTTCCTTTGATGGCCCGATTGCACCTCCCTCACAAAGGTGAAAATGGACCGGCATATTCAATTGGGAAGGGAGGGGCATCAACACAGTGGGCTGCTGGTATTCAAAGGGCAACTATGGAGTTTTCACAAACTGATGGAGGATTATACCCTCGGCATTTTCTGCTTGACGGCTCGGTGGCAGCTGCAGTTCGGTGAGCGTGGGGAGGTGACGGTGTGGAACCTCCTGAGCACCCCTGTCTGAAGGACATACATCTATTTGCACAGCGCCATGCCAAAGGCAGGCGCTCTCTCTCCTTTATTGGCCCCTGATTAGCTGCTCTCCCAGGCAGGTGCGAGCCATCCGGCCTTCCAGAGCCATCGGCTTCTGACATGGGCCTCAAAACTCACAGACGATGACTGGGCAAACATCCTGACCAACACCCCTCATAGTTCCTCCAATGCCCACTTCAAGCTGAGTCAATATTATTACCTTCATAGGGTGACCTGACCCCTAAATGGATTAATAGTATGTTTCCGGGGGCACAAGCTTTGGGCTGCCCGATCCTGGCGCCTTACCGGGGCACCTACTGAACCTTATTAATGTATCAACAAGACAGACCCTTGACAGGGCCCGGCAGTCTGCCTCCTGGGGTTGTTCCTCACACCAAAGCTAAGTTGATTACTGCTAAATTCGCGGACTTCGCCTTTGTCCTAGCCCGGTGGCACTTATCCATGTTTTAGAAATCCCCCACGGGTTCCCCCTGCAGGGATGGAGACGGGAGCGATCCAAATGGACTGAATGTGTAGGAGCTTTATTGAGGGTGGGGGCACACAGAGATCAACTCAGCCTGTAGCACGCACAGGTGTGGGACCTGATTCTTCAATATTGCCTGCTTATTGCTGAAGACGGGTCGTTGACCCACCCATAAGGGGATTCCTCGGATGAGGGATGAAGCACTGGACCCCAACATGAGGGCCTTGGCTTTGTTAGCTCCCCGCCTCGATACAATGCTCCTGGGCTGATGCCACAACTGGTATACCCCGCGCCCTCCTCCCACCTCACCGCATGGACAATACAACTGGTTTTGGAATAGCGCCCCAAGTGGCAGTTCTGGCCATGCTGTTCTCTTAGTTTCTTGCTACACTGTTTCTTTCGCCCCCTCCCTCCCCTCTCCCCGCCTACTCCTGGTGGTTTCCTAGATCTAGTTCAAGTAGTTTGTTCTCACTAATGATGCCGCAGGATAATGCACTTAATTGCGGATTGACCTCTCTGTTCTGTATAAATGATGGCTACTTATGCAACCTTTTATTGCAGAGATACCACGGACTGTTTTTTTTGTACTATGTGATCACATTGTACAAATTACTGTTCTTATTGTATGGATGTACGATATACCTACAATTTCAATAAAATATGTTTAAAAAAAAAAGATTTCTCTCTTCCTATTCCTTCTGTCACGCTTATGTATTCAATCCTGAACGATCCTTACAATGATATCTTGTACAGTGCCCCATTCCCGTTGCTTCCTATCCAAGCTCGGATTATGTAAGTAGCAATACACAACCCCGATGTTAACATTATTTCAGTGAATCCGTCCTCGTCAGGACTTAGTTAACGTTGGAAATAGTGTGCGTGAGAGGAGAAGAAACTGATTTCTGAATGAAGTGCTCCATCTGAAGAAGAATGCACAGGCAGAATTAATCTCCCATAAAGATAGCATTGAGGGTGAATTAGAGGCTTAACCATAAACCAGACCCTTCCTCTCATATAGCATGAAGGAAGCTACTATACTCTCACAAGATTGCTACGACCATTTGATGTTTCCATTCAGACTATCATATTAATTGATACAACATACACTAAATAAGAGTAGTTTTTTTTTTATTAGGGTTTTGCATGTGGTCCAAAGCTATGCAAAGCCTTTTAAAAGCCTACAGGTGTAGCACCAAACAAACACCTGCGCAACCACCAGTCAATAACCCCCTTACTGAGTGCTAACAATAGCAGCTTAAATTCTAGCCCACAAAGCTGGCAATGATTACTCATTATAAAAATGAAGGTTTTGATTAAACTTGATTTAAAGCTTCCCCTCTTATCAATCTAATTCAAAATTATATCAGTATTGGCTAGGACTATTGAGTGGTTGTTCTTTCAAATGTGTATCGTTTCAAGGCCCGAAGGTTTATCTCTGATCTGATGTACCTGTTCCTCCCCTGGCAGATTTATGACTGGATGAGCCTAATAGTGGAGAAGAACACAGATGTTGTGAGCATGCATTATCTGGGATCAACATATGAGTCAAGGCCCATATTCTATCTCAAGGTGAGTGAACTCTAGCTAAGGAGTCAGTGAATCACAGCAGCCAGGATTTGGATCTATGAATGAATAACTCCTCCCACAGATGCTCTAGACTCATCCCAATTTAGTTATTGATTCATACATATTACATACTGTGTAGTACTTTACCACCCATATTTCCCTACTCTTAAACAGTGTCTAGATTTTAAACTTTTGTTGTCTTTGTACTAGGACCAAAAGTACCCTACTTTGGGTATATACTATGCTTCATACATATACAAGTACAAATACAAGAAAGACAGTTGAGGTGTCAAATGTTACCCAAAGATTATCTGCTGAATTGGTGGGAGTGGGTGGGGGACCTAGTGATTCTGGCCACCATTCATGGGACCAAGCAGAGCTCTTCCAGAAGACGAGGACCTCAGTTTTGCAAGGATTACAGTAAAGTTTGTTGCGGTCCTGTAGAGGCCTATACAGAAGACAAGGCCTTCATATAGACTTTGAATTGTGCTTAGAAGAAATGCTGAGACTCCACAAGAGGAAGGATGAGTTGGGTGTCATCCACGTAACAGTGTAAGTGTGGTTCAAATTTATAAAGCACTTAAAAAGATTTGCAATGTCTTTTGGCTGCTGCTACTTATGAGGTATACCAGGGGCCTGGGAGGGATCTGCAATGGAATTTGCTAAGCTTTTTTGGAATAGTGGAGTCAATATCTGCTGTAATCCAGTTGTTAAAAGAGTTATTGTTGATGGTGATGTCAGGAATAAAAGAAGGGGTAGTCTGGCAAAAGAGTAAGAAAGGGCATCAGTGCTGGGCATGGCTGAAGGTCCCTTAGATCAAATGTACATTTGGACTGATTATAATTAATGTTAAATAATATTGCTCTGTAACCAGGCAAGAAAATGATTAAGGTGGTTTCTTAAAATTCGTCAGAGAAGGTTGAGAAAAAATTAGACCTAAGGTATGGCAGGCTTAATGGGTGGGGCTCATTACTAATTGATGAAGTTCAAAGGAGCGACAACTAGAGATGAGGTTTCATGAATCATTAAAAGCTGGATCGTCAATGCAGGTATTCAGGTCACCAAATACTATTACCTATTCTGAGAAAAGGCAAAGTGATGGAAGGATATCTAAAACATGCATTATAAAGGTTTTTGTAGGACCTGAAAGATTTTAATACACTGCATTGGGCTATGAGTGAGGTTGAGTAGAAGGAGTGTAGCGTGTTCATAGCTACCCATCTTGAAAGGAGTAAAGTTAAGGGTATCTCTATAAAAGTTTCAGTGCCATGTCATTGACGCAGAGAATGGCCAAATCAGAGTATATGATAGTCTGGTCGAATGGCAGTGGCTTACTCAAGGCCCAAGAGTTCTTTGAGCCACGTTTTGTTAATGAATAAACTATCAAGATTTTAATCTGTACTAAGATCATGGATTTCAAGAGCATGCTTCGGTAACCGGCAGACATTAAGGAGAGTGTATAAGTAGTTGTATGGGGAAGTTGTGTGGAAGCATCCTGCCTAATAAATATAGATAGAGAGCAGGAGAGAGTAAGGAGACAATTAGGTGTGGTAGAACCTGGGTTGCAAATTGTAGTGAGAGGAGTTCTTTGGTTATCTCTGTGCATGTTCAGAGATTGTGCAGACAGTACTTCCAGCCCTGGACCTGACCAAGGTGCAGAGAGACTTCAACAGGCTTGCTTTTGACCAGATAGAGCCTGTGAAGAAGATGTCTGTGACGGTAGATATGGTGCACGGGGGTGGTCTTTCTGGGACCTGATGTGAAAATATAGTGCCACAAGACTTGTATTTCTACATTGGAATTATAGGCTCAAAATCAAAGCTTGCAAAGGAGCAACAGAGGAGTGTGTGGTTTCAGTGCTGGTTAGCAGTGCTTAATTTGAGCCGGTGGCTGCTGGTGGGGGCCACAGGCACTCAATTATGGTGACCGGCACCTATTTTTCCTCATCAAACATTTCTCAAGAGCAAGAGAGGGGAATATCACAAAAAGCGAATGACTGAAATACCATCACAAGGGGAGAAGACAGGAAGCTGCAAGAGAGAGAGAAAGACGCAAGGAGTGTCTAGCATTGGAATAAAGAGACACGAGGTGGAATAAAAACTACTCAGCACTGGTAATTGATGTGCTGACATTTAATAACACCAGCTGCGGGCTTCTGGACAGAGCTTTGGAGACCGGTACTCATTCTTTCACAAAGTGAGTAGTGCAATAAGTTTTAGGGTTGACTAGTCTGAAAGCTGGCTGAAGGGCTGAAGGGAACTCTTAGGGATGAAGTTGGTGGCTGAGGTGAAAATCTAGCAAAAGGAAGGTTAAATGGCCAGCAGAGAAGGAGCCAAAGAGGGTTGCCAGGGTTTCAGAATGCCAGCTTGAGGACGCCGAGAGCCAACAGAGGTGGCACTGGGAGCTTAGGATAGAAGAGGAGGTCTGAGTATGAGCAGAGATGCTCAGTACTGAAAAAAGGGATGTTAAAGTATCGACATGGAGGGTAGACCCACTCCAAGCCAAGGTCAACAGGGGTGTAATCAGCATTAGTAGAAGTGTACCAAATTGGTCTGAGATTCAAAAGAGTAGTCCTGACAGCCAGCTCATCTGAGGATCTGAGAATGCTTGGCAGAAAAGACTCGAACACCGTTGAAGAAGGTCTTGTTTGGATTTCTTGGGGGAGGCCATGTTTTGGCAGAGGTATAAAAATAGGTGGGGGTGGTAGGGATAGCATAATTCGAAGCAGTGCTGCTGGAGGAGACATGACAGAGGTGTACTAATCGTTTTTGGACAATACCAGAAAAAAACTGCTTTTAAGTGGAGGCTGAGCAGCAACATCATAGCAACAGAAAGAGCGTACCACTATCTAGGAGCGTGGTTAAGCGATAAAGGAAACGCACCAAGCTAAGACGCTAGTCAAAATACATGCTACCATCTCTTCATCTTGCATTGTGCATGCTAGAGAGCAATTATACAGCCCAGCCACGGAACCTATAATATGAGTGACAAAATCTAAACTGCCTGCAGTGACTGGGTACGCATCACAAGCATTCCCAGAGAAGATGGAAAAGATCATGGAAAAAGCCCAGTGCTATAAAAGGCTTTTCGCACTTCCCAAATACACACAAAATGCATTGATCCGACTAGAATTTGGCCTGGTACAACACAAATACGAATGTAGGAGCACCCTGGTAAAATTCTGGTTTATGACACTAAAAGCCCAGAAAGAATCTTTAAAGGAGGTACTCAAAATTATATTTGAAGGAGGACCGAACCCATGCAGAAATATTGTCTTGAGGCAGTGGCAGAGTTGGGTCTGTCCACAGCGTGCTGGCCCCTAAGAGGAAGTAAACTATGCAGCAATCAAGACGGTGTTAAACAACCAAATCATCCAGCTATCAAGGAAGGACGACACAGCCAGATTCAAGGACGTCGGAGTGTTGGCACGCCTAATGAAATCATATGAGACAAACAACATCCAGCTATACATAAATAGCGCCCTAGGAAATAAGTGCTTGAAAGAGATTCAATGGGCGCATTTCGTGCTGTTGCCAATAAAAGAATTGAATCCTGGCTGGAAATCCCTGAGGAAAATAACCAGATGTAGGCTGTGTAACACTACAGTGCAGAATCGTTGGCACTCCTAATATGTTGCTGCCCTGCCCTACTCCAACACCACCGCAAGATGTTAAAACCAATATTTTTAAGGTATCGGGTCAGCAAATGGGAGGATGCAGTTGCCTTGCTCTTGTCCTGCACAGTGCCTTTGGATCAGGCCAAATTTGGCAAATTCATGAGTATGGCTCGAAGGGACTTAAATGAAAATGAGCCAGATGCAAACTGTGTGGCCGAAACTGGTGAGATTCAGAACTTATTATGTGGGACATGCTTTGTAAAGCTGAGTTAGTAAGAGGTCTGGAGGCCGCAGAACACAATCTGGCAACTGCAGGCTGGAAAACAACACAAGCGTGGAATATTGCTGGCATAGAGGAGTATGAACAGCAAGATACTTCCCCTAGAAGTTGGAGTACGGGGGGGCCTGGGACACATCATGATGTATCAAGTAGACTCTCCACTCACAGTCATTGATTATAAAAGGGATGCAGACAATTTTTAATTGTAATCTTATGCCACGTTTTTCAGGGCAAAAATTCCTGTTTACAAAAGGTGTCAGATCTGTTTTAATTGCTACATTTTGATACTGCGACGCAATTTACAATATTTGAAGTAATTATGCAATAAAAAATGTATTCATTCATTCATTCATACTGATGTGTATTGATCTGGCTGTTTATATTGGAAATCCAGAGAAGGACAATGTAATTTGTTGTGCACTCGCAAAAGAGAATGCCTCTCATGCCAGCATAAAAGATAAAGTGTACTTTCACAGTATAAATATGTAATATAGCCTATGTAAATCCATAATTTAAAGGATTTACATAACCGACAAAAATAGCAGTTCTAAATAATAAAACGTACTCTAAATTTATTAAAGTGCAATCCACAGTTCAGTCTCCATATCTCGTGTGTACTAAAGTGCAGTGTGTTAAATACATTTCACAATAGTGTAGGACACACTCCCTACTCTTCTCAACCTCCTCTCTTTACAAACACTCTTTGACACCTGCAATATATACCCCCTAGGCACATTAGTTCATTTAGTTAAAAAAGTTTTGGCCTATTTCCAGATTTTCAAAAACTTTCTTCCCTTCCCCATCCTCTTTGTATACAGATTCACTTTGGAATATACATTGTTCATCTTCTTATTCCATGACTGCAATTTTGAGGTTCAGTGGTTATTACTGATCATGCCAGTACCATTACTATAAATCACCAACTACATGCTGGAGCTGGTCGGATTCCTAATTGCGTAAAGCAGTCCAAAAGAATCGAGTTTAGGTCTATGGTATAACTCGCCCCAAGAGAAGTCCACATGCACCTCAAAACCCTTCCCCGAATTCCTTTTAGGCTGTCGCATTCCCAAAGGATGTGGATCCAACTACCAGGTTCCCAACATCTTGGACATTGTTTGGGAATGCTTGAACTCCATTTATGTATTAATAAGGGAGTACAGTAAACCATCGACTGAACATAGAGTTGCTTTTTTCAAGAATTAGAACGTCAAAATGGTTTAGAGCTGAGATAGGAAGCGTCCAACCACTACTCCCGAGATACATTTACCTTATTTTATTTTAACCATTTGCTTTGAATCGCTTGAAACTCATCCTTAAAATTACTCCTTTCAGACTGTAACCAATATACACATTGACTCTGATTTCTTTGCTCTCTAGTGTAATAAAATAAAACATGTGCTAATTCTCAAGTGTTCTGATTTGCAGTGGTTGATCTTTCTTGAAAATTGAAATGATTTGTGAATAAGCCAATTTATTTTGGACCCAAGCTGTGGTGAGTCTGGATTGCACCGTTTCCTAAGGGCTTAGAGCTTCTTTCATCAGCCAATCTTCAGCTTTCCCTAAATTGCACTTCTCAAATCTGGACACTTCTTTTACCAGATCATCAGGGAACAAGCATTTAATTGGGGTTTCTGTGTGAATATTAGGAATCTGCAAGTATTGAAATAGCTGAATCTGCTTGAGTTCAAATGATACCAGAGTGCAATATCCTATTGTTTTTGAATATTTTTTTACTTTGGGAAGGGTAGGATCTGGGCAGGGAAAAATTCCAACACACATAGCTACTTAGAAAAAATTATCAAAAGTCTTAACGTTTGTCAGAATTATAATACCTATTGCTATTAAATAAGCAGCTAAATAATAAAGTCTCCAGTTTGGAAGGGATAGCCCTCCTTCCTGTGCTGGGAGACTCAGTTTCTTAATACGTGTTGTAGTATTACACGTGTTTCAAATAAAAATATGCTAATCAAAGCGTTCAACCGTTGCAAACAATTATCTTGTAGTACACATAGATTGATGTAAAAAAAAGTTTAAAAAGAAGTTTAACAGAGGTATGATACACATTTTTACTAGCTGTATTCTCCCAATAATAAAAAATTGTATCTTACCCCACCTTCCCATCATACTTTTGATTTTAGTGATTGAGGGACGATAAATTAGTCCATATGTATGTTCGAATTTCTCAGATATTCCAATTCCCAAATATCTGACTGGCTTCCGCTGGTATGCAGTCTGCAAAAATTGAGGTGAGACATTGGCACTTACATTAAAAAGAAGCATTTCAGTTTTAGATATATTTACTTTTTGAGAACGTATTAAAGATTTCAAACAGATCATGAAGCACCATCCTCTCAGATGACAAAGATAGCACCAAGACATCCACTTATAGCTTGCGTTTTGATGCTCCCGGAATCGCTATTTTCACTCCGCCACTCTGGCTCTGAAAACAGGCCAAAGGTGCAATAAATAGGGCAGGAAGAGATGGTCAAAGGACTTGTGCCTCTAGTGATCTTGATGGAGTCCTGGACCCTGACCTTCAAAGTTACCTATTGACCTGGTGACCTGTTTTGGAAATCCCATTATTTCCATCACTTTAAACACGTAGTTCCAGGTCTCAAGGTGAAAAGCTTTTTCTGCATCTATGAACAAATTGCCATTCGGGTCTTTGGGTAAAATAATCAGTTGCTTCAACTAGGTAATGGGTATTATAATACAATTAGGGCGTGACGTCTGCTACCGTTACTGCTAAGATTTACATAAAAATCTCACAGTCTGCATTCAGGGAATTAATTTCTGTCTTCTGGGTTGTTATTTTTTTTTATAAAGCATGTGAGGACCCCTTTACGAAAAGAAGGGGAAATGGCACCTTCACCCAGTATATTATTAAACATGTCCATCATAGCTATTCCCAATTCCGGAGGTGATATTTAGTACCATTCTGATGGAAATCCATCCTCACCTGCAGCTTTGCACCTGGGCAGTGCTTTAACCACTCCCTAGATTTCCTGTAGTGTTATGAGGCAGGTTCTTGTGCTGCTTCATTTGTCAGCTTCGGGAGTCCAATTGTGCCTTAAAAATGTAATATATCATTATTGCACGAGTGCTGGTCTGCTGTATAAATGTTCGGAAAATGCTACTGAAATACCTCCTCTATTTGAGGAGCTTCATACAGCAATGTGCCCTTCTTAGGTGGATCCCTAATTTTTTAGAATAGTGTTTTTAGCTTGCCTCATCTCTACAACGGCCCCCCACAGACGCTGGGGATGCCTGGTTTCACCTTGGAGATACCCAGAAAGGGACCATCTCACAGGGATAGCCAGGACGGGTTCCCCAGCGGTCTATAGCGCCGGGACACCTCCTTGTGAGGTAGCTGTTCGCGCTTTACAAATATCAGTATTATTATTGTGTTCTGGCCCTCCAGGCTAGCAGCCATTCACTTATCTCCCCCTCTTTATATAGCTTTTGGCCAAATGTTCTACTATTAAGAACCTGCTTCTCCATAAAAGATTGTTGTAGCTCTTGTTTGGTTATCTCTCTCGGCTTAAAATAGTGTGGGCTAGCTGCTTGAGTGAGCTTTAACTCTGCCAGGGTAAGGGGCTCTGTTACTATTTCTCAATGTCTTGAAATTAGCTTGAAAAGCAAAAATCTCTCCACCTTCCTAGATATTTTCTATAGAAGAGGAGTGGCTATTTTCCTCAAAAAACAGACTTGTACAGACCTTCATCTGTTCGATGAAAGACTCTTCCAGTAGCAGAGCTCTATTTAAGGATGAGCTATGAGGCTGAGCCAGCTTTTCGACGAGGGCCACATCTAAAATAATCCTGGCGTGATCAGATAGTGAATTCAGGATAATTGAAGAAGTAATATTCAAAGTATCTTGTGTAACAAGAAAGAAAAAAATAATATTGAGACAGAACAATATCAGGTAGCAAAGAAAGTGCATCGCCCACACAAAAGGTTGGCTGCCCGCCAGGTATCTATTAGAGTATGCACCTCCTTAAACTTCTGCATTGCTCTGGCAACCTTAGGTTGACATTGTGGGACTGATTGCCTACTTAAATCTATTTCTGTTGCTCGGACCAAATTAAAATCCCCACCACTAATTATTCTCTTTGGGTTGTTCGCCAGCTGGAACGACAAATCATATAGTGGCTGCGGGTCGTCCTAAATTGGGAAGTAATATGAGATTAATGAGTACCTAACACAGATCATTTGAACTTTGGACACAACCCATCTTCTTGACTGATAAGACACCACATTCTCTATTCTGCTGGAAAACTTTCTTCTAGCTAAGATTGCTACTCCTCTAAGAGATGCTGCTACTGAGGAGTGGTTCGCTAATAGAAAAGTGCTCCAATTTATTGATTGTATCTCAAACTTTTTAAAGTGCGTCTCCTGAAGTAAAGCAAATGTCCCTTTCTGTCTCGATAACTGCCCTACGCTTTTGCTGATTATTCACCCCATTTACATTCATAGAGACAACCAGGCAATTCAGAGTAGGCGTGGATTTAAAGATATTCTCTTATGAAATCTAAATGTTCTGCAAGCCTCAGCAATTCTACACAATCTACATCTTTTACTTGGTTGGATTGATTTAACCAAACCCTGCAAGAAGCCATTTTCTTTCTCCCTAAATTCTTACCACAGCCCCTCTTGAGAGTTGCGCCCCCATCTATCTCTTCTAATCTCCTTCCCCCTTTCCTATAGCCCACATACAGAAATGAGCCCCCTTCCCACTGTCCCTAACCCGCCTGCTGTGCTGTGACCCTAAATAGCCCTGAGAGTGAGATGCCCGCACCTTGCTGGAGCCCCTAAATGTCGCGTCCGCCAAACTTCTTGATTTAACCTACAGGCTTCTGCGCTATATACTCACATACTTCTACCTTATAGAAAAGGTATATTGTTTAGCTAAGTGTCAAATCATATTCCAACTATTTCAAGCTACAGAAAGCGATCTCATTACGTTTTAAGATTAATTATCTATTTTTTAAAACAATTACAATCATAATTCAAGTCTCTGGGACCTCTTCAACTCATGCTTGTAGAATACTAAGTAAGAATTTCATGCAGGTAATTTTCTGCTGTCACAATGTTATTGAACACCCTCAAAGTTCCCTTAAACAAAACTTTTAATCTGACGGGCTGTAGAATCCTTGCTTGGCCCCCGGCAACCTGAAATAAAGGAATCATTTGCCGAAACTCCTTCCGTCTCTTGAAAGTCTCATATGAGATATCTGGGAAGACGTGCAGTAAAACCATCTCTGACTTTAAAGCCTCTTTGCTGAGTGGCACTATTAAGTACCTTTTCACGCATCCTGTAATCCCCAAAATTCATCAACATCATGCAGGGGAGAGTCCTGTCTGCAAATTCTAGAAAAGGCTTTTGGTGCACACAAGTTATTGTCAAATCCTCTGTGTAACCTCAGGTGATCCATAAATTCCATAGCAGTAGAGGCCTTTCCCTCCTACCTCTCTGGTATTCCCACAGATCTGAGAGTGATACTTCTTGAGCGATTTTCGCAGTCCTCCAAATGCTGTTTCAAATAGCTAAGCTCCTTTTAAAGAGTAGAGTTTGTTTTCAGCAATTCACTCTGGCTGTCCTCCAGATCTATAAGTCATGTTGCCATCGCCCCCATTTGTCTCCCCAAAGTGTCAAATTTCTTTGCCATCTTGATACATAATGTTTGAGCCAGTGAGTTTTGGCTTCCTTTGACCTTCTGAATTTCTGCCATGATTAGCAGCAATAGAGATTCAATTTTTGCTTCCACAGTATAGTTCTCATTGTTCTTGCTAACAGCTCAGATGCCTTGGCACTTTTGGAACAACAGTAGCATATATATATATATATATATATCTATATATATATATATATATATATATATATATATATATATATATATATACCGTGAAAAAACCATAGGTTTCACACATGTTATAGTTAGCTGGAAATTTTACTGATAAAAAACCAATGAAATTGCCCCGTTATAGTTAGTGCAGGCAACTATAACTCACGCGACCGCAATCCTCTGCTGATGACATATGTGTCTTTATGAAAAAAAAATATTTGTAATATATGTATAGCTAAAATTTAATGGAAGAAGACATGGGCAAATAAGTGCCTAAATACAGTATTAGCATCAGCAGAAGATTGCGGTCGCGTGAGTTATAGTTGCCTGCACTAACTATAACGGGGCAATTTCATTGGTTTTTTATCAGTAAAATTTCCAGCTAACTATAACATGTGTGAAACCTATGGTTTTTTCACTGAATTTGCAAGGTTTTTTAAATGCTAATTCCTAACTATAACGTGTGTGAAACCTATGGTTTTTTCAGTGAATTTGCAAGGTTTTTTAAATGCTAAGTTACTTTACGCCATTCGTGGCTTGCGCGCCCCCTTAACGCAGTTCGTTCCGTGCGCGCACGGTGCGCTTCGCGCACCGCGCGCCCACTTTACGCAGTTAGTACCGTGCACGCATGGTGGGCACGCGGTGCGCTACGCGCACCGCGTGCCCACGTTACGCTAGATGGGCCATGTACGCACGATGCGCTTCGCGCACCGTGCGCACATGGAGGACATATGATGCGCTTTGTTGTGAAAGGTAATATTTTACTTTTTCCTACATGTGTTATGCCATGCGCAAATGGTGCCCTTCGGGCACCATTTGGACATGGGGTGGGGAGAGTATGGATATATATATATATTTTTTTAATTTTGACAGTACGCGTACGGTAAGCGTAATCGGCGAAATTATCGAAAAAATTAAAATTCCGTTTTTGGCCTTGGGGGATCTTTGAGGACTCACTCAACATGGCTAGGTGCTTAGAAGCTGTCTAAACTGCCCCTTTACATGTTATTGGCCTTTTTTTTGTTAACCCCCTCTCAGACTGCGAGAGACAAAATGGCGTCCGCTGCTTCCTGGTTTCGACCGATTCGAATGTTTACTAAGATCTAACAGCCAATCAGAATCGCGCTCGCGCACGGCGGCGTGCGCGTACGGTAAGCGCACCGTAAGCGCACCGTAAGCTGGCTCAGATATATATATTGATTTAAAGGCTATTTTCTCAGAATCTACTGAACAGATTTACACCAAACCTACAAAAGGCACTTCCTTGACCTGTAGACTACCTCTCTGCCAAATTTCAAGGAACTCTGTTCAGCCGTTCGGGCTGTAGCTGTGTCTAAAGGTCCTATGGAAAAATGCATGGGAAAAACGTGTTTTGGGACCCACCTTTTATCTCAGCCCCCGCTTGACGAATCCCCCCGAGACTTTCAGGGTAGGAGCGGAGCGTAGCGCCCCATTAGTTTTGAAAATTTCGCGAGGATTCGTCGACCGGCGCCAAAGTTATTCCAAATAGAATGTTGTGGTTTTCCTATGGAAACAGGGTCCTAACTATAACTACCTACTGGCGACCGCCAGTAGGTAATATATATATATATATATATATATATATATTTATGCACGATTGTTCCCGAGCGCGTCATGTGATCAAGCTCGCGGATGCGAGCGAAACGCGTCATGGTGGACACTATGTCCGACGATTGCAATGGACTCACACTTGCCTTTGCTTAAATAAATGAAGTCTTGCACCGATTCCGGATTCCTGCCTATGTTTATCAGCGTGATCACATCGTAGAGGTCCCAGCCAGCGTTCTTCCCGCCTGTTGGCTGTCAGTCAGGCGGTGCTGGATTGGTATATATATATATATATATATATATATATATATATATATATATATATATATATCCACAAGAAAAACCTCCGATTAAGGAGCCCTCGACTCTTCAGGGCGGCCTCTGGAAACAGGCACGGAGCAGCCTGCCGATTCACCACGCCAATGAGCACAAGATAGAGGCCCGTCTCTGGAAACAAAAGCTTTATTTAGAGATATGCTGCACAGTTAGGCTTCCATTGTTCCAACATGTTTCGGCGAATAGCCTTGGTCACGGACAGGAAGCTGAACGCCAAGTGCATGTGTGCACGCTTTTTTGAAAATGTCATTACATCACGTGACTGAAAAATACAGATCCCATAATGCATCCGAAACACTTGACTGGCTGCTGGTAATACAAGGAACAATTCACGTTGTTTAAGGCAGTAAATAACTTGCTCTTTGCATTGTGCCGGTGCATATAATTCCAAATGAATGGTACATCAGTCACGGAAATATGAGTTTACAGGCATATTGCCAGATATTATCGTTCTCTTTCAAAAGCTCTCGTTTTCAGAGCGATTGATGTTGGATGTCCTCCTCATCAAATCCCTTCCAACGCTGTCGTCTGATTTGCACATTCGCATTACCTTTCGTAGGTCCAGACTACAGCAAGTGGGCCATGCTCCTTTATTAAATCCACAAGAAAAACCTCCAATTAAGGAGCCCTCGACCCTTCAGGGCGGCCTCTGGAGACAGGCACGGAGCAGCCTGCCGATTCACCACGCCAATGAGCACAAGATAGAGGCCCGTCTCTGGAAACAACAGCTTTATTTAGAGATATGCTGCACAGTTAGGCTTCCATTGTTCCAACATGTTTCGGCGAATAGCCTTGGTCACGGACAGGAAGCTGAACGCCAAGTGCATGTGTGCACGCTTTTTTGAAAATGTCATTACATCACGTGACTGAAAAATACAGATCCCATAATGCATCCGAAACACTTGACTGTCTGCTGGTAATACAAGGAACAATTCACGTTGTTTAAGGCAGTAAATAACTTGCTCTTTGCATTGTGCCGGTGCATATAATTCCAAATGAATGGTACATCAGTCACGGAAATATGAGTTTACAGGCATATTGCCAGATATTATCGTTCTCTTTCAAAAGCTCTCATTTTCAGAGCGATTGATGTTGGATGTCCTCCTCATCAAATCCCTTCCAACGCTGTCGTCTGATTTGCACATTCGCATTACCTTTCGTAGGTCCAGACTACAGCAAGTGGGCCATGCTCCTTTATTAAATCCACAAGAAAAACCTCCGATTAAGGAGCCCTCGACCCTTCAGGGCGGCCTCTGGAGACAGGCAGGGTCCTAACTATAACTACCTACTGGCGACCGCCAGTAGGTAATATATATATATATATATATATATATTTATGCACGATTGTTCCCGAGCGCGTCATGTGATCAAGCTCGCGGATGCGAGCGAAACGCGTCATGGTGGACACTATGTCCGACGATTGCAATGGACTCACACTTGCCTTTGCTTAAATAAATGAAGTCTTGCACCGATTCCGGATTCCTGCCTATGTTTATCAGCGTGAGCACATCGTAGAGGTCCCAGCCAGCGTTCTTCCCGCCTGTTGGCTGTCAGTCAGGCGGTGCTGGATTGGTTTTGTGATATATATATATATATATATATATATATTATCTACTGGCGGTCGCCAGTATATAGTTATAGTTAGGACCTATTTTCCATAGGAAATCCGCACCATTCTATTGGGAATTTCTTTGGCGCCGATTGACGAATCTTCGCGAAATTCGCCAAACTTTTGGACAGCTCCGCTCCGCTCCTACCCTGAAAGTTTCATGGTGATTCGTCAAGCGGGGGCCGAGAAAAAAGGGGGGTCCCAAAACACGTTTTCCCCATGCAATTTCCCATAGGATCTGTTGTCGCAGCTACAGCCCGAACCGCTGAACGGAATTTGGCAAAGAGGTAGTCCTCAGTTCGGACTCGTGCCTTTTGCATATTTGGTGTGAATCTATTCAGTAGTTCCTGAGAAAAATTCGAGTAAAAAAGTTAGTGATATCTATGGCCGGGGAGGATTCGCGGACCTTACCCGCACCGTAAGCGAACCCTTCCCAAACGGAGCGCGCACCCTCCCGATCGCGTGCTGAATGCTAATTGGCTGTCGAGCGTCTCTCTACATTCGAAACGAGGAACTGTTGGCGGCCATTTTCTGCCTCGGTAGAAGCGAGGCTGAAGAAGCAAGGGGAATAAGTGCGTAAAACATATAAAGGGGGCAGAGTGGAAATACTCTGACCCTCTAGAGGTGCTTAGGGGGTCCCAGAAGGACCCCCTGGGGCCCCCCTTTTTTTAAAAAACAAAAGCCGCAAAATGCGCGCACGGTGCGCGCCTCCTATCGCGTTGGATGCACAGATTCTCTCGCGGTGGGTGCGCGGATCCACGGCAACGTTTTTTGAAAAACGACAAGAAATCATTGGTTGTATAACAACTTTCTACACTGAAAGGTGGGGTGTATATTTTTGTTTTTTAAAGGTATGATTGTTATTGGTTAACAAAAACAGATTGTAAGGAACATTATATATGATAAGCTGATATGTTGAAAAGTCAAGCACACTTCCTGTCTTGTGTAGGAACATTGTGTGCTGAACTTGTGACCTGTGAGCTCAGTGCAGTGTTCCATGACCTGTTTCTATGGTAACAGGCAGAAGGCAGATTGGGGTAAGGGTTGAAATGTATTTCAGTTGGAAAGGGTTGAAATGTTTAACCAATAGAAATGTGTGTTTGCTTTTGAGTTTATGTGCGAAGGATTGTGATTTGATGTTTACATGTATATGTGTGGAAAATGAAAGGGAAACTTTTTCATTCTTTGCTTTTGCTGAGAGGTGCACAGTCCAGAGATTCTGTACAAGAAAATATGGTGAGTGATTGATATACTCCTTAATCTACAAAAGAACTTGAAAGATGAGTTATTTAATTGTGAGGGGATGTATGTAGACTATTTTAATCAGACTAATGTATTTTTCCTGCTAAAGTGTAGGGAGTCCTTTTTTTCTACAATGTGTGTGCATGTAGAAACCATTCTGTGATAGGCATTTGTGTTTTTCATGTGTTTGTAGACAGATAACTGTGTAGTTTTTATATTTTGGTAGAATTAGAAACCAGTCATTGTTTATGAATTTGTGAAATGAGTTATGTTATATTTCTATACTAAAATGTAGTACTACTTCTAGATGAAGAAATGTGTTTTGATATAGTGCAAGGGAAAGTGTTGTTTGTCTAGAGTCACACAGTGAGTCTGTGTGCATTTGGGAACCACTGTGAGAGAAGCATTTGGTAACATCGTGTATTTGCTGACAGATAACTGTTTTAAAACATGTTATGTTGTCAAGTTTTAGTAGCATTAGAAGACAGTTATGGCTTATGCTTTCATTAAATGAGTCAGGCTTTGACATAAAAGTGCAGTCCTGAAATATGTAGATTGTGTGCACTTGCACTGTAGTGGATGAGTTTTGGTAAACTGATAGGGATAGTGGTGCTTGTCTAGAATCACACTGTGAGTTAGTGTATATTTGGGATCAGTGTGAGAGAATCATTTGGTTAAATCATGTATTTGCTGACAGATAACTGTTTTAAAATCTGTCATGTTGTGAAGTTTTAGTAGCATTAGAATCCAGTCTTTGCTTATATGTTGATTAAATGAGTCATGCCTTGACACTGATGTGCTGTACTTAAATATGTAGATTGTGTGCAATCCCCTTACCCCTTCCACAGTAGTGAATGATTTTTGGTAAAGTCGTAGGATAGTGTTTATTGTCTAAAATCACACTGTGAGTCTGTGTGCATTTGGGTAAGGATTGTGAGAGAAGCATTTGGTAACATTGTGTATTTACTGACATAGTAATGAGTTTTGGTAAACTCCTAGGGATAGTGTTGTTTGTCTAGAATCACACTGTGAGTCTGTGTGCATTTGGGAACCACTATGAGAGAAGTGTTTGGTAAGATCGTGTATTTGCTGACAGATAAGTGTTATAAAACATGTCATGTTGTCAAGTTTTAGTAGCATTAGAAGACAGTTATGGCTTATGCTTTCATTATATGAGTCAGGCATTGACAGTAAATTGCAGTTGTGAAATATGTAGATTGTGTGCATTTCGCTTACCACTTGCATTGTAGTGAATGAGTTTTGATAAACTCATAGGGATAGTGGTGCTTGTCTAGAATCACACTGTGAGTTAGTGTGTATTTGGGATCACTGTGAGAGAAGCATTTGGTAACATCATGTATTGGCTGACAGATAACTGTTTTAAAACCTGTCATGTTGTGAAGTTTTAGTAGGATTAGAATCCAGTCTTTGCTTATGCGTTGATTAAATGAGTCATGCTTTGACACTGATGTGGTGTACTTAAATATGTAGATTGTGTGCAGTACCATTAACTCTTCCAGAGTAGTGAATGAGTTTTGGTAAACTCATAGGGATAGTGGTGCTTGTCTAGAATCACACTGTGAGTCTGTGTGCATTTGGGAACCAATGTGAGAGAATCATTTGGTAACATCATGTATTTGTTGACAGATAACTGTTTTAAAATCTGTCATGTTGTGAAGTTTTAGTAGCATTAGAATCCACTCTTTGCTTATATGTTGATTAAATGAGTCATGCCTTGACACTGATGTGCTATACTTAAATATGTAGATTGTGTACAGTCCCCTTACCCCTTCCACAGTAGGTAATGAGTTTTGGTAAAATGCTAGGGTAGTGTTGCTTGTCTAAAATAACACTGTGAGTCTGTGTGCATTTGGGAAAGGATTGTGAGAGAGGCATTTGGTAACATCGTGTATTTGCTGACAGATAACTGTTTTAAAACCTGTTATGTTGTCAAGTTTTAGTAGCATTAGAAGCTAGTCTTTGCTTATGCATTGATAAAATGAGTCAGGGTTTGACACTAAGGTGTAGTACCATGTACTATTCTGTTCACTGTGGCAGAACTGAAAATTTAAAAGTTTTACCTAAGCACTGTCCTAGAAGTAGTCTGATTATTTAGTCAGAATCTAAGTACCAAATAGACTGCTTCAAATGTCTATCCAGTATGCATGTAGTGTTCTAACATACTATACAGTTGTCTTTTACACCTTCAATTCCCTAGTCAGTATCCATACACTTCCAGGAAACATCCTGTCACTTCCTTTGCAGTCCTCTAGAGACCCATTCAACAGCATGTACTAATCCATTCACTGTGCCAAAACCCAAACACTTATAAATTCACTCAGACACTCTCTTGTCAGTACTCTAATGATTCAGTCACTGCCTAAGTATTCATGCACAGAGCCAGGTCTTTGCATATGGACTTCTTCAAACCCCTATCCACTATGCATGCAGTCCTCTAAGCACCTACACACTTGTCTTTCACTCCTTCAATTCCCCAGTCAGTATCCGTTCACTTCCAGCAAACACCCTGTCACTCCATTTGCACTCCTCTAGTGACCCAATCAGCATAATGTACTAATCCATTCACTGCGCCAAACTCTAATAAATTCACCCAGGCACTCTCCTTGCAGTACTCTAATCATTCAGGCAGTACCCAAGTTCTCATTCAGTGACCCAGGCCTTAGTATATGGACTGCTTCAAACCGTTATCCACTATACATGCAGTCCTCTAACCACCTACACAATTGTCTTTCTCACCTTCAATTCCCTAGTCAGTATCCATACACTTTCAGGAAATACCCTGTCACTCCCTTTGCAGTCCTCTACTGACCCATTCAGCATCATGTACTAATCCATTCACTGTGCTAAAACCCAAACACTTATAAATTCACCAAGATACTATCTTTGCAGTACTCTAATCATTCAGTCCGTGCCTAAGTATTCATACACTGAGCTAGGCCTTAGCACATGGACTGCTTCAAACCCCTATGCACTATGCATGCAGTCTTCTAACCACCTAGATACTTGTCTTTCACACTTTCAATTTCCTAGTCAGTATCCATACAGTCCAGCACTTGTGACTGCCTTTGCACTCCTCTAGTGAGTCATGCAGTACCAAGTACTAATCCATTCCCTGTGCGAAAAGCCTAGCACTAATAAATTCACCTAGGCACTCTCTTTGTTGTAGTCTAATCATTCAGTCAGTACCCAAGTAGTCATGCAGTGAGCCAGGCCTTAGCACATGGACTGCTTTAAATGCCTATGCAGTATTGATGCAGTCCTCTAATCACCTACACAGTTGTGTTTCACACCTTGAATTCCCTAGTTAGTATTCATACTCTTCTAGCAAACACCCTGTCACTCACCCAGTGTGTCTCCTTATAGTACTGTAATCATTTAGTCAGTTGGCATGTAGTCTTTTAGGGGCATATTAACAAGCCAGGCGATATAATTATCGCCGCTTTAGCGGCAGAAAACTGCCGCTAAAACGGCGATAATGGGCTTGATAATATGCTCTATGGAATTCCAATTGAAGCCCATGTTAGATGTCCTTCACATCTAACATGGGCTTCAATTGGAATTCCATAGAGCCTATTATCAAGCCCATTATCGCCGTTTTAGCGGCAGTTTTCTGCCGCTAAAGCGGCGGTAATTATATCGCCTGGCTTGTTAATATGCCCCATAGTGAGGTATGCTTTAGGGCATGAACTGCTTCAAAGTAGTATGCACTATGCATGTAGTGTTTTAACGATCGTCACACTTGTGGTTCAGGGTTATAGTTTCTTAGTCAGTTTTTATATAAAATGTGTTTGTACAGTAATGGAATAGTATAAATTTGAAAGTTATTAATATACATTTATTTGTGATTCTTTTTTACAGATACAGAATAGGAGTGTTTCTCATCCGTTTGCACTCTTCTCGTGCAAGATTGTTTGGATGAAGGGTCCTTCGGTGTTTCATCATACTTGCCGTGCCGTATGAGTATTTCTTGTTAGGATCCCCTCGCAACAGAACTCTTTTGCAAATCTTGCACGTGACCAAGGTGGCATTGATCTTTGTTTGCCCCTTGGGAAAAGTAAAAAATGTCCACACCACTGAAGGAAAACGTTGTGGGCGTGGTGCCTTCTGCAAAAAAAAATCCTCAGATTCGGTAAATATTTTAAAGCGGCAACAATTACAGTTTTTGTAAGTTAAACTTATAAAATGTTGTTAGCTGTATACATTTTATCTATCTGTAATTTGTTTCTTGTGGTATTTTGTTAAGAATACCATGTTGGTTTTTTTTTAACAATCTTTTTGATTTTGCAGGTCTGTCATCGACATCCGTGGTTCCCACAGGAGTGTTCCGCTTTGTTGTTTTGTATTATGGTTGTTACATTTTGTTTATTAGTTTATTGTTTATATTTATGTTAATAAAAATATAAAGTTTGAAAATAGTTTAACGTTTATATATTTATTATTATAAAAAATAAAGTTTGAAAAAAAATTAATAATGTTTTTGGTTGTTCTCTTAAGTGCTGTGTGACTCTTTCTTGTTCTTATTACTGTTATTTGATGGAGTCCACCATGGTGTTAAATTTTGGGGCACTTATCGCTGGAATACTAGTGATATCTGCAGTTTGCACCAACTTCTGAATAGTGTGTTAGATTTTTCTGAACTTTACTTCCGTTAAAGTGCTGATAATGAAATAGAGAGTAGCCGTTCCCGTGCAAAAAGACATGAGGTGCACGTTTGCGATTTATTCTAAATACTAAAATCCTGTATTGTATTGCACTGAGGTATTGGCTGCACTTACAGTGTACACACGAAATCTATTAAGAAATCTCATTGTATTTATATTGATTGGGTATAGTGCGTCAGGTGCTGGATCTTGACGAGATACACTGCTCAGTTTGTATATTGTTCTGCACACGAAAAAAATCACATCACAACTTTCACAGCAATTGCAATGCGAAACAAATTCCGGCGATAAGACACGTTAGCACCAGGGATTTTACACCTGCTTTCTGCTGGTGTTAAGCAGGACAACTACCTGCACCATGAAAGGGAACACAGCCAAGAGCCACACCAGAACACCCACAGGTGCCATAGAGTCAATGAGCATGATACAGGGATACCCATGAGGGCCAGAAGACTCATCGCAACAACTCCAGGACCACCAATGCCCCCCAAACCCATATCTTAGTAAGTGTGTCCATGTGGTCATTGTCTTAGCATTATAGGCACGAGCCCTGCAACATCACAGTGAGCTGTCACCTCAGCGTTGGCAGTGAGCCTGGATGTGTAGCTACGTACGGATCCTCCTGCATGCACAACTGGCGTGTGCTGGTCTGGGGTTCACAGGTCAGTGCCGGAGTGTGCCTATCCGGCAAGGGGAACGGGGTGTCTCGGACATGTCCGTGTACAGGAAGTGCAGTAAGTGTGTCTCTGTGTTCTGGTGTGGCCTGTTGCAAGAGCTGCAGCAGTCGATGTTGTAAAGTGGCATGCACCACCTCCAAACGGCACTGTGATGTTGTAGTTGGAATGTAGCAGGACATGCGCAAATAGGCATTACAATGGCATGCCGTACGAGTGCACGAGATACAACAGCTCACCGTACAAAAGTGTGGGGGCTCGTGGGAGGGAGGAGCAGCCATTTGGCAACATAACACACAGTGAACTCGACCATGTGCCACATGCTGGGCATCTCATCCATGATGACCACGGTCGCAGACATCCCACAACACCAACGACTGGCCTTTGTACACATCCTGTATGAATGCAGCGTGGTTTTCACTGCTATGCTCGTTCAGTGGTGTGATGTTGGCGGGTTGTGTGACTTGTGCTCCTTGTTGGTGTGTTTCATTTTGGACATTGTTAGTCTATATGTGTGTTGTACTTAATTGTGCATGTGTGCCATTCTGCCCATCTCCCCCCTCCCCCCACTCCCTGCTTCTTCCTCTTCCTAGTGCTGTTGTGCCTATAATTTTGTTGCTGCACTCATAAATACATGTAAACAATAAATTAGAATAGTTCCTTGATTCTTTTAGGTTTGAAAACTTCTCTATTGGTTTCTTTTTCATTTTCCATATGAACCGTTTTTTTAATATTCAACAACACATAGAAGTCAGAAGTGCAACGTATTCTATCAACACACTTTCTAGAAAATTCTACAACACGTGCAGGTTAAAAGTTCATCAATTTTTTAAAACTTAATGATATTTTTTTGTAACATTTTCTTGAATATTTAACGACACGTGCAGGTTAAAAGTTGATGATTGTTTTAAGTTCCAACAGTGCCTTCCAAATGCAAGTAGCAGGTGTGGTTGATCTGAGCAAATTTTATCATATGATATGTACTCCACGTTGAAACTGCTTTTTCTTAACCAATCACAAAGATGCTTTTCCACAAAACTAATGTGCACCCTACTTTTAAAAAAGAATGCTTTTCATGATATCTTTAGAGATAAGTTATAGATAGGAATTAGCATTTAAAAAACCTTTGAAATTCACTGAAAAAAACATAGGTTTCATGGGCGTTATAGTTAGGAATTGGCATTTAAAAAACCTTTGAAATTCACTGAAAAAACCATAGGTTTCAGGGGCATTATAGTTAGGAATTGGCATTTAAAAAACCTTAGAAATTCACTGAAAAAACCATAGGTTTCAGGGGCGTTATAGTTAGCTGGACATTTCCCTCGTACAAAACCCTAGAAATTCCCCTGTTATAGTTAGTTCAGCTAACTATAACTCACGCCCCCGCAATGCACTGCTGATGATGTCACATATTACATCACTCATGACATGGTCAGTGACATCACTCATGACATCTCAAATGACATCACTGATGACGTTATCCATGTGATAAATTACCGCATCTTCTCACACCCTAATATAACCATTGAGACACCGACTCAAAATTTCAGACTTCCACTCTCAAAACCATAGATACTCACAAACCAATATCTACATACCCACTCATTAACTCTTAGGTCTACATACACCCCCACTCATTCACCTGTACAGTCACTCATACTTACAGTCACTCCGTACAAGACTATCACCGGAGGAACCGGAGGGAACATACATGTTCTGTGGTAAATAATTTAATTACCGGGACTTAATTTGATACAGAACATAATAAAAAATAGCTCAATAAATAAGAGGCAGAATCCGTGGTATTAGAGGTTAGGAACGGGCTTTATTCCAATGGACGATTTCGAAATCGTGGACTCCAGGTTCCATCACCACGGAGGCTCAGGAAGTGAAGTACATACATTATTGATAATTAATTACTTTTATACAATAGGCATTACAGTGAAGCAAATGCGAGAGGCGTAACAATTGATAAGGAAGATAACATTATTCATGCGTAATGAAAAATGGGCGTGATTGGGCGTAACAAAGGAACGTCATCAGGCATGATGTCATAATGGGGTGGTTCCATGAAAGAATTTCGCAATGTCAGCAGAAATACTTGGCAGAAATGCGCGCACAGCAGCATGACGTGTGATTGACGTGCAGCTAGGGGGTGAAGGGGACTTGACATTTAGCTCTACATGTGGCGACAGATGTCTAGAGGGTTAAGTCAACCTAATCCCAAATCATATCTAACATCCTATGTTTAAAGAACTATGTTATCCAAAAGAGAGGCCTTCTTGGAGTAGAATCTTATTCTATACTGACTATACTGACTGTTAGTGCGTGTACAAGCGTCTAAGTGTCTACACTAGATGCGAGGGCAGAAGTCTTCCATGGTAATAGGGCTATGAATTACTTGTATAAAGACAGAGAAGCCGGGCCTCTGCTCGGTAGCTGGCAGAATGTTTATTTAAACTACTAGACAGGAATGCATTGGGCAGGGAACGGAGCAGATAATTTCGAAGGTGAAATACAGTTCTTGGCAGGCAGCAAGCTGATGTCAGGCACTGTGAGCCGCGCAGAGGATGAGACAAAGTTCATGGTCACAGATGCGAGTTCAGACTGGAGCTTTCAGAGGCAGAAAGCAAGAAAAGCTTGATGACAGAATCAGGGCCTACTTGCCTGGACTGTAAAATGGCATAAGTGAACCATATAAAGCCGGTGGCCTTTCGTACTTAGGGATGGAATATCCGGCCCATTCATGGCGGATCTGAAAGAGGACATGTTAACGGTGGACGCACATGTATTTGCGTCTTCATAACTGGAACCGGAGGGAACATACATGTACTTGTAACATGCACATAGAACCGTTGGGGTCCAAGATAGGGGACATAACTGACCAGAAAAATCCATATTTCCACATTCCCTCCTTGTCCCCTACTTGCCCGTCAAGAGATATCAATCTTCATCAATCCATTGATCTGTTCATATAACATCATTTGTTCTTCTTTCTTCTTCCGGGATTTTGAACGAAAATTTTGATGTGGAATACACGATGTGGCACACAGACCACAAATCGCTGGTCCACATTGTAAGCATAAGCAGCAACTGAATAGTATGAGAAGGCCAATACCTAGGAAGGATAGAACTCTCCATCCCCAGGCTGATAACACGCTCCAAAACCACCCGGACCAAGTCCAAGTGCCTGGATTCTGGTGTATCTGGCTCACAATCTTATGAAGGCGCGTTATAGCTTTATATACAGATGGCGAATTTTCTGGTATGAATACGCAACAGCTTGATCCGATGACCCTACAAGCTCCGCCCCTATCGGCCAGGATGACGTCAAGGACAAGACGATTTTGAAGTACAACAATCCGCATAGCAGACTGCTCTTCTGTTAGATTGCCTAAGGCGGAAATAGTTTCGTTCACTACTGCTTCAAGGGTTCTAGTTAATCTACGTATCAGCTTACTATTAGTAACGGTACCTATATAGGGAAAGAGACCTTTATTGAAATCTGTGTATTTTTCCCATGCTGTTTCAGTGTAATCGACTATTGGGAGATCTCTCCTTTCTCTATTGTGTACTAAATGAGTATTTCTGTGATAATCAGGAGGAGCTAGAAAAACAGGTGGCAAAAGGAATCCAATGTAGCAGGTACCATCCCAGTCTAGAGGCAAACGTACATATGCCGTCTGACCACATATAAAATAGGAATGGCGGGAAGCTCTAAATGTCGACTTGCCTTGATCACTGAATTCTATTACAGTGGTGCATCTACTATGGCCCATATGTATGGAACCATTCTTTCTCACACATAATTCACCTTTTACTGGAAATACTGACATGGCGGGCAAACTTGGATTAGCTTCGGATTCGACATTCAAGATCAGGAGATTAAGCGTAAAATTACCTAATCCATATACTTCATTTTCTAGATCAGTTCCTGTTCTTTTGGGAAGTCCCTCCTTGTTGGGGTGGCAGACTTTAAGTAAAACTAAGTTCAGATTTCCCCATACCCAGTTGTCTTGATAAACTGCAGAATTTGAATCTAAGGAATTAATTAAGCTAAACCATGCTCCACAGGAGCCGTTGTGTGTGAACGGGTATGGAAAAAGAGGTAGAATTCCTTTATAGTTCTGATAGGGAGGGAGTCGGCCACATATCCAACAATTTGTAGCATTACTAACCTGATGAGAATGATGTAACATACTAATAAAAGTGTTATTGCGCAGCGCAAATCTGTATGACAATTCATGCGGAGGTAATTCACTAAAAGAATGTTCAGCAGTAACATTATAAACATGTCTAGAAATAGGATAATATATGTGCAACAATATACTTGCAATAATTATTAAAAGACTTAAGAAGAACAAAATTAATAACGTCACTGTGCAATGACTACGCAGTGATTTACAGTATGCATGTCGTTTCAACATTTTTCGGGTTCTTTCTCTATTCAGATCTAAGGGATACATGTCAGAGACAAATTCAACCGCTTCACCTTGGAGAGGACTTAAACAATCAAACTGCCCGACTGATTAGACCTGAGTTTTAGTTTGTATTGTTCGTGACTACTTGAGTCAACCAAAGGAAGTTTTGAGTCAATGGGTGAAGACACGCGAGGTGTAGTTTTTACATCGGATGGTAGTCCATAAAATTTCTTGATATGACTTGAATGTACCCAGCCTTTTCTGCCTTCGATCTTCACGGCTGTCCTTGTGGTGAGCAAGACCAATTGCGGCGACCTCCACCTAGGATCCAGCTGAGTCTTTCGATCAAAGTTCCTCACTAAAACGAGATCCCCCGGAATTACGTCATGGGGTTTCACCTCAGTGTTGTCAGGAAAAGCTGCAGCTACCTGTGAACGACAAGATTGTAGTGCAGACATCAAGGAAGCCAAATAATCTGTCAGCATATTACAGTCAATATCAGTTATTTTACGTGGTATAGGCGTCCCCCACATATTTGGTGGTCTGCCAAAGATCACCTCATACGGGGATAGCCCTGTTCGAGAGTGTGCTACCATTCTCATGTAAAAGAGTGCAACTGGTAATGCTACTACCCAGTCGACACCTTTCTCCCTGCATATTTTGGACAATCTAATTTTCAGGGTCTGATTATGTCTTTCCACGAGACCTGCTGCCTCGGGGTGTCGGACACAGTGGAATTTCCACTGATAACCTAACAAAAGTGAAACGTGTTTCATTAGTTCGGATGAGAACGGCTGGCCGTTATCTGAGTAGACAGCACGTGGTAAACCGTATCGTGGGAAGAATTCTCGAACTAACTGTTTGGCAGTAGTCGGGGCAGTGTAATCTGAAACCGGGTATGCCTCTGTCCAACGGGAAAGAGCACAAACAACTACGAGAACATATTTGAATCCTCGACATCGTTCCATCTGGATATAATCCATCTGGAGAATTTCAAAAGGGTGATCAGGAGGCTGAAATCCACCCTGCTCTACGGGAATGCTTTTTCCTGGGTTGAACTGACAACAGATCATACAGGTACGAACTTTTTGTTTCGCTGCTGCTCGTAAATGTTTGTTGAACCAAATGTGTTGAATGCTGTCTAGCATAGCTTTCTCTCCTAGATGCGCTGGACTATGGACAGTGTTAATAATGACTTGGACCATTGAATCAGGAAGGAACCACACAGATTTTTCCTTCGTCATCCATCCTTGATCTGTTTGGATCCCTCCTAATTCAGTCCATTTCCTTATTTCGTCTGGAGTAGCATGTGTCTGTATGTCAATTACATCAAGAGCGGGATCCTTAACCATCATGCAATGTGTTGGTGTCTGGACTATTGTCTTTGTCATGTCGGATGCTTGAGTTTGAGCAGTCTGTTTAGCTGTTCTGTCAGCTAGATCATTGCCTTGAGAAATGATATCAGTAACTTTCGTATGAGCTTTGCATTTCATAATCGATATTGCAGTGGGTAAATGTATTGCATCTAATAAGGCATGAATGAGGGGTCCGTGCTGAATGTGGGCACCGTGAGAAGTTAAATAACCTCTCTCTCGCCACAGCACGCCGAAGTCATGTACAACTCCGAATGCATAACGTGAATCAGTGTATATGTTGACTCTTTTATTTGTGGCTTGAATACAGGCCTGTGTCAGAGCGACGAGCTCTGCTGCTTGAGCGGACAAGGTATTTATACACTTGGTTTCGATAATTTCAGTGTCTGTTGTGACTGCGTAAGCGGCCACTAACTCTCCTGTACCTGTTCTCATACATGAACCATCTACATACAACGTCAGGTCTGGATCTGACAATGGGACATCTGTCAAGTCTTGTCTGGGTTTCGTCGTTATTGTAATAACTTCAATACAATCATGAGCTAGTGGGTCTGTTCCATTTACAGGTAAAAGTGTGGCAGGATTCAATGTGTTACAACGTCTGATTTCTATATGTGGCTGAAACAATGTTAATTCGTAACCTGTAAGTCGCGCTATAGTCAAGTGTTGTGTTTGCGTTCGATTCACAAGAACCTCTACTGCATGTGGTACTTGGACTGTCAATGGATGTCCTAACACTATGGCATCGCTTTGTCTGATTGCTAAAGCTGTCGCTGCCACTGATTTCAGGCACGCAGGCAGAGCCTGAGCTACGGGATCTAATGTACTAGAAAAATAAGCACACGGTTTGTGTGATCCTGCTTGTTCCTGTGTGAGTACTGACAAGGCAGTACCTTCTCGTTCTGTAACAAAGAGTGTAAAATGTTTTCTGTAACATGGTGTTGCTAAAACAGGTGCTTGGCATAGAGCTTTCTTTAAGCTTTCAAAAGCTAGTGTGTGTTCCTGAGTCCAAGGGAGGACAGTCGATGTGGCTGCCTCCTGTGTTGTTAATTGAATGAGTGGTTTTGCTAGAAATGCATACTGAGGGATCCACTGCCTACAATATGAAGTGAGGCCTATGAAAGCCCGCACCTCCTTTTGTGTCTTGGGTATTGGCATGTTAGCTATTAACTGAATGCGATCTGGTGTAAGCTGCCTTCCCTCCTTGGACAGCGAGTGACCAAGGTAAACAACTCGCTGGACACAGAATTGCAGCTTAGAAGGGGACACCTTGTGCCCCTTTTTGGCTAGAAATTGTAAAACCGTCAGTGATGCTTTTTCACATTCAGGTTCGCTTCGGGCGGTGATCAGCAGATCATCGACATATTGAAGCAGAGCAGTGTTGACTGGCATGTGTATACTGTCAAGTTCTCGTTTCAGTGCCTGGCTATAGATGCTGGGGCTTTCTGTAAATCCTTGAGGTGCGCGTGTGAATTTAAAGCTACGTCCATTTAAACTAAATCCGAACAAGTATTGGCTTTCCGGATCTATTGGGACGCTAAAAAAGGCATTCTTGAGATCAATTACAGTAAAGAACGTTGCTTCGGAATCAATAGCTGTCAGTAATGAAGAGATGTCTGGAACTACGGGGTATTGTGGTACAATACATTTATTTAATTCGCGCAGATCAATAACCAATCGATATACTGGGGGAGCCTTTGGATCAGTTCGTTTAAGAATCGGAATTATCGGTGAATTACATACATTGGAGTCGGTCTCCACAACCACTCCTTGGCCAATAAGCTCGTCAATGATTTGCAGTAAAGCCATTACAGCATCTGGGGGTAACTTATATTGTCGCATTCGTGGTAGTACCACTCCTGCCTTTAGTGTGACTCGATATGGTGTAATGTTCATGCAACCAACATCTGTAGGGCCTTGTGCCCATAAATGTGTCGGTAAAGTCTGCAGTCGGGAATCCATGTCTCGAGACACATAATGACCTTTGAAATCACGCAAGAACAATCTTACTCCTTCCGGAGAACAACATATTATAGCTCCTAGAGCTTTCAGTGTTTTTATACCTAACAAGTTTTCTGGACATGATTTAGTAAGCAATAAATCTGTAGTTCTGGTCAAGGGTCCTATCGTAAGTGGAAGAGGCTGTGATACTTCATTAACAATAGGTTTTCCTGAAAAACCAAGGGAAATATTCTGTGAGCCTGAGAGGGGTGCCCCTGGAACTTCACTACGTTTTATAGTTGTTCGACTTGCCCCTGTATCAAGTAAAAATTTTCTATCTTGGCCTAATAATTCACTATGTACATAAGGTCCTTCTTGGTCTACAGGGACCTCGATAAGGGGTAAGTCAACTTCCCTCTCTAGGCTGGTTCATGCATATCGTTGATAATCAGGATAGTCATACTGTGCGGTCTGGTACAGCTGTCGTGTCGTGGTTTGTGTGGCAGCAGCAGGCAACGCTGGTGCGGCTGGCACAAACTGTATAGACTGTTGTGGAGCCGGCATGGCCTGTGCATGCTGCGGTGCTCTTTGTTCATTCTGATCCTGTCTAGGTAGCCGTGGTCTTTCTTTTGTAATACCTGTGGCGATATTACGCTTCAGGACTGGGCAATCGTGTATGTAATGTCCTGGCTGTTTACAATAGTTGCATGTCCCTTTTACAGGTCCTGCTGAATCACTGGATTGTGTCGTACCCTTTTTATGACCTTCAGCTGGAACTGTCTGGGAGACTAGCATTTTCATTTTTGTGTCTTTCATGCGTCTTTGCTCATGTTCTTGTTCTTCTCTAATTCTATTGTAATGGTACTGTAGCATTTGTAACATTTGTGATGGGGTATTACCTTGCCAGGTACTCTCGAATTTTAATATTCTATTCTTCACTTGGGGCAAAGAATTTTCAACTAATTTTGTCACAAACAGATGTGGGTATGACTCGCTACTTGCTTTTATACCACTATTTATACCAAAACATTTTTCGAATCGGGCATAGAAATCACTAGTGTCTTCATCTTGCTTTTGTTTACAGGCTGAGATTGCACCCCAGTCTTCCTTTTTCGTGGTTAATAAACGTGGCAGTACCTGTACTAGTAAACCTGGTAGTGCTTTAGTTTTGTCCCCAAGCCCCGAACCTGGACCTCGGGCCTTTTCTTCATTTTCTAATGCTGTCCAATCTATCTTTTGGTCTCCTACCTCCCACTCTTTTTCCTTGAGTTTTTCATAAATGCCAGCAGGCATTAATACCTTTAATATTGTCATAATGTCGGGATAGGTATACTCTCCCATGAGTAACATGTCCTTAATTTCTCGGTGGAAACCCGCTGGGTCTTTGTCATGGCTGGGTACCACTTTCTTCATTTCTAACAATTCTATTTTTGATATGGGCGTATATACATATACACGTTTAAACTGATTGTCCTCGCCCTTTATTGGGTGTACTTCTCGTAAGGGATTCTGTCTGTCCATGTAATACATCGGTCTTTCCTTGATGGGCAGTGAATCATGTTCTGGACATACAAAAAGAATGTACTGCCTTCTGGATTCTAGTATTTCCTTAATTAACTTAGTACCTGAACCTTTCCATCTATTCGTGAGTAATTCAGTCAATATATCAGGTAAGGGACCAGGATCTGAATGTTGGCTTTTATATAGTATAAGAAGTTGTTGAATCATATAAATCCCAGCTAAACGCTGTTCATCTGGGGTGAGGTTCAAAAATATGTGTGCTACTGTATCATCACCATATTTTCCGGGACTGTCAACCCAATGAACGGCTGACCTGGCTAATTCTTGTTCATCCATAGAATCGAGTAAATGATAGCCCCTTCGTTCTCGGAGTAATTTATCAGCGGCTTGGAACGAATGCTCGGGGGACCTCATATTTATTATAGGTGTTTGGAAATTCCTGTTATTATCTGGACATATCGGATGTATCGGGTCAGTAAAGCATCTAGTACTATTACAAGATCTTCCTCTACCTACATAGGCTATGGTTTCTGACTGTCCTGTGGACAGTCCTGATCCTTCCTCCTCCTCGTTTTGTTCAAACTGGTCTACCGCTAATCTTTCTTCGTGTAGGCGTTCTATTTCTTTTCGGATCTTTCTGCACATGGCTATTATACATTTTTGCCTATCATGTCTCCCTTCTGATATATTCTGGCTCCATCTGGTAAGAGTTTGCATTATTTCCGGATCTACCCCCGGTCGGTCTTGATTTCTGATCACACAATTTATGAGGAAACGTAACAGTTCCCCCTGTATCTCCACTTTCTGGTATTCCATAGCTCTGTTAATACTTTCAGAATCTCGCCCTGTTTGGACATAATGATATATATTATCTAGATGCACCGTCATTCCTGGTAACTTCCCTAAATACACCGCGGCTCGTCTGATACGTAATGATGCCATGATCATTTCGTCCTCTTTGACGGGCACAGGGTCATATCTACAATCTACTAGAAGTTCCTTAAGCGTGCGGGCATTTATGAGTTTGGGGGTACGTGGATGTGCTGACTCTTGAAAGGTAAGTTTATTTACTCTGGGTGGCGTAGAAAAAATGTTGGTAGCACCTCCAGTAGCCCCGTCTGGAGTATCGGGCGTGAAAGGATTCGTAGAACGCGATACAGCAACTATAGGTGTGGACACAGTTATAGAAGTAGCTGTAGGAACAGATGTGGAAACGGACGTGCTTGCCGGATTTTGTGTCAGGTTTTGTTGTTGTAGAGATACAGATACAGGATCTTGGCGTTGAACCTCCCCGGCCGACGGTCTATGTGGGGCGGGGTTAGCATACTCGGGAGCTGCGTCATCTAAATATGAGGAAAGAAAAACATCTTCTGCGGTTCTAGGATGCCCCTTAGGATGTACTTTTATTGGAAATAATGGGGGTGGCAAGTCTTTTGGTATCCCCGGAGTAGCCTTAGGTAATCCCTCGGCCAGAAGGGGATACATACCCTTCATAAGGGCATTTCTTTGTCTGTCTACTTGTTCTGATTTTACTCGTGTACCTTCTTCAATTAATAGATTTTCTCGGACTTTATTTGAATTCTCTCTACTCTTCTCTTCCTGTCTACGTGCTTTTTCTGTGCGTCTATACGATTCTTTACGCCATAATTCAATGGCGTCTTTCTGTGACTGTCTGGCTTTCCTTTTCCATAATTCTTCCTCTACTTTCACGATGCAATCTGCATCCCAGGTCCCAGCTGCGGGCCACCTCTGACTTTCTGGTAATTCCTTAGTGTAGTCTACCCATAGGTCAAGAAATAATATAGCGTCTAAACCGTGTTTATGATACATGAAATACCCTGGAGTGTCCCTAGGAGGGATGGGAACAGCTTCTTCGAGTACCCCTTTTCTAGTTGTGATCTGTCTTAGTTTCGAAAAGAGCGGCATATTGAGAACTGATCTGATACTTGGTTTTGAACAAACTTAATACAATAAAACACAATAATGAACAGTCATTCATACCACAATATGCAGGACGTATTAACACATTTAACATTTAACGTTTTTAAATGAGCAACAATGATAATGACGATCTAAGAAAACTTAATCACAAAACATAATTCTCGACATTAACGGAATTATTCGGAATTTATATACTTGATATACTAGATATACTGCTAAACAGTACAGATACACTGCTAAAACAGTGCAGACCGGATTTGTGTACCCAAACCCGTCTGGACCGGCACAACTTATGTGCACGCCAGAACGCCTCCCCAGTAATGGTACTCACCGGGTAGCTCGGAACGGAAGGCCTCGGAACGGAACTGAACTGAACTGGACCGGACTGGACTCGACTCGACAACTTCGGACACTTCAGGACATCGGAAACCTGGTGGGCCTCTGTATACCTCGGATCTTGCTCTCTCAGCTAGGCTCTGGTCGGGATACTTCGCACTTCTCACCGCCTCGTCTGGGTGTTGATCGCAGCCTCAGTCGCCCCCGCTTGACCGGAGGGAGATACAGGAAATCCTGCTGGTACGCGTTGTTGTCCGTCCAGCTGTGGCAGGAGACCGGGCCTGCAACGCACCGCCGGCGCGTGAGATGAGAAAGTGTCCCTGTTCGGGCGCCATTTATGTGGTAAATAATTTAATTACCGGGACTTAATTTGATACAGAACATAATAAAAAATAGCTCAATAAATAAGAGGCAGAATCCGTGGTATTAGAGGTTAGGAACGGGCTTTATTCCAATGGACGATTTCGAAATCGTGGACTCCAGGTTCCATCACCACGGAGGCTCAGGAAGTGAAGTACATACATTATTGATAATTAATTACTTTTATACAATAGGCATTACAGTGAAGCAAATGCGAGAGGCGTAACAATTGATAAGGAAGATAACATTATTCATGCGTAATGAAAAATGGGCGTGATTGGGCGTAACAAAGGAACGTCATCAGGCATGATGTCATAATGGGGTGGTTCCATGAAAGAATTTCGCAATGTCAGCAGAAATACTTGGCAGAAATGCGCGCACAGCAGCATGACGTGTGATTGACGTGCAGCTAGGGGGTGAAGGGGACTTGACATTTAGCTCTACATGTGGCGACAGATGTCTAGAGGGTTAAGTCAACCTAATCCCAAATCATATCTAACATCCTATGTTTAAAGAACTATGTTATCCAAAAGAGAGGCCTTCTTGGAGTAGAATCTTATTCTATACTGACTATACTGACTGTTAGTGCGTGTACAAGCGTCTAAGTGTCTACACTAGATGCGAGGGCAGAAGTCTTCCATGGTAATAGGGCTATGAATTACTTGTATAAAGACAGAGAAGCCGGGCATCTGCTCGGTAGCTGGCAGAATGTTTATTTAAACTACTAGACAGGAATGCATTGGGCAGGGAACGGAGCAGATAATTTCGAAGGTGAAATACAGTTCTTGGCAGGCAGCAAGCTGATGTCAGGCACTGTGAGCCGCGCAGAGGATGAGACAAAGTTCATGGTCACAGATGCGAGTTCAGACTGGAGCTTTCAGAGGCAGAAAGCAAGAAAAGCTTGATGACAGAATCAGGGCCTACTTGCCTGGACTGTAAAATGGCATAAGTGAACCATATAAAGCCGGTGGCCTTTCGTACTTAGGGATGGAATATCCGGCCCATTCATGGCGGATCTGAAAGAGGACATGTTAACGGTGGACGCACATGTATTTGCGTCTTCATAACTGGAACCGGAGGGAACATACATGTACTTGTAACATGCACATAGAACCGTTGGGGTCCAAGATAGGGGACATAACTGACCAGAAAAATCCATATTTCCACACTATCATATGCATTTATACACCTACATAGACACTCACACACCACAAATCATCCATAGAGGTACTCTCACACCTAGTCAGTCATGCAAATAATTAATTACACTACCATTTACTCACCTATGCAGTTATACACACTCAAGTTCACTTACTCATAAAAATAGTACCACATTCTTACGCTCTTATACAATCATTGATACAAGCACACACTTATCCATACAGCCACTCTCACAATCACACACTCTTACATATACCCACTTATATACTCTTACACGCATATATACTGCCTTTAACATATGTAGTTAGTCACAAATGTACCACTGAGATATACATTCAATCCCTAACACACCCATACATACACTCACTCAACTATACAGTTCATCACAGATGCACTCTTAAAACCATGCACCCATAGAATCACCCACTCACACATCTATGCACAGAGTCACACACAGCCTACGCACACAAACACTCAGGCACCCATACAGATACTCAGACAACCAATCAATAACCCATATAGACACTCAAAAACTATTCACAAAACCCCGAAGCCACTTATACACCAACACACATACACATACAGACATTCACACAGTTTAGTCACTAGTTTGCTGTAAGATACATTTAATGACTCACTTATAGAGTCAGTTACGCACCTAGAAAATCATCCATTCACACACTTGTACACCCACTCATTCTTCAACAGGCCTTTCAATATATATATTAAACATATTAAAACTTTACAGAAACAAAGACTCACTGGATGACGTCATCAGTGATGTCATCAGTGATGTCATTTCAGATGTCATCAGTGATGTCATCAGTGATGTCACTGACCATGTCATGAGTAGGCCTGGGCAAAAATTTCGTTCCGTTCGCGGAAATTGCGATAATTTGACATTTTTGCGTTCCGCGGAGAGCGCGAAAATGTCAAAAATTCCGGTTTCCGCAGCTTGGCGATAATTTGTTTCTTGCTCGCGCTGTAAAATGATACATTCTCGCGCGCGCGCGATCGCCTTACCTGAATCCCTGCGTTCGCCGACAAGTTTTCTTGATCCGGTCGCGTTCTCCATGAGATGTTGTATTGTTTTTAGCCATTTGCGCTGTCTCGCGACAGTTCGCGCCCGCAGTGACGTCATGCGTCGCGCGATCACGTCTTTCTTCTCGCGATCATGCACCGCGAGAACAACTGAAAACAAGATGGCCGCGCCCGCAAGCAACCACATGGGTAAGTTGGCGACCCGCAACCATGCAGAAAATCTCGCGAACATGCCGGAAAAAAACTTCCGCATCTTTGCGATATTTCTGCTTGTTCGCGATAATTTTAAACATTCTCGCGATAATTTGCGAAGGTTAATTCCGCAAATTCCGCCCACCCCTAGTCATGAGTGATGTAATATGTGACATCATCAGCAGTGCATTGTGGGGGCGCGAGTTATAGTTAGCTGAACTAACTATAACAGGGGAATTTCTAGGGTTTTGTACGAGGGAAATGTCCAGCTAACTATAAAGCCCCTGAAACCTATGTTTTTTTCCGTGAATATATATATATATAAGTTTTTTGTTCTGGTTACGATGCAGAATTGGACTAGCACCCAAAGCTCTCTTGGCTCAGATGTACTAAGTCAATCCTGGACCACTTGGCTGGGAGCTTGGCTGAGACCCCTCTGTCTCACTCTTCCCCCCTTCTGCTTTGGTTGGGTGGCTAGCTTAGTCTGCATTTCTAACTGCTTTATTTGCAATGCTGAAAACTGAGAATACCTTCTCCGTGGCTTTTGGGTTTAGCCAATGGGAGACCAAGTTCAGAGTTGTTAAAGGGGAAGGCCCTGATTCATCCTTCCCATGGGGCTCGCTGGACACACTAATTCCTGTCCACAGGGACTGAGCCCATCCAAGTTGGCCATAGCATCTGTATGCACTCCATTGTCAGGCTTCAAGTTCCTGTCTGCTCCTCCCTTGCTCCTCCTGTGGTCACTGTTATTATTTCCTCAGTAGAATGGGTGGTTTCCGTGCTAATGCAGGCGTTAGCTTCTTTATATGTTTCTGTTTCGTTGGTCCAGCCTACAACTTCAGAGCCACTTTCTCCCCTCACCTTGGAAGTTGTGGGGTCTGTTAGCTTTAACTGAAGCATGCAGCGCACTTCTTTTTGTTGCCAGCGCTCCATCTTTTTTGGGTCGAGCCTAGGCAGCACACATGTGCCGTCTGCAAGACCTGTAGTAATCACTAAGAGGGCATTGATCCCGCCTGCTGCTTTTCATAAGTAGACTCCAGCGTCGCTCTTCTTTGCTGCCTCCTGATTTGTTCCCCCACCCGATACATCACTTCTGTTTGTAACTCAGGAGCACCGCTCAACTACAGATTAATTCGCACTAATTAGTGGTCGATTGCTTTGATGCAGGTACTATTTCTTCATTGCTTTTTTTATTAGTTGCATTCTGCATGCCACTGTTTTTTTAGGTCGAGCACCGCTGCTGCTCGACTTTTAGTAACGGGGTTTTGAAAGTGCTACCCAACAGCTTTTCCTGGCCTGAAGCTTGCGTGCATGCTCGTGTGCACGCACGCAGCTGCCATCTGCCTTTCTTATCTCTTCCTCCGCATCGTAAATACCGTCGCCATGGAAACCATGAACAGGGACGTCCTCAGTTCACCACGGAAAACTCAAACGCTCTTTCATCAGGTGAGTCCTCCGTGCCACACCAACAGGAGCTATCAGTAGCACGACAACTCCGCTTCACACTCCTTTCTTCTTCCAATGCGATCACCACAAACTTTTTCACACTCATTATCTTCCTGTCACTCTCACTTGCATACACGCGTACTCGTCCACTCTTGCACACTTGCTCGTCATTCGCTGTTGCACACTCATCCATCTCGCTTGCACACTCGTGCTCACCCTGCATCAGCAGCACTCAGGAAGCTGTTGGTGATGTGGAAGAGACTGCTTAGATCTGCCATAGCTTCTCTGCGTAATGTAATTAAGAGGCTGTGTTAGTCAATTTATCCAGTCTAGCTGCTAATTGAATTAATGATTGAGGGCCTGCTCTTCACTCTGATGTCCTGAACATTGAAATGGCTCATATCTGCTGTCCTGTTTTGTCCCTCTCCATTCAGCTGTGAAATAAAAAGGAAGTGGCTTGTGCTGTGACAGGCGGAGGGGAGGCGGCGGGGAAGGGGCATGCATCCATGCATAGGGCGCCAGTTAGCCCCTGGCTGGCTATCTTTGTCATCGAAGACTCATGCTTTCTTGCTTGCTGCACACTGTCCCTCTCAAGGGCTGCTATCCGTCTTCATTAAAACCAAGCACCGCCTGCCTTGCTTGCAAGGCCTGACTGTCTCGTTGGAGGATCTTCGACAGCCTCATGACATACCTCCTGTCACCTGCTCCAGTCCTTTATACTTCTGCGGCACCCAGCAGCTGTAAGGGTTAGTCAGATTGAGTGTGTTATGGCTTCTGCTAGAGTTTGGCAAGACTCTCCACATTGAAACTCGAGAGGGCTTCTTTCTTTTGAACATGTAAGGTGCTTCGTGTTTGTGAGGCCTTTGAAATAAACTTTTCAGCCTTCCACTCCTTAACTCAAGCTCCGGCTCGTGGGTGCTACTAAGCTGGTCGGATTAAAAGCCTGCTCTTCGCTTTGGTAAGACCTTCTGCAAGGCAAGAGAGTCATGATCCACATTGACATGCAGCCGCCTTGAATTATTAATGTGCGAAATTCGTGTAATTTGATTTTGTGTAACTACGCAAAGTTTTTCAAAAATTAAATGATAGTTACTGCTATATTTTAGGAAGAAACGTGTCCTTGCGTCCATTTCGGACTTGACAAAGCTTTTTGCCCTTAAAAGAATTGTGTAAAAGCACGTGTTGCTAACAGCAGCCACTTGTTTTCTGGTTGTTCGCATTGTTCTTATGCTCTCACGCTTAAATTTGGCCTGGTAGCACCATGTGAAGTATTGGCATAATTTCGAGAATTACGCTGGTGTAGCAAATTTCGTCCAGGTCTAAGTAAAATATGGCTGCGTCCTGGCACAAGTGTAGTTTTAATACATGAACTCGTCTCTATATGCCACTACATGAAGTCTTTTGCTTGTTCCTCCTTGACAATAGCAGTGTTCTGAGACCCATAATTTGAGAGTGTAAGGGTGCAAACACCATCTTTTCGTCTTTTTTGTACAGAACAATTTGTCCAGCGTTTGAGGTGCTGCGACATATTGTGTTCTGACCAAGACTAGCATCCCCACCCGATGCTCTTCGCTAAGAATTTAAGGTTCCCCCCCATACCCCCTCATTGGCCCTAATCTGGGGGGAGACGCATGGCGTTAGCACAGCATCCTTCCTACTGCCCTCCCTGCAGATAGTAGCCATGAGACTCCCAACGAATTCTGTTGCAGAGCCCTAAGCAGAGCTGCTTTTTGCGTTTTATAACATTTGATTAGAGACATATTTGTGATGTGCTAATTGGAAAAAGTGGCTTTATTTAATTGGCATTTTCATTTATTACCCGTTACCAAAGTAAGTCATGAGGAAATTAGGTCAGTGTAGTTTCACTTTAGAAACAGCGTGGGTCCAAGGAAATAGATATGATGGGTAATGTGCTTACGTTTATGTAGACGTGTTAGATGTGTCCTTGGGTGTAAAACATTATAAAACATGTACTCTAACACACCACACACCTCTGAGAGGATGGGCCTTGTTTTGGTTTTTTTTTTGCCTTCTGTAGGTGCTTCCCACAGACACTGTAAAACCACCTTCACTTGCGCCGCCAAAATCAAACCAACCTACTGGCATGTGAGAACAAGCATTGGCATAGCTGTTGCATGGCTAAACCTTGTACCTTATAAGCGTTTAGCCATGCAACGGTTGATATTGTTGCACCAAGGATATTGTGCTGCATAACTAAATACTTATAAGGTCCCAAAAGCGAGACCTATTGGCAATGCCAATGCTTGTTATTAATTGCTTTCTGCCCCTCCACACGTCGCTGTTTTTATTACTTGCGTCTGCCCATCGCTGTTTTTATTATTACTTGCTTTCCACCCTTTGCTGTTTTTAGGTCTCGCCTGACCCAGCGCATCCGCTGGTCTGGCGAGACTTATTGAGAGGGCTCCAAAAAGTGCTACCAGGCCAGCCTAGAGCTATAGTGCATGTGCGCGGGGGCGCGCGCCGCGCTTTACCGCGATTACTTTCGCTTTTGCGGCCGCAGGGCCGCTTGGCATAGCCAATAGGTCTCGCTTTTGGGACCTTATAAGTATTTAGTTATGCAACTGTTGCATGGCTAAACACTTATAAGGTCCCAAAAGCGAGACCTATTGGCTATGCCAATGTTTGTGGATTAGTTGTGGTAAGGTTCGTTGACGGGGCTCGTGAGTACTTGTGCATTTATTTACTTTAGTGTTTTGAAAGGGATAGATTAATTTCCGTTTGCAACCCTCGACTTTTTTTCTTTCTTTTAGAAATTAGTACCGTTCTTCTCATTTTGTTTGTATTTTTACTGCTTCAGAATTCCTCGGACAGTCATTTGTCAGTTTCTGTGCCAGATGTTGTATGTTCGAAAAAGCAACCTTTTTAACCCCAGTCGAAGAGGCCCCAGGAAGTTCAGGTAATCCTCACTATAGGTGAGGCTGTCAAGGGTAAGGTCATGCGCCTTACTTTACACTCATTGAATCAGTCTATTCTGAACAACCAGGAGAAGTGGTCACCTTCAGAAGGGAGCACTAACAACCCCAGGCCAGTTTCGCCCATTTGGACCTCGTTACTCAGGTGCAGCTTCAGTCCTGTGGCACAGTGAGCATGGGACCCACATACAAGCAGGCTTCTCGAAGGCGACGGATGGAATGGTTCAATTAATCTCAGCCATTGGCAATTGTCAGAGCTGCATGCCCACCATGTCATTGGAGACAGAGTCCCACCTTATACAATTCAGTACTGGCCCATTTCTTCATGGGAACAGTCTTTCCTGAACTGCCAGGTGAGGCACTCTCCAGAACAGACTAGAGAACAAGCATTCCCAGACCATTTTCAGCCTATTCAGGCCCCATCAGTAGAGTATAGCTTGAGTTCTACAGCACAGTGAGTACTAAGAGCCCCTCTAACTTGAACACAGTGAGTGAATAGCCCCAGGACTGCATGCCCACACGAAGCAAGAGACAGTGACAGAACTAACAGCAAGCACCCCCAGAGGAGAACAGGGTCCAGTAGCCCAGGATGACAACATTAATTACCAAGTGCACCACATTAATTGTCAAGTACAGGAAAGCAGTATGGAGTAGCGAGTGCCAAGCTTACTACCCTACAACAACATATGACTTCTTTTAGGTGATGCTGGGGTTCGGGGTAAAGAAATACAATATAAACACAAATAGAATACAGCCTGGCCTCTCTGCAGACGTGCAGAAACAGCGCGTCTCTCAATATGGAAATCAACAAGTCTTCCCTGGACGTCTATTGACAGATCTGGACTCATCTGTCAACTTCTGCAGTGAGGCAACATTTTATTTATTCGGTCTAGCTTCAAACGGTGATTCGTAAACCAATATAGTGGGATTTACTATATCTTTGTAACGGTGATTCGCACAACTGTACAGTGGGAATCACTACTCAGCATTCTCTTCACTGCTCAACAAACACTTCAGTGCAGTTAATCACTACATCATCAACGGTGATTCGCACACCTGTGGGAATCACTGTTCATCTCGTTATCCGTGTGGCATATAATGGTGATTCACTCACCTTTCTACATGGATCACTTTATTGTTCAGCATTACATCGGTGATACACACACCCTAATGAATTAATATTGAGGTGCATGTATTAAGAAAGTGTTAATTATAATAAAGATGCAAGTTAGTTCTGCGCCCAGTGCCATTTTTAGCATTGCTTGGCTTGCCTCCTGTGGATGGGGGAAGAAGGGAGAAAAGGCTCTGAGACGTATATAGAAGCCATAGAACGCGAGGTATTCACTCAAAGGAAGAAGATTGCTTTATTACGCCACTCCTTGGGTACTGAGGGTAGGAAAGTAAGTAATGAAAGCTTTAGATTTACGATTTAAGAAGAAAAGAAATGTTATTGTGGTACAACACAAATTTTATGTATGGCAGCAGTTACCCGGGGAATCTGTGGAAAATGTTGTAAGTGAACTGAGAATGTTGGGCTCTACATGTGACTTTAAAGCATTTGAAAAGGAAGTGATTCATGACCAGGTTGTAGAGAAATCCAACAGTAAGAAAGTGCAAGAAAAGTTGTTAGCTGTTGATAATCTCACTATGGACAAAGCCATGGAAATTGCGAGTGGTATTGGATCTACTGTTAAATGTATGGAACAAACAACTCCAAACTTTCAAGTACATGTGGTTCAGTCTCAGAATGAGACTAAGGAAAGAGAAAAAAAGAAGGCATCCTTATTTGAAGAAAAGTGAAATCTGCTTGAATGCTATCGTTGTGGGGGTAGAAACCATTTAGGGAATGTTCGCGTGTGTCCAGCTATTGATTAAGTGTGTAGCAAGTCTAAAACAAGCATTGGCATAGCCAATAGGTCTCGCCTTTGGGACCTTATAAGTGTTTAGCCATGCAACAGTTGATGTTGTTGCACCAAGGATATTCTGCTGGATAACTAAACACTTATAAAGTCCCAAAGGCGAGACCTATTGGCTATGCCAATGCTTGCTATTAATTGCTTTCCACCATCGCGTTATCAGCACTCCCCCATTCTCCGAGCACAAAAGCAGTAGAAACAGCCCTCCGGTGGTCCGACCAAGCACCAGTGGTGTTACTCGTAATTGCTTTCCTGAGGGCAGATTAGGAATGTGAAAAACATCCTTCTTCTCTTTACAAGTTTTCTCACTTCTGTCCCCGGAACATAAACATTCTTTTCACAGGTCTGTACCTTGTTCCATGTATCGATTCTGAAAACCCATCTGTGCTCTTACTGCTATGAAAAGCAATATTCCCAATACCATTTACTCTCCCTTTTCCGTCAATGAGCTCTTCCTCCGTCCCTCTCCCCTCCTCACCCCAACCTTTACCGCTGCATTCTTTTGCCACCTTCCCGATAGTGTTACTGAACTCACGGACTTGTTGATTTGCCTTTACAAAGTGTTCGATGAAGCGCGAAATAGACTTTTGTGCAATACAAATACAGCAAATTAAATAGCCTTTCCCAGACAAGCCAGTGGACTTTTATGGGCTTTAAATTGACTACTTAAACCTGTGATCTCATGCAGTGGCTGATAAAGTAGACTGAAGTGACACACTGCTGCTGATTAGAGGGCCAGCTGGGTGTGTCCTGAACTTACACCATTAGTGATGAAAAGAGCCATTGTTGCAGTTTCGAAGTGTGCTGAGTTGAGCCGGCTCATTTAGTCTGGTGAACAGTTACATGATGTATCCCAAGCTAAATGCTTGTGCCCCGCTTAAGCCTTGCCAGTCTGTTAATGTGCGCTTGTAGGAGTAGATTGCAAGAGTCTTGCAATATGAGGTTCTCGCTGTCCTACTTTTGGGAATTCAAATCTATGTATAGATTTACTATCACAACTTATGTGGCGGAAGGGGTTGTCTCAGCAAAGTCCTCTAGCAAGATGTCTTTGGCCCCAGACAGCCCAAATCTGCATATATGTTTGGCCAAATTTGAGGAAACCTCTGCCCATGTCAGGAAAAATGCACAAAAGTCTGCTAGGAAAATTGGGCAAGCTTCAGAATTTGTGTGCATTTATATTTCTTTATTTCATTTGCAAAAATCTAAATACAATACTTTTGAGTCTGGCCTTCTGGAGCTTTGCTCCAGGCTCTACTATCTGCTTCACCCGGTCCGCAGCCACTGCCTGCTCATACATACTAAGCACAGTTTCTTTCCGTGCCTTTTCAAGGATTCCATCCCTCAAACCCAAGCTTTCCTCCTCTTCTTAGTGTGTCTTCTGCGTACACAGGTCCTCCCTCTATATGGGACTGTGGCTTGCTCTCCACTTCTTTCTCTCTTTCCCACAATCTTTCTGCTCCTCTGTCTCGATTTCATTCACCACTTCCTGCACAAAGTACCTATCCCTCTCTATCTATCCTGTGCTGCTCTCACCCCATCTATTCACCATGCCACATAATTCCACTATACAAATACACTACACAACACACAATTCCACAACACAAAATTCCACAACTAACAATTCCAATACAACCCACATAATTCCACTCCACGCCACATACATCCACTACACTACACTCCAAACCAAAATACATAGGTAAATGACATTGTCATTTACAATTCCAATACCTCTAACTCTCCCAAATGTGAGACCTGTTGCATTGCAAATGCTTGTTTTAGCATAGCAGTCTAAGCTTTTCTTCATAGAGCCTGCTAAATTAGACCTGACTTTGTTTTTCGGCATGTTTAAAACATGTTTAGAACTCAGAAAATATTGGGAAGCTATGAAGATGTCCTGTGTTGAGGCGATAGACTGTGCCACCCAGCTGAAGTCTCTTGATACCCTTAACGCAGTTTGATTCAGGGTCCAGAGAGAGAAAACAGCCCCCCCCCCCTTGCCTTACCTGGCATACTCCACCCTTGACTCCAGCTCCCTAGGACCCCGACTCTGTCTCACCAGGCAGGCGAGGGTGGTCTGGACATGCCTTGGACGTGCTCAGCAATCAGGTCTCTCTCTGCCAGCTCCCAGTCTCCATGCTGCTCTGCCGCGTGCAAAAGATGGTTTGCAAGGTTCCTCAGCCACCTATCTCCTCCAGGAGCTGTCACGCTCTGTAAGGGGTTACTGTAGGGCAGCCAGACATCTACCAACAGCCCGAGCATTAATGAGCTGCGTCCTGCATTGTTTCAGCCAACGCCATGCTTGCAAAACAGGGCAGTGGCCCCTGACCTGAACGCACGTCAGGTGATGTGTCCATGCATCCCCCTTATCTCCAGGTATCTTGAGGCATGTCACCTCAACTATTCTGTCAAAAGGAACTGTAACATTTTGTCCTGCCATTGGCAAAGTAGCAGTGCTTATGTGTTTTTTACTGGCAGCAAGGCAAATAGAGAAACGTTACTTTTGCCTGGTTAAATAGCATCAGTTCTCTAGGGTTTCAGCATATGTCATGTAAACAGTGAAGTTTCTCTGGTCCCGATCCAGTGCTAAATTTGAGCCGGTGGTTTCCAGTGCTCGGCACCGGCACCTAGTTGCCAGAACCAGCACTTATAACAGATGCCACATGGTGGCACCGTTTGTGTATTGTAATGATGAGCAGAAAAACAGTTGTTAGTTAGTTTAATATACATTAAGAACTAATGCCTGCTACCTAAGCCATTCTTGAAGCTTTTGCGGCCTCGAACAGTCTAAATTGTATAACTTGCAGAAGTGTGATGGTTAGTAGTTGTGTAAGTACAGTGGCAATGTGTGGTGCACACTGTGTTGACCTCCTGATGAGGGCCCGGCACTTTATTTTTTTTTTACAAATTAAGTACTGCCCAGATACCCAACCCAATTTGGCTAGCGATTGGAAATGGAGATATCATGCAAAGGGATGCAGGTTCTGGCAGGTATCACAACTCCACGCATTGGCCATTCAGAGGTTTCCGGCCTAGAACTGGAACTAACCTTCTGTACACTGAATTATTTTGTTCCAAACCACATGTGGTTACTGATTCTGGGCCCGATTCCGTGCACATTTTCCTTCTGCTTTGAGCCAAAGAAAAATGTGTGTGGAATCATTTTAGTTTTTTCCGGTGTCTTCCTGTCCACTGTAAAACTTGTAATCAGGTGAGATATATCATCCCTCGTCCGACTTTGAAAGGGCCCCATAGTAGCACGAATTACATTGCGCACGCTGCAACGCTAAATGGCGATGCAGGGCGCGCAATGTGATTCGTTTTATTTCTTTATTTCTTTACTTACCTCCGTTCGGCAGTATGCCGGAGTTTACTATTCCCCCACCCTGCCCCTTCCCCGCCCCGCCCCGCCCCGCCCTACCGCCCTGCAGTACTCCCTCGAGGAGCCGCTACTGTTAGCTAGATAGATAATATAGATTCAATGTGACCTACTTGCCCGCCAGTTAAAAAGCTATAGTTTGTCTATGATGTGCTTAGCTGTTCGCTAAGAATCATAGAATTTCTGTTGTATACCTGGCAGATGCCGGAGTAGAACAGAATATTTGCTTTTTACCCAGTTGATGGGTGAATATTACAGAATATATGCTATATGCGCACAACAGACTAACAGCCAGGTAAAGAGCAGAGATTATTTACTGTTTACCCAGATGTCAGGCACTCAGCAGAAGACCTGGGAGTATTTTTAATTACATCATAGCAGTCAGAGTAATTTTGGAAATTCAGTGATACAGGTCGACGCGGAAGGAGCAATTTGGGGGCAAAACCTAGCACAGAAAGAATGAATTTAGCAAGAAGCTCCATGTGCTACTGTTTGTGTTGATTTCAATTCAGGACTACTTTTATTAGCGTAAAATGCATCCTTTCATCAATTTAGGATGCAAGAGTGCATTTTGTGCTAAGAAACTAGTTCTAAATGCCAGGAGTACAGTGGGGAAAAATCCTATCCCAAGAGCACAATTAGCAAGCGGAAGCAGTGCTATTCATGTTCTATTGCATGTAGAGTAAAATGCATCCTCGTGTCCATTTTGGATGTGAGGGGGTGTTTTCCCATTATGAAATTTACACCCACCCCTACTTAGCAGAGATAATGTGCTGTGAGCACGCATCCAGGTATACAGAATAACTTATGTACTTTCCGGACAGCAGCTGGGCACATAGCAGAGAAACATTACTACTTAACTTGAGGTCAGGTAAATAATATATAAACTGTGTTGGGTAACTGGCAAATAACAGAGATTTTGACTATTAAACTAGTAGTTAACGACCACATAAAAACAGTAGTGGCTGCTACCATACCTGTGACAGCCGGCCGCCTGCCGCCTCTCCTCTGTCGTCTTCCTTCTGACTCCAGTCTGCAGAAGGATGCAGGAAACAGCAAGAAGCATCCGGCTCCCAGCCTCCCGATAGCCAATCACAATGCTGCAATGCAGCGTAGTGATTGGCCTGAGCACTGTGGATCGGCGCTCAGCCAGAGAATGGGGGCCTGGGCATGTTGTCAATGCAGGCTGTAATGCAGCTTGCATGGAGAAGATGCGAAGTTCGCATGAATGTTTGGCCGGCCCAAGAGGACCAGCCAAACAGTCATGTGCACTTTAGAAGTGGGCAAACCACTCTTCTCCTACTCCTGTCATCGGAGCAGCCCCTCCCCAAAAGCAAAGCTGCAGCAGAAGTAAAAATAAAATGATAATAACTCAAGTTACTATCATTTTATGTTTCCTTTACATCACTGCTGCATAGCAGTTGGGTGACGCTCCTCCACCATAGCGGAGGAGCCACTGCTGCATAAATAACATACATTCTGCACCATTTGGTTGGTGGCTAAGCAAAAACTTCACCATTTATCCAGTGGCACGGTCATGAGCAGAAATTCTGTACTAGTTACCCAATTGCAAGGAAAATAGCAGAGAACTGTCTCTATTCACAAGGCGGGTGGCTAGTTTCTATTTGGCCATCAGTTTGGTCAAAAGTGAAGCTTTTCTATTGGCTTCTCTACCAAGTACCATTACCACTGCTATTCAACCAGTGGCCAGATAAATAGCAGGGAAATGTCACTATTTTCCTGGTGGCTGCCTAAGGTGCTGCTACCCCAGGTAAAGGTTTTTTAATAGCCCGGAAGCTAGTCAGAGCCCAGAAGCCTTTCGGTTGACCATTGTGTAAATAGAGACATTGCTTTAGAAATTGCTGAGTTGACATTCTAATACTACACATTTGGTGATATTAAACGTACTCCTGGATAAACAGTGATCTTTCTTTGCTACAAATCATTTATACTGTCTGTTATTTGTCCAAGTTTGGTAACTGGTAATGTTTATTTGCACAGCCAACACTCAAATAATGCATAAACTCTGCTATTTAGCCAGGGGCCAGATAAATAGAAAAGGTTATTTGCTACTTAAACAGCTGCCCTGCAAAGAGTGCATGATGTTAGCTATTATGGCAGTGGTTGGGTAATTTGTGAATTTTCTTGCACAGCCATTTTATAGGAGGTAATTTAGCCAGCTGCCTGGTAAATAGTGACGTTTCTTTGCTATTTGCTGGTCTACTGACTAAAACAGTACAGAAGCTCTACTATTTAATTGTGTAAACAGTGACTTTTTTCGCTATCTGCATTGCTGCTGGCAAAACATTGCCTAGCTATGGTATTTAGCTAGTGATCTGCTAAATATAAAAGAGAATTCAATATTTGTACGGTAGATGGCTAAATAGCGTCAGACACCTGGGAGATGCCGGGCATCTCTGATGAGCACCAACCGGAAGTGGAGCTAATAGGCATATGAGGAGCACCCACACTCGAAAAAGCAAGCGAATGATTTGATCATACTGGATTTAGGCTTTTTCATCAAGAATGACTTTCACCAAATTGTTTTTTTCGTTAACCTCGTGAATGACATTCAAGATGAAAAATTCATGGAAACTGGTTCTATTAAAAGGGTTCCTCAGAAATGGTTTCATCAAGTTTGTTTTTTGTCCAGTTCACAATTAACCTTTTACAGCTACTTTAATCTCAGACCCTGACTTTTCCATTACATGAGCCTTTCTAAATTAAAACTACATTTAATATAATTATTTAATGTTTATGTATTGTATTTATTGTACCCAAACTGTAGCTGCATTTGTAAATCCAGCCCTAAGTCAACTCACGTTAAATGAAAAGTTCTCTACTCTCAATGTACCCCTTCAGCCAGCACTAATCATACCCCTTATGTGAGAAATTAGGTTGTTGGTTTCAGGGTGGTGAAACTCTACTCAAGCAGCAGCCACAATCCTTGTCAGGGTGAATCACAAAAAGTAACTAAGTTAATCAGTGTTTAACCCTCTGGTAACTTGGCATAAAAGCAGACAGGCTTGACTTAGTGGCAATGTGTAAAGTATTTATGCAGCACTTAAATAGTAATAATGTAAAAAATACAGCAAAATAAAATCACACACCAATTTAGAGAAATAGAATATATTTTTAACACCAAAAGAACAAAACTCCAATCAGTAGAACCAGAGTTCCGCATTTTTAAAGTTCAGAGTTTCAGGTAAAAAATAGTGCCTAAAAGATCAAAGTGCCAACCATGGACATCTGGTCATGGGAGTCCGGGACAGAGTAAAAAAATTACGACCGACAGCAATGGAAAGTGATTCGGATAAGTGAAGTGGATTGGGCACGATTCTTACCTTCAGACTTAAAATAATTTTTTGAAGGTAAAGTTCAGCAGGGCAAGGCAGCCGGCGGTGTCCGAGGAAAAGGCATCATCTGGGAGCCACTGTAGGAAGTTGCAGTGAAGATTTCTAAGTTCAGACTTGGGGCCAGATGTACATCCTTTTTTGCACTTGCAAACGGGAGATTGGCCGTTTGCGACAGTAAAAAAGGGTCCTGGCATGTACAAACACTACTTTGCAAGTCACTGATTTGCAAAATAACGTTTGCGACTCTTGCTAGTTGGCCTTCTAATAGCGAGTCTGAATAACATGTACTATTGTTTTGCAACCGCATTTGCAGCCTCAAAACACTCGCAGTTTACCACCTACTCCAAGTAGGTGGTAAACCACTTGGAAACAGGAAGGGGTCCCAAAAGGACCACTTGGAAACAGGAAGGGGTCCCAAAAGGACCCCTTCCACTTTGCAAGTCTGTGCTAAAATATTTTTTAAGAGCAGGCAGTGGTCCCAGGGACCACTGTCTGCCTTTAAAAAATGAAACTGAAAAGTTTCTTTTTTAAATGAAATAGGTCATCATCCCTGGGAGTCGCAAATTGCGCTTGCCTCATTAATATTAATGAGGCATGCAATTTGCGACCCCATTGAGAATCGCAAACAGTGTCTGAGACACCGCTGTACATTCACTTTTGCGAGTCGCAAATTGCGAGTTGCAATTCGACCCAATTTGCGACTCGCAAAAGTGAATGGCCCTAAGTCTCTTTTATGGAAGTTGAAAATCTCCAGTGGAACAAAGCTGCAGACAGTAGCCTGAGGGGGTTCCACGAGGCCATATACTCCTTCAGCAAGCAGCCGCTGAACAGGATTTGCTGCTGTGGAGAAGAACGTAGAGGGAGCTACCTTGAAGTCAGGCTGAGTAACCATTTACCTTGGGAGAATCGGCAAGCATGTAGGTCCTGGTCTTCTCCCGGTTCTAAGACCACTTTTTTGGCAGAAAACGTTTTAAGTTTCAAGTTTTTGATTTGGGCTATCTGGGCACCGTTAGCACTACTTCCGAGGGTCCAGGGCTAGAGGGGCACCACTTGGGTTAGGACTCCCTCAAGCTGAGTCGAGGTACGGGTTTAAGATGGTGTGGGCCTTTTCTGTCCCTGAGGCTTTGATGAGGAGACCAGCTAACTAGCCCTGGGTTCAAGCAGGAAACAGATCTCAGGCAGCAGGGCAGTACTCTAAGGGCACAAGGCAGGCTTCAGGCAGCATGGTAGTCCTCTTGGTGCAGCAGGGCAGTCCTCTGAAGTACACAGCAGATCTCAAGATCTTCTGAGACTCCTTCCACAGATCTGGAAGTGAATTGAAGAGCGTGTGTGAGAGTTCTATTTTTATACCTGGTGCCAGCTTTGAAATTGAAGAAACTTCTGGAGTTTTCCCTCCCACAGGAGTGTCTGGAATTTCCTGCCTCCCTGCCCTTGTCCAAGTTTGTCTGGGAGCACAATAGACTAGTGTGAAGGTCTTTGTGTGTGAGTGGAGGCAGGTTCTTTGAAATGCCAGTGGGGCTGTGCACAGCTTGCCCCCAGCAACCTGCCTGGTTGTACCATCCTGCCTACAACCAAGCCCTCTGTTGTGTGGCTGTCTTGGAGGAATACACAAAGGCCAACTGACAACTACACCTAGTCATGTGACCCAGGAAACAGGCTGCAGTCACCAGATGGTTAGGTCAAGAAAATACTGATTTTCTGAAAGTACCATTCGAAGAATTGTGACTTAAAATCCGACTTTACTATTAAATAGGATTTGCAATTACAATTCCTTACACACCAAACATGTCATTTCGACCTGCTCCCAAACAAAAGTAACCACTTGTTAAATGTAATAGGGGAACCCAATATTATCCTTTGAGGTATGCCTCACAGTGGTGAAAAATGAATTTGTGAGTTTCTCACTACCAAGACATGTAAAACTTAAACATATATGTCCAACCTTTAAAATACAATGCACTGTCCCTTTGAGCTGTTTAGGACCTACCTTAGGGTAACATATATGTAATAAAAAGGGAGTTTTAGGCCTGGCAACAGGGTTACTTTGGCAAGTCAAGTTGGCAATTGAACACTACCTACAGGCTGAAATGACAGGACTGCAAGATGTTCTAAAGGGCTACTTATGTGGGTGGCACAATGAGTGCTGCAGTCCCACTAGTATATGTACACAAGGGAAACCCAAAGATCGTAAGGGACCAAGGGTACTTGAGTAATTCTAGAGACAAAGGCCCCTTAACAAAAAATGAAATACAGTTGTTCTGGATACAACTGTATTGTTTTTGTGCTCATTGTTTGTTTCAGTTCATTGTTTGTTTGCTCTCCTGATCTTTGTTTTTTTTAATTATTCTGGCTGTGATAATTCAAATTTTTGATTGAATTGTGGTAATAAAATTGAAAACTCTGATCATTGAATCTGTTTATGGAACAGACTTTTGTATCCAGAAAAACTGTATTTCATTTTTTGTTAAGGGGCCGCAGTAGCACTAGTAGCATTTAAGTTATTAGCCCTGGGTATACGGTATACCACTGCATATGCCAAACAAGTGTAATTCAATTTTGCCATGTTTAAAGGAGAGAGCACAAGCACTATAGCACTAGTTAGCAGTGGTAAAGTGCAAAGAGTCCTAAAGCCAACATAAACAAGTTTAGCAAAACAGAAGGTGTGGGGGGCGTGGCCACGCAGGATATCCGATCGAACGTGATCCGTATCGGCTCCATCTCCCCAAGGCTGTCATGGGTATACCTACAGCCCCAATGTAGCCTAATCGCAGCTCAGCAAGTGTTCTTCGCTGCGGGGTCAAAAGTGCTCTCAGCACAATCGGCAGAAAATCGGCGGCGGCCACAGTTGAACACGGCTCATGGCGACATGAGACGAAGCCCAAGATGGCGGCACGTGGCCACATACCCTGATCCAAGGCTACTGATCGGAAGTAAGGACAGCGGCACGAGGGCCGCACTGCTGGCCAGCTCCGCAGCCTGCACTAGCAGAGAAAACGCCGACAAGTAGACGCCTGTGGTTCCACTTACCACCAGGAAGCTCAGCACTGAGAACAGCGGCGATGCGTTGTGCACAGATCCCATGCAGATGAGGCCTTTAACATCACTGGAGGTAGGCAGGGGCTCCTGCTTCATATTACATGCCTGAATCACCCGTGGGAAGCATCTGGTGGCCACGAGGGGCCCTTGAGGCAGCAGCCATGTAGTTAATATTGGCTGACTCCAACATGGCAAATTCAGGCCCGCGAAGAGGTTTTATCATGCCCACGCCACTGATGCATGCCTGAACTTCACTTGGCACCCAGCGCAGGCACAGACGTATAACGGTACTGAAGGTCGGGGAAAATTACACCTCCAGCTGGACACCGGGGTAAAGCAGGGAGCGCCTGACCCTAAGATGGCTGCCGCAGATTGGTCTTCCTCTTCAGCACTCTCTCCCCCTTCGGGGAGGTGGGATCCAGCATTTGTATACGGGGCAATTGGGCCCTTACAGAGAACGATCACAGCGGCACTAGAGAAGCATCCAGAAGAAGAGTCTCTGAAGCGCCGGATCCTATTCAAGACCGCATCTATGCCACCTAAGAAGGTGACCTCTAAGGTGTCTAGCTACTTTGCACCTGCAGAGAAGACTCTAGCCCAGAAGAAAGAGACCCCCGATCCAGTCATGGCTCTGACCAAGGAAGATCTGCTCAGCTCCCTGAAGGACTTTAAAGCAGAACTTCACGCTGCATTAAAAAGAGACCTGCAGTCCTCTATGGCTGAATTGAAAGCCGATCTCTCCAAAAAAATGACCTCTCTACAACAGGATGTGGACTCCATTGCTACAAGGCTGTTGGACATAGAATCCCAAACCCAGGAGCTTGACAAGAGAACGATGACCACGGAAAATAATGTAGAATGCTTACATTCACAACTCCAACTGGCCCTGTTGAAGAATGAGGACCTGGAAAACAGGTCAAGATGCGAGAATATACATATTAGGGACCTAGAGGAGGGAGCAGAAGGTCCATATTTAGAGGCTTTCGTGGAAGGCCTTTTAAAAATATAAATTGACAGGCCGCACAGGGTGGGTCCGACTCTGCCGGGTGAGAGACGTCGCACTTAAGATGTCCTTGTCAAGCTCCATTCTTACAAGGTCAAAGAAGCTATCCTCCAAGAATCCAGAAAGAAAGACTCCATCACCTTTAAAAGCTTTCGATGTGTCCTATTTCAAGACTTGGCGCAGGCGACCCTGCAGAGACGTCAGTCCTTCAGGCCTCTCACGGAGAAGCTCCGACAGGTCCAAATAAGATATAGGTGGACTTATCCCTTTGGGCTAGTGTTCGAATATGAAAACAGACAGCGGCACGTTACAGGGCTTAAAGATGGTTTGGAGCTTCTCGAGATTCCAATACCGGACGATGAGGCGTTAAGCTCGCAATCCGGTAGAAATGCCCCCTCTCGGTCCAATTCCACAAAATGGGCAACAATTCCTAAAGGGCGTTTATCCGGGTCCTGTTTCATGGACAGCTGCGGGCAGGGAAGGTTTGCCTGGAAATTGAAATTCACGAGGAGGCCAGATACTGGTAAATGCACTGGAAATGACCCACATCTTGTGTGTTGATCAAAGGGCAGGAGGTCAACATTTTGAGCAGACTTTAACCCATATCGGCCTACAATACATATGCAATTAATATAGACTGAACAAGTGTGTCAACTGAACAATGCCTATGGGGGCATACACGATGACGAGGAGTGATCGACATCTTTATGACACAGAACTCAGGAGTGCACAAAGCTTTAAGGTCGATTGACAAGAGCGACCCATAGACTACGGCAGACGAGAGAGCAAGGGAGCCGGGAAAGGGTATAATATACCCCATATATCCCAGGAGTGACCGAGAAGCGTGCAACAAGGACTCCCGCCTCAACGGCATTAGGTAACATTGAACATCGCTACTGAGACAGCAGGAGGGACGGGCGAGGGCCGGAACCCCGGCCTGCTGATCAACGCGAGACCTGTTGCACCAGCAGGACAAGTGATGGTCCTGCGGACAAACACTGTTAATTGTTTTGGCTATGTTTTTACATTTAAAGGGAAGGTTGGGTGGAGGGGGGGTTGGTGGAGAAGCAGAGGGAGAGAGGGGAGAGTCACTGCTACGTCACATGGTGATCTATATTGTCGAAGGAGCAAGGACATTGGTGAGGAGTAACGGGCAGGTAGGGGAACTACAGAATATCCAGGGGGGACACAGGGTGCATGGGCGGGGATACCTCATAGGATGATATCTGTTACTATGTGGAATGGGAAGGGCCTGAACTCGCTGACCAAGCAGCAGTAAATTTGAAAGTACCTGGAGGACCATCACTTCAATGTGGTGGCGCTCCAAGGGACGCACCTTAAAAGGTCAGAAGAGTTGCAGCTTAGACACAAAAATTATTCACTCATATACAGGTCATTCGCCAAAACAAAGCACAGTGGGCTAGCATTAATGTTTCACAACCACGTTAAATTTCAGACGGAAAGCATCTAGATGGACAAAGGCGGATGGGTGGTAATGGTAAAAGGAAAGCTCAGGGGTAGATCGGTGACATTTGTTTTGGCTTATGTCCCTAATTCAGGACAAGCGACATTTGTGAAGTTACTACTGAACATGGTGAGTGTATTTGCCGAGGGTCACATAATTGTAATGGGGGACTTTAACCTTATTTGGCTAGCCACACAGGTCCACGGGAGGCAGGTTCCCTAAATCCCTTAAACAAGCCTTTTTGAACCTGGGGTTCTTTGACGCATGGAGATTTCTCAATCCCTGCGCCAAAGATTACAAATACTACTCACATGCCCATCAAACTTACTCCAAAATCGACTACATCTTTATGTCCTAGGACCTACAAGGCACCCTCCAGGGAGCTAAGATCCTTCCTATCTCTCTCTCTGACCATAGTCCCATGACGGCGGGCCTGAATTGGGATAGCAAGATGCAGGGATACACAAAATGGTATTTCCCCGCCTCACTGACGCGGGACAAGGTGCACCGCGGTGAACTACGGCTAGCGATTAAATACTTTTTTCTTGCAAATTACCCAGGTGACACATCTCCCAAGAACAATTGGGTCGCTTTTAAGGCGGTCATTCAGGGGAAGTGTATAGCAATGGTATCGGTGCTAAATAAGGAAAGGGCAAAGCAGCGGGAGGACTTGGAGGCAGCACTATCCCAAGTAGAAAGGGAACACAAACAGAACCCCACACGTAGCCTTAAGCGCCAGCTGGCTCCCTCAAAGGGAAACTACGGGCAATCTACACAAACAGAGCTGAATTCACCCTGCTCTGTGTTCGCCAGAGTGCTTATGCACAGGGGAGTAAGGTGTGCATGCATCTGGCAAGGCAGGTTAGGGAAAAAAGCACAAGGGATTTTATTGGAGGAATTCACAAAGAGGGGAGGGTTAGAATGAGATGACAGCGGTAAAGCCTCTCTGTGAGGCGCCTTTTACCAAGATCTCTATAAAGCAATGCCCCCTGACCTTACGGCACAGATGGAATATTTAGACTCACTCGCTCTTCCTACCATCTCAGAAACTTGGAGAGACCAGCTGAACGCTCCAATCTCTGAGGAGGAAGTGTGTCTCTCAATCAGAGCGCTTAAACCTCATAAGTCCCCGGAGACAGACAGGCTAACAGCCCTCTGTTACAAGACGTACACATCCAAACGGCCCTATTTAATGACATAGCTACGAGACAGGCGGTAGCCCCCACCATGGCAGAGGCACTCATCACTGTAATCCCAAAGCCAGGGAAGAACCCACAGCATTGCGCCTCATATAGACCGATACCTCTCTTAAACCTCAACGCTAAGCTTTACTCGGCCATTTTAGCAACCCTTTTAAAAAATCTCCTCCCCGACATTATCCACCCGGACCAGTCCAGTTTTATAAAAGGGAGACAGACACATGACAACATGCGCAGAACGCTCCATCTTATCGAAAAAGCCAACAAGTTCAAGATCCCAGCGATAGTGCTGGGCTTGGACGTGGAAAAAGCCTTTGATAGGGTGGATTGACATTTCCTGTTTCTCACCCTGGAGAGCTTTGGCTATGGGGATAGGTTTCTACGAATGGTACGAGCCAATTATTTAAGCCCGCGCTCCAGAGTTCAGGTTAATGGGGTAAGCTTGACCTTCTTTGAGCTGGGACGAGGAATATGGCAGGGGTGCCCTTTGTCCCCATTGCTGTTCGCTCTGAGTATCGAGCCGCTGGCGGCCAGACTTAGGGCAGATCCGGACATTCAAGGGCTTAGGTTTGGGGGTGCTGAACATAAGGTGTCACTATTTGCGGACGACATCCTGTTAACCCTCACGGCTCCTAGAACGTCCCTCTGAGCATTACAACCAGAGTTAACAACATTTAAGGGTGTGGCAGGCTTCCGGGTCAACTTCTTGACACTATGAGAGGGGGAGGCCTACTAATACAGGAGGAATCCCCATTCGCAGGGGCTAAGCACAGCTTAACTTACTTGGGAATTCAGATCACCCCATGTATAGAAGGACTATTCCAGGCGAACTTCCCTCCCCTACTTAGACAGGTAAAACAGGAACTAAAGCGATGGAAACCCCTGTTCATTTCGTGGCTGGGCAGGATCCATGCAGTCAAAATGACCCTTCTCTCGAAACTACTCTACCTGTTCCAGGCGCTCCCAATAGAACTAGATAAAGTTTATCTAAAAAGAATACGATCTCTGATTCTCCACTACATCTGGCAGGATGGTAGGGCACGGTTACCGTTCCACGTGTTAAGGAGACCGAGAGGTGAGGGTGGGATAGCTCTCCCAGACATCGAGCTCTATTATAAGAAAGCACAGTTAAGGGTTATCACAGAATGGTCCATACGGGAATCGGACAAGCACTGGCTCCACATGGATCGGGCCATTGTGGGCAGGACAATTTGGGATGTGCTGTGGAAAGCCAAAAAAGACAGTCTGGCTAATGCATACCTTAGCACCCCTACCAGGACCACGCTTAGGATTTGTGACGAGGTAAATACAATCAGGGGGTGGACCTCTTTTCCATATCCTTATACCCCTATACACTTTAATCCGGACTCCCCCCCCCGCACTCAAAGAAGGGCCATTTGACGCATTGCGAGAGGGAGGTTGTAAGGTGATTTCCGATTTATTTCACAGCCATGATATTCTCTCTTTTGGTAATTGTCAACAGGATTTTGGAGTACCGTCTTCAGAGCACTTTCACTACCTGCAACTTAAACATTGGGCACTACACCCACAGGTTAGAGAAGCGGCAACTAGAGACCTGACCCCGATAGAAAACCTAGTGTGGAAAGCGCGTTCGACCAAGGGCACAATCTCATTTTTATACAAGCTACTGGTTTCTACTATGATCGCACCACAGCCGCAATAGGATGGGAGACTACTGAAGGGGAATGGAAACACATCTGGTTAGACATAACTAAATTCAACCACTCCCTCGATTTGAGAGAGGCACATTACAAAATCCCATTCGATTGGTACCTAGTACCTGCCAAACTTAGGAAAATGTTCCCACTCACCTCAGATCTGTGCTTGAGAGGGTGTGGGGTCCACGGGGATTTCCGCCATATTTGGTGGGACTGCCTGACAATCAGACCATTGCGGAAAGAAATCCTGGCTCAAATGAAAGATATGTTAGGATACCCAGTCCCAAACACTGTAGAGACGATCTTACTGGGCCTTAGAGATACCACACTAGAACATCAAACAAAAGCGGACAAGTCAATTATGTGGGCATGTTTGGGAGCAGCTAAAAAGGCGATAGCGGCTAATTGGAAGAAAAGAGAGGCACCCATACTGGCCCAGTGGCATTCTCGCTTATGGAAAATACTCACAATGGAGCGCATGGCGGGCATTTTTATGAACGAATAGAAGAATTTTGAGTATAAGTGGGGGCCACTGGTGTCATACCTCACAAAGGGGCTCCCGTTAGCAGTCTGTCCACCTACGCTGAGAGGGCTTTACCTGTTCCAATTTTAGACTTGATACTGCGATTCAGCAGATAACTTTTGACGACTAACGGACTGTAACTCATGCGACATCCCACAAACACAATGTATTCTACTGGTCAGATTTACATGGTAGCAGGGGAGGGGTGGGTCTGCTTCTCCACCACTGGGAGGGGAGAGGGGAGTGGGGGTTGGGAGTTGTGGTTCTTAGTTTGTTGTATTTTTTCTTGATAATTGCCTTGGATTTAAGGGCTACTGATGAGCTGAAATTGTCGATCATTCCAAAATGGTAAGACACTGTTTTAGAATTAGATATGATTAACTATCGGAATGTTGTGAGGGCTACTAGCCTAGAATGTTTGGAATTGTGTTTATAGCTAAATGCCAATAAACAGACATTTGACAAAAAAAGGAAGGTGTAAAGGCATAAAAAGTTTGAGTGTAAACTTACAGAGAGGCCTAAGTCCAACCCCTTATTTTATTCAATTTATGAAGTTGTGAATACGCAAAATGTGCTACTTTCCCTAATGCTTGTCTGAGCAGAGTGGTTTGTTTGTGTGAATTACCTCTTGCTTCTCATGACCCACAGGTTATGCTGTACTTGCTTTGATCTGACAAAAACAATTTTAAATATGATCTCAACTAGATCTGAGCTGAATGTGCCTATAATGAATCTTGCATTTTCCCAAATACTAACAATAGGAAATGTGACATCTTATTTTTAAGCCTGGCTTGACAGAACAGCTGTTTTCAAGACCTCTTGTTACCAGTTCCTCAAAGTACACAAAGAGTGGCTCCAATCAGAGGAGTATGTCCCTCTCACCTTGTGTTATTGGTTGTTTGGTGTATCATCCCACCTCCTAAGGAGTGCTTGTACTGGAATGCAGAAGAGACTATTTTACATCTTAAAGTGCTGAATCTTCACATGTTCAATTTATCTCACAAATGGGTTGAATACAGAAAATAATCAATGCTATCTTTTGTTTTGTTTTTTTTCACTGCAGGAGGCTTTATTAAACGTTTAATTAAAAAACACACATGTACACACTCAGACATACTCACAAATACATAGGCTTAAGATTTAGACGAGAAAACCCAGCTGCCTAAAAAAAGCATTGGCAAAGCCAAATAGGTATTTCTTTAATTGGCACTGAAACACTGGCATGCACACATTGAGTTTTCAAGCATTCTTACATGAACTCCACACCTATTGGCTTTTCTGTGCTCATGGCTGTTGATTTCTGATGAGCTTGCCATGCTTATGATGTATACCTGGAGTGTGGATGTAAATAATTATAATATTGATTAAATGACTCATATAAATATGTAGACGGTAGTAATATCTAAAACTTCAATGTATTCTTAATAGATTGGTGTGCCGTCTTCAGTGCCTAAAAAGATTATCTGGATGGACTGTGGGATTCATGCCAGAGAATGGATTGCACCAGCTTACTGTCAGTGGTTTGTTAAAGAGGTAAGCCATATGCCTGGTGGACCAGAGAAAACTGGCATTTATTTAAGGAGATGTTGTGTGAACTGCACCTTACATCGCTGGTATAGAAGCTAAGGTCAAGCCAAATAGCACTGACAGGGGGAAGTATAAACGTGTGAACAACGATAAGGATGTCACAACACGTATACAGAAATATATACACCATGTAGCGCTACAAAATCCACAGTTTAGATGAAGAATAGTTTAATATTTGTTCAATTGATATATTTGTATGATAACTACTTTATGTGTTTTATTAACCTAAATATTGTTGACTTGATTTTCACATGCTTAGCTGCCTGCCAGTGCATCCATCCCTCTATTTATCTAAGTTGATGGAATATCTAGTTATTTATATAGCGTGTATTATTGCCACTCGCCACTTTGCTATCCGCTGCCTCGTCACACTTTGGCTCCACCTTGCTGCCTGCTTTCCTATGGGGCCTATGAAACGCTGTTAGGCATGGTGCCTGTCTTCAGTTTCCTAGTTGTACATAATGCTCTCAGTTCCATGAATGGGAGTCTATCACACTGGGAATCTTGAAGCCCATTAGCTTCTAGCAAGGACCTACTGGTTCCTGGCCTTGAAGTCATTAATAGTGTGGTGTGGTGTGGTGTATTGCACTACCTACTCTACTGTGGCCTACTAAACTCTCTTGAGTTGTAGAAAGGGTGTGCTATCCCTTAACACACAACTCTAAGTTCAGTAGAACTTACTGTATTCTAATGCTTGTATTATATGTACCTAGGGTACCTTTAGTGGTTTTCAGTTAGTTACTCAGTTGAGATTTTCTGGTAAAACAATAGCAAGCTGGAATCCCACCGCTGCCACCAATATGAGAGGTTAGCCTGATATTTGCTGTCCACTAGTTGTAGTGGGCACCTTGTATCAGTCCAAACAACCCCTTATTGGTTATAGGTTAAAGACAACCTTGATTGAAAGCTATCCTAGTGGTAGCTATGGAGAGCAGCCTTCAGGCTAAGTATTGAAAGAATGTAAAGCAGCTTGTTTTACCAGTCTATAATCTCTTGAGTCACTAAATGAAAGATATCCACACCAGGTATATATATAACATATATGTATGTATTACTAAACACACCCTCCTAGTCTCTTTATGAGACTAGAGATCAAAACACATAAGTTACACTTCAATAATCACAGTAAAATAGCACAAATACACATCAGGCCCTAGGCGCGAGCCAAACCATATACTAAAATAGTGGTATAAGAACCACAACTTAACTAGACACAAGGCCTAGAGCCTGTAGAATCGCTGGGACCCCAAGGAACCACCCAAGGTAGTGACACAGGGGACCCACGGGGGCCGTGTGCAGTGTGTGAACACAGCCGCGAGCTCCCGTTAGCTTCTATGGGAAAAGTCGGGGTTAGATTTTTAAAGATTAGGGACACTTAGAAATGAGTCAGGACCAAACCCTTCTGGACTTAGGAAGTTCTAGGACTAGCACCCACGGGAGCACCGGAGTACTCGTGTTACCTCACCCAGGGAAGCCGTGTGCATAGGTGTCTTTTGGTGTCGGGTCGCGTAGTCGATTTCAATGGGAGCTTGCGAGGAAGTGCTGCTGCCGTGAAGATGCGAAGTGTCCGAAGAGATCCAAGCCTGGATCGAAGATGAGAAGAACCTGAAAGCAGAGGGGACAGAGTCTGGGTCACTAGCCAGTGACCAGGAAGGCGATGAGCAGATGCCCACCGATGTTGGGTGATTTCAGGTGAAAGAGGTGAAGCTTGACTCTACAGCCACGAGGACCAGGAGGCGTCGAGGATAACCAGGAGCTGGATTCAAGCTGTCCCACAAAGGATGTTGAGTGCTGCAGCATTGCTGCCCGGATTGGACAGAACAAGCCTTGGCAACAGCAACCCACACAGAAACGAGAAAGAGGCTTCGGTGCAGACCAGCAAGGTCTGTGGGACTCACCACTGGGTTGGGAGTCAGAGCACACCAGGAAAGCCCAAGGAAATGCAATGTTACCCCCTCAGGGACCCACCAGTCAACGGACCAGGGATCACAAAGGGACCTCAAGACGAAACACAAAATGGCGGCCCACGGGTCACTCGGAATGACCAGGCCAACAATCTTTGGTGGATTCAGTGCTCGAGGTGGGGTCTACAAGTCAGCCTAAGCATGACTTCAAGAGATGTGAGGAAGTCAATGCACTTGCAGAAATGCACGGTGACCAGGAGTTCCAGTTCCACACTACTCACGAGGGCTGCGGGTCTCAGCTTTGCTGGGGACTCGAGTCGGCCTCTGAGATGTCTGAAAATCTTCTTCCTGGGCTGCAAATACTTCGGAGTCCAGCAGGAGCTTCAGAAATGCAGACAGGCAAATTGCTTCGTTGGTGCCTGCCAAGCATGGGAGTCACTCCTTGACCCCATGGGAGATTTCTTCAGTCCTCTGGTCTTGAGCAGAGCATTGAAGGTCCAGGATTTGGCTTCAGAGTTTCGTCCAGGGTAATCTAAAGTCCTAAGGACTGGGGTCCCATACTTATACTAAGGTAGCGGGTTGGACCTACTCTGGGGACCCACCTATGGGAGGGTTTGGAAAGAGGGGTGGCTACACCCATTTCCTTTGTCCATTTTCACACCAGAACAGGGGCTAGAAGCCCCTGAACCGATTTGAGCTGGACTATGCACAGGGACACCAAATGTGCCCCCACTGCAGGACTTCAAAGCACTCAGAGAGTGCTCCCACCCAGCCCCAATACACATAAGCCTGTATGGGAGGTGGTTACACCTCCCTGTGACAGGAAACCTATTGTCCAGGCCTCCCCTGCCAGAGTTTCGGTCAGCAGCAGGAGGCCAGACCCGTGTCTGTGGCTGCAGCATCCATTTTGTGATGCCAGGGCTCTATTAAGGTTCTACCGGGAATACCAGTGCTGTCATGTTTCTCCATCTAGAAGGGTTGGATCATACTCCCACACCAGTTACTGGTGTGGGGTTATGATTCCAAGGTGTTTGACACCAAACACGATATGTTTTCGTGCAGCCAGTCCAAAGTTAGCATTTACCGTTTGGTTATAATGCACTTAAGAGTATATGGTCAGGCTGCACTACAAACAGCATCAGAGAATGGTCTCTGAACGCTGAAGAGGGGCTCTGCTCATGCAGGGGCACCCTCTCACATAAGAACCAAGCACTCTGCCTTCAGGATTGATAAGGCCTGCCATAGGAGTGACTTATAGGTTTATATGTGTGTATATATGTAGTGATATAGGTAACCTATATCACAGTAAGGGGTGCATGCACCACTTTACCCAGGCTGCAGTAGCAGACCTATGGTGTCATTTTGGATGGCTTTCCAGGGGTGGCATAATACATGCTTCAGCCCCTGGTAGGCCTCTGGGGTACCTATACCCTAGGTACATAGTATACCATATACTAGGGGCTTACAAGGGCACCTCAGATCCAATCTGTAATGTACCTAAAGTACATGGAATCATTTTAGAGAGGAAGCAGCTAGGCTGGGGCCCTGAATAGCAGCGTCCCAGCCAGACTAAAGTCGAAAAACAGCGAAACACCAGCAAAAAGTGGGGGTTAACATGTAAAGCAGATCCTACCATCCTACACCCAGCATGGCTGCATGGGCCTTTAGCTCAACCTCAGCCCAGGGTGAGGTTTCCAGATCATTTCTTAGCAGACACGCAACTGGTTACTTTGGAGAGAACACTACCTGTTTCAGGCCAGTAACCCCCCCCCCCCCCAGCCTAATGTCACCATAGACATGGGATGACTAGTGGTAACACTGTCAGCATTGGTGACTGGGTAAGTTTTCCCAATCAAGTATTGCTCAGGGGAAACCAGTATATCTCTCACCATAGTGACACTGGCACCTGTATCCCTCAGAGCTTCTACCCTAGTTCCATTCATCCAGGGGTATTGCAAATATTTCTTTAAGTTGGGTGGTCACACAGCTACAGTGGCAAAGTCAACTTCCCCCATTGAAACTAGACTGGCTTCAGTGTGCGTACAGATTTGCTCAGGGCACACTTCTGATCCCATCTGTAGACTTGCTGCCCCAGGAGTAGCTGTACTGGGTGCCTTAGGGGCTTTGTTGTGGGGGCAAGATTTATCTACAGTTAGGTGTCCCGACTTCTTAAAGTTGTTACACCAGGCCTTTAAGGGATCAAAGTTCCTCCCCCTATAAGGTTGAGGCACATAGGGAGTAGTTTGGGACCCACCCCCCTGAACAGGTTTTTGGGGCCCTTTGGAAGACTGAGACTTTTTATCTTGGGGATTCTCACCACCTTTCCCCTGGCGAGGTTTTGTAACCACCTTCTTCTGGTCACCCCCAGTGGCTGTCCTTGTCACCCTAGTCTTGACCCAGTGGTCTGCCTGCTTTCCCAATTCTTGGGGAGAAATTAGACCTAGGTCTACAAAATGCTGATGCAACTTTTCATTTGTGCAATTACTTAGTATATGTTCCTTCCTAAACAAATTGTAAAGTCCAGTAACATCATGCACACTATGTCCAGCTAACCAACTATCCAGTGTCTTTACTGAGTAGTCTACGAAGTCAATCCAGGACTGGGTCTGGGTTTTGTGAGCCCCCCTTAATCTAATTCTATACTCCTCAGTAGTGAATCCAAATCCCTCAATCAGTCTTCTTCATGAGGTCATAAGACCCTACATCTGGCCCAGAGAGGGTCAGAAGCCTGTCTCTGCAGTTACCAGAGAACAGTTCCCACAGGAGTGCCCTCTAGAGAGGTTTCTTCACTCTTCTTATTTCACAAGCCCTCTCAAAGGCTGTGGACCATTTGGTGATGTCATCACCTTCCTCAAATGTAGGGACAATCCCTTTGGGGATTTTAGGATCAGAAGGTTCCTCCCTATCCTTATTTTTAGTATTGCTGCCACCATTGATACCTCTTGCCTTTCTTTCTGTAGAGCCAGGAGCCTGGACTCTAGATCCAATCTTTTGGCCAGCTTTGCTAAACAGCTGTCCTCTTCACTGGGGGGGTCCCCCAGTGAACTCTCTGGTACCTGGTCCACCTGTGTGGTCTCTAGGTTCCCAGATGCTGATTCTTGGAGTCAAGGGTATGGGGGCCCTTTCCTCCCTAGGCATGACTGGAGGGGAATCATCATCCTCCTCAGCCTCACCCCTTTCCTCATCTGACTGGTCATCACCATGTTCAGATGGGTGGTCCTTAGCATACTCAGCCAAGAGCTCCTGGAGCCCTAGTTTGGTTGGATACAGGCCCATTGGTACATTTTTAAGTTTGCATAGGGACCTCAATTCCTTGAAAGACAAATGTAAGTAAGGTGTGAGGTCAAGTTCCTCCACCAGGTCCTGCATGGTATTATTTTCACTAATTGCTGGGTTTCTTTGAGGCATTCTAACCTGACAGTTCTAACCATCTACCCTTGACTACAGTGACTTTTATTTTTCTAAAATTCTAATGGGACTTAAGCAAGGCCCTGACAAAACTTTTAGCATTTTAGAAAGACCAATCAGAATTCTAAGGCAATTTTGAGAGTTCTGTTGTGTGATCAGGTGGTAACCAAATAGTCCAACAAATGCAAGTTTGTATCCCACCAGTTGATCCACCAATGTAGGAAAGTGGCTCTGTATATACTATTCCCAAATAGGTACAGTTTGCACAGAGTCCACAGTCCCCAGAGGTTTGGCAGAGGCTAAAGTTAGATATAACCTTACTCTCTAAAGTTGTAGCTTGGTCGAGCAGTCAGGCAGTATCAGAGGACAGTGTAACACATTTGTTGCACACACTCAGTCAGCAAATGGTCTCACACACTCAAGAACTGAACTCTAGGCCAATGGTTTTGTATAAAAATATATGTTTTTTTTTTTTAGAACCAACAATAGATTTCAAAATATACTTTCTCTGAATGAGAGGCTTTATATAAATACTTTCAATATGCAGTAGGCTTTTGAATGCAATAGACACAGTTGTTGCAATAGGCAACACAATACTACATTGAGCTCAATGGGAATTTCTAATTAAATGCAATTAGTTACTTTGAGGATTACTTTTCTAACCATAGGACTTGATCCTGGATTCAGACCCGGGACATTTCCTGTAAACAGTTGAGTAAAAGCGTTTTGGTTACAGTACTGATTTTTAAGCAATATTTTGGTATTTTAAAAGTTGACACTTGGAAACTTTTTCACATAAGATCACCAATACTATCCTATGGGAGGAATTTCACTTAGCAGGTAAGTGGGGTTATGGTTACAACTCAGTGTTGGATCCTGGATCCAGCACTGGGGCATCTCCTGTAAACAGTTGGAAGAATGTGTTTTGGTTATATAGGCGACTTTTAACAAATATTTGTACGTTTGCAAAATCGACACTTAGAAACTTTTTCAGCAAAAACCAGGCAATGTTATCCTATGGAAGGAAATTCAAGTTGCGGGTAAAGTATGTTCTTGTTTCTTTTGTAATCCAGTGCTAGACTCCTAGGTTCAGCACTGGGACATCTATCTAAAACAGGTAAGTAATTACGTTTTCACAGTTGGTGCGATGTTTAAAGAATATTTGTAGTTTGCAAAAATCGACACAAGAAATTTCACAGAAAAACAGTCAATGGTTTCCTATGGAAGAAAATTGGGTTAGCGGTAAGTATGGTTGTAATTACTTTTCAGGGTCAGTGCTGGGCACCAAGATCCAGCACTGGGATCTCTCCTGATAGCAGGTGAGTATTTTCATTTTTGTTACTCGGTTGATTTTGGGTGAATATTTTAAAGTTCAGAAACTCCACACTTAAAAGAATTTCCAAGTGAAACCAGTCAATGTTAACCTATGGAAGAAAAGAGAGTTATCAGCTTTTGGGTAAGTACTCGACGGGCAGAGTTAAGGTTCTGGGCATAGACTCAGGGGTCTCCCAGGGTCAGGTCAGTACAGTTGTTACACCCTCAGCGGCACAGGGGCAGCTGATTGCACAGTGAGTTAGGCCCAATGTTATCCTATGGGAGGCAGGGGGCCCCTGGTTGGTTGTTGCTGGCTAGCAGGCCACGCGGCTGTGGGAGCTGGGCTCCTGGTCACTTGCCCAGGGCAAATGGGGAAGTAGAGTAGAGTAGAGATTGCACTGCCAGGGGCACTCGGGCGGCTGGGTGCAGGTTGCTTTTGAGCCGTCGGGCGTTCAATGGATTGCAATGGAGAAGGTCAAAAATGAACAAAGGCTGCAAGCTCGGGGACGAAGATTCTTCAGGTGTGACCACCACTTCGAGAGGTAATTTGGGTAGTTGGAGGATAGGTGGGCACCCAGGAGTTGGGCACAGGGGGCCGCAGGGCGCCGGGTGCAGGGGTGCCTTTTGGTGTCGGGAAATCTTACCCTCGGCTGGTCGCGGTTGGAGGGGTCCCTGGTTCTGAGGCTGCAGTCATCGCCAGGAGCGTCGAGGTGGGCCCTTGGGTGCTGGATTCGGAGTCACAGTTGCCGGGGGGACGTCCTCGGGGTCTTTGTTCACTCCAGCACAGACCAGGCTTGGCGGATGCAGAGTGTGCAGGGTTCGCGGTTCCTGGCTGATGCCATGGGTACTTGCTTTGAGCAGTACCACTGCTCATGGGAGTCCCACTTGCTTAGAGTCACAAGTTAGCCAGGTCCTCTGGGGTTTGTGAGGTTGTTGGCCACTGGAGATGCCGGAGTTTAGCAGGAGCAGGTGCGATGGTCGACAGGCCGGTAGGGCTGGGGCCAAAGCAATTGGTGTCTTCCTCTTGTGAGAAGCTGCACAGCAGGTCTTCTTGTCTCTCGATCTTCTTTGCTGTTTCAGAATCTGGATCTAAGGAAGGAAGGCTCAGGGTGTCCCTAAATAGTAAATTTAGGGGCGTTACAGGTAGGTAGAGGGCAGGGACCACTGGGTCCCTGCCCTGGGGTGGGTGCACCCCCTAGCCTGCCACTCTCCTGTGGGAGGGGGGCAGTGGCCTAGTCCTGATTGGGCAGGGCTTCCCATCTTCAAGATGGCGAGAGCCCGGAGATGTGCTTCACCTCGCCTCTTCCACCTGAGGGGTGGGGTTGGCAGAGGCTGGCACACCCCCTGTCCTTCCTTGGGGTTTCCGGCCAGTCTTCCCGCCAGAGTGGGGGTTTAGAACCGGTAGGGGCCAGTTGCTGAGTACAGCAAGTGGCCTGGAGAAGCTCACAAAGGCAGCACGCCTTTGAAGGTTCCCCTGCCCATCCTGGGGGAGGAGACCTAGCACCTCGCCCAGGATGTGCATTGTTGCAGGCCCAGGAGAGCAGATGGCTCTCTACCCAGGGGTCCAGCAACATGTCTGCTGTGTGGCAGGCTAGGCAGCCCCTCAGACAAGACGTGGTTTGTAGGTTAGGTTCAGGGGGCATCTCTAAGATGCCCTCTGTCATGCATTGTACATTAAATCCCACACTGGCATCAGTGCGGGTTTAATGTGCTGAGAAGTTTGATACCAAACTTCTCAGTCTTCAGTGGAGCCATCATGGTGCTGTGGAGTTCGTGTTGACGATCTCCCAGCACCATATACTCTTACATGGCAGCACTGCACTTACAGTGCCTAGGAATGGACGTGGGTAGTGTAGGGGCACAGGGCTCATGCACCTGTACCCACACCACTGGCATAGGGCACCCAGCTAGAGGGGTGGCTGATGTATGCCAGGGCAGTGAGTGTTGTGAGCATTGCACACAGGGATGTGTGCCATGTCGACTCTCTGTTTTGTTCTGTACCCAGACACTCAGCCTGCAAGGGCAGTGTGTGTGTGTCAGGGTACAGGGCCTCTAAGGGTGGCACAATAAGTGCTGCAGCCCTTAGGGGCCTTCCCCGGTCACAAGGCCCTGGTTACCTAGTGTACCATTTACCAGGGGCTGACATGTGGCCAGAGTTTGCCAATTTGAGTTTCACCACAGTTTTTAGGGAAGGAACATAAGCCCTGGGTACCTGATTGGCAGGAGCCCAGGGCACACTCAGTCAAAGTACATTCAGCACTTTAGCAAAAAGTGGATGCATACCATGCAAGAAAGATGGCACTTTCTCACACAGGGGTCCTGGCCGGAGATTGGGTTTTCTCTGGTCATTTTTAGAGGCGTAAGAAGCTAGTATCTCATCCCACTCTTTCTGTGTTGAATAGGAGAGTTCCATGCACTGTGTGTGCTCCAAAGAGGTTGTCTGGATTCTGCCTTCTTGGTAACTCTAAGTGTTTCTCTTCTTCTGGCTGGAGGGGGTCAGTCCTGGGAGACATTATTTCACTTGGTGCTGCTGGGTCCTGGGGAGTCTTCACTGGGCGGACGGCTGCAGTGCTGAGTGGAGGGTGGAGGGTGGGTCTCAGGGTGGAATGTAGTGCTATTCTCCACTTGTGGGTTGCTTGCAGCTGTGGGAACTGTGGTGCACCTCTGTTTATGCTCAGCTGTGGGAACTGTACTTGACTGGCCCTCGCCTGGGCTGTTTGGACTAGAGGTTAAGTCAATGATTTCCTGTAGCTCTGAGTCCCTGCTTGCTGGGCATTCCCCTCCTGCTTTGTCCCTATCACCTTGATTGTCCCATGTGGTGATTGAGGGTGCAGTCCCCTCTAATGCGGGGTCTAGGACTTGGCGTTGGGGTGTGGTCTTGGTGCAAACAACTATGGTTGGTGTTAGAAGGGCTGGTAGGCTCATTGTGTCTGTTGAGCACACGAAGATGGCTGAGTTTACATATTTCAGTAACTGGAATTTTGAAATAATTTTAGGTTGGTTGTTGGTGCAGGTCATTGGGCCTCAGTCCTTGTCCTGAGGGGTTGTGGTCTTCGGGGTGGGCTTATTCCATTTTTTCCCCTGCATCGGTGAGTAGCTGGCCTTTCTTGACCTCATGCTACTGGTGGTGCTATCTGGAGTGTGTTTGAACTGATCCCACCTAGCCCAAGCTTTGCAGGATGAACTGGAAGCTAGAAAAGGCAATACTACTGCAGGTCCGGCTCTAGGCCTGCTCCCCTGTCCCTGGATGTCTGCTACTCCGAGCCTTTTTCTAGGCTATGTCTCGGCTGCTTGCTCCCAGCCTCTAGGTTCCGGGCTCTAGGCTCCAGATCTATCTTGTGGTGTGAGGTTTGACCCCTGCTGCCCTTGCCACCCCAGTTCGCGCGGCACCTCACTTTCTCTGGGTGATGACCTCCTTCAGGTTGTAGGGAAGGGGCACAAGCACGCTCTAGTTCCAGGAGGGTTTTAGGGTTAGGGGGTGATTTGCTTAATAATTTGATGCTTGATGCTTTGTGCATCTTTGTGAGGATCTGGGAGTTGGAAGTCAAGGCCCTCACATTTGTTTTGGCTCGCTGAGCCTTTGTGTACAGATTGGGACAGAGAGCAGATGGGGGTTAGTCAGGTGGCCCCTTTTTTCTTTGTGGCCTTAAGGTGCCCAAAGGTTGGCTTTGGGCTTTAGTTACTCAGGAGACACAACTGCGCTAAATCCACAAGTGGTAGGTTTGCTGATTAGTCAGCAGGGGGCACGAGCAGAGATGTAGGAAGTGTGCATGGTTCCAGCCTGGCCCTGGTCTTTCGCACAGTACACAGTAGCTGTGTATACACAAGGTAGAACAGTAGGTGCATTCAGGGAGAAATGGAAGACCCCGGCTCTTGGGGACTGACCAGATCTTTCACAATAGGATTGATTATAAGATAGATACGGCTGACAGGGTCAGGGGTAAAAAAAGCCTTGACCCCACATGCTAATCAGCTGTCACTGCCTGTCAGTCTGCAAGTGGGTTGTGCCACCCTCCTCACTGCGATATGGTACATGTTGGACCACACTCCCAGCCCCGCAATGCCTTTTGCTATGCTGGTGGAGCAGTGTTAAGCACCTCAACACAGTCCGAGGAACGTCATCCCTAAAGTGCGATTTGGAATGGCAATAGCCTTTAGCGCTAGCCATTCAAAGTCCATTGTTCCCATTTTAGGGCTGTAGACCTGTGATAAAGAGGTGAGAAGTACCATATCAAAGTCTTTTGCCCCAAACTAGATGGCCAACAGAACGTGAGAGAGAAACACCCCACCTAAACTCCAGGCTTTACCTCAAAACTATCCACTACCAAAATGGATCAGCTCCAAAGGTTAATGTGCTATATATTATTTTCAAACATGTGATAGTTAATCAGCATTAATGACATCCTTATTCTAGGAAAGGTATTGACAACCTGTTAGAAATGGGGGTCTCTAGTTGGCAGCGGTACGTACCTTTGTCCAAATAGGGACCCTTGCTTCTAGTCAGGATAAGGGGGTTACACAGTTTAGATAATTCCTGCTCACTCCCTGGGTAGCCTGGCATGAGCAGACAGGCTTATCCCAAGGCAATGTGTAAAGTATTTGTAGTCAAAACAAACAGTAATAAAGTGAGAACACCACAAATGGACACCACACCAGTTTAGAAAAATAAAGTTTCTTTAGCTAAACTCAACAAGAACAAAACGACAAAAATCCAACATACATTTAATAAGAATATGACTTTTCAAAGGTTTCAAGCAACTTGGTCCATAGAAAACTATGGATGCGTGATTCTACACAAAGCACCTGTAGATGCGTCAAAATTCACAAGGCATACAGCTGCAGAGAAGGGAAGCATTGAGAAACCCAGAGGTGCGTCATTTCCTGAGTCCTTGGGGAGGCTATGCGACCAATCTGCTGCACTCAGGAGAAGTGATACATCGAATTCGGACTGTAGGGGGAAGTGATGCATCGGCTCCAAGACGGTTCTGGTCCACGGGTACGATGCGTGGAAATCCGGGATGTGCTGGCGATCAATGCAGCAAACGGCGCTGTGTCGGTTTCTTCAGCCACAATCCCACGATCCGTTGGTTCTTGCAGCCATGACAGGCTCTGCATCATCTCTGCAGCGGTGCGGAGGTGTGTGGAGATTCTTCTCGCACGGCGTTGCTGCGTCGGGAAAAACAGCTGCAAGAAGGATGATGTATCACTTTTCTCAGCTCTTCAGGTTTCTTCCAGCTCCCAACAGCAGGAACAACCTCCAGAGGCCCCAAACTGGAATAAGCCCCTCCTGGTAGGTCAGAACTCTCAACATCAGAGTTCAGGGGAGCTGGGGTGAAGTTGTTGTGTCCTTGAGATGTCAGAATTGGAGGCCAGCACACACAGGCTCTTGGAGATTCTTCTTCAAGCAGATTCACAGCTAAGTTACAGTCTTTGTCCATTCATTGGCAGAAACAGCAACTGCAGACCAACCCCACTCAGCAAAGGGGCAGTACTTCTTCTTACAGCTCTCAAGCTCTTCTCCTTGGTAAATGTTCCTCTTAAGTCCAGAAGTGATCTAAAGTTCTGGGGTTTAAGGTCTACTTATAGCCCATTTTGTCTTTGTTCTCTTTGTGCAAGGATCTCTGAGCCCAGTTCAAAACAGTTCTGTCTTCACTTGTGCAGTATGACCAGGGAAACAGGCCCTATTCAGGTACAAGGAAAAATACTCTCACTATTCTAATTGCAGGCCCGCCCTTTTCAGTTCAGCTCTGAGTCATCAAGGAAGGGCCAGGCTCACCTCAACCTCCACCCCAGTGGCAACATGGAACAAGGTAGTACCCATACTCTAATGCCAACCAATAGAGAAATGGGTTTGCTCAGTAAGTTTGGTCAGCCCTTAATGGGCTAGGATGAAAAATATTTCCTGAGCTGCTGTTGGTTAATTGTCCAGCCATGTGTAACCATCCTAGTGTCAATGTGATAGGTGTTGATCTTTCGTGAACATTCTAAATTCACCTTGATTTCTAAGGCATTGTTAGATGAAGTATTCCAAAAGGTTGGAGCGTTGTCCATGCAGAGATAAACTTCATCCCATGAAGATAGGAACCAATAATCTATGGACTGCATGCAGTAGAATCCGCCTTGGTGAGTGCAGGTTTATGCCCGTACTATGGCTATAAGGGTGTGGGTGAAAAGGATTCTATGATAAATTAGTAGCAATTTGAATACATTTTAGGCAGTCAGCCGCAGTCAGAGTAGGGCTTTCTATTTCTATTTGGCCTTATAATTTATGCTGCTGCTTAGGTAGTCTAAAATCATTCACTCAAGTATATTGTTCTGTCTTTCCCTTTTAGATTTTAGCAAATCAACACAGTGACTCCAAGCTGTCCAAAGTCCTCCAGGCCGTCGACTTTTACATCGTGCCTGTGCTTAACATTGATGGCTACATATATTCTTGGGAAAAGGTAACTACGGCAAACCCTCCAGTCCTCCAAAAGAATTCCATGCCACTTCAGAGAAGGAACTCCTATTCAAAATAATTACTTCAAGCCTTTGGAACATGTTTAAATGGTTAGGCTGCTAAACAAAGCTGCATTCGATTAGGATGGATTTGCAATTTGCTGGGGTCTAAGAGTCAAGATAGGTTACTTCTAAATTGGATGGAAAAAGTGATCCCTTTTGTATATTTACATGCTGGAAGGTGTCAGGACATCCAGTGACCTATACTCTCGCCTTCCTCACATGCAAATATGAGCATGGCATAGGCGCATGACGCATGCTATAGGCAAAGAGAGCATTCAACAAGCATTATTTTCATGTAAGACTGAATACAATAAGGTAATAATCATCTTGTTTGTGAGTCCAAGAATTAAACAAGCGGGCGCGCCATGCGCGGCAGCAGCGGTAGAGGAGAGAGGAGAAGGCCGGTGCCGGATTCCCTTGCGGGAGCGAGCAGCAAGGCGCGATAATTGCTAACATATGGCGCCACTGCTTGCTCCCGCAAGGGAATCGCCAAACATGCACGCGTTGCCATTGAAAGCAATGCAACGAGTGCACGTTTTTGGCCTCAAAACCGACTCGATTGCTAAAGGTCTTTTTCCTATGCAGCGCATGCGCGCTGCATAGGCAAGACCTAAAAAGCATTGACAAAGCCTATCATTCTCACTTTGAAAGTGCTTCATATTTGCTTACTAATTGTGCTAGCATAGGCAAACACAATAGAAGTGACCATCCATCTTGGTAGTGTACTTTTTTTATACTTCCAAGATGACCACCACATTACCTGATGCAACTTGAAATGATGCAAAGTGGCAGTCATCATGGAAGTGTATTTCTTTACATTTCCAAGCCCCGTTACTGGTTTTACAAATGCTGGAGCAATTTTAAACGCATCCGGCATTGGCAAAGCCAATAACGACGAGTTTCAGAAAATCAACGGAATATATGACGTCACAACGCAAACAATTACAATGCATGCTTTTACAACGCAGTTGTTACATCACAACTACCATTACATTGCATGCTTTTACAATGCATACCATTACAACGCAATTTTTAAAACTACCATTACAATGCATTCCATTACAATGCATACCATTACAACACATACCATTGCAACGCATAATACTTTTAGGGTAACAGTAGGGTAAGTGTTGGATAGTGTAGGGGTAAGAATTACTATTCCTACTCCAGTGAGTGCAACAGTAGGGTAAGTGTTGGATAGTGTAGGGGTAAAAATGTATTTTCCCATGTACACCAAAACCCATACCCACCCTGAAACTAAAAAATCTCCATTACTTACCTTTTAAACGTTGTAATGGTATGCATTGTAATGACACCTGTTGTAGTGACATGCGCAGTAATGGCATGCGTTATAATAGCATGCGATTTAAAGGCAGTTGCGTTGTAACAGTTGCATTGTAAAGGTATTGCGTTGTAATAACTGCGTTGTAATGGATGTTTCCCAATCAACTGCAGCAGCAAAAGGGCAGCTGAGGAGCAAGAGAAAGGCAGGGAGAACATAACTGCTGGGTGGGGTGAGAGAGACAATGTGAGGGAGCAAGGCAAAAAGTGAAAGCACATATTTGATTAGGGAGGGAAAGAGTGAGAAACGGAGAGAGAAAGTAGTAGAGCATGCACTACATTGGAGTGCTAATTCACAAATGGCGGAGAAAATAAAGAAAAAATGTTCTCTGACATCAGCACTGGAATGATGCACTCAACCAATCAAAAACATGTGTAAACCCTATATGCTGGAGTGGAGGGATAAACACAAGAATAGGAAGAAAAGCCATTGAATTAGGTGCAACAAAATTGAAATGTACAAAGACGCAATCCAATTGTGAAAAAACAAGAATCCTACTATAATAAGTATAAATATATTGTTTACAGAGCTGTCTGCATCCGACACATAAAGCTGTCTTCAGCAAGATCTATCTAAAATGGTCCAGAGAGGATCCACAGCACAGGGAAATAAAATGAATTTAGGTTGGAACCTGTGCTTACTGATTTGACTTCACTGAACTGATAAGTCTGCTACAAAGATACCATCATCACTTATTAAATGTAATGATCTCTTGTACATCATTGGTTAGTTTGTTGTAGCAACAAAGTGAGATCCAGGCACTATTGAGTCTTTGAGTAGTTCATTACGTATACAATACATCAATTAGAATCTGGTATAAATGTATAATATCTATTGTTGTAGATAAGAGGTATATGATATATATTTGAGCATTTAATACTTGATTGAGGCAGGACTGACATAATTTTAAGATCATCTGTACTTAAATATTTTCTCATATCCCTAGGAATTAAAAACGTTTAATAAATCAATACTATAGATTCAAATTAGATGTCTAATAAACTCATAGATATTACTCCTATTGAAGTATGCCCTCCAGATTGAAGTACCCCAGATAGTCTGAATTTGTTAAAGGGACTATCACCTAAAATCAATAAACCATTACTCGCCAAATACAGAAGCATCTTTATAAAGGACTCTCGAGACATTGCTCCAGCCCAGAAATCATTAACTCCATATGGTGGAAATTGCCCTTTTTAGGGTGCTTTATCTTGACTTTATGCTGTTGTCCCTCCTGGTTTTCCGCTGATCTATGTGCTAACCTTAGGTCTTTGAGTACTTTTACACTGCCAATTCAGTGCCAAAGTGCTGTGCTTGTCATATACATACTGATGATTGGTGTATACATGATTGGCTGATTTGAGTTAGCTGTAATTCCCTTGTCCAGTGGTACGACATATACCTAGGGCATGTAACTCAAATGCTACGCCGTGGGCCTGTGGCAATGGTTGTGCCACCCAAGGAGGTAGCTCTTCAAACGCACCGCAGGTTTACCATGGCGGGTCTGTGTGTGCAGGTAACTGTTACTTAGCTTTGCATTTGAAAGTTACTTGCCAAAGTTCTGCATGTCTCTCGCTACATCTGAGTACTCCGTGGGGGTAGGGTGCAGTGTAGGGAAGAGGAAGGGCATGTGCAATGTGCACTACACGCCCTAGTAGTGATTAACACCGCCTGGTGTGTTCAATACTGTAAGGCCTGCTTCTCACATTGGTTAATCTGTGGAAAGGCTATTGAGTTGTATTTCTTACGTGCAGAGAGTAGCAGTATGGCGTTTAGTATCGATGGATTAGTAATGGCAAATCCTCTCCGGTAGTGAGAGTGGATTTGACATTACTAATGTCTAAATGCTATTTTGGGAAAATTGACATTTCTATGTTTGTGGCTCTCTGTGTGCCTGTCGGCCTATATCCAATCCACATCTGGGTGCTGAGGGTGGTGGGCAGATACATTTGTGCATTCCTGATTGATAGCCATATACTAGGGGCACTCAAAGGAAACTGCAGACCTCTGATGGCCTTTCTGGGATGGATAGGGGGGGAGGGAATTGGCACCTAAATCCCAGGGGGCAGGTTCCTGGCCCCACTAAACATATTGATCAAGTAAGTCGTCCAGGGCAGGATGACAGACAGGACTAAATTTAGAGAGGGCCTGTGCATTTCAAAGGTGGCCTTGTTAACTGATCTAATCTCCAAAGGCCACTGTGGGTTCTACTGGGGCTCTGTACACAGGAGTTTAGAGTCACTTCATGGATTTTGCCTAGATGTTGCTGGCCTGCAGCTAATTGCCAACTGTTGTGGCCAAGGGTCCCTAAGAACTGTCCAAGGGCTTGTTGGCTGGTTTCCTGTCCAGAAGATCTCAGGGGAAGAAAGGATCCCCCCGTTTCCACAAGATCGTAAGGACCACGCAGGGTTCAGCAGAAATGTGTGGCAGTTATTGTCAGTTGGGATAAGGACCATCCTGACATAAGCAGTAATCACTCTGTGCAGAGGAATATGCTTGTAAAGATCAGTGGCCCACCTGGGGTGGCGTAACTTGAGCAGTTCAAGGAGTGCCAGGGAAGTTTGCCGAGTCAGAGTACCCAAACCAGAAGGCTGGACTCTCTCCGACGTCCAGATTGGGAGGACGACAGTGCCTGACATCGCGACCTCAGTCAGAGGTTGCTAGCTCCTTCTCCCCGGACCCATGCCACAAGGTACTCTGTTGTTGGTAACATCATGACTGGACACAAGGGGCCCTGTTGTGCCTTGTGTAGACCCACGGCTGGCTGCCTGGAGCAACTGCACTAGCCCCCATGCCTGAAGGGAAATATTTCTCCAATGTGGGGGCATGCCAGCTTCCAGTGTCACAGTCTTTTGCCTACGGGGGATAGTGATACCTCACTCGAGAAGGTGCCGCTTTGTGCCTTGACTGCCTAATCTGGATGGATGTAACCAAGTATCTGTTTCCTTCCCCTGAAGTGGAACCAACTACATAATCAAAGTGTCTCCAGTGGGTGCAACATGTATCGTTGGCTGGTGTAGTTTGAGTGGCTGCGGAGCTGGGTCACGAGGCATAGTCAAAACCTGTGATTTCTTGTCCATTACAAGCTGTACACAATATTTGGGAATGTCTTGTTGGATGCTATTATGATAGCGAGAAAGTGGACTTCCTCTGAACAGACCTTCATATAGGTTCTGCCGTTTTAATGTGGGAGGGATAGCTTGGATCGTGAATACCTCAGGAAAGTATGCACATGGGTTTCTGTTGATTTCAAGGGTCAGGGAATAATGGAGCAAGTGAATTCCTATGATGGGTACAAATAGGTTAAAGCCGTTCTGCTGCAAATGGGAGAGTTTGACAGTTGCATATAACTGTAAAGCATATATCCAAGGTGTATGATTTTAATGTGTGTGTAATACAAAGACCATTGTTTTATTTATGCGGTGTGGAGTCTTTTTGTTGTGTACTCAGTGTGTTGTGAGGGCGGTGCTGTAACAATACTTTACACTTTGACCCTGAGGATAAGCCTGACTCCTCTGTGCCACGCTACCAAAGGGTGAGCACAGGTTATTTGACAAGTCTATCATACTCATCCTAGCTAGGATGGTGGATTCTGTTTGGCTTCACTGTGTCCCAGCCAGCCAGAAACCGCTGGGTCTAACACCATGCATAACTAATTTATGGTTCCATATCTTACATCTTAAAATCTACATAATGTCATTTTCTGTACTTCTAAAGCTAAACCAAAGCTGAATCATAAACGTTCATGTTATTTATGCCAAGGCCAATTGTGACCTCTTCTCTCCAAACCTACCTTTACAGGATCGTCTGTGGAGAAAATCCCGTTCCCCACATGACAATGGCACCTGCTATGGAGTGGACCTCAATAGAAACTTCGATGCTAAGTGGTGCAGTAAGTTCCTAGTGTCCTGCTGGGGATCATTTCACCAATGAAATTCACACTGAAAGGGGAAGAAGACTTTGATTACATATTTTTTGAGGAAAAGACTGAAAAAGGAATCGTACTAAGTAGTTGATATATTCAAAGTTATAAAAAATAACAGTGTACTTTGATACTTTTAGATTCAGACTCATCAATGTGTTGCTTCATCTCCCTCTCATTGCTGATTGAGAGCTAGCTGGACCCTTCCACACATTTAGCTCTGAGATCATGCACAGATACTCAGCCAGCTGAATTGCTGAGTACAAGACTCTAGGAATCTGCTGATGTCTCTTTTACTTTTACTCCCAATTTCAAATGATCTCTAAAATGTACATACCTTTAAGGAAAAGTTTTACTTAACGAGTAAAACATCTCAAGCGTCTCCTGATGTGTAAATTGAACTCCTGTGGAAATAGGTTATATCTGTGGAGCAGTGTTGCTGTCTCCTCGGTCTGTCACTTACTTTATTCAATATCAGTCCTTCACATTACCTCTCTATATCCACAGAGGGCTCACTAATAGGAATTGACTCTCAATTCTTTGTCAGTTGACAAAAATTGAAAATAGGTAGAACACACATACAATATTTGTTTAGGGCATAGGAAGTAACACATTAGGAGAAGGAGAAACAAAATGGAGGAATCAAAACAGCCAAAGTCTGACTTGCTTCAAGAAACAAAACCAGAGACACTTCTGTGGTCTATATCACTGACCCCATACCTGAAAACAAGGGGCATTGGGGTGGGAGAAAAGCTTCCATTTTCTCTCTTTAGCAAGAGAAGCCTAATGAACGTGTAGCAAATATTCAGTGGGCTGCTTTAGAAACCATGCTCTACTTCAATCATGTGTTTCAGAGGATGACCATTATGGAGTCTATATAACCACATGAATTGGTCAATAACTCATAAATTACTCCGATACGTTTGTGTTGAAATTTTTCTCATCTTGCGACCAAACATCTCCTGTTCGACAGCTCAGCAGGTAGCACCTTATTATGCACAGCTAGCACCTGATTCTGTTTTTATGTCAGAAGTCATACCAAAAATACCCATGCCACGCCATGTACCCATCTGCTAATACCACTGCATGTTTTCTACACTTGCTTCTTGAGTGGAATAGGCCATTCCACTCTATGAGATTCTGTCTCTTACTTTTAAATACAAACTATCTTGCAGGTGTTGGAATTTAATTGCACATTTAAGATTGCCAGAATTGGGAATGAGAGCAGGCCAATGACTTTAACTTTGTACTTAGGAGGAAACGTTGGTAGGTGAGAAGCTTAATGAACATCTTTTTGTACGCCTCAAATTCACGTTCAGAACTTTCATTACTGTTTAGGAAAACATTCAGAACTGAGGGGAATATTATCAAGAAACCGCATTAAAATTATCGCCGCTTTAGCGGCAGAAAACTGCAGCTAAAGCGGTGATAATGGGCTTGATAATATGCCCTTGATAATTCCCATAGAAGCCCATGTTCTGGTGTCAACATGGGCTTCCATTGGAATTATCTGCAGCATATTATCAAGCCCATTATCGCCGCTTTAGTGGCAGTTTTCTGCCGCTAAAGCAGCGATAATTTTAACGCCATGCTTGATAATATGCCCCCTAGTCAGTTTCAGAATATCTTGTTCCATGTTTATCACAAACCCCATACAGAGATTGCCCTGGTATTCTATGTATATGGAATTGAAGTGACTTAGATCTTGTTCATGGTGGTAAAGAGTAAAAAAACAACTTTACACTTTTCTTTTACATGCATCAAGATAATCAAGGACATTTATACTTGGCTGAACGATACAAATATTGGCCAGATTTTCTAAGGACGTGTGCTGTCCTTGCGTGTCGCACGTAGTCGCAAGGCAACACAAGTCCATAAATGGGATTTACTTAGCTAGGCAAGGGAAGTATTACGCCGCCTTTCGAGGCTTTTTAAAGATGAAGTATTGCAATGAAGCCCCATGTGTTGTGTTGCATTACACTGCGTCTGGAAGGAATTACATGTGTGGCACATGGGAGTTCCCATGCATCCACCTAAGGATTTTGGCACATTCCCAGAATGCTTTTTCTTCCCCAGTGAGGCGTAATAAGGAGAAATATCTCTATTTCTCTTCGTTCCTTTTTTTTTCAATGCATTATCAATTCGGCATCCCAAATAGCAAGAAGACAACGTCTCTACGAATTATTTTGTGTAGGAAGGTGCCCTCTCTTTCCATAAAAGTAATGCTGCCCATGACGCAGGGAAAATTGCACTATGATGCAAGAGTGCCTGGGTTAGTGCTGTGGAGCACACAGTGCACCATTCCAAGGAGAGAGCAGAAATGCTCCATATCTTTGTAAATATGGAGCATATCTGCTCTCTTTTTCACACAAATGCAGCGCACCAACTATACCTATTGCCCTGCGTTGCAAGAAAGATTAATAAATATGCATCATCCTCCCTAATCACAAGTTAGCCCTCTTCTGAATCAGTTGTTTTAGGGTGTTCTGTTAGAACAAATATGGCCACAGAAGATGAAAGGAGTGCTCCAGAATTTCTTTAAACATTATCTTTCCTGCAATGCCAGGAAGGAGACGGTTGTGTTCAACAATTGATCTCTGTTTTGCAATATAATCATGTTGAAGGCTAAACACTATTAGGAGCTCTTCCATTCTATACAGAATTTTCATGTAGGATAAATAAACAACACAAGTTCTCCGCAGACCTCCAGACCTCCAAACAAACCTGCCGAAGATTAGAGAAGAAATGGCACCGCGAACAGACGCCAGAGAACCACGCAGCCCACAAGAACTCCATGCGCCAACACCATCAGCTCATCAGATCCACCAAAAGGACCTCCTTCAAGGACCGCTTCGACAACAACGCACACAACAGCAAAGAGCTCTTCAACATCGTGAAGGAACTCTCCAACCCCAGCTCGAACACCAACGACATCCCACCATCGCAAGACCTGTGCAACTCCCTTGCCACCTTCTTCCATCGCAAGATCGCAGACATCCACAACAGCTACGACAACCAGACCACCACGACAGCCAACGACACCTCAGACCCCACGGCCACCACCCACAACGGCCCCCTGCTCACCTGGACCAACATCAACAACGACGATACCATCAAAATCATGAACACCATCCACTCCGGCTCCCCGTCAGACCCGTGCCCACACCACATCTTCAACAAAGCCAGCGCCACCATCACACCCCATCTCCGCAAGGCCATCAACATCTCCTTCGAGACCGCGACTTTCCCGGAGAGCTGGAAGCACGCCGAGATCAACGCCTTGCTCTAGAAACCCAAGGCAGAGCCGAGGGAACTCAAGAACTTCCAGCCCATCTCCCTGCTCCCGTTCCTGGCGAAGGTCATCGAGAAAACCGTCAACAAACAGCTAACCCGCTACCTCAAGGAGAAGATCATCCTAGACCCATTCCAATCCGGGTTCCGCAGCAACCACAGCACCGAAACTGCCCTCATCGCCGACACCGATGACATCAGGGCCCTGCTGGACAACGGCGAAACCACGTCCCTCATCCTCCTGCAACTTATTTGCACACTGTGTTTTTAAACGGAACTTTAGCTGATCCTGCTATCTGCACATAATTTGCTCATTTGCACACACGGTTTTAAAAATTGATTCTTAGTTGCTGCTAATTATTCGCCCTCAGTTGTGTCCACATATCAATTATATATTGTGCACTGTTTACTTTGTGTCGCCTGTGCTCGGTTTTGCTCCGCGGTAAAAGCGGAAGTGGAACTTTCGAGCCGGTAAGGTTAGCGCTCTAGTTGCCTTGCACTGCTGCCCATATCTTCCGCACTGACGCCACTGGCGCGCCGAAGGCACGCCTTAGGCAAGCCTGTCTGCGCCCGTCCGCGCTTGGTCCGGGCTCAGGGCATGTCCCCCTGGTTCTACAACACCAGATTCTATCAGGTATTCCAGAGAGGCTCTCTTATATTTAAATCCCAATAGAAGTAATATGTGCTGTCCTAGAATACATCCAGATACACTTCTAAAAGGAGCTCCTGCATCATGCTCGAGCTGCTCCGGGAAGTTCTCGTCTTCTACTGAATGTTTGAACAGAGGTAAACCCAGGAATAAAGATAAGAATGCCTCTGCACCTATCAAAGCAATGCTTCTTAATGTTAGGTCTCTCATTAAACACAGTGATGAATGTGCACTGTTAATCGAGGACCACAGTATCAAGATGGCCTTTATTTCTGAATCCTGGTCAGATGAAGCTTCTGGCCCTGACCTAGTTAAAGCTTTGCCACCAGGTTATCTATGTTATACTCAAGACAGACTGGGCAGTAAAGGGGGGGGACTGGCGATAATTTATCACAATTCCTTAAAACCCTCTTTTTGTCCAGTACCAAATTCGACATGTGAAGCTCTGGCAGTGAATGTTAGCATTTCTCCTCATGACACCTTTTATGCTTTTCTTTTATATCGCCCTCCTGGAGCAAGAGGTGCGTTTTTAGATCTAGCAGGATCACTCCTTGAAGAAGGACTAAGCGCAAACTCTTTTACGATTTTAGGAGATCTTAATTTGTATCTGGATGATGATCTGGATGTAGACAACGCTAAGCTTCAGGAAAATTTGTGGTGGGGGGGGGACTCATTCAACTAGTCTCAGTCCCCACCCACGAATGTCTGACAGAATATCGACGGACAGAAAATCGACCTACAAAAATATCGACACAAAAATATCGATGACAAGAATATCGAGATCCTATCTACAACATGGTAAGTACAAAAATATCGAAAATAAAATATAGAATGTCAAAAATATCGTTATTAAAAATATAAAGTATTTTTTAGTTAAAAAAAAATATGTAAAATAAACCAAATAATATTTATAAATAAAATAAACATAATTAAATATATGTTATAATGTTTAAAATTAATAATTAATATATATAATGTAATAAAACATTAATTAAACATATACATATAATATAGAATATATATACTTACTTAATAAAACATTTTAATAATTATTTTAATAACGTATAACTTGTTAAAAATTATTATAAATTACAAATACATCATACACATAAAACAATAACATGAATAAAAATTAAATAATTATATATAACACATTTAAAAAATTACATTTAATTTGAATATTGTTAAAATTAATTATATATTACATTAGCTAAAATAATACAAAAAATATTAAATAGCACCGACAATAAAACTACTACTCCAGCTCCAAAAAAAAACAGTAAAGAAAATGTTGGATAGCGTAGAGCTAAAAATTCCTATTTCCACTCCAGGGAGTGTAACAATAGGGAAAGTGTTGGATAGCGTAGGGGTAAAAATTACTATTCCCACTCCAGAGAGTGCAACAGTAGGGAAAGTGTTGGATAGCGGAGGGGTAAAAATTACTATTCCAACTCCAGAGAGTGCAACAGTAGGGAAACTGTTGGATAGCGTAGGGGTAAAAATTACTATTCCAACTCCACAGAGTGCAACAGTAGGGAAAGTGTTGGATAGCGTAGGGGTAAAAATTACTATTCCCACTCCAGAGAGTGCAACAGTAGGGAAAGTGTTGGATAGCGTAGGGGTAAAAATTACTATTCCCACTCCAGAGAGTGCAACAGTAGGGAAAGTGTTGGATAGCGTAGGGGTAAAAATTACTATTCCAACTCCACAGAGTGCAACAGTAGGGAAAGTGTTGGATAGCGTAGGGGTAAAAATTACTATTCCCACTCCAGAGAGTGCAACAGTAGGGAAAGTGTTGGATAGTGTAGGGGTAAAAATTACTATTCCCACTCCAGAGAGTGCAACAGTAGGGAAAATGTTGGAAAGCGAAGGGGAAAAAATTACTATTCCCACTCCAGAGAGTGCAACAGTAGGGAAAGTGTTGGATAGCGTAGGGGTACAAATTACTATTCCAACTCCAGAGAGTGCAACAGTAGGGAAAGTGTTGGATAGCGTAGGGGTACAAATTACTATTCCAACTCCAGAGAGTGCAACAGTAGGGAAAGTGTTGGATAGCGTAAGGGTAAAAATTACTATTCCAACTCCAGAGAGTGCAACAGTAGGGAAAGTGTTGGATAGCGTAGGGGTACAAATTACTATTCCAACTCCAGAGAGTGCAACAGTAGGGAAAGTGTTGGATAGCGTAAGGGTAAAAATTACTATTCCAACTCCAGAGAGTGCAACAGTAGGGAAAGTGTTGGATAGCGTAAGGGTAAAAATTACTATTCCCACTCCAGAGAGTGCAACAGTAGGGAAAGTGTTGGATAGCGAAGGGGTAAAAATTACTATTCCAACTCCAAAGAGTGCAACAGAAGGGAAAGTGTTGGATATCGTAGGGGTAAAAATTACTATTCCCACTCCAGAGAGTGCAACAGTAGGGAAAGTGTTGGATAGCGTAGGGGTAAAAATTACTATTCCAACTCCAGAGAATGCAACAGTACGGAAAGTGTTGGATAGCGTAGGGATAAAATTTACTATTCCAACTCCAGAGGGTGCAACAGTAGGGAAAGTGTTGGATAGCGTAGAAGTTAAAAATACCATAGTTATAAATAAAATAATTATTTAAAATAATTAGTGATTAAAATTATTAAATAACTCAAAATTATTTACAAATACCAATAAATAATTATTACAAACATAACTACCAAAGAATAATTAATTAACAATACATTAATAATAAATACCAATAAATAATAATTAATAAATATTAATGACCAAATAATAAATATTAAACGATACAATATTTTTCATAACCAAAAACATATGAATTATTAAAAAGTAAATACCAATTAAAATATATTTAACCATTTAAAAAAATATATACCGCAAAATAATAATTATGAAACATTAATTACCAATTAAAAAATATTGAACTATTAAATATTTTTCATACGCCAAAATAATAAATATTACACATTAATTACCAATTAATAATTACTTATTAATATATTAATTAGAAATATCAATGCATAATATTTAATTCACAATTGATGATTAATCAACAATTAATTATTTTTCATAACCAAAATATTATAATTTAAAATATTTACCAATTAATAATTATTGTCCAATTAATTAATTATCAATACCCAACAACTAATTTAATAATTACTTAATTAGATTTCAATTACTTCCAACACTATTCCCCTATAAACGCACGACACACTCCACTAATAAAATAATACACTTAACATAATTATCAATTAATCAACTAATTAAAACTAATTGCCAATTAATAAAAATTAATTACCAATAAATACTTAATTAACAATAATATATTTATCAATACCAATAAATGAAAATAAATTATTAATTAATTACAATTAAATTACTTCCCACCCTATTCCCCTATAAACCCACAACCCGCTACAGAACTTAAACGCAAAAATTTATTAAAATCAATTTATAATTCCTAAAAATGTATAATTAATTCCATATAATTAAATTACTACCCACCCTATTCCCCTATAAACCCACAACCTGCTACAGAACTTAAACGCAAAAATTTATTAAAATTAATTTATAATTCCTAAAAATGTACTTAATTCCATATAATTAAATTACTTCCCACCCTATTCCCCTATAAACCCACAACCTGCTACGGTACTAAAACACAAAATTGACTTAAAAAAACATTGTTAACATATAAAAATTGTATACATATATGTTAAAACCAGTAGAACACTTAACTAAAAACATATAACACATACATATTAAATACATAATAAAATACATAACAATAATATAAATATCGATATTAGTAACATCAATATTAGTAAAATCGATATATTTGATGTCGATATTACTAACTTCGATATTACTAACATCGATATTAAAATACTTACCTTAGGATCGATATTCTGTCCATAGATATTTTTGACATCGATATTCTGTCCCTTCGATATTTAAAACTCGATATTTGTGTAGGTAGATATTTTAGTTTCGATATTTTGGCTGCTCACCCCCACCCACAAGGCCGGTCATACCCTGGATGGTATTTTTTCTAACAATCCTAATATTAAGCTCAGCAATGTACTACCAATTCCTTGGTCGGACCATGCAGCCTTTTTTTTCGAGATTTCTCTTACTAGGCTCTCTAAGCCAACAATTGAATCTTTATCCAAAGTTAATATCAGGGCTTGGAAAAATATTAACAGTGAGAAATTCGAAAACTACCTGAAGTCCACTTTGAATGTCTGGCCCTCATCGGTTGACAAGGCCGCGATGGCATATACCGAATGGCTAATTTGGCCTGCAAAAATGCAGTTCCAGTTAAAGTCTGCACCCCTAGGAGAACGACACCCTCGGCCCCTTGGTACGATGAGAGTTTAAAACACAAAAACACAAAAAAATAGAATGTAAACGATTAGAACGTATGTGGAGGAAGGACTAACCTTATCCTCCAAAAAAGTGTATAGAGACAGCCTCCACAGTTACAAAAAACTGCTCACCGAAACTAAAAAGAGGTTTTATGGGGAACAGATTAGTAAAGCAAAATCCTCCATAAAAGAATTATTTAATACAGTTTTAAAACTCACAACACCGACTTTAGATAAACCTCACGGCGACCTGGAATTCTGCGAACTTCTTGCCTCTGCCTTTCAAGAAAAAGTGGGCACAATCTTCTCTTCCTTTAGTAACTCACTGGCAGAAGATATAAAGAAGGATGTTTGGGATTGTCCAACGGACACGAAGATAGTGCCTTTATTGAACTGTTTTGAGAATATGAGTGCCCAAGATACTATTAAGCATTTGCAGGTAATCAAATCAGGCTCTCCTTTAGATCCCTGTCCTGCACAAATAGCCAAACTAGCATCTAACACCATTGGAGCTGCTCTTGCCCCTGTTTTTAATAGTATATTTAAGTGTGCCTTGTTTCCCAAAATCTGGAAAAAGCCTCAATCCTCCCCCTTCTTAAGAAGGCCAATTTGGATCCCAAAGAGCCGAATAATTATAGGCCCATCTCTCGACTTCCTCTACCAGCCAAGCTGACCGAAAGAGAAATGAACAGCCAGCTGAGTGCTTTTATTAATAACAATGAACTCCATGACCCTACTCAGTTTGGATTCCGTACAGAACACAGTACGGAGCTTGCGCTGATCAAGTCTACGGAGGAAATTAGAGAAGCACTAGACCAGGGCGGCGCGGCAATCCTGATCATGTTGGACCTCTCGGCGGCCTTCGATACGGTCCACCATGAGGTGCTGTCGGACCGTTTAAGCGGAAAGGGGGTTACAGGCAAGGCACTTGCCCTTTTAAGATCCTTTCTTCTAAATCGAACTCAAACAGTACACATTGGTACTGATTGCTCAAAGCCTTTTTCTCTGCCCTGTGGGGTTCCCCAGGGCTCGGCGCTCAGTCCCACGCTATTTAATATATATGTCTCTCCTCTGTGGAAATGTGGATTTTCCTGATCAGTTATGTCCCCTATCTTGGACCCCAACGGTTCTATATGCATGTTACAAGTACATGTATGTTCCCTCTAGTTCCAGTTTCTAAGACGCAAACATATGTGTGTCTACCGTCGACATGTTCTCTGTCAGATCCGCCATCGATGGGCTGGATATTCGATTCCTAAGTATGAAAGGCCACCGACTTTATATGGCTAAGTTACTCCATTTTTACAGTTCAGGCAAGTAGGCCCGATTCTGTCCTCAAAGCCTTTCCCTGCTCTCTGTCTTTGACAGCTTCAGCTTGAGCTCGCATCTGTATCCATGAACTTTGCCCTACTCCCTGTGCAGCTAACGGTGCCTGCCTCGGCCAGTTTTCGCCCGCCTGCCAAGAAGCTGTATTTCACCTTCGAATTATCTATTTTGCTCTTCAGCCGATGCATTCCTGTCTAGTGATTTAGGTAAACATTTCCTTTAGCTCACAAGCAAAGGACTCAGCCTTTCCGTCCTCCTGCAAGTGATTCATAGCCCTGCTGCCATGGAAAGTTTTCTGCCCCTCGCATCTCATATAGACACTTAGGCGTTTGTGCACGCACACAGTCAGTATAGACTAGATTCTGTCCGAGAGTCCTTCCTTGTGGATAACATAGTTCTTTAAACATAGGATGTTAGATATGATTTGGGATTAGGTTGACTTGACCCCCCAGACTTCTCGTCTCCACATGTAGAGCTAAATGTCAAGTCCCCCTTCACCCCCTAGTTGCACGTCAATCACACGTCATGCTGCTGCGCGCGCATCTATGCCAAGTATTATCTTATAGATCCACCTATGTCTGATAATCCTAACCAATCATGTTTCTTTTATTCCTTATTACGCCTAGTTTCGATTACGTACCTGTTTTGCCACTTTTCTTATCAAATGTTACGCCTTCTACATTCGTTTCATTGTAATGTACTTATTATAAAAATGCATGTCTGTCAATAAATTATTGTACTTCACTTCCTGAACCCTCGTGGTGACGGAACCTGAAGGCCGCGACTCGAGTCGGCCATTTTTTGATGGAATAAAGCCCATTTAGAAACTCTTATACCACGGATTCTGCCTCTTGTTATTCTGAGCTATTTTATTTTATTTCAAGATCCCGTATGAAATTCAGTCCGGTAAAGAAGATTTTTGTTTACCACATAATGGCGCCCGAATAGGGACACTTTCTCATCTCACGCGCCGGCGGTGCGTTGCAGGCCCGGTCTCCTGCCACAGCTGGACGGACCATAAACGCGTACCAGCAGGATTTCCTGTAAGCTCCCTCCGGTCAAGCGGGGGCGACTGAGGCTGCGATCAACCCAGACGAGGCGGTGAGAAGTGCGAAGTATCCCGACCAGAGCCTAGCTGAGAGAGCAAGATCCGAGGTATACAGAGGCCCACCAGGTTTTCGAAGTCCCGATGTCCAGAGGGTCCGCTGTCCGCAGTCATTGAGTCCCGTCCATTCTCTGAGGCCTTCCGTTTCAAGGAGCTACTCGGTGAGTACCATCGCCGGGGAGGCGTGTTGACGCGCACATAGGTTGTGCCGGTCAAGACGGATTTGGGTACACAAATCCGGTCTGCACTGTTTAGCAGTGTATATGTACTGTTTAGCAGTATATCAAGTATTCCGAAGTATGCAGTTATTGTCAAGAATTCAGCGTGGTGATTAGTTAGGCAGACTGTCATCATTGTCGGTCGTTGTTAAAATGTTTAATGTTTAAAGTGTTCAAATATTGTGGTATGAATGAGTGTTCATTGTTCACTGTTCATTATTGTGTTTTTCGTATTAAGTAAGTTCAAGAGTAAGTATCAGATCAGTTGTCAATATGCCGCTCTTCTCGAAGTTAAGACAGATTACTACCAGAAAAGGGGTGCTTGAAGAAGCAATTCCTATTCCTCCTAGGGACACTCCAGGGCATTTTATGTACCATAAGCATGGCTTAGATGCCATATTGTTTCTTGATCTATGGGTAGACTATACCAAGGGATTGCCGGAAAGTCAAAGGTGGCCCGTAGCGGGAACCTGGGATGCAGAGTGCATCATGAAAGTGGAGGAAGAGTTATGGAAAAGAAAGGTCAGACAGTCACAGAAAGACGCTGTTGAGTTATGGCGTAAAGAATCTCATAGACGAACAGAAAAAGCACGTAGACAAGAAGAGAGGAGTAAAGAAAGTTCAAATAAAGCTCAAGAAAGTCTATTAATTGAGGAAGGTATCCGAGTGAAATCAGAACAAGTAAATAGACAAAGAAATGCTCTTATGAATGGTATGTATCCCCTTCTAGCCGAAGGACTACCTAAGGCTGCTCCAGAAATGCCAAAAGACTTGCCACCCCCATTATTTCCAATTAAGGTACATCCACAAGGGCATCCCAGAACCGCAGAAGATGTTTTTCTTTCCTCATATCTAGACGACGCAGCTCCCGAATATGCTAACGCCGCACCACATAGACCGTCTGGTGTAGGGGTTCAACGTCAGGATCAGGTATCTGTCCCCGTGCAACAGCAAGTCCCGACGCAAGCGTCAGCAAGCACATCTGTTTCCGCATCTGTTTCCGCAGTCGATTCTACAGGGGTATCGACACCCATAGTTGCTGTGTCACGTTCAACGAACCCATTCACACCCGACGCCCCAGATGGGGCCACGGGAGGTGCTAGCATTACCTTTACACCACCCAGAATAAATAAACTTGTTTTTCAAGAATCAGCACATTCACGTACACCTAAATTCGTAAGTGAACGTACGCTTAAGGAACTCCTTGTAAACTGTAGATATGACCCAGTGGTTGGTAAAGAGGACGAAATGGTCCTGGCATCATTACGTATCAGGCGAGCCGCAGAGTATTTAGCAAGGTTACCAGGAATGACTACGCATCTAGATAACATATATCATTTTGTTCAAACAGGACGAGATCCAGGATGTATTAACAGAGCTATGGAATTCCAGAAAGTAGAAATACAGGGGGAACTGTTACGTTTCCTCATAAACTGTGTGATCAGAAATCAAGACCGCCCGGGGGTAGACCCGAATGCAATGCTTATTCTTACAAAATGGAGTCAGAATATATCAGAAGGGAGACACGATAAGCAAAATTGTATAATAGCCATGTGCCGAAAAATCCGTAAAGAAATAGAGCGTATTCATGAAGAGAGATTGGGAACAGACGAGTTTGAGCAAGATGAAATGTCCGAATCAGGGAATTCCGCAAGACAGTCAGAGACCATAGCTTATGTAGGCAGAGGAAGATCCTGTGAAAATACTAGATGTTTTTCTGATCCCATACACTCAGTATGCCCAAATAATAGCAGAACGTATCCGACGCCTATAATAAATCTGAAGTCTCCTGAACATTCGTTTCAAGCCGCAGATAAAATATTACGAGAACGAAGGGGTTACCACTTCCTCGATTCCATGGATGAGCAAGAGTTAGCCAGATCAGCCGTTCACTGGATTGACAGTCCTGAAAAATACGGTGATGAGACCGTAGCACACACGTTTTTTAATCTCAGTACAGATGAACAACGTTTAGCTGGAATCTATATGATTCAGCAACTCCTCATATTATATAAGAGCCAACATGCTGACCCTGGTCCTTTACCTGATATATTAACGGAACTACTCACAAACAGATGGAGAGGTTCTAGTAACAAGCTAATTAAAGAGATATTAGTGTCACGTAAGCAGTATGTCCTTTTTGTAAGTCCGGATTCTCTCTCGCTGCCCCGCAGAGAAAGAGCGCCGTACTATATGGATAGACAAAATCCCCTACGAGAAGTACACCCAATAAAAGGCGAGGACAATGAGTTTCACCGTGTATTTGTTTACACACCCATATCAAAAATGGAATTATTGGAAATGAAGAAAGTAGTACCTAGTCATGACAAAGACCCAGCAGGTTTCCACCGAGAAATTAAAGACATGTTACTGATGGGAGAGTACACCTTTCCTGATATTATGACGATATTAAAGGTGCTTTTGCCTGCTGGCATTTATGAAAAACTGAAAGAAAAAGAGTGGGAAGTGGGTGACCAAAAGATAGACTGGACAGCATTAGCAGAGGAAGAAAGGGGCCGAACTGCAGGTTCAGGGCTCGGGGATAAAGTTAAACTGTTACCAGGTTTACTAGTACAGGTACTGCCACGTTTATTAACTACAAAAAAGGAAGATTGGGGTGCAATCACAGCCTGCAAACAAAAGCAAGATGAAGACACAAGCGATTATTATGCTCGATTTGAAAAATGTTTTGGTATAAATAGTGGTATAAAAGCAAGTAGTGACTCATATCCACATTTATTTGTGACAAAATTAGTGGAAAATGCATTGCCTCCAGTAAAGAATAGAATATTGAAATTCGAGAGTACCTGGCAAAGTAACACTCCGTCACAAATGCTACAAATGTTACAGTATCATCACAATAGAATTAGGGATGAACAAGAACACGAGCATAGACGCATGAAGGATACAAAAATGAAAATGCTAGTTTCTCAGACAGTACCAGCAGATGGTCACAAAAAGGGTGTGACACATTCTGGTGATTCTGCAGTTCCTGTAAAAGGAAGCTGCAATTACTGTAAACAACTGGGCCATTATGTACACGATTGTCCAGTCCTGAAACGTAATATAGCTACAGGTATTGCAAAGGAGAGACCACGATTAGTTAGACAAGATCAGAATGAACAAGGAGCTATGCAGCATGGACAGTCCATGCCAGTTCAACAACAGTCCATGCCAGCCTCACAGCAACCCATACAGTTTGTGCCAGCTGCACCGCCGTTGCCTGCTACTGCCACACAAACCACAACACGACAAATGTATCAGACTGCACAGTATGAATACCCTGAGTATCAGCGTTACGCATGAACAAGCCTAGAGAGGGAAGTTGACTTACCGCTTATCGAGATTCCTGTAGATCAAGAAGGACCTTATGTACATAGTGAATTATTAGGTCAAGATAGAAAATTCTTACTCGATACAGGGGCAAGTCGAACAACCATAAAACGTAGTGAAGTTCCAGGGGCACCCCTCTCAGGCTCTCAAAATATTTCCCTTGGTTTTTCAGGAAAACCTATTGTTAATGAAGTATCACAGCCTCTACCACTTACGATAGGACCTTTGACACGAACTACAGATTTATTGCTTACTAAATCATGCCCAGAAAATCTGTTAGGAATTAAAACTCTGAAAGCACTAGGAGCCATAATATGTTGTTCTCCGGAAGGAGTAAGGTTGTTTTTACGTGATTTTAAAGGTCACTATGTGTCTAGAGACATGGATCCCCGACTACAGACTTTACCAGTACATCTATGGGCACAAGGCCCTACGGATGTTGGCTGCATGAACATTACACCCTATCGAGTCACCCTGAAAGCAGGAGTGGTACTACCACGAATGCGACAATACAAGTTACCGCATGATGCTGTAGTGGCTTTGCTGAAAATCATTGATGAGCTGATTGTCCAGGGAGTAGTTGTAGAAACAGACTCCAATGTATGTAATTCACCGATAATTCCGATTCTTAAACGAACTGATCCTACTGCCCCACCAGTGTACCGATTGGTTATTGATTTGCGTGAACTAAACAAGTGCATTGTACCACAATTCCCTGTGGTCCCTGATATATCATCATTGTTGACAGCAATTGATTCCGAAGCAACATTCTTTACTGTAATCGATCTCAAGAATGCCTTTTTCAGCGTCCCAATAGATCCGGAAAGCCAATATTTGTTCGGATTCAGTTTAAATGGGCGCAGCTTTAAATTCTCACGCGCTCCCCAAGGATTCACAGAAAGCCCCAGCATCTACAGCCAAGCACTGAAGAGAGAACTTGACAGTATCCACATGCCAGTCAATACTGCACTGCTTCAATATGTCGATGATCTGCTGATCACAGCGAGAAGCGAGCCAGAATGTGAAAAAGCTTCTCTGACAGTTTTACATTTCCTAGCCGACAAGGGGCACAAGGTGTCTCCTTCTAAGCTGCAATTCTGTGTCCAGCGAGTTATTTATCTTGGTCACTCGCTGTCCAAGGAGGGAAGGCAGCTTACACCAGATCGCATCCAGTTAATTGCTAACATGTCAATACCCCAGACACAAAAGGAGGTGCGAGCTTTCATAGGCCTCACTTCATATTGTAGGCAGTGGATCCCTCAGTACGCTTTTCTAGCAAAACCACTCATTCAGTTAACCACACAGGAGGCAGCCACATCGACTGTTCTCCCTTGGACTCAGGAACATACACAAGCTTTTGAAAGCTTAAAGAAAGCTTTATGTCAAGCACCTGTTTTAGCAACACCATGTTATAGCAAACATTTTACACTCTTTGTTACAGAACGCGAAGGTACTGCCTTGTCAGTACTCACTCAGGATCAAGCAGGATCACGCAAGCCATGTGCTTATTTTTCCAGTACATTAGATCCCGTAGCTCAGGCTTTGCCTGCATGTCTGAAATCAGTGGCAGCGACAGCTTTAGCAATCAGACAAAGCGATGCCATAGTATTAGGACATCCATTGACAGTACAAGTACCACATGCAGTAGAGGTTCTTGTGAACCGAACACAAACACAACACTTGACCATAGCAAGACTTACCGGTTATGAATTGACATTGTTTCAACCACACATAGAGATCCGACGGTGTAATACATTGAATCCTGCTACACTATTACCTGTAATTGGAACAGACCCACTAGCTCATGATTGTGTTGAGATCATTGAAATAAAGACGAAACCTAGACAAGACTTGACAGACGTTCCGTTGTTAGATCCAGACCTGACGTTGTATGTAGACGGATCGTGCATGAGAACAAGTACAGGAGATTTAGTGGCCGCGTATGCAGTCACAACAGACACTGAAGTTATTGAGACAAATTGTATAGATATTTTGTCCGCCCAAGCAGCAGAACTTATTGCTCTAACACAAGCCTGTATTCAAGCCACAAATAAGAAAGTTAATGTATACACTGACTCACGTTATGCATTCGGAGTTGTACACGACTTCGGCGTGTTGTGGCGAGAGAGAGGTTATTTAACTTCCCATGGTGCCCACATTCAGCACGGACCCCTCATTCATGCTTTGTTAAACGCAATACATCTACCCACTGCTATATCGATTATGAAATGTAAAGCACACACGAAGGTTACTGATATCATTTCTCAAGGCAATGATTTAGCTGACAGAACAGCTAAACAGACTGCTCAGAATCGCACATTAGACATGACAAAGCCAATAGTTCAGACACCAACACAGTGTATGACAATTAAGGATCCCGCACTTGACGTAATTGATATACAAACACATGCCACAGCAGAAGAAATAAAGAAGTGGACTGAACTAGGAGGGATCCAGACAGATCAAGGATGGATGACGAAGGAGAAATCTGTATGGTTTCTCCCTGATTCCATGGTTCAAGCCATTATAGCTACAGTTCACAGTCCAGCACATTTAGGAGAGAAGGCTATGCTAGACAGCATTCAGCACATTTGGTTCAACAAACATTTACGAGCAGCAGCTAAACAAAAGGTTCGTACCTGTATGATATGTTGTCAGTTTAATCCAGGAAAGAGTGTTCCCGTAGAGCAGGGTGGATTTCAGCCTCCTGACCATCCTTTTGAAGTCCTCCAGATGGATTATATTCAGATGGAACGTTGTCGAGGATTCAAATATGTTCTCGTAGTTGTCTGCGCTCTCTCCCGTTGGACAGAGGCGTATCCCGTATCAGATTACACTGCCCCGACTACTGCCAAGCAGCTAGTTCGAGAATTCTTCCCACGGTACGGTTTACCACGTGTTGTATATTCAGATAACGGCCAGCCCTTCTCATCCGAATTAATGAAACATGTCTCTCTTTTGTTGGGATATCAGTGGAAATTCCACTGTGTCCGACACCCCGAGGCAGCAGGTCTCGTGGAACGACATAATCAACTTTTAAAAATCAGACTGTCTAAGATATGTCAGGAGAAAGGTGTGGACTGGATAGTAGCTTTACCAGTTGCGCTATTTTACATGAGGATGGTAGCACACTCTCGAACGGGGCTATCCCCTTATGAGGTGATCTTTGGAAGACCACCGAATATGTGGGGGACGCCTATACCCCGTAAAATAACTGATGTTGATTGTAATATGCTGACAGATTACCTGGCTTCCTTGATGTCTGCACTACAATCTTGTCGTTCACAGGTAGTCGCAGCTTTTCCCGACAACACCGAGGTGAAACCTCATGATGTAATTCCCGGCGATTATGTTCTCGTCAGGAATTTTGATCGGAAAACCCAACTGGAGCCAAGGTGGAAGCGTCCTAAGTTGGTCCTGCTGACGACCAGAACAGCTGTGAAGATCGAAGGGAGAAAAGGCTGGGTGCATTCCAGCCATATAAAGAAATTTCATGGACTTCCTCCTGACACAAACAGTACTCCCCGTGTGTCTTCCCCCATTGACTCAAAGCTACCTTTGGCTGAGGCCAGTAGCACCGAACTTTACAAGCAGAAACTCAGGTCCAGATCTAAACTGTCGGACGATTTGATTGTTTAAGTCCTCTCCAAGGTGAAGCGGTTGAATCTGTCCCGACATGTATCCCTTAGGTCTGAATCATGTAGAGTCCAGAATCATAATGAAACGACATGCTTATTGTAAATTACTGCGTAACCACTGTATTGTGACTTTATTAATTTTGTTTTTCTTGAGTTTTTTAGTTACTGCAAGTATATTGTTGCATATGTATTATCCTGTTTCTAAACGTGCTTTCAATATAACTGATGAACATTCTTTTAGTGAATTCCCCCCACATGAGTTGTCCTATAGACTTGCGCTGCGCAATAACACATTCATTAGTATGTTACATCATTCCCATCAGACTAGTAATGCCACCAATTGTTGGGTGTGTGGCCGACTCCCTCCCTATCAGAATAACAAAGGAGTTCTGCCTTTCTTTCCACATCCGTTCACACACAATGGCTCCTGTGGAGCATGGTTTAGTTTATTAAATTCCATAGACCCAGACACAGCAGTTTATCAACAACATTGGATATGGGGAAATCTGAATCTAGTTTTATTCAAAGTCTGTCACCCTAATAAGGAGGGTTACCCCAGTAGAACAGGAACTGATTTAGAAAATGAAGTGTATAAATTAGGTAATTTTACGCCTAATCTTATGATTTTAAATGTCAAATCCGAAGTTGAACTAATCCTGCCCACTATGTCAGTATTTCCAGTTAAGGGTGAATTATGTGTGAGAAAAGTTGGTTCCATACACATGGGCCATAGCCAATGCGTTACTACAGTAGAATATAGTGATCAAGGTAAATCTTCATTTAGAGCTTCTCGCCATTCTTACTTTATATGTGGTCAGACTGCATATATGCGTTTGCCTCTAGATTGGGATGGTACCTGTTACATAGCATTCCTTCTGCCACCTGTTTTTCTAGCTCCCCCTGATTATTATCGAAATGTTCATTTAGTACACAATAGAGAGCGAAGAGATCTCCCAGTTGTCGATTATACTGAGACGGCATGGGACAAGTATGCAGATTTCAATAAAGGTATCTTTCCCTATATAGGTACAATATCAAATAGTAAGCTGATACGTAGACTCACCAAGACTCTTGAAGCTGTAGTAAATGAGACTATAGCCGCCCTAGGCAATCTGACAGAGGAACAATCAGTGATGAGAATTGTTGTTCTCCAGAATCGTCTTGTCCTTGACGTCATCCTGGCCGATAGGGGCGGAGCTTGCAGGATCATCGGATCCAGCTGCTGCATATTCATACCAGAAAATTCGCCATCTGTATATCAAGCTATAACACGCCTTCATAAGATTGTAAGCCAGATACACGAAAATCCAGGCACTTGGACGTGGTCCGGGTGGTTTTGGAGTGTGATATCAGCCTGGGGATGGAGAGTTCTATCCTTCCTAGGTATTGGCCTTCTTATGCTCTTCAGTTGTTGTTTATGCCTACAATGTGGACCAGCGATTTGTGGTCTGTGTGCCACATCATGCATTCCATATCACAGTTCTCGTTCAAAATGCCGGAAGAAGAAGGAAGAAGAAATGATGCTCCATGAGCAAATCGATGGAATGATGAAGATTGATATCTCTTGAAGGGCAAGTAGGGGACAAGGAGGGAATGTGGAAATGTGGATTTTCCTGATCAGTTATGTCCCCTATCTTGGACCCCAACGGTTCTATATGCATGTTACAAGTACATGTATGTTCCCTCTAGTTCCAGTTTCTAAGACGCAAACATATGTGTGTCTACCGTCGACATGTTCTCTGTCAGATCCGCCATCGATGGGCTGGATATTCGATTCCTAAGTATGAAAGGCCACCGACTTTATATGGCTAAGTTACTCCATTTTTACAGTTCAGGCAAGTAGGCCCGATTCTGTCCTCAAAGCCTTTCCCTGCTCTCTGTCTTTGACAGCTTCAGCTTGAGCTCGCATCTGTATCCATGAACTTTGCCCTACTCCCTGTGCAGCTAACGGTGCCTGCCTCGGCCAGTTTTCGCCCGCCTGCCAAGAAGCTGTATTTCACCTTCGAATTATCTATTTTGCTCTTCAGCCGATGCATTCCTGTCTAGTGATTTAGGTAAACATTTCCTTTAGCTCACAAGCAAAGGACTCAGCCTTTCCGTCCTCCTGCAAGTGATTCATAGCCCTGCTGCCATGGAAAGTTTTCTGCCCCTCGCATCTCATATAGACACTTAGGCGTTTGTGCACGCACACAGTCAGTATAGACTAGATTCTGTCCGAGAGTCCTTCCTTGTGGATAACATAGTTCTTTAAACATAGGATGTTAGATATGATTTGGGATTAGGTTGACTTGACCCCCCAGACTTCTCGTCTCCACATGTAGAGCTAAATGTCAAGTCCCCCTTCACCCCCTAGTTGCACGTCAATCACACGTCATGCTGCTGCGCGCGCATCTATGCCAAGTATTATCTTATAGATCCACCTATGTCTGATAATCCTAACCAATCATGTTTCTTTTATTCCTTATTACGCCTAGTTTCGATTACGTACCTGTTTTGCCACTTTTCTTATCAAATGTTACGCCTTCTACATTCGTTTCATTGTAATGTACTTATTATAAAAATGCATGTCTGTCAATAAATTATTGTACTTCACTTCCTGAACCCTCGTGGTGACGGAACCTGAAGGCCGCGACTCGAGTCGGCCATTTTTTGATGGAATAAAGCCCATTTAGAAACTCTTATACCACGGATTCTGCCTCTTGTTATTCTGAGCTATTTTATTTTATTTCAAGATCCCGTATGAAATTCAGTCCGGTAAAGAAGATTTTTGTTTACCACACCTCTGGCAGCCCTCATTCGTTCTCTTGGTTTCCAATTGACCTCTTATGCCGATGACACTCAAATTGTGTTATCCATTCAAAAAGGCAAAGAGGCTGAGGCCGGTCCGGACTGCTACAACTGTATGCAATCCGTTGCCGGCGGGATGTCAGCAAAATGTTTAAAGCTCAATGCAGGAAAAATTGAGGTGATTATTTTCGGTAATCCCTTAAATCTTTGGTCATCCAATTGGTGGCCACAATCTTTGAGCTCACCTCCAGCTCCCACTGAGAAGGCAAAAAATCTGGGAGTTATGATAGACTGAAGACTGTCCTTTGCCGATCAGATAAGTAAGGTGGTATTCTCCTATTTTTTTATACTCAGGATTATGAGGAAAATTAAGCGCCTCCTCTCAGATGACAGCCTTAGGACAGTAGTAACGGCACTTGTTATGTCTCGTCTAGACTATTGTAATGCCTTATATATCAATATTCATAAAAGGCAGCTTAATCGGCTGCAGACGGTACAAAATGCTGCTGCCAGAGTCCTTCTGGGCATTCCCAAGTTTGGATCCATAAGAATGGGACTTCGGGACCTTCATTGGTTACCCATGAGACAGCGGATAGAATTCAAGGCTCTCTGCCTGGTTTTCAAAACCCTGGAGGGATGTGGGCCGGCATTTATGAATAAATACCTTCAATGGTATACCCCTTCCAGGGTCCTCCGTTCAACCAAAGCAAGGTTGGTAAAAGTCCCACGTGTTAAAACAGCTAGTTGGGGGGGCAGAAGTTTTTTCTGCTGTGCTGCAAAGCTTTGGAACGGCCTCCCTCTGCAGCTCAGAGCAGCGGCTGGGCTCCTCAAATTTAGAAGGGGCCTTAAAACCTGGCTTTTTTCCTTACAGATCCTAATTCAATTTAAGTACTTCATCCTCTCAACCAGTAGGCAATGCATTTCAGTGCCAGGGCACCTAACGGTAACAGTGCGCTTTACAAGTCCTTTTAACATAACATAACAAAACCAACCTCCACTAAGGAATGAAAGCCGTCGCCGAATGGATGAAGAACAACTGTCTGAAGCTGAACTCGGACAAGACGGAGGTCCTCATCCTTGGCTCCACCCCCTCAGCCTGGGACGACTCCTGGTTGCCGACCGCACTGGGAGCAGCACCGACACCCACCGACCATGCACGCAACCTGGGGTTGATCCTCGACTCAACGCTCTCTATGACCCAGCAAGTCAACGCCGTCTCATCCTCCTGCTTCAACACTCTCCGCATGCTCCGCAAGATCTGCAAGTGGAACCCCACGACACAAGAAGAACGGTCACCCAGGCACTCGTCAGCAGCAGGCTGGACTACGGAAACGCCCTCTACACGGGAGCCCTAGCCAAACCGCTCAAGCGACTGCAACGCATACAGAAGACCTCTGCCCGCGTGATCCTCGACATCCCTCAATACAGCCACATCACACCCCACCTGTGAGACCTGCACTGGCTGCCCTTCAACAAGAGGATCACCTTCAAGCTCCTCACCCACGCACACAAGGCACTCCACGACGCCGGACCAGCATACCTCAACAGACGACTCACCTTCTACACCCCGAACCGCCAGCTCCGCTCCGCCGACCGCGTCCTCGCCACTGTCCCCCGCATCCGAAGAGCGACCTCCGGCAGCAGTTCGTTCTCCTACATCGCCGCCAAGACCTGGAACACCCTCCCCATCCTCTTACGGCAGACCCAAGACCTACTAACCTTCAGGAGGCTACTCAAGACCTAGCTATTCGATCAGTAGCAGCAACCCCCCCTCAGCACCTTGAGACCCTCATGGGTGAGTAGTGCGCTCTGCAAATTTCCTGATTGATTGATTGATTGATTGATTGATTGAAGTCCAAAACAGTAACAGGAAAGTCTAAGGCTTTTGTTGCTATATATAAAAAGAAACATTTGCAATGCAATAGGTCTCACATTTACGAGAGTTTGAGCTATTCGCGTTGTAAATGACAATGCCTTTTATTTATGTGTTGTTTTTAAAACAGTTAAATAAAAGGCATTGTCATTTACAATGCCTGTAGCTAAAACTCTCACAAATGCGAGACCTATTGCATTGCAAATGCTTTTGGCACCCGTGCTAGCAAAATAAAAATAAAGCATTAGGAGCGAGAGTGTCCTGCCAGCAATAGCAGGCAGGAGAAAGCTATTTGAGAAAATAGTACTACTGAGTAGCAACACACACAACTGAGGAAGTTGCCATGGAAGGTTACAAAATGAGACAAGGTTTTACTAAGAAGGGACTAGTAAGCCTATTGACCAATGTACAGGCACAGTTTATAGTGGACAGTGACACAAGCCAATGAAAAATACGGGTGGAGAGTGGGTGGAGCTTCAAGTCGCTACCTGAACACAGCATGCCTCGCAGAGCAGGGCATGCGCAGCCCAGGCTCGACCTAACTAGTCATATGTGACATTCCTCATGACTGAGCATTGAAAGGTGCGCATTTTTAATATCCATTTCCATTAGATTGTCTTTTGAGATTATAATGAAGGAAGGAAGATTCCAAGTTTCTTTCATGGATCAAAGAACGACAAATGTCATCCCTATTGGTAAATCTGAGGAGTATATATCAATCTCTGCAAATCGGAGGGAAATTAACTCTTTGCATTCCTTTGGATCAGCGTTTACATCTCCGTAGAAAGGGTAGCAACCCTTTCAGCTAAGAACCCTAACTCAGTTACTGGTTCCGGCAATAGAAAGTCCATCACAAAGATGCCCAATGGTATACACCCTTTAATTGGATGATGTGACAATAAAAGTAAAACATCTAATTGGCTTATCCAAGCTTCATACTATACCTACCTTTTGTGATGGTAGCCATTCTAAAGAGCAGTGCTGTGTCCTCCATCAAAATAACCTGCATGTTTGCAGCAAAATAGAGGAAATCCGCAGTTTGCCTGGCTTTTCTCCTTTTTAGACTATAGGTTAGCTTGCGTTAAGGCTGTGTCCCCGCTGAGGACCCCGCCCAGCAGACCCGGAAGCAAGAAAGCCCCATGGTTCACCGACGAACTCAAGAGCTCCAAGAAGAACTGCCGAGCCCTCGAGAAAGTCTGGAGAAGGGAACCTACACCGGACAACAGGACCTCCTTCAAGCTTGCCACCCGGAAGCACCACCAGCTTATCCGCGCCGCCAAGAAAACAGCATTCAAGGAACGGTTGGACAACAACGCACACAACTGCAAGGAACTCTTCAACATCGTGAAAGAGCTCTCCAACCCCAGCGCAGGAAACAACGACATCACCCCATCACAAGACCTCTGCAACTCCCTCGCTTCATACTTCCACAACAAGATCACGGACATACACAACAGCTTCAACAACCAACCAACGCACACCATGACCGAACAATCACCCCCCACCACCACCCTCCACGCCTGGACCCCGATCAGCACCGAAGACACCATCCGCACGATGAACTCCATCCACTCCGGATCACCGACCGACCCCTGCCCTCACCACGTTTTCAACAAGGCCGACGCTGTCATCGCACCCCACCTGCGAGACATCATCAACACATCATTCAACACCGCCACCTTCCCTGAGAGCTGGAAACACGCCGAACTCAGCGCCTTACTCAAGAAACCAACAGCGGACCCCACCGAACTCAAGAACTACCGCCCCATCTCGCTCCTCCCGTTTCCAGCCAAAGTCATCGAGAAGACCGTCAACAAGCAGATGGCCGCCTTCCTCGAGACGAACGGATCCCTCGACCCCTCACAGTCCGGCTTCCGAGCCAATCACAGCACCGAGACCGCCCTCATCGCCGCCACCGATGACATCCGAGCCCTGATGGACAATGGAGAAACAGCGGCCCTCATCCTCCTAGACCTCTCCGCGGCATTCGACACGGTCTGCCACCGCACCCTAGTACAGCGCCTCAGTAACATCGGAATCCAGGACAAGGCGCTGGAATGGATCATCTCCTTCCTCGACGGAAGGACACAGAGAGTCCGCCTACCACCATACAAATCAGAAGCCTCCGAAGTCATCTGCGGCGTCCCTCAAGGATCATCTCTGAGCCCCACCCTCTTCAACGTCTACATGAGCCCCCTCGCGGCCATCGTACGCAAACACAACCTCAGCATTATCTCCTACGCCGACGACACCCAGCTGATCCTCTCCCTGACCAACGACCCCGCCTCCGCCAGAGCCAACCTGCACGAAGGGATGAAAGAGGTAGCCGAGTGGATGACGACCAGCCGCCTGAAACTGAACTCTGACAAGACGGAGGTCCTCATCCTGGGCTCTTCCCCCTCCGCCTGGGACGACTCCTGGTGGCCTCCAGCCCTGGGCACCGCACCCAAACCAACAGACCATGCACGCAACCTGGGCTTCATCCTGGACTCCTCCCTCTCCATGACCAGGCAAGTCAACAACGTCTCCTCGGCGTGCTTCAACATCCTACGCATGCTACGGAAGATCTTCCGGTGGATCCCCACCGAGACCAGGAAGACCGTCACCCAGGCCCTCGTCACCAGCCAACTGGACTACGGCAACGCCCTCTACGCCGGTACCACCGCCAAGCTCCAGAAGAGACTCCAGCGGATCCAGAACGCCTCGGCCAGACTCATCCTCGACATCCCACGAACCAGCCACATCACCGGACACCTGAGAGACCTTCACTGGCTCCCCGTCAACAAAAGAATCACCTTCCGCCTCCTCACCCACGCACACAAAGCCCTACACGACCAAGGCCCGAGCTACCTCAACAGCCGGATCAATTTCTACGCTCCCAAACGCCACCTCCGATCAGCCAACCACGCCCTCGCCGCCGTCCCCCGCATCCGAAGAGCGACTACAGGAGGAAGGTCCTTCTCCTACCTGGCCGCCAAGACCTGGAACTCCCTCCCGACCGACCTGCGCCTGACCCAAGACCACCTCTCCTTCAGGAAGAAGCTGAAGACCTGGCTGTTCGAGCAGTAGCGGCATCCCCCCCCCCAGCGCCTTGAGACCCTACGGGTATGTAGCGCGCTCTATAAGTGTCACTGATTGATTGATTGATTGATTGATTGTGCACTGTGAGGTTGCTGTTCATTGCCTCAGTGTGTGTACTCTAGCTCTCAAATGGTGTTGTGAAACTGGTTTCACCCAATCGGTATAACTCCTGGGAACTAAAGCTTCATGGTCTGGTTGGAGGTGGCACCCTCTGAAGCCACACATTCATTAATAGGAATGCTAGGGAGAAGACCTACTCAGCCTCATGGAACCAGCTGCTTGAACGTTTTAGTTCCCCGGAGTTGGAGAGCCACATTCTGCATTTGTTGTAAAGGTAAGAACTCCTCTTATGACAACTGTGCCCTTCACACTTACTCTAGTAAAGGTAAGAAGTAGAGACAATAATCCCACTTACCCTGATGAATGCCCCTAACTGATATTGGCATGAGAAAGGGCAGAAACATGGCGCTTAGTATGGATATAGTGGTCATCATACCCTTTTTACCATACCTTCCTGTTTTTAACTGTACTTAAGGTACCCACTAATAAAGGTATTATCCAAGGTTCACATTAAGGTATTTTCAGTTGATCTGGATCCTTTCTTGTCCAGTGTACTTTTATTAAGAACTCCCTCCTAATGAGGCTGAGTCTGCCCTGGAAGTATCATCTTATCAGAGAGAGATGAGGTTTCCTAGGATGAAGTATGGGGTGAAGCTTCCTCTTTCAATCTAATTGTCACTCTGAGGTTGAGTAGACCTCCACTTGCGATCGCCAATAGTGCTATCGCTGACCAAAAATGTGCTGGGTCCACAGTTAGGCACTACAGTGACCGCTATCATATTGTTTTTGTGTGTTTTTTTAATAACTTATCTTCCTAGAGACTAGGTAGTTCTGTTGATTCCAAGCCCAGCCTGGGGGCCTCTATCTGTGTTGAGGTTCACAAAATGATTTCCCTTAGCAGTTGAGAGAAATAGAGCATAAACACTGTAGAGCTTGTGCTTTAAATTTTGGAAAAGCATGATGTAATATTTGGATTGCAGAAAATCAGATTTAACTGAAATTCGTGTTGTACTCTATAGTAAAAGTGGAAGTTCTTTAATTTAGATGTTGGATTAATATTGTCTGCCAGGGTTGGTGATACTGGCTCCCCTGCAATAAAACTCTGGTGCAGTTCAAATACTCTGTATACAGCTTCACTAAGGCCACACAACGGGTTCAGGACCTGAGAGGCACCACTTCGGGGTCAGGGACTTACTCCAGCTGGATCTGGTTGCTGGTTCAGGTGGTTGGGAGCCTCCTTTGTCACTTTGGCTCTGAACAAGAAGCCAGCAGACTAGCCCTTGGAGTCACTCTGGAAGTTTTGAGTTCAGGTCCAATGTATCTGACTCAGCCAGGAAGACAGGCAGGCAGCAGCACAGCAGGGCAGCAATCCAGCAGGGCAGCAGTTCAGTAGAGTGGCAGTCCTTTCAGCAGCACAACAGTCCTTCGTCCTGCTGAGTATCCACAGGCCCAGACGTGTGTACCGAAAAGTTGGCGTAGGAGGTCCAATATTTATATTAGGTGTCTCCTTAGACATAGGAGAAGCTTCTAGAGGTTTTCCTTTGAAATGCGCAGGTTTCCTGCCTCCCCTGCCCTGGCTCCCTACTAACTAGAGGGTATATGCAGCCTTTTGTGTGGAGGCAAGACACATCCTATCCAAGTGTAAGTAGAGCTGTGCCCAGCTCTGCCCTCCCATCCTGCCAGTGATGGCCATTCCAGACACACCTAAGCTCTCTATTGTGTGTGGCTGTCTAGAAGGAATACAAAAAGTACATCTGTCAGATACACCCAAGCATGTGACCCAGAGACAAGCTGCAGGCACTAAGTGCCTAAGGCATGAAAATGCACACTTTCTAAAAGTGCACTTTCAAAATTGTAATTTAAAATCCAACTTTATCATCAGAGAGGATTTCTCATTACAATGCCAAAGACACCAAACATAAACTGGTTACCTGCTCCCGTTTGGAAGATATAGCTTATTAAATGTAATAGGGTAACTCATATGTTATGTTATCATATGTGAGAGGTAGGCATTGCAGGAGTGAAAAACAAATGTAAGAGGTTTTCACTAAGCTGACATATAAAACTTAAAGGTACATGTCCAACTTTTTAAATACACTGCACCCAGCCTTCTGGGCTGTCCAAGGTCTACCCTAGGGGTGACTCATATGCATTAAAATGAAAAGTTCAAGCCTGGCAAAAGGTTTCTCTTGCCAGGTCGAAATTGCAATACAAAACTCAGGTTGCACTGGCATACCTGTGTCATGTTTAACCCCTTGTATGCCCATGACGAGCTGGACTCGTCATGGCACACAGTTCTCGTGTGCCCATGACGAGTCCAGCTCGTCATGAGGCATTCCCTGGGGAATCCCTCTGGTGCGGGCACCAGAGGTATTCCCTTTAATTAAAAATAGCCTGGGGAGCTGGGGAAGAGCTCCCCACTGGATCCCTGCTTGGGGATCGCCACAGGAGGGCGATCCCCATGCAGGGATCCACCCACTAGACACCAGGGAGGGGGGAGCGGCCCCTTGGGCAAGGGCCTTTGCTCCCCCCAAATAATGTTGGCATCATTTAGTCTTTTTCCCCCCCTTAGTCTTTCTGCAACCTCTGGGGGGGCAGATGGGGCATTGGCCCCTAATCTGCCCCTTCGGGGGGCAGAAAGCCCACAAAACACCAGGGATTTGTTTTTAGAAGGTTTTTTTTAGGGTGGAGGCTGCCTGAAACGGGCACGCCAATGCCCCCACCCACCCGCCACCATTACAGCCTTTCTGACCCCCCCCGGGGGGCAGATGGGGCATTGGCCCCTAATCTGCCCCTTCGGGGGGCGGAAAGCCCACTTGACGCCAGAGATTTTTCTTGCGCAATTGTTTTTAGGGTGATGGATTTTATTTAGGGTGGAGGCTGCCCGAAACGGGCATGCCAATGCCCCCACCCCCACCACCATTACAGCCTTTCTGCCCCCCCGGGGGCATATGGGGCAGTAGCCCCCAATCTGCCCCCCCAGAGGGGCAGAAAGCCCACTATCCACCAGGGATTTTTTTTGCGCAATTGTTTTTAGGGTGTGGGTTGCCCGAAACGGGCACGCCAATTCCCCCACCCTCCCCCCCACAAAAAAGACAGTCTTTCTGCCCCCCAGGAGGCAAATGGGAGCTGTAGCCCCCATCTGGCCCCCCCTGGGGGGCGCAGAAAGCCCACTAGAAACCATGGACTTTTTTGTTTTATTAGTGATGGGGTAGGGGCTCCCCAAAATGGGCATGACAATACCCCCACCCCACCCCCAGAGAAGCTCCAGTCTTTCCGCCCCCTGGGAGGGCAGTTGGCGGCAGCGGCCCCTGATCTGCCCCCTGGGGGGGCAGAAAGCCCACTAGGCGCCAGCGAGTACGCAGGCTTTTTTTATGCGTGGGGGTGGGGGCTGCCCAAAATGCAAAGAATCAAGAGAGAGTGGACCACTTGTCCTGTGTAGCCAGGGTCTTTTCATTGGTTGGTTCCTTCATAAAAGAACCCTCATAACTATACACAGGTACGATGGCGGCATGAACTGGGTTACCGCTCATGTGTAATAGTGCAGCATCATCATTGGGTCTTTTTTTGGATGTATGCTGACCTCCACCTGGAGGAAGACCTTCTGGTTAGACAGTAGCGTCCAGACATAAAGGATGAGGAAGGTGTGAGAAGGTTCATATCAGGTGAGTTAAAAACCTCTTAATCAATGTTTCATTTGTGACTTTATTCTGAGAATCTTGATCAGAGAGTGATAAAAAAGTTCAAGTGCGGGGTGAGACCGAGTTACTGGTCTACCGTACTTTTCAAGATGTAAGGGTCAACATGTTTCAGCCTGGTGTAATAGTCTAAAGGCTTTCATCAGGACCGTTTCTGAAAGGAGGCGCATTATGGCTCCTTAATGTGAAGAATTTCTCCACTATTTCTGTTAATGGGGTCAGATCAAAAGTATCTGTACCTAATTGGATAGAGAAAACAGTGATATTCAAAAAATGTTTTGTGATGTGTAATCATGAAATACTGTCTCATGGATTTGTCAAAGGAGCTACTTTCGTTAAATAGGAGAAGTGAGGTTAAAAGTGAACAAATGGAAAAAACGGCAAAAAAACAGGGCGACTAGGTGAGGGGAGGGAATACGTATTGTAGCGTATTAGTTGTGAGTATGACTATCAATAGGTTCTCACTGATTCCGTCTGGAATGTGATTACTATCTTGGTGGTTAGTCGATAGTTGATCAGTTTCAGGTACTTGTCAGTCTTCAGACGCGATGTATGTTTGCTATGCAATCTTTGTGACAGATATATTCGTAAGTGACCTATTTCATGGGTCTATAGATGGTACTGTTAACAAGTGCTTAACTAACAAATATAGTGATAAAAATTGCCTCTGTCGGTGCTTACGCCGCAAGCTAGCGCGGTGGGTCAAAACACAGGTTAATTTATCGTACAATTTTTACCTCGAAAGAAGAATGCCAACCACCATCGTGATTTGGAGACACACACTGAGTCTTTTTTCTGTTTCCATAACCGCTCCGCTTAAAAACGACAACACGGTAAGAGCCCTTCCCATTGGAGGTACCGCGGACAGAGGCAGGAGAAATCAACCAACGTGAAAGAACTGGTAAGCCCTGATGGCCGCCGCAAGCGGAACCGCCAGCTACATTGAAGTAAGATATCTCCAATCCTCTCTAACTATGCTTCTTTCAACTCTAGAAACAGAGTTCCTCACGCACCCCCGGAAATACAACGTATCTTCTTTCGAGGTAAAAATTGTACGATAAATTAACCTGTGTTTTGACACACCGCGCTAGCTTGCGGCGTAAGCACCGACAGAGGCGATTTTTATCACTATATTTGTTAGTTAAGCACTTGTTAACAGTACCATCTATAGACCCATGAAATAGGTCACTTACGAATATATCTGTCACAAAGATTGCATAGCAAACATACATCACGTCTGAAAACTGACAAGTACCTGAAACTGATCAACTATCGACTAACCACCAAGATAGTAATCACATTCCAGACGGAATCAGTGAGAACCTATTGATAGTCATACTCACAACTAATACGCTACAATACGTATTCCCTCCCCTCACCTAGTCGCCCTGTTTTTTCACCGTTTTTTCCATTTGTTCACTTTTAACCTCACTTCTCCTATTTAACGAAAGTAGCTCCTTTGACAAATCCATGAGACAGTATTTCATGATTACACATCACAAAACATTTTTTGAATATCACTGTTTTCTCTATCCAATTAGGTGCAGATACTTTTGATCTGACCCCATTAACAGAAATAGTGGAGAAATTCTTCACATTAAGGAGCCATAATGCGCCTCCTTTCAGAAACAGTCCTGATGAAAGCCTTTAGACTATTACACAAGGCTGAAACATGTTGACCCTTACATCTTGAAAAGTACGGTAGACCAGTAACTCGGTCTCACCCCGCACTTGAACTTTTTTATCACTCTCTGATCAAGATTCTCAGAATAAAGTCACAAATGAAACATTGATTAAGAGGTTTTTAACTCACCTGATATGAACCTTCTCACACCTTCCTCATCCTTTATGTCTGGACGCTACTGTCTAACCAGAAGTTCTTCCTCCAGGTGGAGGTCAGCATACATCCAAAAAAAGACCCAATGATGATGCTGCACTATTACACATGAGCGGTAACCCAGTTCATGCCGCCATCGTACCTGTGTATAGTTATGAGGGTTCTTTTATGAAGGAACCAACCAATGAAAAGACCCTGGCTACACAGGACAAGTGGTCCACTCTCTCTTGATTCTTTGCATTGAAAATAAGGAAGCCGAATGGACCACAGCTTCTTTTTCCCTCCCCATTGATTATTTGGCTGCCCAAAATGGTCATACCAATGCCCCCACAAAAAATAGCCACAGTCTTTCTGCCCCTTTAGGGGCATATCTGGATGAAACCCCCTTCCCCGATTCCCCCCCAGGGCGGCAAAAAGCTCACTGGGCTCCGACTTTTTTTTAGCAATGTGCATACCTGTGGATTTTGGGCCCTAGCGCAGTTGGCACGTAGGCAAACCTAGCAAACCTGTACATTTTTTAAAACTAGAACCGAGGGGAATCCAGGATGGGGTGACTTGACTGGCTTTCACCAGGTTCTGTTACCCAGAATCTATTGCAAACCTAAAAATGTGTCCAAAATAACACATTTTCCTCACATTTCTGTGGTGGAAAGTTCTGGAATCTGCGTGGTGACCCCCCTTGCAAAACCAGGTTGTTTTGAGATAGGCAATTTTCATGTCGCCTCACTACATTGTGGGCCCTTGCCTGTTGCGGGTACTTGGACCTCCCACACGAGTGAGGCAATGTTTTTATCGGGAGACCCGGGGGAACGCTGGGTGGTAGGAACTTTGTGTCAGCCCGGTGATGCCACAACTTTCCCACACAAAAATGTGTGAAAAGGGTGATTTTTTCAGCTAAATTTGAGGTTTGCAGGGCATTCTGGGTAAGGAAACGTTGGGGGATCCACGCAAGCCATACCTCCCTGGAATCCCCCGGGTGTCTAGTTTCTAGAAATGTGTGGGTTTAGTAGGTTTCCCTAGGTGCCGGCAGAGCTAGGGTTAAAAAACTACAGCTAGGCACTTTGCCAAAAAAAGTTCATTTTTCACTGCGAAATTGAGGTGTGTCCACGATGCGTTTTGCGCCGTTACCTGTCGCGGGCACTAGGCCGACCCACACAAGTGAGGTACCATTTTTCTTGGAAGACTTTGGGGAACACGGGGTGGGGGGAAATTTGTGGATCCACGCAGATTCCAGAACTTTCCAACACAGAAATGTGGGGAAAATGTGGTTTTTTTGGGCAATTTTTTAGGCTTGCAAGGGATTCTGGGTAACAGAACCTGGTGGGAGGCAGTCAAGTCACCCCATCCTGGATTCCCTGGGTGTCTAGTTTTCAAAAATGTATAGGTTTGCTAGGTTTCCCTAGGTGCCGGCAGAGCTATGGTTCAAAAACTACAGCTAGGCACTTTGCCAAAAAAGGGTCATTTTTCACAGCGAAATTGAGGTGTGTCCACGTTGCGTTTTGTGCCGTTTCCTGTTGCGGGCACTAGGCCGACCCACACAAGTGAGGTACCATTTTTCTCGGAAGACTTTGGGGAACACGGGGTGGGGGGAAATTTGTGGATCCACGCAGATTCCAGAACTTTCCACCACAGATATGTGGGGAAAATGTGTTTTTTGGGCAATTTTTTAGGTTTGCAAGGGATTCTAGGTAACAGAACCTGGTGGGAGGCAGTCAAGTCACCCCATCCTGGATTCCCCTGGGTGTCTAGTTTTCAAAAATGTATAGGTTTGCTAGGTTTCCCTAGGTGCCGGCAGAACTATGGTTCAAAAACTACAGCTAGGCAGTTTGCCAAAAAAGGGTCATTTTTCACAGCGAAATTGAGGTGTGTCCACGTTGCGTTTTGTGCCGTTACCTGTCGCGGGCGCTAGGCCGACCCACACAAGTGAGGTACCATTTTTCTCGGAAGACTTTGGGGAACGCGGGGTGGGTGGAAATTTGTGGATCCATGCCGATTCCAGAACTTTCCACCAGAGAAATGTGGGGAAAATGTGTTTTTTTTGGCAATTTTTTAGGTTTGCAAGGGATTCTGGGTAACAGAACCTGGTGGGAGGCAGTCAAGTCACCCCATCCTGGATTCCCCTGGGTGTCTAATTTTCAAAAATGTATAGGTTTGCTAGGTTTCCCTAGGTGCCGGCAGAGCTATGGTTCAAAAACTACCGCTAGGCACTTTGCCAAAAAAGGGTCATTTTTCACAGCGAAATTGAGGTGTGTCCACGTTGCGTTTTGTGCCGTTTCCTGTCGCGGGCACTAGGCCGACCCACACAAGTGAGGTACCATTTTTCTCGGAAGACTTTGGGAAACGCGGGGTGGATGGAAATTTGTGGATCCACGCAGATTCCAGAACTTTCCACCAGAGAAATGTGGGGAAAATGTGTTTTTTTGGGCAATTTTTTAGGTTTGCAAGGGATTCTGGTTAACAGAACCTGGTGGGAGACAGTCAAGTCACCCCATCCTGGATTCCCCTGGGTGTCTAGCTTTCAAAAATGTATAGGTTTGCTAGGGTTCCCTAGGTGCCGGCAGAGCTATGGTTAAAAAACTACAGCTAGGCACTTTGCCAAGAAAAAGGGTCATTATTCGCTACGAAATTGAGGTGTGTCCACGTTACGTTTTGGGCCGTTTCCTGTCACGGGCACTAGGCTGACCCACACAAGTGAGGTACCATTTTTCTCGGAAGACTTTGGGGAATGCGGGGTGGGTGGAAATTTGTGGATCCACACAGATTCTAGAACTATCCACCAGAGAAATGTGGGGAAAATGTGTTTTTTTGGCAATTTTTCTGGTTTGCAAGGGATTCTGGGTAACAGAACCTGGTGGGAGGCAGTCAAGTCACCCCATCCCGGATTCCCCTGGGTGTCTAGTTTTCAAAAATGTATAGGTTTGCTAGGTTTTCCTAGGTGCCGGGAAAGCTAGGGTTAAAAAACTACAGCTAAGCACTTTGCTAAAAATGGGTAATTTTGTATTGTGAAAATGTGGTGTGTTCACGTTGGGTTTTGAGCCATTTCCTGTCGTGGGCACTATGCCTACCCATACAAGTGAGGTACCATTTTTATCGGGAGACTTAGGGTAATTCAGATTTGTAAAGGAACTGTTATTACCTATTGACTTTCGATGCATTTCTGCCTTTCAAATGAAAGACATTGTGTAAAAAAGAAGTCATTCTAAAAAATGACTGATAATTCTCATGCTAGTATGAGTATTCCCAATTTCGGAAATGTGCAAATATCTACTGTTTCTAAACTCTATATTTTGTTCCCATTTCAGAAATACATAGTCTTTCATACCGATTTTTCCATGTACACATTTTTACAGAATAATTACTATATACCCGGTACATAATAAAAAACCATTGTAAGTTGCTGTTCAGTTTTTGGCTCTGGGTTCATCGGGTTCTTGGTGAACCTACAAATCCTATATATCCCCACAACCAGTAATGTCCAGTGGATGTAACGGTATATTGCTTTCAAAGAGCTGTCATAATTAGAAGAAGTTACAGGTGAAAACGTTGACACAAAAGGCTTTTTTTTTCAACATATTTTCAATTTATCCTAAATTTAACTGTTAGTTTCTATAAAGAAACCTTGATGGATCTACACAATTGACCCCTTGCTGAATTCAGAATTTTGTCTACTTCTCCAAAATGTATAGCTTTCCAGGATCCATTATTGCTTTTGTACCCATTTCTACCATTAACTGGAAGGAGGTCGAAAGCACAAAAAATAGCAAAAATATGCAATGTCCCAGAAAAATGCCAAAACTGTGTAAAAAATGTTGGGTTTCTGACAAAAGTCTGGTATTCCCTAAAATCTGGGAAAATGGTGATTTCAGCCCCACAAACCCTTTTGGATAACATTTGCAGGGAAAAACCCAGATGCTTTCATTTGCAGCCCGTTTTTCCAATTTTTCTCCAAAAAAACTAAATTTTGCTGTATTTTGGCTCATTTCTGTGACCCCTCCAGGGGAATCCACAAACCCTGAGTACCTTCAGAATCCCCATGATGTTGGAAGAAAAGGACGCAAATTTGGCATGGATACCTTATGTGGTCAAAAAGTTACAGGGGCCTCAGCACGCACTACCCCAAATAGCTAAAAAAGGGCGTGGCACAGGAGGGGGAAAAGGCCTGGCAGCGAAGGGGTTAAAGGGCTATTTAAGTTGGTGCATAATCAGTGCTGCAGACCCACCAATTGCACTTAATTTACAGGCCGTGGGCACAGGTAATGTCACTTTACTAGGGACGTGTAAGTAAATTAAATATGCCAATTAGGGATAAGCCAGTTCTACCAAGTTTTAAGTAGAAAGCACAAGCACAAAAATGGATTCAGAAAACTGGAGGATGAAGGCAAAATATTTTGGGATGACCCTGCAGAAAGAGCCAAGTCCAACACGGTATAAGACTCATAGAGGCGGATCAAAAAATTAGACAAAGAAACGGAGGTTGCACTGAACCATGCTAGAAGCTGAAAGCCTGATTTTCTTCATCCCTGTACCTCACTGTGTACAGGATGAGGATATACTTTTGCCACAAGATCAGTGCCCAGTTAACAGGGATCAGAGTATACAAAAATTCCACCTACTACAATCCAGAGAACACTGGTCCATACCAATGAAGCAATCGGCTGGTGATCACTGGATACTTCTATCTGCCCTTACTGAAGCTTTGGAACTCTTTCTTAGTCTGCCAGCACTGTCTATTAGAGTAAACAAAGCTCTATAATTCTTTCTACTATGTGAATTATTTTCATCCTGTTTCTTGTTGTCTGTTGAAGCAACCTGGCTTCTCATACTTGATCTCACTGAGTCCTTTTCAGATGAAGTCCGGAATCCTCTCTTGCTGTGAATTTTAAACTGCATGAAGGGAACATCACCCAGATGTAACACATTTTCTGTCTGATACGTTTGGTTGAAAAGCTGACATATTACGGGCTCTTCCCTACTTGGGGAAAGTTGCATCACCAAAGTGTCTGTTTCTGCCAAGTGGGAGGACCCTGTGGCCATGAAATATGTTTGTAAAAAAATACACTAATTTCCCCCTAAGTTGTCAGAAATGTAATTAACACATGTAGGCACTGGGAATCCCTTCTGAAGTGGTACAGCAAGTGCCCGCAATGCAGTCTGACCAAATACAGCATGTTAAAGACTTGGGGCCAGATCATGGCACAGATTTATCAAGGTTTTGCGTGGCCCTTGCACCATGCAAGAGGGTGCAAGAGCGACGCAAAGCCCAGTTGAGATTTATCAAGCCACGCAAGGCCACCTCAAGGGCTGGATAAATGCAATCTGCAGCACACGTAGAAAGAAGAAAATGTCTCTCAGGATTGTTTTTGTGCAGGAAGGTGTTCCTTCCTGCACAAAAACAATCCTGCCTACAACGCAGGAATCCTTGCACCATTACACAAGGGTGCCTGCTTTGGCGCTAGGCAGCCAAAAGTGCCTTAGTGCTAGGAAAGGACAAGAATGTGTAAATATGGCACATTCCTGCACTTCCACGCAGTGCAGCTCACCAAGATGGCTTACTGCATTGTGCTGTTTGAAAAATGATAAAACTGCCTCATTATATTTAGTTAATTCCACCACAAATGGGGGAGGACAAGTCAACCTTGTTTAGGATGCTGTTTTGCAACCAAGACTTACGGAGATAATTATCGTTCTTGCAGAGCTAATAAAGTAGCAGGATGAAACTTAGTGGGCAGCATGTTGTCTACCATGGGTACATTAAATAGGTGTGAGGGTACAACCTGGGGTGGTGACGTGAACCACACTTTGGCATATTCTCTCTCACTTCCCCCTATATATCAAGGTTTTAGTCAGTTCTAACTTTCTATTTCCTATAAATTCAAATAAACTTTATTCGGTTTCACGTCGGAAAACCATAAAAGTTACAAAGGTTACAAATACATTAAAACAATAATACGTTAAAACATGATTAAAAAAAATTGACTCTATACACAATTTATGGATAAAACCCAATATCCAACCTCCCCTATTGATCAGAACCTTAAAGTGCAATGTGCTCGGAAAACATGACTTCCTATTTTATTTACTTTATGGTGCACGCTAGTCCTAATAGATCCTACATAGATCATCCATTGTTTTTCATCCATACAGGCAGGTCCGGACTGGCCGTAGCGGGCACCGGGCAATCCCCCGGTGTGCCGCATGGGTGGGGGCCGGTTTTGGGCCCCTGGGGGCCGAAAACCAGCCCTGGCAAAGAGCTTGGTGAAGGGGGGGGCTGCCGAGCACTTTGCCTGGGCCGGTTTTGGTGCCCAGTCTGGCCCTGCATACAGGCTCTGGATTTCACGGTAACTTTTAAGAACCCCACTATAAAATTAATACAGTCCTATTTCAGCAATTGCAGATACATTAATTCAGGACGGGCTTGAATAAAATTCATTCTATTTAAAATGGGAACCAAAAAATACCTTTGAGGGGTTTCATAAAACTTACATAAAATGCAGCAAATCCTGTGGAGACTGTACGTCGCAGCCACAGGGAGCTAGCACTTGACATCTGCCTTATCCCTTAGGCCTGGCTAGCAAGAGATGAAAAAGGTTCATCCGAAACCTAGTTAATAAGAACCTCTTGTGTATTGATAGAAACCCCATTAGATAAGGTTCAGTTGTCAGAATAGTTTTGAGCATTAATAACATACGAACACTGGGTTTCAGCATCTCCTGCGCCTCCCTGTCCAATTTCCTTGAGGTTAAGAAGGCTACCCTAATTAATTCCACGTCCTTCTTAACAATGGATTTAGGGTTACAAAATAGATCAGTGCTCCCTAGCCCTTCCAGGCTGATTTTAATGTAGTTGAGCCAGGGAATTTGAGATGCATTATCGAGGAACAAACACTCTCTTAAAATTAAATGGTTAAGAGTTAACTCTTTGTTTAACCAGCACCTCAACCAAAACACCAGAGGGCGCAGCGCAAGAACATCACTTAGATAGGGGACCCCCAATTCCTCATGAACCGCTAGGTTAGATATTCCACGTGGAACACACAACATGCGCTTCAAAAAGTCATTCTTAACCACCTGGAGAGAGTTCACAGCCTATTTCCTATATATTACCTGTTGTTTTTATAGGCCTACATATTAATGGTAACTTCAATTGACTTACTCTGAAATGGTAAACTTTTTTTTCTCTAGTTTTCCTATATGCATGCCTGTAGGTGGTAGTTGTGTACACAATTTTAGCCATAGGCAGCAGAGTGCAATAAAGGGCCAGAGACCAATAGTGTGATCAAAGAGTGTTTCCAGGGGTGGGGGGAAGGATTCAACCGAGTCCTGAGAAGAGATGGGCTATAGTTACTTCATGAAGAAATAGTGTTCTTTTAAGAGGTATGTTTTTGGTTGTATCCTGAATAGATTGAGGTTTTGACAGTTCTGGATCAAGTCGGGCATATCATTCCAGATCCAGGGTGCGTAGCTGGGGAAGGACATTTTCTCCTTTTTTCTCTTTTATATTTCTTCATCTGTAGTCTTGTGGTGTCTTGACCAGACATGTGTAAAGAGCCTCTGTAAATGGTGAGCTTGTTGGCTAGATAGGTGAAGGTGTGGATCACCATGTGTTTGTAGCCAATGTAGAGCCAAAGCAACTGGCCTTGAAGATGGTATAGGCTGGTAAGGGAGCCAGTAGAGTTCCATCACAGTGGTGGTGATGTGGCAGAATTTCTTCAGACTCTCAGAGAGGCATACTTCAGCAAGTCAGACACTTTTCAGTGGTGCCGGTGTGGTGTCTGTTACAAGAGCTTAGGCAGCAGTTCAGAAGTCACTTTCTGGCACGAATAATATCACTTCCTATCATAGTCAAAGTTGATGACAGGCATTTTTGATAAAAAAAGATACGTTGTTATGTTTTTTTGTTGGTGATTATGAGGAATTTGAAGTGGGGGAGTATTTGATATCAAGGTCTGGATGCAGTGAAGGCAGTGTTTGAGGTTTTGGAAGTTGAGAGTGGACGACACTTAAACCTATTGTGTATGTCATGAGCCTATTGGTGACCTTGTATGCTCTTGTCAGTGAGTAGAATTCACAAGGGCTCCATACAGAGGCTGAAGATGATGGGGTCAAGATGGAAATCTGCAGGACTACAGAGGATACTGGAGTATTCTAACATCTTGTGGTGCTCATGTGGATGCACTAGTGACTTTGGTCAAAGGTGTATCAGGGTGCCAAAGGTATGAACTGTGTCTTTAAATGATTTTCCAGGAACTAGTTGAAGTTGTTGAGAAAGACTTATGTCTAGGATGTTAGGGATGGGCAAGGATTGAGTGCGTTGTCTGAACTGAAGATTGTTGATGGATAAGTTCTTGAAGGAGTTGATAGTCTTTTGGGTTGATCTTGATGTATGTGTTGGTTGAATAGTAGGGAGATGGGCATGGTGCAATATGTGGGTGATTCCAATTGTGTGGGTGGCTTGATCAAGGATGTTGCATTTGGAGTGTGTTGGTTGAGTTTCTTGCTGTACCATGGTTATCATATCAGTGAGGTTAAGGAGGATGTTTCTTGTTTTGTTTGTATTTGAGATGTATGACATGCCCGGCCACTCCCTTTGTGACTTCAACATTCCAGATGGATGAGGTCCTGAAGAGGATAGGGAATTTGAATATTAATTCTTTGTTTTTTTGAGGAAGCCTGGTAGATTGATTTGCAGAGAGTGGGCAAGTGGCATGTACGGAGCTCCATTGATTTAAGTGTTATGTGTTTCCTAAGATACAGGGTCAGGAGATATTGAAGATGAGAGTGAGGTCTCCTCCTTTCTTGTGAGCATGGTCTGCATGGTGATCGGCTTACCAGAGGGATGCAACAATATATAGGATATTTGAGGACATGGGGGTGTACCATGTTTCTGTGAATAAAGCTATGTCAAGTTTGTGATGCCTGATGAGGTCTGCAATGTTAGGAGTGTTGAGTACTGAACCACTGGAGCATATGTTGTGGAGCTATAGGAAGGTGACTAGGTTTTGAGTATAATAACTTTGGTGTTAGGAATCCGTGCATACAGAGACCCCTATTAATAGTTCCTGATAATATCAAGTATTCCTTGGGTGTCAATATAGCACAAAAAGCATAGTTTTCTCAAGAAAGCATTATTAAACACAAATACATTGGTTCTTAACCGCAAATACATTGAATCTTTCAGACAAATTGGAAAGTGCATGATCAGTGTTAGAAAATGGGTTTCTAGTTGGCAGAGGTATGCACCCTGTCCAAGCAGGACCCACAATACTAGTCAGGGTAAGACAGATACACACCATAACTTAACCTGTGCTCATCCTCTGGTAGCTTGGCACAGAGCAGGCAGGCTTAACTTAAGAGTCAATGTGTAAAGTAGTTGTGGAACACTTCAAACGGTAACAAAGTGAAAACACCACAAAAAGACTACACACCAGTTTATTAAAATAGCTTATATTGTTATTAGAAATACAAGACCAAAATAACAAAAATCCAATAAGAATTACCAAGAGTTATGAATTTTTTAAAGAGAATATATGAAAATATAGTGCTTAACAGCTTAGAGCTCCTACCGGGGACTATCTGGCTTGACCGGGGTAAATCCAAAGCCGACCATGATGGAGTGTGGGTCGGATACAGGGACCAGACTTGGCCCACTGATAAGTACCTTGTTGCATTGTGGACGGAGCTGAGATGCGAACAGCAAAAGGGATGATGAGTCGCCCTTGAGCTTCCAGCTGAAGGCGAGGCCACAGCTACAGGCTGCGCAAATTTGGGGATGTGGCAGATTAGCAGATGATGCGATGCACTGACGATCGATGATCAATGTCATCAGTTCTAGCAGCAGCCATGATGCGTTGTTGTCAAGGGAGATGCGCTGATTCTGAGCAGAACAATTTGTGGATTCTGGGAGTTGCTGCTCTTTATACCCACTTCCAAGTGCCCAGGACTGGATTGGTATCATTTGGTAGGACAAGACTTGCAGCAAGCAAAGTTCCAGGTGCGTTTGTAGGTGAAAAGAAGTCTGTGATGTCCCTCTGACTTTAGAACAGGGGTAAGCCAGCAAGCCCTTGGAGTCAGTCTGGGTTCAAGTGAGATGGGTCCAGTTCTTCCTCAGCAGGGCAGAGGGTGGCAGGCAGCAGAAAAGCAGTTCTCCCAGCCAGAGCAGCTGTCCAGCAGAGTGGCAGTCCTTGTAGCAGCACAGCAGTCCTTCCTCCTGGCAGAGTTTTTCACAGGTCCAGTAGTGTCTGAGTTGGTGGTGTCAGAGGTTCGGTACTTATATTGTGTTGTGCCTTTCAAGTGGAGGAGACTTCCAAGAGAGGCCTTTGAAGTGCACAAAGTCCCTGCCCTTCCTGCCCTGGTTCCAGGCTCATCTACAAGGAAGTATGTAGCCCTTTTTGCAGGAACAGGACACAGCCTATTCAAGTGTAAGTGGGGCAGTCCTCAGCTCTGCTCCCCATCAAGCCAGTTAATGGTCCACTAAGGCCCATCAAAGCATCCATTTTTTGCGGCTGTCTAGTGGGAATGTACAAGGGCCAGTTGTCATCCACCCCAGATTTGTATTAGAGATGGGGCAGCAGGCACACAGGGTTAAGAGCAGAAAAATGCCAATGTTCTAAAAGTGGCATTTTTAAAGTTGTAATCATAAAGCCAAGTGTGCCGTTAAAGAGGATTTATTATTACAAGTCCATAGGTATTAAACATGACAGATCTACTCCCTCTCAGTGAGGAATTATAACTTATTAGATGTAATAAGAAATCCCCAATGTTAATTTATGAAGTGAAAAATGAATTTGGGGGCTTTTCACTACCAGGACATGTAAAACTTAAATGTTAATGTCCTACTTTTCAAATACACTGCACCCTGCTCTTGGGCTGTCCAGGGCATACCTTACCGGTGACTTATATGTATTAAAAAGGAAGGTTTGGGCCTGGCCAGAGGGTTAACTTGCCATTTTGACATGACAGTTTAATACTGCCATTACAGGCTGTGTGACGGCAGGCCTGGGGCATGTTTAAAGGGCTACTTAAGTGGGTGGCACATTCAGTGCTGCAGGCCCACTACTAGCATTTAATTTAGAGGCCTTGGGCACATGTAGTGATTAATAAATTAGATATGCCAATTGCGGAGAAGCCAATGTTACCATGTTTAAATTAGAGAGCACATGCACTGAAGCACTGGTTAGCAGTGGTAAAGTGCTTAAAGGCAACAAAAACAAATGCAGCAGAAAGGGGAGAAGGAAGGAAAAACCTTTTGGGTGTGACCCTGCAGAAAGGGCCAGGTCTAACAATCAGCATTTGTTGAATAACATTCTTAAGTATGTATCTGGCTGAATTCTTTGATGTTTTTTCCTTTTTCCTTTTGTTATATTCTTTTTTTTTTTTAAATGTTAAATCGTCTATCATTTTAGCTTAAATAAAAATCGTAACTAGATCGTAATTATCTATTTGACAACCAATGATAAGATCAGTGCGGGTGATGAATAATAATGTAAGTAGATTGTGTTGTATCTGTTTACTTTCAATAAAGGGGCATTTTAAATCTATAAGTCTCAGCTAGCTGGTTAGGCACCATAATTATTTGTATGCATATAAGCTTTTGAGGTGCTCTGTTCTTCGGACATCAGGTTAACCCAATATGCATGCTGTTTTGTTACTTTAAACTCAAAGGATAAAGGATTCAGCATACATACTAACACTAGAAAAATAATAAGGGTGAAAGGCAAAATCTAGTCTCACATTCAATGACCTTTGAAAACACCTGGTTAAAATCAAACCTTTTGAACTGTAATCCCAAAATAGATTGGTCAAAAACAAATGAATATTGTGTTTTTCTTGAAATAAAGGTATTGGAGCAACTCACAATTGCAGTGATCTGATTTTCTGCGGGACAGGGCCAGCATCAGAACCAGAGACTAAAGCAGTTGTTCGACTGGTGGAATCCAGAAAGTCAAACATCCTGTGCTTCTTGACAATTCACTCATACGGACAGCTCATCCTCCAAGCATATGGGTATACCAAAGAGCCTTCAAAGAATCACAATGAAATGGTAAGCAGACATACAACATCCTCCTTTCAAATGCAATGGAAAGCAACAGATATTAGATTTTGTCTGGCCAATATTAAAACTTGCACTGAAAGAATGTAGTAAGGTTTTGTAGCAGTAGTGTGAAGACTTAATTCCTACAGCTGTTGAATTGTGATGCTGCTGACAGCACCCAAGCTGTTGAGAGATTTGAATTCACAAATATCACAAGAGTCTGTGGGTGCTTTCAGGAATGTATAGTGGTTAAATTGACTTCTCAAGTAAACTTGTAGAGAATATATCCAAACCATTTACTTTGCAGCAAATTCTCCTAAAGACCCTTCTCTCTATACATTGTGTCGTCCTTCATCATTTTTACAGAATTCAAGTTAAGCTCAAGCAGTTTCTATTACTTCTCAGCAAAAAAGTTCTCTCCTTTCCATGTACGGTTACATGTGTTTTATTTTAAACTGTCTTTATCTCATTTTTCAAACATTTTCAAGCATGTAAAGCGCTTTGTCACCTCTGTGGCAAGGTCTGTGGTATATCAATTTGTAGGAAAAATAAATATCTAATCACTAATGACAGATCACCAAATTCAGAGTTAGAGTGTAATGTACAGTCCTAAGATTTAGGGATATATGATAAATGTCCTGGTGAATTATTGCCTTCCAGTGGAGACATATCTGGCAGGATTAATCCCACAATACTATCAACACCTCTATACTGCCACTGTGTTGGATGTGATTCTTCCCACAGAGGGTTTAGCACTCCCTCCACAAACCAGAGGATTTCCTTTTAACACTAAACTCTGTACCTCATCCAAAGTATTTAATCATCATAGGACAGACATCAGAGTTAAGCTAACCTATAGGCAAATAGCAGAGTTTGTTGTTGACGAACACAGGCCCCTTTCTAAAAGGCCCAGTGGTATTTGTCTAGTTGTACAGAAGGATGCTCTGCCTCTGAGAGGCATGCAAGTCTCAGTGAAGAGTGACACAATCCATTGTAATTTAAAATCAGACTCTACCACAGGACTTTTAGTTACGATTTCATAAATACCAAACTTGAAATCCTAATCTGTCCCCAGTCATAAATTAGCACTCATTAAATGTAATAAGGCAACCCAATGTTATCGTATGGGACATGTAGGATCACAGTATGATATGTAAAACTTAAAAGTACATGTCCAACCTTTTAATTACAATGCACCCTGCCCTATGGACTACCTAGGTAGGGTGACATATGCAATAAAAGGGGAGCTTAGGGCTTAGCTAATGGGGTTTTATTGCCAAGTCGAATTAGCAGTTTAAAACTGCCTTAAGGTTGCAATGGCAGTCCTGGGGCATGTTTTAAGGGGCTACTTAAGTGGGTGGCACAATATGTGCGGCAGGCCAACAAGGCCTGGAAATATGTTTACACCACTTTATTAGGGTCTTTTAAGTAAATTAAATATGCCAATCAGGTGTTATCCAATGTAACCATGCTTAGGGGAGTGAGCACAAGTACTTTAGCACTGGTTGGTAGTCATAAAGTACAGAGTCCTAAAGTCAACAAAAACGAATTTCAGCAACAAAGCGGACGGTAAAGGCAAAAGGTTTGGGGTGTCCCTGCAGAGAGGGCCAGGTCCAACAAGGGGTATGAAAGTAGGGTCTGTCCCGCTAAAGCATAGCACCACACAATGCCAGTATCATTGATTCATTTAAAAAAATCCTCTTCTTCATATCTATTGCATTTTGAGTGGTTTAACGTATGCTCACGGCCCACAACATTCTGATCATTGCATCTGATCACTGCATGTGTGTCCAGCCATACCAATCCTTCTGGAAAGATAAACTAGTATCTGACTGGTTTTTTTTACTTTTATCTTTGTGGCTTACAGGATTACAATGGCTGTTTTCTCATTTTTTTAATCTTTACTTGCTCGTCTTTAAGTGTAGTTCTTCAACCTGTTTTACCCTTCCACTGCCTGCGTCAGTATCACTGTGCTATCTAAATACAAGAGAGCATTAATTCAAAGTTGTTTATTGTTGCCTCATCTCTATTTTCTGCCACTAAAAACGATGTTTCTGTTGGATAACTAGACATCCTGTAAACAGTTTACGGACATAGACACAACCAGACATAATGACATTGCATGCAACAGATTTAGATACATTTATCTACCACTGCCTTTTACATTATAGTGCAATTATGACATCTAAATACATTGTCATGTAGTCATTATAATGCAATCCCAACGAAAAATATGCATTCTGTCTTAACTTTTTGAAACTCTTAGCCAATGAGCCCTCCATACTGTTGCTTTCAATTTATATCTGTCTAATGTAATTGTATTTTAAATCTGCCACTTTTCACCTGCCATACATGTATGATATCCGATTTTTAAGTATTGAAAAGTTACCAGATTTAGAAATGTTGACAATCCAAACGTTCAACAAACAAAGTTTATGCCTGGCCTATGATATTTCCCAAACCCCCTCCAGAACACAGCTACTCTGTAATCTTTGCCCTGGTGTGTTATGCCTCCTGCCTCCTGTGCATCTCCCTTCCATTGTTAATACCGGAGTCACCAGCTGAGTTATGTGCCTTCTAATCCATTAAGTTCAGGGCACTTTATATGAAAATCCTCAGGCCAATACAGAAGAAGGAAAGAGATATTTTCTTTTCGGTTCTGGTAGGACTTAGGCGATACAAAGACTATAAACCTTTCATTTCACAAACAACACGGATATTCCATATTTCATATCTCTTCACCTATCTGCTGTCCACAGAGCTATACATAGCAACCACTTGCCTGACCATGTGTATGTAATCGTAACATTATACCTGTTTTCCCCGCCTTTAGACTCCTCTGTAATTTAAACATACTGCCTCCCTTATGCATCCAAATGCTTTGTCTGCAACTGTGTATACTGGAGTCTTCATTACCTTCACTAACTAATTTTATCAGTCTTCCATTCAATCCTAGTTAGATCGGCCGCCACCATTAAAAGGGCCTGGGGAATCACCATTATACATACGTTGTCTGCCAGGTAACCTGAAAATTACTGGGCAAATCCAAATCCCCCACCAGTCAGATTACCTTAAAGCAACTGTGCACACAATGCAAAAAGTGTTTTCAAAACTGAATCTAAATTCTAATTTCAGACTGTCTCTCAAGACAGTAACCAGATGTAATCTCTTTTTTAAAGAATTTCTCTGCTGCAGCAACCCTTTCTCTGAATATTGCAGCCCACACTCCAGTAAGAAATCAAAATCCACTATCAAATTTGTTGACAGAATTTTCGAACAAGGTCATGGTCAGAAGTGCATATATAACAAAAGAGAGAGTGGAGAGGAAAAGTGTCAACAAGGACACAAGGGGCGGATTCGATCTCCCCAACTATAGTTTATAAACAAATGGAATCCACCCATATAAGATAGGTGAAAAATTAGGACACAAGGACTGGAGTATGATGTGTTTCCTACAGTGGTGGGAAGCACATAGTGTTCTTTAAATACCCCTCGCGCACCAAAAGGGCCCTTGGTGTCATGCTTCATCAGAGGGGTCTTTGCGTCCCTCTACGGAACGTGGCGTGCTGCTAGCCAACGAATACGCGGGAGTACTAATGTAATCACTATGTGTGGTGTGCGAGGGTAGTGAGTGGTAGGGTCAGGAGTGGATGGATAAGTGAATATTAAAAAATACCTGGCATTTGAGGGCTAAGAAGAATTTTAATATACCACCGTGCTGGCATTGTTCAAATAGTGTGGTAGAGGTTTTGTGTGTTTAATGTACACAACTTGTGTGCATCGACATATTTCGAAGCATAAAGCTTCTTCTTCAGGACGGGTGCACAGATCCCTACCCTACTCATGTGCGACAGTTAAATACTGTCTCTACATAAATGATATTATGTGTAGAACATAGCCAAATATGCCTTTTATGGTAATTGGTCTTGAACAAGATAATGTCTTCAATGTCAGTCTGAAAAAAGTACACAAAAGTACATATGGGATATTAAATGGTGGCACTCTTCATGTGGATATCGTGACCTGTAAAGGTGAAATTACACAGTGTCTAGACGTAATAGTCAGTCTATCAGTTTCAGTGCAGTGCCCTGTGAAAAATGGGGGGTTGGAGGACAAACACTGGACAGACCAACATTTAACATAAAACACACTCTCTATTTTGCTTCCAGAGGTCGCAGTAGTAATTCTCTAGGGATATTATATACCGGTAAGTAGAAAGAATGCATACTTGCTATATTGAAGCCTGTGGCATCATGAGCCTGTGAAAAACGGAGGGGACCCAGTGCTTAAAAGCACCTTACTTACATGTGTAGTGCTACTACCTGCTACAAACGTCCCCTTCTGCGGCTTCGAGGTGAATGAGGAGCCAGGTAGGATCGGTATTTATACCATTACTAATTGCCCAATTAAGTTCCCGCCACTTCACATGTGTACGTGGTGAAGTGTGTGTGGCCGTAATTGGGCCAAGTCACGGTGCGGGATAGGGAGCATTGAGCGCCGGCGTCCAAAACCACACTGCTGCTGCACACAACTAAGACCACTTTCCCTGAAGGCATGGGTGCTGGAGGATGAGTCAAGCGGTAATGAAAAAACTGATCCGCTAACTCAATCTAGGTTATTTAGGCTGCGCAATCGACGGGGTTGCTGCATAGAAAATCATGCGCCCCCTATAGTAATACAACTAGATTGCTTTCTTGGGGGAATTTTACTGTTGACACGTAGAAAATGCATCGAATGTCAGAGGCTTAGTAAAGACTTTGTATGCATATTGCACGATCATTACAGCGCTTAATAAAGGCTTTCTATGCAAAGCGTGCGATCATTACAGCGCCAATGGCGTTAAATTTATGGGGATGGATTAGCTAGATCGAGGCTGTAAAAGCCAGTTCAACCAAAGGTGTCATTGAGTCTTCCTCAAAGGGACAAAAAACCTCAATCTGCATCATGTGAGCAAAGAATACAAAATATTAATTAAAATTTAAAAAAGGCAATGACGGAGCAGGTGTCCTTGGGTTCATCCTCAAGGGGGTTGCTTTGCCTCCCAGCCAAACATATTCAAGGCCACAGACAAAAGGAGCAGAGGAGAGGAAAACCAGAATACACACTCTCAAAACTACAACCATATAGCAACTAGTACTCCAGGTGTAACTGAAAACATCAAGACTAAAGCCACGCAAGGGTGGCATGCTTCATCATAGAGCTCCACCTCACTTTTGTCATGTTTGTGTGCCAATGTGGGCTACTACCCTTTTGAAGGGGAGCTGCTTTGCTCCATAAGTTTATGTTTTTCGTGACGGAGATGTCCTAATCTATGAAAGCAAAGGCAATGTAAACAAGGAATATGGAAACATCCTACCAATAGACTATAAACGTTCCTGTCTAAAGTGTGTAGATTAAAATACTGGGGACCCTGTGAACAGGTCAACATGTTTCTGCCTACGAAGTCTACCCATAATTGGGTATATGGGCATTCATCAGGACCATGACCCTCTCTGTGAGTATTATATTACTGTTTGTGAAAAAAATACTTTTTATTTCAAGAAAGTACAATTTTACTTAAGAGAAGTCCTGGGGTGAGTGAAGTGTCCACTATCCCCAGAACCGTGCAGATGAAGAAAATCCAAAACAAGTGGTGTCAAAACATCATATCTAGTGGTAAATTTCCCTTAGTGTTGCACAACATCCACCCATGTGATACCATGTTATACCCCCCTCGTGAACAAAATCTCCATGTTTTGTTTTTATACTGTGCCCTAACTGTGGACAATCTTTCCTCTCAACACAGAGGAAAGAGAGTTGTTGAATCTGTTAATTACAATATTGGGCCAAATAAAATTTCTGATTTCCCACAATATTTGATACATTGAAAAGAAAACTGCTCTTGTATCTGATACATATTTTCATGTACAAGACAACGAAAGGACAGAGGAGGCAGGTTCAAACCCTCATAAATCTTACGGGGAACACATGTCATCTCACATGCTTTGGCATTCATAATTCATATGAAGGTAATTTGCATGAGAATTACTGTGTCCAGCATTTCTTTTGTGTAATCACATTTGAAAAACACCATTGAGCAATAGTGTAAGTTATAGGTAACAAAGTTTTATATTAACCAGTGGTGTCCTTATATCAGCTGGTATATGTATAACTGCATAAATTTGGTGATAATATTGAAGCCTGTTAAAACATTTTAGTCATCTTGGGACAGTCATCTTTTGCATATTGTTGGCCCAACCTTCATTGAAATTAACTTGAGTAAAATAGATTAAAACTCAGTAGCTATAGAAAGCAATAGTAACATTGGATTCAGCGACCTTTATAATCTCAACGAATCCCTTACTCAGGCCCTCAAAAGTAGAGGTGGCCGTAACTCATGAAGTTTCACTACACAGAATTCCCTGAGTTACATGAAAAGTCAGCGAGATTCCGCAGAGTTCTGCCAACAACCGGAATTAGGCATGCTGAGCTGCTCTCTCTGATTTTTAGCACTGGGAGCTCATCACGCAATTTAAAAATTAGCACAAGTGGCACAACGCAGCACAACAGCTTTTCGAGTTGATTATGTTGCTGCTCGAGTAGATTTTTTACTCAAGCAGCAGCTTTCTGACCGCAAACAGTTGCAACCACACACGACCGCCCGTGCTAGAAATGGGGTTACTGGTTGTCAGAGTATGCACCCTGTACAAGCAGGAACCACCACTCTAGTCAGGGTAAGCTAGATACACACTAAAAGATAACCTGTGCCCACCCTCTGGTAGCTTGGCACAGAGCAGTCAGGCGTATCTAAAGAGGCAATGTGTAAAGTATTTGTGCAATACACACACAGTAGCACAATGAAAACACCACATAAATACTCCACTATGGTTTAGAAAAATAGATGATAGTTTTATGAGTAAAGCAAGACCAAAAAGACAAACATCGAAAAAGTAGAACTGGAGTTATGATTTTTTAAAGATTAAATGAAAATGTAGTGCTTAGAAGCAAATAGTGCTTAGGGCTTACTTGAGGTCGCCCTGCACTGGGGTAAATCCAAACATCAGGCTGACCGTGATGGAGGGAAGGCTCGTTACAGGACTCATGCAAGTCCCACTGAAAATTACCTTGAATGGAGGAAGTTTCAATGTCGAAGACTCGATGCGTTGGTTCTGATCCACGCAGGCGATGAAGGCTTCGTCGACGAACCCCTTTATGATGCAGACAGTCATCATTGTCATCGTTGAGCTGCACTGTCCGTTGTCATTGAGCAATAAATTCCATCGAAGACATGTCATCGATCTGCTCCTTCGCCAGAAGGCAACATATAGGTTCCGATCAACGCAAAATTGTCACTGCGTCAATTCTGATGGTTCTGTACAGCAGAAGTCACCTTTCAAAGGCTTAGGACTGGGTTGGCACCACTTGGCAGGGCAGGGCTCACAGATAGCAGAGTCTGGGGTGCTGTTGCAAGGCTGAAGGAAGTCTTTGATGGCCCTGAGACTTCAGAACAGGAAGCAAGCCCTTGGAGTCACTTGGGGTTCAAGTGAGAGGGGTCTAGTCCTTGTCCTCCGCAGGACAGAGATCAGCAGGCAGCAGAGCAGCACACCAAAGCAGAAAGGCAGTTCTTCCAGAGCAGCAGTCAAACAGAGTGGCAATCCTTGTCGCACAGCAGTCTTTACTCCTGTCTGAGTTTTTCACAGGACCAGTAGTATTCTGTCTTGGTAGGGTCAACGGCACAATACTTATACACAAAGGTGCCTTTCAAGTGGGGATGTCATCAAAGAGAAATCTTTGAATAGCAAAAGTATTCTTTCAGCCCAGTCTTGTCTGCTAGGCTATCAGTAGGGGGTAATCAGTCCTTTTTGTGGGCAACAGGAAACTGCCTATTCAGGTGTAAGTGTCAGCTCCCTCTTTCTGCCTCAGAATGCAGATGAACACAGATGAGTTCTCTGTCACACACAGAGCAGTCTAAGCAGAGAAATGTCCACTTTCTAAAAGTTGCATTTCCAAAATAATGATGTAAAATCCAACTTTACTATTAAAGAGGATTTATTATTACCCTTCCAAAGATATGAAACGTAATTCCAGCTACTCCTTTCTGATCAGGAATTACAGCTTAAAAGTGTATTAAGGAAATCCCAATGTTAACCTACGAGAGGAGCAGGCAGCACAGTAATGAAAAATTAGTTTAGCTGTTTGTCACTACCAGGAAATATAAAGCATAAGAGTACATGTCCTACCTTTTACTTACACAACACCCTGCGCTTAGGGTATCCTAGGGCCTACTTTAGGGGTGATTTATGTGTATAAAAGGTAAGTTTAATGCTTGGCAAGTAGTTTTAACTGCTAAGTCAAAGTAGCAGTAACTGCACACACAGGCCATGTGATGGCAGGCCTGCGGCAGGTTTGAGAGGGTACTTGTGTTTGTGGCACAATCAGTGCCACAGGCCAACTTGTAGCATTTAGGTTACAGGCCCTGGGTATATGGTATACCACTTTACAAGAGACTTATAGGCATGTTAAATATGCCAACTGTGTATACACCAATGTCACTATGTTTAGGGGAGAAGCACATCCACTTTAGCACTGGTCAGCAGTGGTAAAGTGCTCAGAGTCCTGAGGCCAACACAAAGTGCCCTCCTAGTAACTGAATATCATGCTAGCGGATACCAAATCTTGCTCACACTCGCCCACTTACCATTGGTAAGCCACGCACAGGAAAAAACTCCACCACGCACTGGTTGGCGGAAATTGGCCAGACCTCTGTGTTACATGCGTATTGTGGAGTGGCCAAAACTCTGCAAGCGGGGCAGAATTTATCACCCCCCCACTCAAAACATCAGTATTGGAAGGAGAGTACTCCAAGGGAAACCACTGGAGAGGTTAATACGTGCTGAGTAGGCAGGGCTTCTTACTTGCTGTATCCAGCTGCACACCTAATGTCCGTGTCCTACCACTACGTGGAGATGGCGTGGATCACAGCAGTCCTCATTTTCAAAGGTTGGTTTGGGACATGATTGTGTGTCTGCATGCTGTTATGTCAGTGTCATATGGCATGGCACACAGGGAAGTGGTCTTGGTTATCCTCTTTCTTAAAGGGACACTTTTCAGGTATCATCTTGGTCCCTTTCTGTTCAGCCTTCATATCTATAATTTGTAAGGTTCTCAAGGATCCTCACTTAGCCCCATGATAATAATCATTTATGCTGACCTTCGGTGGACCTAATCTTTTCTTTCAGCTTTAATATCTACACTTAAGTGGATGCTACAAAGCTCATCCTTAGAATTTACCGAAATTGTAATGATCATCAGGAGTAATTTAAACTTTGCCTCTGCTCATTAGCAAACTGGATGACTGCCAACTCTCTTTGCCTTAATACTGACAACACTGAGGTTATCATATTTGGTGCCCCCTGCAACTTATTCTTCTAGCTGGTGGCCACCTGATTTCTGCTCCCCACTTATGCCCTGCCTCCTCTGCACGTAATTTAGACATCATCAGTGCTTAATTTTTAAACAAAGAGTGATAATGCCCAAAACTCTGCTTTGGGCCGCTGTGATTAAATATCTGCATGCCAAGGATGGTTATCTTAAATTCAACTCATGCCTCTTTATTCCACTACCAGAAATTCCCTGTCCCTTTATCTCACTCTTTCATGATCCTGCTTTCTCCCTTTGTGATGGGTTTTTCCTCTTTCTCTTCCTCCGTTTTTTCGATGTGTGTGTTTTTACCTTTGCTGCTCTCTGTAAATATCTGATGCACAAAAATAAGTGCCAGTCCCACTGGCACCCACCAGTTCAAATTAAGCACTGGGCATCATCTCCTATGACAGGCTTTCCTTTGAATCTCTTATTTCCAAACTCCCTATGGCCTCTTCCTTCATGTGAAAAATCATTAAAAAACATTCCCATTCATCCCAACCCTTTCAGTTAAGCTCTTGGCCAATCTCTGGATTACTACAGTTCTCTGTACGTAGGTCTCCGTGCTTCTCTTACCAGAACCTTGCAGCTCATTCAAAATGCAGCCGCTCACCCTTTTTTAGATTTCAGTGAGAGAGCTGATGTCTCTTCACACCTCATTCATCTGCATTGGTCTCTACTGTGCAATCCCTGCTCAGGAATTTGTTTTATCTCTTTTCACAATCTAAGGGGCATATTCACAAGCACCTACCTCAACAGGACCGTCACTTTTAGTGACCTTCCTGTGGCAATAAACCCTTCACCTTATTTACAAGCCGGCGTTAACCCACTTAATGTGGCTTAGTGCCGCCTTGTAATTAAGGCCCCCTTTCACGATACACTTAGTGCGAAAGGGGCATGCAATGGGTATTGCTGTATGTATTCCGCTGCAATACCCATTGATTTTGATGCTGCCCTCTATTTACAAGGGTGGTGTAAATAGGAGGCAGCGCCAAAAGGAAGAGCTGCATTGTGTAGCACACATAAAAACAGCAAATTGCCAAAAATGATTGTTTATGTCCAGACAGGTGCCCCTTCCTGCGCATAAACAATCATTTCAAAAAATGACAATTTGGAACTTGTATGTGTGCTGCACGATGCAGCAGCCCTTGAAGTTACAAATTGCCATTCAGGAAGGGAAACCTTCCTGCACATAAACAATCATTGCCTCAACAGAGGCATCCTTGCACTATGATGCAAGCGTACTCACATTGGCGCTAGGCAGCTGAATTTAGAGCCAGTGCAGGGAGAAACACTGGGGTGCGCCGTATTATTGTAAATACAGATCATCCCTGTGTTTCTAAAGTGACGGAGCACGGCGTTAGCAATTTTGGAGCTAACCTGCGCTCCGCCACTTTCTTATACATATGCCCCCAAACACCTTGCAGAACTTTTTGCTGTAGTATGGCACATCTTCTTTGTATTTCTAAACTCCGGAAAGCTTACAGAGGCACTGAATGGGGTTTTGATGCAGAGTCCTGCATTGTCATCGAGAATGCCGTCGACCAGGGGCTTGAGATGCAAAGTAATGTGTCAATAATGCATCATGCAGTAGTGGTGATTCTGAGGAAGCTGTGGGGCTGCGTTGCGAAGTCCTGCATCATCGTTGAGAATGTCGTCAACAAGGAGCTTGAGATGTGACAGCCTGTACTGAGGCTTCGTCGTGCCACAGCGGGGTACTACAGTTCTGGATGTGAGGCGCAGCAGCAGTTCCGAAGCAGCTGCGAGGAGATGCATCAAGCTACATCCTTCAAGCCCACTTCCAAGTGTCCAGGACTGGGATGGCACCACTTGGGGGGGGGGGGGTAGAGACTCACAGCAGATAGAGTCCAGATGCTGAGTTCGAGATGGTTAGATGGTTGGAGTCTATTTTGTCCTTGAGGCTCTGATCAGGAGGCCAGCCAACCAGCCATTGCAGTCACTCTGGTGATCGTTGGTTCAAGATGCTTGTCCTTTTCACTCAGGCAGAAGGGCAGCAGAGCAACAGAGTAGCTGTCCTTTTTGCAGAGCAGCATAGCAGTCCATCTGAGTCTACCACAGGTCCAGAGGTGTACTGAAGAGTTGGGTCTGAGGGTCTATTAGTTATACCTGGTGCCCACTTTGAAATAGGAGAATGTTCTAGAGGTTTCCACCCCGATAGGTGCTTGGTTTGTCCTGCCTCCCTGCCCTGGCCTCAGCTTGCCTGGAGTCACAAAAGACTAATGTCAAAATCCTTTGTGAGTGTGCTGGACAGAGCCTTTGTGATGTGCGAGTGTGGTAGGTGACAGCTTCTCCCCCTCATCAAGTCAGAGAGGACCCATCCTGCCAACACCTATCCCCCCTTTGTCTCACAGTCTGGGAGCAATACACAAAGACCAACTGCCGGCTAGTCATTTGACCTAGGATAAAGCCTACAGGCACAAAATGGTTAGGGCAAGAAAATGGCAACTTTTGAAACTGGCATATTCCGAACTGTGACTTAAAACCTGACTTTACCATAATAGAGAGTTTAAAATTACAATTCCTTAGACCCCAAACTCGACATTCCCAGCAGCTCCTATTTGAAAGTTATCACTTATTAAATGTAATAAGTAAACTCAATGTTATTCTGTGGGAGACGCAGGCCTTGAAGGAGTGAAAAAACGAATTTAAGAAGTTTTCACTACCAGGACATGTAAAACTTAAAAGAACATGTTCAACTTTTTAAATACACTGCACTAGGCTTGGGCTAAAAATCTGCTCCGCTTGCGGAAATTGCGATAATTTGACATTTTCGCGTTCCGCGGAAAGCGCGAAAATGTCAAAATTTCCGCAATCCACATCTTACCTGTAATTTGTTTCTTGCTTGCGCTGTAAAAAAATACATTCTCGTGTGCGCGCGATCGCCTTACCTGAATCCCCGTGTTTGCCGACAAGTTTTCCCGATCCGGTCGCGTTCTCCACGAGATGTTGAATTGTTGGTAGCCTTTTGCGCTGTCTCGCAACAGTTCGCGCCCGCATTAACGTCATTTGTCGCGCGATCATGTCTTTCTTCTCGCGATCATGCACCGTGAGAGTATGAGATGATTGAGATCTCGAACACGTCATTCTCCACCGTGAGCGAGACCGTGAGGACGCGGGCACGTCATATCGAACGCGAGCCGGCGGGACAAGTGAAAACAAGACAGCCGTGCCCGTGAGCAACCGCATGGGTAAGTTGGCGAGCCGCGATCACGCAAAAAATACCGCGAACAGGCAGGAAAAAAACATCCGCGTCTTCGCGATATTTCCGGTGTGTTTGCAGAGATTTTCAACATTTTCGCGATAGTTTGCGAAAGTGAATTTCGCAAATTCCGCCCACCCTGCACCCTGCCTTATGGGCTGTTTAGGGACTCCCTTAGGAGTGACTTATATGTATTTAAAAGGAAAGTTTGAGCCTGTGTCAAAATGGCAGTTGAAAACTGCCCCTACAAGCTGCAATGGCACACCTGAGACATGTTTAAGGCTACTTAAATAGGTGGCCTAATCAGTGCTGCAGATCCACTAATGGCATTTAATTTAAATACCCTGGGTACATGCAGTAACACTTTACTAGGGGCAAACAAGTAAATTGAATGTGCCAATTCGGGGTAAGCCAATTTCACCATGTCTAAAGGAGAGAGCATGTGCACTTTAGAGCTGGTTAGCAGTGGTAAAGTGCACAGAGTACTAAGGCCAAAAAAAAAGAGATCAGAAAAAATTGAGGATTAAGGGCAAAATATGGGGTAAGGGCACCCTAAGGCTGTCAGGTCTAACAGAGACACATGTTCTGAATTTCAGTACTTTATTGAAAATGTTGATACTGACAATGTAATGTTTTTCTTTATATTGAATGCTTTTGAATATTGGCAATGTTTCAGTTGATTTTTAAGGTAGTGTATGTTGAAGTATGACTTACGGCTGCTTTTACTGATGTGGTGACACCCTTACAAAGCCATTAGGCCTGCCTTATTGATAATGACACCCCCTTATATTTTGATGTTGCATTTATTTAGGTGGGGGTATTGTGGTTATACCGTAGGTATTTCCATCTGCCTGATATACAGATATGTAATTTAATGCATAGTATTCAGTAGTGCGTGTGTGTGTGTGTGTGTGTGTGTGTGTGTGTGTGTGCGCGTGTGTGTGTGTGTGTGTGCGTGTGTTTGTGTGTGTGTGTGTGTGTGCACGTGTGTGCTTGTGTATGTGTGTAATAAAAGTACTTTTCCTTTTTAAAAGAAAAGCACTGAATGGACAATGATTTATAGAGTAATGGACAATGATTTATAGAGTGTTGTTGTAGTGTACCAGTACGCTGAGGTTACTAGCCCATACCACTACCCCTGAATAGGATTTGGATTGCTCTGCTTCGCTACCCTGACAGTGTGCTACAAGTGCTAGAGAGTCAAGAGTGCCAAGTGCTGGTAACCAAGGGGCCTATTTACAAGCTGGTTTGCATTGCATTTGCACCATGCAAAATGTTGCAAGAGTGATGCAAACCTTAAGTCAGATGTATGAAGCCACGCAAGGCTTTGAGTGGCCCTGATTTGCTCTATAAATCCGGAGCAAGGCAATGCAGTGCAAAGGTGTTCTATTGGCATTGTTTGGGTGTTCCCACACAACTCCAATGGTTCTTGATGCATGCCAAGATTTACCAGAACTGGTAAACCTGGGAATGTGCAAAAAAGATTTGCCTTCCCAGGAAAGGCATAACGAGGAGAAATATCTTTATTTCTCCATGTTTTTTTCTCTTTTGATGTGTGCTGCATTCCATCACACATAGAAAGAGGGAAAAGCCTTTCAGGATTTTTTTTGGGCAGGAAGGTGCCCCTTCCTGCACAAAACTAATCCTACATGCAACACAAGCACCCTTGCACCATGGTGTCAATATTGACGCTAGGCTGCCAAAAGGGTGCCAGCACAGAGAAAAAGTTAAGAATGCACCGTATTGCCTTAAATACAGTACATTCCTGCCCTTTCCCTATCATGCATTGCAGCGCAGCAAGGTGACTTGCTGCGCTGCACTTCGTGACTTTTTCATAAATAGGCCCACAAGTGTTTCTTGGTATCCAGTAAAAAGACAATTGTGGTTTTATTACTTGTGTGGGACTCACAGCCTTCGCAGCTAATAACCCACTTTCTTACAAGAAGGAAATGCTTTTGCATTAGGAATAGATTTGATATTTTACATGCAAACAACTTTCATAATCTGTGTGCACTTTACAGCTGACTTTGAAAAATAAATCACATAATTTCCCATGTTTAGAGAATGGTACCTGCAGCAACATGGGTTACAGAAAGATGCCTATGGAAACTACAAAGTCAAAACATATTTATTTACTAATAATGAAGAAGGTTTCTGTGCAGAATCGCAAGCTTACTCTTAGTGGCGTGGCATAAGCAGCAAGGCTTTTCACTGAGAAAATTGCAAGCAGTACATGAACAGCATCTCAAAAATAAAATGACCGTTAAGAAACAAATAAGTGAAAAAAGTGCTGATGAAAAGCATCGGAAGGCAAACACCTCTACGCATAAAGCATCTTCTTTGAAGTAGCCCATTTGGCTTGCCCAACTCTTCTAGTTGTTGTCTTCAAGCTTGTAAACTGTGGACAGGAATGTCTGATTTACCTTCTTCATGCTTAAGAAAGCTGGAATTAAATGTCAGAGTACTTTTGATGTTATCCATATGCACTGGTGAGTAGCACAGGTATCATGTGCAAGGGCACAGTAACAGTCCTTGAGTGCTCTGTGTGATATGTCATAGCTCTGAATGCCAGTGCAGGTTAGGGTGAGCATATAGAGGGTTTCACTTACCTGATATATACTTACATTTTCGTTGTAAAGGCGATTTGCTCTTTCTATGTGTGTTGCAGAATGTAGCACACATAGGAAGAGCAAGAAAAGAGGAGAAATTAACAATTTCTCCTCGTATTGCCATTCTAAGACCAGGTATTACCTGGCCTCAGTTTTTGCCACTGCCCCAGCCTTGTAAATCTGGGGCAGCATAAAAAAGCAATGGGTGTTGCAGTGGAAAGGGGCATATTTACAAGGCGGGGTTAAGCCATGTTGATGTGGCTTAGCACAACCTTGTAAATATGGGGAATGGTGCAACGGCACCGGAACGTCAGAAAAAGTGATGCTCCGGCTGCGTTAGGGGCTTGTAAATATGCCCCAATGACATCCATACACCTTCCCTTCCCCTTCACCTTCCCTGCCGTTCACCTGCACACAGCTTGGTTCTGAACTTTTGCCGCTTTAATATGTAGAACGAAAGGTTGCCCTCTGAAGAAAGGCCACAACCGGGAAGTAAAATCCTCCTTCGTGCGGACTGCAGCTAAGCCAGCCTCCACCTCCAACCAAGAGCCAAACATGTTTCGGACGTTCAAGTCCTTGATCACTGGCAATAGAGGACGGACAACAGCAAGTAGTGGAAAGTGCCTCTTTATTTGATAAAGTCCCGCCCCAGTGGGCGTTGAGGTCTCGCCTGTAGGCGTGTGCAGTGTTGCACGCTGGTTATCATAGTCCCACTGTTAATGCATCCATGTTGGTGCTCTTGGACGCCCTCCATTAAAACAATATTCACCATAGTGGGTTTGGTAAAAGAAAAAGGCTGCCTCAGAGGCCTTTCCTCAGAGGGCAACCTTTTGTTCTACATATTAAAGCGGCTTGCTCGGTCGCGGAAGGGCCCCGCCGCAAATACAGCGGACACAGGGTTGCTGATTCAGAGACCCGACTGGACCGGGTTGTACCCAAACGTGAGTGACTTTGCAAAAGGCAGAGGAGGCAGCCTTTTTCTTCAGCAAATAATTACCTGGTACCTGAAGGAGTGGCCATGAGATATTAAGAACTAGGCCACTGACCTGCACACCAACAGCGAGTACGCCTGCGACAGGTAGCTATGTGGGGCCAGCGTCGGAACGTAATCGCAGTGGCATGGCGTACGACGGAACAGGGCAGGGATAGCTACAATAACGCAGATGGCTCGTAGTACTGCGTCTGTGAGTCGAGCGGACGGGCCGCAGTTGGCACTCTGCGAGCCTGGGTGCAAACTGTTTATAACTCAGACTACATAAGCATTGAAAAACCATTTTGTGATTCAGTCTGTCAGCTGGCATTTGTCCGAGGCATTTGTGAAAACATATCGAAGTTCTTTCTGTGATAGATACCCCTTTGACGCTGCCTCTCCCCACATCAGCAGTTAATGCACCCTCTTCCCACATTACCATCATACCCCCAACAACCTTCTTGGGCCTGGAAGTGTCCCTGTGCGGTTGGACAAAGAAGAATCTTAGTCATGTATAGATTTACATATAAAAAAAATTGTTTAAAGAAAAGAACAACAAATAAGACTGAAGGGAGTCTGGTGCTGTGGTCGGTGCCACGGACTTGGGGTCACTGCCATTCAGGACTCAGGACACAGTTACACATGTGGGATCGGCTTGTGTTAAAGAGGGTTAGTGGCACCAGAAGTATTGAGACTGTATGAGCCTGTGATGATGCTTGGTGTGGACGGGCCGCACTGGGAGCAATGTGTCTTGGCTACTGGACTGCGTGGAATCAGGACTCTATCTGAATTGTGAGGCATGCTGACCGTAGTGTAGACCAGAGGTAGCGGTGAGCAAGGGCCCACAGCCACATGCATACGTTGGTGGCCCCACCGGCCTGCGTAGTGGAGGTTCAGTGGCACCACGTGTCGCCGGCCTTCCATATGCAAATACCCCTCACTAATCGAAGGGAGTGTGGTGCTGTGGTCGCTGTTACAAAGTTCGGGTCACTGACGTTCAGGACTCAGGACACAGTTACACATGTGGGATCGGTTTGTGTTGAACAGGGTTAGTGGCACCACGTGCTGTTGTCCTTGCATATGGAAGTATGCCTCACTGATGAGAGGGAGTCTGATGCTGTGGTCACTGCCACGGACTTGGGGTGACTGCCATTCAGGACTCAGGACACAGTTAAACATGTGGGATCGACTTGTGTTAAAGAGGGTTAATGGAACTATGTGTCGCCAGCCTTGTATATGGAAGTATGCCTCACCGATCAGAGGGAGTCTGGTGCTGTGGTCGCTGCCACGGACTTGGGGTGACTGCTATTCAGCACTCAGGACACAGTTAGACATGTGGGATCAGGTTGTGTTAAAGAGGATTAGTGGGACTACGTGTCGCCGGCCTTGCATATGGAAATATGTCTAACTGATCAAAGAGAATGCTGCTGTGGTCGCTGACACAGACTTGGGGTCACTGCCATTCAGGACTCAGGACACAGTTACACATGTGGGATTGGCTTGTGTTAAAGAGGGTTAGTGGGACTACGTGTCGCCGGCCTTGCATATCGAAATATGCCTCACTGATCGAAGGAATTCTGGTGCTGTGGTCGCTGCCATGGACTTGGGGCCACTGCCATTCAGGACTCAGGACACAGTTACACATGTGGGATCGGCTTGTGTTGGACAGTGTTAGATGACACCACGTGTCCAAAATTCAAATTGTGAGGTCTGCTGCCCGCAGTGTAGACTGCTGAGTGTTCATTTGTACTTGAAAATGAATTTGGTCATTGTACTAAAGTTATAGAGGATACTAAAAGGATATTATGTAGATTTGAGGCCTATAAAAGTTACTTGCCTAGTGGACTCTGTAGTTAATGAATGAAGAAAGAATTTTCATTGTGAGCCCTACTGAGTGCAGTGTAGGCGTATGATGAAAAGATGAAATAAGTATAGAATACATTGACGAGGTGTTGTATTTTCTGAGTACAATCTTGTTAGAAATTAGCATTTAAAATTGGAATTGCGAGCTGTACTGCCTGTAGTGTAGACTGCTATTCCATGTTAGTTTGCATTTGAAGATTAATTTGGTCATTGTAGTAAAGCAATAACTGATATAAAAAAAAATCTTGAAGTGAGGATACTAAAAGGATAATATGTAGGGTGTAGGACTGTGATATTTAGTTTCCTACTGAAGTCTGTAGTTGCATATGGAAATACCCCTCACAGATCAAAGGGAGTGTGGTGCTGTGGTCGCTGCCACAGACTTGGGGTGACTGTATTCAGGACACAGGACACAGTTACACATGTGGGATCGGCTTGTGTTAAAGAGGGTTAGTGGGACTACGTGTTTCCGGCCTTGCATATCGAAATATGCCTCACTGATCGAAGGGAGTGTGGTGCTGTGGTCGCTGCCACGGACTTGGGGTGACTGCCATTCAGGACTCAGGACACAGTTACACATGTGGAATCGGCTTGTGTTGAACAGAGTTATTGGCACCACGTGTCGCCGCCGTTGCATATGGAAATATGCCTAACTAATCAGAGGGAGTATGCTGCTGTGGTCGCTGCCATGGACTAGGGGTCACTGCCATTCAGGACTCAGGACACAGTTCCACATGTGGGATTGTTTGGCTTGTGTTGAACAGAGTTATTGACACCACGTGTTGCCGCCGTTGCATATGGAAATATGCCTCACTGATCGAAGGGAGTCTGGTGCTGTGGTTGTCTCACGGAGTTAGGGTCACTACCATTCAGGACTTAGGACACAGTTCCCCATGTGGGATCGGCTTGTGTTGAAGACGGTTAGTGGCACCATTTGGGGAGAGGAGTTGGCTTAACGGCTAGGGCGCTCGACCTCGGACCTGGGGGACTGGGTTCGAGTCTCGGTAATGACGCTGAACATCCTGTGATTCTGGGCAAATCACTTAATCTCCCCGTGCCTAACAAAGAATGAATGGGTGTCCTAATGTAACGTAACTGGTGCTATGTAAAGTGCTCTGATACCTGATTGGATTCGGGTCAAGTTTGCGCTATATAAAACTCTGCAAAAAAACAAAAAAAAATGTTGTCGCCGGTCTTCCACAGTGTAGGCCAGAGGTAGCGGTGAGGAAGGGCCCACAGCCACGTGCATACGTTGGTGGCCCCACCGGCCTGCGTAGTGCAGGTTCAGTGGCACCACATATTGCCGGCCTTCCATATGGAAATACCCCTAACTGATCGAAGGTAGTCTGGTGCTGTGGTCGCTGCAATAAAGGACTCAGGACACACTAACACATGTGGGATCGGCTTGTGTTGAACAGGGTTAGTTGGCACCACGTGTCGTCGGTTTTCCACAGTGTAGTCCGGAGGCAGTGGTCAGCAAAGGCCCACAGGCAGGTGACGTTGACTTGAGCTGCACAGATTGGGAGCATGTGGTCTTCTTAAGCCATTATAGTGTCTTACACAAATTGCGTCGCTACTAATCTTGAATTGTGAACCGTGTAACCCAAGTGTAGGGCGGAGGCAGCGGTCAGGATGGGTGCACAGCTAAGTGGCGATGATTTATGGTGCAGTGAGTTAGTAGCACCTGAAGCACACACCGTGCGATGATGCATGGTCTGGGCGGGCCGCACTGGAAGCAAAGTGGGGTAGCAATTCTTACCCGCAGGAGTGATATCTCAGTTAAGAGAAAGCTAGCTGACCAATGGGGTCGCTGGGCAATGGCCGAATGCTTGGTGGGTTGGAAAATATTTACTACATGCTCAGTTTATGGTTCGACTGGTGATGATCCCGAGATTTTAGATTTTCTAGCCGCAGAACTTGCAATGAGGTCTGCTCCGGTGATTATCTGCGGGGATTTTAATATTAATGGGCTGGGGGTACACTGGGAATCTACACGAAGTGGTTATTTTGGTAGAAAAAGAAGGGTCTCTGTAGCCCTCACTAATCTAGTCAGTAATAGTGGCCTTACTGATCTTTGGGCTTATCTGAAACCCGAAGATACTTTTTTTTTTTCTCCGCTCCGCATAAGGCTATTTCACGCTTAGATTATTTTTTTGTTTCACACCATTTTATCTCTAATTTTAGGACTGAGATGCACCCCCGGATATTATCGGATCACAATCCATTAGTTCTCACAGCTACTTTTAATGGGTTGGCAAGGCAAGAACAGGTTTGGACGGGGTCTTTTATATGATCCAGATTATGTTACACATATGAAGGGGTGGATCAAGGAATTTTGGGATTTCAATCGTGGGAGCACATGTATAGGGATAGTTTGGGACGCTTTCAAAGCAGGGGTTAGAGGGGAGACCATGAGTTACAGCCTGCATCGCCAAAAGAGGGCGGCTCTTCAAGAGGAATCAGAAGGGAAGCCTTATCTAAGATAGAAAAGGAGTTGGCCAGCGCCATCAATTCGGGTAGCCCAATAGAGGACATATTATCACAGGTGGCTGTTAAAAAAGCTGAGGCTGGTGAGCGGATTACTAAAAACCAGCGGAAACCTATATGGCAAAACGATAAAATTGCTACGAATTCAGCGAGAGGGTTGGGCATACCCTGGCGGTGAGGCTCAGACAAAAACCCAGCTCAGGAGAGATAGTTGAAATCCAGGGTATTAGTGGGAACATAGTAGACAATGCCTCTGCTATCAGAGATGCTTTTCAGCAATTTTATCAACAACTTTACAGCCATGAACCCTCCAGAGAGTCGAATAAAATACAAGAGTATTTAGGGAAGATCCCCCTATCTCGGGTTGATTCAGTGGATAAAGAGGCCCTAGAGGCGGTTATGAAGCTAGAGGAGGTAATGGCTGCTCTGCAGTATTTACCATCAAGCAAAGCTGTACGCCAAGATCAGATTCCAGTGGAGTTCTACAAGACATTTGCGGATATAATAGGACCGGATTTATTGGAGGTTAGTAGGCAAGCCCAAAGAGGCAGATCAGCCTCGGAGTCATGGGCAGGGGCGAATATAGTAATCTTCTTAAAAAAAGATAAATCACCGAAGGAGTTAGGTTCATATCGCCCAATAACACTTTTAAACAGCGATGTAAAAATTTACTCTAAAGCCTTGGCAATGAGGTTGAACCCTATTTTGAGGAAATCTATTCATCCTTGCCAACACGGGTTTATAACTGGCCGCGGAACAACGCAGTATGTTCGCTGATTCATAACATTGCTTCATGTCACGGAAATCTCAGGGGACCCTATGGCTGCTCTGCTTTTGGATGCTGAGAAGGCCTTTGATAGGGTCTCCTGGGACTTTCCCTGGGTGACTGTGGAATGCTTTGGTCTGGGTGAAGGATTCTCGAAAGGCATCCAGGTTTTATACAGGGCACCTACTGCTCGCCTGAGATTAAATGGGGGCTATACAATGCCTTTTTGACTCAAGCGGGGAACTCAGCAGGGGTGTCCCTGTTCACCCCTCCTTTTTGCCATATACATTGATCCCTTAATATGATTATTCGTGGCAAATAATGGAATTAAGCCTATAGTTATTCAAGGGTTGGAATCTAAAGTATTGGCATACGCGGATGACGTTGCCATTGTCACCGCAAACCCGGCAACCTCGTTTATGGTGGTTGAGGCAGTAGCCCAGGAGTTTGGTAGGTACTCTTGGTATGCCTTAAATAAAACTAAAACTCAGATTATTAAGAATAGACATCTTAGTTTGGCCGACTCACGTGTATCTGAGTCAGCAGTGTATTTAGGCATTTTGATTATGTCGGACCTGGGGAATTTAGTTGCCAGAAATATTCAACCAGTAATTAGGAAGGCCAGGGCTGACTTTGATAGATTTAACAACTTACATATGTCATTAGTTGGCCGCTGTAAAGTGGTTAAAATGATGTTTTTACCTAAAATACTGTACTTATTTAGGGAAATACCATTAGGATTTGAAAAACATTGGTTCTCAACTCTGGAGAGTACAGTTAACCGTTTTATTTGGGCACAGGGGAAAACGAGGCGGGCCCTAAAGTTCATGTCATTTCCACGGGAAAGAGGGGGCATTGCTGTCCCTGATTTAAAAATGTATTACTGGGCAGCAGCTCTTCAGTATATGAGCATATTGTTTGGTGCTCCCTCTGGTGATCTCGCTGAAGAAGCTGTACTCCCTGATGTTTATAAATTGCTGCTCGGGGATCAAGCTGAGAACCGTTTTATGAAGTTTAGCGAGCCCAGCTATTATAAGAGGACAAAATTTAAGACACTATTAGCTGCTTTTAAATTCTGGGCAGCACTTAAAAGAAAGACTGGCTTAGGAAGAATTAATTACTATACACAGTTTCATAAAAACCCTATGTTCCCTGAAATATTTTTTGATGCAATTATGGCAGATTGGGATCAGCGGGGGGTTCGAAAGGTTGGGAATCTAATACAGAGGGAGTGTTTTCGCCAGCTTAGGGATATCCAGATGGAGTATGGTGTGGATCGTGGTAATTTTTTAAATACCTCCAGCTTCGTAGTTTTCTTAGTAAGAAGGTGGGGGGGGCTTAGTGGGATTAGTAAAATTAAAGTCATAGATATCATTAGAGATAATAGTTTATCTTCTATCAGGTCAACATACGCAGAATTAACTGTACTGAAACAAGACGATTTAGACAAACATGCAACCAAATGGGTGGAGCAGGTATGTGCGGAAACGGCGAGGTTCCTGGATTCTTTAGAACTAGGTCAGATGGTTGTATGCTCAGCCGGGCTTCAAGCACAGCATTATAAAACTCTTTTTGCACTTTATTATACTCCGGCCAGGATAGCACAGTGGGGTAGGCAGGTAGTATCCAGCTGCTCTCGGTGCAACGCACCGAAAGCTGATTTGGTACATATATTTGCAACCTGCCCATCCCTCGAGAACCTGATAGACTCAATAACGAAGTTTCTTGATGTAAAATTAGGCTTGAAAATGACACTAACACCTGCCTTTATACTTCTCGGAGTTAGTAATAACGAGGTACAAGTCCCTTCTCACCAATTTCTCTTTTTGGCTATGGCTATGCTACGGATTAATATTGCCTCTGCTTGGCTCGATCCACTGCCGCCATCTTTTCAGCAGTGGTGGTCACGACTACTCGAAATCTTCACTTTGGAAAGAGCTATATATGAAAGAAAGGGGGGGAAAGCGAGAATTATGGGGTGACGTATTTGGGCCCCCTTAATACGGTGGAAGGAGACATTGTTAACTGGTGATTCCTGAACCTCATGTTGAAATGAATAGGTGTAACTATCCGGTGTAATATATATCAGTATATGTTAGGAAACGTAATCCTATTGTTATGTGATCGAGCTCTTCTTTAGTACTAATCGTTTTAACTATAACGAGGTTATTGATTAATTTTTTGTCTGATCGTATATAGGAATGTATTGTATTTAGGACTCAAACGAATCAATGTTTAAACGGTTTCTTCCTTTTTATTTTTGGTTAAAATAAGTCTCGATGCCACCTCACGGCTAAATATGTTATATAAAATATGAGGTGTTTATAAAAAATTTCAAATCTGAATAAAAATATTTTAAAAAAAGAAAAAGTCCTCAGTGTAGATCGAAGGCATTAGTCGGTACAGACATAAGTCTGCAGTGCTGTGCCGCTGGGTTCACAGGGGGCCTGTGTCGAGGAGGCCCGTGGTTATGGCGGCAGCCACGTGCCAGGGTGAGGGCTGCCATTGTGACAGACTTGTTGGTCTTCCCTCAAGTGAACGACGCCTAGGGCCTGGCCTATTTATTCATGCTGCTATGCTGGAGTGGCGTATGTTGGAGCAGCCCACTCCGCTTCTGCTTCCAGGGGGGGACAACACCGCTACATGACCGAGATCTTCCTCACTGCCTGAGGTAACATGGTTGCGTCCATCCTGCACTACACTACAAGTATCAACAGTATATCTCCACATGGTGAGGTTTGTGCTTTGCATAGTGAGGTCTGTGCAGCACATCAGCATTACACTTGGCATTGTGTGCTTTATTGTTGAAGGGTGACTTGCCTCCTTCATATATAGTTGGTTGCCACATCTCCCAACATTCAGCTATTGTGTGGCTGAGGGGCATGGTGTTTTAGGAAGGTCTGTTGTCCTGTTTTGCACTGTCTTGGAGGTATTGGGGGGTGGTGCCGGGGGGAGATTCTGGTGGTGGTGGCGCTGGGTGTTGTAGTCTTGTTGCGTATTGGACCTGCATGATCAGTAGCTCTATCACATGTTGGTCTTTAGATGTGGCTGTGAGTTGGGTCCAATTCACGGAGTAGATAGTCGACCTCCTTACACCAGTTAAAGGTTGATGTTAATTTGTTACTGATAACTCGGCTTATCGCCTGCTTTTTGGATCGCATTGCAGATTTGGCTGGTCGTTGAAAATATGGGGAAGTGGTGTTTTCATGGTTTTTTTGCACGGGAACGCCTACTTTGTATTTCATTAGAGTTAGTTGTGGCTCTCGTTTGTGGCTATATTGTTGGCGTAAGGTCATAAGTGATGTCATCAGGGATATCACTGACCATGTCATGAATGATGTAATATGTGATGTCATCAGCAGTGCATTACAGGGGCGCGAGTTATAGTTAGCTCAACTAACTATAACACTGGAATTTATATGGTTTTCTATGAGTGAAATGTCCAACTAACTATAACATCCCTGAAACCTATGTTTTTTCCAGTGAATTTCAAAGGTTTTTTAAATGCTAATTTCTAACTATAAAGTGCCTGAAACCTATGGTTTTTTCAGTGAATATATATATATATATACACACACACACATATAGAGGGTTTCACTTACCTGATATATACTTACTTTCAAACATATACATATATATATATTCGCAGAAAAAACCTAAGGTTACAGGGATGTTATAGTTAGGCCGACATTTCACATGTACAAAACCAGAGAAATTTAGCAGTTATAGTTGGCTGAGCTAACTATAATTCATGCTCCCACAATGCACTGCTTATGCCCTCACATATTACATCACTCAAGACATGGTCAGTGACATCACTGATGACATCTCAAATGACAACACTGATGACATCATCCGGTGACTGTGAGTGTTTCTTAAAAGTTTATGAGTGTTAAATATATATACACCAAGGTGCATTGATGAATAAGTGGGTATATGAGTGCCTGTATGGATGATTTTGTGGGTGCATGACTGACTGTATAAGTGAGTGATTATATGTGTCTCAGTGAATGTATGGGTGAGTGCATAATTTGTGTGAACGTCTGTATCAGTCTGTCAGTTGGTGTGTAAGTGGCTGCATGGGTTGGTGAGTAGGTACATGAGTGCCTATATGGGTTATTGATTGGTTGTCTTAGTACCTGTGTGGTTGCATGGGTATCTGTGTGGGTGGGTGAGGAGGTGTGTGACTCCCTGCATGGATGAGTGAGTGGGTGAATCACTGGCTGTATGTGTTCATGAGTGCATCTGAGAGGGGCTGTATGGGTGAGTGAGTGTGCATATGGCTGTGTTGGTGTAACGCCCTGAACGTCTCAGGATCGTTTAACAGACACGATAATGAGAACGCAACCACTTGTGAAGGTTTAGTTATTTTAATGAAGGCAAAAATAATACAAGGAATAAACAAAGGTTATAGACACTGGAATCCTTCAGGCTAAGTACGTTACCAGCCCACAGCACGGATGGTCCTAACCGTCCTCTGCATATACGCCGATCCCGGCGTATGCCAACAGAGGGCAGAAATGAAATGGCCGACAATGCCAATCGGTAGGCTGCGAGGGGCACGAAGAGTGTTGGGGAGAATCGAGGAGTCAGGGAAACACCCAGCCGGGGTCTCTACCTGAAGGGAGCAGCCGCTCAACCTCTTCCTCAGACTGCACCGGGACGCGGAGTCACCTCCTGGTGATGCGTCACCGATACCCCAATCACAAGCAAAGAAGACTGAACCGAGAGCAGCCGCTCGATCGATCCTGTGGACTTCTGAGTCTGTAACGCGGCAAACACCTCCTGGTGTGCGTTACAGCTGGCAGTCCCTGTATCTCTGGTCGGGCTGGGAGTTACGACTCCAACCAGCAAAAGCGCCACTGCGCTTTGACTCAGCCGAGTCAAAAAGCGAAGCTCAATGGTTATTCGGTAGAGCTTCCGGGTCCTTCACAGGTGACGATGGGGCAAGACACGGCCCAGGGAGTAACGACTCGACCTACCTCCGTTCTTGCCTTACTGGAGCACCACTCCGGAACACTGCTCTTCACTAAGCAGGTACGTCGGTGTAAACACAATATCCGACAGCGTTGTACCTCCCGGTTCCTCCCTTTATAGGGCGTGTTTTCCTTGAGTTATGTAACAGCTCTCCTGTTTACATAAGGGCGTGTTTTCCTTGAGTTATGTAACAGCTCTCCTGTTTACATAAGGGCGTGTTTTCCTTGAGTTATGTAACAGCTCTCCTGTTTACATAAGGGCGTTTTTTCCTTGAGTTATGTAACAGCTCTCCTGTTTACATAACCTCTCAACCGCTAAGCATCCTGGGAGATGTAGTCCGTTTTCGCTGGTTACCGTTTTCCTCCCCTCGCATGACAGGAATTCTTGACAGTACATCCTCCCTCTCAGCGGCTCCCCACGGGTCCAGCGCTGGCAGGAAAACGCCGATGGAACAAGGAGACCAAGCGCGGAGCATGAACCCCTTCAGCCGGTTCCCATGACTGCTCCTCCGGGCCATAGCCTTTCCACGCAACCAGGTACCACAGCTTCCCCCTGCGCCATTTGGACGCCCGTATGCCCGACACTTCATACTCCACCTCCGACTCCACGCATACCGGCCTAGGTGTCCCAGACGGCTTGGAGGGTGCTGGTTTGAGCAATGATACATGAAAGACAGGGTGTATCCGCAATGACTGGGGCAAGCACACCTTCACGTTCACGGGACCCATACACTTGGTAATGCGATAGGGGCCCATGTACTTGGGATGGAACACACTGTTCTTTCGAAACCTCATGTTTCTTGTGGATATCCAGACGTAGTCTCCAGTGCGGTACAGTGGCCCGGGCCTTCTCTTCCTGTCTGCCACAGCCTTGTATCTTCTCTTGGCCTCTATTAGGACAGCCCTTGAGCGCATCAACGTGTCTTTTATGTGTGCCACCCTGTCCGCTGTGGCGGGAATCCTGTCCTCTCTGAACGGATGTAGAAATGGCAAGAACCTGGGATGTTGGCCATAGTTGCTATAGAACGGAGATGACTGTGTGGAGCTGTGAGTGGCGTTGTTATAGGCTATCTCTGCAACCCATAGCAAGTCGACCCATTCTTCCCTGCCCTGGTCCACAAAACATCGCAGATACTGTTTGAGCGTTTGGTTCAGGCGCTCGGTTTGGCCGTCCGTTTGAGGGTGGTAGCTGGTGGACAGGGCGGTCTTAACATGCAGCGCAGTGCACCAAGTCTTCCAGAATTGCGCAGTAAACTGCGACCCCCGGTCCGACACGATCACCCCAGGTAATCCATGCAGTCGTACCACATTCTTTAGTAGTAGTGACGCCAATTCCCCGGCCGTAGGGACTCTCTTGCAGGGGATGAAGTGCCCCATTTTCGTCAAGTAATCCACCACCACCAGTATTGCCGTCATCCCCCCTTTCTTTCACTTAGCCTATGTTCCAGCCGTAATACCAGGTTGATAAGGCCCTCACATGTCTTGGGTTGTGGGTCAATATGAGCCACGGCGTCCTTGAGCTCATCGCACAGCCCGTGATGGAAGAGCGCCGTCTGTTTAGCAACAGGCCACTTGGTTTCCGCAACCAGCCTTCGGAACGAGTTGAGATACTGCACCAGGTCGTTGGATCCCTGTCTCAACTCAAGCATTTCAAGGTCCGCCGTGTACGAGTCAGCCCTTCTGTCGAAGACTTTCAGGAATTCCTCGCGAAAAGCACCCCAATCACATAAGATGGGGTCGTCCCTGCTCACCAGAGGTACGGCCCATTGTGCCGCGTTTCCAGCCAAATAGGATATAAGGAAAGACACACGAGCCTGACTCGTGGGGAACGCCCTTGGTTTGCACGATAAATGTAGCACCACTTGTGTGAGGAATACCTGCACTGTGTTAGGATCCCCACTGTACCTCTCTGGTGTTGCCAAGGGGACGGCTACCGGCATTTCCACTACTACCGCAGGGGTCTGGTTCGTGAGGGAGGTGCTGGGCGTGAGCGGGTCCAATTGGATAGCATCCAGTCTGGCTTTTACATCGGCTGTTTCTTGCCTGGAGGCAGCCAATTCAATTTGCACGGTCGCTAAAGCAGCCAGCACATCATCAAGTGTTGCCATGTCTGTTATCGACCGGGAGACCGTTAGTGTTATTAAGGTCGGATATTTTGTAACGCCCTGAACGTCTCAGGATCGTTTAACAGACACGATAATGAGAACGCAACCACTTGTGAAGGTTTAGTTATTTTAATGAAGGCAAAAATAATACAAGGAATAAACAAAGGTTATAGACACTGGAATCCTCCAGGCTAAGTACGTTACCAGCCCACAGCACGGATGGTCCTAACCGTCCTCTGCATATACGCCGATCCCGGCGTATGCCAACAGAGGGCAGAAATGAAATGGCCGACAATGCCAATCGGTAGGCTGCGAGGGGCACGAAGAGTGTTGGGGAGAATCGAGGAGTCAGGGAAACACCCAGCCGGGGTCTCTACCTGAAGGGAGCAGCCGCTCAACCTCTTCCTCAGACTGCACCGGGACGCGGAGTCACCTCCTGGTGATGCGTCACCGATACCCCAATCACAAGCAAAGAAGACTGAACCGAGAGCAGCCGCTCGATCGATCCTGTGGACTTCCGAGTCTGTAACGCGGCAAACACCTCCTGGTGTGCGTTACAGCTGGCAGTCCCTGTATCTCTGGTCGGGCTGGGAGTTACGACTCCAACCAGCAAAAGCGCCACTGCGCTTTGACTCAGCCGAGTCAAAAAGCGAAGCTCAATGGTTATCCGGTAGAGCTTCCGGGTCCTTCACAGGTGACGATGGGGCAAGACACGGCCCAGGGAGTAACGACTCGACCTACCTCCGTTCTTGCCTTACTGGAGCACCACTCCGGAACACTGCTCTTCACTAAGCAGGTACGTCGGTGTAAACACAATATCCGACAGCGTTGTACCTCCCGGTTCCTCCCTTTATAGGGCGTGTTTTCCTTGAGTTATGTAACAGCTCTCCTGTTTACATAAGGGCGTGTTTTCCTTGAGTTATGTAACAGCTCTCCTGTTTACATAAGGGCGTGTTTTCCTTGAGTTATGTAACAGCTCTCCTGTTTACATAACCTCTCAACCGCTAAGCATCCTGGGAGATGTAGTCCGTTTTCGCTGGCTACCGTTTTCCTCCCCTCGCATGACAGGAATTCTTGACAGTTGGTGAGTGAATGCATGTCTCAGTGGTATATGGGTGAGTAACTGCATATGTGAAAGGCAGTATATGTGAGTGTTGGAGTATAAAAGTGACTGTTTGTGTGAGTGAGTGTGAGAGTGGCTGTATGGGTAAGTGTGTGCTTATGCCTGTATAGGTGAGTAAGTATGTGTCAGTATCTGTATGAATAAGTGAGTTGGTGTGTGTATAACTGAATTGGTGAGTAAGTGGCAGTGTGATTGACTCTGGGTGAGTGAGTAGGTGTGTGAGTAGCTCTATGAGTATCTGACAGTGTGTGAGTGGCTGTATAGGTGTATGAGTGAATATGTCTGTGGCTGTCTTAGTGAGTGAGTGGGTGTATGAGTGGCTGTATGGGTGAGTGAGTGGATGTGTCAGAGATTGAGTGGGAATGTACGTACCGGAATGGGTGTGTCAACGGTTTTGAGAATGGTAGTGTGAAAGTTGAAGTGGGTGTATGAATGGTTACATGGGAGTGTGAGTCGCTGCGTCAGAGATTCTGTAGATGATGTCATCAGTGATGTCATTTGAGATGTCATCAATGATGTCATGAGAGATGTCACTGACCATGTCATGAGTGATGAAATATGTGAGGTCATAAGCACTGCATTGCAGGGGCGTTAGTTTAACTGCTGAATTGCTCTGGTTTTATACGTGTGAAATTGAGTCTAACAACACATTCCTATAACTTTTGGTTTTTCAGTTAATTTCTAAGGTTTTTTTAATTCTATTTCTTAACTATAACATGCCTGTAACCATTGTTTTTTTCAGTTAATTTCTATGGCTTTTTAACTAGTAGTCACGTTTGTAGAGTTGTGGAGAAAGGGGGTGGGGCCGCTGACCAGCTCTCACAAATCCTGCTGTGTCATACATACTAGAGGTAACAGGAATGCTTCTATGCCACTAAGGAGCCGAAGCTTCCAAGAGGACTTCATCCCCCAACCAGTAGTGCACCAGGAGGCGCGTTTGCAGAGTGGTGGAGAAAGAGGGCATGGCTCCCAAAGACCTTTTAGCACTCCTGCTGTGTGGGATTTACTGGAGATAACAGAAGGGGTTTCTAGCCCCCAATGACCCTCAGGAGGGAAGGGGACTTCATCCCCCACCAAGTAGTGCGCCAGGAGGCGCGTTCGCTAAGTGGTTGAAGAAGGGGGTGTGGCCTCCAAGTCCTCTAAGCAATCCCGCGGTCTGGGACTCACTGGAGGTAACAAAAAGGGTTCCGGGCCCCAAGGACCCTCAGCATCCACAGGGAACTTCATCCCCCAACCAGCACTGCACCATGGGGAGAGCCTCAAGACCCCTGCCGTACCTGCAGGCTCCCTGCGTCCTGTGGGAGCTGCCATTACTTTTGGACAGAGGGAGCTGCTGAACATGCAGGGTGGGCACCCCGGGACATAGCAAGAGCTGGCCCTGTAAGGTGCGCAGTCCTAAGGGCCTTGTATGGCTCCAGGAGGGGAAGCCACGTGGCCCCCCACCTTTGTTTCATTTAGCCCCGGGTTGGTGGTGGTCCCCAGGGCCATGGGTCCACAACGGATCCCCTCTATTAAACCATTGCAGCCCTGGGGAAGTGGCAGTCCCTGGGGCTGCTGAGGGCCATGCGGGCCCCCCACATTACTATGTGAATTGCCCTGGGTAGGTGGCGGTCTCAGGGGTTAGACCCCTCATTAATGAAAGTTAAAGCCCCAGGGAGGTGCTGTTCCCCCGGGCTCCAGGGGAGGCTATACCGACCTCCCTCACACTAATTTAACAAATAGCCCCGGGCAGGTGGTGGTCCCCGGGGCTGCCGAGGGGCCGTGTGGGCAACCCCTGAATATTTTTAAAAACATGCCCCAGGGCTCCTTTTTATTAATATAACTGCAAAACACCAGCGTAAAAAGTGCCCCAGACCCTACCAGGGCGGCATCAGTGTAATGGGCATGAAGATCCTGTAAAACAAGGAGCCTGACCCATCGGTCAGTACTAAGGAAAAAACAGCACTTTGCCAGAGTGTTCTTCCAGCATATCTAATCTGTCAATAAAGCGCCTGAAGTTCTGTCAATAAAGCGCCTGAAGTTCTTTCAGATGGGGAGTCAGCATGGATCTTATGGAAGTGTGTCTTTAATGTTTTACGGGATCTTCTTGCCCGTTACACTGATGCCACCCAGGTAGGGTCTTGGCCACTTTTTACCGAGAAGGTTTGCAGTGATATTAATAAAAAAGGATCCTGACCGGTCATCACCACTAATGAAAACAAGCATTGGCATAGCCAATAGGTCCTGCCTTTGGGACCTTATGTGTTTAGCCAGAACTTTTGGCTATGTTGTAGAGCATTCTAGCTGCTGTGCATTATGTTGAAAAGTTATATTAAAAAGTGTGAAGCATTGTTGTTACCTTTATACAAATGAAGGTGACATTATATACAACTGAAAAACCTGATTAAAAAAAGATTTTAGCATAAAAAATGTCTTCTCCTCTTTTGGCACTTGCACTGCTGGCAACTTTTTCTTGCACTGAGTGGCATTGTGTGGAGTGTATGTTGCATTCAGTAGAGTGTAATTATGCGGCATGTAATTATGTGGCACTGAGTGGTATTTGGAGTGTATGTTGCATTGAGTGCAATATACTTATGTAGCATATAATTATGTGACACTGTGGTATTATGTGGAGTGTATTTATGTTGCATTGAGTAGAGTGCAAGTATGAGGTGTGTGATTATATGGCACTGAGTGGTATTATGTGGAGTGTATTTATGTTGCATTGAGTAGAGTGTAATTATGTGGCATTTATGTGGCACTGAGTGGTATTATGGGGAGTGTATGTTATATTCAGTAGAGTGTAATTATGTGGCGTGTAATTATGTGGTACTGAGTGGTATTATTTGGAGTGTATGTTGCATTAAGTGCAGTGTAATTATGTTGCAAGTAATTATGTGGCACTGAGTGGTATTGTGTGTAGTGTATGTTGCATTCAGCAGAGTGTAATTACGTGCCATGTAATTATGTGGCACTGAGTGGTATTTGGAGTGTATGTTGCATTGAGTTTAATGTAATTATGTAGCATATAATTACTTGGTATTATGTGGAGTGTATCTATGTAGCATTGAGTAGAGTGTAATTATGTGGCGTGTAATTATATGGTACTGAGTGGTATTATGTGGAGTGTATTTATGTTGCATTGAGTAGAATGTAATTATGTGGCATGCAATTATGTGGCACTTAGTGGTATTATTTGGAGTGTATGTTGCATTGCGTGCAGTGTAATTATGTAGCAAATAATTATGTGGCACTGAGTGGTATTGTGTGGAGTGTATGTTGCATTCAGTAGATTGTAATTATGTGACACTGAGTGGTATTTGGAGTGTATATTGCATTGAGTGTAATGTAATAATTACTTGGCACTGTGTGGTATTATGTGGAGTGTATTTAGACCTATTGTATTGCAGATGCTTGTTCCTTCTTCCATTACTGGTGCGCAGACCTACGTACCTATGTGTGAGTAGAGTCCCAAAGTGGCTGCGAAGGAGCGACCCTTGCGTCTGGCTCCTGTCAGGCTGTCGTCACCTTAAGGCAATGGCGCGTTCTCCAGTGCTTACTTGTCTGTGTCTATGGGGTCTTACTCTGCATTTCTGAGATTGTAGTTCCTGCAACTCTGAGAATTTGGAGAGACAGCCAGAGGAAGAGAGCTAAAGCCTGCTTTGCTGCTGAGTAACGCTCACCCGAGTGAACCATCTTTCATTGACTGGATCTTAATTGCATTTATATAGCGCCTTGTAGCTCTGCGGGTTCTTCCGAACGCTTACCACAGAGAACGAATGAGGGAAACGGGGTAGGGAGGAGGACTTGTGCGTGAGCATGAACTTAACCCGGCGGGTTTCAAAGTGCTAGTCGGAAAATAATAAAAGATTCTGGATGAGTTTGAAAGTGAGATAATGTCGAAAGGGGAAGGAAAAATTGAGAAGGGGGAGGGGGGAAAGAGAGAGAGAGAGAGATTTAGAGAAAGATTTAGAGAGAGAGAGAGAGATTTAGAGAGAGAGAGAGAGAGATTTAGCAAGAGAGAGAGATTTATAGAGAGAGAGAGATATTTAGAGCGAGAGAGAGATTTAGGGAGAGATAGAGATTTAGAGAGAGAGAGGGATTTAGAGGTAGAGAGAGATTTAGAGGGAGAGAGAGATTTAGAGAGAGATTTAGAGAGAGAGAGATTTAGAGATAAGGAGATTTAGAGAGAGATTTAGAGAGAGAGATTTAAAGAGAGAGTGAGATTTTGAGAGCGAGACAGATTTAGAGAGAGAGAGAGATTTAGAGAGAGAGAGAGATTTAGAGAGAGAGCGATTTAGAGAGAGAGAGAGATTTAGAGACAGAGATTTAGAGGGAGAGAATTAGAGAGGGAGAGATTTAGGGAGAGAAAGAGTTTTAGAGAGAGAGAGAGATTTAGAGAGGGAGAGGGAGATTTAGAGAGAGAGAGAGAGAGAGATTTAGAGAGAGAGATTTAGACAGAGAGATTTAGAAAGAGAGAGAGAGGTTTAGAGAGAGAGAGAGAGATATTTAGTGAGAGAGAGATTTAGAGAGAGAGAGATTTAGAGAGCGATTTCGAGAGAGAGAGAGAGAGAGAGAGATTTGGAGAAAGAGAGATTTAGAGAGATTGAGAGAGAGAGAGATTTGGAGAGAGAGACAGATTTAGAGAGAGAGAGATTTAGAGAGAGAGAGATTTCCGAAACAAAACTTAATGGGCAGAGTAAAAACACAAAACACCAAAGTAAAATAACTAAATCTAGCCAAATCTGTGATGCCTGGTGTAGTCTTCATTCTCAAAGACTAAAACTTAGCCCGAGGCAGTGTTTATAGCCAATTGCGGGGTTATAGCTACCACGAGGTTCATTCTTACGGGAAACAAAAAAAAAAGCGAGCACCATCTGTTTACAATTACCGCCAACGCGATAATTGGAGACAGATAAGGTTGAAGCTCGCGCCCGAGGACCCTAGGCCATCCAGCAAACAAGGCAGGACAATCACCCACCTTGCACCAATTGCGTGCTGTGTTTTTAAACACACATGCACAAGCCAATTGCGGGCTCAGAAAAAAAAGCACACGCACGAGCGTGTGTTCAGAGCTCAAAAGCCCTTACTTAATGTCTCGCAGAGCAGTGCATGCGCACTGGCTCAGGCAAGACCTAAAAAGGGACTTTGCCTGATATGGTAACTGATAAGGGAAGCGGAGGGGATTGCACTCCCTTTTAGCTGATTTTGAAAGCACCAAGGCGCATCAGAAGATGTATAATTGTATGGCATGAACACTGAGTAATATAAATATGCGCAATGGAACTGCTTAACATAAATTTTAAACTGCAAAGTTTTGGAAATGATGGATTTACCTTGCGGTTTATTTAACGATGGATAATTGGTTTCATGACATATTTTGAATATTTTAATCAGCAGACTACGGACCAATCATTGAGTCTGCATTGCGTTTTAAAAGCATGTGGTCAATTCAAGTTGGAAGAGACTGAAACTGGTTGGGACAGAGTGTTCTGGCAGCATATCTAATCTGTCAATAAAGCGCCTGAAATTCTTTCAAATGGAGAGTCGGAGTGCTTCTTATGGAAGTGTGTCTTTGATGTTAAATGGGATGTTCATGCCTGTTACGCTGACACTGCTCTGGTAAGGTCTGGGGCACTTTTTACGAAGGAGTTTTGCAGTGATATATATAAAAAGGCAGACATTTGAGGTGAGCAAACTTAGAGTGTCGCTGGTGTTGAGAGTGATCTATACTGGAGCTGTTTTCCACCTAAACTTGAGAACTACCCAGAGTTCTCTGCTTCTTTTTTTGCATAATTTATGCATCACTCTATGGCTGTGCAAACGCGCCCTGTGGTACATATTAAGTTGGGGAATTAAGTCCCCTTGAGTCCAGAGGGTCCCTGGGGGACAACTAGCCCAGCAGCTACCTCCAGTAAGCACCAGAGAGCTGCGTTGCAGAGTGGTGTAAAATAGGGGCGTGGCCTAGGACCACCACTCTGCAACGCAGCTCCCTGGTGCTTACTAATTGGCTACCACGACCAAGAGCTTCATTCTAATTGGCTGTCAACACTCCAAACCAGGAAGTGTTGGCAGCCATCTTGTAGCTCAGTAGAAGCAACAGAAAACAGAGAAACAAAGCTATAAAACAAGAGAAGGGAGCAGGGTAGAAACACCCTGACCCCCTAGGCCTGCTCAGGGGGTCCCAGAAGGACCCCCAGGGCCACAAAAAGCCACAAAATCCCCAAAAAGCATTTTTTGTTTTTTTAAAATCGGCGCAATACACGCTGGGGTCGCGAATTCCGCCTAAATTGTTTAAAAAACAATGAAGCGCGGGTTCCCGCGTTATATTTTAATGAGGCCCCTGGGTGGGCTAGGTCCCGGGGGCATTTCTTAAAAAATAATAGCGGGGACCTGCTGGGGACCCCAGGGACCACCACCTCCCCGGGGCTTCACTCATGTTGGGAGGGGGGGCGCGCGGACCTCCTTCTGGAGCCTGTGAAGGCCCTGGGGAACGCCACCCCCCAGGGCCAGCTCCTGCAGTGTCCCGGGGTGCCCACCCCCGGGACACTGCTGTTTGCTATGACAGGGCGGGAGCCACGTGGCTCCCGCCCTGTCATAGCAAACTTGCTTTGCATTTTGGAAGTGAGAGCAGGGAAACCTGCTCTCGCTTCCAAAATCCAAAGCTGATTGCTTTTCCACACGGGCAGCTGCATGTCAGCAGCTCCCCATGTGGAAAAGCAATGCCGGCTCCTGCAGGACGCGGGGAGCTGGCAGGACCATGGGGGCATTGGGGCTCCCCTCCACGGTCCCCAACGTTGAGTCCAAGTCCCAGGGGCTGGGGTCCTCGGGTCGGAATTGGTCACGGGAGGGGGGCCGACACGGCCCTCTTCTCGTTTGTATTTTGCACGGCTCTCAGCGCGGCACTCGAGTACTTCTTAAGTCTTTCAAACACCGAGGGGTATATTCTGAAGGACACATCACTGAGTTAATGGCACTTTATCGCAACCAAAATGGTGATAAATTTAAGCACCATTCAAAAGCTGGAGCAAGCAGCCCATATCACCAGTTTACCAGCGATAGCTGCCTCAAAATGCATCGTCAAGGATGACCCCGGCAAATATTGCGAATGAGATGTAGAGTAGGCGTACCCATGCAAAAAGCAGCAAACACATCACTTTGCAAGTTTCTCAACCACCAGCAAGATCGTTGAAGAGAGTATAAAACAGGCGGTAAGGTGTGTTAATAGTAGGAAGTTTACACCTGCTCTGAGCTGGTGTAAAGTCGGACTACAACCTGCAACATGAAAGGGAGCCCAGCCCAGAGCCACACCTGAATGGCAACAGATGCAATGGAGCCAATGATCATGCAGCTTGGACACCTAACACTGCTCTGACAACCCCCGCCACCAGCCCCTTGTCTGCTATCCCCCTCACCGCCACCCCCCACAAACAAATGTGAGAGCAACCTTGGGTAATCTGGAATGTAAATAATTGGCTGATGTCGCACAATTAGAATTAAGAACATGCATGTGAGGTTGGACAAATAAGAATCTCAGTCATCTATGGATTTACACATAAAACATTTTATTTAAACAAAACAACAAAATAAAAGTAGGTACAGGCATGGCGTGTCATCTCTCGACAATTTGTGAATCACAGCCTGCAAGACAAAAAGAAAGATAAGACTTGCATCATGCGTTCATCAAAGGAAAGAGAGAGAAAGAGTGAGAGAGGAAGAGAGAGAGAAAGAAAGAGTGAGAGAGAGAGGAAGACAGAGAAAGAGTGAGAGAGAAAGAGGAAGAGAGAGAGAAAGAGAGAAAGAGTGAGATACAAGGAAGAGAGAGAGAAAGAGAGAAACAAGGTGAAAGAGAGGAAGAGAGAGAGAAAGAGTGAGACAGAGAAGCAGAGAGAGAGAAAGAAAGAATGAGAGAGAGAGGAAGAGACAGAGAAAGAGTGTGAGAGAGAGAAAGGAAGAGCTAGAGCGTGAGAGAGAGAAAGAATGTGAGTGACAAAAAGGAAGAGATGGAGAGAGAGAGTGAGTGTTGACACTGTGGAGAAAATCCTCACAGCTCACCTTTCTGCCAACGGTGTGTCTCCAACCATGTGCCGGGACATAGTGCGGCCCTCAAGTTTAGTTATCAGAAACATAGTATAGAATCAGTAATGGCAGAGTACATACAACTGCACACGCGTAATTCTCTGTTTCGCCCCTGCGCACCCAGGCTGCTGCACCCCATTGACCCCCGCCACCCAGAGGTGTCTGTCCGTCCTGCGCACTCAGGCTACTGAACCCCATCGACTCCTACCACCCAGAGGTGACTGCCTGCCTCTGAGCACCCAGGCTGCTGTACCCCATCCACTCCCACTGCCTGGAGGATTGTGCTTCATGCGTCCATCAAAGGAGAGAGAGAGAGAGAGAGAGAAAAGAGAGAGAGAAAGAAGGAAAGAGTGAGAGGAAGACAGAGAGAAAAAGTGAGAGAGAGAGGAAGAGAGAGAGAGAAACAGTGAGAGAGAGAAAGAGAGAAACAATGTGAGAAAGAGGAAGAAAGAAAAAGAGGAAGAGTGAGAGAGAGAGAAAGAGAGAGAGAAAGAGAAAGAGTGTGAGGAACAGAAAGGAAGAGATAGAGAGGGACAGTGAGTGCCCACACTGTGGACAAAACCCTCACAGCTCACCTTTCCGCCACCGGTGTGTCTCCAACCGCGTGCCGGGACATAGTGGAGCCCTCAAGCTCACTCATCCGAAACATAGTACAGAATTAGTAATGGCAGAGTACATACGACTGCGCATGCCTAGATCGCTGTCCCGCCTTTGTGCATCCAGGCTGCTGCACCCCAGCCACTTCCACTGCCCATAGGTGTCTGCCCGGTGTGAGTGAGTGGGTGTATGAGTGGCTGTATGGGTGAGTGAGTGGATGTGTCAGAGATTGAGTGGGAATGTACGTACTGGAATGGGTGTGTCAAGGGTTTTGAGAGTGGTAGTGTGAAAGTTGAAGTGGGTGTATGAATGGTTTCATGGGAGTGTGAGTGGCTGCGTCAGAGATTCTGTAGATGATGTCATCAGTGATGTCATTTGAGATGTCATCAATGATGTCATGAGAGATGTCACTGACCATGTCATGAGTGATGAAATATGTGAGGTCATAAGCACTGCATTGCAGGGGCGTTAGTTTAACTGCTGAATTGCTCTGGTTTTATACGTGTGAAATTGAGTCTAACAACACATTCCTATAACTTTTGGTTTTTCAGTTAATTTCTAAGGTTTTTTTAATTCTATTTCTTAACTATAACATGCCTGTAACCATTGTTTTTTTCAGTTAATTTCTATGGCTTTTTAACTAGTAGTCACGTTTGTAGAGTTGTGGAGAAAGGGGGTGGGGCCGCTGACCAGCTCTCACAAATCCTGCTGTGTCATACATACTAGAGGTAACAGGAATGCTTCTATGCCACTAAGGAGCCGAAGCTTCCAAGAGGACTTTATCCCCCAACCAGTAGTGCACCAGGAGGCGCGTTTGCAGAGTGGTGGAGAAAGAGGGCATGGCTCCCAAAGACCTTTTAGCACTCCTGCTGTGTGGGATTTACTGGAGGTAACAGAAGGGCTTTCTAGCCCCCAATGACCCTCAGGAGGGAAGGGGACTTCATCCCCCACCAAGTAGTGCGCCAGGAGGCGCGTTCGCTAAGTGGTTGAAGAAGGGGGCGTGGCCTCCAAGTCCTCTAAGCAATCCCGCGGTCTGGGACTCACTGGAGGTAACAAAAAGGGTTCCGGGCACCAAGGACCCTCAGCATCCACAGGGAACTTCATCCCCCAACCAGCACTGCACCATGGGGAGAGCCTCAAGACCCCTGCCGTACCTGCAGGCTCCCTGCGTCCTGTGGGAGCTGCCATTACTTTTGGACAGAGGGAGCTGCTGAACATGCAGGGTGGGCACCCCGGGACATAGCAAGAGCTGGCCCTGTAAGGTGCGCAGTCCTAAGGGCCTTGTATGGCTCCAGGAGGGGAAGCCACGTGGCCCCCCACCTTTGTTTCATTTAGCCCCGGGTTGGTGGTGGTCCCCAGGGCCATGGGTCCACAACGGATCCCCTCTATTAAACCATTGCAGCCCTGGGGAGGTGGCAGTCCCTGGGGCTGCTGAGGGCCATGCGGGCCCCCCGCATTACTATGTGAATTGCCCTGGGTAGGTGGCGGTCTCAGGGGTTAGACCCCTCATTAATGAAAGTTAAAGCCCCAGGGAGCTGCTGTTCCCCCGGGCTCCAGGGGAGGCTATACCGGCCTCCCTCACACTAATTTAACAAATAGCCCCGGGCAGGTGGTGGTCCGCGGGGCTGCGGAGGGGCCGTGTGGGCAACCCCTGCATATTTTTAAAAACATGCCCCAGGGCTCCTTTTTATTAATATAACTGCAAAACACCAGCGTAAAAAGTGCCCCAGACCCTACCAGGGCGGCATCAGTGTAATGGGTATGAAGATCCTGTAAAACAAGGAGCCTGACCCATCGGTCAGTACTAAGGAAAAAACAGCACTTTGCCAGAGTGTTCTTCCAGCATATCTAATCTGTCAATAAAGCGCCTGAAGTTCTGTCAATAAAGCGCCTGAAGTTCTTTCAGATGGGGAGTCAGCATGGATCTTATGGAAGTGTGTCTTTAATGTTTTACGGGATCTTCTTGCCCGTTACACTGATGCCACCCAGGTAGGGTCTTGGCCACTTTTTACCGAGAAGGTTTGCAGTGATATTAATAAAAAAGGATCCTGACCGGTCATCACCACTAATGAAAACAAGCATTGGCATAGCCAATAGGTCCTGCCTTTGGGACCTTATGTGTTTAGCCAGAACTTTTGGCTATGTTGTAGAGCATTCTAGCTGCTGTGCATTATGTTGAAAAGTTATATTAAAAAGTGTGAAGCATTGTTGTTACCTTTATACAAATGAAGGTGACATTATATACAACTGAAAAACCTGATTAAAAAAGATTTTAGCATAAAAAATGTCTTCTCCTCTTTTGGCACTTGCACTGCTGGCAACTTTTTCTTGCACTGAGTGGCATTGTGTGGAGTGTATGTTGCATTCAGTAGAGTGTAATTATGTGGCATGTAATTATGTGGCACTGAGTGGTATTTGGAGTGTATGTTGCATTGAGTGCAATATACTTATGTAGCATATAATTATGTGACACTGTGGTATTATGTGGAGTGTATTTATGTTGCATTGAGTAGAGTGCAAGTATGAGGCGTGTGATTATATAAGATAATCAATGGGGAGGGAAGGAGAAGCTGTGGTCCATTCGGCTTCCATTCATAGATGCAAAGAATCAATAGAGAGTGGACCACTTGTCCTGTGTCGCCAGGGTCTATTTGCTCTTGGTTCCGTCAAAAAAGAAGAACCCTCACAACTGTACACAGGCGCGAAGGCGGTATATACTGGGTCACCGCTAATGTGTACTAGTACAGCATCATCATAGGGTCTTTTTTAGTATGTATGCTGTCCTCCGCCAGGAGGAAGACCAACTGGTAAAACAGTAGCGTCCAGACATGAATATGAGGGAGGGAAGGTGTGAGAAGTGCTCTTGATAAAGTGAGGTAAAATTCTCTTAATCACTTTTTCTAATAGGGCTTTATTGAGAGAATGTTGAAAAAGAGAAAAATAAAAAAGGTGAAGTAAGGGTATAGACCGAGTTACTGGTCTGCCGTACTTTCAGGTGTCAAGGATCAGGGTCAACATGTTTCAGCCTTCTGTAAAAGTCTAAAGGCTTTCGTCAGGACCAATCAGAAGGAAGGCGCGTTGTGGCTCCTTAAGTAGTGAATATTATTCACTGATTACAAGTAAAAGGGTCAGATCCATGGTATCTGTACCTGATAGAAAAAAGGAAAAGCAACAGCATTGGGTATTGCTAGGGACACAAAATAGAAATCGTGTTGTATCACAATAGTTTTCTGGACAGCTACTGTCCTGTTTGGAAAAGTGAGGTTAGTGGCTTGGTGGACCATTGAGAGAATTCGGGCAAGTGGCGAGAAGGGCGGCTATTCTGAATAATAAAAAGGTTAAAATAACATCTTTTGGTTATAGTGGTGCGTAGTGTTAGTTGCTTGTAGAAGGTGCATCTATTAGAGTGCTTGATATTATGCTCGTGTGAACTTCAAGTATGTTTGTAAAACAAGCGAGTTAAGCTGTGCGTAACGCGGTGCAAAAAGAAAATAAATGTTAAAGTCCGCGAATACGTTTAGCAGGCGGTGCCCCTCGTGTCTATACGCGTGTAACTGTCAAGTACTGTTCAGAGTGTAACAGACAACATACACAAACAGCCTAACCCACATTATATCGATAATCTCAATATTACCTCATACGGGTGCAAATTGCACTTCTTGGTGGTACCCGAGAGGCATTCACGGAACTATCTTCTAAGATAATAAGAAAGAACGTTAAGGAAAGGGTTAGATGCGGCTTACGTTTTTTGTAGCGCGTTCAGGCATTCGTGGCGGCCATCAGTGCTTACCGATTCCATGAAGTCCAGGACTTGTTCTGCCTCTGTTCGCGAACCCTTAGTGCAAAACACACCTACGTATTTGAAAGACACTCGGGACCTTCTGATTCTACTAGACAATCAAACCTACAATGAGAACACCATGTATTTAGTAGGACTGGATGTGGAGAGTCTTTACACCAGCCTCCCACAACAGAAGACACTTGACACTCTGGAGAACATACTGTTCTCGGGAATTTGGAATCACACTACACCAAGGCACTTCGTATTAGAATGTTGCAGGTTAGCCCTTACAGAAAACTATTTTGAGTATAACGGCACCCTCTTTAAACAACGCCACGGTACTTCCATGGGGAGCACATTTGCTCCAAGTGTAGCGGGACTGTATGTGAGCAACTTTGAAGAACAATACATACAGAACCCCATCAACCCCTACCTAACACAGGTAAGATTTTGGAAACGCTACATAGATGACATCATCTTGATTTGGGAAGATACCGAAGAAATCCTACTCAACTTTCTGGATTGGATTAACTCCAGAGATGATTGCCTAAAGTTCACCCACACGTCAAACAAGAAACAACTTGACTTCCTGGACGTCACTATTTACTCTGAGAATAACACCTTACACACCAAAACGTACTACAAACCTACAGCAAAAAACAGCTTACTTTCTTATCAAAGCTTCCATCCCCGTCCCCTTCGAGACAATTTACCCTACAGTCAATTTCTCAGACTCAAGAGAAATTGCAGTAATCTCAAGGATTACAAGATTCAAGCAAAAGAACTAGGTGACAGACTTGTAAGAAGAGACTACCCACAAAGGATAATCAACAAGTGTCAGAAAAGGGCTCGCCACCAGCCGAGGGAAAACCTCCTTCAAACAATCACACGGGATGAACCAAAAGATCTTCTGACATGTGTCACTACTTATAACACCATAACGAATACAGTGAAAAAAATTGTCAACCGAAATTGGAGGATTCTTACATCAGATACTTTACAATGGCCAAAACCCCGCTTTGCGAACAAAAGAACGAGAAACATCAAAGACTTTCTAGTCCACACGAGACCGACCCCTAACATAGCAAGAGAGACGATCACTGCGGCATGGAATTTAGAACCCATCACAGGACATTATCCCTGCGGCACATGCTCAGTGTGTGATTTGACTAGAATCACTAAGACCATCCAACTTCTCCCTAATCTTACATGGACGCTACGTCATCATACAAATTGTAACACCACGCATGTAGTATATATGATTACATGCCCTTGCGACCTGAGGTACATCGGCATGACATGCCGTAAAGTCAAATTAAGGATCACTGAACATAAAAGCAATGTCAATTGTAAAAGACTGACCACCAAAATGAGCAGACATTACATAGAAAGTAATCACACTACCAACGAGCTAAAATGGGTGGTTTTGGAAAGCTTAAGAACTGTAAGCAACAATGCCGAACGTGTCCTTTTTGAAAAGGAACAACGTTGGATCAATCGCTTGGCCACAGACAAACGGGGCTTGAACGATAATATCCCGTGGTACACACTGGCATGATGAATAATTTCATGATCTGACCACTACCATCATTGACTAAGTTCTGGCGCTATAAGATCACTACATTAGCCAAATGAATGCTCTCTCTACATCCACCAGTAAAAACACGACCTGAGATTCATAGTGTAATTACACCTACTATTTGAATTAACTACGAGATAACTTAAATCTTTATTCTATCTCTGTATTTGTTTTAATGTCAATTGACTCACGGGAATCATACCTATTAGTCTTTTTCCCATCTCCATGCTTTTTCTCTATGTAAACCGGAACTTTGAGCGGTCCCGCGTCACCGGGGATACCGCGAACAGAGGCAGAACAAGTCCTGGACTTCATGGAATCGGTAAGCACTGATGGCCGCCACGAATGCCTGAACGCGCTACAAAAAACGTAAGCCGCATCTAACCCTTTCCTTAACGTTCTTTCTTATTATCTTAGAAGATAGTTCCGTGAATGCCTCTCGGGTACCACCAAGAAGTGCAATTTGCACCCGTATGAGGTAATATTGAGATTATCGATATAATGTGGGTTAGGCTGTTTGTGTATGTTGTCTGTTACACTCTGAACAGTACTTGACAGTTACACGCGTATAGACACGAGGGGCACCGCCTGCTAAACGTATTCGCGGACTTTAACATTTATTTTCTTTTTGCACCGCGTTACGCACAGCTTAACTCGCTTGTTTTACAAACATACTTGAAGTTCACACGAGCATAATATCAAGCACTCTAATAGATGCACCTTCTACAAGCAACTAACACTACGCACAACTATAACCAAAAGATGTTATTTTAACCTTTTTATTATTCAGAATAGCCGCCCTTCTCGCCACTTGCCCGAATTCTCTCAATGGTCCACCAAGCCACTAACCTCACTTTTCCAAACAGGACAGTAGCTGTCCAGAAAACTATTGTGATACAACACGATTTCTATTTTGTGTCCCTAGCAATACCCAATGCTGTTGCTTTTCCTTTTTTCTATCAGGTACAGATACCATGGATCTGACCCTTTTACTTGTAATCAGTGAATAATATTCACTACTTAAGGAGCCACAACGCGCCTTCCTTCTGATTGGTCCTGACGAAAGCCTTTAGACTTTTACAGAAGGCTGAAACATGTTGACCCTGATCCTTGACACCTGAAAGTACGGCAGACCAGTAACTCGGTCTATACCCTTACTTCACCTTTTTTATTTTTCTCTTTTTCAACATTCTCTCAATAAAGCCCTATTAGAAAAAGTGATTAAGAGAATTTTACCTCACTTTATCAAGAGCACTTCTCACACCTTCCCTCCCTCATATTCATGTCTGGACGCTACTGTTTTACCAGTTGGTCTTCCTCCTGGCGGAGGACAGCATACATACTAAAAAAGACCCTATGATGATGCTGTACTAGTACACATTAGCGGTGACCCAGTATATACCGCCTTCGCGCCTGTGTACAGTTGTGAGGGTTCTTCTTTTTTGACGGAACCAAGAGCAAATAGACCCTGGCGACACAGGACAAGTGGTCCACTCTCTATTGATTCTTTGCGTGTGATTATATGGCACTGAGTGGTATTATGTGGAGTGTATTTATGTTGCATTGAGTAGAGTGTAATTATGTGGCGTTTATGTGGCACTGAGTGGTATTATGGGGAGTGTATGTTATATTCAGTAGAGTGTAATTATGTGGCGTGTAATTATGTGGTACTGAGTGGTATTATTTGGAGTGTATGTTGCATTAAGTGCAGTGTAATTATGTTGCAAGTAATTATGTGGCACTGAGTGGTATTGTGTGTAGTGTATGTTGCATTCAGCAGAGTGTAATTACGTGCCATGTAATTATGTGGCACTGAGTGGTATTTGGAGTGTATGTTGCATTGAGTTTAATGTAATTATGTAGCATATAATTACTTGGTATTATGTGGAGTGTATCTATGTAGCATTGAGTAGAGTGTAATTATGTGGCGTGTAATTATATGGTACTGAGTGGTATTATGTGGAGTGTATTTATGTTGCATTGAGTAGAATGTAATTATGTGGTGTGTAATTATGTGGCACTGAGTGGTATTATGTTGTATTCAGTGGAGTGTAATTATGTGGCATGTAATTATGTGGCACTTAGTGGTATTATTTGGAGTGTATGTTGCATTGAGTGCAGTGTAATTATGTAGCAAATAATTATGTGGCACTGAGTGGTATTGTGTGGAGTGTATGTTGCATTCAGTAGATTGTAATTATGTGGCACTGAGTGGTATTTGGAGTGTATATTGCATTGAGTGTAATGTAATAATTACTTGGCACTGTGTGGTATTATGTGGAGTGTATTTAGACCTATTGTATTGCAGATGCTTGTTCCTTCTTCCATTACTGGTGCGCAGACCTACGTACCTATGCATGAGTAGAGTCCCAAAGTGGCTGCGAAGGAGCGACCATTGCGTCTGGCTCCTGTCAGGCTGTCGTCACCTTAAGGCAATGGCGCGTTCTCCAGTGCTTACTTGTCTGTGTCTATGGGGTCTTACTCTGCATTTCTGAGATTGTAGTTCCTGCAACTCTGAGAATTTGGAGAGACAGCCAGAGAAAGAGAGCTAAAGCCTGCTTTGCTGCTGAGTAACGCTCACCCGAGTGAACCATCTTTCATTGACTGGATCTTAATTGCATTTATATAGCGCCTTGTAGCTCTGCGGGTTCTTCTGAACGCTTACCACAGAGAACGAATGAGGGAAACGGGGTAGGGAGGAGGACTTGTGCGTGAGCATGAACTTAACCCGGCGGGTTTCAAAGTGCTAGTCGGAAAATAATAAAAGATTCTGGATGAGTTTGAAAGTGAGATAATGCCGAAAGGGGAAGGAAAAATTGAGAAGGGGGAGGGGGGAAAGAGAGAGAGAGAGAGATTTAGAGAAAGATTTAGAGAGAGAGAGAGATTTAGAGAGAGAGAGAGAGAGATTTAGCGAGAGAGAGAGATTTATAGAGAGAGAGATATTTAGAGCGAGAGAGAGATTTAGGGAGAGATAGAGATTTAGAGAGAGAGAGGGATTTAGAGGTAGAGAGAGATTTAGAGGGAGAGAGAGATTTAGAGAGAGATTTAGAGAGAGAGAGATTTAGAGATAAGGAGATTTAGAGAGAGATTTAGAGAGAGAGATTTAAAGAGAGAGTGAGATTTTGAGAGCGAGACAGATTTAGAGAGAGAGAGAGATTTAGAGAGAGAGAGAGATTTAGAGAGAGAGCGATTTAGAGAGAGAGAGAGATTTAGAGAGAGAGAGAGATTTAGAGACAGAGATTTAGAGGGAGAGAATTAGAGAGGGAGAGATTTAGGGAGAGAAAGAGTTTTAGAGAGAGAGAGAGATTTAGAGAGGGAGAGGGAGATTTAGAGAGAGAGAGAGAGATTTAGAGAGAGAGATTTAGACAGAGAGATTTAGAAAGAGAGAGAGAGGTTTAGAGAGAGAGAGAGAGATATTTAGTGAGAGAGAGATTTAGAGAGAGAGAGATTTAGAGAGCGATTTCGATCGAGAGAGAGAGAGAGATTTGGAGAAAGAGAGATTTAGAGAGATTGAGAGAGAGAGAGATTTGGCGAGAGAGACAGATTTAGAGAGAGAGAGATTTAGAGAGAGAGAGATTTCCGAAACAAAACTTAATGGGCAGAGTAAAAACACAAAACACCAAAGTAAAATAACTAAATCTAGCCAAATCTGTGATGCCTGGTGTAGTCTTCATTCTCAAAGACTAAAACTTAGCCCGAGGCAGTGTTTATAGCCAATTGCGGGGTTATAGCTACCACGAGGTTCATTCTTACGGGAAACAAAAAAAAAAGCGAGCACCATCTGTTTACAATTACCGCCAACGCGATAATTGGAGACAGATAAGGTTGAAGCTCGCGCCCGAGGACCCTAGGCCATCCAGCAAACAAGGCAGGACAATCACCCACCTTGCACCAATTGCGTGCTGTGTTTTTAAACACACATGCACAAGCCAATTGTGGGCTCAGAAAAAAAAGCACACGCACGAGCGTGTGTTCAGAGCTCAAAAGCCCTTACTTAATGTCTCGCAGAGCAGTGCATGCGCACTGGCTCAGGCAAGACCTAAAAAGGGACTTTGCCTGATATGGTGACTGATAAGGGAAGCGGAGGGGATTGCACTCCCTTTTAGCTGATTTTGAAAGCACCAAGGCGCATCAGAAGATGTATAATTGTATGGCATGAACACTGAGTAATATAAATATGCGCAATGGAACTGCTTAACATAAATTTTAAACTGCAAAGTTTTGGAAATGATGGATTTACCTTGCGGTTTCTTTAACGATGGATAATTGGTTTCATGACATATTTTGAATATTTTAATCAGCAGACTACGGACCAATCATTGAGTCTGCATTGCGTTTTAAAAGCATGTGGTCAATTCAAGTTGGAAGAGACTGAAACTGGTTGGGACAGAGTGTTCTGGCAGCATATCTAATCTGTCAATAAAGCGCCTGAAATTCTTTCAAATGGAGAGTCGGAGTGCTTCTTATGGAAGTGTGTCTTTGATGTTAAATGGGATGTTCATGCCTGTTACGCTGACACTGCTCTGGTAAGGTCTGGGGCACTTTTTACGAAGGAGTTTTGCAGTGATATATATAAAAAGGCAGACATTTGAGGTGAGCAAACTTAGAGTGTCGCTGGTGTTGAGAGTGATCTATACTGGAGCTGTTTTCCACCTAAACTTGAGAACTACCCAGAGTTCTCTGCTTCTTTTTTTGCATAATTTATGCATCACTCTATGGCTGTGCAAACGCGCCCTGTGGTACATATTAAGTTGGGGAATTAAGTCCCCTTGAGTCCAGAGGGTCCCTGGGGGACAACTAGCCCAGCAGCTACCTCCAGTAAGCACCAGAGAGCTGCGTTGCAGAGTGGTGTAAAATAGGGGCGTGGCCTTGGACCACCACTCTGCAACGCAGCTCCCTGGTGCTTACTAATTGGCTACCACGACCAAGAGCTTCATTCTAATTGGCTGTCAACACTCCAAACCAGGAAGTGTTGCCAGCCATCTTGTAGCTCAGTAGAAGCAACAGAAAACAGAGAAACAAAGCTATACAACAAGAGAAGGGGGCAGGGTAGAAACACCCTGACCCCCTAGGCCTGCTCAGGGGGTCCCAGAAGGACCCCCAGGGCCACAAAAAGCCACAAAATCCCCAAAAAGCATTTTTTGTTTTTTTTAAATCGGCGCAATACACGCTGGGGTCGCAAATTCTGCCTAAATTGTTTAAAAAACAATGAAGCGCGGGTTGCCGCGTTATATTTTAATGAGGCCCCTGGGTGGGATAGGTCCCGGGGGCATTTCTTAAAAAATAATAGCGGGGACCTGCTGGGGACCCCAGGGACCACCACCTCCCCGGGGCTTCACTCATGTTGGGAGGGGGGGCGCGCTGACCTACTTCTGGAGCCTGTGAAGGCCCTGGGGAACGCCACCCCCCAGGGCCAGCTCCTGCAATGTCCCGGGGTGCCCACCCCCGGGACACTGCTGTTTGCTATGACAGGGCGGGAGCCACGTGGCTCCCGCCCTGTCATAGCAAACTTGCTTTGCATTTTGGAAGTGAGAGCAGGGAAACCTGCTCTCGCTTCCAAAATCCAAAGCTGATTGCTTTTCCACACGGGCAGCTGCATGTCAGCAGCTCCCCATGTGGAAAAGCAATGCCGGCTCCTGCAGGACGCGGGGAGCCGGCAGGACCATGGGGGCATTGGGGCTCCCCTCCACGGTCCCCAACGTTGAGTCCAAGTCCCAGGGGCTGGGGTCCTCGGGTCGGAATTGGTCACGGGAGGGGGGCCGACACGGCCCTCTTCTCGTTTGTATTTTGCACGGCTCTCAGCGCGGCACTCGAGTACTTCTTAAGTCTTTCAAACACCGAGGGGTATATTCTGAAGGACACATCGCTGAGTTAATGGCACTTTATCGCAACCAAAATGGTGATAAATTTAAGCACCATTCACAAGCTGGAGCAAGCAGCCCATATCACCAGTTTACCAGCGATAGCTGCCTCAAAATGCATCGTCAAGGATGACCCCGGCAAATATTGCGAATGAGATGTAGAGTAGGCGTACCCGTGCAAAAAGCAGCAAACACATCACTTTGCAAGTTTCTCAACCACCAGCAAGATCGTTGAAGAGAGTACAAAACAGGCGGTAAGGTGTGTTAATAGTAGGAAGTTTACACCTGCTCTGAGCTGGTGTAAAGTCGGACTACAACCTGCAACATGAAAGGGAGCCCAGCCCAGAGCCACACCTGAATGGCAACAGATGCAATGGAGCCAATGATCATGCAGCTTGGACACCTAACACTGCTCTGACAACCCCCGCCACCAGCCCCTTGTCTGCTATCCCCCCTCACCGCCACCCCCCACAAACAAATGTGAGAGCAACCTTAGGTAATCTGGAATGTAAATAATTGGCTGATGTCGCACAATTAGAATTAAGAACATGCATGTGAGGTTGGACAAATAAGAATCTCAGTCATCTATGGATTTACACATAAAACATTTTATTTAAACAAAACAACAAAATAAAAGTAGGTACAGGCATGGCGTGTCATCCCTCGACAATTTGTGAATCACAGCCTGCAAGACAAAAAGAAAGATAAGACTTGCATCATGCGTTCATCAAAGGAAAGAGAGAGAAAGAGTGAGAGAGGAAGAGAGAGAGAAAGAAAGAGTGAGAGAGAGAGGAAGACAGAGAAAGAGTGAGAGAGAAAGAGGAAGAGAGAGAGAAAGAGAGAAAGAGTGAGATACAAGGAAGAGAGAGAGAAAGAGAGAAACAAGGTGAGAGAGAGGAAGAGAGAGAGAAAGAGTGAGACAGAGAAGCAGAGAGAGAGAAAGAAAGAATGAGAGAGAGAGGAAGAGACAGAGAAAGAGTGTGAGAGAGAGAAAGGAAGAGCTAGAGCGTGAGAGAGAGAAAGAATGTGAGTGACAAAAAGGAAGAGATGGAGAGAGAGAGTGAGTGTTGACACTGTGGAGAAAATCCTCACAGCTCACCTTTCTGCCAACGGTGTGTCTCCAACCATGTGCCGGGACATAGTGCGGCCCTCAAGTTTATTCATCATAAACATAGTATAGAATCAGTAATGGCAGAGTACATACAACTGCACACGCGTAATTCTCTGTTTCGCCCCTGCGCACCCAGGCTGCTGCACCCCATTGACCCCCGCCACCCAGAGGTGTCTGTCCGTCCTGCGCACTCAGGCTACCGAACCCCATCGACTCCTACCACCCAGAGGTGTCTGCCTGCCTCTGAGCACCCAGGCTGCTGTACCCCATCCACTCCCACTGCCTAGAGGATTGTGCTTCATGCGTCCATCAAAGGAGAGAGAGAGAGAGAGAGGGGAAAAGAGAGAGAGAAAGAAGGAAAGAGTGAGAGGAAGACAGAGAGAAAAAGTGAGAGAGAGAGGAAGAGAGAGAGAGAAACAGTGAGAGAGAGAAAGAGAGAAACAATGTGAGAAAGAGGAAGAAAGAAAAAGAGGAAGAGTGAGAGTGAGAGAGAGAGAGAAAGAGAGAGAGAAAGAGTGTGAGGAACAGAAAGGAAGAGATGGAGAGGGACAGCGAGTGCCCACACTGTGGACAAAACCCTCACAGCTCACCTTTCCGCCACCGGTGTGTCTCCAACCGCGTGCCGGGACATAGTGGAGCCCTCAAGCTCACTCATCCGAAACATAGTACAGAATTAGTAATGGCAGAGTACATACGACTGCGCATGCCTAAATCGCTGTCCCGCCTTTGTGCATCCAGGCTGCTGCACCCCAGCCACTTCCACTGCCCATAGGTGTCTGCCCGCCGTGCACCCAGACTGCTGCACCCCATCCACACCCTCCACCCAGGGGTGTCTGCCTGCCCCTGCGTACCCAGGCCTCTCTGCTCATCTTTCCGCAGATAGGGCACCCTCCACATCATGCAGCCCCGCTCCGCAGGCCACCAGGTCTCACATTTGGTGCTGCGTCTTGATTTTACCCTGGCAGAGGACATACCAGTGCACCCGCCATAATCGCAGGTTGCACACCTGCTCAGCCCTTGCGGTGCCACTAACTCTGTGACCAGTGAGGCCACGACACATGGCGGTAGGCCCCCACTGGTCGATGGCTCAGGCCTACACTGCGGTCCAGCAGGGCACACAAAACCTGACCTGTCCGGACTACCGGGACAGGACATCATCGCAGGCTGCACACCCACTCAGCACTTATAGTGCCCCTACCTCAATGCACCGAAAGTCACCGTCCCGTGGCGGTGTGTCTGAAATGGAAATGGTGTGGAGCACGTGCGCCCGGTCCTTTTTATTGGCAGGGTCCCGTGTCCTGTGATGCCTGTGCTTGATGGGTGTGGTGTGGGTGTAAACCAGCCATCAGGGAGTGGCTGTGGCGTACTGACAACCTAAGAGCAGCAGATCACTACAGTGAATATCTGGGCCATGTAGCGTTGTTGTCCCTCCCTGTATGCGTAAGCGGATTGGGCTGGCCTGGCATATGCCAGTCCTGCATGAGGCTGTGAACAATGACTTTGGAGCTCTGGGCGTGGTTCGGTCCTGGGCTTTATGAGGAATCGACTGATGCGGGTGTCCCTGTTGTAGTGCTGCCGCCACCCGGGCCGAAAGCGCCAATGTGTCACCCTGTGACCCAAGTCCTAAAACATGGCCAACATGGAAGGTGGGGGGAATCACTGACCCTACATTCATCCATATTTCCACACATGAAAGATCGTTCACATGACATATCTGTGTGGATATGAATGTTTATTGCACATTCAGTGGAGTGTTGCAGCTGTAGCAATACAGGGCCATGCAAAGCCCAAAATTCAGTTTTTGGCACATGGAGGGTAGCCAATTAGAGCCAAGCTCGTGCTCGGGGTTAGGCTCCGCCAACATATGTACTTATCCAATCACTCCGCCAATTCCGAAGCACTTATACATTCACTATACACTCTCCTTGCAGTACTCTAATGATCCAGTCTCTACCTATGTGCTTATACAATGACCGAGACAAAGTTACATAGCCGAAGTTTTCCCCACTGTCAGAGGTAACATGGCTGCGAGCGCAGTCCACAGCAGAATGTAATGTGGTAGGGCCCAGGGCAGCATCATGCAGAAATAATGAACACACGGACACAGTTAGATAGATAGTGGAACTGGTTATGGGCACGTGCGCTCGGCCCCTTTTTATTACCAGGGTCACATGTCCAGTGATGTCTGTGCTGGATGCGTGTGGGGTTAGTGTAAGCCAGCCCTCAGGGAATGGTTGGTGCTGGCAACAAGTACAACAGTAATCATCGGATCACATACAGAGATTCAATCATAAAGGGTCCATGACTTGTCGTAAAGGGTTCATGACTTGTGGTACACTGAGGTAGGGGCAGCAGATCTGAAATCATACACAAAAGATTCTATCATGAAGGGTCCAAGAGTTGTGGTGCACTGAGGTAGGGGCATCAGCACAGCTAGCGATGGAGTGTGGTCCGGGAGGGCCGCAATGGTAGCAATGTCTGGAATGCTTTTTGTCACTTCCTCTTGACAAAATCCAAGGACATAGAATATAATTCTGTCTGCGATTAATAAATCATGTCTCAATGTAAATTGTGTGCTCTGCTGACCGCAGTGTAGGTAACAAAAGATGAAATATGTATGGAATACATTGTCGAAATGTGTAGGTTTCGGGGAAGTTATAGTTAGTTGCCCACTGGACTCTGAAATTAATTAATCAAGACTGAATTCGAACTGTGGGCTCTGATGGCCGCAGTGTAGACTGCCATTCAGTGTTCCTTTGGACTTGCAAGACGAATTTGGTCATTGTACTAAAGCTATAATTGATATAAAAAAAGTTCTTGAAGCAAGGATACTAAAATGATATTGTGTAGGTTTCAGGGACGTTGTAGTTAGTTGCCTACTGGACTCTGTAATAAATTAATCAAGACTCAGTTTTAATTGTGAGCCGTGCTGACCGCAGTGTAGGCTAGAGGCAGCGGTCAGCGAGGGCCCACAGCCACGTGACGTTGAGTTGAGCTCCACAGTTAGTGGCATCAGAAGTATACAGCGTGTGCGGTGCCTGCAATGATGCGTGGTCCAGGCGGGCGGCACTGGTAGCAAAGTCTTTTGTTTAATTAATTCTGCCTTAACAAGGCTAAGTGGCGATGACTTGTGGTGCAGTGAGTTAGTGGATCAGTAGCTCTATGACATGTGTTAGTCTTCAGATGTGATTCTGGGCTGGGCTCCCTTTCACACTGTAGGTAGTCATCCTACTTTACACCAGTAAAAGGCAGATGTTACATTCCTACTGCTAACGCAGCTTATCACCTGTTTTTGGATCGCACCGCAGATTTGGCTGCTCGATGAAAATTTCGGGAAGTGGTGTTTTCGTATTATTTTTGCATAGGAACGCCTATGCTGCATATTATTAGCGTTAGTAGTTGCTCTCATTTGTTGCGATTTTTTTTTGCGGAAGCTATTGCTGGAAAACTGGCGATATCGGCTGTTTTTACCAGGGTGAGAATGGAATGATAATTTAAAATCACTGAATAAACTATAGGTTTAATGAACATTATAATTAGAAATTAGCATCTAAAAATCCTTAGAGAAAACCATAGGTTTCATGGACGTTATAGTTAGTTGGACATTTCACTCATACAAAACCAGAGAAATTTGAACGTTATAGTTAGTAGAGGTAACTATAACTCGTGCCCCCACAATGCACTGCTGATGACGTCACATATTTCATCACTCATGGCATGGTCAGTGATATCACTGATGACATCAATGATGACATCTCAAATGACATTACTGATGACATCACTGATGACATCATCCATGTGTTAATCTGATGCCCCTCCTCACACCTAAATATAACCTTTGATACACCCACTCTAAAATACAGACTACCATTTTCGAAACCATAGACAAATCAATAGCAGTTACTATATACCCACTGACTAATTCCTAACTATACACACACAATCATTCATTCACCCATACAGTTACTTATACATGCAGTCACTCATCAATACAGCACTATTATATGTACTCATACACCTATACAAACCCTCATACACCGTCACTCATCCTTAGACTTATTGACACACCTAGCTAGTCACGTAAAAAATCAATAACACTGCCATTTACTCACCTATACAGTTAAACATTCACCATCTAACCTATTCTTACAGATACTAACATATACTTACTCTCTTATACAATCACTGACACAAGCACACACTCATTTATACAGCCACTCTCACAATAGCTCACTCTCACATATAGTCATTTATATACTCCAACACTCACATATACTGCCTTTCACATATGTAGTTACTCACACATATACCAGTTAGACATACATTCACTCACCAACTCACTGATACACACATTCACTCACCTATACAGCTATTTCCACATGCACTATTGAACCCATACACCCAGTAAATTATCCACTCACACATGTAGGCAGAAAGTCACACACCGCCCACCCACCCACACACACAAACACTGAGACACCCATACAGATACGTATGCAACTAATAAGTGACCCACATAGACAGTCATGTACCTAATCATCAACCCATGTAGCAGCTTACACAACAACTGAGAGACTGATACAGACATTCACACAGTTTAGTCACTAACCCATGCATTCAGTAAGACACATTTAATCACTAAATTATAGTCACACACCTATTAAATCCTCCACGCACACACTTATACACCAACTCATTCTTCAATACACCTTGGCATTAACATATATAAAATATATTTAAACTGTACAGAAACACACATTCACTGGATGATGTCCTCAGTGATGTCATCAGTGATGTCATTTGAGATGTCATCAGTGATGTCACTGACCATGTCATGAGTTATGCAATATGTGACGTCATCAGCAGTGCATTGCGGGGCGCTAGTTATAGTTAGCTCTACTAACTATAACGTTCAAATATTTCTGGTTTTGTACGAGTAAAATGTCCAACTAACTATAACGTTCCTGAAACCTATGGTTTTTTCAGTGAATATATATATATGTATTTTTTGTTTTTATATATATATATATATTTATATATGTATTTCAAAGGGCTCTTGCAGCAGAAAAAGCACTCACAGCAGGTAAGTAATTCCCTTAATTTATGCATATCAGAGGGTAATACAGCATCCGTTATTTTCTCTGCAAGCCAACGCGTTTCAATGCTGCTCCGCATATTCTTCCTGGGCTAAAGCGGAAAAGCGGCATGATGAAACAATCGGTCCCAGACTGCCTCCATCTTTAGTAGTATTGGGAGCAGGTGTGTCAGCTTGGTAGCATGTGACTATTTCGTAAGGATTTCTGGTACTGGTAGTGATCATATTAGTCTTGATTTGCTCTCAATGAGTTCCGCTTAATCCCCTCATTTCGGCAGAGTCACAGCGGTAAATACGAGTCCACTATGACATTTAAAGCGCTCCAGTGTGCTCCGGTATGAAGTGTCCCCTCTGTAATTGATGCAAGCTGCTGTACCGGCATCCAAACAGGAATTCTTTGTTTAGGCGGCCCCTATCACCGACGGCTCCATCCTCTTTTCATAGGTGGTGCTTCTTCTCACGACGAAGCTGTCGTGTTCAATTTATGTATTTCAAAGGGCTCTTGCAGCAGAAAAAGCACTCACAGCAGGTAGGTAATTCCCTTAATTTATGCATATCAGAGGGTAATACAGCATCCGTTATTTTCTCTGCAAGCCAATGTGGGTATATATTTATATATATATTTAGATATATGTGTGTATATATGTTTTATCTACTGGCGGTCGCCAGTAGATAGTTATAGTTAGGACCGTGTTTCCATAGGAAATCTGAAAATTCTATTTTGAATAACTTTGGCGCCGGTTGACGAATCCTCGCAAAATTTTCAGAACTAATGGGGCGCTCCGTTCAGCTCCTACCCTGAAAGTCTCGGGGTGATTCGTCAAGCGGGGGCCGAGAAAAAGGGGGGGTCCCAAAACGCGTTTTCCCCATGCATTTTTCCATAGGACCTTTAGTCGCAGCTACAGCCCGAACGGCTGAACAGAATTACTTGAAATTTGGCAGAGAGGTAGCCATAAGGTCAAGGAAGTGCCTTTTGCAGGTCTGGTGTAAATCTGTTCAGTATTTCCTGAGAAAATAGCATTTAAAAGCATATAAATATGAATACGCGCGCAGCGTGCGCGCACTGTGCGCGCACCCTGCCGTGCGCGAGCGCAATTCTGATTGGTTGTTAGATGTCGGTAAACATTCGAATCGGTCGAAACCAGGAAGTGTCGGCCGCCATTTTGTCTCTCGCAGTCTAAGGGGGTGAAAAACAAAGGTGGAGAACGTGAAATGGGGGCAGGGTGGACAGTTCCTGACCCCCTAGCCTTTGTCAGGGGGTCCCAGAAGGACCCCCAAGGGCCAAAAAAAGATTTTATTTTTTTTCAAAAAATCGCGGAGTGCGCGCATCCTGCGCGCACGGAAGAAACGGAAAAAATTCCGCGAAGTTCGCGCAACGTGCGCGCACGGTGCGCGCAAGCTAAAAATTACATTTAAGAAAATACATACATAAATTAGCATTTAAAAAACCTTTGAAATTCACTGAAAAAACCATAGGTTTCAGGCACGTTATAGTTAGGAATTAGCATGTAAAAAACCTTGCAAATTCACTTAAAAAACCATAGGTTTCACACGTTATAGTTAGCTGGACATTTCACTTGTAAAAAACCATTGAAATTCCCCCGTTATAGTTAGTGCAGGCAACTATAACTCACGCGACCGCAATCCTCTGCTGATGACATCAGATATTACATCACTGATGACATATGTGTCTTTCTGAAAAATAAATAATAGGAATATATGTATAGCTAAATATTAATGGAAGAAGACATGGGTAAATAGGTGTCTAAATACAGTGATGTAATATCTGACGTCATCAGCAGAGGATTGCGGTCGCGTGAGTTATAGTTGCCTGCACTAACTGTAACGGGGGAATTTCAATGGTTTTTTACGAGTGAAATGTCCAGCTAACTATAACATGTGTGAAACCTATGGTTTTTTAAGTGAATTTGCAAGGTTTTTTAAATGCTAATTCCTAACTATAACGTGCCTGAAACCTATGGTTTTTTCAGAGAATATATATATATACACACACATAAATGCATATAGAGACTCACACCCCCACTCACAGACCCACTCAGAGACTCATGAACCCACTTTCAGACCCACACAGAAACTTGTGCTGTCACTCACAGACTGACTGACACACTCATAGAGGCACTCGCAAATCCACTCAGATACTCTCACACACACTCACAGACCCACTCAGACACTCACACACCCACTCACATACCCACTCAGAGACTCACACACCCACTTATAGATCTACTCAGAAACTAACACACCCACTCCTACACCCAGCAAGGAGCATAAGGAGGCAAAATAAAGATCAGCAACAAGCAGAAAGAGGCAAGATAAAGGAAAGTAACGAGCATAAAGAGGCAGAATGAAGATTGGAAACAAGCAGAAAGAGGGAAAATAAAGGTCAGCAATGCTTTGGTGACTCCTTCGCTAAGGCGGAGGAGCATTGCCCAACTTCTTTTTAGCAGTGTAAATAAAGGAAAAATAAAATGATAATAACTCGACGTTACTATCATTTTATTTGTTCTTCCTGCAGCAAGTTTGAGTGCGGGCGGGGCTGCTCTGGTGACAGAGAATCAGGGGGGGAGTGATGGGAACTCTGAAAGTGCTCATGAATGTTTGGCTGGCTGTCTTGGGACAGCCAAACATTCATGCGCACTTTGCATGTTCCCCACCCAAGCCGATTTACAGCCGGAGTGGAGAATATGCCCAGGCTACCATTCCCTGACTTAGTGCTCAACCACAGCGCTCAGACCAATTACAGCGTTGTGTTGGCTCAGGGGAACCTGGATGCTTCCTTCTGCCGGCCAGAGCGGAGAGACGACAAGCAAGGACGAGGAGAGACGCTGCAATCAGGGAAGTTTATTTTTCTATTTTTAACCCCCTTCCCCACCTTCCCCTCCGTCCCAGCCCCTAAACTCCCGATCTGTGCTGGCCGCCGCTGCAGCAATGAGCAGAAAGAGGGAAACTAAAGGTACAGTAATGAGCAGAAGGGCAAGCTAGAGGCCAGCAAAGAGCAGAAAGAGGCAAAATAGAGATCAGCAACAAGCAGAAAGAGCCAAAATAAAGGTCAGAAATGAGCAGAAAGGGACAAAATAGAGATCCGCAAAGAGCAGAAAGAAGCAAAATAGAGATCAGAAACGAGCAGAAAGAGGCAAAATAGAGGGTAGCAACAAGCAGAAGCAGGAAAAACAAAGATCAGAAACGAGCAGAGAGAGTCAAAATAAAAGCCAGCAGCGAGCAGAAAGAGGCAAAATACATGTCAGAAACTAGCAGAAAGAGACAACATAAAGGTCAGAAACAAGCAGAAAGAGGCAAAATAAAGGTCAGAAACAAGGGCTTCTGTGGATGATGTGATCAGTGATGTAATTTGAGATATCATCAGTGATATCACTGACCTTGTCATGAGTGATGTAATATGTGAGTTCATAAGCAGTGCATTGCGGGGGCGTAAGTTATAGTTAGCTCAGGTAACTGTAACTGCTGAATTTCTATGGTTTTGAACAAGTGAAATCTGAGCCCTGAGCCGAACTGTAACGTCCCTGTAACCTTTGGTTTATTCATATATCTGTGTGTGTGTATATACATGTAAAGACTTGCATGATAAAGACAACGCGTGATAAAGGCATTGCATGGTAAAGGCTGCGTGGTAATGGTAATGTGTGGGAAAGACTGCATGGTAACCACACAGCCACACAGCTTGACTCCTAAATGTTTCCCATCATCAGTGTCCAAACCAAATGGTAGCCCTAAACAAAGTCAGGTTGCACTTACCTGGCCATCAAGGTAGACAAAACAGGATTTCTTCTGGGTAGGTGTGTTTTTTAACAAAACAAGTGAAACAGCCAGGGAATGCAAAGTCAAACTACCTGAAGTAGTCACAAATAGTATGCTCATATACCACATTCCCCACCTCAATGGTCAGCTGCTCATTGGCCAAACATAGACATAGAATATATACAAATAGAGAGGCAATTACAATCAGTTGTCAGTGTTATATATGCAAGAAACAGAATACAGATGGTTGAAGGTCTTGGTTGGTGATACAATCACTTTACTTTATTGTGGGGTTTTTTTTCAAACGAACGCAGCCAATGGATTTCAACCAGAAAGGCTTCATCAGGGCTGCAAACATAAAGAAAACATACATTTGTAAACCATGCAAATCTACATGTAACATTAAAAAGCCAAGTAATTACAAATATCTTTTGTACACCAGACAAGATAACAACATGACATATTCACAAGACAAACAGGTCTGTATATTCATGACACCGTACCATTGGAAAACAAACTCATTAAAAAACACATATGTGGGCCTTCATTACCCTCAACAAGTAACCTAAGAGAAATTGGCAAGATAGTAGAAGACAACTTACAAAATACATAGTTAAACATGTATTTTAATAATTACAGGAAATATACTGCCATGAAACCTGACCGTGTCTAACAAGACTGTGTGCCATCTGATTTATGGAAAGGAATACATGTTATGACTCGCATGAGGCACTTTTGTGTGCATGGGGCAAAAAGGTAAACTGTAGCAAAGGGATTCCTCTCCAAGGTGAAGGACTCATCTCAAACCGGTAATGACTTAAATGAGAAAGAGAGATAAAGAGAATAATGAAACTTTGTCATTAGGGAATCAACTTCTAATGCCTTCAGGATTAGAAAGTAACCCCAGGTGCGTGTGTAAAGAAGAAAGATTGCTCTGCAATTTGACGCAACCGTAACATGCAACTGCAAATGCTCATCCTCAATTCATGCTAAGATAATCTTCATTGTCATCAAGATGTGTAACATGATTCCTGTACAAAAAGTGACTGAAACTCAAAAGTTTAATGAAAATAAAACAGAGATTGTAATGAGAAAAAATTACACTGAACTACAAATGTACACGTTTCGCCCATAGTTACCGATTTTTTACTTTGTTATTAACCTACAAATATATATTTTTAACAGTTGAACGTCTCCCAGAAGGCCGCTGCTGCGATCTTATCCAAGTATGGGAAAGAGTATAGAACGGGCTCAGCTTCTCAGATATTGTGTAAGTGAATATGTTGCATTTGAACATTTAAAGCAAGTTTTGTTGATTTTAAAAGGCACCCTGTGCTTTTAAACCAGAAATACATCTGTGAAAATATTCACTGTACTGTGCAAAATTGACATCTCCAACACTTTTGGGCAAAGCTGAGACAGTAAAAGTAAAGCATTACTTATCGTGTGCCTTTTTGTTATGCCTGTAGTGTACTCTGCTTGAAACATTTCAATGTATCTATGAACTGCTCCTAACTTCCTGAGTGATAGAATCTAGTAAATGTTAGGCCCTGCCATGTGCAGTTTAATACGTGAAAAATGCAACACTAGCAATTAGGGGCATTGCTTAAGGTGAGGTTTTTGGAGTTTAACAGCCTCCATATATATGCCCCGCGGTGTTGTGAACTGGGTCCAGGGTCACCCAGTTTGGATTGGCAGTGTTTGTGTCTGTTTTCCTCTGGGATCAGAAGCCCTCATAGCACAGGCATGTATCCCGCTGAACCTTGAACCTGCGAAGTGCTCCAACAGTCCAACCCCATTGCATCGCTCCCACACACTGTAGGCATGGGTAAACAAAGGGACTGGTTGGCATTTACTGAGACCTGAAGGTTCATAAGAATCTGCTGCACCCAAACCATCTGCTTTTAAAATTGTTATTGTCGCCCTTTCTGCCCAAGCAGAAGTAGTTTTCTCTTCTTTATGTTTTGATCGTGTGTTCGAGTAGTCTATATCAAAGTATTGTTTGGCGGACTTTTTTAGGACAATGGTGGCAGTGGTTTAGAAGGAGTGAGATGGATTCTAATTCAAGCAAGGAAAATGCCCCCCTTCCCTTTGAAGTGACCTTACAGACAACCATTATGGAGATGCAGTGCATTAATTATAGCTACATCGCTAGGTGGTGGAGTGCCAGAGCATGGTAAAAGTACTCACATGCCCCTTGTATGCTTGTGTTTTATAGCAGAGAGTGGGGAATGTGCTTAGATTTTAAGAACTTTGGGGCATATTATCAAGAACGGCGTTAAAAATTATCTGGTGTGAACATGGACTTCTATTGAAATTCTCCAGGGCATATAATCAAGACCATTATCGCCGCTTTAGCTGCAGTTTTCTGCCGCTAAACCGGCGATAATTTTAATGCCGTCCTTGATAATATGCCCCTACGTACTTCACAAGTGCCCATTTTTAGCAAGACATTCCTGCCTTTCAAAACTCCATTTAGCAAGTGTGTGTGTTGGTGCACATTTGTGTGTGTATGTATCACTTTTTCATCATACCAATTAGTTCTGCTAAATGTTGCAATGTACCTTATTCCGTTATTTGTGAGTGGAGCAGTTATCTCACATAATTTCGCACCCTTCCTCTAATTTAACAAATGTCCTGTTCACTTGTTCCTGTGCCCCACCTTCTGAACACATCCTCATCACAATCCGTTTTTGACCTGACCTCGTGGGCACAATGTGTTTCTGTCTCTGGTTTGAGGTGCTGCTCCTGATATAATGTTTTCCCCGGGATCCTCTGATTTAGGTACACTCTCGATCAAACACCTCATATAAAATAATTACTTTGAGTCCCCTATCTCTCTCTCTAGTAAGCACACTCATATGCACAAAGACCAATTACCTCATTGTCCATCTTCCTCTCACAGTCTGATTTATCTCCACTCATGCAGAACCTAATTATCAAAACTTGACTTTTCCTTCCCAATCCAAGATGGCCCCCATACCCTTGAGTACAAATGCATCACTTTCTGGTAAGGACTTGGTAGTAACGAGGTCCATGCAGGAAGGATAAAAAACAGGAAGCTTTATTGAATATAGTTACATGTACAGCAGGTAGTTAAGTTCTGTAGAGCAGGTAGTAAAGCTCTGTGAAGCAGCCCCACTAGGAGCAGCCTGCATGCTGCTCAGCCCATTCTCAAATGTCACTTCGAACTTCTCAGGCACCCAACATTCTAAACGCATAATCACTCCAACATTCCGTGAAGACAATCACAAACACATTGGCTGAGCAGGAGATGTAAAAAGAACAAGAACATAAGTAGGATACTACATATCCCTCTTTCTTACAAAAGGGAAGCAAAGGTCCTATACCTAAAAGAGATGTAACAATAACCCATTGCAGAAAGGAATGCAAAAGCAACAAAGAAAGTAAGGTCAAGAAGACAACATAAAGGAGTGAGCGAAGAGATGGTAGGAGGAAAATTGAGTGGAAGCAATGGGTAAGTATACACAAATAGAAAATACCCATACTCTCGAACAACGAATAACAAAAGAGAAGTAAACAGTAAACATGCAAAAGAAACAACAAATCCATTGTGCTTTGCACGCGTGGGTTCGGATCCCATCCTCGTCACCAAGTAAATGTAGTAATGAGGTCCACGCAGGAAGGATAAAATACAGGAAGCTTTATTGAAGATAGTTACATTTACAGCAGTTAGTTAAGTTCTGTAGAGCAGGTAGTAAAGCTCTGTGAAGCAGCCCCACCAGGAGCAGCCTGCATGCTGCTCAGCCCATTCTCAACTGCACCTTCCAACTTCTCAGGCACCCAACATTACAAATGCATCATCACTCCAACATTCCGTGAGGACACTCACAAACACACTGGCTGAGCAGGGGATGTAAAAGGCATACCAAGAACATAAGTAGGATACTACAGACTTCCTTTTTATTTTTCCTGCAGCCAATTGCTATCTTGGCTTCAGATAGGTATTTTTTATTTTTCCTTTTTTCTACTGGACCTGCTTTACTTGTTTAAGACCTGTTTTTGTGATCGCGCTTGTATGCTGGGTATACGGGATCAAGGAGTACGGCTGTGGTATGCTGGGCAACCTTTGGTGGCCTTGGGGATGTCGGTGAGCATTTTTTCACTTGTTTTTATATTTTCCATGATCTCTTTCCCCACTGCTGCTGTACTGTCTGCACTGAGGTACGGGGTACGGGGACTCATGCCGTGTCATTATGTGCTCTTTGATGGAAAAGTGGGTGCACGGCATCTGCCTGGTTCCAAGGTGGTGCCTCCAGGATTCAGCTGGACACGTCCTAGGCTTCTGCCTGGCCATCGCTTCAGGCAGGGAGTGCGTTGAAACGAAAGCAGCGTTGCCTGGGTTACCGGCCAGCTTATAAGGAAGTTTCTTCCTGTGTTGGGTTGGTTACCGTGTTTGCGGTTCCCCTGCTGGTGTATGTACCTTGCTCTTTGCTGGCTTTAGTGAGTCTGGAGTCTTGTTGGCATTCTCCTGCCTGTGCCTTAGGCTGTGTAATGGCCGCTATTATGAGTGATTTGGAGGTCACCCTAGGAATGGCTGCGTCGTCTTCGGGGGTTCCTGTGTCCCCTGACCTTCAAACCATTATTGCTGCAGTTGTGGAAGCTGCATTTTGTGCCCCAGAGGGGGCTCCTCCAGCCAAGGTTCCTAGAATTGATCCTTAATCAAGGAGGATGAGGATGATGTGAAGGGGTGTTTTGTGCAGGGCATGGATCTGGCCAAATTTCAGCAACATGTGCGAGACAATTTGGGCTTTATAGCTTGTAATAATGAAGGATGTCTCGTAGACAGGCCGCTTAGAACAGGTTGTAGGTTTATTTAATAAGTAACAAAGTCAATATAAAGTTCATAAGTAAAGCCTCAGATCTCTCTTGAGAGCCCCACCAGGAGCAGCCACCCTGCTGCTCAGCCCATCTCTACCAACTGCCAACTCCTCCAGTCCCACACACTCAACATTCTAAGTGACATCACTCATGGCTGAGCAGCAAGGGACAGAATATTAATAAGGAAGATGCACCACAACAACAATAGGTTATAACACATCTCCCTTCCTTACGAAAACTAAGCATAAAGATATAAATGCATCAAAACAAGATATCACCAAAAAACCATCGCTTACATAAACAGGAATGAATAAGAAAATACATTATGCAAGTAAATATACATCAAATCAGAAAATACTTGCAAGAAAATAACTATAGCAAAAGAATAATGAACCCCATCCCCTTCCCTAGGGAAACTAACTAGATGGGTACACACCACCAACAAATTAACAGCAATGGGGTAAACACACCACCCCATAGGGGAAAACACCTCCCTTAGAATCCAAAACAGCGTAATAGGGGAATCACACCTCCCTATAGGGGAATACACCTCCCTTAGACACACAGAACATTGTAATTGTAATAGGGGAACTCACCTCCCTATGAAACTTAGAACACCATAATAGTGGAAAACACCTCCCAAAGACTCTGTAATAGGGATAAACCTCCCTATGATACTCCATAACGCAAATCACAGTAATAGAGGAACAATGTCACCCTATAGGGGAAAACACCTCCCAAAGACTCTGTAATAGGGATAAACCTCCCTATGATACTCCATAACGCAAATCACAGTAATAGAGGAACAACGTCACCCTATAGGGGAAAACACCTCCCAAAGACTCTGTAATAGGGATAAACCTCCCTATGATACTCCATAACGCAAATCACAGTAATAGGGGAACAACGTCACCTAGAAACTGAACACATTCATTTACATTGAATGTTACATCCATAGCTGCTTCTATGCACAAGAACGCACACACACAACTGCATTGCAGAACACATTGCTTACAGGGTTGCATATGTCAATCCACAACCGAGAACAACGGCATGACTAAGAATAAAATACAGATACAACACCATATCCAACATTCACTCACCAATGTAATCACATTAATTACGTACAACACAACAAAACGCAACACAATGAGAAGCAAACAAAGCAATACACTTAATAACAGTAATAATAAGCATGGAAAAAAAAAACGCTAATTTCCAATGACCACGCAGTTCGTTTTTCATAAGAGTACACTTCTTCACCTCATAACTCCAACATAGAAAGCAGTTATTAATCCTCAGAAGTGAGTATATCTCTGACACCCTCGAGAAAACAGTACCTCAATAAGCAATGAGTTAATCATGACAAAAAGCAAGATTCAACATGGAGTCACGAATAAACCAGGATCCAAAGATGCAGCTAAGCAGTTCCAATGAGGAGACATCCTCTTCAACCCCACACGACGAAGTGAATTAGCAGAGAAGAGGTTTTACACACCAACGCGCATGAAGAAAGTTCATTCCCACCATGGTTGGTCACAGACGATTGCACGACGATCCCACGACGATCCCACACGCAAAGAGGACGCTGGGCCGGAAGGCTCACAGCACGCCCGTGCATGCAGGCGTCTAGAAGCAGGTATACTTCTCTCTGAAAGCAGCGTGGAGCGTCAGAGAGAACACTGGAAAATCGCAGGACAAACAAATTCAGGTAAGGCTGCGCGCGCTGATTGTAACTCGCGCTTGAGTGTTTTAAACTTCAAAACGGCAGTTGTCGAACGGACAAAGTCTTAGAGTTCAATTTCTTCTTTTCTAGTCAGTGCCTCACAAATACAAACGTGCCACAAGCATTGTCAACAACTAAAGTTCGTTTTTCGTGCCAATTTCTTTTAGATCGCGTCGCTCCTTTTTCTCTCGAGCGTCAAGGCTCACATTCATAGCATCTCACTGTGCACCAGTCTTCCTCTAGAGAGTCGTGTAGCAAACAATTCACAACATTAATATTTACTTCAAAACAGCTGATCTCGGGTGTTCATCGCCTCTCACAAAACAGATAGCTGGGGCAAAGCAACTCTTCCAAAATAATTGGATGTCAGCAATTTCCACAGTAACTTTTCGCTGAATATTAAAAGAAGGTGAAAGGGTATTCACAACCAACCCTCCTCAACATGTAGAGTTTCAAAACGAACTAGCACTCACTTATTAGGGCGACCGATGGAGTGGTCACTGGTGGGGCTCATAAGTGTCAGCTTCCTCAAATGCACAGCTAGTTCCAGTTCCAGTTAAATTTCTTTATACACATCCTTAGTTCCAGTACAGTTCCATCAGCAACACACAGGTTCTTTAAATACCAGCTTTTAAGTTCTCTTGAAGTTCCATTTCCTTGTAAATCCTTTAAGCATCAGAAACCATAATCCATTGAAGTAGCACACATGTAGATTCTTCCAAGTCGTCGCCAGTGTAATAATGAAGGATGTCTCGTAGACAGGCCGCTTAGAACAGGTTGTAGGTTTATTTAATAAGTAACAAAGTCAATATAAAGTTCATAAGTAAAGCCTCAGATCTCTCTTGAGAGCCCCACCAGGAGCAGCCACCCTGCTGCTCAGCCCATCTCTACCAACTGCCAACTCCTCCAGTCCCACACACTCAACATTCTAAGTGACATCACTCATGGCTGAGCAGCAAGGGACAGAATATTAATAAGAAAGATGCACTACAACAACAATAGGTTATAACACAGCTCCTGCTCAAGTTCCGGCTGAGGAGGACTTCTTTTCACAGTGTCAGCGGTCTGAGACAGACTCTTTGCCCTTGCACACCTCCATTCGCAGTGTGCTTACTAATGAGTGGAAAGATGTTGAGAAGCAGCCATTCTCCCACTTCTTGATGAAACGTTAACCCTTGGATAACTTTGGGGAGCAATTTCTGTCCTCAGTAAAGATTGATAACATTATGGCCGGGTTATCCTCTATGGGATTGGTGGTAGTAGAGGATGCTTTGCCTTCTGGTGCTGTGGACAAGAAGGTGGAGGGGGTGGTGAAGCGTGCCTCTGCAGCTTCGAACTTTGCTGTTTGTGGGAATGCCTACTGCACTTATACTATTCAGTCCCTCGTGAAGGACTCCCAATCTGTGACCAAAAATTGCAGGAGGGTGGAGATTTTTCTGCTATGCCAGCTTTGATGGAGCAACAGGTACTGTTCCTCTCGGATGTCACTTTTGACAATCACTGTGCATCATCGACAGCATCTAGCGTGGCTATTGGAGCCCATCGCAACATTTGGTATGTTCTTGGAAGGCAGATGATGCTCAGAAAGCTGTCCTTTTGAAGCTGCCTTTTACAAGGTCTAAGGTTTTTGGCAGTGACTTGGAGAAAATAATGAAGAAATCTGCAGAGAATAGGAAGCTAGTTACTCCTGTTCACCCAGTCACCAAAGGCAGGGGTTTTGGATACAAAAGGGCTTTTACCGCTGGGGGTACTCTGCTGCTGCATCCTCTCCTGCCCCTCCCAAAGCATGACTGCTCCAGGTTCCATCCAGTGGGGGGGGGGTCATCTACACTACTTTATGGACATTTTGACTCGTACCATTTCCGATGCCTGGGCCATCCAAGTGGTCTCAGAAGGATACAGAATAAATTACGGTGACATTCCTCCTCACCATTTTTTCAAGACTCCTGCTCCACATTCCCCAGCAAAGTTGACAGCTCTTTTCCAGGGAATTCAGTTGCTGCTCCAGAAGGCCCCATTGTCCACGTCCCACCTGGTGAGATGTTCCATGTTTATTATTTCCTTCTTTTTCTTGTGCAGAAGGCGTCAGGGGAGTTGCTGGACCTCAAGTGGGTCAATCAGTATATATCCTTCATTTTTCCTGCAAGATGGTGTCTCTCCAGCTGATTCTGACTCAATTGAAGAAGGGCAAGTTCCTGACTTCCACTGATCTCCTTAATGTCTACCTCTATGCCCCAGTGCATCCGTCTCAGCAGCGGTTCCTCTGGCTCACTGTCCAGGGCAAACCCTTCCAGCCCCGGGTCTTGCCATTTGGGCTAGTGTCTGCACCAAAAGTGTTCCCCAATCTTTTAGTGCCTTTGGTGGGTATTTTACATGTAGATGGTATCCAGCTTTTTCCATATCTGGACGACTGGATGATTGCATCTTTTTCTTTTTCCAAGGCCCAGACTGAGGTTTGCAGGGTGACCATGCTGTTGCAGCACTACATCTTCTTAATCAACTGGAAGAAGTCCCAGGTCTAGCCTTCCCAGCATCTCCTCTTCATTGGAGCATGCTTCAGAATGGACGTGGGGGAAGTTGTGGTATCGGAGGAGCGCTGTGTTCGTCTCCGCTCCCACCTGTCTTCTCTCCTTCTTCGCCCATCAACTTCTGCAAGGACATGGCTTCGCAGTCAGGGGGAGATGTCCAATGTCTTGTCTCTGGTTCCTTGGGGGAGGTTACACCTGTATACCCTTGTTCATCATCTCCTGGGGCAAAGGGACCCTTTATCTCTGGTGTACGAGACTCTGGTTCCAGTGACCCCTCTGATCTGCAGGGATCTCCAGTGGTGGCTGAACCTCTCTCATCTGAGCAGGGGTTTTTCTCTGGTTCCTCTGCCTGTTTGGGTTCTCATGACCGACACCCGTGGGAGGGGTTGGGGTGCCACTCTGGGGGATGCTACAGCTCAAGGGAGATGGAATCAGAGGGATGCCCTTCAGTCTTGAAATTGGAAGAAGCTGGTAGCTGTCTTGAAAGCATTTCTGTTTTTCCTTCCCCTGTTAATGCGTACCTCAGTGTGTGTGCAGACAGACAATCAGATCTCTTACCTGAACCGGCAGGGCAGCATGTGTCCATCTCTGTTTCTCCCTTTCCAGAGGATTTTCCTTTGGGCCGAATCCCATCTCCTGTCTCCATTGGCAGTCTATCTTCCGGGAGGCATAACCGGCCTGCCAATGCTATGAGTCGGAGGTTTCCATCTTCGGTAACAATTTGAATGGATTTGGGTATCTTTCAGTCCATTCTGTGTCAGTTTGGTCGTTCTAGGCTGGATTTGTTTGCCACCAAGAAGATTGCCCTGCTACCCCACTTTTGCTGGCTAGTTCCCTCCTCGAGGGTTTGGACAGTGGATGCTCTGTCTGTTCCCTGGCCCCGGGGGCACCTTTATTGTTTTCCGCCCATCCCTCTTCTAACTCGGGTTGTTATGAATGTGGTGCAGGACCAGGCAAAGATTCTGTTGATTGCCCCAGCATGGATGAGGTGCCCTTGGATCCCTTGCCATCAATGTCTATCTGTTAGGCTCCGTTGGGTGTTGCTGATCCGTCCATCCCCCCTGGGTCAGCAGCTTCTTCCATTGGACACTCTTCGCAGGTTGAGGCTTGCGATTTGGCAAGTCCCTCTTAGAACAGGGTTGTTCTGTGGATGTGGCTGTGCTGATCCAGCAGTCTCAGCTTCTATCTACCCGTAAGGCTTATGACTGCCATCGGCATGGTCTGGTGTCAGGATAAAGAGTTGCCTTCTTCCTCTTGTGATCCTACGGCTGTGTTGAAGTTCCTTCTGGATGTTTTTCAGATGGATTTTTATTTTTTTCCCGCCGTAGTCAGTGGGTGGCTGTTCAGGCTTTTCATGGGGAGGGGGTTTTGTCTGTTGCCCCTCTGGTGGCTGGTTTGCTGCAGAGTTCTCTTCAGCGGCAGGTAGAGCATTCCCTGGGCCGCTTTTCGACTTGCCTTTGGTTCTGCAGGGTGCTCCTTTTGAGCCATTGGAGTCTGCTGGCTTAAACTTTCTTTCTGCCAATTTTGTTTTTCTGGTGGCCATTTCTTTGGGGAGGCGGTTTGTGGAGATTGACGCTTTGTTGTCTTCCCCTCCTTTTCTTCGTTTTTTCCCAGACAAGGTAGTGCTTCATCCTAGTCCCGCTTTTCTCCCTAAAATGGTGTCTTCTTTTCATTTGGATACTGATATTGTTTTGCCTACCTTTTATCCATCTCCTGGGTCTGACGAGGAGGTGCGTTTGCATTCCCTGGATGTACATCAGGCTCTTTCCATTTATTTGCGGTGCACTGCTGTGTTCCGCAAGCCTGATGCCTGGTTTGTCTCCCATGGTTTGGCTAGGCGTGTTGCAAGCCATTCCTCTCTACATTGTCCTGTTGGATTAAGTTGGCAATTTCTCATTCCTATTCATTGGTTGGCCAACCTGTCCCGGAGTCTTTCCCTACTAGGGGTGTTCCTTCCTCCTGGGTGACCTTAAGGGGGCTTCCTTTCGGGACATTTGTTTTGCTCCACTTGGGCTATGCCCCACATGTTCATGACCCACTACAGTTTGCAATCGTGTGGGTATGTTTCTTTCGATTTTGGTACTGCAGTCTTGAGTTCTGTAGGTTAGCCCGCAGTGTAAGCTCTGGGATCTCTTATGTCCTTTATTTCATTAAATTCACCTTTTTTGTTAATTCTTGGTGTGGTTTGTTTGAAAATCAGTGTTTGGTTTGGGTAAGTGCTCATACATGAGGACTGTGGGAGGAAGACAGGTGAGGAGGTAATGCCCAGTTACTTACCGGTAATATTCATTACTCCGAGTCCATGTCTTCCACTTCACAGTCCTGAGTCCCACCCGCCTCTCACTGCGGTCTACTGATTTCTGTCTGCGCTTGGTTATTTCATGAAGTCTTTCCAAGGACGTGATGTATTTTTACACGTGGGTATGGGGGACATGTTAGATTGGGAAGGAAAAGTCAAGTTTTGGTAATTAGGTTCTGCATGAATGGAGATAACTCATACGTGAGGACTGTGATGAGGAAGACATGGACTTGGAGTAATGAATATTATCGGTAAGTAAACGGGCATTACATTATCCTGCCCTGCTATCTTACTGCTATTGAAATTATTAACCTGCAGGTTACAAACAGACCACTGCAGCAGACATCACCTTCCTGAAATATCTCATTGGGTTTGGAGTCTGTAACCTGCATGTGAAACACTTTCCATGGCATGTGCTCAATGCACCACTCTATTGCTGGCTATTTGCAATTATGGTCAGCAGTCAAAAAATAATGCTCCACAATGCACTGCTCATGACAGTCATCAATAATATCACATTTGACATAATAAGGCCTTAAATCATGACATCACTGGCATGGTAACACAGGTGGAATTAGATGGGGATTAAAATCTGATGTGCCACTGTCAGCCAACAGATGTCCACTATAGATTACATAAATCAAACGACTTTTACAACAAATACCCCTTGAGAGATTTCACGATAAGCAAATTCTACAGATTCACTCATCAGCAACAGATATTCTTACAAAAACTCGACAGAAAGCAAAGGTGACTGTTTACAGTTAGTCTGCCAGTAAACATGTTCTCACAGCATTACACAGATAGCCAACATGTATGTGTTCTCATAGCTTACACAGATAAGAGATGCTGCAACTTTACTGATACCCTACAAGCATCACTGTATAATTTACATAGAAATGTAACACAACAATTCCAGTGACACCAGTTATCCTCAGTTATTGCAATGTACGATTGGACCATCATTAATGCTAAGGTGCGGTTTAATGCCATATTAATGGTATTGCTATGTTATTCGTGATGTCATCAGTGATATCGTTTGTGATATTATCTTTGAGGGCAGGAGAGGTACATAACTGGGAAGTTTCTGGGGTGCTTCGGTGTCGGATCGCTAACTTGCACTTTCAGAGAATTTCTGTGTTTATAGCAAATACTATATGCTTTTAGAATAAAACAGCAAAATTCCTTTAACTAGGATTTTCAATGGATTGCAATGATACACTCGGACCCCTGCCCAAGCTGCGCTGTGTCCACTCCTTCATGTCCACTGGGAATGCCTTGCAGCGGTGATCAGCTGGGATTTGGTAAAGGGAATGGCCTATGGCACAGTATTCATAGCAGCAATGCCAGCTGGGTTAACAGCATAGACTTGATCTTTGCCTTGTGCGTCCTCTAGTATAGGTAGTACCTGAACCATGCGCTGAGATGCAACAACTCAAACGATCACCAGACAATTATGAAAAGATAATCTCATTGATTATGTTTTTTGTTTTCACCACAGATTCAAACTCTGGATCCTCACGTGACTGGGCTACGGATTTGGGAATACCTTTTTCATACACCTTTGAGCTGAGAGACAAAGGGGCTCATGGATTTGTGTTACCAGAGGATCAGATCCAGCCGACATGTGAAGAGACTATGGCAGGCATGATGTACATAATCAACCATGTCAGTGCACCCCATATTGGGAACAGTGCAGTGAACATCATCTCTGTTTCCCTATGGAGTAATGTCTTACTAGCTTTTATCGTGAGCTCATCTTGCACACTCTTGTGGTAATCTTACAGACCCTGGTGTTGCTTGTTCAGTCAGAGTATTGTCATACAAATAAAATGATTTTAAAATAATGCCGTATTTAATGTTTTCATTTTAACTACATAGTTTTAACTTTTCAAATGTAAGTGGGACAGTTATCCTCAATGAGTATGAATATCTTAAAAATCACTTTAAAAAGATTTTTCACAAAAGAGCACATCAGCTGTGTTTTGTAAAAGTGCCCAGATCCTTCTTGAAATTCTGTATCATAAGCTCTCTATGGATATTCAAATTTCCAAATTTGCTACCTACTGTTTCTGGCCACTTAAATGCCTCAAGAAAATTCTCTGTCTCCTTCCTTTGCCAGCACACAAAACTGTGGTGCAAGCCTAGATCATTATCTAGACTGGACTAGAGCAATGTGCTTCATGTGGGTGTTTCTAAAAAGACTCTGAAAAGGCTACAGTTGGTGCAATACTCTGCAGACTGTTTGCTTTCCATGTGCCTAAGCAGTCTTTAGTCACCTCCCATCTTCTTTCCCTACACGGGTTGACGGTGGAGAAGCGTATTCACTTTAAAATTCTATGCTTTCTGCATAAGGCTTTGCATGGGAATGGCCCATTATTTCTTAAGGAGTTGGTGCATCATTAATACCATTGGCAAAATCATTACTTGGGATATCAGCATCTTGTCACTGTGCCACGCTATCAACGTGTTAGGCAGGGTGGCAGGTCCTTTTCTCTCGTCCTTGGAAAATTAGTAGCTGCTCATCATTGGCGGAATTTTGAAAATTGTTGAAATCCTGGGAGCCTGTTTATGAGTCGGTTTGCGTTACTGCATGGTGCAAAAGCGACACAAACCTTGACTATGATTTATGAAGCCACACTAGGCCACTTTGTGTGACCCTGAGTGGCTCAAAAAATTTGGAGTAAGGCAACGCACCACAAATCGCTGCATTGCCAAACTCTGCCCTTGGGTGTTCCCAAGCAACTCCTATGGATTTTGATGCATTTCCAGTTTTACCAGAACTGGTAGACCTGGAAATGTGCCAAAAAAAGATACTCCTCAGGTGAGTCGTAACAAGGAGAAATTCCTTTATTTCTCCTCGTTACTTCCTCTTTTTTTTGTGTAAGATGAATATGCCTCTCAGTATTGTTTTTGTGCAGGAAGTTTTCCCTTCCTGCACAAAAACAGTACTGCAGGCACCCTTCTACTATGGTGCTTGTGTTGGCGCTAGACTGCCAAAAAGGCACCAGCGATGGGCCGTATTGCTTTAAAAGCAGCACATTCCTGCCCTTTCCCTGTCACCCAATGCATCAAGGGGACTTGCTGTACTAGCACTGCATGACATTTTCGTAAATAGGCACCCTGGTTGTTCCAAATCTTTCTGTCCCATCTTTATGTTTAGCACTGGGGAACTCTCATTGAGTAGCCATGCGCTATAGAAATATTGGGCCCGATTCACAGAACTAACTTAAGACAAAATCCTAAACTTACTACCATTTTGGTATTCATAGAAGGCACTAACTCATTTTGGTATTCACAGAAGGCACTTACTCATTTCGGCATTCACAGTAGTTAGGAGTCCTAACTTTAAGACTCCTAAATGCCTTCTGCGAATACCGAAAGTTTTAAAATTAGGATTTTTCTCTGTTTAGTAGTAGTATAGTTAGGACTCCTAACTTTAGGACTCCTAAATGCCTTCTGTGAATACCAAAAGTCTTAAAATTAGGATTTTTCTCAATTTAGTAGTAGTAAAGTTAGGACTCCTAACTTTAGGACTTCTGAATGCCTTCTGTGAATACCGAAAGCCTTAAAATTAGGATTTTTCTCAGTTTAGTAGTAGTATAGTTAGGACTCCTAACTTTAGGACTCCTAAACTGAGAAAAATCCTAAATTTAAGACTTTCGGTATTCACAGAAGGCATTTAGGAGTCCTAAAGTTAGGACTCCTAACTTCTGTGAATACCGAAGTGAGTAAGTGTCTTCTGTGAATACGAAATGGTAGTAAGTTTAGGATTTTGTCTTAAGTTAGTTCTGTGAATCGGGCCCATTGATTGTTTGATTGAAATTATGTGAGGGAAAATGTTGTACCGTGCTTTTCATGGGCCATGCAAGCATGAGAGTCAGTGAATAAATGAATGTTCACATTTTATATACACTGATAGCACTAGAGACCATTGGCATGACTAGTCTTGCTTGAGTGGTCAGGTTGTATTTAAACTAAAGGCTTGTCTCAACATGGCCAGTAAGTGGTGAGCCACTGGGAATAATTAGTAAGGCTGAGAAATCATGAGTAAGGAATGAATGTTTCCTGGTATTGTATACAAGCAAGGGGGTACTATTCTAAGAACTAAGAAATAAGAAGTCTATAGTTAATAATAATAGTACAGAAGTAATGTATTCATGCATTTTTTATTCCTCCAAATGATCAACTAGTCCTCTCATAGGGAACATGTTGGAAATCACAGGCTATGCATACTGATAGAAAGAGCACTTTTTAATGATAGTGCTTGATTCTAAACAGCACAGAAACATATCATGATTCATGACATGGGTTACGGGTGGTCGGATAATTTCTGATATGTGCGGAAACACTGCACTTATTGGAATTATGTGCTTTGGTGTTGTTTATCGCATCCAGTACAAACTAGATGTGATAAAGCTGCATCCGCTGATGACCTGCTGGAATTCAAAGGAAGAAAAGGGTCCAGAAAATACCAGGGCTTACGGATTTTGGTGTACTGAACTTTTCATCTGTGAAAATTTATCACACACCTTAATATAAAAGCATACCCCACAGCATCGTTATTTATTAGGTGCCATAAATATTGCACCTTACACCTTGTATGCCAGGGCCCAAGGAAGCAGCAGAATGCAGTGGAGAAACACAGCATGCATGTAAAATAGTGCATAATGAAGTTAGCACTAGTGAGTAGTTCTTCAGTTCGGAAATAGCGCTTGGCCTAGATCAGTGGTTCCGAACCTTTTGACTCCTGAGGACCCCCATTCAGTCACTACTGGAAGCCAGGGACCCACAAACAATTTGTACGATTTAAATGTCAAACTTTAAATAAGTAATTCACAAAAAATACACAAGCAAGTGCACACCAAAGAAATATTCAAATTGCTAAAGATTCTATTATTTTATATTGAAAAAATTAGCAAAAATTGAAAAGAATTAATTGGGAAGGTTGGTGCTGCATCTCGACGACAACTTTTCAATGTTTGGTTTTATTTCGCGGTACGAGGCGCCTGCCACGGTCGGACTGGGAACCCAAAGCAGCCCTGGCAAACATTGTCAGATCAGTCCCCGTACAGTACACATCAAGTGTAGCTAGTGATATTGACCACTACAAAGGGGGCTTAGGGCGGCTCTACCACCCCAAGATAATTTGGGAAAAAAGGTGCATTCTACAACATATTTGTCAATATATATTGAATTTTATTAGCTTTTAAAGCATAGTAATGATGACCTTACTGTGCACCATGATATGACAATCTTTGTTGGAGCTCTTCAATGATTCTCTCACTATCACTTTCTAACAATGCCTCTCATCTCTCCAAACCCCTCTGTCACATGTATTTAATTTGTTTTATAGCACCTCTCATACCAGTGTAGGGTGTCAGAGCACTTTACTTCACACACAATGAATCATACATGTGTAAATCAGTGTATAGAAAATGTTACATAAGGCAAAGGGCACTACAAGGTGTAGGATTCACAAGTCATCCATACTGGTAGGCTGGTTTATTAAGAGTGCTTGGTCTGGAGAAGCACAAACTCAGGATTCAGAACATAACACAGTGGTTAGCATTGACTTTACTAATAAGAATTTATTTCTACCCAAACAAACCTTTTTTTAGCAGCATCAGGATAATGAAAGACTGGGAAAAAAACATAACTTACTGATTTGTACCATGCAGTTTGCATGCAGGTCTTTGATGGCAGTTCATAGCTCATTGTGCTAGATTACTATTGCAACTTATGAACTGCACAGTAACAACAGAATCTCTGTAACCAAAGCAGTAACCCACGGAGCTACGCACACAAAATAAAAAAAAATTAAATGCATGGTACACTTTCTTTGCAGCAGGCATATTAACCATCTGCACTATCTTAGATGAGTCAAAGTTGCCACTGGACAAAATTATCTTGACATTTTTATTGTTGCCCAAAAACCACTCATTATACAAGGAACTTTGCAGTGCTTTTAAACCTACTGCCGGCAGACCCCTGGGAATGTGTCTCAGACCCCTCTGAGCCCTCGGACCACAGTTTGGGAACCACTGGCCTAGGACGCCCGGAATCTGTGCAATGACAGTACAAGCATTGGTAATGCATTAGGTTTCACCTATGTGATTAATAATATTTTCATTTTTGTTGTGTTTGGTGGAGGAGAAGAGGTGTAATGAGGAATAAGGATGAACTTCAGGGAAAGAATTCAAGTGATTGCCCAGAAGTTAGATTTAGGACAGGAGAAGGAGAGAGAGAAAAAAGAAAAAAAGCACCAGTGAACGATAGCGTTTCATTATGAAGAGTATGAAGTACTGTAAATTCACTTATAGTAAAGTGGCGACAACAGTAAATTACCGTCGGAGAGTTGGAAAGCATGGATGTATGTGTTTAAAGAAGAATTTCTATTAAATCCGCATTGCACACATGCGGTTTCATGTAATAAAGAAAGGGAATGTGTAACATAGATTTCTATTCATTTATGCTCCCCCAAATATATTTTGTAAAATATGTTCTCCCAAAATCGCTCATATAATGGATGCACGCAGGAAAAGTTTTATGATAATGTGTTTTAGAAAGAAGGAGAAGATTAATGTGAAGAGTAAAGTCCTGTAAAAGAAATAATCAGCAAGCTAAAACATTTTGGAGCAGTGTGTTAACCCTAAAATATACTATTTGCAATGTGTTTTGGTGTAATGTAGAAGTAGCCAATATATTTTCCTGTTGTTAAAACTGTAAAAACAAGTTAGTGTGCCCCCAAAATGGAAAAATGCTAGAGCTGTCAAAAACTTTCACAGTGCATGCTGAGAGTATAAAATAAGATAGCAGAAATTATTGCTTAAACCACAGCACACTTTAAATGCGTACAGCTATGCAAATATTATTTAGAAGGATTTGTGTTTAAAAGAAAGCAGTCACATTTTTGGTTCCATGTTTTCCTTCTATGGCAGGCATACAGATGGAAATGACCTGGAAATGTGCCAAAAAAAGATACTCCTCAGGTGAGTCGTAACAAGGAGAAATTCCTTTATTTCTCCTCGTTACTTCCTCTTTTTTTTGTGTAAGATGAATATGCCTCTCAGTATTGTTTTTGTGCAGGAAGTTTTCCCTTCCTGCACAAAAACAGTACTGCAGGCACCCTTCTACTATGGTGCTTACGAAATGGTAGTAAGTTTAGGATTTTGTCTTAAGTTAGTTCTGTGAATCGGGCCCATTGATTGTTTGATTGAAATTATGTGAGGGAAAATGTTGTACCGTGCTTTTCATGGGCCATGCAAGCATGAGAGTCAGTGAATAAATGAATGTTCACATTTTATATACACTGATAGCACTAGAGACCATTGGCATGACTAGTCTTGCTTGAGTGGTCAGGTTGTATTTAAACTAAAGGCTTGTCTCAACATGGCCAGTAAGTGGTGAGCCACTGGGAATAATTAGTAAGGCTGAGAAATCATGAGTAAGGAATGAATGTTTCCTGGTATTGTATACAAGCAAGGGGGTACTATTCTAAGAACTAAGAAATAAGAAGTCTATAGTTAATAATAATAGTACAGAAGTAATGTATTCATGCATTTTTTATTCCTCCAAATGATCAACTAGTCCTCTCATAGGGAACATGTTGGAAATCACAGGCTATGCATACTGATAGAAAGAGCACTTTTTAATGATAGTGCTTGATTCTAAACAGCACAGAAACATATCATGATTCATGACATGGGTTACGGGTGGTCGGATAATTTCTGATATGTGCGGAAACACTGCACTTATTGGAATTATGTGCTTTGGTGTTGTTTATCGCATCCAGTACAAACTAGATGTGATAAAGCTGCATCCGCTGATGACCTGCTGGAATTCAAAGGAAGAAAAGGGTCCAGAAAATACCAGGGCTTACGGATTTTGGTGTACTGAACTTTTCATCTGTGAAAATTTATCACACACCTTAATATAAAAGCATACCCCACAGCATCGTTATTTATTAGGTGCCATAAATATTGCACCTTACACCTTGTATGCCAGGGCCCAAGGAAGCAGCAGAATGCAGTGGAGAAACACAGCATGCATGTAAAATAGTGCATAATGAAGTTAGCACTAGTGAGTAGTTCTTCAGTTCGGAAATAGCGCTTGGCCTAGATCAGTGGTTCCGAACCTTTTGACTCCTGAGGACCCCCATTCAGTCACTACTGGAAGCCAGGGACCCACAAACAATTTGTACGATTTAAATGTCAAACTTTAAATAAGTAATTCACAAAAAATACACAAGCAAGTGCACACCAAAGAAATATTCAAATTGCTAAAGATTCTATTATTTTATATTGAAAAAATTAGCAAAAATTGAAAAGAATTAATTGGGAAGGTTGGTGCTGCATCTCGACGACAACTTTTCAATGTTTGGTTTTATTTCGCGGTACGAGGCGCCTGCCACGGTCGGACTGGGAACCCAAAGCAGCCCTGACAAACATTGTCAGATCAGTCCCCGTACAGTACACATCAAGTGTAGCTAGTGATATTGACCACTACAAAGGGGGCTTAGGGCGGCTCTACCACCCCAAGATAATTTGGGAAAAATTGAAATACCATACTGGTAGGCTGGTTTATTAAGAGTGCTTGGTCTGGAGAAGCACAAACTCAGGATTCAGAACATAACACAGTGGTTAGCATTGACTTTACTAATAAGAATTTATTTCTACCCAAACAAACCTTTTTTTAGCAGCATCAGGATAATGAAAGACTGGGAAAAAAACATAACTTACTGATTTGTACCATGCAGTTTGCATGCAGGTCTTTGATGGCAGTTCATAGCTCATTGTGCTAGATTACTATTGCAACTTATGAACTGCACAGTAACAACAGAATCTCTGTAACCAAAGCAGTAACCCACGGAGCTACGCACACAAAATAAAAAAAAATTAAATGCATGGTACACTTTCTTTGCAGCAGGCATATTAACCATCTGCACTATCTTAGATGAGTCAAAGTTGCCACTGGACAAAATTATCTTGACATTTTTATTGTTGCCCAAAAACCACTCATTATACAAGGAACTTTGCAGTGCTTTTAAACCTACTGCCGGCAGACCCCTGGGAATGTGTCTCAGACCCCTCTGAGCCCTCGGACCACAGTTTGGGAACCACTGGCCTAGGACGCCCGGAATCTGTGCAATGACAGTACAAGCATTGGTAATGCATTAGGTTTCACCTATGTGATTAATAATATTTTCATTTTTGTTGTGTTTGGTGGAGGAGAAGAGGTGTAATGAGGAATAAGGATGAACTTCAGGGAAAGAATTCAAGTGATTGCCCAGAAGTTAGATTTAGGACAGGAGAAGGAGAGAGAGAAAAAAGAAAAAAAGCACCAGTGAATGATAGCGTTTCATTATGAAGAGTATGAAGTACTGTAAATTCACTTATAGTAAAGTGGCGACAACAGTAAATTACCGTCGGAGAGTTGGAAAGCATGGATGTATGTGTTTAAAGAAGAATTTCTATTAAATCCGCATTGCACACATGCGGTTTCATGTAATAAAGAAAGGGAATGTGAGATTTCTATTCATTTATGCTCCCCCAAATATATTTTGTAAAATATGTTCTCCCAAAATCGCTCATATAATGGATGCACGCAGGAAAAGTTTTATGATAATGTGTTTTAGAAAGAAGGAGAAGATTAATGTGAAGAGTAAAGTCCTGTAAAAGAAATAATCAGCAAGCTAAAACATTTTGGAGCAGTGTGTTAACCCTAAAATATACTATTTGCAATGTGTTTTGGTGTAATGTAGAAGTAGCCAATATATTTTCCTGTTGTTAAAACTGTAAAAACAAGTTAGTGTGCCCCCAAAATGGAAAAATGCTAGAGCTGTCAAAAACTTTCACAGTGCATGCTGAGAGTATAAAATAAGATAGCAGAAATTATTGCTTAAACCACAGCACACTTTAAATGCGTACAGCTATGCAAATATTATTTAGAAGGATTTGTGTTTAAAAGAAAGCAGTCACATTTTTGGTTCCATGTTTTCCTTCTATGGCAGGCATACAGATGACTAATAGCAGCACCCAAAGGCAAATGCTCACTTTATATAAGGTATATATAACAGATATAAATGCACTGCTGGCCCTGGTCACCTCCAACCGTTAGAGCGCTCAATAAGAAGCAGAAAGGAGCACCAGATAAAGTCAACAACCCTCACAAATTCAAGTCCGCCAGAAAAATTGTCCCAGATTGAAAGTAAAAACCCAGTCACTGAGATTAAAAACACCACTTTGCAAGAAATACAATCTGTGCAAAAAAACACAACTGCAATCCAATAAAAGATCAGTAAACAAACCTGTAAAAATCACTATATAAGCACCCAAGACATACATCCTTACTCTTGTTTTAACGCTCATCTGCGTTCAGTGCTGCATTTAAAGGGCAAGGAGGTGCTGCTAGACCCACCCACCACTGATAGAGTGCTCGATAAGAAGCAGAATGGAGTACCGGATGACAAGTCAACAACCCTCATAAATTCAAGCCCCCGTCTTGCTCTCACCATGTAAACACCACACATACGAAATATCAAGTTAACAACACACACAACAGGAAAAGTGCCCTCTGCTCAATAAATAAAGTACAGTACGAGCCGAACGTGCAAAGATGTGGTGTAACGGCTAGAGGGGGGCGAATTTGAAGCTGGAGAACTGGGTTCGTGCCTCGGAGGGAGGCTCAACATCCTGTGAGTCTGGGCAAATCGGTGAAATGTCTCTGTGCCTAAAATGAATGTGTCCATCTGTAAAGCAACTGGGGCTCCTGTAATGTGTTCCAATTGAGTTTGCGCTATATTTAACTGCAAAAAAATAAAGAAAACAAATGCGGGCATCTGATGACGAGCTTTACTTATTAATATTAACAAGGACATTTGGAGGTGGCGACAGGAGGAGTGAAAGAAGTGGCGATGGGAGTGAGGTGGTGGGAAGGACTATCAAGCTATGAAATGCAATGCGAAAGCGGATGGGACAGATCACGCGAAGCTTTCCATGAGCAACAAAACTCACTATGACACTTTTTTGGTAAATGTTCGTAAAAATCTTTGTGAAGATTCGTCAAATGACGCTAAAGATATAGGCAAGTCAAAAGCACTTTTTGTATGGAAACATGGTCCTAATTATAACTACACAGTGGCGACCGCCAGTAGGTTTGTTATATATATATATATATATATATATATATATATATATATATATATATATATATATATATATACATACATTTATATATTCACTAAAAAAACATAGGTTTCAGGGACGTTATAGTTAGAAATTAGCATTTAAAAAACCTTAGAAATTCACTGAAAAAAACATTTATTTCAGGGACGTTATAGTTAGTTGGAGATTTCACTTGTAAAAAACCATAGAAATTCGATAACTCGCGCCTCCGCAATGCACTGCTGATGACGTCACATATTACATCACTCATAAAATGCTCAGTGACATCACTGATGACATCTCAAATGACATCACTGATGACATCACTGATGACATCATCCAGTGAATGTGTGTTTCTGTAAAGTATTAAAATATGTTTCATATATATATATATATATGCTAAGGTGTATTGAAGTATGATTGGGTGTATGAGTGTCTGAATGCATAATTTAGTAGGTGTGTGACTGACTGTATAAGTTAGTGAGTAAATGTGTCTTACTGAATGCATGGGTTAGTGACTAAACTGTGTGAATTTCTTTATTAGTCTGTTAGTTGGTGTGTAAGCGGCTGCATGGTTTGGTGAGCAGCTACATGAGTGTCTATATGGGTTATTTATTGGTTGTCTGAGTATCTGTATGGGTGCCTGAGTGTCTTTGTCGGTGGGTGGGGGTTGTGTGACTCTGTGCATAGATATGTGAGTAGTTGTTTTACTGGTTGTATGGGTTCAAGAGTGCATATGGAAACAGCTGTATGGGTGGGTGACTGTGTGTATGGGTGTGTTGGTGAGTGAATGGATGTCTCAGTGGTGCATGTGTGAGTAACTACATATGTTTTAAAGCAGTATATGTGAGTGTTGGACTATATAAATGACTATATTGCAAGAATATCTGTATGGATGAGTGTGTGTTTCTATGAATGATTGTTTAAGAGAGTCAGTATATGTTAGTATCTGTATAAATACGTGTGGTGGTGTAAGCAAGGAAAAGGATGTGTGATAGTTTCTTTGCATGACTGACCATGTGTATGAGTAACTCTGTGGGTGAGTGGCAGTGTGTGAGTGTCTATATGGGTGTATGAGTGGATATATCAGTGGCTGTATAGATGAATGGCTGTGTGTAGGAGTGACTGTATGGGTTAGTGGGTAGATGTGTGTGTAGGCGTATGAATCACTGAGCAGGTATGTACTAACTGCTATTGGTCTGTCTATGGTTTCAATATTGGTGGTCTGTATTTTAGAGTGGGTGTATGAAAGGTTTTATTAGGGTATGAGGAGGTGCATTAGATGATCACGTGGATGATGTCATCAGTGATGTCATCAGTGATGTTATTTGAGATGTCATCAGTGATGTCATCAGTGATGTCACTGAGCATGTCATGAGTGATATAATATGTGACGTGATCAGCAGTGCATTGTGGGGGCACGAGTTATAGTTAGGTCTACTAACTATAACGGCCGAATTACTATGGTTTTGTATGAGTGAAATCTCCAACTAACTATAACGTCCCTGAAAACTATGTTTTGTTTTCAGTGAATTTCTAAGGTTTTTTACATGTTAATTTCTAACTATAACGTCCCTGAAACCTATGGTTTTGTCTGTGAATTTCAAAGGTTTTTTAAATGTTAATTTCCAACTATAACGTCCCTGAAACCTATGTTTTTTTCAGTGAATTTCTAAGGTTTTTTTAAATACTAATTTCTAACTATGCCTACAAAGGTAGGACATGTGAAGAAAGAGGAAGAAAAGTGCAGAAAGAAGCAAGACAAATGCAGAAAGAGGCAACAGAAGTCCAGAAAGACGAAGAAAAGTGCAGGAAGAAGAAGAGATGTACAGAAAGAACCAACAGAGGAGCAGAAAGTCCTCCTGTGCCCTCAACTTTTTGCTGATGGGTACTGGTGGTAACTTACTCTGACTAACCAGGCCTACAGCCAGTGCTATGCTAAAAGGCACTTAGAATACAGTGAAAACACCTATATACACTATGGAACACTATGTGTTGGGGTACACCTGTGATTAGCATGACCTCTTCTGGATTTGCCATGAGTTAATGCCTGGGTCATTGCATGAGTACATGAGTAGTGACTGGATGATTAGAGTGCTACAAGGAGAGTGCATGGTGAGTTTATAAGTGCTTGGGGTTTGGCGCAGTGATTGGATAAGCACATAGGATTGGCTGGGTGATTGGAGGACTGCATAAATAGTACCAAGGACATTACTGGACTGCATACGTAGTCCTCAAGGTATTGCAGCAGTGCATGTAGTGACTGGGTCATTGCATGAATACATGGGTACTGAGTGGATAATTAGAGTACTGCAAGGAGAGTAAATGGTGAATTTATAAGTGCTTGGGTATTGGAGGAGTATTTGGATTAGTACATGGTAGTGGCTGGGTGACAGGAGGAGTGCACAGGGAGTGACAGTGTGCCTGCGGGACTGCATGGGGACTACCTGGGGTATTGAAGGAGCAAATGAGAAGTGTGTAAGTGGATACAGGACTGAATGGGTAGGGCATATGGGGATGTAACAGTGATCAATTAGTGCCAGGATCATTGCATAAGTACATACCTACTAAATCAAAGATTAGAATACTGCAAGGAGAGTGCCTGAGTGAATTTAAAAGTGCTTGGGTATTGGCGGAGTGTTTGGATTAGTACATGGTAGTGGCTGGGTGACTGGAGGACTGCACGGGGAGTGACAGGGTGATCGCTGGACTGCATGGGTACTACCAGGGGAATTGAAGGAGCGAATGAGAATTGTGTAGGTGGTTAGAGGACTGCAGGGGTAGTACACAGGGATTATAGCAGTGCATGTGTTCGTGCCTGGATAATTGCATGACTACATGGGTAGTGACTGGATGATTAAAGTACTGCAAGGAGAGTGCATGGTGAATTTATAAGTGTTTGGGTTTTGGCGCAGTGATTGGATAAGGACGTAGGACTGGCTGGGTGATTGGAGGACTGCATAGGTAGTACCAGGGAGATTACTGGACTGCATAGGTAGTCCTCAATGGATTGCAGCAGTGCATGTGTTGGTGACTGGGTCATTGCATGAGTATATGGGTAGTGACTGGATGATTAGAGTGCTGCAAGGACAGTGCATGGTGATTTTATAACTGCCTGGGTTTTGGCGGAGTGATTGGATGAGTACATAGTGCTGACTGGGTGATTGGAGGAGTGCATGGGTAGTGACAGAGGGATTTTTGGAGTGCATGGGTACTACCTGGATAATTGGATGAGTGATTCAGTAGTGTGTAGGTGGTTAGAGGTCTGCTTAGCGTATTGTAGCAGTGCATGTGTTAGTGCCTGGGCCATTCCATGAGTACATGGGTACTGACTGGAAGATTAGAGTACTGCAAGGAGAGTGTGTAGGAGAGTAGGATCTGCTTCACATGGGTACTCCCACTTTTTGCTGGTGTTTCACAGTTTTTTTACCTTAGACTGGCTGTGGCCCTGCTAATCAGGACCCCAGCCTAGCTGCTTCCTCTCTAAAATGGTTTCCATGTACATTAGGTACATTTCAATTGGATTCTGGAGCGCCTTATAAGCCCCTAGTACATGGTATACTATGTACCTAGGGAATAGGTACCACAGAGGCCTACCAGGTAAGTGCATTATAACCGGTAAATGCTAACTTTGGACTGGCTGGACGGAAACATGTCATGTTTGGTGTCAAACGCTTCGGAATACTACCCCCCCCCTGCCAGTTCTGGCAGTGGGGGTAGCATTCCACCCTTCTAGAGGGAGAGACATGCTCACATTGGTCTAGCCGGTAAAGACTTTCTAAAGCCCTGGCATCACAAAATGGATGCCACTGCCACAGACACGGGTCTGGCCTCCTGCTGCTGACCAAAACTCTGGCAGGGGAGGCCTGGACAATAGGTTTCCTGTCCCAGACAGGTGGATGTGTATTGGGGCTGGGCGGGAGCACTCTCTGGTGCTTTGAAGTCCTGCACTGGGGGCACACTTGGTGTCCCTGTGCATAGTCCAGTTCAAACCGGTTGCAGGGGCTACCTGCCCCTGCTCTGGCATGAAACTGGACAAAGGAAATTGGTGTAACCACCCCTCTTTCCAAACCCTCCCATAGGTGGGTCCCTAGAGTATGTCCAACCCCCAAACTTTGTATAAGTATGGGAACCCAGTCCTTGAGACTTTAGATTACCCTGGACGAAACTCTGCAACATATATCCTGGACCTTCGACGTTCTATTTCAACTAGAAGACTGAAGAAATCTCCCTTGGGGTCAAGGAGTGACTCCCCAGCATGGCAGGCACCAAAGAAGCAACTGTCCGGTCTACAAATCTGAAGCTCCCACCAGACGCCGAAGTCTTTACATCACCAGAGGTGGATTTCCAGACTTCCCCGAGGCTACCCTGAGTCCACAGCAAAGCTGAGGCCCGTGGCCATAGTGGGTGACGTGGAACCGTGACCCCTGGACACTGTGAACTTTTGCCGGTCCATCATCTTCCTGGTCTTCCTTGAAGGTGTGCTTTGGGCTCCGAGTAGCCCCAGCCTTGAGCACCTCCTGCAGATCTCTGGCCTCCACTCCACGAGTGACCCGTGGGTCAGTTTCAAGTACGACCGCTTGAGGCTCCTTTGCAATCGCTAGCCCGTTGGCTAGTGGGTCCCCATGAAGGCGACTCCTCTTCTGATTGGGCTTTCCTGGTTGCTCCAGACGTGCCCCGACTTACCCTTGCTGGGTGAGTCCCCCAGACCTTGCTGGTCTGCACCAACGTCCTTTTTCTATTTCCACGTGACTTGCTGTTGCCAAGGCTTTTTGGGTCCATCCTGGTCGCCGACACCGCAGCCCTCGACAGACTTTGTGGGACAGCTCCAATATGGCTCCTGGTTGTCATCGACGCCTCCTGGACCTTGTGGCTGAAGAGTTAAGACACCCGTCAACTCACCTGAAGCACCTGACCCAATGTGAGCATTGGACTATTGTGCCCTTGGTCACTGGTAAGCGACCCAGACTCTGTCCCCTCTGCTTTCAGGTTCCCCCCATCCTAGATCCAGGCTTGGATCTCTACTCTGGACACTTCTCCTCTTCACGGCAGCAGCACTTCTTTGCCAGCTTCCATTGAAAACAGCGACGCGACCCGACACCAAAAGACACCATGATCTTTTGCAGCTCCATCATTTTCCTGGTCTTTCTCAAAGTTGTACTATGGGCTCCGAGTAGCCCTAGCCTTAAGCACCTCCTGCACCGAAGATTGCTGGCCTCCACTCCACGAGTGACCCGTGGGCCAGTTTCAAGTGCGACCGCTTGAGGCTCCTTCATGATCGCTAGCCCGTTGGCTAGTGGGTCCCCACAAAGGCAACTTCTCTTCTGAATGGGCTTTTCTGGTTGCTCCAGACGTGCCCCAACTTACCCTCACTGGGTGAGTCCTCCAGACTTTGCTGGTCTGAACCGACACCCTTTCTCTGATTCCAAGTGACTTGCTGTTGCCAAGGCTTGTTGGGTCCAATGTGGTTGCCGACAACGCAGCACTCGAAAGACTTTGTGGGACAGATCAAATTAAGCTCCTGGTTATCATCGGCACCTCCTGGACCTCGTGGTTGAAGAGTCAAGACACCCGTCAACTCACCTGAAGCACCCGACATCTGTGGGCATTGGTCTATCGTGCCCTTGGTCACTGGTAAGTGACCCAGACTCTGTCTCCTCTGCTTTCAGGTTCCTTCCATCCTAGATCTAGGCTTGGATCTCTCCGGACACTTCTCCTCTTCACGGCAACGGCACTTCCTGAGCAGCTCCCATTGAAAACAGCGACGCGACCCGACACCAAAAGACACCTATGCACCCGGCTTCCCTGGGTGAGGTAACTCGAGTACTCCAGTGCTCCCATGGGTGTTGGCCCTAGACACCTCTAAGTCCAAAAGGGTTCGCTCGTAGATATCTTCTAAGTGTCCTTAAACTCTAAATTTCCAACTGCGACATTCCCCATAGAAGTAAAAAGCGATTCGCGGCTGTGTTCACACACTGCCTGCGTCTCCCGTTGGTCCCCTGTGTCACTATCTTGGGTGGTTCCATGTGGTCCAAGCACTTCTACAGGCTCTAGGCCTTGTCTCTAGCTCAGTCGTGGTTCTTATACCATTTTATTGGTATATGGTTTGGTACGCCCCTAGGGCTCAAACGTGCATTTGTGCTATTACTGTTGATTGCTAACTTGTAACTTAAGTACTTCGAACTCCAGTCTCATAAAGAAACTGGAGCTGTGTGTGTTATCTTAAATACATTTATTTTAAATATATACCTGGTGTGGTTGTCCTTTCATTTGGTCATTCAAGAGATTATAGACTGGTAAAACAAGCTGCTTTACATTCCTTCAAGACTTAGCCTGAAGGCTGCTCTCCATAGGTACCACTAGGATAGCTTTCAACATGTGAAGCAGATCCTACTCTCTAACAACCATAACTTTAGATTACCCTGGACGAAATTGTGAAGCTGAATCCTGGACCTTCGACGCTCTGCTCATGACCAGAGAACTGAAGAAATCTCCCTTGGGGTCAAGGAGTGACTCCCCTGCTTGGCAGGCACCAAAGAAGGAAATTGGCCGGTCTGCCTTATCGAAGCTCTTGCCGGACTCCGAAGTATTTGCAGCCCAGGAAAAGGATTTCCAGACATCTCAGAAGCCGACCCGAGTCCCCAGCAAAGCTGAGACTCGCAGCCCGCGTGAGTAGCGTGGAACTGGTCACTGTGCATTTCTGCAAGTGCACTGACTTCTCGACGTCTCTTGAAGTCGTCCTTGGGCTGACTTGTAGCCCTCACCTCGAGCACTGAATCCACCGAAGATTGTCGGCCTGGTCATTCCGAGTGACCCGTGGGCTGTCATTTTATGTTTCATCTTGAGGTCCCTTTGCGATCCCTGGTCTGTCGACTGGTGGGTCCCTGAGGGGGTAACTTTGTATTTCCTTGGGCTTCCCTGGTTGCTCCAGACTTGCCCTGACTTCTAACCAAGTGGTGAGTCCCTCAGACCTTGCTGGTCTGCACCGAAGCATCTTTCTCGTTTCTGCGTGGGTTGCTGTTGCCAAGGCTTGTTGTGTCGAATCCGGGCACCAACGCTGCAGCACTCTACCTCCTTTGTGGGACAGTTCGAATCCAGCTCCTGGTTGTCCTCGATGCCTCCTGGTCCTCATGGCTGAAGAGTCAAGCTTCACCACCTTCACCTGAAATCACCCGACATCGGTGGGCATCTGTCCATCGCCTTCCTGGTCACCGGCTAGTGACCCAGACTCTGTTGACTCTGCTTTCAGGTTCTTATCATCTTTGATCCAGGCTTGGAACTCTTCGGACACTTTGCATATTCACGGCAGCAGCACGTCTTCGCCAGCTCTCATTGGAATCGATGACGCGACCCGACACCAAAAGACACCTGTGCACCCGGATTCCCTGGGTGAGGTAACACAAGTACTCTGGTGCTCCCGTAGGTGCTAGCCCTAGAACTTCCTAAGTCCAAAAGGTTTTGGTCCTGACTCATTTCTAAGTGCCCCAAATCTTTAAAAATCTAACCGCGACTTTCGCCATAGAAGCTAACGGGAGCTCGCAGCTGTGTTCACACACTGCACACGGCCCCCGTGGGTCCCCTGTGTCACTACCTTGGGTGGTTCCTTGGGGTCCCAGCGATTCTACAGGCTCTAGGCCTTGTGTCTAGTTAAGTCGTGGTTCCTATACCACTTTTTTAGTATATGGTTTGGCTCACCCATAGGGCTTGATGTGTATTTGTGCTATTTCACTGTGATTATGTGACAAGCTGCTTTACATTCCTTCAAGACTTAGCCTGAAGGCTGCTCTCCATAGCTACCACTAGGATAGCACTCAATAAAGGTTGTCTTTAACATATAACCTATAAGGGGTTGTTTGGACTGATACAAGGTGCCCACTATAACTAGTGGACAGCATATATCAGGCCAACTTCTCACACTCATGACATCTCAGATGACATCACTCATGACACCATCCACAGAACCACTCACACCCCCTATACAACCTCTTGTACTACCCACTCACACACCCACACAACTACTTGCTTACCCATTCACAGACCCATACCAGTAATCACACACCCACTCACTCTTCCATAGAGGCACTCACACATACAGCCACTTACACAACCACTTATTCAGCCATACAGCTGCTTATACAACCAGAATATATATGGATTAGATCAGTGATGTTATCAGTGATGTCACTGATCATGTCATGAGGGATGTCATGTGTGAGTTCATAAGCAGTGCACTGCGGGGCAAGTTATAGTTAGCTCAGCTAACTACAAATGCTGAATTGTACTGGTTTTGTAAGAGTGAAACCTGAGCCTAACAGTGAATATATACACATATATATATTACCTATTGGTGGTCGCCAGCAGGTAGTTATAGTTAGGACCAAGTTTCCATAGGAAGAGCATTTTTTGTTTTGCTTATAACTTTGGCGTCGGTTGATGAATCTTCATGACATTTTCCAAACTAATTCTTTGTTCATATCAGCTCCTATGGTGAAAGTTTGGGGGTGATTCATCAAGGGGGGGGAAAAAAAGGGGGTCCTAAAACGTGTTTTCTCCATGCAATTTCCATAGGAAACTTTAGGCAAGGCTACAGGTCGAGCGGGTGAACGGAATTACCCCAAATTTGGCAGCGAGAAGGGTCTTGGTCTAGAAAGCACGCTTTTTTTTTTATTTGGTGTAAATCCGTTCAGTTGTTTTGGAGAAATATCAAAATTTACAGATATCGATATTTCGGAATTCTGCCATCTGATTGGCTGAGGCGTTACGAGCACGAGCTTGCTGCGTATTGGCTGGGAGCGGTGCGAGCGGTTGCATATAGGAAGCGTTGACAGACATTTTGTGATTCTGTTGAAGCGAGTAAGGGGAAAAAAGGGAGAAAAAAGTAGGAAAGAGGAGGGTAGGAGCACTGTAACCTCTGTGGGGTGTTTAGGGTGTGCTATACAGGGGTGCAAAGCAAACTACTCATCCCTACCGGTCTGAAAGTGCTGGGCTACGGAAATTAAGTGAGGTATTGCCTAGAGTCTGAAGCTGCTAAGATGAGCTGCTGCAGGACTCGGGAATTAAAGCGTGAGTCCAAACTGTGTCCTATGCTGTGAAGTAATGTGCTCTGGCCGCTGTGCCACATCTGTGCAAGTAGTGTCAGCATGTAGTTATACCTACTTGGAGGAACTTTTGTTTCGAACATTGTAACTTGTGTATGGTGCTTAGGGGGTGTTATACAGGGAGTGCAAAGGTAAATTCACACCTATCAAATCAATTTGGTATTTGTAAAGTGCAAACTACTCACTCATACAGGTCTGATGGCGCTGAGAGCGTAAGGTGAGCTGCTGCCGGACTCAGGGATAAAGCTGCTGAACTACTGACCCCTACCGGTCTGAAAGTGCGGTGTACGGAAATTAAGTGAGGTATTGTCTACAGTGTTATGCTGCTAAATTGAGCTGCTGCTGGACTCGGGGATGAAACCGTGAGCACAAACTGTGTGTCTTATGCTGGGAAGTCATGTGCTGTGCCACACTTGTCCAAGTTGTGTCAGCAATATTTTATACGTAGTAAGAGGAAGTTTTGTTTGAAACATGGTAACTTGTATATGGTGCTGGTAAGTGATCTGCAGCACTGCCACAGGCAGTGCACCCAGGACATGCAGCAGACATGCAAGGTATAGGTGGACGTAAATGGAGTCGACCATGTGTTCGGGCTGCCCTGCTATGCGTCAGTGGCTATGCTTGTAGCTGCACTGGCTTGCTGTGTGCCAGTCTTGTGGATGAAATGTCACAGCTTGGTGCAATGAGCCGGGTCTGTGTGCAATGGGTGTAGGGCAGGGTTGTGGTGGGAGTACGTGTGAAGGCCATTTCACGCACGCTAACTACGACGAAGGACTTTTGAGTGTGGGATGTCCACTTGTTGTTCTCAAATCGGGCAGTGCGTAACGTGGGAGACAGATGCAAATATTATCGTATCTGTCGGGGGGCTGGCCACTTGCAAGTTCCTTCTAGGAGCAGCAGATGTGTTAGCACAAGATAGCTCAGACAAAGAACCTTTGATCCTTACAGTAACGTCTACAGCTGCATTCATACAGGATGTGTACAAAGGCCGGTTGTGGGTGTTGTGGGATGTCTGCGACCCTGGTCATCATGGATGAGATGCCCAGCACGTCTCACATGGGCGGGTTCACTGTGTGTTATGTTGCCAAACAGCTGCTCGTCCCTCCCACGAGCCCCCACACTTTTGTGCATTATGCTGTTGTATCCCGTGCACTCCTACGGCACACCTTTGTAATGGCTATTCACGCATGTCCTGTGGGATTCCAATCACACCGTGACACTGCCATTTGGAGGTGTTGCATGCCACTTTACAACATCGACTGCTGCGGCCCTTGTGGCGGCCACACCAGAACACAGAGACACACTTACCGCACTTCTTGCAGACGGACATGTGTGAGACACCCCGTTCCCTTTGCTGCTTGTGCATGCAGGAGGATGCGTGTGAAGCTACATCTCCAGGCTCACTGCCAACGCTGTTGCAGGGCCCGTGCCTATTATGCTAACACAATGACCACAAGGACATACTTGCTCAGATGTGGGTTTGGGGGGCGTAGGCGGTCCTGTGGTTGTTGTGATGAGTGTTATGGCTCTCATGGGTATCCGTGTATCATGCTCATTGACTCTATGGCATCTGTGGGTGTTCAGGTGTCGCTCTTGGCTGAGTTCCCTTTCATGCTGCAGGTAGTGGTCCTGCTTAACACCAGCAGAAAGCAGGTGTAAAATCTCTGTTGCTAACGCGGCTTATCGCCGTAATTTGTTTTACATCGCAGTTTTTGCCTTTCGTTGTGAAAGTTGTGATGTGGTTTTTTCGTGTACAGGTAAATAAATGAACTGGGTAGTGTATCCTGTAAACATCAAGCACCTGACCCACTATTAACAATCAATATAAATACAATGAGATTTCTTCATTCGTTTTGTGTGTACACTGTAAATGCACCCACTATCACAGTGCAATTCAATACAGGATTTTAGTATTTAGAATAAATCGCAAAGGTGCACCTCGTGTGATTTTGCATGGAAACGCCTACTCTGCATCTCATTATCAGCACTTTAATGCACTACAGTTGAGATAAATCTAACACACTATTCAGAAGCAGGTGTAAACTGCAGACATCGCCAGTATTCCCGAGATAACTGCCCCAAAATTCAACACAATGGTGGACACCACCAAATAACAGTAATAAGAACGAGAAAGAGTCACACAGCACTTAACTAATAACCAAAAACTTTATTGAATTTTTTTTTCCAAACTTAATTTTTTCGTAATCGTACATATAAAGGATAAAGTAAATTTAACAAAATGAACACAAAACAACAAGGCGAAAGACTCCTGTCGGGAGCATGAATGTCGATGACACACCCTGGAAAATAAAGTACAAAATAAGGACGTGTGTAATGCGCATATCAAAGGAGCGAGACACAGAGAAGGAAAAAAAAGGCAGAGAGAAAAAGGGAGGGAAGGAAAGAAAGGGAGTGAGAAAGGAAGAAGGGAGATAGAGAAAGAGAAGGAAAGGAAGGAAGAGAGTGAGAGAGAGAGTGAAGAGAGGGAAGTGAGAGAGAAAGAGAGAGAGATACTGCCGTCCCTGCGCATCCATGACCAAATAATTACCTGCTGCCACCGGAGTGTGTACCAGTGGGCACTCCACGTGCCAGTCAAAGCTCCGCGGCCCGGCAGATCTCACAGAGGTCGCTGAGTCCTGAGTCATGAATGGCAGAGACCACATCAGCTTCTCCGCGGCTCCGTCATCAATAGCGGAGATCACATCAGCTTTGGGTGCCGCTAACCCTGTGCAACACAAGTCAGTGGCAGGTAGTGGTAGGCCGCTGACGGCCATACAACTTAGGGTGCGACTAACTCTGTGTAACTCAAGTCCGCGCCACGTGGTAGTAGGCCCCTGACGGCCATTCAGTTCAGGGTGCGACTAACCCTCTGCGCAACTTTTCATGGACTCTTTATGATTGAGACCCGTGGAGCGTCCGCCATCCAGTCACCACCGGCAATAAATAATGTGACGTTGTTGATGTATTATATTTGCATGGTCTGTGACATATGTGCCGGATGGGTGTGGTGTGTGTGCAAACCTGCCCTCAGGGAGTGGCCGTGACATGTTGACAACTAGAGCACTGACCTGCACACCAACAGCGAGTACGCGTGCGTCAGGTAGCTATGTGGGGGGGTGAAAACGTGTTTTCTCAATGGATTTTCCATAGGAAACTTTAGACAAGGCTACAGGTCAAACTGCTGAACGGAATTACGCCAAGTTTGGTAGGGAGAAAGGTCATGGTCCAGAAAGCGCGCTTTCTTGCATCGAGTGAAAATATAAAACAAAGGTCCCGGGGGCAATTTAATATACCGGAGCTCTATCTGTGTGAGATAACCCGTTCACGCTCCCTCTTCCCAACATCACCACTTCACAGCTATAGTGTTAGAAGCCAGTCCGTCGGGTCGCAGCTCTCTACCTTTGCGAGCTAGTACTCTGCTGTGCCTGTACCTCTGCGAGCTACCACGCTGCTGTTCCTTTGGGAGCGGACGGCTCGTAGTACTGCATCTGTGAGTCGATCGGATGGGCTGCAGTTGTCCCTCTGCGAGCCTGGGTGCGAAGTGTTCATAAGTCACACTACATAAGCATTGAAAAGCAATTTTGTGATTCAGTCCGTCAGCTGGCATCTTTCCAAGGCATTTCTGAATACATACCGAAGTTCTTTCTGTGAGAGATACCCCTTTCACATCAGCAGGTAACGCACCCTCTTCCCACATTACCAACATACCCCCAACAACATTCTTGGGCCCAGAATTATCCCTGTGCGGTTGGACAAACAAGAATCCTAGTCATGTATAGATTTACATATAAAATATTTTATTTAAAGAAAACAACAACAAATAAAACTGAAGGGAGTCTGGTGCTGTGGTCGCTGCCACGAAGTTGGGGTTACTGTCATTCAGAACTCAGGACACAGTTACACATGTGGGATTGGCTTGTATTGAACAGGGTTAGTGGCACCACGTGTCGCGCTTTGTGTTGTACAGGGTTAGTGGCACCACATGTCGCTGACCTTGCATATGGAAATATGCCTGAGTGATCCAAGGGAGTCTGGTACTGTGGTCACTGCCACGAAGTTGGGGTCACTGCCATTCAGGACTCAGGACACAGTTCCACATGTGGGATCGGCTTGTGTTGAACAGGGTTAGTGGCACCACGTGTCAAAAATTCGAATTGCAAGCTCTGTTGCCCGCAGTGTAGAGTGTTATTGAGTGTTTGTTGGCACTTGAAGATGAATTTGTTGATTGTACTAAAGCTATAAATGATATAAAAAAAGCAAGGATACTAAAAGGATATTATGTAGGTTTTAGGCCTGTGATAGGTACTTGCCTAGTGGACTCTGTAATTAATGGATGAAGATTTAATTTTAATTGTGAGCCCTACTGACCGCAGTGTAGGCGTATCATGAAAAGACAAAATATGTATAGAACACACTGTCGAAGTGTATAAGCCTGTGATGCTGCTTGGTGTGGATGGGCCGCAGTGGGAGCTATGTCTGTTGCCTACGGCGCCATCTGCAATCACGACTGTATCTGAATTGTGAGCCCTGCTGACTGCAGTGTAGGCCAGAGGTAGCGGTGAGCAAGGGCCCACAGCCACATGCATAGGCTGGTGGCCCCACCAGCCTGCGTAGTTTAGGTTCAGTGGCACCACGTTTCGCCGGGCTTCCATATGCAAATACGTGTCACTAATCGCAGGGAGTCTGGTGTTGTGGTCGCTGCTATGAAGTTGGGGTCACTGCCATTCAGGATTCAGGACACAGTTCCACATGTGGGATCGGCTTGTGTTGAACAGGGTTAGTGGCACCATGTGTCGCCGGCCTTGCATATGGAAATATGCCTAACTGATCAAAGGGAGTATGCTGCTGTTGTCGCTGCCACGGACTTGGGGTTACTGCCATTCAGGACTCAGGACACAGTTCTACATGTGGGATCGGCTTGTGTAGAACAGGGTTAGTGGCACCACGTGTCACCGGCCTTGCATATGGAAATATGCCTAACTGATCAAAGGGAGTATGCTGCTGTGGTCGCTGCCACGGACTTGGGGTCACTGCCATTCAGGACTCAGGACACAGTTCAACATGTGGGATCGGCTTGTATTGAACAGGGTTAGTGGAACCACGTGTCGCGCCTTGTGTTGTACAGGGTTAGTGGCACCAAGTGTCGCCGGCCTTGCATATGGAAATATGCCTAACTGATCAAAGGGAGTCTGGTGCTGTGGTCACTGCCACAGACTTGGGGTGACTGCCATTCAGGACTCAGGACACAGTTCCACATGTGGGATTGTTTGGCTTGTGTTGAACAGGGTTAGTGGCACCACATGTCGCCGGCCTTGCATATGGAAGTATGCCTAACTGATCAAAGGGAGTATGCTGCTGTGGTCGCTGCCACGGACTTGAGGTCACTGCCATTCAGGACTCAGGACACAGTTGCACATGTGGGATCGGCTTGTGTTAAACAGGGTTTGTGGCACCACGTGTCGCCGGCCTTGCATATGGAAATATGTCTAACTGATCAAAGAGAGTATGCTGCTGTGGTCACTGCCACAGACTTGGGGTCACTGCCATTCAGGACTCAGGACACAGTTCCACATGTGGGATTGGCTTGTGTTTAACAGGGTTTGTGGCACCATGTGTCGCCGGCCTTGCATATGGAAATATGTCTAACTGATCAAAGAGAGTATGCTGCTGTGGTCACTGCCACGGACTTGGGGTCACTGCCATTCAGGACTCAGGACACAGTTCCACATGTGGGATCAGCTTGTTTTGAACAGGGTTAGTGGCACCATGTGTCGCGCCTTATGTTGTACAGGGTTAGTGGCACCACGTGTCGCCGGCCTTGCATATAGAAATATACCTAACTGATGAAAGGGAGTCTGGTGCTGTGGTCGCTGCCACGGACTTTTAGTCACTGCCATTCAGGACTCAGGACACAGTTCCACATGTGGGATCGTTCGGCTTGTGTTGAACAGGGTTAGTGGCACCATGTCTTGCCAGCTTCTGTTGAACAGTGTTAGTGGCACCATGTGTTGCAGCTTGCGTTGAATTCTGCCTCAATAAGTCCACGTGGTGATGACTTGTGGTGCAGTGAGTTAGTGGCACCTGAAGCACTCAGCGTGTGTGCACCCTGCGATGATGTGTGGTCCGGGCAGGCCTCACTGGTAGCAATGTCTTTATATGCTTTGAAAGAATCCATTTAGTCCTCCAAGGTTTGAAGAGTTGCAGAAGAGCTAAATAGAAAAACTCTCTCTTATCTGGAGTATCACAACTTAATTTCCTGTGATTAATCAAATTTCCTTTGGCATTCTTTAAGAAACATCCATCAGATCCAATTATAGCATATTTCCCTTCATTTATTTTTTCTGTAACATTTTTTCTACAACTATAATGTTGCAGTATTTCATACAGACATATGTTTTCCAGGTATGGACTTCTATTTGGATAGTATGCGAGGAACAGTAATTGAGTTATCTGCAACATATTGTATATCCATATTTGGATTCCACATCTTCAAAATTACTGGATTGTAATCATTAATGTACTTCGATTCTTGTGTTCTTTTTATATTAAAAGTATTTTTGGGTGATTTTCGAGTGATAGTATGCCTCACTGCTGACATAAAACTGTCCCCTCTTCCTTGCGATGAATTATGGTGCACTGAGTTAGTAGTACCTTTGGCGCTCAGCGTGTACGTACCCTGCAATGATGCGTGGTCTGGGAGGGCCGCACTCGGACCAATGTCTTTTGTCTATTGGACTCTGGCTCAATAAGGCCACGTGGCGATGACTTATGGTGCACTGAGTTAGTAGAACCTTGGGAAGTCAGCGTGTACGTACCCTGCGATGATGCATGGTCCGGGAGGGCTGCACTAGGATCAATGTCTTTTGTCTATTGAATTCTGCCTCAATAAGGCCACGTGGCAATGACTTATGGTGCACTGAGTTAGTAGAACCTTGGGGACTCAGCGTGTACGTACCCTGCGATGATGCGTGGTCTGGGGGGCCGCACTCGGAGCAATGTATTTTGTCTATTGAATTCTGCCTCAGTAAGGCCATGTGTCTATGACTTGTGGAGCACTGAGTTAGTGGTACCTTTGGCGCTCAGCGTGTGCGCACGCTGGCATGATGCGTGGTCCGAGAGGGCCGTACTGGGAGGAATGTATCTTGCGTACTGGATTGCATCATCTGCAATCGCTACTTCATCTGAATTGTGATGCCTGCTGTCCGCAGTGTAGATCGAAGGCAGTAGTCTGTACAGACATAAGTCTGCGGTGCTGTGCCGCAGGGTTCGCAAGGGCCTGTGTCGAGGAGACCCGCGGTCATGGCGGCAGTCTCGTGGCAGGGTGAGGCCCGCCGCTCTGGCACAGTCGTTGGTCTTCACAGTTCACAAGTGAACCACGACCAGAGCCCCGGCATATTTATTCACACTCCTATGCTGAAGTGGCGTACGTCGGACCAGCCCACTCTCCGGTTACGCTTATGCTTACAGGGGGGGACGATACAGCTACATGACTGAGATCGTCCCTAGTGTTTGACGTAACATGGTTGGGTCCACTGTCCAAAACACTACTACCACCAGTAGTATTTGTGCAGATGGAAAGGTGTGTGTTTTGCATACTGAGATGTGTCCAGCACATCACCGCTACACGATGCATTGTGTGCATTGTTATTTATGGGTGAATTGCTTCCTTCACATATAGATTGTTCACACCTGTCCCAATATTCAGTTATTGTGTGGCTGAGGGGCCATGCCGTTTTTGGAAAGTTTGCTGTCTAGTTTTGCGCTGCCTTGGTGGTAGGGGGGGGTCCTGGGGGTGGTAGTGGGTGTTGTGGTGTTCTTGGATGTCGGAGCTGCTTGATCAGTAGGTCTATGATATGTTTTGGTCTTCAGATGTGGCTCTGGTCTGGGGTCCCTTTCATACTGTATGTAGTTGTTTAATATTTAAAAAACAAGAAGACATTACATAATAAATAAAAAAATACAAAAACTATTTTTAGGATATTAAAGTTACAAAATATCAATTTTTAAAAAAAATTATTGAGAAAAACATAGATTTTATGAACATTATAATTAGAAATTAGTATTTAAATAACCTTTGAAATTCACAAAAAAATAGGTCTCAGGAAGATTAAAGTTAGAAATTAGTATTTAAAAAAAAAATCAAATTTACTGAAAAAACGATTGCCACATTTCCCAACACTGAGCTATTAGATGGCTAAGGGACCATGCCGTTTTTAGAGGGTTCGCTGTCCTGTTCTGCACTGCCTTGGTGGTAGTCGGGAGAGGGGTTGTACGGGGGAGAGGTCCTGAGGGTTGTGGTAGTGGGTGTTCATCTTGGGTGTCGGAAAAAACTATAGGTTAAATGAACATTAAAATTAGAAGTTAGCAATAAAAAAACATTGAAATTCACTGAAAGAAAAATAGGTTTCAGGCACGTTATAGATAGAAATTAGCATTTAAAAAACCTTTGAAATTCACTGAAAAAACCATAGGTTTCAGGCACGTTATAGTTAGAAATTAGCATTTAAAAAACCTTAGAAATTCACCGAAAAAACAATAGGTTTCAGGGACATTATAGTTAGAAATTAGCATTTAAAAAACCTTAGAAATTCACTGAAAAAACCATAGGTTCAGGCACTTTATAGTTACTTGGACATTTGACTCATATAAAACCAGAGAAATTTGCCCGCTATAGTTAATTGAGCTAACTATAACTCGCGCGCCCGCAATGCACTGGTGATGACGTCACATATTACACCACTTATGACATGGTCAGTGACATCACTCATGATGTCACTGATGACATCACAAATGACCTTGCTGATTAGGCGATAAAATTATCGCCGCTTTCCGTCCGAAAACAGACGCTAAAGCGGCGATAATTTTATCTGCGGGGCTTGATGATATGCCCCTTAGTTACTAAATGATGTTGAGGATAGCCTTGTTTCAGTGATAAAATAGTAGGCCGTATTTCCATTATTCACAAAACAACTGGGCTTTTACTACAGTTGACATATCAGCATTTTCATATTTTCATATAACCAAAATAAAAGAACATGCTTTCATACCATTTTCCACAAAACAGAGAACTTATCACATCCATGCCAACACAATACTCTCCAAACATTATTCTAAGTGATTTTAACATTTCCTGGGATATTAACAAAAACCTACTCTCATCAAAACTAAAAGAAATGTGTTTGTATCACAAGCTGTAACAACTGGTCTCACAAATGACCCACAACAAGGGGAATACTCTAGATTGTATATACAAATACCACAAAACATTACTGTGCTTGAAGGTCCACTCAGAATTGATTGGTCTTACCATAAAGCACTCCCATTTCACATCACTACATCAACGTTCTATAGCAACGGACAACCTAAACCAACATAAATGATGAAAGGAAAATTGAAGCACTGCTCCACCCACCAACTTTCTGAGTACCTCAAAAACATATCCATATCTTCAACTTCCCACAGCTCCATGGAGGATCTTACAAATACCTTTGCAAAAGTCACCTTCCAAGCTATCAACAACCTTGCCCCCTTAATACAAATATCCATCATAGAAAAATGTTCCGGCCTGAGAACAAGAAGAATCTGAACTCCAGCAAGAGAACTAAAAAAAAAATGGAAAAGAACAATAGGAAGCAGCAAACCCATTACACCCCTCAAACTCTACAAAAAGAAAAGAAAATCTTACAAATACCTTGTCCTACATACACAGTGAAAACATGATTACAAACTTTATATAAGGGAGACCTTTAAACTCTCAACCAGACTCGTCCAAACTGACATGCAATGGATAAACCTTACTGAAAAAAGCAATAACCCTGTTCTCAGGCCCATTTGCTAACTGTATCACAAACTTCTTCGCAGAAGAAATCCTAAAAATTCATAGTATTATCATGGAAAGCCCTCTAACTGGATTTACCTGACATTTGTGAAAGATATTTTTTAAAATGGCCAACATTTAAACAACTCCTGTGTACATATCTAAACCTGACAAACGCTTCCACATCAAATTATAATCCCTTCAATATAAATTTGATTAAAAAATTGCTCTGAGGAAATTTTCTTGCTGAACCTCATTATTGTCAACTCCTCACCTTGTGAATGCATATTTCCCTTTTCTTTAAATGGTAGCTGCATTACACTTCTGCTGAAAACAGACAAATTTAAACCCTAATGACTCCCAAGACCAGTCTGCAACCTACCCTTCCTTGGAAGTTAAATAGAAGTTTTTCTATTAGTTTTCCATCTCACATCTGAAACAACAACCTGACAAACCTCTACCAATCGGATTCCATCTTCTTAAATGCAGCACAGAAACAGCCACAAATCCTTGATGATACCCAATGTATTCTGGATAATTTAGATGTCTGGATGGAAGAGATGTCCAACAGAATGGGAGTGAAAGTCCCAGTCATAAACAGATACAACCTTTATTATGTCCAGGTCTCGGTTTGTGAAAATTTATTCTTTTAGATCACTAACCCATCTACCCCTCTGTAGCACATCTCAAGTGCCCGTCCCCTCCATTTCCCCCTAGATTTTTAGTTGTTTAACCCTTATATAGAGCCCTTTGGACCTATTGTACACACTGAAAGGACAGCATAATACCACTAGGCTGGTGACATCCAAATTATTTATATCGGGGTCCTCCTCACCAGTCCATAAATAGATAGAGATTCCCCTGAACCTGGCATCCCTCCCACTGTTGTCCCAAAGGAAACATCCCTTGGATTCACTATAAAAGAGGAGGTGGCCTAGCTGTTGTGTTCAAGCAAACATTAAATATCACTAAAGCTGATGACATCTCCATACAAGGTTGTTAGGCCATCTTCACCAGATGCAACCCTATACCATCTTCTTCCTGTAACTTCCTGCTCTCTTACAGACCTCCACCTATTGGTGCACCATTCCCAGACACACTTCTAGGCACAGTTTCAAACCTTATAACACTACACTCCAACCTATGCATTCCAGGTAACCTCAACATTTGGTTTGACAAACCCAATATGCCCCATTCAAAAACAATCGAGGGTGTGGCTAGCAGCCGAGCAAAATGGCTGCAGCCTGAGAGAGCTCCGTGCCCAAGGGAGACCTCCCAATTAATCCGCACACTAATTCTGCACCTGCATGGCCCAAAAGGGGCACTAACGCAATCGGAGCACCAGCGGAGTGGAATGCGTCGTCCCAGAGCTCCGAGGTCCAGACGGTTGCCGACTTATGAGGAATGTCACATCAAGGCCTGCGAGAAGCACTGGAGCCGGGGCCTCGCGTGAGCCCCCTCCTGTCAGTCAGCGAAGAAGTGAGAGGCGTGCGGCGTGGCCACTTGTGACTGTTTGCCGAGGCTCAGACCGCGTGTCAAAGGCGGCGTAAGAACGCAAGCAGACCGCCCCACATTGAAGGCCGCTCCTGGGGCCCCGACCTGCTAAATCGATATTTCCAGCGTGGTCGCGCACAAGTGGGACGGAGCTACGTGAGGGGGCAGAGGCCCTGTCCTACCCGGCCCGTGAAACTGAATCAAATCGGGGCCAAGTGAGATCTCCAGGGGTCCATAAACCTGCAAGTAAGTTGGTGCAATCACTGGCTAGAGACTGACACGCCGGGTGGTCCAGCCTGATATAAAGTCAAGCTGGGAAGGGAGCGCTACAGGTAAATACCGGGAAAGAAACTACAGTGAAATTGCTCTCTTTGAAGCTCGCAAAAACGAGTCGCGGTGGCAGAAAACCCTAATAACAAGCACAGGACACCACAAGGCGGCGCCGCCACTGAATTATAATCACCAAGCTCACGCTGTTAATTCATCAATTCAGAGACTCCCCCTGCAGCCACAACGGGATGAAAGCCTAGAATGTAGGCAGAACTGATGAGAGAACCAATGATGGGCCACATGAGTACGGACTCTACAGTGTGATACTACACAATATTGGCCTACAGGCCCTTTACATCCTGTGGCGTGCCTCAGCATTCCAGAGCAAGTGGCACCTTGTAGTAACGCCACAGACAGAATCCCAGTTCGGGTTGAAGCTGCCTACCACTGAGGGCACAGGAGGGGCAGGCGGGAAACCAGAAAGGCCGCGCATGGCAACGTAACACGCGGCAGGCAGCTGCGAATACTGCATCTCCCCTCTGTGTGCCTGGCGAGGCCCATGGTGCGCGGGCTGAGATGGGAGGCAGGGGCCAAGGGGGCCTACCAACTGTGCAACTGGACAAATATGCTTACTGCAAAGACCAGACTGAGAAACCGCCTATAAACAATGCCCAAACAGAGGCCTCTACATCTAATGACCCTGCTGAGGTCACACTGGTGGACATTATGTCTGCCCTACAACAGGTCCAGTCCTCTATTGGCACAATCTCTACAGATATATCCTTAATAAGGGCGGACTTTTCAAAACTATCCGAAAGGCTTACGGAGGTAGAATCTACGACAACGACACTCTCCAACGCCAGGTACGCCACCTGGAAGCTGATAATAAGCTCATCCTGGCTAAACTAGATGACCAGGAAGGTCACTCAAGGTGCAACAATGTGCGACTTATCGGTGTACCCGAGAAAATTGGGGGGCCGGCCTTGGACCTCTTTGTGGAAGACCTCATCAAAAACCAGCTACAGCCATGAGGACTATCCAGCTTCTTCTCCGTAGAAAGAGCTCTTCGTGTGCCGGGAGGGAGGCCGAAACCAGGTGCCCCCTCCAGACCAATACTGGAGCACATTTTACATTTTCGAGATCGCGACGTCATCCTGCAGGTGGCAAGAATAGCTTCCCCTATCCGGATAGAAAACAGTACTGTCACGCTCTATCCGGACTACACGGCTGCAGTAACTAAACAAAGACGCACCTTCATGGATATAAAAAAATAATTACGCGCCAGAGAACTTAAGTACTCCATGCTCTTCCCAGTGAAATTAAGAGTGGAGGCCGAAGGGAAAACCTGGTTCTTTGCCACACCTGAGGAGACCCGAGAATGGTTGGAGGGATGGCGCCCTACGGCAATACCCAGTAAGCCGAGAAGCCAGCAGCAACATCGACAACATGCCTCACAGAGGTTCAGGTCCACTGAATCCAGCGAAAAGGGGGACTGAACAAACATAAACGGCAAGCATCATGGCTGACACCAGGGGACATGATATCGGACTCAGTCAACACTTGGACGTCACTGAAACAACGCACAAACAATCCGACGAACTATTATCACAGGGGCTGCGATGTGCAATGTCTCTGTCTTATTTTGTTTAGTATTCAAAGATAAATACACCGCCCTATGCGGTTGCGAACTACAGATTCTCAAGTACGATGTTGGCCGTAGCAGTCGACTGCCAAGGTAGGACTCCCCGAGGGTCGCTGACAGACTCTTCCCCCATGCAAGTACAAGTTCTGGGGAAAAAGCACTCTGCTCAGTTGGGGTGGCAGGAAGTTCTAGGACCGCCGGGCAGAGAGGCAGGGAGGTGGGGGGGAATGAGGAACAGTTTAAAGTTTTCAGTTTGTTTTCATTGATGTTTTTGTTCAAAGGCAAACGCAGTGATAAAGTAAAATGGATATTGCAAGGTGCATTAGATCCTTCCATGGCCACTGTTGCAGATGGCACATCTAGACTCACCAAGAGACGCTGCAGATGACCCTCCCCTGGGCCCCAGAGGGCTGTCTCCTCCTTTTACTGTGTTATCGTGAAATGTGAACGGATTGGGAGACAAGATTAAAAGGGGGCTGGTCCTCCAGTACATTAAACGTAAAGGTCCGGCGGTGGCATTGATACAGGAAACTCATTTGACAGGCACAGCATGCAAGGTCCTAGATAGATGGGGGTACAAGATGGCAGTGCACTCTGAATTTACCTCTGGCTCTCGAGGAGTAGGAATCCTGATTAATAAATGTTTCCCACTGATACTCATGGGCTCACGGACAGATGATCAGGGACAGTTCGCAGCGCTGACATGTCAATGGGAGGACGCTCGTATAACTTGGTTTCAGTCTATATCCCGCCAACACTACAGCAAACAACCCTCCCAGCCTTGGGGAAATTTCTACTCTCCCTTCCACAGGCAGAAACTATTATAGGTGGAGACTTTAATGCCACAGTTGAGGCATCCATAAATAGACAACCCCCTAGGGTCCCTAGGGGTGCAAGTCTCAAACTGGTGGATTTTGAGGAAGCTGGGGGTCTCATTGACGTATGGAGAGCTAAGCACCCGCGGGATCGGCAATACACATTCCACTCAGGGGTACATAATAGTCTTTCAAGAATAGATTATATATTCGCATTAGCAACAGAAAGGATATCAGAGATCCAACACTTACCCCGGGGCATCTCAGATCATTCACCAGTGTGCATGACATATACAACCCACAGTCCCACTCGACGTAGACTGTTCCCACTATATCCAGGATATCTTTAAAACTGACAGATAGGAAAGGGGCTGCTTAAAACCACGAAGCAATATTTTGCCGAGAATGAACACTCAGTGTCCTCCCCTCTGACATTGTGGGAGGCGTACAAAACGGTACTGCGCGGTCAGGCAATCTCATTAATTGCTGGACATAAAAAGAGACAAAGACAACAGATGGAGGCATTAGAACAGGGACTGGCCGAGGCAGAGGCGATCATGCGCTAGACATTAACGATGGCACAACACATAGGTTACATTTAGCGCAGGAAGAATATAAGACATTTGCAGGGGAAGATGCTAAGGCCACGCTCACAGCTATGCAACATACTGTTTACGAGCTGGGCGACAAAGCAGGTAAGCTTCTCGCCTGGTTAGATAAAAAGGACAGAGCTAGCCGATGGATAGCCCAACTCCGGTTGGGAAACGGGGTTATGACCTCAGACCGTCAGTGAATAGTCGACGCATTGGCCTCACATTACAAAACTACATACAAGCCCACTGCCAACAATACGGTAGAGGACAATCTAGCCTTCCTGAAAGATATTCGTAGGCCCAAGTTATCGCAGGACGCTGATTTGACCACAGATGAGTTTACTTTAGCCATAGGCGCACAGCACACAGGAAAAGCCCTGGGCCTAATGGTATCCCGGTGGAGTTCTACAAGAGAGCAGCTACTCACCTCACACCACACCTACTTAATATGTATGAGACAAGTCTACAGGTTGGAGAATTGCCCAGAGATCAGCGCCTTGCGACGATAGTAGCGATCCCTAAGCCAGGTAAACCTCCGCAGGAATGTATGTCCTATAGGCCTATATCTCTGATAAATGCAGAAGCAAAGATACTGGCTAAAACATTGGCACTGAGATTGCAGCCCTATCTCACAACAGTGATCCATCCAGACCAATCAGGCTTTATGCCAAACCGGAACACAGCCTTAAACCTTCGGAGGCTCCATAGTGTCATGGCACGCAGGTCCACTATTGCGGGAGATGCAGTTATACTTTCCCTAGATGCACGTATGGCATTTGATATGGTCGAGTGGACCTTCCTCTTCGCTGTCCTACAACATATGGGCTTCGGCCCCAAATTCTGCGACTGGGTACGCCTTCTCTACAACAAACCCCTGGCACAAGTTGTGGCCACTGGCTGGATCTCGACAGACTTCCCCGTTGGTAAGGGAACGAGGCAAGGTTGCCCCCTCTCATCGCTCCTGTTTGCCATAGTACTGGAACCACTGGCGGCCTGGGTACGCCAAGACCCGGTCATCCGAGGGATGAAATGGACTATGGGGTGGGAAGATCGCATATCATTGTATGCAGATGATATATCGCTATATTTGACGTCCCCAGCACGCTCTATTAACTGCTTACTCGATATCTGTGCAGTATACGGTAGGGTCTCAGGTTATACTATCAACTGGGCGAAATCACTTCTCTACAGCCTGCACGGCCCTCCGCCCAAAATACAGCGCAACTGCGACATCCAGATCGCAGAACAGGCATTCAAATATCTCGGCCTATATGTCAGACGTCAGGACACACGTTTCACGGAGGAAAACCTTTCGAAGCCCCTGGACAGACTGCGCCGAGATGTCAAACACTGGCGCTTGTTGGCGGTCACTCTACTGGGTAGGGTGGCCCTTTTTAAGATGGTGGCACTTCCCAGATTCTTATACATCCTACAAAATACCCCATTCCCAGTCGGCCCCACCTATTTCAAAATGATCAATGCTGAGGTAACCAAGCTGCTATGGGATGGAAGGTCAGCCCGTATCGCCATGAAGAAACTTATGAAGGTCTGGTATGACGGCGGTATCACCCTTCCAAACAGACAAACGTACTATTGGGCATCACAGCTAACTGTGATAAATCAATGGCTTCATGCATAACAAGATGACCCAGCGTTTCGTATGGATAGGCATCTGCTAGATGCTGAAGGGATCATGGGGGCATTATATAATAGATCTAGAAAGATAACATATACAGGTCCCACAGCACACACGCTATACGTATGGAGAGTGGCACAGAGGGCATTGGGATGGGAAGGGGTTCTCACACAAACGACACCACTGTGGGTCACCCGAGAACTAGGACAATTGCGAAACACTAAGAGATTCCGAGAATGGGAACTGATAGGCATCTCTAAGGTGGGTGACCTGTGGAAGAAAGGCGCTGTCATCCCTTTCACACAGCTGCAAACTAAATATGGCTTGGCACAGGCAGAAACCTTCAGATATATGCAGGTTAGACATGCGCTCATGGCAGCAATTTCACCAACCACGCAACTCCCGGAGGCCTCACCACTGGAAGACAGACTTCTTGCAGAACATCTAATCAAAAAAGCCATCTCTCTAAAATACCGTAAAATAATCAACAATCAGCTGGACCCCACGATGGCCCGTAATGAAAGATGGGAGACAGACATAGGCGATTTAGATCTGGAAGACTGGCAGGCAGCCCTTGCGTCCCCTAGAGAAGTAGCTATACCTTCCACACTAAAACTAATGCAATTGAAAATCTTACACCGCGTGTACTGCACACAAACCTTGCTACATAAGCTAGGAAGGGCGGACACTCCACTCTGTCTCAGGCAATGCGGCACGATAGGCACCTCTTGGCACACAATTTGGGAATGCCCGGCAATTACACTCTATTGGGAGGCAATCATGCATACAATTTCGCAGGTGACTAGAGTAGAGGTCCCACCAGAACCAAAGAGATGTTTACTTAACATTTGAGAACCCACAAACCTCAATCGCGCAGGTCAGGACTGGGTGGCACTAGGAATGGTGTTGGCGAAACGCAATATAGCACAACATTGGGGTTCAGTGACAGCTCCGACTTATCGCAATGGTGCAGTGATATGGACGGCATAATGGCAGCTGAAAAGTCTGTTTATACTCATCTGGGTTGTCCCAAAAAATGGGCACGGGTGTGGGGAAAATGGATCACATTCCGTGGTAATATTTGCAAACCCCCTCAGGAGGGGCAGATGTCGGAAGATAGTGATTAGTTGACAAAGATGGGGTAACCAGGGACGCAACACAAAATAGATCAACAAACGCTGAATGTAAGTTGTGATTTATTGTTTAATGTAAGAGATGTACTATTGGTAAATGACACCTATGTTATTCACTGTATGCACTGTGGACTAATCCATTAATATCGTGAATGTTACATGACACAAAATGCCAATAAAATGTAAAAAAAAAAAAAAAAAACAATCATTAATGGCCTTGATGCACTGAACCTACATCAGATTGCCCACAAACGCACACACATTGCAGGACACATCCTAGATGTCATTTTTGGTAATACAGAACAAGGTACCTTTCAAACGATGACTCCAGTGACATGGTCAGACCACTATTTTCTTGCTTTCCAACATAAAACAAAATGAAGCAACACACCTAAAACCACCTTACTTGCATCCACCTATTGACCGTGGAATAAACTCAATTGTGAACACTTAGTAACACAAATAACATCCAACACAGATCTAGACACAACCAACTCTGTTAAAAAACTATATGAGTGGCTACAGGAAGCTTTTGACATCCTACTACCACTACACAACAGAACAAAAGAAAACAGGCCCCTTGGAGAAATACAGAGATAAAACAGCAAATTAGAAAGCTGCAACACACCTAGCTCAAAACAAACACCAATCAAGACAATCTTGACCTCCAGAAACGTATCAGATTATACAAGTCAGCAATCAAAACAACTAAAAAAAGATACCATCCAGACAGAATTCAAAATGCTAAATGTGCAAATAAAAAATTAATAAAATTCTCACAGAATTTCGTAAATCAAATTACCTAGAAGGAGCTCATCCCAATACTCAAGAATTCACAGATAAACTGGCAAATCATTACACAACCAAAGTAGACACGTTGGATTCCTATTTAAAACAAAGAATAACCACCAGCACTGGCCCTATTCCAAAACACCAACCCAAGAGTACACTAACCCAGCCTCTCCATTTCTTATAACAAATTTCACACAATTTCCCGCTTGCATGGAAGACTGCTCAGGTGTTACCTATTTTTTAAAAAAGCAGTTACCCGCTGACGTGATTGCTAATTATTGCCCTATCTAACTCTTGCCGCTTATGAGCAAAATGGTAGAAGGGTATGTTAATACCCAGCTGATGGGTTACCTTGAATCTTAAAGAACCCTCGATCCCTCCCAGTCTGGATTCAGACCCCAGCACTCGACAGAAAACACTCTTATTGGTGTCACAGATTGTATCAGAATGGCTCTGGATAACAACAAGGCAGTGCTGCTGGTGTTATTAGATCTGACAGCAGCCTTTGATACTGTTTCACACCAGAAACTGATTAATCATTTGGGAGAATCTGGTTTGCAGGGACATGCATTCAAGTGGCTTGCCAGTTTTCTGGACCAGCGTACTCAGATGATTAATTTTGGTCCATTTCGTTCCCAGACTTTAAAGCTTACTAAGGGGGTGCCACAGGGCTCTTGTTTGAGCCCCACAATGTTCAATGTTTATGTGGCCCCCCTTGCTAAGATTATTAGGGAATATGGTTTCACTCCCTATTCATATGCTGATGACATTCAACTACTTTTGTCCCTTGACAAGGACACAGAGTTAGTTGACCAACGCTTTGCAGAGGGCATGCAGGCCATATCTGGCTGGATGTTGGATAACTTTCTTTAGCTTAATGCGTCTAAGACTGAGATCCATCAGGTCTCCTAACTAGTGGCCCACTGTGTTAGGCGCCGCTCCTACTTTCTCTCTTGTGGCTAAAGATTTAGGGGTCCGTCTGGATAACTCTCTTACTATGAAAGATCAAGTCATGCCATATCAGGGACCTGCTACCACACTCTGAGTCTCCTGCTCAGAGTGTTTCAGTGACTACCCTTATCAGTTCGGAGTACCCTGATTCAAGCTCTGGTTATTGGCCGACTTGATTACTGCAATGCTCTTTTAGCATCTGCAAATGAATCTCTTTATCCTTTCTGCAGCGTGGAGATACCCCTTCGGGGTGGATTCCAGCGCTTTATTAATTACCCTTACAATTACAATTACAATGAATTTATGAACCTGGCCAAAGCAAGCAGGCCTGCCAGCATCTATTCTGACAAGTGCCCACCACAAACCTTCAAGACAATTCTTCTGACTACTTCTGCTGCCACACCAGTAAGAAGAATCATCAACAATTCATTAACTACCAGAATATTTACAGAAGATCTCAAAAAGTCATACATAGCCCATTGCTAAAGAAAACAAACCTGGACCCACTTAACCCAGATAACTACAGACCAATTTCACATGGACCTTTCCTGGGCAAACTGATAGAAAGAGCAGCATTCACCCAGATATCACAATTTATTGAAGATAATTCCATACTTTCAGACTTCCAAACAGGATCCAGTCCAGGGAGGGGCACAGAATCTGCCCTCATTTGCATCTGGGATGACCTTAAAAACACAGTTGACCAGAACGAGGCTGTTACACTACTTCTCTTAGACCTCTCAGCTGCTTTTCAAACACTTGACCATGACACTCTAATACAAAGCCGGCATAGAGGGGACTGCTCTTGACTGGATCACATCCTACCATCACAACAGATCTAATTTCATCCATACCCCCCTTTTCTCATCCAAACCATACTTCACAAAAGCGGGGGTCCCTCATCACACCCTTGCTTTTCAACATCTACATGAAGTCATTACCGGCACTGATCAATCAGTTTCACCTCACATGCCATAAGTATGCAGATGACACACAACTACTCCTTAAACCGGAAAGCCCCAAAGACATTGGACACTCATAAATTTTCAATTGTCTCAGAGCCATAGATCAGTAGATGACATGGAGCCATCTCAAATTGAATGCTTCCAAAACAGAAATACTCACGTGTGGTGACTGGAAATATTACGACCCACTCGTCACTTGGACTGATGACAAGGGAACACTGCCTAAAGTATCAAAGGAAGTAAGAAACCACAGAATGACCATGGGCTCCAAGCTATCAATAAATGCCCAAGTGGACAAACTAGCAAGATCAAGTTTACTATAAAAACTCTGCAATGCTTCTTCCCCCACCTGGGATTTTCACACAAGGTCCAGGCTGCTATCTATCTTGTTCTGTCTAAACTCAATTACACCAACAGCCTCTGCCACGGATCATCTTTAACAACTATGTAAAGACTACAAAGGATTCAGAACTCTGCTGCTAGACTACTCTTACATATAATACCACAAGCCCACATCTCCCCAGGCCTAGAAAGCCTTACATTGATTACCGGTTGCCAGAAAATCGTCATTCAAGCTGCTTTGTATCACCTACAAAGAAATAAATGGAACAGGACCGCTCTTCGGCAGGAATAAAATCACCAAATACATTCAACAAAGGAACCTCCACTCTAGATTGGCACCTCGCCTCAAGATCACACCATACAAGAAAAAAACCATAGGTGGCACATCCTTCTCTGTTCAAGGATCCAAAATATGGAACTGTTTATCCCCAAACATAAGATTCACAGATAACTACCTTATCTTTAGAAGACTACCCAAGAGATGGCACTTCCCCACATAACCACCATACTCAAACACATATATACAGAATATCCCTCCGTACAAAAGCATTTATTGTGACTATAGATATGTACCTATATATTTGTATTGCTTTGTATAAACATGTATAATAAATGTTTTTAAATATATAGATATTTGTTAGTTCTGCTTAACAAATGTACATATTAATTATGGTTATATTATTCTATGGGTTTAACATGTATATAGGTGACTGTGTAAATAAATACATCTTTTATCATATCCCAACTATTTATCTACAATTACTTCACTAATAAATTATGGAAAAAATATAAAAACAAATTAACTTGAAATACAGCAACACTTGAAAGTCTGAGTTTATTGAATACAAATCGACATATTTTTCCTTCCATAACATATATACCTTTCATGGATTTATGTATCTTTAAATGTAATACTTTGCTTCAAATTCAGCATCTTCAATGCACTACCCTATATCTTACCCCATACCTCTCACAATATATCATCTACCTCCACTCTCCCTTATCTCAAACGCCATTCTACAGTTATGATCCCCAAAATAACACTTTTTAGACTCTCACCTATTTCTCACCCTACACTTCTCTCAATATGTCCTCTACCTCCACTCTCTCACTCATCCCAAACCTTATTCTACTAATACGATCCCCAAAATAACCCTTTCCAGACTCTTCCCTCCTCTACCCATCCTTGCATCATCTCACACCTCTTTACTATGCAGATCTCTCAAACAAGCCTTTCTAAACTCTTCCCTCTGACTCGTCCCCCCTCCACTACCCCTTTACTCATTCGAAACCTCCGCCTGCTGCTACGAGCTCCAAAAATAAAAAGAGAAAGAAAAATGTGATATCCTTCCCTCTTCTATCCCTCTATTATCCTTTTCAATCCAAATAGCAGACTAACATGTCCACCACTCAAATTAATTTCATATTTCCCAATACTAATTCCCCAATAATCCTTTTTAGGTTCCGTAGTAGCATGCTACCCACCGAAAAGCGCTTCAACACCTCATCAGGGGTAGTATGCACTATATAAATGCAAACCCTTCCCTCTCCTATCCCTCCACTATCCTTTTCAATTCAAATAAAAGACTAATATGTCCACTGCTCAAATTAATTTAATATTTCCCTATACTAATTCACCACTACTCCTTTTTGGGTTCTGGAGTAGCTGAAAAAGCAGTTTTACGCCTCGTCAGGGGTACTAAGTGCTATATAAATTACAATTACAATAGTCACTATGTCCATGACATCACTAATCTCCATAGAAGCTGAAACCACCTTACTTCCACCCCACATTCTCAGAAAATTCAAATCATCCATGCCACCAGAAGATTTCAGGTCCACTCTACAAGTCTCCTCACACATCGATCGCAACAGTGCAATATTTGCATTTCACAATGTTACCCACTCACAGAGACATCCTACATGTGGCTGCCAGCTTGGACAAAGGCTCCAAAGAATGGGCCCACATTACCCACATCATCAGAGAATGCCAATGGCTCCCTTTAGTTGCCAGAATTCACATCTAGCGAAATGTCTAGGGCTTCTGTCTTTGGAACTGGGGAACCAATGTGATCAAGCAGAGGCTTTAAAAGTCTTTAAAAGTCTGATTGGTCTTCTGCCACAAGGTCAGGCAGGAGAACTCTCCATCATGATATCTGTCTTGCCACAAGAACTCATTGACCAACAGCATTGCCAGAAAAGTACCCCAAACGCAGTATGGCATCATCAGCTTTCCATCATTCAAAAAGAAGGGGCTGACAGAAAAATTAGTTTTGTCCTTTTGTCCTTCTGTAACATAACTGATTGCATCGGAATTCTGCTCTTACTTTTTCATAAACTCTTATCAATATAAGTAGAATATTACCAAGTTGTTGAGTAACTGTTTTCGTCTGTTATTGATTTCTTTATTATTGTTATTTTGTCATGCCTGTCTACTTTGTGGTATCCCATCATTGGAAGCAAATTTAATGTTCTACGCAATGTCTGATGACTTGCAATGTGACCTAGGGCTCTATTAGAGTAGTGTAAATTCCGGATCCTGAATCTGTTCTGTTATGATGTGACAATGGAAGCACAAATGGGTTTCCACTGCTGTTACATCACCAAGGGATGAGTTTGCTTCCCCGTAGTTTCTCTACCACTCCTGGATCCAGAGTGTGGAAATGCACCTCTCCGCAGACCACCAAAGAGGGGGTAGTCATCTACTGCTGCTTCTCCAATCAGTGTCCTGCTGAGCAGACTGGCACTGACGCGCTGAGAGCACAGCTTTCGAAATAAAAGGTGAGCGAAGCTGCAGAGGGCGGCGTGTAATGGCAGAAGGAGGCCAGTTTTTAATGTTTTAGAATATTAGGTTGGGTAAGAAAACGAGTCAATGGTGGCAGTGGGCGATGGCAGGAAATCAGGTTGGGCCCATGTTGATCCACAGTGACAGCTGTGCAATGGAAGCAGATGTGTGGGAACGTTTATAAAATAAAATTGTACATGGGTTAGGGGAGGAAGGGAGGGTTTCGTTTAGGGAGGATGTTGAAAATATGTATTATGAGCATGCCGGTAATACCTGAACATGTACTTGAGGAAGAGACTACCCGGATTATCTGACAAATATTGTGCAAAGAAATAGATACTCAGTGCTATATATGGGGACATTAACTGAATGTATTACCATGCTTGATGCTTAATGCCTTGGAAAATCAATAAAAACAAGTTTGACAAAAAAAATGGAACATGGGAACTTCACTCTTGTTGTCTGTTCATTCTCAGTTGGAATTCCTTGGTGGGAAACAACCCTATTATTAATAGCTGCCCATCTATAGTTCTATATACTACTGTAGGTTTACTAGGGATGTGAGCTAAAGCTAGTGAACAGATGAATGTTTTTAAACCATTTATATCTTTAGAAATAGATTTGATATACTGTGAAACATTTTTACTGTCAGATGCAGTATTCAGTGCACTGGAAAATGTGTGTGTACGGCTTTCACAAAAAACACTAGAAAAAATATTCAGGTGATTTTATTCAGTAAACATTGTACAAGTAATATTCTTTGCTTAGTAGAAGTCCATTGCACGCCTAAAGGAACCAATTCTGCTGTTGATGGCTCCCCAGTCAGTGTATCTTCTGTACTCTCCTGGTCTCAGGTAGTACTGGCGGCCTCTGTAGTTTGGATCTTCATAGAAGACCCAATGTCCCTCCAGCACATTGCATGAGTGGATATCGTGGTAGCGGAACTGCTCATGAACATTCGGACAGTCATCCATGAACTCCATCATCTGGCCCTTAAAGTCTTCTTTCTCATAGATTCTTATCCTGTAGGTTCCACGGTGCTGTAAGTGTGGAAATACACAACAAAAATGTTATAAGAACTTAAATGAATAATTACCAACACACATAGTAAAAGTTCAATTGATCTCGTTTTTTTTTCAACGGTAGTCTTACTGGGGCCTACTAGTTCACCTTCTCCTGCTTGATATGTGAAGACCTTACCTCCCTCAAGAGCTTTTTCCCATTGTTGTTGATAATGACCCAGGTCTAGTCATTGGGACTAACATGAAACTTTTAGTGTACACTTACAGGGATCTTAAGTCTACCTTGATGTGCACTAGTGTTAAAGAGCTAGATCAAGCAAAGGAAAGAGAATTGTTATGTTTAGTTAGCCATGTTTCTTCTACCACCTGTAAGTAAGTGAAACATATCAAACTACCATTAAATAATAGGTGCTCCATACCTGTCAAGTGCTCTTAAACTAAAAAAGTATGTAGGACAAGTCACACCTTTCATGCAGCCCTACAACACAATCAAAACTAAATCTTTCTGAGGGTGATATTCACCCTTCTCACAAGATTGACAGCTGTTACTTCATAGTCATTTACATCGGGAGTGATTGCATCACAGTTTTTGCATCAGGAGTGCCTTTAGATTGCCTTTATATCTCCAGTCCTTTACTTCACAGGTCAGTAGGTATTAGTTTGATACATATTAATAATAATTTATAATATATATATATATATATATATATATACACACGCATACATATATATCTATATATATATATTATTAAATGTATACATGTATACCCTGTGTGTCTGTGTGTGTATATTAATATATATTTATATGTAATATATAGATACATATATATTTATATATTATGGATTTCATTATTTAAGTTAACTATCTTCAATTCAATTTAATTTCATTTTAAAACTATAATTTAATTACTTATTTAATGATGCCATTTTTAAATATTAAACTTTACTTTTTGTTAATTAATTTATATAACATTTTAAACACCAATACCTGTAGATTTGTATTCCCTCACTACCCCTAAACACTATCCATCCCTGAACACTAAATGCTCCAAACAATATTTAAGTGTAATATAAGAAAACTAGCAGCCGGGTTGTAGACGACTGCACCGCCTAGAAAAGTCACAGTGAAGTACATACTCTATTTTTCGCTTCACAGTATATTGCCTCTCATACCCCTGTGCCAATATTTAAGTGTACTTTATATGTGTATTTAAGTACATATGTGTGTACATATATATCTGTATTATATATATATATATGTATATATATATTCACTTAAAAAACCATAGGTTTCACACAGGTTATAGTTAGGTGGACATTTCACTCGTAAAAAACCAATGAAATTCCCCCGTTATAGTTAGTTCAGATAACTATAACTCGCACGCCCGCAATCCACTGCTCATGACGTCACACATTACATCACTCATGACATGGTCAATGGCATCACTCATGACATCACTGATGACATCATCCTTGTGATAGAGTGGCGGTCGTGCGAGTTATAGTTATCTGAACTAACTATAACAGGGGAATTTCAATGGTTTTTTACGAGTGAAATGTCCACCTAACTATAACCTGTGTGAAACCTATGGTTTTTTAAGTGAATTTGCAAGGTTTTTTAAATGCTAATTCCTAACTATAACGTGTGTGAAACCTATGGTTTTTTAAGTGAATTTGTACGGTTTTTTAAATGCTAAGTTATGTATTTATTAATTTATTTATTTTTCAAGGTTTTTCATCGTGCGCGCACCACGCGCGCTCTTTGGGCAAACGGTGCACTGCGCGCACCGTGCACGCACCACGCAATTGTTTTCAAAAATAATTTTAAAAAATGTCACCCTTGGGGTTCCTTCTGTGACCCCCTGACAAACGCTAGGGGGTCAGGAACTCTCTTCCCTGCCCCCTTTTCACGTTTTCCACCTTTTTTCCACCTTTCCTTTTCAGTGCGACAGACAAAATGGCGGCCGACACTTCCTGATTTCGACCGATTCGAATGTTTACTGACATCTATCAACCAATCAGAATTTCGCTCGCGCGCGCACGGTGCGCGCGTATAGATATTTATATGCTTTTAAATGCTATTTTCTCAGGAAATACTGAACAGATTGACACCAGACCTGCAAAAGACACTTCCCTGACCTGAGGACGACCTCTCTGCCAAATTTCAACTAATTCTGTTCAGCCGTTCGGGCTGTACCTTCGACTAAATGTCCTATGGAAAAATGCATGGGGAAAACGCGTTTTGGGCCCCCCCTTTTTTCTCGGCCCCCCCTTGACGAATCACCCCGAGACTTTCAGGGTAGGAGCTGAGCGGAGCGCCCCATTAGTTTTGAAAATTTCGCGAGGATTCGTCAACCGGCGCCAAAGTTATTCAAAATAGAATTTTGAGATTTCCTATGGAAACACGGTCCTAACTATAACTATCTACTGGCGACCGCCAGTAGATAATTTTTTTATACATATATATATATACACATATATATATATATATATATATATACATAATTGCCATGCACAGTGTTGTTAACAATTATGTGATTTCAACTCGAATTAGGGATGTTATTTAACAGATTATAAACAATCACACGATCTTTTATGTAATGATTGCTGATTTTAGATTATGTATTGTATTCTCTGATATTATAAGCGTGTGGAGGTTACATGGCTCAACAAAGATCTATCTATCCCAATGCACTGTGCCATTTGGTTCATTTACAATCGACTTAAAGCAATCACATTGTCATCAAGGCAACTATAGCTGATTCTAAATCACTTGTCCTATTTTTTACTTCTACATGTCACATGGCAATATAATGAACTAACTACTTTTTAATTTTCTTACAAAATGTTCTATATTTTCATGGTTTTAATTAATCATACAATAAATGTACTACAGTCACTGAACATGTCATAAGTGATGTAATACGTGAGAGTAAAAACAGTGGTTTCTGGATTAATAATAACCCTCTAGAAATTGCAAATACTCAGTCTCTCAATTCCACCGGAATAGAGCAGGTCTCGAACACTAGTGACTCATTCGATTTTCAAATTTCCCTCATACAGTGTCTTCCTCAATTCTCATGGGTGAGGGAGGAGGCTGACAATGGACTCTACTGATTAATGGTCTCACTTTCGTCCATTCGTTTATTGTTCCCTGCTGGCCTTTTCATGTAGACTTGTATACATTCTTCTTCACAAAGCAATACTAATAACAATAATTGACCAATAACAGTACTAGCTTTTTTTGACCTTCCAAATTTTCTTAATGGCTTTAGCATAAAATACTATCTATTTAACAGGTAAATATTTGCATATGTAACCCATGCCTCACCAATATTTATGTGTAAAAAGAAAAAACGTTCTAACAAAAACAAATAAATTCAGTTAATACTACAATGTAACAGTGTTATTACCACAGCAGAGTGCACCTGGCTTGAGATTAAACCACTTAATGACTTGTGGTTTCCAGTCTTGAGTCACTTTACAGGCTAAAACAATTAACAAGGCTTAGTTATTGTAATATTTTCCCATTTGACAGATTTAAACCCTTGTGTTCCAGTTATGAGTATTGAACATTATACAAACAGAACGCAATAAACAATATACGTAGAAGCACAGAGTTTAATATGTTATGCTCGTGGCCTTCTCTACACCTAAAAATTGCAATAAATAGCATATTACTCCCTGTGCATCTGCATATATACGATATTTATAGGGCAACCTGGTCAGTGGGAACAATGAAGGCACATACATCAGCCTGGGACGTATGGTCTGGCTGGTGTTTGGAGAGGGTTGTTGATCCCATTTTATTGGGTGCCACTGGAATTTCTTAATTTCTTCGCATGCATGACGTACAACAAACGTCACTCCATACAACAAACCGATACAGATCAACTATATCAGTAGGTCATCAGAGAGTAGATAACAGACAGGTAGGAGAACATCCAGTAATATGTGGGTTAATGAAGGGGATCAAGTACTCGAAACCTCCGAAATCAAGTTCAACTCCACTTTGGGATGTTGATATGGTGCTCCAATTGTTCCATCTTGGAGAGGGAATGATGGAGTTTCACTGAAAATGTTGTCTGCGAAACTGGTTATGTTGTTATGATGGTATCATTAAGAGTGGCCGATGTCAGGTCAGCGGATATTACCACAATGCAGCTTTCTACTACTGCTTTACTATCACTAGCCATACTAAAGACGCTTCGACTTGCACAGAGTGTACAGCTCCTCCCTTACATCTAGGCTATGTGTGGTTCTATCTATTAGATAATATATTCATGTTAAAGAGAACCTGAGAAGGTCTTCCTCTTAGCTACTAATCTCTAGTCGCAAGTCTTGCACTCCAACTTCTTCTGTTACTCTTGGTCAATGGGTCAAGCAGGTTATTGTTCTTGGAGGCGGAGGTAGATATTTGTTTGGAGCCCACTTTGCCAGAGGGGCTGGGCCTCAAAAGCTTTTTGAGAAGGGGCCAGGTTGGAACACATTCCCAGGTGCGCTACCCTTAAAATATCGTATTGTGAGCTGAGATGATATGCATGAAGCTTTGTCAGTTTCACAAAAGCTTTGAGCATACATAAAAGAGTCTCCAGTCTTGTAGTAAAATGTAGATTCTCCTAGCCGTTGGTGAAGGAGTGTCCACATTTTATTAAAGGCACGAAGGGGCTTATTATCCCACCTCCTTGTTCTTAACCGTCCCTGATTGGGAACTGAAGCGGCAGCGTCTACTCCTGCAACATTTTAGGATAGCGATGGAAATAACCACAGAGGAATCGCATGTCATGCTAGAATGTGGATTGCAAGAAGATGGAACTCTTGTGGTTCTTACTGGGATTTCTTTTTATTTGTTTTTTTGTTTTCTACGTGGATTGTGATTACAGACAACATGGAAAGGGCCAGTTGGCTGGGTGAAGCCTCTATCTATGCACTATGTTAGCCTGCCCTTTGTATTTCTTGATAACTAACATGGTAATTGATCATGCCCAATGCTTTTATATATAAAACGTTATAATAAGAACTAAAAAACATCAGGAATCTGCTTCACTAACACCTAGGAGAATCTGCAATGTGTGAGTAAGGCAGGGACACAGGTTTCTATATCTAGAAGGCTAGGAGTATAACTGTGTCTTGGGAGAGATATGCAGCATGGCTTTCTCACAGCACTGCACTGCCTTTCCATAGTGTCCAACTGTCCAAAGGCATTCTTTCACTTGCCACCCAATTAGAACATCAGTACAAGGACAAATGAACAGTTTAGAATAAGGTGCAGACATTCATTGTACAGAGGCAGTAAAATAATTTATGTTTCATTGTGCACTGCAGCCAATTGCAAGACAGTCATACAATGGAAAGCAGACAATCCTCCCAATTTTGCAATGAGCCGGCACTGTGACTCCTGTTCCTTAGAGTAACAAGCTTGACAATAGCACACATTATGGTACTTCATATGTGTGTGCAAGCTCTGGGTATTGGAGCGGTGGGAGGAGACTGGCATAAATTGAAACAGTTGTACCTGTGGGATCATTCGGCATGACCTGATGGAGTCGTTGTATCCCATCCACTGCTGAAAATCGGGGTACTCGCCCCTTCGCAGGTAGTACTGGTGCCCTCTGTAGTTGGGGTGCTCATAGAGCATCCAGTTGCCATTTTCCACCCGAAGGGAGTTGCAGCGGTTGAAATAGGGGTTCAGGTCAGCACAGTCAGAGCTGCACTCATAAGAGCGCCCCCCAAAGTTTCTGTCCTCGTAAAAGATTATCTATAGATACAAATGAAGATTATACACTCTTTCAACAAACATATTTATTATTTCTGTATATCTAAGCACAATAACAAATAATTTTCTATAACATACACTTACAGCAGCACCAAAGTCAGACATGTAGCAATTCCCTCGCTCCGATTAACAACATTACTTTTGCAGATGCTACACTGATAATCTTTCACAATCTAAATTTGACATACACATATCTGGTCACATTTCTGTTTTTTTATGTTGCAAACTTCTGCAAAAGAAGCATCCTTCATATGGCCATAAACTCCATCATTATTTGCTACCAGATAACTTACTTACTTAATTAAAACTGCTACTTTTATTCTCTTTGTAAAAAAATGACTCTTACTTCTATAGCCAAATATCACCATTGCCCTAGAGATCAAAAACTCTACAACAATTTTACATTTTCAGATCTATTTGTTCTAAAATATAATGATGTGCATAACACCTTTGAGACCCTTTTTAAAGAAACAAGGCTTCATTCTATTTTCATACTTTTCGACATTGCTATTGCTTTAATACTGTTCTTCATTTTGTACTTTATCTTCTCTTTCTGCTTTTAGCATATTTGCCTCATTCTTAAATTTGTTTGAGTCTTATGTCTCTGGTTGTTCTATTTCGTTACTCTAGAGAGGCTCTTTGGCAACTTCTATTTATTTATAAGATCACATTCTTTCTGTTGACTAATCATTTTACCTCGGTTATCTCCTTTTTTAGTTCAATGCACGTTTTTACACAGATTACACAGATTTTTTTTAAATATCAAGATTAATCTATTCCTCACATTTTTCTCAGATAACCTTGCTCCAAATTATTTTCGTATCCACCCTAAATTATTGTTATTTTAGATCTATCTTATTGAAAAAATAGCCTACTCTCTATCAAGTTTTTTATGCTAGTGTGTACATTGTTTACCCATAGAAAATGGTATCAGCACCACTTATCTTTCCTTTTTTAATGACTTCCAAATCCTTTTTGTTTAATTTCACCTTTTGTATATTGCATTTAAATGAATGTTTTCTCTAACACCCGCCCTACTATGCCCCTGATTACAAGTCGTCTGAATCTTCCAGATCGGAATTCCGAGTTGGGTGGTATTTTTCATATCCGAAAATTATTGGGTGTGTTAAACATCTCATCCTTGGTTTGATAGCTCAAACCTTCTGGAATATAACAGGGGAAAAGTGTAGGGTATTCCGCAAAAACTCCTAATAGGTGCTATTTATTGCACCAGATAAATAATGTACCCCAGAGTATTGTTATTTATGTGGCGTAATAAATAGCATCTTCATTTTGAAAAAAGCTCAGCATCTGGAGCATTTATATCAGGATGACTGCAGTGGCCGCTCCTTCACTATGGCAGAGGAGCGTCACCCCCAAAAAATACGGCAGGAAAGGAAAAAAACAACACTTGCTTAATTTTTCATTTTCTGCCCAGTCTTGGGGACGGGTCCTGGGGGGTGACAGGCTCTGAGTGGAGTGGTAGCGCACTCTCTTCACTGCCATGATAGTTTGGCCGTCCGTCTCAGGCCGGCCAAACCGTCATCGCGCAGTGAAAGCTCTCGCCAACCCAGCAACGCAGCTGGATTCGAGAGAACAGGCAAAGACTCCCAGTGTGTACTGGAGCGCAAATCGAGGACGCTCAGGCAAACCCTGAAGCTGCTCTCATGCAGGAGAGCAGCTTCAGGAGTGGCTGCAGGGTATCCTGCAGCCTGTGTTGCGTGGAGAAGAGCTGACGGTTCCGGCTGCAGGTACTTTTTTAAATTATTTTATTTTTATTTTTATCACCTGCGACACCTATGCCCCCCTAGACCACCTTCCCCCGCTCGCCTGCCCTGCCGCTCGTCCAGCACATCGCCCTCTACTGGATAACGGATTCCATTCTGACTTCTGAAAAATCTTTGCTCTCTATGTTTCGGTTTTCCATTCCTCACTTTCATAGACTCTATTATTTTCTACCAAACTGCGAATTTCCCTGCCCACTGCTGGCCATCGATCACCTGTTGTGACTGTTTTAAAAAGATAGCACAACGAATATATTGCTTTTCAGTTGTTTTTCCTAATTCTCTTGCTGCGTTCATATAATTCGTATTGTAATTGCACGTTTAGGGAGAAAATTTAATTCTGTAGACCACTGCCGTATGTAAAAATATTGTACTAATTTCCATAGTTTTGTATTTTGTAAATTCTGTTTAAACAACAAATATATACGCACGCAGAGATAAAAATAATTCAAAGTCATTATGCAGCCTAATCACTATTATATAATGTTATAAATGCAAACATTAACTCGATGCTAGTGTCATCAAGTTTTTACAGTTTATGATAAATCAGGACTGAATGCCCTGATAATTTCTTCATTTGCCCCCAAAATATCACCCAGCAATTTTGGCTGCATTAGCGTTTGAAATCTCCCTGTGCAAAATGTAAAGTCCATGGTAAGTCTGCAGACCTTTCAATGCAGACGTTACCAGTTCCAAATCAGAATTAACTCATAACTTCAATGGAGCCCCTTATTGTAAGAAGAGGTAGGTACAGAGCTTGCATAAGCAATTCTCCACCTACTTTCCAGGGATCCCTACATCCCTCACAATAGTCTGTGCTAATTGTCTTCCAGCATGGCTAACTAATGTCTGTCAGGTTCTATTTGGGTCATTTTTACTTTATCTCTGTAAACTTTCAGTGTAGCGGCCATAAAATCAAATAATTGCAATAAATCAGTTCTTTAAAACAAATGTTTAGGCCAAAAGACCTCTGAACCCTTCTTCAGTCCTTTTCAGAGGTGTATCCTGATTTGGAAAAAAAAAAGATCAAGAAGGGATTAGGCCTGGGCAGAATTTTAATTACGTTGGAGTAATTGGACTAATTTAGGTAATTCTGCATTCCTCTTTGGCGCAGAATCACTGATAATTATGTGATGACTCCTGGCCTAATTAGGAGTAATATGGGCGAGGGGAGAAATCCTAGAATGAGAGCACACTGAGTGAGTGCAAACTAAGAAAACATCGCTAAATGTTGGTAGTAAATTGGGGGAAGATCCTAACCCAGGAGCACATTTAGCAGGCGCAAGGGGTTTCTCACACTCACTATTTGTGTTTTGATGCACTAACGCTATTTCTTAGAGAAGAAAGAGCGAAGGGGCAGTTTTGCAGTAAGAAATATAGCTAAATGCAGAATTACTCTTCTTGGATATTTCAAGCATAATTGCACAGATTTTTTAGGCAAATCCGCGAGACTACGCTATAGTGAATTATGCGAGCTAGGCCCAAAACCCAGAAATATTATGTAATATACACAATTTAGTCCCTATTTTGGGAAACTATGTAGGCGAGAACTACCAATTGGCTCTTTGGAATGTTCGGAATTGTATTTTGTTTTGTTTATTAAATGGTGACAAGTGTGCCTTTCATTTGGGAGGAATTCAGAAAACTTCCTTTTAGAAGTGACAAACAATTTTGCACAGTGAATTCAAGCACCTTCAAAGATCCAGCAGAAGTTGAAAGCTGACTGCTTGTTACTGCTCGCTTGAGTGGTATCAATGGTCTTCATTTTGTGCGTTAATTTCTCTCTTTGATTTACCTATAGCTGTCATATGAAGAAATAGTTTTCCGTCTACGACACACATTGTTAATATGCTGCCAAGCCTTAGCACCAGATCCAGCAAAAGGTTGGACTGGGACAGAAAATAGGCCCTAGCACCAAAGTAAAAAAGACCGCTGAGCGAATCAGACAGCTATACAAATGGCTCAAATTTTGGAAATCACAGCAATTATGAACTTATAAAGAGATTATATATAGGTGTTTTTCAAGGTTTGGGAGACTGGAGGGGTTTGCGCTTGCTGCAGGCAACTTGTAAAGAAATGATATATATTGGTGTTTTTCAAGGTTTGGGAGACTGTTTAATGTGTGTTTGCTGCCAGGCAATATTTGTAGTCATATCACAGGTCCACAAGTGGCCAAAACACTGTCTCACACACTGACCACCAGGTTGCCCTAATGGCCACTCAGACCTTGGCCCAGCAGTTCAAGAGGTAACTAATTCATTGACCTTTAGTAACATTATTTTTACTCTTTCGAGGCTGAGGGCAAAAGTATAATTTTAAAACGGTTTCGAAGCCCTTAACTGATACTCTGCTGACATATGGAAAGCTAAATACAAACAAAGCACAATTGCATTTTGCAAAGAAATGACTGTCAAGTACTGAAAGAAAGTTTCATTAAGAACCTCCTTAATGCACTAAAATTGCTGCCAGGATGTAATGCATGTATCTTCAGCTTATTGCAGGCCTCAGTGTCATAGGGCATGATTGTGAGGAATGTTGCCGCTATTCAAGTGATGACGTGAATGGTCGGCCTAATAATCCACCCAGAGACAAATCTAATGAGAGGAACCCGGTTTTATGTTGTTGAAACCCAGCTCTGACATTTTGGGATAAGTGAATTATATGGTTTTCAAGAAGGCAGATTGAGTCCATTCTGTCTTGGAATGTTCTGGAACATGGCACACAGCACGTCTTGCTGGATGGCTACTGGTGCCAAACTCTGTAGAATTCAGTTTTAAGGGCGGTTCTAGTCACCCATATTGACGAAGTGAACGCCAGTCACTGTGACTGCTCAAAAGAGAAGAGCATATGGACTGGGCGTGGGCGGCATGGAGTCAATTCCAAAGTAAAATATCCCAGAGCTCAATGATCAGGTGATCGGCCACCAAACAGGCGAGAGTCCCCTTACAGCTCCACCCAACAGAGCGTCCCCTTAGACCTCCACCCAATAGGCGAGCGTCCCCTTACAGCTCCACCCAACAGGCGAGCGTCCCCTTAGAGCTCCACCCAATAGGCGAGCGTCCCCTTACAGCTCCACCCAACAGAGCGTCCCCTTAGACCTCCACCCAATAGGCGAGCGTCCGCTTACAGCTCCACCCAACAGGCGAGCGTCCCCTTAGAGCTCCACCCAATAGGCGAGCGTCGCCTTACAGCTCCACCCAATTGGCTAGCCTCCCCTTAGAGCTCTAGTCTAAGCAAATGTTGCTACAAATGTAGACAGAAAGCCGTGAGGTAAATATTGTGAATGAGTAAATCCAGATGTTACAGTGTGAACCTACTGAGCCCGGCATTGCTGATCCTCACACATTTTTATGAACATTTCAAATACCAAACTGTCCATCACCCTCTATTTTTATTGCACTCTGTCAAAGTAATTGCTGCATTTAATCCCTTCCATACTTTGTTCGCAATTAATAAACCCTTCCAACGGGCATGTACCATAAGGACAGTGCATTGATCGAATGTCTGGCACTTCATATTGTGATCCAGGTCATAGCACGTCAGTTTCAAGGACGCTGTAGGACCAAGAAGCTGGAACCGTGTGACCTTCAGCTGAAATCAACACCAGCATCCTCATATCCATTTACATAAAAGTCACATCGATGTTTTTAGAGCTGGAAACCCATAGAAACCTCTGGTTTGGACCAACCTTGACTTCCATGTTTAGCAAAGTTAACTTCAGCCTTCGAGTTCCGAACAATTACACCCCGTGGCTCCCCGAAATCCAATAAAACTATTTGAGTGGGTCACGCCATCAGAGAGCAGTTTTATGTCAGTGGGCCTACAATATTTCATTCCAAACAACACAATATTTCAAGAACACTTGAATTTTTCTACTAACTTTAGCAACTTTTAATCAAATAAAGTCAGGTCTACAGCTGATTCTGAGAGGCCCGCCCATTGCAATATGTTGTCACCATTTCCCTTGCTGGAAGGGAACCCTTCACAAAATCTACCAGTTTCTTCTGAGAAGTGTTGAGTTTTTCGTCCCCCTTATTCCAACTCACTGACTAAACTTTTACTCTAGCAGCCACAAACATCACAGCCTGACCGAGAACCCCCAAACTGTAGTCCTTACCTTTCCCATGTTCGCTGCCTTGTGAATATGCAGTGTGTGTTGTGACAGCGGCCAGCTGGCCTTATATACTGTGCAGGACAAGCAGCCTCAACCCGCACAAAGTACTCGGGGCCCCACCGCGCTCTTTGTTGGGCTGTTGTCGCGTCCAGGGGTCAGCACCTCCGCGAAGCCGGATTGTCGGCCCATTGTCAAGCAGAAAGATGACACTGCAGAGTATGTGTGTGTGTGTGTGTGTGTGTGCACGTGTCAGCAGGAACATTTCACTCAGTAAAGAGAACAAATCATTCCACGGGAAGAGAACCTTCTGGCTCTGTGACAAACGCCCGGGGTTTTAAAGAGAGCAATCTGCATTCATTAAAGATACATTTATTTAGAATTGTAGGGAAATGGCGCAACCAGTGTCCTCCTCAAATGATCACTTGTTCGTGTCCTAGATCAACAAAGAGGTGAATACGCTGATTCAAAGCAGGCTAGTCTGCAAGTTCCATTTTACATGTGTTTTTTTACATGTATCCATGTCACGTGGACGGAGGGACACTGTGTTGGTAAGTGTTACAAAACTATATAGTAGTTGTTGACAGTTAGAGGTACTAGTATGTTTTTTTACTGAAAATAATGCACTATTAGTCTCAAATCCAGTCTTGTCATAAGGATTTTGGAGGACCTGGGCAACCAATATTTGGAGGGCCACTGTTTAGAACAACTTGCATTTTATGACCCATTTTAGGTAATTTAAGTGACAGTCCTGTGAAAGTATGTTACAGGTTAAGATAGAGAAATGGACAGAGCAAAAATCTACCTTCCGAGGGGGCCCCTGGGCAACTGAACATTTTGCCCATGCCTTAAAAATTCTATGCTGAAATCACTTGTTTGTGCTTGGTATGAAGAAAATGAATTCATGGTGTGCTTGCGAATCACTTTGTGGCCTATTACCACCTCGTTTGTCTTTCGTGTCTTAGGGGCCGATTTTTACGCCCGCCATCGCAGCTGCAAAAGGGACCGCCCGCCATAGGTGCGGCGGTCGCCCGCCATAGGTGCGGCGGTCCCGCAATACGAATTGTGATGCTCCCGCCACACTGGCGGGTGCATCCCATATATTTTACATTGCGGCGGGCGGCCGCACTGTAAAATATACATGTTGTGCGTTTACATGCACAACGTGACAGGCACCGCGCGGTGCCTGCCACATTGTACTTCCAAATGCAGTGGGGTACCTCCCCCAGGTACCTTCCATGTGCACCCCCACCCCCCCAACACCCGGGGGGCCCGCAACGGGCCCCCAACAGCAGGAACCGCCAGCCTTTCCATGGCGGCAATGTGGAAATTTAGCTTGTAACTGAACATTATCTGCGCCATCTTGCCTCTCCCCAGCGCCACGCACAGCGAACGCACGGCCGCCATTTTAGGCACCCCACTCTCTCTCCCCGCTCATTGCCGATCACCAGCGCGCCCCTCAGGCGCTGCGAACATCCCCCGCGCGCTGGCCACCCCCGCTCTCTCATACATGGGCCGTAAAACCTCTCCTTCTGCGCGACCCTGCCATGGAATCGCACCCCGTGCCTGACCAACACCTCCTTTCATCCCATACATGGTCATACATCCTTTCTGATAACCCCCTTCCTCCACGCCCGATTGTCCGAACCGATCCCAGGCCATCACCTAGCCCTGCGGATGCAGTTTATTGCCCCTACTGTAAGGGAAACACCCCACATCAAAGGGATTACAGCAGATCAAGGCCCCCACCCCCTGAGACCCGACCGGTTGCACACACCCCCGGGAACTGGCGGAATATCCTGCTGTGTGATAGCCATCTCCTACTGCGGGTGGGGTGAGAACTTCTACTGTAGCTATGCGTGGGATCGGATCTGAGCCGGGGATTCTGAGGATGTTCTTTCATGCATCAAAGTGATCTCAAGAATGTGCCATGTATGATAACCCTGCAATAAAGTCATAAACGTGTGTATAAGAGGCCAGGTCTCAGAGATGCAGTTAGAGCACCTCGTGACGATACTTCGCTGTCTGATCTGATGTGTTCCACTCCGACGGAATAAAACTTTGTTTCCTGCCTTCCAGTCTCCGGCGCCTGCCTCTTTATTGGTTTAGCATCGAATGGTATAAGAGGCGATTACCGCCGGGCAATACTTGAAAGGTTATCGACTACGACTGCCGCTACCATTTAACAATTGGCGTCCCAAGCGTGGGGCCCATCAGCGACACGTGGATCCAGTGGGAGAGGTCCCGACGACAGAGTGAACGACTGCAACGATCGGGAGAGCTCCTGCCCGATAGACCCTCGTCTGGCAGCCGATCATCCGAACTTCACTGGTTCCGAGCAGACCTCTCTCGAGTGATCTACGGTCCTGACTGGGAACCATCAGGAGTGCCGCGGCAATAACGGAGAGTAGAGGACGATCGGGCGCTGGAGGCGGAAGACGAGAAACTGTCCACGCGGTCCGGGTAAGGTCGTGAAACACGACAAATTGCGAAACGATTGATTGATTGATTGAAAAATACTAGTATTGCTTATTGATTGTTCTCTTTGAGATATTCGCTGTCTACAAACGGGGAGGAGTAGAAATACCCTCTCTCTCTCCCTTTGCAGATAGTGAAGGGTAGGTAATGCAGACTTTTGTCCCCGTTGTAACCCGTCGTGCCTATCTTTATCTCCCCACTGATTGATTGTCCGAACATTGATTGTTTTGAAGGATAGTGCTCTTTGAGATATTCTCTGTTTGCAAATAACGTAGAATAGAAATATTCTGTCTAGTCTTTGCAAATAGTGAAGGGTAGGTAACGCAGACTTTTGTCCCCATTGTAACCCGTCGTGCCTATCTTTATCTCCCCATTGATTGATTGATTGTCCGAACACTAGTTGTTCGATATTGGTTCTTTGGAGGTATTCTCTGCTTACAAATAACGAGGAATAGAGATATTCTGTCTAGTCTTTGCAAGCAGTGAAAAGATAGGTAGTGCTGACTTTTGTCCCCGTTGTAACCCGTCATGCCTATCTTCTCCCCACTGATTGGTAGTTGGTTCTGCCCGGACCGCTTATTAGAGGTGAACCATCCGGCTCCACTGGAGGGCACCCCTAATAAGGACATGTTCACTAAATATGGACTAGTCGCCGTAGCTTATAGCAAGCTATGGCATAAATATACAAAGAAGGACCCCGAGAGTCAGTGGCCACTGATGGGATCCTTCGACGACCATAAGATAGAAATGCTAGAAATAGCTCTGCGTAGCAATAAGACGACGCCTACTATGCTTGACAGTATCGGCATGTGGCGCAAAGAAGCAACACAACGGAAAAAGAGGGAAGAAGTAAAAGCAGAAAAGGAATTACGAAAGGCAGCTCACCTTGCCGCTAGAAAGTTAGAAGAAGAAATAAAGGAGAGAAGGGAAACTAAACTAAGACAGGAGCCCGAAACATCAGGCCAGTACCCTGTTAGGACCCCCTCTATGCTCTACCCTGAGTTGTCCTCTAAGCAACGAACGAATGACGAATTACTATTAGGCCCCCCGATCATTTACATGCCCCCTCCATACGCACCCTCCCAATCGGTAGTGCAACACCCACAACCCCCAAACACAAGCGAAAGCAGTACAGGGGCCTCGGTCCTCACGGCCTCCGCGCCGAGCCTCTTGTACTGAACACAACGTCGGCAATAACGTTGGATGACCCTGAGATGAGAAAGAAAGATTCCACCAGAATGAATCGACTAACAAAGGATGAACGAGCAGGAATCGACAAGATAGTAGGGACACTGGTGGAGCGAAAGGAAAGTGAGGAGTATATAACAGACGTGTATAACTCGTATGCCGACAACCGCAGACGACACTTTGTCGTACGACTTTGTTATCACGCCCTGAATACATATGAGGATAGGTACCACGATAAAGGTCCCGAAGGCTTAGCGGCCCTATATAGGAAGGTAGACATTGGGGAAGAAGGAGAGGGCGATGTGACGAACCTCTTCACTCGTACACTCGAGGTCTATCGACACCTTAAAGAGCACAGACAGACAACCAAAGCAGAAACTCCCATAGCGACTAAGCCCCAGGCAGGAAGGACTGATACCATGATGCCCATCAAAGAGGCCGCCCCCTACTGGGTCCCCCCACGAGGTCAGGGAACACATGACGACATCAACCACCAAGATGCGAAGGGAAGGGTTGTATATAATTGGGTCTACCAGCCATGGGACCGACAAGACATTTTGACCTTTAGAAAAACTCTACCCGACTTAAGAAAGAACCCGACTGCCTTCTACACCGAACTAGGTACAGCCTTAGGTTCAACAATAATGACTTTAGCAGATATCGACTTGTTCTTCGGGTTATGTCTGCCGGCTGATGTGTGGAAGCAAATCCGGAAAGTTGACCACGCTGAGCCGTTCGGATATACCTGGGTACAACTCGATACCATAGATAAACAGCGAGAACCGGGACAGAAACCCCCGAAAGCCATATTGGAGCTCCCAGACAAGATTGTACAGAAGTTGAAGACTCTAATCCCAGAAAGAAAGGTAGACTGGTCGATAGTGACGGCTTGTCGCCAGAAACCCCAGGAGGATGTGTCTGAATACTTCTCTCGATTCGAGACTGTGTTTTCCGATTATAGTGGCCAGGACATGACCACCGCAACCGGACATCACCTCTTTGTCCAGAATTATGTGAAGGGTCTGTCACAAGAAGTCTCCCAGAAGCTACAGACCAGCGAGAGTAGTTGGGCAGCCTCCAAACCCGCAGCAATCCTCCAGATGGCCCAATACTACGAAAACCAAAAGAATGAGAACGATAGGGCGTCGGAGAGGAAGAAAAAGGAACTGAAGGAGAGGGTAATGATAGCACAGTTGCAAGGGGTGACCATAGGAAGGGAACCCCCAAAAGGGAATTACCAACCAACCGCCCCTAGAAAGCTACCCCCTAGAGACCATACACCTGCACCCTACAACGGACGGAGAGACTTAGATGGGAACCAATGTGCGTTCTGTAGAGGGTTCGGACACTGGAAATCCCAGTGCCCGGTCCTTCTGGAATTGAACAAAAATAGGGACCCCAGAGACACAGCATATGACCCCAGAAATAGAGGACAGGGACGAGGGTACACGAACGACGCCATCAACGACAGGCCAGGCAGACCAAACACCTTTGATCGCCCCCGACAAAACCAGTGTCAGCAGTCCGACTATGAAAGCACCCATGACTTCGCATAGGACCGCCAGGGGCAAGGGAGGGATCCAGTCGAACTCCGTGTTGACCAGCAAGGTCCTTACGTCACTGCTAAGGTCTTGGGCACAAAGTCTCCATTCCTGGTAGATACTGGGGCGACACGTAGTGCGTTATCTAAACGACTGATTCCTAGGGCACCCTTGTCTGGCTCACACGTAACCTCAATATGCTTCGATGGAACGCCCTCCACTAACCCCTTATCAGCACCAATCTCCTTTGACTTAGAAGATAACGCCACTGACACGACCTTTCTGCTCTCCTCCAACACCCCCGATGCTATTATGGGACTTGATTTGCTAAAACATTTCCGAGCTACCATCAGATGCTCCCCAGACGGAGTTCGAGTCATCCTGCACGATAACCCAGATCTGTTCAGACCTTGTCACACACGACGTATGCTCTCTATAACTGATGCTGACCTGTCCCTACTCGACACGTTACCCTCACATCTATGGGCTAAAACCGACTCAGATGTAGGGCGCATGGTGATCGACCCAGTACACATAACCGTCCGACCGGACGCAGTGCTACCAAAGCCTCCACAGTATCGAATATCGCCCGAAGGTGAGAAGGCATTGGTGGAAATCATCCAGTCCCTAGTCAATGCAGGAGTAGTAGAAGAAGTAGTCAGTAATGTTTGCAACAGCCCTATCCTACCCATTGTAAAGAAGCAAGGCGAGGGAGATGAGAAAGCATACCGCTTCATTGTTGACTTACGAGAAGTCAACAAAGTAGTCATACCTCAGTACCCCGTGGTCTCAAACATCACCACCATCCTCACCCTAATTCCGTCCACTGCCACCACCTTTACTGTTATTGATCTCAAGAACGCATTCTTCTCCATCCCCATCCACCCAGACAGCCGCTACCTGTTCGGCTTCACTTTGAAAGCACGGTCGTACAGATTCTGTAGGGCACCCCAAGGCTACACTGAGAGTCCCAGCATTTATAGCCAAGCCCTCAAGAGACAACTAGATGCAGTCCAATTGCCCGATGGAGTGGTGTTAATACAGTACGTCGATGACATCCTTTTGGCGGCCGACACCACCCCACTTGCTGTCACGGCCACCCTTCACCTCCTCCACTTCCTCGCGGAGAACGGTCACAAGGTCTCCAGGAAGAAGTTGCAGTTCTGCCAACCCCAAGTGACATACCTAGGCCACCTCCTATCCAAGGATGGGAGGAAACTTACCCCTGACCGAATTCAGACCATCCTAGAAACCCCTGTTCCCAAAACTCAGAAGCAAATGCGGTCTCTAGTAGGCCTCACCTCCTTTTGTCGACAATGGTTGCCAAACTTCAGTCTTATTGTAAAACCTCTGCTTTCCCTGCTGGCTAAAGATGTCCCCTTCCCCCTCCCCTGGACACCCGAATGCCAATCCTCCTTCAAAGAATTACGAGACGCCCTCTGCTCGGCCCCAGTCCTAGGAACCCCAGACTACACTAAACCTTTCTCCCTCTACACCCACGAAAGGGAGGGATGTGCGTTGTCTGTCCTAACCCAGTCCATTGGTCCTAAACAACGCCCTTGTGCCTACTTCTCTGCCACTCTTGACCCTGTAGCCAGAGCTTGGACCGCATGCCTTCGAGCAGTAGCCGCCGCTGCAGTCTCTATCCGCCAAAGTGAGGGGATCGTGCTCTCGAACCCCCTCACTGTATTGGTACTCCATGCGGTTGACACCCTCCTGAACCAGACCAAGACTCAACACCTGACTAGCGCACGACTGACTGGTTACGAACTGACTCTGCTTGCACCCCACATCACATTGAAACGATGCACCACTCTGAATCCAGCTACTCTACTACCTCTCCCTGACACTGACCCCAATGCGTCCCCTATACATGACTGCGTGACCCTCACCGACGAACAGACCAAGAGTAGGGTTGACCTCCGAGATACTGCCTTCCCGGACTCTGACGGAGAACTGTGGGTGGATGGCTCATGCATCAAGCTCCCCGATGGCACCACCTCAGCTGCCTATGCAGTCACCACAGCCCGAACAGTTGTTCAGACAGCCCGCATCACACAGCGATCCGCACAGGCGGCGGAACTAATTGCTCTCACACGAGCATGCATCCTGGAATCAGGGACAACCGCAAACATTTACACAGACAGTCAGTACGCCTTCGGGGTAGTTCACCACTTTGGGCTCTTATGGAAAGAGAGGGGATTCTTGACTTCCCATGGCACACCCATCCTGCATGGAGATCTAGTCTCTGCCCTGACCGAAGCAGTCCTCCTCCCCACACGGCTGGCTGTGATCAAATGCCAGGCACACAAGAAGGTGACAGACATTATAGGACAGGGAAATGCACTAGCTGACATTACTGCCCGAACCACAGCCGAGAATAGGTCCACGACCCGTATGTACGTGACCAGGTCACAAACTGGGAAATGGAAGGATGCTAGGGAAACGATTAGGGACATCCAACTAGCCAGCACACCACACGAATTAACTGAATGGGCACGGGTGGGATTGAAGGACGATGACGGTTGCTGGCGAACTAAAGACTCGAACAAATGGTTGCTACCTGACTCATACTTGATCCCCATGCTGACCATGGCACACTCCCCCGCACACATAGGGTCTGCCCCCATGATCGAACTCATCTCCAAAGTCTGGCACAACGACAAAATCCCAGACTCAGCCAAACGTCTGGTCCAACAATGCCTGGTATGCCTCCAACACAACCCTGGGAAAGGAACTGCTGTACCCCGGGGAGGGTTTGGGGTTCCCAATCACCCCTTTGAAGTCCTACAAATGGACTACGTCCAGTTAGAAAGGTGCCAAGGTTTGAAGTACGTACTTGTCGTTGTGTGTGCCTTCAGCGGGGTGGAAGCCTACCCAACCCACGACAACACCGCTATGACTACCGCAAAAGTACTACTGAAAGAATTCTTCCCCCGATACGGCCTTTGTCGAATTTTGTGGAGCGACAACGGCCCCCACTTTGTAGCCGAGGTTATCCAACTCATCTTAAAGGGGCTGGGTGTAAAACAGAAATTCCATGCGGTCTTCCATCCCCAATCTGCAGGCTTGGTTGAGCGACATAATGCCACATTGAAGCTTAAGATAGCAAAAATAGTTGCCACCACAGGACTGAAATGGCCAGACGCTCTCCCGCTAGCATTACTATCAATGCGTTCCACCCCCACCAAACACCACTTAACCCCCTACGAGGTCGTCTTCGGGCGGCCCATGAACCTTTGGACTGCACCGAAGCCAACATCCATCCACGACGTCCCGGACGTCCTCATGTCTGACTATTTGTATAACGTTGTCTGTTATCCATCAGCAGGTGCTGCAAGCCATTCCCGATGTTTCCAGGGGCCCCGGACACGACATCCAACCCGGTGACTTTGTCTTAGTGTGTAACTTCCAGCGCACCAAGAGTCTGGAGCCCCGGTGGACGGGCCCCCTGCAAGTCCTGATCACCACCCGAACAGCTCTTCGAGTGGAGGGGAAGCGCAATTGGCTGCATGCACACCACTGCAAGAAGGTATCATCGACCCTGACGACCACGGACAACATCACCGCCCAAGAAGAACTTCTGGACAAAGACCGACCATCCCTGAGCCGCTGCCCGGATACAGAGACACTTGAATTAATGAAATATCCCGATCCCACTGTGCCATCCAAGGAAGGGTATAACCTACGACGAAAGGAGGGAACTTCGGCTAAGCAGACCACAAACTAAGTTGAAATCTCAGAGCGGTTGCCTAGTCACCTCAAAGGCCACCAGGAGAGAAACTAAACAAAGTCTGTGGTTCTGCCCGCTACCGAGTCCCTTGAAGGTGATGGAAGCATCCGACATGAAGATGATGGAAGCAACCGGACGTCCGAAGATCCACTACAAAAACCCAAAGACTGACAGAATGCACAGTTCAAAGACTATTGCACTTTTCATTACCCTTCTCTTTTGCCTTCTCCTCATGGTCACCTTCTGGATCATGGAGGAGAGCACACCCGCTCATAAGACATTGCTGACCACCGTTCAACCTATCACCATGAAAGAACACCATCTGATCTCACTTTCACCCCAACTCCGAGAAAGGCGTAAGGAGTTCTGGAATAACTCTTTTGTGCAGTTGCTCCACCAACACAATCTTGCCGCCAATGCCACTAATTGCTGGATCTGTGGATTGCTACCACATGCCACTGGACACTCTATCCCTTTCATCCCTTCACCTTTTTCTGTCCATGGTTCCTGCCTCGCCTGGCTAATCCTCCTGCAAGAAAGCTACAAGGACAATGCCACTTCCGGCAGAACTATGTCACACTTCTACCATGGGTTCTGGCTGAACAAAACTGGAAGAACTTCTGCCCCCTTCTGTCCTCTGAGATCAAACACTTCCTTTCACATGGACATCCCTGCCAAAGAACGAGTTGAAATGCAAGTGTTCAACAACCCAGCCAGACCCACCTTCTCTTACCTCCGGAAACGAACGGCCGCCACCCTAACAGTGGCCCTATCCGTCATCAACATCACTGGATTTGTGTGCCTCGAAGGCCTGGGGGCGCAGCTGGTGGGCCACAGCTCCTGCCTCATCACCCGAACATTGGACTCAGTTGATCCACCCTCCTTTGTTGCCTCCCCGAATATGTACTTCGTCTGTGGTACTAAGGCCTACACCTGGCTTCCGAAAGGTTGGGGAGGCACCTGCTACATCGCTTTTGTCCTTCCTCCGACATATGTGGCTCCAGCAAACCATCACCGACAGAAACGTGCCAAAGACCTTGTACAAGCCGACTCCACCGGAGCACAGTTCCTGGATGCAGTAAAGGGACTTGTTCCACTCTGGGGTCCAATGGCAAACAGCCGTGCCATCCGCCACTTAACTCAGGCAGTCGAGACGGCGATGAACATTACGGCTGGCATCCTCGCCAACAACACCGCCGAGCTTCAGGCCGTCCGCCTGGTGGCTCTTCAGAACCGCCTCGTTCTAGATGTGGTTCTGGCTGATCGTGGAGAAGCATGCCGCATCATTGGGTCCAGCTGTTGTACCTACGTACCGGATAACTCACCCTCAGTCTACAAAGCAATTGAACACCTCCACAGACTTTCCGCAGAGGTTCATCAGGAGCAAGAAGGATGGTCACTTGGGAGTTGGTTTTGGGACACTATTAAAAGTTGGGGATGGAGGCTGTTTTCATTTATCCTAATACCGATTGTGATACTATGTGGATGTTGCTTGGGGATTCAGTGTCTGCCACCTTTATGTTCGCTTTTTATGAACTGCATCTTCCCTAAGACTTTGAACTTTGAAGCGGAACGAATGAAAGCTCTGTATGAGGTGGAAGTTCGTAGTATTATGGGGATAGATCCGAACTAAACAAGCTGGCGAGATATGTTAAAAGGGAGGACTGTGGAAATTTAGCTTGTAACTGAACATTATCTGCGCCATCTTGCCTCTCCCCAGCGCCACGCACAGCGAACGCACGGCCGCCATTTTAGGCACCCCACTCTCTCTCCCCGCTCATTGCCGATCACCAGCGCGCCCCTCAGGCGCTGCGAACATCCCCCGCGCGCTGGCCACCCCCGCTCTCTCATACATGGGCCGTAAAACCTCTCCTTCTGCGCGACCCTGCCATGGAATCGCACCCCGTGCCTGACCAACACCTCCTTTCATCCCATACATGGTCATACATCCTTTCTGATAACCCCCTTCCTCCGCGCCCGATTGTCCGAACCGATCCCAGGCCATCACCTAGCCCTGCGGATGCAGTTTATTGCCCCTACTGTAAGGGAAACACCCCACATCAAAGGGATTACAGCAGATCAAGGCCCCCACCCCCTGAGACCCGACCGGTTGCACACACCCCCGGGAACTGGCGGAATATCCTGCTGTGTGATAGCCATCTCCTACTGCGGGTGGGGTGAGAACTTCTACTGTAGCTATGCGTGGGATCGGATCTGAGCCAGGGATTCTGAGGATGTTCTTTCATGCATCAAAGTGATCTCAAGAATGTGCCATGTATGATAACCCTGCAATAAAGTCATAAACGTGTGTATAAGAGGCCAGGTCTCAGAGATGCAGTTAGAGCACCTCGTGACGATACTTCGCTGTCTGATCTGATGTGTTCCACTCCGACGGAATAAAACTTTGTTTCCTGCCTTCCAGTCTCCGGCGCCTGCCTCTTTATTGGTTTAGCATCGAATGGTATAAGAGGCGATTACCACCGGGCAATACTTGAAAGGTTATCGACTACGACTGCCGCTACCATTTAACAGCAATGCAGCCATGGAAAGACTGATCTCAGCCTGCATCGTAATATGGATGGCGGTGTGTTCCAGACACCGCCACCATATTACACACGTTTTCTGCCGGTCGACGAGTCGACTGGCGGAAAAGCGGCTGACGGTCTTTCCGTCCGCCGCGGATTCCCCAGCTATCATAATATGGCGGGGGATCTTTGCTGTCAGGATGGCGTGCATATCGCCCCTGCCGAGCCAGTGGTGAGGACCGCCGGCCTGGCGGGGGCGATCCACCCGCCATCATAATCGGCCCCCATGTCCTTACTCTGACTCTCACCTTTGAGAAAGACAACTAAAGGCCTCATTTATAAGACCATAGTGGCACATTTGGGCCTTGGAGTGGTACTTTTTTGACTCACAAGTGGCGCTATGTGCCTCAGCATATTTACAAGACCATGTAAAGACAATTTACGTCATTTTCATGGCCTTGTAAATATGTGCCCCTTTCCCGCAGAACACTGCGGGAAAGGTGCATTCTATGGGTGTTGCTGTGGGTGTTACCAAGCAACACCTCACCTATGGAATATGAAGTATTTCCAGATTTAGGATGAATCGTAAACCTGGGAATGTATTACATTCCTCTGCCTCCCCAAGGTGAGGAGTAGGAGTGATACAACGAGGAGAAATACTTTTATTTCTCCTAATTTATTTCCTCTTTCCCCTTTCTATGTCGTCAATGATTATTTTTCCGCAGGAAGGTGTCCCTTCATGCACAAAAACAATCATCCCTGAAATGCAGGCACCCTTGCAACATGTCTGCATTGGCGCATAGCTGCCGTTTGTGCGCCTTCGCAGGGGAGAAGGACAGGAATGTGCCATATCTTGTCGATACCGTGCATCCTTGCTCTTTTCTTTTGATGCACGGCAGAGCAGCAGGAAGGGCTGCTGCGCTGTCGTGAGTCTAAAGTTTGTTAATGAGGCCCTAACTATTTTGCTACTGCAGAGGTACACACATATTTAGCTCTGCCCCTAAGGTTACACAAGGGGGTACTGCTACTGATGTGCAACGTGAGGAAGATGAGGGAGAAGTGACACGTTTTCTGATGGTGACAAAAAACACAGGCTATGGAAGGGGCAGTGTTTCTCTTGCAAAGTGGTTCTTGCTTCTTGTTTTGCCCTACTTCTAGAAACATATGTGTTGCGCCTCAGCTTTTCCTGAGATGCCAGTGGTTTAGCTCTAGCTGGTGCAGGGCATGTCTTCTGTCTAGTGGTCTCCTCATCTTCGTACCTCTCTCCTTTAAGCTCATGTTTATTTCCCAAACTATGGGATTCAGGATTTGGGCTAGATTTCATAGTGCTTTTGATCAATGTGCAGTGTTTTTTCTTTATAGCACAAACCTGGCCAAGGGCATCAGAGCACTTTACATGCGAACCAGACACTTCACGTGAGAGCCAGACATTACATTTGTTTTTGGCACAGGAAGATTAATTGATTTGAACAGAATCAGGGCTTTTGAGATGCGGCAAGACTCAAAACTGGTCCTACAGTTCCAAAGTCAACAGCTTCAGCTATTAGGCCACCTCTGCTCCCACATGTGGGCTGCATATCCTGGGCTTGGGGCATGCCCGGCACTTCCTTGGGGGTTGCATGGGCAGTTGTTTGGGCCTCCACTATATACCTGCTCCTTAGCCACTAAGCTAATCTGGTGGTGTAAGATGCCAGGTGCTGGCACTTTCACCTTTGTGTCTACTTTAATGACATGGTCATTTTCGCTGTGTGCGTTGCATTGTGCTCCTTTGCCTTGGGCAGACTCCTTGAATTGGCTTGGTGGTCTGTTCTGGTGGATCAGACTCTTAGGGCCTCCTGGCTTGGATCTTTTAGGGACCTACAAATCTTTGCTGACTTAGGGAAGGAACTATAAGAATGAAGACATGAGAAGAGGGCAAAAAGGTTTGTTGCAAATGGGTTCTTCCCATTTAGTAAGCCCTGATTGATTTTACTTTTTGATCGCCAGGTTTTGGACCTTTATTGTGGGTGAGTCTCCCTTCCTGGTCTCATTCCCAGTAGTTTTATGGTAAATTGGACTACACATGTTTACTGTCAGTGCCCACCTTTTAAGATAAGGCAGCTGCACCATAACTAGGTCGAGGGGCACTGGGCTGGTTACACATGAACGAGTGTGCACAATCGCGTGTGCACGGGTACAGGCTGCACGCTAGAGAATAAATTTGTGCGCAGTCTGAAATCTGCACCCAGATTACCTGCCTGTACCACTTTTAAACAGCAGATTTGACCTATCAAAATATACCTTTTCAACTATGAATCTTGCTTTCAAATATTAAGAAGTCACCCATATGTAGGCCTTATTGCCCTAAAGGGAGGGTGCAGATATTTAAATGTAGGACATGTTGAGCATGTCATTACAGTGAAATAGTGAAATATTTTTACTGTAGCAAGGCCGACTGCTGTCATAGGGAATCATTGGGTTACATTGGTACAAATTATTAAATACTAAATTCGTATTGTTAGCAGCTAGGAAAATAATTCCTACACTGATTTGAATTATAATTTAAATCCTCTTTAATGGTGGTGTCACAATTTAAATTAATATTTTAGAAATGCTTGTTTTAGAAAGTTGGCATTTTTGTGCCTAAAGTTTCTGGGAGTTTCTAGCTACCTGGGCTGGTCATGGCTCTTCTACTGGGAAATGCTTATTGGAGCCAGGCAGTGCATAAAAGGGCCTGGGTGGAGAGGGGAGTGGTCTTCCTGACAGGATGGCGGGGAGGAATTGGGCTTTGCCCTGATCAAACTTCAAATGGGCTTTCCCTAGCACACACAAAAGACTTGACACCAGCCTTTTGTTTCACTAGCCAGGCCAGAGCCAACGCCAGGGAAGGACGGAGAACTGCCCAGAGCCTGTTTTAAGGTCAGACAAAGGGGTGTCCCCCAACTACAAATTGGACTAGGTATAAAAGTGGTACCCCAAAACATGGAGAGCAGGCGGCTGGAGCTGAACTGAGGCAACACCATGAACAGCTTTAAGAATAATCCCCCTGATGCCCTAATGGACTGATGACTCTATCTGCAACTGACCCCAGAACTAGTGGATCCCTTCAGGGACAGTGATGTTGCCCCCCCTATACCCCATGAGAACCAGTTGTGAGAAGACCTGGACTCCTGTGCCCCAGCAGGAGAAGGGAAGCACCAGGATCCAGGCATAGGGAAAAGTTGATGAAGGGGGCCAGTGAAACCAGCTTCCTGTAAAATGTGGTACTTCAGAGGCCAGGAGCGTTGCTAAAAATGCTGTAATCGACTGATTGGGGCCCAAGTTATGGTGTTTTTAAGTTTTATGACTTTTGGAGCAACGGAGCATCTCAGGATCTGTTGTTATCCCATTCAAATTCCTCCGGGCAGGGCAAAGCCCCTGGGGGGTGACCCAACACACTTTGTAGTTTGCCCAAGGAAGGGGTGTGAGTGGGGCGCCCTCCCCAGCAGGGCCAGACTGGGAACCTAACTCAGCTCTAGTAAATGTTTTCAGACCAGGCCCGTACGGTGTGTAGCGAGCTTACCACTGAAAGGGGATATGGGGTGGTTTCCCCCAAGAAAACGTTTGAGAAGGAAAGGTCAAAACAGTGCATATTACAACACTTTTTTTATTACATATTTAATTGTATGACCTTTCAAAGCATAATAAATGATGACCTTAAAGAGCACCAGGATACCCAGTAATACGTACCCATAGACATTCTTACAGAGAACACCAAAATAGATCACCTACAACAATGCCAGAATTTCCTAAATTATTTACAAATCGCATTGCGTCCCTGACCGTGGACTATGCTAAAGTCCTGGTCATAGGTGATATGAATCATTGGGCTAATGAGGCGAAAGTGGGAAAGGCTGCTAAGGAACTAGTCCTTACTAAGTCTAAACCTTACGCAACACATCCAAGCACTCATGCACTTCAAAGGTCATATGCTCGACCAAGTTTGGTCCATTAACCTCACCCTTCAGCAATCCATCCTTGTGTATGATCAGATCATCATACACTTTAGGTGAAAATATTCTGCCCATGACCTTGCCCCAACAAAAAGGCTCATCTAGAAACTGGAATCACATAAACATGGAAACTTTATGTGATACTTTGAACCATGAGCGCCCCACAAGTCTGAACAATATAGATGTCTTTGAGAGAGAGATTGCCAACTTGCAATTGAATGTCATCAACTTTCATGCCCCTCTCCAGGCTAAAACCTCTCGTATAAGGCGGCACTAAGCATCTAAATGGTCCACCACCGATTTAAAAGCTGCTAAACATAGTGTACGTCAGGCTGAAAGGAAATGGTGTAACACATACTCGACAATAGCTAGAGAGCAATACATTGTGAGCCTTATGGCATATAAAAAAAGCGATCCTGGAGGCAAAAAAAATATTTTTTACCAACAAAATACTAAATTCAAATAACAAGACAAAAGACATCTTTAATATTGTAAAGGAGTTATCTAACCCTGATCGTGTGGCCCCTCTATTATTGCTACACAGAAATTATGCAATGATTTAAAGTCTTTTTTTGTAGATAAAATAAAAAAAATCCAAGACTCTAGACTCTAGCCACAAAGATGTGGCAGAACTGTTACGTAACATCAACTCCAATTCTTTGATCACCTTTCCTTGCCTAAACAAAGAACTTCTCTTTGAACTCCTGAATAAAGTAAAATCAGGCTCCCCCAAGCATGTATGCATCCCCATATACAAAAATCCATTTATTCTACATTCACAGAGACTAACCTTGCCCTTCGGAATATATCCTTCACCCAAGGAACTGTGCCGTCAGTCTTTAAAGAAGCAATGGTTATTCCGCTGCAAAAAAAGCAAGGTATTGACCCTCAGAATCTGGACAACTACAGGCCTATCTCCCTTCTTCCCTTTCCGGCTAAATTATTGGGGACATATGTAGCCAAATTCTTTAGCTCCTTTGTAGAGGGAACTAATTTTTTGGACGCCCATCAGCCAGGTTTTCGTCCATCCCACTCCACTGAATCTGTCATACTATCAGTTATGGACAATCAAAAATGAAAGGCGGACGAGGACTGAACTCAGGCCCTGATTTTCGTGGACCTGTCTGCAGCCTTCAATACCGCTAACCATGATATACTGCAGCTGGTCTCAGAGGTGCTGCTCTGAGTTGGTTTAAATCCTTTTTAGAGGACCGGAAGCAATCAGTGTGGCTTTCGCCATACAAATCCTGCACTGTTAATATGAGCTGTGGAGTCCCGCAGGGCTCCTCTCTATCCCCGCTTCTCTTTAATGTCATCCCAAAAAATAAACTCCTGCACTGGACTCCTGCTCACTGGCCCCCAGAGTTAGGCCCTGAACCCACTCCTAAGGTGAAGATTAAGAGCCTGGGCATACAGATTGACCCGTATCTCCCCCGGAGCACGTAGATCGACTCAGTCACCACTGCATGTTTTTTCCAACTCTGGAAATTGAGAAAAATCTGAAGATTTTTCAGCAGAGAGGCCCGTATCCAAATCACTATTGCTTTGATCTTATCATAAATTCATTATACAAATGCGATGTTCTTAGGCCTCCAGCAAAACCGGAAACACTGTCTGCAGATGATACAAACTCAAGCGACCAGAATTATTTACCAACAATACAGACGTTGTCACATCAGGCTGCTGCTGAAAGAGCTCCACTGGCTTCCTGTGGAACAGTGCTCTATGTTCAGAACAGGATGCATCCTGTTTAAAGCTAGACATGGCATAGGTCCCAAGTATATATCCTAAAGAATTCACAAATACTCCCCACAGCGCACCCTAAGATCCATGCACATGAATCTATTGGTAGTTCCTCGATTCAGACACAAACGGACAGTTTGTGTCTGAATCGGTTTTTTTCAGTACAGGGACCCCAATTCTGGAACTCTCTGCCTACATATCTGAGATTAGAAACAGACCATATGCGATTTAGAAAAAACTGAAGACCTGGCTTTTTACCCAAGCGCACAGTTAGATATGGACTTCTTTACCAGTTACTCCAGAAGTCAACTCAGTGCGAAGAGACCTGTAGGTGAACGTGCCCTTTAGAAATTCATAATAACAAAACATAACATAACACAAGAGAGTAGTTGTAGCACTGTCATTCACAGCACATGTTCCATTGAAATTGCCTAAAAATCCCACTGACATGCAGTTTTACTGACAAACAAACCTATGTAGCATTCAAACAATAATATGTGGAAATTGGGCTTCAGAAAATATTTATAACTGCACACTACCAAGTAAGTGTCTTGATTTATTTTGATCCAATAAAAATTATTGTTTTCATCACACTTCAGAATTACAAAATAATGTGATTCACTTTTCTAAATGCTGATATACTTTGAAATATTTGCGCAGATCCTTTACAGATATTTCATTTTACAAAATCCTCTAACTGTGCAGTCACAGAAATAAAAGTAAACCACTCCCCATTTAAAAAGTATAAACAGCACATTTTAGGATGAGATATCCTGACATTTGACCTGTCTTTGAGTGCACAGCATAAGTGACAAGATGAAAACAAAAAGGTAAAGGCATCTTTATTACCCATTATTCCTTAAGTGGCATTCTGAAATCTCATTTGACCCCTACTGGGTCGTGTGCCTAAAATCACAGCACTCCCCCCTGCCCCCCACCTATACCAGCTAGAACAATATAGGGGGCATCACCTTACATAAAGGAGGCCTTTTGAGTTTTTCAAGGAGGCTCTTCACATTAAAATATAAGGTTAACCTGTCAAAGGTCATCACACCAACATATAAGGCAAGCCTATTGGCTTTGTCAAGGGTTGCCACATTAAAAGACCAAGGGCCTCATGTAGGTAGCCCAATACCGGTCGGTAACGGCCGATTTTCGGTAAATATACCGTTACCGACCGGTATTTAGGCTTTTGATATGTAGGGGGATCATTTCTATATTCGGTATTTACCGAATCGGTAAAATTACCGAATCGGTAATTTTACCGATTCGGTAAATACCGAATACAGAAATGAGATGTAGGGGGAGTGTGTGGTGGGTGTGGGGATTCGTTATTTACCACCAACTGAAAGTTGGTGGTAAATGACGAATGTCTCAGTTAAGGCATTATTTGGCCCTTAGATGTGTGCAATGTGGCAGACACACATGCCCTCAGGGCATGTATGTGTGCCACATGTGCACACATGCATGAATCAGGGGTGCAACAGGGTGTCAATGTGACACCCTGCCACCCTTGATTGAGCTCCCCCCATTACCGATTCGGTATTTACCGATTCGGTAATGGTAACTGGCTTCCCATTGATTCCTATGGGCCTCCTGGCCCATAGGAATCAATGAGATACAGGTTACCATTACCGAATCGGTAAATACCGATTCTAAAATACAGACACCTACCGAATCGGTATTTTTTTACCTACATTACATTTACCGATTCATAAATACCGAATCGGTAAAATTCGGTATTTAAGAATCGGTAAATGTAATTTACCTACATATGGCCCCATGTGTGAAGCGGGCACGCAGTGAGCCTGTGCTGCTTAAGTGTTCTTACTGCAGGCACCGGCCTGGAGAGAGAAGGGGAGGCTGGCAGCATCATGGCAGCATCATGGGCTTGGTGCAGAGTGCATACTGTCACGTGGTCTTCTAATTTGTGTCTTTGGGGGACGATTTTGCTAAAAGAAATTTGCCCCCAATACCAAAACCAGCTCAGTGTGACAAAAGTAGCCCCTACCCTTCCAGCATCCCTGGGGGATTGCCCAGTGCCCGGCATCACCATACTTCTCCTTGGCCCCGTGACCCCACCCCGCGATCCAGCATATACTTTATTGGAGGCCCGGGACTCCATCACCGAAGATCACCATCGACTCCCTGGACAGGTTCCAGAAGAACACAAGCTGCTCTCCACCACAGGAGCATAAGGGAGGTGCTCCCATGTGGCAGGAGCGACAAAGAAGATGGGCTGGAAAAAAAACACAAAAAGAGACGTGTGGCACAAGGCCGCACATCGCAGAAGAACCGCAGTCGAAGCCGGTGCTATAAATTTCAGCTCCGGCGAGGGAACAGCTCTGCGGGGCTTATTTTGCACATCATATTTAGGTCTCGCCTACGCAGCGCGTGCTGCGTAGGCAAAAAAACCTTTTGGAATGGCTTGGGCTTTTCAGCCAAAAACGTGCACGCGTTCCACTGCCTTCTATGACAACGCGTGCACGTGTGGCGATTGCCTTGCGGGAGCAAGCTTGACACCATATGTTTGTAATTAACTTACAAACACATGGTGCCCGTGGCTCGCTCCCGCAAGGGAAATGCTTTGTGTGCTCTCACACTCTCCCCACCCCTCCCAGTTTCAGCGCGAGGCGCGCGCTGGTTCTTTTTTGCCATCTCTCTCTTTCTTGCTCTTGTTCTCTCCAACTCTTTTCTCTTTCTGTCTCTCTGTCCTGTCTTCCTTTGCCCTCTTTCTTTTGCTCCTTTTTTTGTCAAGTTCCTTCGCTCTTTCTAGCATTTTTCTTACTGTCTCTCTCTCTCCTTCTCTTCACACCCCTATTCATTCTCTTTCTCTCTCACTTCCTCCCAATACTAACTGTCCAAATTGTCCAACCTTACCTGTCTAAAGTACAATGTGTCACCTCCACATCTCTGGCTCCACGTTTTTCTATCCACAGCATATCGACAGCGCTCTGAAGTTAACGGGAAGGTGACACTGGGTGTTTTACAAAACTTTCAAATGACTTTTAAATTAATAAATATCTATCAGCAACAGAAATGAAATGAATGCCAGATGCTCTGGGGGCCACGTGAGGCATAGAGTCGTTAGCTCAGAAGACCATCCTGGGACGATACTTCTCACCCCGAGCGAGAACAGCCAATACGGCATTTAGAGGGTATGCTTTTCTTGTGTGATCTTGCGCACATACTGTGTAAGTAGATTGGACATTGCCTTCAGGCGTTCCCTGTCTTCGACCCCAGGAGCCACACTGGAATGCTCTTCACTGTTGTTTGAAGAAACGAGGACAGATTTCAGACTTTATGTTCGACGTGCATGGCAGACCACCTCAGACACAGGAAGGGGGACTCCGTCTGACACACATTTCAGCTGTGCTACTTCCTGCTTTGTCGGAAACATTCCGCCATCCTTAGATAACCTCAATTACAATATTTTCATCAGTCTCCCTCACTCCACTCAGCAAGCAAGCATGCCTCCCAAAAGGCCGTCTGCAGGACACTCTGTTCCCCTTTTGGGAATTTAACTTTTTCGGTCTATTTTTCATTGCTGTCCCCCAAATAACATTGCTCCAAATATTGGTACAATAGAACATGTGCTTAAAGTATAGATGGCACATTACCAGGGATCGTTTCGAGGACATTTTGGGAAGGCACATTATTCGTGTAAGTATGTGAGGTGGTCTCGATAAAGCAGAAAAGCAAGGGGCCGGAATACTACGTCATCAAGAGGATGTGATCTCACTATGTAATGGCTGTGGTTAGTGAGTGGTGGATCCTGTCCATGTCCTTCAGGAATGGCACGCCATTGCTTTACAAACAAGCAGTGTTGAAGCCAACAGCTTAGTGCTTGCTTTTGAAAGACACGTACGCTTGGCTTTACCAAAGTTTTTTTCATTGTTTGATGTCATGCTGGCCAAAAACTCAAGGGACCAGTGTATAAAAAGTGTTCTCCTTCTCAAAGCACGTGTAAAACAAAGTCAGAGGCTTTGTGAACAGTGCAAGGTGTAAATGTATATGTAACTTGCTATGTAGAATGACAATTTGTCTTGAATTGTATGGGAAGGTGGACGGATAGTAGGTGTCCTATGCTTTCTATGTGAATCCCACGTAAATGTATCAATGCTTTGTGAGCACTCATATGGCTGCATAGCATTCAAAGATCACCAGTTTCCCTCTCACTTGGTAACCATCCACACTTGGAAGATTACATGGTTTACAGACATCTGTTATATGTATTAGAAGTGTAGTGCTAATTTGCACTGGGCCTTAGTGCCTAGAATGTGGTGATGTCAACTCAGTGTAGGCTCTAGAATGTGAGGTTCTCTTCCAGGCATTCAGTGAGTGGACATCGGTTAGATCTGTTTTGGCTGGCGCTGTCCTGGTTTAATTGGTCGGAACATAAATCTTCAATCCTTCACCTCTTCTTTTAGCCTGAGTTTAATCTTCTTGAAGTTCTTAACACAATAGTTTTGGCAACGAGTTGATACAGGAGCCACCAACCTGCAACACCTTTTCTACACTTTGAGGATCAGATTGACTATTGCAGAAGTGGGTACACAGTGAATTTGATGGGAACTTATTTATATGTAATTTTGTCTTTTCGCATCTGGAGGTATTTGACTTGAACTTTATTTAGCTACAGCTTAGCTGTATCAACTTGCGTGGCTTTGAATTTATTAGTTTGGTAGCTGGTGCTGTGAGAACATTGCTTACCTCTTAACTTTACTCTCACGTTCCTTTGTGAGACCAAGGCTGTGAGAGCGTGCACCAAAAGTAGCACGCCCAACTTCCTGAGGAAATTTACGGTCTGCACATCAGCAACCATCTTAAAAGTAGTGTATTCTCTAGACACACTCTATGTCGAAGGACAGTTTACTGGACAAATAAACAAGCTCTGTCTCCCGTGGAAAAGATGCAAATCGACATTGGTGCCCATTTTATATTGGAGTGACTTATGGATGAGTTATCAAGCTCTACTTCTCGTGGAAAAGATGCACATTGACAAAACTCGACATTGGTGCCAATTTTTATTGGGATTACTCCAAGTTAAGCCCAACTTCCTGTGGAAAACTACGCAAATTGACGTTATGGGCCATTTTGTGTTGTGACTACTGCATGAAAGGTCGACACCAAGATTTAGAAGGATAACACTAGACTCCAAGATTTATGAGGATAACACTACATCCCTACTTTGAGGGCTGTTTTTAATTCAAGCCAATGTTAGATGCTCGGCTTCTCTGAGTCTGAAGTCATTTTGGAGATGCTACATGCTATGTTTTAAATATGGCGTTCCTAAATAAATTAAGATTTGCCTACCATCATCAATTTATTGGTAACATCTTGACTATTTGACTATTTATGCTTGCTTTAAATATTATGGCCTCTGATAGTATTGTAGTGCAATACTGATTCCATCGAAAACAGGCACTGGCATTGCCAATAGGTCTCGCTTTTGGGACCTTATAAGTATTTAGTTATGCAGCACAATATCCTTGGTGCAACAACATCAACTGTTGCATGGCTAAACACTTATAAGGTACAAAGTTTAGCCATGCAACAGCTGATGTTGTTGCACTAAGGATATTGTGCTGTAAAACTAAGGGGCAGATTTATGAGCCCCTTGCGCCACTTTTGCGTCACTTTTAACATGGGAAAAGGGACGCAAAAGTGGCGCAAGGGGCTCATAAATCTGCCCCTAAATACTTAAAAGGTCCCAAAAGCGAGACCTATTGGCAATGCCAATGCTTGTTTTCGATGGAATCAGTATTGCACTACAATACTATCAGAGGCCATAATATTTAAAGCAAGAGATGGATTGCCAGAGGATGGATTATCAGCAGGAATACTGAATTTCTTTATTAGATTAAAAACGTCCCTGGTTTTGTTTTGTGCTATGTCAGTTTGATTGTCAAAAATATTTTATCATGTGAGGAGTAGTTTAATTGCCACCTATGTTCAAGTCACTCACAGACTTGATCTTCCTTGTAAGTCCTCAGAATACCGGGGAGAGGAAGGTTTAGTGCACTTCTGCTGGTGAAGTTTCACAAAGATGGAAGAATGGAGAGCATTTTCTTACCTAATATTGAGCGCAGACGTGTTTACCTCAGTACTACTAGTTAGAATAGGGAGATCTTTCTTTAAAGACTGATTGATTCTATTCACAGAAACCTTAAGTTAGTGCCTTTTGAGGTAGACATTAGGGGGCAGATTTACTAAAGTTTTGCATCAGGCTGCTTCAATTTTATGGCACAGCTCCAAAGTAAATCCTTTTTGGTATTTACTAAGCCATACAAAGCCACTTTAGTTTAGTAAATAAAAAGTAACGCAAGGCAGCGCTATGCGCTGCCTTGCATTACTTTGCATTAGAGGTGTTCCATGGGTTGGGCATGGGTGCCCTCATGCATCCACCCATGGATTTTGAAGCAATCCCAGATTTACTAAAGTCAGTAAACCTGGGATTGTGCTGAACTGATGCGTCTCCCAGACCCAGGCGTGATGAGGATAAAAATCTTTATTTTGCCTTGTTACTTACTTTTTTATGTGTGATGCATCCCACATCCCACATTGAAATAGGAAAATGTCTTTACGGCATGTTTTTGTGCATGAAAGTAACCCATTATGCACAAAAATAATCCTGCTCATAAAGCAGCCACCCTAGTAGTATGGCTCAAGGCTGCCCTAGGCACTAGGCAGCACACTGTGCACCAGTGCAAGGCGGGAGCAGAAGTGTGCCACATCTCAATAGATATGGCACATTTCTGCTCTCTCCATGTCACTCTTCACAGCCCAGCAACTTTGCTTGCTGCCCTGCGTTGTGCGAAACCTTAGGAAATTTGCCCCTAGGTAACTGCTTGGGAGGAACTAGTTAGTACCTAGTAGAAGTGAAACAAGGACCTCCACGTGATCTGACTAGGTTAAGGGATCGCACACACAGGAGGGCTAAAAATGATGCAAGGGTGAACAATAAGTCTGGAGTACTGCATTTATTGTGGGTTGGGTCTTTAACATATTGTATTAAATTAGTGCTGTAACAAAATTTGACTATGGCCATAGTGTCGCCATCATTAGGCATTTGACATGAGGATCTGAATCACCAGCTACAGTAAATGTGGTAACACATTCTGAAAAAGAAGAAATGAACTCCGAATTAAGTCTCTATAGGTGTCTCCAATCAGTTGATCGCGAGCTACCAGTAGCTTGCAGACACCTTCAGAGTAGCTTTCAGCCTTGAGTTCATTCTTAAATAAACATAGGGTAACTTTTCCTTTTAATGTTAAGGTAAGCTTTTTTTCATTTAACATGATCATCATCAGGCTGCAGATCGCATAGCCTGGTAAGGAGCAGTGCTCAAGTCAGATTTATGATGCAGGCTGAGGCACAGAGGTGCAGAACTGAAGCACTGCTGCATTTAATTCATAAATAAACATCCTTGTAAACTAACTATTGGAGCCGGAGCACAAAATTATGTTTCTGAATCCTTGTGAACAGGAGAAAATTAAAATGAAAAGTTACCTCGCTTACATAAGCTGAAATTACGAGCTAGTGATCTATGTTGGAATTGTAATTCAAAATCGGGCACCCATAAACATATGTTCTTTGAATGCACAATTATTGGATTCCATTTCGGGTCCTATACATAAACATTTGTCTATAATCTTTAATACACCTATTAATCTCTCATTTTGTATGATTATGCTAGGACCATGGGGGGAAACGGCCACTACAATGCGGCCACGCATAGCTTAACAACGCATGCATTACAACGCATGCGTGGTTACAACAAATAGCCTTCACCACGCATACCTGTACTATGAGATACATAGTAAAGGCATGTGTGTTAAAGGCTAAAAATAAAAAAGGGGCCTTGGGAGTGGTCTCCCCCCCCCAAAAAAGCATGTAAAAAACAGGGGGCTTTGGGGGGGTTTCCCCCACACAAAAAAACGCACCTGTGGAGGTTTCTATGTGGAGGCAATAGGGAGGCAATCGGCTTCGTTAGAGGAAACGGAAAGACACTTCCGTTTCCTCTTAATTACGTGCGACGTCAACACGGAAGAACATTGAGAAGAAACGACATAGAGAGGTAAGGGGAATATTAGATTTTAGAAAAATAAAGCAGGGGTCCGATTATAGGGTTAAGGGCAAGGGAGGGGTATTTGTAAGAAGGGTTTAGGGGTAGAGGAATAACCTTTACCAAGAGAATGTACTTACCATGCATGAATTTACAATGAAAATGGTTGTAAAAATATGCGTGGTAAAGGAATATTCGTGGTAAAGGTTATGCGTGGGAAAGGCATTCGCGTTGTAACGCATGCGTGGTAAAGGCATGCGTTACAACGGAATGCATTGTAACATCATACAACCACCATGGGCTGTAATTACCCCTTTACCTCTTGGTAATATAGATTTGGAGCTATTAGATTAGCTCTTATCCATCGCAGTCAAGATTATACTCACAGAATGGAAATCCTTTAATCTCCTATCACACCACTGTACTGTGACCTGAGAGAAACTTGGTAGCATTTCCAGCAACCCCAGATGATTTTTCTTTGATCTCTAATACTGCTGCTCTCTACTGATGACGGGCTCAATCCAGAAACACGTGTCTAGAGATATACAGCAATTTCTACACCAACTTTGGTGAAAAACTCCAGCTAATTTTGAAGTAAGTTTGGACTGTGTACTGCATTTACCAGGATGTAAAGGGGCGAACTGTGCTGGGACTATGAGGCAGTGTGCTCCCAACCTCCATCCTATGACACCATACTGGTGGGCTTGGGTGTCATATCTTTGAGGTGTTCATGCTACTATTGAAGGAAAACAATCTATGCCTTCAATCACTAACAAGGTATGGCACTCTTTGGTAATTATATGGATTTGTCGGCTTAGGGTTTGGTAGCTCAACATCCCTTTGGGTCCCTCTCTTGATTTTTTCATAATATGTGTTACAGATGTCCCATTGTACCTTTCTCCCAACCAATATCCTTTCCTCCTCCTTCCCTACTCTTTTTCTTTCCCTTCTTATTTCATCCCCCTTACTGATATCCTCTATTTACCAAACAATGTACATTTTACCATACATGACTTTACTTCACTATATGGTGATCTTTCATCGGATCCCTCTTCCTTGGGATGATAGTTACTATTTGATGATTTTGAAACACCTGCTGTCTGTAATGAGATGTTCATGGTCATCTTTATATGATACTTTTTTTTTACCATTATCATCGTCATATTGATTTCCTCATCTCAGTAATGCTTATTTGGCTTTTTTTATACATGAGAGACATGGGACACTCTCATTTTTTGACACATTTTAACCATGTAAAATAGTAAATTACCAGGCTGAGATGGTCTAACATTAGACCATTATAAAAGCTACATTGAGGAAATCACAACCACATTTCCAAATGAGATGATGTATTCCATAGTGCCCCACATAAACCATGGAAGGATCTTCTTCAGTGAGTAAACTATGGATCAATAACAGTACTAAACATAAATGCCAATATTGGACCCAAAACATGGTATACAAAACTAAATGGTAAGATTCCAAAACTCAAACTAGCTGAACATTCACACCCAGGACACCATCAGGATGCCAACTAAGAAGTGTAAAAAAGGGAAAAAAAGACAACAGTCCTTTTCCATTTATGCATTGAGGATCTGGAAGAACATCCTTGTATGGCTCAGGACCGCAGCAACACTGCACCAATTTATGAAAAAGTTGAAGTCTTGTGGGACCCCTCTGGATGGCATCCCCCCATGCAAATCACTGATGCTTGGTGGCCCATCCCACTCCCCACTGCGACGCCTGAGCTGGGGCCTTTGCCCACAGTGTTGGCAACTGCCATGGGGAAAGACAAAAGCCCATCACCGGGCACCCAGCTGAAAATCAATAAATTTACCACCTCGCCCCGGAGTCTCTCAGACTACAGGCTCCGCGGTCTTCTACCTTTCAACCCCAGGCTCCCACAGAATAACCCAAATCCTGCAAGCCATCCAACATTCCCATGAAGCGCCTGAAGCTAAATTTTGTGAGGTTAGAGTGGATGTCACCCTCCTCAGTCAGGACTTCCGCAATAGGGCAAGGAGTGTCTCAGAAGTGGAGTGTTGTGTAGTTCCTACAAATCTATATAGAATCTGCGCATTTAGACAACATAAGGATTGGTGTCCAGTCTGATTCCAGACACCCCCTAAAGATATGTTGGTCTGCTAGTCCAGCTAGCTCATAGTGCCGCTACTAGCCCCTTTTACCAAGGAGCGAATAGCCTCTGGCAACTATCGAACATGACAACCCTAACCCCTCAGGATCGTGGAAACAGTACAGTACTTTTCGCTCAGTCACTCGTGCTCACATTGTCTCAGAGAGATACACAGAATAAACGATGAGGACGTTTTCAATAATAGTTTATTGAACCAGCGTCATTCTAGTAAAGAATACTTGTGCTGCAACAACCATGAAACAGAAACAGATATATACGGTTATAAGCACCAGCAAAGTAAAGAAAAAGTAGAATTCTACCATAGTGCTAAATCAATGAATATATGCAGGCAATTGATTACATGACAGTAATAATGCGCACTCCTAAAATGCAACCCTAACTTGATGTATCTAAGTGTACCTAGCATGTATGTAGGTGTCGAGCAAAGAATCCACTATGGATAGAGTCAACCCCATTACCTGATGTGGGAGAGTGAAGGACCCCGTCTTGGTCTCGAGATGGACACCCAGCGGGGGGTATCAGACCACTGCGTGCTGGAGTGTCTCTGTACAGGAACCTCAACGTCTCGCCTCAGTGTGTCAGCATGGCAGTCTTTTTCTCCTCTGGTTTGCCCAGCGAAGATGTAGTGCTTATATACCCAAAAGGTATCCTCAGGGGTTCTACCTAGAAGTGTACTGTGGGCATGTGGGGCAAGGATGACGATAGTGGTGACCCTTAGACAGAGTTCTTATGCAGAAGATGGTAATCCTGCTGTGATACAGAGAATCCTCATGCATAATATATGAGGCTAGCTTTCCAGAGAAAACCACACGACAGTTATGTAGCACCTAACTCAGTAAAAGGTCAGCGCCAGACCCATTATGTAGAACAATGGTAGGACAGATGTAGGTAAAAGGTTGTGTAACTACCTAGGCATATATTGGGGTACATTGGGGTTCATAACACCCACTCCTCATCCGACTGAACAACATAATATTAAATGCTAAAATATGCCTGTAAAAAGCATAAAAACATTACTAAAATATGAGTATTAAAACATCTAATAACATGATATATGTTAAAAAGTTAATGATGTAGTCGTAACAAAGCTCTATGAGTCCTTCAGAAAATCAGTATACTGTGAGATCAACTGAGCATGCCGAAATCCATAGCGCTTGTTGAGAGCAGAAGAGGAAATATGAAACAAAAATTATGTTTTCGGATTCCAGTTTTAGTTGTTTTCGAAAAAGGGCCCAAAATTTCACAGCACACAGAGCCAAATGTTTATCTGTCCTGTGCAGGAGATGCAACATTACTGTTGCCTCCCGGACTGTGGAGCTACCTTATGCCACCACAACAACTAATGGCACACTTTCAACCACCACCACAATCCTTTTTTAACCCCTCTTTTTCAGAACAAGGACGAAGACCGTGCAGATGCAGAAGAAGACGGCAAACCCATGTACACTGGAATCATCCCCCATCTCCACTAACTACGGAGCATGAGCAAGATATCTCCACAACCAGGGACAAGCAGGGAAACAACTTGATAGTCAATCTCAGCCAACGTACACTGAGTGCCAGTGAATCGGACTTGCTTAATAATGGGCTTGGTTTTGTGCCTACTCACCAAGAAAATCTTTTTCAGATCAATCAACAATTAGCAAAATTCTTCAGAAAGATTTGTGTCAACTTTTTCTTTTCTGATAAAGAGATTACTACAACACCAGATCAACCTTCTAAAGTAAGAAATCCACATTCATGCCTCCTCTACATTCCATCCCTTTGGAGGTGATTGCTTTTGAGAAGGCCGTCATGCAATATGTTAACCTTGATCTTGCTGTTAATCAATCTCCATACTGGAATTTGTCCAAGAGAGAATAAGAGGCACTTCTTAATCTCAGTACAGATACATCCATCACAATAAGGCCATCTAACAAAGGCGGCGCCATTGTTATCATGGACACCCTTTCCTATAGAGACGAATGTCTCAGAAAACTTTCAGTGAGCAGTGGTATCATCTCCTGAAATCCGATCTAACGATCTAACTTAAAAGCTACTCAAAACTACAGCGGTAGCAGAAGTGAAAGAACAGGGATGGATCACCAATAAGGAAGCTGAGTTTCTGATCAATGGGGAACCAATCACTCCATATTTGTACGTGCTCCCCAAAATTCATAAAGATCAGAGACCCCCTCCTGGGCGTCCAATTATCTCTGAAAAGGATCTCTTTTGGAGCCCCTGTCTCAATTTGTTGATTTATTCTGAAGACTTTCAGTCCTGGAAATGCCAACATATTTACAGGATACCAAAGCTGTTCTTAATGTCCTCCAGAATATTGGTTTTAACCATAATAGAAGCTCTTTTAAGAACAAAAGGACAGGACACTATAACACCTATTTTGCTCACCATGTACTGTGCAACACTTGCTATGAAAGAACATTTCTTTCAATTTGAACAGGGCCTTCTTCTTCACATATCTGGAACATCAATAGGCAGTACATTTGCCCCTAGTCTCGCGAATTTATATGCCCACTCCATTGAGCCAGAGCCGATCCTGGCTCCCCACAATACGTTCTGGTCTAACATCCGGCTCTGGAGGCGTTATATAGACGATGTCTTGGTTATTTGGTGTGGTACGACAGAAGAAATAACCAGTTTCCATCTTTGGCTCAACAACTGTAATGACTATTTGAAGTTCACCTGTGTATATAGCAAATACAGTTTACCTATTCTAGATCTGTTGATCTATACCACACAGGGAGGACTACAAACTGAGCTCTATAACAAGCCAATGGCCAAAACTTACTATTTGGCCAGTTTTTATGTCTGAGACAGAATTGCACAGATGTCAAGAAATTCAAGAACCATGCCCAGATTCTAGAATGCCATCTACTGGACCGCCAATACCCACGGACCCTGATCAAGAGATCTGTCAAAAGAGCTAAGAATAATAATTGGGAAGCTCTCTTAGAAGCACGCCCCCAAAAAGAACCAACAGATAGGCTGATATGCATGACCACATTCAGCAACAGGTTTGTTTGATTAAAAAAACTATCATTAGGAACTGAAAGATCCTGAACAAAGGATCCCCCTCAATACCTGATCCGATGTTCGTCTTTAAGAGAGAAACTGGTGCACACTAGACTTTGAATCAAATCCACAACACATCAAAATACCCTTTGGGATCTCCAACCTGTCAGGCCGTTTCCCTTGTGGTGCCTGCAGTGTCTGCACTCAAACTGCACACACCACACTCATTGATATCGGCGCAGAATGATCTTGGGAGTTACAACAACATACAAATTGTAATTCTAATAATTTTATCTACCTAATTACATGTCCCTGTGTCCTTAGGTACGTTGGAATGATCACAAGGAAAGTCAAAATCCGTATTTCGGAACATAAGAGCGCAATTCGCTGCAATAAAACGATTACCAAACTGACAACACATTTTCACGAAATTAGACATGGAGCTAATGATTTAACATGGACAGTACTAGACAAATTAGTTGTCTCCCAACCAATTGCAAATATGACAAAAGTTTTGTTCAAAAAGAAGCAACGTTGGGTATACAGAATTAAGAGTGACATTGCATGCCTCAATGATGAAATCCCCTGGTTTTCTCTCTCTCACCCATAGAACATTTTAGTATGACATCAGGTTAGCTCTATCTCCTTTTGAGCATACCATCTTTTGCCATATAGTATATTTTGATTTTCCATATTGCCCAATCCTCCTATCAACATTGGCTAATGCATCATATACTATACGTGATGATTTGGTTATAATCAAAATATCACACTTTCTTTGATATACTTACAATGTTGACACATCGCCATGTATAAGTGATGTCCCTATTTGTACCTGTTTTTCGATTATGCTTTCAAACCTATACACAGGTGTGTCAGTAAACCGTATGTGCGATTACAGGAATAACATGTAAATAATACGACTGCTTCCATTATGTTTCATTTAGGTATAGCAGATGCCGGAGTGCGTGTTCAGGTCACCATCATTTAGCCTGTACGCATACAGACTTACTACTTTGACATTCGTAGTCTGCACTACAACGTCCTGAGCCCCATTGCTGTAGACTACACGCTTCCGCAATGAAAGAGAGTCCACCGTTCAATGACGCAGTATGGTCCGCGTCTCCAACATTGCTCTTAGTAAGTACCTTTTCTAGGGCACTATTTTGGCCGCAGGTTCTCCTTTGAAGGTACATCTTTGTGTTTGTGACTAGTCAGGGCAAAATGCAGCAAATCTCTGTTTTAAACCTGTTGATTCTCGTTAAAATCTCTGTTAAGGCACTTAGTTCAATTTTAGATGGCAATGCCGGCCTGTGTACATTCTCCCCTTTCCCTCTGGGGAACCTTCAGATGTGTGCATTATTCATCTCATGAGCATTTTCTGTTTCTTCTTTCTATGCCCCTTCAAGCTCATTTAGGGCAACCTCTGGTCAATTTGTTTGCTAACGAACTGCTGTTTGCTTATGGATGTTGTACATTAATTAATCTGAGCTACCATGGCCGTCTTTGTACACACACCTATTAGGAATCATCCCCATTCTGGATATTCTAATTATCGGGTGTTCCTCACCTACACAAGATAATATGTCACCAACACTGCATTGTAATAGATCTTCTTTTTACATTGTTTACAAGTAGTTTGTACTCATTTTACTTGCCCAGTCAACTGCATACTCTGTGTGTTTTATGACTATGTCCAACAGTCATATTTTATCACCACCCATATGTTTTTACATAGGTATGTGTTGCCGCCTTGAATAAAACATGCCGAGGTTTCAGGTGTCTTTTTGCTCACCCGACAATTCGGGTAGGTCACTAACACTTCTATTGTGTTGGTCTAGATCATATATGAACCTCAATCTAAGCCGTATATATGCTGTGAGTGCATGCTTATGATTTTGATAATGCACATTTTTGTCTCTTTCTAGGGAGTATGCTGACCAGTACAATCAACGCTTGAGTGATCTCCCACTCCACCTACTGGTTGTATATAAATATTTTTTCCACATATTCGAGGACGTACAAGTGGATATTTCACGTCACTTTTTCACATGCTTTGGTCCTGATGAAAGTCGCTGCATCTCTACGGGGAGTGTTAGGCTGAAATATGCCGACCCTTACAATTCTTTGACAGATTGAATCTTCCTCTGTCTTAGTTATACCTTTTAACCCTGGCCTATGAATGCCATATTAAAACCATTCAGCATATCATAGAAGTAGTTTTAGCCCACCTACACTTTTGTTTCACTTACCTCTCACCTCACCCTGCTCATCAAGAGGTTTAGCATACCCCCTCATCACTCCAGCACTCCAATAACTAAATAGACCCAGGGGCCTACTACTATGTTCTCTAGTCTCATGCTCTAAATAACGCCTCCGTTCTTTCAATTTGCCAATCATTTGTTCCCCAGACAGATATTGTGTCTATATTGTCCCTCCAAAAGCTAGAACCCTGTAAAGACAGCTGGGAAATAAAGGAAGCAGTGTATTTCTGTTGGTGAGCATATTTTTCTGCGCAGATATTGGTGCAACCTTATAATAATATGAGGTCGGGTCTGAAGTATTAAACCCAGAAAAATATTTTTGTGGTGTTGGGCAATGTTCTTGATGATAAGTAAAAACATTACGTGGAATACTTGTGTTGTGCAAGAAATGATGACCATGGTGTTGGTAACAAAATCTGATGTATCATCATACAATTCATTTTTTTTTAAAGCAGCACATTGTTCTAAATCAGACAGCATGCTATTTACAGTTTCAAAGTCCCAATCATCAGAGATTGGTGCAACCTTATAATAATATGAGGTCGGGTCTGAAGTATTAAACCCAGAAAAATATTTTTGTGGTGTTGGGCAATGTTCTTGATGATAAGTAAAAACATTACGTGGAATACTTGTGTTGTGCAAGAAATGATGACCATGGTGTTGGTAACAAAATCTGATGTATCATCATACAATTCATTTTTTTTTAAAGCAGCACATTGTTCTAAATCAGACAGCATGCTATTTACAGTTTCAAAGTCCCAATCATCAGAGATTGTACTTGAAGAACCAGAACCTTTTGGACCTGGCGGCGCAGGGTACGCCCTCTGTCTCCGGGGTTCACCTGCTTCGTTACACAGAGACACGGGACACTCTGTCGGCGTTAGAAGATTGGATTTATTTAGCTGCAGCTAGTACAGTTATCCTAGAAGTACACAAAGTAGGTTCTCAGGAGACTGCCACTTCACTCTGTGGCGCATCAGATTAAATACTATACAATACATAATTATTAACAAAACACACGCCCCATGCAAAGAAGAAAAGAGCCAGTAGGGTAAGTGGAAAACAAAGCGGAACCAGTAAGAAAGGTTCGAAAATAGAAAGATCAGATGACTCGAAGAGACCTCTCCTCCAACTGTGTTTGTCATCCCACCCCCGAACTAATTTATTAACAGATTACAACTGACTTGCAGGTGGTGAGATACGTTTGTGTGTATTGGAGGACAGGCATGACACAAGAGAATGCTAGCAGGAGACAGTGAAGGCCAGTCGATAAGATATGATCGGGAAAGAATGGTGTGAGCCTACAGATAGTTGAAACAGGGATTAGAAAGGCCAGACAAGGATTAGTGTACTCGGCTAGTCCAAACACCAGCTTCACAAACAAGGCCGAGGACGTATTTCGACACCAAGCTACGGGAAAAGCAGAAGAGACTTTGTTCGCCGTGCTGCCTGAGTGATGGCAACACAAAATGGCGGCGGGTTACAAAATGGCGGGTCGATTCGATCGTGATCGAAAATCGAAGTTCCTCATACTGGAGGTGATGCTATCATTCAAATAAATTTTAAATACATATGGTATTTTCAAAAGTTCTGTAGGACCGAATACATCATATGAAACCCTATCCCAAACTATGCCTTCAGCAATCAGAACTGCTGTAATGTTCACAAAGGACAGGTCTCTTCTTTCACAATGAGATGGTGTATGGGGTTTCAGGACCAAGCTCACATTGTACTGCGGAGCGTTCTGAGAGATAATGTCCATTCAGAAGCTGGAAAAAGATAGTCACTACACCTATCCAGAGGACTAGGAACAGTAGACCAATTGTAATCCATGGCTGTAGCCAGGGAAATACAAAGTAAGTCTTGTTCAGCCAAATGTTATATACTTTTTCTTTGCAGGAAACCGAAGCTGGTGGTTACTCAGGTTCATTCGGATCAGAGAGAACGTATCAAAATTGATGAAGTAGCCAGACGCTGTTCGATCTATCTTTGGTAGCTCAGCAAGTTTTGTTCAACTGGCAGATGATTCATGGTGAGACATATTCACATAGATGTCGGCATTGGGCCAAATTGATATTTGTGTATAATTTGTATTTTGTTGTTGTTCAATTTAAACTCATACTAGAGTTCCATTCCATTGTTGGCAACTCTGTTACTAATTATATTAGAATCTTCAAACGTTACTAGTCTTTCAGTCTGAACTTCCTGTATGGTGGTCAGAGGAGATCAGCAGCTACCCAGGACCCCATGCGGCCTGCTATTCAGTATTGGCCACATAGGATTGTTTGATCAGATCAATGGAGACAAATCTCTTTTCTTTTTTACTGGCAAGAGGTGGAAGAAGAACTGTTCTTGTTTCTTCAACAGCCAGCCAGCACCGGTACAGGCTAGAGGAAATTATGGCCCAAATTATTTTTTGTCCACAATCTTTTCTCTGACCAGATCCCCGACATTTGGGACTCAGGCAGGTCTTGCCATAGCTGTTTTAACTTCCCCAGTGGCGGTGCATTTTACTTGGATGTTGCTTTGTAGTGCCTGGAATTCATTGAGTTCCTGTAAAACAGCCATATGATCATTGATGTCAAATGCTTTGTCATCTGCCACTATACTGCCACCATCGAGGTCAGGTACCCACATCCTAGACCCAAGCAGGACATTGTAAGGAGTACAGCCTACTGGGGAGCTTCTTGGCAGGCTATTAAGTGCCCTCTGAACCCCATATAGGTGATTGACCCAAATGCCACCCAAGCCTAATACCCTTGCCTCGAAGGATTGCTTTAAGTCCCGGTTTTTCCTTTCCACAATCAAATTTCAGAGAGGAGTATTGCAATGCCACACCCAAACTTCCTATGGCTTCTTTGTATGCCTGAGAGCTAAATGCGGGGCCCCGGTCAGAAAGTAATGTGCGAATTGCGTCTGTCCCTATGAAGAGTCACAAATCCTTTATAACAATTCGGGCATCAGCTGTGCGCTGCAGCCAAACCCACAGGAATCTAGAACATGAATCCACTGCCACCAAGATGTACGTGTAAGCCCCATCAGATTGTAGGGGGTCGCAGTGGTCCAAATAGACACATGCAAGAGGTTTGTCTGAAGTCAGCAACGGTGTCTGTGGCAGACAACGTACCGTAGAACCCTTCATCTGCTGACACATTGTTGCAGCTAAGAACAAAGCCCTTTGTTTGCTTGGTAAGACCTGACCACCAATAACATTGTTTTAGTAATGAAACAGTCGCAGTAATACTTACGTGTGCTGAACCCAGGCCCTCGTGTGCAGGTATTATTAAATTTGATCTGCGATCCATGTTTGGTATTTCTCTATCCCTCACTCCTGGAATTTGAGCATTAAGAATATTTTGTGCATCTAATTTGTAGGAATACTTGAGAGGAAAGCCTTTTGGGAAGGCTGAGCTGATGTTGCATTAAGCAGAGACAGCTACCATTATCTGTCCATCTTCTCTCGTGTGAGAACAAGAGATGGTAGCTACGGCAGCAGTTCACACTTTCACCTTGGCGGCTTCAGCAGCCAAAGAATTCCCTTCACGTGAACGCCAATACGTTGATGACTCAACAGTCAACAAATGAATCTTGTGAGCCCGCGGCAAGTCTTTTTTCAGCTCTGCCACTTGTTCCCAAAGCAGTTTATGCTTTATTGGGCAACCTTTTGAATTGTTAAATCCATTCTGACCCCAGTAGTGAAGATATTCATTGAATAACTAGACACAATAAAATGAATTGTACACAATAAGTGTGGGGAATTCTCGATCTTTGTTCTTTAGTGCCAGTACTAGGGCCTTTAGTTCTGCCAGCTGAGCCATGCAATCTCCTACAGACTGCGTCTGAGAATTGCTAGGACGGAACTTGCCGTTCCGCATACGACCATTTACAATCGCGCCATGCTGTGCTGTATTGCTGTTGAGCTGATCCATCAGTGTAAATTATGTATTGATACTGATCTAGAAGCATTATTTCATTTAGGAGAGGATATTCTTGCTCGTACTGCAAAAATGATTGTGTTTTCAGTGTTGAATCAAATTTATAGTGTGCATCTGTTGCAGTGAGAGAATTTTCCCATTGTATCCATCGTGGATGCAGTGTTTTTGGATTCGGAATGCTAGCTTTTGTTATAGCCTCAAGGCCATTAATTAAGTCACGACAAGTAATAGAAAAGTGCTCTTTCACTCACTACAGCAGCTTGTACTGCTGTCGGAATCTTTTCAGTGGCTGCAAAGCCCATCTTAGCATTTGTGTACAAATGAGATTTGTATTGAATCAGTACAGTTTCACCTTCATTGAAGGCTTGGTATGTGTATCCGTATTGACCCGCGATAATACGGATCACCAAATTTGCTGTGTTTACATGTGTGTGTAAGTGTTTGGAAGCTATCATGTCAGCTTGTAGGGAACAACGTATTTCTGTATGTTCCTGTGTCCAATGTTAAACTAAGAAATCGGGTCTAATTAAGTCGTAGAACGGTTTCACCCTTTCCGCGTAATCCAAAATGTATGTTCTGCCAAAATTTAGGAATCCTAAAATGGATTGTAGATTTTTTGGGGGGGGGGTTGGAGCAGTGCACATTATTCTAAAGCGTTTGATGCCAGGCTTTTCCCTTCACTTGTAAGCTCATATCCCAAAAATAGGACATTGGGATGGCAATGTTTGATTTTTAAAGTCAAATTTGTAGATCTCTGAGGCGAACCCCAAAATGATGTTGTTCACCCTGTCCAAGTTCATTGTCCGTCAGATAAATATCATCTACATAGGACAATGTATTCTCATCACAATTTTGAAGTAACTCTGATAGTCATGCTGAGAATAACCTCGGGCTATTCTTGTACCCTTGGGGCAGTCTACAAAATTGACCCTGAGATCCTAGGGCTGTGAATGCTGTCAAATATTTGCTCTCAGGAGCTATATTTTGGCAAAAAAATCCATTTGAGATATCTAGTGATGTTTTATATTTCTTTCGCACAATGTTATTCATTAGTGCGGCACTGTGTGCATTGTGTACTGCTATTGTTTTTGTGCATGTGTTCAAATGTCTGTAGTCTAAAACTAGATGATATAAATTATCGGGTTTCACTACAGGAAACAAAGGATTATTCATGGAAGAGGTGCAATTTTCTATTGCACCTTGGTATTCAAGTTGATCTAAGATCTCCCTGACTTGTTTTTTCATGTCATGTTTTATTGGGTACTGTCTCTGTGGAGTTGGAGTAGTTTTTACTGGGATTTCATGGTGAGGTGACTCAGAACCCACCCTAAATGATTGCAGTATAATGCAGGAGAAAGTGCTATTGCCCAGTCCTGCATGTATGTATATTTTAGTGGTTCTGGAACGAGGTCAGAGAAAGTTGGTAAAATTACTGTTTCTCCTTATGGGCAATTCATAACAAACTCAGGTGGCCAATCTTTTTCAGCCAAAAGGATGTCATATCCAAAACTCAGTTTCTCCCAAAAGAGATCTTTAACTTTCCTGGGTTTGTCCCTCTCCATTTGGAGTGTTATTTCGTATAACGGGTGTGGGACACTTACCCTAGTATCAGGTGTCTCCACTGTGATATGTTCATTGAACGCCGCTGTCACCAGAAATTTCATCATGTTCTGGTGAACTATTGTTACTTCTACTGCGCTGTCTAGTATCATAAGAGTCTATTCCCTTTTCAGAAGTTGAGTCATCAGCAGCCTGAGCATTTCTTATCTTAAGGCCAGCTACTTTCTTCTTTTTAAATTGAGGTTTTGATTTGGGTTTATCTTCTTTTATAGACTGAAGTACTATTTGTATCGCTGGACTTTGTTCGCTCTTCTGATCTGTGTTCTGACCATCCTTCTCTCTCTGAGTTTTTTGATGAACCCTGAAAGGAACGAGAGGAATGTATATCAGTATCCTGATACCTGTCAGGTTTTTTAATGTTATCAGGATTTCTAAGGTTATACCTCGTTTTGGAGTGCTTCTGTTGAGGAGACCCACCGCTTAATTGTGATATATTCTGTCTATTATTTTGTTGTTTATTATCCCATTCTTTTTTTTAAGAACCAGGTGCCTGCTTGCTGTTAGCCTTTTCAGGACTACCTATTACTTGTGGTTTTATAGCTCTCGCCCCCAAATTATCTCTACCTAATTTGGTGTATGTATCTTCAATAATTTTTGGTCATTCTTGCTTCTGTTGTGCAGGAATGCATTCCTTCAAGCGTTGGCATATAGCCACTGCTGCTGCCTCCCCTTTTATGTTTGCTAACATAATTGTAGATACCTGGGAAAAATTGCCTAATAATTTCATCCCCAAGTTCAGAGCAGGTTCTGCTCCATACTCATTCTGTATTTGTCTTAATACTTCTGGTATCACTGCTATTGAAGGGATACCATGAGTTCTGATATAGATAGCAGCGAAAACTGTATCCCAAGTGGTACAATCCTCTATCAGGGAGGCTATCCCCATTGGCAAGCAAATTGTCAGTATTAGGGTTTTTTCCTATGGGCCTGTGTGTGGAAACACTGCCTCCAACTATGCTATTTTCCGTGCTATCCAGAAGGGCACTTGCTCATGTCTAGTGGGCATTCTTCACATAACCACGTTCAGCATTTGTGGGGTGATTTTAGTTGCAGTTCCTTGTAGTTGACCTGCTGGGGTAATTTTAGTTAGTTAAAGTGTAAGTGTCAGATTTCTATATAGTTTTATTATTTCTTTGTGAAGTGGACGTCACTCTGCTATTGACAATGTGTCAACATATAGAAGCGGTGTGTAAACCACTAGGACCGGCCAAATCAATCAATCTATGCTGAGCAGACCGAGTCTTACTTTATCTGTATCTTACTTTAAACCAGTTTATATGCTCCTGGTAACTGAGCAGAACTTCAATGTTCTCGTATAGACAATATTTGTCCGGTGTTCAATCTGGGGTGTAAAAATTAAATGTATTTGTATGTGCATCTACAGGTGGGAATTTAACTCATTAATAGAATTTCTTCATTTTGAATGACTCGTGTGCCTTATCACACGTTTTACAGTCCCACCTAATGCTGAGACTACAAACTCTGCTAGTTTTAAAGTAAGTGCATTTCCGGCATTTTCCTAAATGTTTATAGCACCTTCCTGCTCCCCATCCCCAGCTGCATTCGCATGTAATGCTGGCACATTGTTCTCCTTGACAGACATTGTTGAAAGAGCTTCAAGGAAATTGAGATAAGGTTTTATGCACAATGTAGGGAACTACAATCCTTCAAGCTTGAATAAACCTACAGCCAATACATAGGATATGCCAACTCAGCTGCGGCGGATTTTTCCCTTCCCACTCCAGACATCTCCGGGTAAATGTGAGTAGAGGCCTCTGAGAAAATTACGAACTACTCAGATTTGACCATTAAATAAGAACCAAACCAACATTGGCGGCGCCATGTTCTGTAGTTCCTACAAATCTATATAGGATCTGTGTGTTTAGACAACTTAAACTAAGAGATTGGTGTCCAGACTGATTCCAGACACCCCCAAAGGATATGTTAGTCTGTTAGTCCAGCTAGCTTACAGTGCCACTACTAGCCCCTCTTACCAAGGAGCGAATAGATTCTGGTAACAATTGAACATGACAACCCTGACCCTAAGGGATCATGGAAACAGTACAGTACTTTTCGCTCAGTCACTCATGCTCACTTTGTCTCAGAGAGATACATGGAATAAATGATTGGGATGTTTTGAATAAGAGTTTATTGAACCACCGTCATTCTAGTATAAAATACCTGTGCTGTAACAACCATGAGACAGAAACATATATATGCGGTTATAAGCACCAGCAGAGTAAAGAAAAGGAAGAATTCTACCATAGTGCTAAAACAATAAATATTTGCAGGCATATGAATACATGACAGCAATAATGCATACTCCTACAATGCAACCTTAACTGGATGTACCTAAGTGTACCTAGCATGTATGTAGGTGTAGAGCCAAGAATCCCCTTAGGATAGAGCCAACCATATTACCTAATGTGGAAGAGCAAAGGACCCGTCTTAGTCTCGAGATGGACACCCCGCAAGGAATGTCACACTGCTGCGTGCTGGAGTGTCTGCGTGAAGGAACCTCAGCGTCTCGCGTCAGTGTGTCAGCATGGAAGTCTTTTTCTCCTTGGGTTTGCCCAGCAAAGATGTAGTGCTTATATACCCAAAAGGTATCCTCAGGGGTTCTACATAGAAGTGTACTATGGGCATGTCGGGCAAGGATGATGATAGAGGTGACCCTTATACAGAGTTATTATGCAGAAGATGGTAATCCTGCTGTGATACTGAGAATCTTCATGCATGATACATGAGGCTAGTTTTTCAGAGAAAACCACACAACAGTCATGTAGCACCTAACTAGGTAAAAGGTCAGCGCCAGACCCATTATGTAGAACAATGGTAGGACAGATGTAGGTAAAAGGTCGTGTAACTACCTAGGCCTATATTGGGGTACGTTGGGGTTCATAAGAGGAATGCAGAATTTCCACCCAGGAGGACGATAAAGGGTCAGTGTGTTGGCCATTGTTTATGGTTCTGTGGGCCATGATGGACCAAAAAAACAGGGCTTCACACTGGCCAGTTCAAGCTAGCCCATCTGGCAGTGCCAGATAATGTGTTTCAATTCACAAAAGGCAATGATGTCATCATTGGAATCGTTTAACCGATTGATTACATAGAAGCCAAGGTATCAGCTGTAGAAGATAAAGATTAGTGAGAATTGAGGCACCCATAGCCATTTTTTGAGTCAAACAACAAGTGCCTTGAAAGCTCTTTCGGCAACACAGAGTGAAAAAGCTGTGCAAATCACCTTCATTATTAATTTAGCAGACTAGTAGTAAGATTTCTTAACACTAGGAGGGTAGCCAACATCAGGTTGTTGGGTTGGTGCCAAACTGATTATAAGAACCATCTCTGGTCCCAGGAAAAGCAATTTTTAAAGAAAAAAGGGGCACAAAAACTGATTTATAGCAACAGTTGGTGGTCTGAGATGTGCTAGGGGGCGAGAGCATCACACAGCCATATCTTCTACGGTATGGTGCTGCTGCTCTCCCCCAGTTCAAGGGCCAATTAGGCCCTAGGCTGCCTAGGCTGCCTAGGCACAATACCATGTCAGTAGAAATGGCTTTAGATCAAAAATCAAAGCTGGTGATGTTGAAATGCTCGTATACCATCCATTCGACACCCACTCAACGCAAAATAGCACAAAGCTATATGGGCCAGCTGTACGTAGGTAATCGTTTGCAATGACCAATTAGCAAATATTTGCGATTCGCTATTTGCTAATCGCAATTATGCATGTACAAATGTGTGTTACACATTTTGAGATTCCCAGTTGGTCGCAAATAGACCTACCTCATGAATATTAATCACCCATTGGGAATCTCAAAAATCATAGGGATGGTGGCCTGCAGGGATTAGCAGACCACCATTTCTGTTATTGCTTTTCTTGATATGCAGCCCTTTTTCCTGAAAGGAAAAGGGGATACGTTTCAAAAAGAAAAATGAAAAGCTTTCTTTTCATTTTTTAAGAGTAGGCAGTTGTCCAAGGGACCACTTCCTGCTCTCGAAAATGTTTTCACAAACAGTCACAAAGGGAAAGACGTGCCTTGGTAGCCCCTTCCCATTTGCGAATAGGTTGCCAGTAATTTGAAGATGGTGGTAAATTGTTAATGATTTGCGACCGCATTTCGGCCACAAAACATTCTTCCATGCCACTGCAATTCGTTATTAGGAGGGTCGCCCTAAACATGCCCCTTTCTAATACCGAATCGCAAACCCAAATTGCGATTCTGTGACAGGTTACCAGATCCCAACCGGGTCTTTGTACATTTAAAAATGCCTTTTTGCATTTGCGGACATAAAAAATCTTTGTACATCTGGCCCTATAAGTATTTCTTTACAGACTACTTTCCAGTGCAAATAAAGTTATGCACTGGAAAGTAAATAATGTATAAACTCTTTCTATGAAGTTGCACTGGCATTAAGTGTTGAGAAATGTGCCCTGAACTTTATAGTGAATCTCAATGTATTGTAAAAAAGAAATTTACCTGGAAGAGACAAGAAGTGGGAACGCCGACTTGTTTACAGACTTTGAATGAGGAATTAAATTCCAGTGAGACACAATCTTGCACTGGACTACAAAATGGTACAAACTTCAATGCCCATATATCAGCCCTGCCACAATAACCAGAAGGTGAGAGCTGATGTCCCTGTCCAAGGGCTTTGTTAACCAATGGGTCGAGCCAAGTGTCAATGAACAGCCCTCTAGAAGGAAGTTCGAAATACAAAGGGGCATATTTACGACCTTTGTGGTGGAAGACATCACAGCAAGTTACATTGCTGCCCTGCCCTGCGTCACAGGAAAAGGGCAGGAATGTGCTGTATTTATGCAATACAAAAGGAACTATCAATGGACAGAATGCAGAACAATGTCATACATTCACCCCAGTACAGAGATCTGGGCCTAAATCCATTGTTTGTTTTGCTCACCATGCCATTCCAGTTTGGACACAGCCATATGCAAATCAGCCTTGACCCTGTGCCCAATGGGGACAGTCCAGCCCGAACTGCCAGGCCAGGTCCTACCTGGACTAGAAACAAGCATCCTAGGACTGGTTTCGGGGTTTCACCCCTCTTCAGCAAGGATGGCTTGATTCCAGTGGCATGGAGAGCACGGGACTCAGGTCTGAGCATATCCGTCCCCCTCGGGGTGACAAAAGCAAAAGGAACTATCAATGGACAGAATGCAGAGCAATGTCATACATTCACCCCAGTACAGAGATCTGGGCCTAAATCCATCGTTTTTTGTTGCTCACCATGCCATTCCAGTTTGGACCCAGCCATATGCAAATCAGTCTTGACCCTGTGCCCAATGGGAACCGTCCAGCCCGAACTGCCTGGCCGGTTCCTCCCTGGACTAGATACAAGCATCCTAGGACCGGTTTCGGAGTTTCACCCCTCTTTAGCCAGGATAGCTTGATTCCAGTGGCATGGAGAGCATGGGACTCACGTCTGAGCATACCCGTCCCACTCGGGGTGACAAATGCAAAAGGAACTATCAATGGACAGAATGCAGAACAATGTCATACATTCACCCCAGTACAGATATCTGGGCCTAAATCCATCGTTTTTTATTGCTCACCATGCCATTCCAGTTTGGACCCAGCCATATGCAAATCAGTCTTGACCCTGTGCCCAATGGAAACAGTCCAGCCCGAACTGCCAGGCCGTGTCCTCCCTGGACTAGAAACAAGCATCCTAGGACCGGTTTCAGGGTTTTACCCCTCTTTAGCCAGGACAGCTTGATTCCAGTGGCATGGAGAGCACGGGACTCATGTCTGAGCATACCCGTCCCACTTGGGGCTGACAAATGCAAAAGGAACTATCATTTGACAGAATGCAGAACAATGTCATACATTCACCCCAGTACAGAGATCTGGGCCTAAATCCATCGTTTTTTTTGCTCACCATGCCATTCCAGTTTGGACCCAGCCATATGCAAATCAGTCTTGACCCTGTGCCCAATAGGAACAGTCCAGCCCGAACTGCCAGGCCAGGTCCTCCCTGGACTAGAAACAGGCATCCTAGGACCGGTTTCGGGGTTTCACCCCTCTTCAGCCAGGATAGCTTGATTCCAGTGGCATGGAGAGCACGGGACTCACGTCTGAGCATACCCGTCGCACTCGGGGTGACAAATGCAAAAGGAACTATCAATGGACAGAATGCAGAACAATGTCATACATTCACCCCAGTACAGAGATCTGGGCCTAAATCCATCGTTTTTTTGCTCACCATGCCATTCCAGTTTGGACCCAGCCATATGCAAATCAGCCTTGATCCTGTGCCCAATGGGAACAGTCCAGCCCGAACTGCCAGGCCAAGTCCTCCCTGGACTAGAAACAAGCATCCTAAAACTGGTTTCGGGGTTTCACCCCTCTTCAGCAAGGATAGCTTGATTCCAGTGGCATGGAGAGCACGGGACTGACGTCTGAGCATATCCGTCCCACTCAGGGTGACAAATGCAAAAGGAACAATCAATGGACAGAATGCAGAACAATGTCATACATTCACCCCAGTACAGAGATCTGGGCCTAAATCCATCGGGTTTTTTTTGCTCACCATGCCATTCCAGTTTGGACCCAGCCATATGCAAATCAGTCTTGACCCTGTGCCCAATGGGAACAGTCCAGACCTAACTGCCAGGCCAGGTCCTCCCTGGACTAGAAACAAGCATCCTAGGACCAGTTTCAGGTTTTCACCCCTCTTTAGCCAGGACAGCTTGATTCCAGTGGCATGGAGAGCACGGGACTCATGTCTGAGCATACCCGTCTCACTCGGGGTGACAAATGCAAAAGGAACTATCAATGGACAGAATGCAGAACAATGTCATACATTCACCCCAGTACAGAGATCTGAGCCTAAATCCATCGTTTGTTTTGCTCACCATGCCATTCCAGTTTGGACCCAGCCATATGCAAATCAGTCTTGACCCTGTGCCCAATGGGAACAGTCCAGCCCGAACTGCCAGGCCAGGTCCTCCCTGGACTAGAAACAAGCATCCTAGGACCGGTTTCGGGGTTTCACCCCTCTTCAGCCAGGAAAGCTTGATTCCAGTGGCATGGAGAGCACGGGACTCACGTCTGAGCATACCCTTCCCACTCGGGGTGACAAATGCAAAAGGAACTATCAATGGACAGAATGCAGAACAATGTCATACATTCACCCCAGTACAGAGATCTGGGCCTAAATCCATCGTTTTTTTGCTCACCATGCCATTCCAGTTTGGACCCAGCCATATGCAAATCAGTCTTGACCCTGTGCCCAATGGGAACAGTCTAGCCCGAACTGCCAGGCCAAGTCCTCCCTGGACTAGAAAAAAGCATCCTAGGACTGGTTTCGGGGGTTCACCCCTCTTCAGCAAGGATAGCTTGATTCCAGTGGCATGGAGAGCACGGGACTCACGTCTGAGCATACACGTCCCACTCGGGGTGACATGTGCAAAAGGAACTATCAATGGACAGAATGCAGAACAATGTCATACATTCCCCCCAGTACAGAGATCTGGGCCTAAATCCATCGTTTTTTTGCTCACCATGCCATTCCAGTTTGGACCCAGCCATATGCAAATCAGTCTTGACCCTGTGCCCAATGGGAACAGTCTAGCCCGAACTGCCAGGCCAAGTCCTCCCTGGACTAGAAAAAAGCATCCTAGGACTGGTTTCGGGGGTTCACCCCTCTTCAGCAAGGATAGCTTGATTCCAGTGGCATGGAGAGCACGGGACTCACGTCTGAGCATACACGTCCCACTCGGGGTGACATATGCAAAAGGAACTATCAATGGACAGAATGCAGAACAATGTCATACATTCACCCCAGTACAGAGATCTGGGCCTAAATCCATCGTTTTGTATTGCTCACCATGCCATTCCAGTTTGGACCCAGCCATATGCAAATCAGTCTTGACCCTGTGCCCAATGGGAACAGTCCAGCCCGAACTGCCAGGCCAGGTCCTCCCTGGATTAGAAACAAGCTGGGGGTGAATGTTTTGCCAATGTGCAACATTCCGTCCATCATCTTGTGTGTTTTGGTATTATCCAATACAGCACATTCCTGACATTTACCCCTGCCTTGGTGGCGTTTTGGCAGCCTAGCAACAACGCAGCCACCCTTTCACCATGAAGTGAGGGTGCCTGTGTTGTAGGCAGGATTGTTTTTGTGCATGAAGCAGCACATAAACAATCCTGAGAGGCTTTATCCGCTTTCTATATGGGAAGGCATAAAAAAACATGGGATTTGCCTGGGAACACCCACCGCAATGCCCATGGAACGCCTCCCTTGCTCACAGTAATGCAACACAGCGATTTGCACTGCGCTGAATTACTCCATATTTTTGAAGCCATTCTAAGCCACGCAAAGTGACTTTGTGTGACTTCATAAATATGACTCAAGGGAATGCATTGTGCATGTACCATGGTTTTGCCCCAAAGCAGGGCCGCCTCTAGGGCAGTGCACTGGGTGCTGACTTCGGGTGGCGCACCTTATGGTTTTAAAAGCACCTGCTGCTGTGTTCTTTGCCTCCAGAAAGTTTCAGGCAATAATAAAAATGTCAAGATAACTCCAGTGATTAATGTACTCCGTCATAATTGTAATTACGCCCAGGCCTAGTCTCTACTCTACCCCACCAAGAAATGTGCTTGGGTGACTAAGCTCTAAGTTTGACCTTGAATCTTTCAATTGCTTTTTGGTCATCATGATTTTTCAAATGAGCCAGATCATTGGACAACTAAATATCCAGATAATTGATAGATTTGGATTGCTATTGGAGGCCAGAGGTACCAATACATGAGGAATGGCAGTGAATATTCAGGGTTAGCACTACTGTTTTGTCTTTATTTAGAGAGAAGCCAAAGAAGTTAGATAATAATTTGAATGATGGTCGGTATGGCGAAATCTGGGTCTTCTAAAAACATGAGGATGTCATCTGCGTATGCAGCCATTTTGAATTCATGGGGGTGAAAGCAAACTCCTTTGATATAAGATCATCACAAGAAGGGGGTCAGTTATTAGGAGCAACATCCTTGACAAGTGCCTTGTTTAATGAGGAAAGCTCAGAGGTTGTGTCATTAATCCTGACCCTCACTGAAATACCACGTATAAGGCCATTACCATCTTAGCATACAGATCGCCCAAATTGCATTTATGAATGTGAGAGAAATTGGGTTGTTGGTTGACTGGGGTGTGAGCCCTGGCCAAGCCACAACCTCAATCCTTGTCAGGTTGAGGCACAGGTCAAACCTAAATCAATCAGTGCTCAACCCTGTGGTAGCTTCAAACAGTAATAAAATGAAAAACACCGCACAAATAGAGCCCTACAACAAATTAGAAAAACAGAGCAAAATGTAATAAGTAAAACAAGATCAAAATGACAAAAATCCAAATCAGTAAGACCGGAGTTAATAGTTTTTAAACATTTTTAGTGAAAATAGCACTTTCAGGCCAACTGTGATGGAGCACAGGTCGGCAACAGTCACCAGGTTAGGCCTGCTGAAGGTGTTCCTTCCTGCTCAAAAACAATCCTGCATGCAAAACAGGTACCCTTGCTCCATGGTGAAATGGTGGCTGCGTTGGTCCTTCCCCCGGATCCCCCAGACCAAACTGCATTTGAAATCAAGGAAAGGTGGGATCTCGTAGGCTAGGGTGGAAAGTGACTAGGGCTCTCTCATGTAGGGCTATCAGGTGTCTCAGTTAATTGAAGAAAGCGTAGATATTTGGGACGCGTGAATTGACGAAACTCCATCGTCAATATGTTAGAAAAGTGCGCCATAATTCGGGGAAAGAGGTTCCTTGGTTCAGTAAGTAAAGGGGCTGGCGCTCCATCCCAAGAATGTACCACAATTGGTCTAATCATCCCTGGTATGTCCGGATCCGTCCCGTATCCCAGGGTAACAGTCCATTCTGTAGGGCTGCACCCAGTGCAAGATTAATCTGACTGCCCCGGCGAGATTTGAATGGGAAGGTAAGTGCGTTGGGTAGACCGAGAAACAAATAAGCAGGAAAGCAAGGAGTCTGTGTGCTGAAATTGGTATCAATGCCATCAAGCACTTCTGTCAGCAGGATAAGAGTGTTGGGCAGAACCAAAGTAAATGCAGTAACGTGCCTAAGGAGCCACAATTACGCCAACAATCTGGCTTATGAGTTGGGTTTCCTTTATGCAAATGGATAGGTGTGAGATAGTAAACAACAAGGAGGACAATAAGGGCATGATAAAGGTCCACCGTACTCGCCCTGGGTAGAACTAGAACACAAAAGAGGTACGGTGTTCCTGGGTGGCAAGTTGGCTACCTGGTGAGTACTCAGAGTGGTGGAGAGGTGGGAAATACCTCCTTTCGAAACTAGGAACCTCACACATCCAGCAAGCTAGGTGTCATGCTTTATCATATGGGTCTGCTCCTCGTCGAGCCGGCGCTGCAATGCTCGACGGGCACCCATAAAGTGGCTCTTTATCGGAGATCTTTTGTTCCTTGCCGTATAGGTGCCGTGGGTGTGAGGGGCCTGGTAAGATGTAAATGTGGTGTGTGGGTTAAAACAAGTAAGGGAATTCTCTAAAATTATTTTTTATTCTGGAGAAGTCACAACCTGATTAAAAAGTAAAAAGAAGAAGGAGGGCGACTATTTTGTTTTAATCTGACAAAAATTACGCTCTACCCCTTAATGGTCAACATGTTTTTCGCCTATAAAATGTCTCTAGTAAATCAGTTGGCGATTCCTCAGGACCTAGTGACTAAATGAAAACTATCTACAGTGTGCGGAGTGGTTCTATATACCATTTCTTCTCTCGGTAGGATGTTCCCCCGGAGAAAAGCAGCCAACCTATAGTACAATCAAAAAGGATCAAAAAACCAAATGGAGATATTGGTACATGGTTCTATTAATTTCAGTGGGTGTATTTCACCGTACACAACCTCTTTGAATCTATACAAGTGATAGAAACAACGTGATTTCATGTATATCACATTCTAAGTATGCCGTCATTCAGGCCGTCATTTGCTAAGTGAAGACGGAACACCCACCTTTGTTCAATCTTGAACAAAGCAGTCTGTATTATTTGTTGGTGGGATTCTAGGATGACCCAGCGTAGACTCTCTGGGGGGTGTCCCACTTCAGAGAAGTGGGTGTATAGTTTGGTGGTAGTTTTATGGCAACGAATATTGCTCGTGTGCTCAGTGATTCTGACCTTAACGGCCTCATGGTCATGCCAACATACCTCTTGTCACAAGGGCAGGTCAATATGTACACACAACGTGGGGTGTTACAGTAAGTGTGTTTGATTAGCGTCCACTTCGATGGTACTGAGGAACCAGCCAGACTGGATTCAGGCCTTCGCAATCCCTCGACCTTCACACCTACCGTTGGCATGGTACCTATGGAGGTAGTGACCTTTGAGAAGGCTGTCTCAAAAGAACTGAAGAAACAGGATACCAGAGTTCACTTCCATAATCTCTCTAATCAAGAACATGCAGCGATTAGATCATTGACTGAGGACAAAAGCATTACAATAAAGCAAGCTGACAAAGCGGGCGCCACGGTCATATAATCCACTTCAGATTACAACACCGAGTGCCAATGCCAACTACGGAATAGTAAATTCTATACTCCGATAACAACAAACCCCACGGCTCGATTAACGACGTAAATAACCACCAGGGTCTATGAGGCAGAGAGTAATGGGTGGATCAGTGGTAAAGAAGCTGATTTCTTGATTACCAAACATCCCAAAACACCCTATTTTTACACTCTGCCAAAAATACATAAGGGGACCACCCCTGTCCTGGACAGACCTATAGTTTCAGGAATCGTCTCACTCTTAGAGCCGCTCTCAAAATTCTGCAACCATTACCTACAACCTTTGGTCAAACAGACACCAGCATACATCAGGGACACAACAGATATCCTCTGTGTTATAGGTGAAATAGAAAGCACAGGCGATACTGACCTCCTGGTCACCTTGGATGTGTAACAACTGTATACCAATATCCCACAGAGAGAGACATTGGCAGTAATATAATTATCACTAAATGGGAGTGAATGGACAGCAGCAACACCCATTTCGTTCATCATGCAATGTGCCACCCTGGCCTTAACATAAAACCTTTTTGAGTTTGACAGCCAACTCTTCCACCAGTCTCAGGGTACTTCGAAGGGGGAGTACCTTTGCCCCCAGTGTGGCATGTTTGTATATGGCGGCATTTGAACAATAGAACATTCAACATGCTAGTAACCCCTTCGGAGCTAACCTGAGACTGTGGAAGAGGTAAATAGATGACATCCTCATCTTTTGGCAGGGGGACATACAGAGATGTGCTGAATTTTGCGAATAGATTAACACAAAAAACCAGCACTTGAAATTCACCCACACTCTATCTGCCACAAACATTGCCTTCCAAGATCTCACCATCAGATTACAAGAGGGTAGATTAACGACATCCCTATACAAAAAGCCTACCGACAGAAACAGCTTGCTACTGTACAGCAGCTATCATCCTGCTACACTGAGAAATAACCTTCCCTTCAGCCAATTACTAAGAATTAGAAGAAATTGTAGTTCCACAGAGGACTACAAAATTGAAGCAGAGATACTGGCTGACAATCTGCCGAAGAGACAATACCCTAAGAAACAGGTTCACTCATGCATAAAACAAGCAAGAAACAATAATCGTGACAGCCTCCTAGAGGTACATGAGAAAGAACCCACTGACATTTTGACCTGTGTGACCACGTACACACCTAGATCCAATCTAATAAAGAAGGCAGTGACCAAACACTGGGCAATTCTGAACACGAGTACACTGTCAATACCCAAACCAAGGTTTGCGTTTAAATGTACCAACAATTGGAAAGATATGTTGGTGCACATTAGACCCAAGAAGAGCAACATCCCTAACCAGAGGCAACTGTGGGATCTCCCACCCGTGACAGGACACTATCCCTGCGGCTCTTGTACCGTGTGCCCATAGACCAGACACGCCAACCAATTGGTTCTATCAGACACATTTACATGGACGCTAATCAAACACACTAACTGTAACACCCCACGTTGAGTGTACATGCTGACCTGCCCTTGTGACAAGAGGTATGTTGGCATGAGCATGAGGCCCGTTAAAGTCAGAATCACTGAGCACAAGAGCAATATTCGTTGCCATAAAACTACCACCAAACTATACACCCACTTCTCTGAACTTGGACACCCCCTAGAGAGTCTACGCTGGGTCATCCTAGAATCCCGCCAACAAATAACACAGACTGCTTTGTTCAGGATTGAACAAAGGTGGGTGTTCCGTCTTGACTTAGCAAATGACGGCCTGAATGACGCCATACCCTGGAGCACCAATAATTAATCTGATATATACAACTATTGTCCGCAACTTTAATGAGTGAGTATATCAGCTTAGTGCTCCACGCTAGTCTCTCACCTCTTAATACATCTCTGCCACATGATATCGACATCAGGCTAGTCAGAGATGGAAATTAGGCTATGTTAGGACGATATATCAAATAACTAACAATAGAGTATAATACTACACTCTAAGATGGCCGACAGACGAATCACCCAATCGGCAGTCGCCAGCAACTTATGCACGAATTTAGCACAGTGACGCGAGCGCTTTTGCACTGTATATATTCTTGTTCACATTGTTGATAAAACCGCGCCACTCAATGCCAAATTTGAAGCCCTTGATGCGCATCCACATCAAGGTAATAGCCAGAACTATAGACTTTCACCACATTCAAATATGGCCTCCATGGTTACACTGTAGATGATGTCATGCCGACACCATCACACCACACGACAGGTGCTGCTGATTTACCATGCTTAATGGCACCAGGAGAGGGTATTTAAGACAGGAACCGGCAACCTGTCTTTTCCTTCTCGATGCAGCGGAGCGGGTAGTTGAGCCTGACTGCTCTGAGCGGGAGCAGGTGAGTATGGATTACGCGTTGAGACTATGCCTGGTCACAAGCTTTTAAGAGAGGTAAGAGGTCCCGGGAATTGCTGACAAGTAACCGCTGGACTTTGGGAAGGGTACGCTGACTCTGATGTTCTGTAGAGCTCTGCACTAAGACATAGCTTGGGCGCTGTAGACGCTCTTAACACACCGCAAGATTGGTATAATGTCGGAGCGCTAGTGAAGACGCCAGCAGCTACGCAGGCAGGTCTGGGGCACTTTTGAGTCTGTTGAATAACCTTGTCAATGATACCAATTTCACGACTATGGGCTTACTTTAACCTGAACCATGCCCACTTTCACTTTTAATGCTCTAGAGTCATGGCCTTAGCAACTAAACGTTGTGCCTACAAGCCCACACCCAGCATACTTTGTTGTTTGTTTTTTCCTTTTGATATACACCGACACTACGTTGAGTGTCCATATACTCCGCTGCGGTCTGATGAATCAGCACTTGAATCCTTAAGAGGTGAGCTGATACACACTCACCATGATGTTCAATTACTCTAACTGGTTACACAGAGGTTTTTATATTCTAAATACAAATGAAGGCACACTTAGAATGTGATATGCATGAAATCACGTTGTTTTTATCACTTGTATAGATTCAAAGAGGTTGTGTACGGTGAAATACACCCACTGGAATTAATAGGATCATGTACCAATCTCTCCATTTGGTTTCTTGATCCTTTTTGTTTGTACTCTATTTTGGCTACTTTTCTCCTGGGGAACATCCTACCGAGAGAAGAAGTGGTATGTAGAACCACACCACACACTGTAGATAGTTTTCATTTAGTCACTAGGTCCTGAGGAATCGCCAACTGATCTATTAGAGACATTTTATAGGCGAGAAACAAGTTGACCACTAAGGGGTAGAGCGTAATTTTTGTCAGATTAAAACAAAAAAGTCGCTCTCCTTCTTCTTTTTACTTTTTAATCAGGTTGTGACCTCTCCAGAATAAAAATAATTATAGAGGATTCCCTTACCTGTTTTAACCCACACACCACATCTACATCTTGCCAGGCCCCTCACACCCATGGCACCTATACGGCAAGGAACAAAAGATCTCTGATAAATAGCCCCTTTATGGGTGCCCGTCGAGCATTGCAGTGCCAGCTCGACGAGGAGCAGACCCATATGATAAAGCATGACACCTAGCTTGCTGGGTGTGTGATGGTCCTAGTTCCGAAAGGAGGTATTTCCCACCTCCCCACCACTCTGAGTACTCACCAGGTGGCCAACTTGCCACCCAGGAACACCGTACCTCTTTTGTCCTCTAGTTCTACCCAGGGCGAGTACGGTGGACCTTTATCAAGCCCTCATTGTCCCCCTTGTTGTTTACTAAGTACTGCACGGCACCTCCTGTGGGACACTTCAGGTTACCAGAAGGATAATATCCTTCATTGGCCCATTTTCTGGGACTTATTATTTAGTCCCGTCCCTTCTATTTTGCATTCCCCCAAATCCTCTGACATACCAGTCATCATGGATGACAATCCCGGACTTAGCTTTGATGATGAAATGGCTGCAGCAATTCTCAGGAATACACCATCTATCCTGGGAGGTGAAGGTTCATCAGCCTCTGGATCACCATCTGAGGACTGGACATCCCTTACCAATATCAAAAGAGATTGGGTGAAAAAAACGCTCCACGGTGCAATGATGACGGAGTACTCGAGGGCCAATATTGCACCAAATGGCCTAATAGTCAATAACTTCCCTAGACTTTTCCTGGATGACGCTGTCTTTAAAAAGGAATGGTCCCTGGTAGCATGGAAATGCACCAAGGACTTACTTATCCTCATTATTAATTCAGCAAAGAGGATAGCTGATGCCCTCCTTATTAGAATACAGGTTGCTGAAGGGGCCATAAAGACTACCATACATGGCACTGTATTTAAAACCAAATTGACAGAACTCAACCATGAGATTGCTGAGCACAAGGAATTTCTGATGAAGCAGAAGGTTCGCAAGCTTCAGAAGGATATAAGCAGATATAACAAAGAAAAAATATACCCCTATCTGAAAGCAGACTATACCAACAGCAAAATTAGCTACTCTTCTGATGAAAATAGTGAATCCGACAGAAGAGACTCGGCTAGCAGTGACTCCAGCAATGGGAGTTGGAAGGGTCTGAATCAGAGGAGAAAGAATTATGCACAAAACCCCCACTACCCTGTACAGAATTTTCAGGGGCCGCAGCCTCCTTTTTGGCCTTTCTCGATGTATCCCCAGGGTCAACCACAATACTTCCCTGCCAGCAATCCACCTTTTTTAGGCAGAGGCTGGGGCAGAGGAAGAGGGCGCAAAAGAGGAGGACAAAAACAAGTCCAGTGGCAGAACCAGGAACCGAATGTGATGGAAACCAGGAGCAAAACACAGGGCAGTAGAGTCTAGTGGTGAAATTGTCACTTAGACAACTGACACCTACGGAACAAACAGTACTTGAGAAAGGCCTAGGCTATGTTACCCCTAAAGAGGACAGTTTTCAGAAACAATGTGAAATCCAGAACCTGTTTAGAAAAATACGCCTTAAAGCCCACTTCGATGGTACTGAGGAACCAGCCAGACTGGATTCAGGCCTTCGCAATCCCTCGACCTTCACACCTACCGTGCGCATGATACCTGTGGAGGTAGTGACCTTTGAGAAGGCTGTCTTAAAAGAACTGAAGAACCAGGATACCAGAGTTCCTTTCCATAATCTCTCTAATCAAGAACATGCAGCGATTAGATCATTGACTGAGGACAAAAGCATTACAATAAAGCAAGCTGAGAAAGGGGGCGCCATGGTCATACAATCTACTTCGGATTACAACACCAAGTGCCAACGCCAACTACGGAATAGTAAATTCTATACCCCGATAACAACAAACCACACAACTCGATTAACGACCAAGATAACCACCATGGTCTATGAGGCAGAGAGTAATGGGTGTATCAGTGGTAAAGAAGCTGATTTCTTGATTACCAAACATTCCAAAACACCCTATTTTTACACTCTGCCAAAAATACATAAGGGGACCACCCCTGTCCCGTGCAGACCTATAGTGTCAGGAATCGGCTCACTCTTAGAGCCGCTCTCAAAATTCTGCGACCATTACCTACAACCTTTGGTCAAACAGACACCATCATACATCAGGGACACAACAGATATCCTCTGTGTTATAGGTGAAATAGAAAACACAGGCGATATTGACCTCCTGGTCACCTTGGATGTGGAACAACTGTATACCAATATCCCACAGAGAGATATTGGCAGTAATAGAATCTGCACTAAGTGGGGGTGAATGGACAGCAGCAACACCCATTTCGTTCATCATGCAATGTGCCACCCTGGCCTTAACAGAAAACTTTTTTGAGTTTGACAGCCAACTCTTCCACCAGTCTTAGGGTACTTCAATGGGGAGTACCTTTGCCCCCAGTGTGGCATGTTTGTATATGGCGGCATTTGAACAAGAGACCATTCAACATGCAAATAACCCCTTCGGAGCTAACCTGAGACTGTGGAAGAGGTACATAGATGACATCCTCATCTTTTGGCAGGGGGACATACAGAGATGTGCTGAATTTTGTGAGTAGATTAACACAAAAAACCAGCACTTGAAATTCACCCCCACTATATCTGCCACGAACATTGCCTTCCTAGATCTCACCATCAGATTACAAGAGGGTAGAATAATGAAATCCCTATACAAAAAGCCTACCGACAGAAACAGCTTGCTACTGTACAGCAGCTATCATCCTGCTACACTGAGAAATAACCTTCCCTTCAGCCACTTTCTAAGAATTAGAAGAAATTGTAGTTCCACAGAGGACTACAAAATTGAAGCAGAGATACTGGCTGACAATCTTCTGAAGAGACAATACCCTAAGAAACAGGTTCACTCTTGCATGAAACGAGCAGGAAACAATAATCGTGAAAGCCTCCTAGAGGTACATGAGAAAGAACCCACTGATATTTTGACCTGTGTGACCACGTACACACCTAGATCCAATCTAATAAAGAAGGCAGTGAACAAACACTGGGCAATTCTGAACATGGGTACACTGTCAATACCCAAACCAAGGTTTGCGTTTAAACGTACCAACAATTTGAAAGATATATTGGTGCACACTAGACCCAAGAAGAGCAACATCCCTAACCAGAGGCAACTGTGGGATCTCCCACCCGTGACAGGACACTATCCCTGCGGCTCTTGTACCGTGTGCCCACAGACAAGACACACCAAACAATTGGTTCTATCAGACACATTTACATGGACGCTAATCAAACACACTAACTGTAACACCCCACTTTGTGTGTACATGCTGACCTTCCCTTGAGACAAGAGGTATGTTGGCATGACAATGAGGCCCGTTAAGGTCAGAATCACTGAGCACAAGAGCAATATTCGTTGCCATAAAACTACCACCAAACTATACACCCACTTCTCTGAACTTGGACACCCCCCAGAGAGTCTACGCTGGGTCATCCTAGAATCCCACCAACAAATAACACAGACTGCTTTGTTCAGGATTGAACAAAGGTGGGTGTTCCATCTTGACTTAGCAAATGACGGCCTGAATGACGCCATACCCTGGAGCACCATTATTAATCTGATATATGCAACCATTGTCCGCAACTTTAACGAGTGAGTATATCAGCTTAGGACTCCACGCTAGTCTCGCACCTCTTAATACATCTCTGCCACATGATATCGACATCAGTCTAGTCAGAGATGGAGATTAGGCTATGTTAGGATGATATATCAGATAACTAACAATAGAGTACAATACTACACTCTAAGATGGCCGACATACGAATCACCCAATCGGCAGTTGCCAGCAACTTATGCACGAATTTAGCGCAATGATGCGAGCGCTTTTGCACTGTATATATTCTTATTCACATTGTTGATAAAACCGCGCCACTCAATGCCAAATTTGAAGCCCTTGATGCGCATCCACATCAAGGTAATAGCCAGAACTATAGACTTTCACCACATTCAAAGATGGCCTCCATGGTTACACTGTAGATGATGTCATGCCGACACCATCACACCACACATCAGGTGCGGCTGATTTACCATGCTTAAAGGCACCAGGAGAGGGTATTTAAGACAGAAACCGGCAACCTGTCTTTTCCTTCTTGATGCAGCGGAGCGGGTAGGTGAGCCGGACTGCTCTGAGCGGGAGCAGGTGAGTATGGATTACGCATCACAAGATTTTAAAAGAGGTAAGAGGTGCTGGGAATTGCTGACAAGTTATCGCTGGTCTTTGGGAAGGGTACGCTGACTCTGATGTTCTGTAGAGCTCTGCACTAAGACACAGCTTGGGCGCTGTAGGTGCTCTTAACACACCGCAAGATTGGCATAATGTCAGAGCACATGGTGAAGGCGCCAGCAGCTACGCAGGCAGGTCTGGGGCACTTTTGAGTCTGTTGAATAACCTTGTCAATGATACCAATTTCACGACTATGGGCTTACTTTAACCTGAACCATGCCCACTTTCACTTTTAATACTCTAGAGTCATGGCCTTAGCAACTAAACGTTGTGTCTACAAGCCCACACCCGGCATACTTTGTTGTTTATTTTTCCTTTTAATAAACTGCGACACTACGTTGAGTATCCATATACTCCGCTGCGGTCTGATGAATCAGCACTTGAATCCTTAAGAAGTGAGCTGATACACACTCACCATGATGTTCAATTACTCTAACTGGTTACACAGAGGTTTTTATATTCTAAATACAAATGAAGGCACACTTACTATGTGATATGCATGAAATCACGTTGTTTTTAGCACTTGTATAGATTCAAAGAGGTTGTTTACTGTGAAATACACCCACTGGAATTAATAGGATCATGTACCAATATCTCCATTTGGTTTCTTGATCCTTTTTGTTTGTACTCTAGGTTGGCTGCTTTTCTCCAGGGGAACATCCTACCAAGAGAAGAAGTGGTATGTAGAACCACACCACACACTGTAGATAGTTTTCATTTAGTCACTAGGTCCTGAGGAATCGCAAACTGATCTATTAGAGACATTTTATAGGCGAGAAACATGTTGACCACTAAGGGGTAGAGCGTAATTTCTGTCAGATTAAAACAAAATAGTCGCCCTCCTTCTTCTTTTTACTTTTTAATCAGGTTGTGACCTCTCCAGAATAAAAATAATTTTAGAGGATTCCCTTAGCTGTTTTAACCCACACACCACATCTACATCTTACCAGGCCCCTCACACCCACGGCACCTATACGGCAAGGAATAACAGATCTCCGATAAAGAGCCCCTTTATGGGTGCCCGTCGAGCATTGCAGTGCTGGCTCGACGAGGAACAGACCCATATGATAAAGCATGACACCTAGCTTGCTGGGTGTGTGTGGGTCCTAGTTCCAAAAGGAGGTATTTCCCACCTCCCCACCACTCTGAGTACTCACCAGGTGGCCAACATGCCACCCAGGAACACCGTACCTCTTTTGTCTTCTAGGTGTGAGATACCAATATGTAGTAATCTTGGTAGCTGTTTCAATACTGGTAACTGTGGGCCTAGCCTGTGTCATTGAACGGCCTAGCTCTAACTCCTGCCTGGGAAAGTGCATACCCAGCCCGCACTCTACTGGGTAGGAAACACAACTTTGCTCCCAAATGGGCAGGAGCAGTGAAGAAATGCTGACCTCTCCCAAGTGGGAGCAAAGTTAATGAGCTGTGTGAGGAATTCGGTTTTCAGTTGAAGAGGGGGTGACCATTTTTCAAGCAACAGCCATACCCCCAGGTTCCTGACCTGTGGATTTTGGTGGGGTGGCAGCAGATGAAGGAGGCTGTACAGTTCAGTAATGAGACGTGTGTTGGATGTTTTGGAGAGCAGCCATTTCTCAAAGGGTGTGAGAAAGAGTTGCGCTTTAGGACAAACCAAGGAATGCATCACCCAATGTCTGATTTGCATGTAGTATAATCGTTCTGTTTTGGGTAAGGCGGTGTCAGAGCGGAAGCTCTCAAAGAGTAGAGGTGCTTCTTTGTCAAATAAATGACCAATAGATATGCAACCAACCTGGTTCCATTGTTTAAAGGCTGGAGATTCCAGACCTGGAGTAAAAGCTGGGTTGCCCACAACAGGTGTCAGAGAAGAGGGGAACAATGTAGTCCATCTCCCTCAGCCACCTAATGCCAGGCATCGAGGGATGCTCTAGTGATGAGGGAAAGATAAAGACTCCTGGGATGGGCGGATTTATTAAGGAAGGGAATTTTCCACAGAGGCTGTCCCACCACTGCCAATGCTTTTCAGATTTGTCTCAGGACCATTCCAGAAAAACCCTAAGCTGGGCTGCATAGTAATAATGGAAGAGATTCAGTATGCCCAGGCCTCCCTCCTCTGGAGATCAATAACTAAATTTTTTGCATATAGGTATCATCTCTCTGCCCATACAAAGCGATTAAGCTCCTACTGAAGGGTCCGGATCGTTCCAGGAAGAGGCTCTACTGGGAGCACCTGGAAAATAAATAATATCCTAGGTAAAATCATCATCTTCAGGGCTGCGATGCGACCAAGCCAGGAGAGACATCAAGGTCTCCTTTTACGTAGATCTGAATTAACTTGGTGGGTCAAGTTTTTATAATTAAGAGCAACCGTTGCCTGGTCCTTAGAAGTGAGTTAGGTCCCTAAATAAGGGATAGTTGTTGTCGCCCACTGTATTGGATATTTGCGTTGCAGAATTTCCTGTGTGGTGATAAGATAAGAGCTTGAGATTTGTGTACATGAACTTTCAAGCCTGTAGCCTGTCCAAACGTCTCCAATTCATTGAGGAAGGTAGGTAACAAAATGGAGGAATCTTCTAATGTCGCGATAACATAGTCTGAATATAGACTGATGACATGCACCTCTTCCCCGAAGGGCATTCCCTTTATCATAAGATTAACCTGGATTCTCTGGGAACTGACACCATAAATAATGCAAACAACAGGGGTGAAAGCGGACACCGTTGTCAAATGCCTCTACAGATCGGGAGCGGAGCGGAGGAGCGCCCATTCACCCTAACCACTGCAGTTGGCTGACTATAGTTGCTGAGGACCCATTTGCAAAAACGGGCACCAAGGCCAAAATACTTAAGAGTGGCCACCATATACGGCCAATGAACTTAATCAAATGCTTTTTCGGCACCTATTGCAAACAGCATTCATTACTGATTTGAGTGCTGGGCTTTGTCAATAAGGTGCAGTGCTCTCTTTGTATGATCACTACATTGGCGGTTTGGTACGAAATCTGTTCAGTCAGGAGCTATGAGGCTAGGCAAAAAGGGGCCCGAACAGGCTGCCAGGATGCCATTAAAGAGTTTGAGATCTACATTTAAAAGGCCTATATGATGCATAATCGCATCTGTCCTCACCTGGCTTTGGGATACGCCGTCTTCATAGTAGAGGGAATTGAGAAGGGATCTCCAATTGCATTAAATAATCTAGAGAGGAGTGGAGCTAAAGTGGAGCAAAATGTCTTATAAAAATGAAGGAGAAGCCATCTGGACCTGGGAATTTTTGGTGGTTTTTGTCCGACGAGTGTTGGCTTCTTGAAGGCATGTGTCATAAGCCACCTACCTGGATCCCATAAGATTCCAATGGGGTGGCGACGCTAGTTCCTCAATCCTCTTGAGACTTGCCTCGGTTTACAGAAGGAGACACTGCTCCTGTGCCAAATCCCAGGGGGAATGGGGTTGGGATGGAGAGAGCATGTGGAGTCAAAAAGATGCTGTGGTTCGTCTACTCAACCCCAACACCACAGCAGGCATTCACACCAGTCTGATGAAAGGTACCGGCAGATATGTTATCTATAAACAAACAAATAATAAGGCTTTAGTCTAGTATGAGCTATATCTTTTAAGGTATCACCTAACAAAGGCTTTTTATATCTCAACCAACCTTTAGTTTTGATGTTAGTTGTTTTTAGATAGCCCATAGAGGTTCCTTCATCAGAGTTCTGAAACTGTAGTGAGCATGACTCCATCATCAAAGTCACAAGCTAATTTGAATGGGGTTAGCTTCACCCAAGTCCTTTCTGGCAGAGCCCTGCCAAACAGATTGTACAATTTGAACAAAAACACTGGTTACCTTGTCTGCAAGCAAGATGTCTCAACAGAGCTCAGCAAGTAGCGAAATCAAGTCTGTTAATGCTTCTATCCTTTTCTTCTTGGTTTTCCATCCAGGCACGAGACTGATGCGGACGTCCTTTGCAGTGAGGTTGAAGTGGAAGGAACAAGGGAGCTGGCAAAGCAGAGTCCTGGAAGCCAGGAACCAGGTAAGTGGCAGGCGAAGATGCGGTCTTTCAACAGGACTGCTTTAGAACGTTCATAAAGGTCACATTATAATTGTTTAAAACAAGGAACAGGTACAGTTAATTAACTTAATGAGGCTTCCTTCTACAAGGTGCTTTAGAATGTTCACAAAGGTTGTGTTCTAATTGCTTATAGCAAGGAAGAGGTGCAGATGATTAATTTGATGAGGCTGTCTTCTGGAAGGTTCACGTTGAGGTCATCTATGCTGGTTGCTTGATGACTATTCTGGTGGATTTTCTGGATGTTTCCGTGTTGTCTGGAACCTGACCTTGCACATGCATGGTAAAACATTTATAAAAGCTATTAAACCTTTTCAAACAAACTCCAGAGAACTCCAGCTGCAGCTAGCTATTAGCAACAGCATGTAATATGGTCAAAATTCAGGGTAAAAGACGTTTGTTCAGTCATAAGTGTTGGAAGAATTAATATGAGTCACACCAATATGGTGTGATAGTCAAGAGAGGTGAGCTGTACACGGAATCCTGACAGTATGTGGCCGGCCCATCTGTGGGCAAGTTTTGATCTGCATAAAGTTCTTTATAAAACTCCCGGAAAGTCTCCACAATGTGTGGGTCGTCTTTCCATTCCTGACCACCAAAATCAAACACTGTCTGGACTCCCATTGCCTGGCGTTGCACCCATAGTCTATTAGCTAAAAGGTGTCCACATCTGTCGCCCCCGATATAGTACATGTGGCAGAGATGTAGTGCTGCGTATTCCCCTCTGTCCACATCATTACCCACCAACTGAGAATGGGTGGTTTCAAGCTGTCGCCATATCCTGGAGGCGCCAGTACACTTATGTATAAGTTACAGTTCTTCGACCTGATGGGATAGGTATTCCTATTTGTCCCTGCATATCTTATAGTCCGTTTGGAGATTGCAAGCAGCTTACCCCTAGTGACAGCCTTTAGAGTTTCTGATAATGTTTTATGTTTCTGAAAGACACCCTCCCGACACTTATAGGAGCCACCTTCGACCCACCCCTAGCAATCCAACGGGCCCACCTCATAGGACCACCACGTAAGGACTCCAATGTGCACCCACGAATGCTCATTGCCTGTTTTTTACGACACCAACAAACAACGCAAATCCTAGCTGCAGCATGCAACTATGATGGACACAGCATTCGGATGGCCGCTGACTTTTCCAAAGAAACAAATGAACGCCGCAAGGCCTTCGTCTCTCTTAGGCCCTGACTCCGGCATCTGAACATTAAATATGGCCTATTTGAACCGGTAAGACTCCACATTACCAAGGACGTCAATTCTAGGGATTTCTAGGATCGAGAGGACCTCTGCCAGTTTATGGACAACGTAACTTTTCTGGATATAGACACACACCCAGGCGACTCCGAACTTTCCCAAATGACTGACCCCTCTCAGTTGATGGAGAACAGGTGATGGACCTACGGAGGAATGTGGCAACGTGGATAGAGCCTCCACGTTACACGCCCATGGCACACAGAGGGACAAATCCTGTTTACCTCTGAAACCTACAGATGAACCTGAACAGGGGTGCGGAGGGTCCGTAGCAGATGGCCCTGGTTGATGGCCCATCCTACAGTTGCTTAAGTGATCGAAGGTGCAGTGGGATGCTATCAGACCAACGGGCAGCTGAGTAGCCTCTTCATTGTATTGTATTGTGGGGTGTCTTAGGTTTTGGAGGGCCATACTGATTCCACCTTATCCGCGCTGTATACCTGGCTTATCCAAGTTTTCCTGTATTGCATCAAAACAGTTGTTGATTTAATCATTTGTATAATGGTGGTGTTGAGCTAGTGCCTCTAATATATATAAGTGCTTTCCACCCCCCCCGGCCGACTGCGCCCTCCTCACTCCACCCCCCATGCATATAGATAGTGACATTGGTCACAAACCTGATGCAGACATCCTTTTCATGGAGTCGCATCCTCATACATCTCAACAGACATGCTTATGCCTAGCAGTGTTTTGTGTAGATGACGACACCACATAAAAGCACTACGCTGTGTCTATTCGTGAGTAGGGTGTCGCCCATCCTTCCCCCACTTCTGGACCGCCCACCGCTTGTTTTTTATTCCCTTCTATGTATTCATTGATGTCCCCCCTCACGGCTGCGGCCAACCCCGTTGCGGGAGACTTACATTCCCTCGGAGCGGCGCTCCACCAAGTAGTGACCAGCAGAAGAAAGGTTATCGCTCTCTGTGCACTTAGTGCCAAGAAGGTAAACTCCACTCCCTGTGACCCACTGTTCTTTCCCTGTCCCCAACCCCTACCCTTCACCCACCCTCCCACTGTGCAAATCATCCTAATCAAACTTTGCATACCTTCATTGTGACGACCTAGGACTCCCTGCCCCTCCCCCGCTGATTGAGCCGCCCTTGCAGCACACTCTGCTTTATAGGACCCCTTATCATCCGCCGGCAGCCCTACCGACTTAATATATCTAACTCATCAGGGATGTGCCAGAGGGCCCCAAGGTCCCCCTCTCCTTCTTTATCTTCTCTCCTTTCCTTTCCGTTATTTTTCTTTCTTCTTTCCTTCTCCCTTATTTTCTTTCTCTTCGTTCCTTTTTTCCCCCCTTTTCTTCCTAGTTATAGTTATTTTTATTTCCTCTGGTTCTATTTAGAATATTCTTCCTCGGGCCCCTGATATTGGGATTTCCTCCCCTCTTTTCTTTTTCTCTAACATATATCCCTGCCTGACCTTCAACAAAGCCAGCTCTGTAATCCTTCGGGGAGACTAAGGTTCCCCCCTCCCATTCAGTTTCACCAACACACCCCACCCGTTCCCCGCAAGGACCGTTCCTTACTCTATGGAGCTGGTCCCCCTGGTCTACACTTGTTTCACCACACGCTATGACCTCCCCACGCCCATTGCGCACGGTTACATGGAATGTTCATGGCCTCACGCATTATATAAAGCGAAAAAAAATCTTAGGATATCTGCAATCTAAATGTGTAGATGTGGCTTTACTTCAGGAAACACACCTGGATGCAGTAGAATCGGATAAGCTGCGACAAGACTGGGTTGGGAGGGTGATACACAGCAGTGTGCAGACTGCGGTTCCTGGGATCGAGGGACATACCCGTAAATGTGGGGAGCAATTCTCCTCCGGAAATCCCTCCCAGCGACAGTTACTAGGACTTGGACGGATTCTGACAGGCGTTCGGTCTACGCTCCAACAGGGACGAAAAAATGTTTCTTCTTCCAGCTAAACAGAGTCCTAATGGAAATAGGTACCTCCCAATTCCTCATAGGCGGGGATTTGAACTTAGCAAGAGACACGATTTTAGACAGGACTGGACCGCTGGACTGAAGCAATACAGCCAACAGGGCATTGCTGGAGGACGTGATGCAAAATAATGGCCTGGTAAATCACTGGCGCTTGAGCCACCCCACGGATGCGGAATATACCTTTGCCTCCCAGGTACATGGCACACTCTCCCACCTGGATTATTTTCTCACCTCCCATAGGGTGGTACAGCTTACCCAAGAATACCAAATTCGGACCACTCCCCTGTCCTCCTCTTCCTGGAATTGGGACTGTCCAGCCCTGGTCACAAGCCCTAGTGGATGAATATCCAGCGATACCGAGCCCCCACTGGCAAAGCCCTTTTACAGACACACGTTACGGAGTTCCTAACAGATAATCAGGGCTCAGTCGACTCCAGCTGAATCCTTTGGGCGGCCGCTAAGGCCACCATACGTGGCTGACTTATGAGAGATGCGGCCCAGGCCAACAAACAAAAGAAAGACAAGCAGCGGGTGCTGGAAGCTGACATCAGAAAGTATACCAATCTCTACTCTGCACGCCCCACACTACAATACTGCAAATCTCTGAAGCAGGTAAATATGCCTCTGAATAGCCTTTTTACAACCAAAGGGGAATATGCATTGCAGAAAATGAAGAGGAGGCACTACGAGCATGGGGAAAAAGCAAGGAGGCTTGTAGGAGCACAACTCTGCCAACGTGAAGCGGCCATGGCCATCCCGGCTTTAGATCAGCGTCGGGTGAAACCCTTACCCACCCCCAGGATATAACGAACAATTTAGCCTCCTTTTATCAAACCCTGTACACTCCAGGCCCACCGATAGAAGTGGACAGACTGGGCTCATTTCTGCAGGAGGCGCAACTCCTCCGCCTTTTGGATAAAGGAAAGGAGCTATTGGATGGGGAGATCAGCAAGGAAGGAATAGCCTCAGTGATAGCAAAACTGCCCTATCATAAAGCCCCTGGCGTCAACAGCTTCCCGGCAGAGTTTTACTGCTGGGCAGGGGAAGAGGTGGTCACCACGCTGCACGCAGCATTTTATGAAGCAGAGCAGAAGACTTCCCTGGGCCTTATCTCCAATAATGCTGAAGTTATCGGCCTATCTCGCTGTTAAATTGTGATATAAAAATACTGGCAAGTATCCTGACCGCAAGCCTCCGTAAAGTCTTGCCCTCCATGATGCACGCCTCACAGGTGGGTTTCGTACCGGGCCGGTCCTCCAGGAATCACTTACGTACTCTTGCACATACACTGTGGGCGACCAAGAACCTTCCTGCGAATGCCCTTGTCCTTTCCATTGATGCGGAGAAGGCGTTTGACCGTATCGAGTGGGAATATCTCTTCCGAGTGATGGAACACTATGGACTCGGGCCCAATTTATAGCTAAGGTCCGTCTCTTCTATGGGAATCCCACGGCACAAGTGAACTGTGGTGGATTCCTATCCAACCTCTTTCCAATACGTAGAGGAACGCACCAGAGATGCCCCCTTTCACCACTCCTCTTTCTCCTGGCTATTGAGCCACTGGCCGCCACTATACGCAACTTGGACTACATCGCGGGGGTTCCACTTCCGATAGGCAAATCCAAATTGTATTTATATGTAGATGATATTTTGTTAACCTTCACAGTCCTGCCCTGCTCATTACCATCTATACTTCAGGTTATTGGCGACTTATCGGACGGGCCCACAAAAGCGTCCATACAGGGGTTCCCCTTCCGATGGCAACAATCGTGCCTTCAATATCTGGGAGTTCTTGTTAATAAAGGCCTAGCAGGCATGATTCAGGTCAACCTCAACCTGCTGATTACCCAAATGCATCAAGACTTCGAGAAATTGAAAGCATTGGGACTCTCGCTGTGGGGTAGAGTGCAGGCAGTATGCATGGTAACACTACTGCGCTTCAATTATACCCTGGGAATGCTCCAGATGCAGGTGCCCCTCATAACCCTGCGACAGATAAGCTCCAAGATCAGGCTATTCGTGTGGGGTTCTTCGAAGCCCCGCATAGCCGTATCCAAGTTACAGGCTCGTCGTACCCATGGGGGACTAGGCCTCCCCTCGGTTGAACTCTATGCTCTGGCCCTACATCTCTCCCAGATGGCGTGCTTCTTACCAGAATTTCCGGACCCGCCACAATAGGTACCATTGGAACACCACCTACTTTAGGCCGAGGCAGGACTATCTACCTTATATATGACTGAGCCCGGGAACCGTGGTGCTAAACACCCGATCCAATCCACCACGGGCACGGCCTGGCATCGGGCACACAAGCTATTGAGTGTTTGCCCCCGTCTGCATGAGAAGGCTCCCTTATGGTAGAATGATGCAATACGAATAGGAGGGAAGGGCTTGACGTGGCACGTATGGCAGGCAGCGGGAATCCATACAATTGACCAGCTTATCTGCAACGGTTCTTTGAAACCGCTGGCGCAACTAGGGGATGAGTTCAGTCTTCCCACAACACAGTCCTGGAGATACACCCAATTACAACACTGTCTGAGGCAGTGCTTGGTATCCACTCCGTGGACTCTGTCCACATCGCCGGTGCTATCATCCCTCCTCACCTGGGGAAAGTACAAAGGGGTGAGGTCCGGCCTCTATGGGGTACTATCGTCGCATCCCCTTGGCACAGTTTCTACGTATCAGATGGCAGGAAAGGTTGGCGATTACATATGAGGATAATGAGTGGATGGATATCTTAGAAGCCCTGGAAAAGGGTGCAAGAGAGGCATTGATGAAATTCTGCCTTTTTAAAGTTCTGCAGGACCTGTACTGGACGCCCACGAAATTACACAGAGCGGGCCTTGTCCCATATGCCAACTGCTGGAGAAGTCCCAACTCCAGTTGCGACATAACACATATTGTCTGTGAGTGCCCCTTGGTGCAGGCCTTTTGGGAGTACATGGGCCGGATCCTGAGCATCTCCATGCCACTCTGCTTGCTGCTCTCATTCCTGAGTTTATTCTGCATGACTTTCAGTGGTTCCCAGACCTATCAAGACCGCAGCGCTGCCTCTTTCATACAGCTTTGCCCACGGCCAAACTCTGCATATTGCGCCAATGGAGGGCCACGGCCCCCCCCGACACAAGAGTCATGGCTGGCTGCTATGATTCAAACGGCTTCCCACGAGAGGATCATATACAACCTACAGGATCAATCAGACATTTTTCTAGAGATATGGATACCCTTTTTGGGCATGGAGGTGCCAGATACGGATGCAGATATGCCAGCAGTTGGCACTGGTGATTGAATGCATAACGCGCAACCTTTGCTCTGGACGATGTCGCCACTCCCCTCAATTTCACTTTTTTATTCACTCATTCATTTCTCTACTCTTTTATTCACTTCTATTCATTCTTCTATTCATCTTTTCTTCCGTTCAATTTCAGTATTCTTCTTATTAGTAATATTACTATTAATATTATTATTACTCTTATTATTATTATTATCATTATCACTATTATTATTGTTATTAGAGGCTATCTTCCCTTTCCTTTTCCCCATACCCCCAACCCCCCACACCCATACACTCACACACTCGTACTGTCACATGGTCCCAGTGTTAGATTGTCACACTGTCAAACTATCATAGCCCCCATATGTTATTGTTGGATTCCCGCCAGAGCCAACAGGCATCTCTCCCCCACCACACTCCCTGGTCTTGTCTCCTAGTTCGCTTCTCACACAGGGAGCGGGGTAATAATGAAATAACTCATATCATCTCCAAGCATTTCGGGAGGACAGGGGGCAGTGGGCGCGAGTGTGGGTAGGGTAGTAGCTTCATGCAGTTTGGTGGGGGAGGAGGCGGAAAAGCGGAGATACACAGGCATATAGATACCCTTCCCCCATACCCTCTCCTATATCTTTCCCCCCTTCACTCCCACCACATATAAAGTTTGCAGTGTATGATTGTTTTTCGTAGGATCTAAATGTTAAATATATGGAGATATATTACATTTTTGTACCTGGGTAGAGATGATTACGTGAATGTAACTCAGATCACTATATGTACAATTCTACTTCGTTTTCTATGACCGCTTGTTTGAATACTCAATAAAGGCCATTGATTGTTTACGTGCAGGAAGGTGTCCCTTCCTCCACATAAACAATTATTTTTCAAAAACAATGAAGTTTTGCAAATTCTATGTGTGCTGAATTAGAAAAAAAACACCATTTAAAGATTGTTTATGTGCAGGAAGGGACACCTTCCTGGACATAAACAATCACTCCCCTCAATGCAGGCACCTTTGCACTATATTGAAAGGGTGCCTGCGTTGGTGCTAGGCAGGTAAATTTAGCACCAGCGCAGGGGGAAACGCAGGACTACACAATATTGTTGTAAATATGGTGCAGCCCTGCATTTCAGAAGTGGCAGAGCGAGGCGTTAAGTCAAGGAGGCTAGTGTCGCACTCCGCCACTTCCTCATAAATATGCCCCAGTGTTCCTAGACAAGGACATCTGGTTGGCTGTCACCCACCTGTCACTATCACTTGTTGGTCTTCTCGCTGTGGCCCAACAGCTCTTGAGTTTACACAACAATACGTGTTCTTGGCCATCGTTCAAGGCTATGGCATTTGCCATTAATTATCGCTTACATAAGTTCAGTTCAGAAATAGTGAGGGAATCTTTTTCCTCATTATTCTAAATTTCAGTTCACACCCTAAAATGATCACCAGAGTCAAACCTCATGAAGCTCAATAGAAACCACATTTTTCAGCTTTGGTGAAATAAATACACAGCATTGGACGAGATATGTTCAAAGTACTTTATGTTTTTTGGGTTCCCTGAGTGTTTTAAAGAACTTCAATGGCACGCCTTAGTGAACCAATTTTACTGTTACTGGCCCCCCAGTCAGAGAACCTACTGTACTCCCCCGGTTTCAAGAGGTACTGGTGTCCTCTATAGTTGGGCTCCTCATAGAATATCCAGTAGCCATCCAGAAGATTGCAGGATCGGATGTTGTGGTTTCGAAATTGTTCTTGTACATTGGGACAATCCATTGTGAACTCCATCATCTGACCTCTAAACCCTTCTTGCTCGTAGACTCTCACACGAAATGTTCCACGGTGCTGTCAAATCAAAAAGATGTAGACTGTTATAAAATTCAAAATACATTTTGTGTCATTTTCATTTTAGTTAGAGAGAACTGCTTCAACCATAAGGCACAGTCAAGGCCAAATGCATAGCAATACCACATAATAACAAATGCATGGACCCACAGTGTTTTTGGAGCTGGCTTTGGCACTGCAGAATTGTGGCTTTGCCGAGTACCATGGCTGCATAGTCTTGATTCTACCTCATGCCTATTTTTTCCTTCACATCCTGTTTTCTAATCTCACTCTTTTAGGGTCTTTTTCAATACTTGATATTCCCATTGGCTCGGTTTCTCTATCTTTACTCTTTTGTCTCCCTTTGTGACTTTTTCTCTCTTTCTTAGAGGCAAAGTCTGATGACAAACAAAAAGCCCCAGTCCTTATAAATGAGCCTCAGAATCTACAACCTGCAACCACTGGTATAAAAAAAGCACTGAATGCTATCCCTTTGACTAGGGGTTCTTGTGACGCAGTGCCACTGCCTGCTATAAAATCAAGATGTACCTCTCTAATGTTCCAATTATTCGTCTTTACTCTGAATATCCTTCCTCATCACAGTATTTACAGGATCAAGTGATTCCCACCTCCCTCCAGGTACCATGTGACCAACAATTAGCTCCCTCAACCATCTTCTTTGTCCTCCTTTCCACTAAGGATTGATCATTTATTTACAAACCAAAATGGGAGACGAGCCCTAATGTGTCCTGTTATCCCAAAGCACTTAGAATTGAAGATACGACCAAGGGAGGGTGGAATGGATGTAAGTAGTGGAATGATGACGGATAATCAGACAACTGGTAAGTAATCAAAATATTACCATACCACATGCCCTTCCTTAAGGGGGAGCATATCCTAAACCAAAGTAACTTGTTACCTGATTCCTAAGGAAAAAGATGCAATTTCCAAGTTAATGCAGGTGCTCTGGTCACAAAGTCCATCGAGTGCTGTTCCCACAAATCCAAACAGTATGTAGAGATAAATGCAGAAGGCGCTGCTCCAGTTGTGAGCCAACCGATATCCTGGATAGAATCTCATGCACCATTAGTCTATGAGGAAGCCATCCCATGGGTAGAAAACCCATGCACTGAAACTGTTAAAGAGGATCCTTCAGGTGAATAGGCAACAGAGACCACCATCACAAACCAACAATTTAGAGATGAAGAAGAGGTTTTACCACCATTGCTGCATGGACCAAAACTAACAAAATTAGCAAAGAGATTTTCACAGAGCTGGTAATCATTAGGAACATGAAATATATATCAGTAAAGTTCTGGAACCACCCAGAAGATACCAAGCCTCAAAACTCTTCAACTGGGAAAAGGACAGGAAGAGAGTGAAAAGTAATTTCCGGATCAAGATGATAGGAAGATACCACCTTAGGGTGAAACCAAGCCTTGCCCTAGTCTTAAACCTAACCTATCAGGGAAGATTTGCAAGTACGTTGCCCATAATGTTGAACATCCCAGTTGTCTTGGTCAGCAGCTGGAAGTAAAGGCTACTGGAGAAAAAACCTTCATCTAGAGGTTCTAAAGAAATTGTTGACCCTTAAGCACCACAGGCAAGTTCCACACATGATCTACTGGCCTAAGTGGAGGAAGAAAGAGAGAAAACTACTGCAGGAGCAAATTACACAAACGTTCTATTTCTTAGAGCTGCCCATTGGCCCAGAAGAGGGAAAACTGCTACTATAAGGTCAAAGCCTTCATGCAAGAATTGCAATAAATATTTGGGCTTACAGCTGCAATGATCTAAGGAGCGTTGTGAGTATAAGAAGGAGAAGGAAGTCCATTGAAGGTCACAAAATCATCGGCTTGACAATCTGCAAGCTTTTAACATGGATGAGGAAATATCCATTCTGGAGCCATTGCCATTTTTTTCAGCAGAGATAACCATATCATGCAAAGCCAGGTGGGGACAATAAGTAATAGATCTCCCTATTCTCTTCACCGACAAACCAACAACCTAGAAATTAGGAGAAAAGGACTGAAGGCATATAACAGAAGGGGAGATAACAGAGAGGACAGAGCAACCAGCCCTCATGTTTACACCTCTGGGACATGGAAAGAAAGCATAGAAGAGCAGCATTGCATCACTGGCAAAGAAGTTACTTCCGGATTCCCAAACCTCATGTATACTTTTCCAAAAATGGGACAAGCCAGAAATGAAGCCCTGTATGAGAAGTAATGCAAAAACAACAATTGATGGTCAGAATGCAGAACAATGTCATACATTCACCCCAGTACAAAGATCTGGGCTTAAATCCATCTTTTTTTGCTCACCATGCTGTTCCAGTTTGAACCCAGCCATATGCAAATCAGTCTTGACCCTGTGCCCAATGGGAACAGTCCAGCCGAACTGCCAGGCCAGGTCCTCCCTGGACTGGAAACAAGCATCCGAGGACCGGTTTCGCTGTTTCACCTCTCATCAGCAAGGATAGCTTGACTCCAGTGGCATGGAGAGCACGGGACCCACGTCTGGGCATAACAGTCCCTCTCGGGTGACAAATGCAAAAACAACAATTGATGGACAGAATGCAGAACAATGTCATACATTCACCCCAGTACAGAGATATGGGCCTAAATCCATTGTTTTTTGCTCACTTCTGTATGAGAAATAAACCAGAAAAACACCCAAAGCACCACTGCCAAATATCTCGTATTGGAGCTGTGACAGCACTATAGCAGCACTATACCCCCTTGTGGAGGTAAAGACAACAGAGTAGCCACTGTTGGAGACTGACCCGTTTCTCACTGAACAGTAGAACCAGGATCCTGAAGTCCTGGGAAGAAGGGGACCAATACTGGAAGAGATCTCAAGCCAGTAGGCCCAAGTGCAAGTGAGTTCAAGGAACCACAAAGAAGCAATGAGCTTGCAGAAAGAACAGAGAAACAAAAAGATGGTCACATCCCCTTGATACCCATGGTGCCTACCCATTGCCCTAATGCTATGAATCCTCGTAAACTACTGCACCTATAGCCGATTCCTCGCTGGGGTGCATCCTGAGTCAGCAACATAGATATATGGTGGTGGTGCCTAGACTGGAGGCTCTTCAAGATTTGGAATTGAGATTTGATGAACTCCAGATCCTGGGTCACTGTCAATTGAGACTTTTTTGGCATTGATGAGGATTCTATGCTGTAGTAGATGATGGCACCTTGGCTGTGTCCTGCAGGACCCCCTGCAGTGAAATGCGAATGAACCAGCCAATCATCCAGATAAGGGAGTGCAGAGGTTCCTGCACTGTGGAGAAGAGCATCCCAGCAGAGCTCACATTTTAGTGAATTTGTTTGAGTCATTCATAATATTCCAGTATGCAGAATCTCAAGAATCGCTCATGTCTCGTTGCACAAGGATATGTAGAAAAGCATCCCGGACGTCTCTGGCTCTCAACCATTCACCTGCATTGACATGCACCACAGCTTTCTTCTAAATCAAGCCCATTATTGATTGAAGCAAAGCCTGCTGACAAAAATGATTACTCAGTATGGATGGAAAAACTAGTGAATTGAAACATATTTGGAACCCACATATCTGTGATAGACTTTGCCAAAAAGTGATAGAAGAGTGAGAATGTCATAGGCATGGTTACTGTTTGGTTTTGGCAGAAGAGGAGGCATATTGTTGACATGCCTGGAGTAGAAAGGAAGAAGGCTGGAACCTTACCTGACCAGCTGAGGTATGGAAATATCTAATATGATGGCAGCAATCCTGCCAAAGGGCACTCTCCAATGGCTTAGTCTGGTTTCAGAAAACTTGAACATGCTTCTGGTTTTTTAAAGTATGACTAAGAACATCCTCCAAATGTTCTCCAAACATCTTAGTCTCCAGCAATAGCATGTAACGAAGACCAGCTTTCTGGCTCTCTTAGCCTTCTAGCCTCGAAGGAATATCTGTTGCCAGGCCACTACAACGGTCATAGTGGAAAAGGTGGAATCCTTGAGAATACCACAAGTAACATCAGATAGGAACTTTGCTTGAAGTTCCATCCTGTCAATAAGTCAGCACAATCCTCTTCAGACTTCACCACAGTTGCTACGGTCTAAAAATCCTTGACAGAAAAAATCCAATAAGGACAACCCTACATATAAATGTCAAAGTTTAAATGAAAAAGTGCCAAGAAAAAGTAAAGCACTAATAATAGCTATTGACCGGAATAGACTGAGCCCAAGATACAATTTCAGGCTGACCACGATGGATACATAGAGAGATTTGGTTCCGTTAAAAATGTAGAAGTCAAAAAGTTCAAAAAAGTCCACTTCAGATAGAAAATGTTGACATTTCTTCTAAGTCCCAATGCAGAATGGTACTTTGTCACTTTCTTAGAAGAAAACTCCTGCCCCACAGGTTGCTGCTGAAACTGTAGCCGCCTCCATGGAACTGAAGGCCGAATATATGAAGCAATGCCTCCTGGCACTCTGGTGCTTTTGGAGTTTTCTCGCAGAAAAATTTCTAAGTTCCAATGCACCTCAAATTTTTGTGATGTAGGGGGATCTTTGAATGAGACGAAACTGAAATCCAATCCAACACTGTGCAACTGCAGATCGAATACTTTTTCCAGAAGGATCCTCTGAAGGTCTGGAGGAAATGGTTTCACTAGTTTCTAGGCTTTCTTTAGGTGTCTAAACAACCAAAGGGGTGTGGTTTTAAGGCCCCAAGAACCTCAGTGAAGGCCATTAAAGGCTCTCAGGTTGTCAGGCAGAAGCCAACAGCAGGGTCTAGCCTAGGTCCATTTGTAATTGGCCAGGTGGACACATCAGAAAAAAAATATCTTGCAGCTTGTTGTGTCCCTGTAGCCACACAGGATGTTCGCTAAACGACTCTAGGATTGCACTTCTTTGGCGCTGGGTACAAGTGGGAGCAGGTCATGCCCATCAGATCTCCTCAGTGGTCTCACACAGCAGGTGCAGTCCTTGTTCTGTTTTTCCACCAGTCCATAAAGTGCCTTAGGTGCCATATTTATGCTTGGCACCAGCTAGTGGGTAGGGTTGACTCCTGGTTCTTCTCTATCTAATAGGGTAAAAGCTCCAAGTGGTAACCCTACCCAATTTTGCAGTAGGTTCTGTTTGCCCTTCTGCAAGCAATCCCACAGTGTACCTTATTCCCAATATCCAAGATGGAGAAACCTTTCTCACCTTGTGCAGAACCTGTGGGCCCACCCAGAGTTGTGGCCTAGGTAATGAGCAGTTCACACCTCGTGGTCTAGGGGTAGTTCTCCTCTCATTAGATTTGGTTCCAGTCATTTTAAGGTGTCACCTGTCAGTTACTTTTTAAAAATAAATGTTTTTATTGATTTTAATAAACAATCGGAAAATCACATGTAATCAAGATGTGGCATGAGTGAGTATTACATTTCATTAAGAAAACGAAGCAATTGTTGGAAATAGCACCAGTTTTGGACAGAGTACTTAAGGAGACAGTGATTCATGGTCAGGGAGGGCCGTTGGCGCGACACAGATATCTCCCCTGTATGTGTTCCACTTGGCCCACACTCGGGCCCATTTTTCGGGGCATCCTCTTGCCACATAGACCGTGTTCTCTCAAAACATGCACCAGTCAATATTTTGCTTCCAAGTGATAACAGTAGGGGGTTTCAGCCCTCCCCATACTTGATCTATGTCTCTTTTAGCAACCGCGGCACCTAGTGTGACCCACAACTTCTCCGCCCCTCCCAAGTCAGTGGGCTCCCACACATTAAGTAGACATCTTTTAGCCTCAGGGCGGACTGATTTGTGAAGGACATCACTTATGACCTTATGAATCCCCCTCCAATATCTCTGAACATGCTCACACTCCCAGAGAATATGCATAAAGGTGGCAACCTGTCCACATCCACACCTGCCGTCCAAGTTTTCACCGCGCCCCATACGGACCAGCTGTGGTCCAGTGATGTAGATCCTGTGGAGAATTTTCAATTGTATCAGACGGAGACGTGCAGAGATCGCCACCTCCCTAGGGGAGGCCACAGCCTCCCTCCACTCCTCATCGTCTAGTAAGAGGCCATCCGCCTCCCGCAATTTAACCAAGGGATCCGGTGTGTTGTTGATAAGTTTTTTGTAGGTTAAGGAGATAGCTTTCTGTGGAAGCAGTCCCTCCAATAATCTATCCTCCAGGGGGGAGGAATCAGGGAGGGGGGAGTCCCTACTAATGGCGGTGGTTAATGCATGCCGGGTTTGTAAGTAGCGAAAAAATTCGGAGTCTGCGAGTTCGTACTGTTGTTTCAGCTGGCCAAAACTAAGTTTGTTACCCTTCACCCAAAGGTCACTCACCCGAGAAATACCGATGAGGACCCATTTATCGAACCTTTTGGAGCCGTGTAGATTACCCAGTTGCTCCGAATCCCACAAGGGAGTCGCAAGCGTAATCCTCCGGTCCCATCCTAAGCTTTTGTTGACTGCGTGCCATACTTGGACCGAGTGGGAGGTGGGCCCAGTTAAGAGGAACTTCTTAGGTGTAGCGTACAGGGCTCTGCTGTATGTCCCGCCCGGTAGCTGCCATCTGTCCATGGCATATCCCGGATCTCCCGGAGCCCGGTATGTACCCTGATTGATAGCAGCAAGATGGGATGCCCAGTAATATGTCTTTATGTCAGGGAGGCTGATGCCGCCATCGTACCAGTTGAGGGTTAGTTTGTGAAGCGCTATTCATGGTCACCCGCCCCAAAGCAACTGTCTCTGTAGATCTTCAACTTCTTTAAAATATCGCGCTAGAACTGGGACTGGGTAGTTTTGCAGGGCATAAAGGAAGCGGGCAGGGACATCATCTTAAAAAGAGCGGCTCGGCCGAGCAGCGAGAGAGGGAGCGCCCTCCAATTGGCAACATCACGTTGCAGGCGCTGTAAGGGCGAGAGCAAATTTCTCTCATAGCGGAGCTTGGGGTCGGCGATGACAAAAATTCCCAAATATCGAAAACCATCAGACACCACCTGTATCTGACATTCCATGGGGGGAGATAGAGTCCCACCAGAGAGGGTGTAAAGAAGAGATTTTTTAATTAATAGAGTAGCCCGAGAATCTACCGAAGGATGTGATGATGTCTAAAACACACCTAAGGGACTGCTTGGGGGAGGCCAAATAGAGGAGAATTTCATCTACGTAGAGCGAGATGCGGTCTTCCTGCTCTGCCGACCACCGCAGACTACGTATGGCCAGGTCGCACCAGATCCAGACAGCCAGACGCTCCAAGGACAGGGCAAAAAGCAGGGGCGACAGCGGGCACCCCTGTCTAGTACCTCGACTAAGAGCAAAGGGCTAGGACCGCTTGTTGTTGACCACCACCTGCACGAGGGGAGCAGAATAGAGGAGTCTGACCCAGGATATAAATTGCGGGCCAAATCCCAATTTGAGAAGTACTGCGAAAAGGTAGGACCATTCAATAGTATAAAATGCCATGGAGGCATCTAAGGATAGGATTACAGCATCTTCTTGAACCATTGTAGCCCGCTCTATCACCCCGTGAACTTGTCGTAGATTCAGAGTAGTGTTGCGATGGGGCATAACGCCTGATTGGTCTGGGTGTACCAGGGCACTGATCACTCATGATAGGCGGATGGCCAGAAGTTTAGCGAGTATTTTTGGTTCAGCGTTAATCAAAGATATGGGTCTAGAAGAGGAACATCTGTCTTTCGGTTTTCCTTCCTTAGGGATGACTACTATCGACGCCAACCTCTGATCAGGTGGTAGCTCCCCCGCCTTCCTTCTCTCCTCAAACATAGCCCGCAGGTGTGGGGCCAATTTGTCTGGACGCAAGTTGTAGAGCTCAATGGGCAATCCATTGGGCCCCATCGCTTTGCCAGGTTTGAGGGCCCTGATAACCTGTGCGATCTCGTCAGTAGTTATGTCACTATTCAAGTAGCTCTTATCATCCTCAGAGAGGACCGGGAGTTTGATGTCTCTGAGGAGGTCAGAAGAGTCCGCCTCAAGTAGACTGTGTCCGATACACAGTGGTGTAGTGCACGGCAAATTCCTTGGCAATGTGGACTGGGTCTGTAATCTTTTCACCCGGGTCGGTCATGAGCTCCGGCACAAGTTGGTTAGCTTTCTCCTTCTTGTCCAGCCAAGCTATAAGTTTCCCAGCTTTATCTACCCATTCACAAATTCTACCATCTCTCTCCCTCCCCCAGGACTTGACACGATCAGTGACAATGGCTTTGTACTCGTCTGTCTTCAGTCACAAAAGATGCGCTGCTTCGGGGTCATCCCCCCTCCCAACGTCTGCCTCTAGTCAAAGGACGTCCCTTACGACTGCCTCAAGCTCTTTGGAGTTTTCCTTCCTAACTCCCTCTACGAGAGAGAGGGCTGCCCCTCGAACAACGGATTTGAATGCCTCCCAGAGCGTCTGAGGAGAATCCACTGAGCCGAGGTACTCCTGGAAATAGCAGTCTATCGCCTTTTGCAGATCCGCACGTACCGAGGGGCTTCGCAGGTACCAGGGGTTAATGGGCGCCACCATGTCAATCCGTTGGTCTCCCAGCACTAACCTAGTCCACAGAGGTGAGTGGTCAGATATGCCACATGCTAGTTGACTGACCTCTTGTAAGTGGAGTAGGTGAGAGGCCAGCAATAACAAATAATCAATACGGGAGGAGTTGTGATGGGCACCAGAGAAAAAGGTGTATTGCAAGTCCCCAGGGTGGAATGCTCTCCAGGCGTCTGACAGGCCAAATGCCTCAATGAAATCGGGGAGCCAACTGTTGGTGGGCCCTGTAGCACGGGGGGCTGGCGGTCCAGTATGCCAGACGAAACAGCATTAAAGTCACCCCCCACTAACAGTAGGCCCTCCGGGAGGGAGAGGAGCAGGGTGCCCAGATCCTTAAACATTTGGGCCTGCAGTCCTTGCGGGACATAAACCGACACCAGGGTCAACGTCCTACCCTCACACTCCCCAGTGAGAGTTATATACCTCCCACAGTCATCAGCGTACAAAGACTGAACAGAAAAGTGGAAGGAGTTTTTAGCCATGATGCCCACTCCCCTAGACTCACTAGTGAAACCCGAGTGGGTAAGGAGCCTGTACCCCCACCTATTGAGGGCTTTACACATGTTTCCGACTAGGTCTGATTCCTGCAAGAGGTCCACCTCCGGGGAATGTCATTTTATGTACTGCCGGACTATTGTGCGCTTTACCTTGTCTCCCAGCCCATTCACGTTCCAACTAATTAATGTGAAGCTTTTTTCCCAGTGCGATCACATAGTGAAACGTTAAAGTTGGATTTGTATCTCAAAGCCATATGGATATGTGTTATTACACCCAAAGCCATGTGAATCAGTGAAGCCGATATAACAACAAAGAACAATCCCATCCCCCCAACACCCCATCCAACACACCCCTCCCTGCACCTCGGGCAAAAACCAGCCCATTAAACCAACTGCGCAGAGTGCCTGTCACCCCAAAAATACAAACACAAGTTAAAGGAGGGGATGAAGGCCCCCCCTGACCCCACCCCTCCCCCCAAAATGAGAGGGAAGAAAGAACATAGTTTACTAGTCCCGAAGTAGGAGGCCACCAAAGTCCAACGATCCAAGAGATATAGTCGTCAGTGTCCGCATGTACAGTTCCGAGTTGAGGTGCCACCCGCAGGGTCCGGCACCAGGATAGTCAGGATCCACAGATGCCCCGGAATTGGTTTAAGTAACCCTTGGCCCGACGCAACAAGGAGTGGCAATCCTCACATAGGTTCAGCGTGTGTTGTGTTTCCCAGCATCTCTCCAGCCCTCCAGCCAGTCCGCCACCGCCTCTGGGTGGTCAAAGAACCAAGTTTTTCCATTCGCCTCAATTCTTAGTTTGGCAGGGAAGAGCATAGCGTATTTTACCCCTCTCTCTCTCAAAGTCTTTTTGACAGACAAGAACGACCTCCATTGCCTTTGCACTGCCTGCGTAAAATCCGTGAAGAAGGTTATAGTTGAATTTTCATACCTGTGAGGCGGCGAGTTCCTGGCATTTTGCAGTATTACGTCACGGTCTCTGAAGTTCAGGAGTCTTGCCAAATTGGCTCTAGGCAGAGCCCCTGGCTTTGGGCGTCCCCCCGGGACCCGGTGTGCCCTTTCCACTATGAAGAACTTCGAGAGGCCCTTCAGCTGAAGATGGTTGAGCACAAGGACTTCAACAAAGAGGTCGGGCGCTTGTCCTTCCGATTTTTCTGGAACACCTATAATGCGTACGTTGTTCCTTCGTGAGCGCCCCTCATAGTCATCCAGCCTATCTTCGCCAAACTTCTTAAAGGTGTGGAGAGCCTGAACCTCGGTCTGGAGTTGCGAGACGTCGTCCACGAGACTCCTGGTGGTGATTTCCAGTTGTTTAACTTTCTCGTGTGTTTTGGCAAGGTCCGGCCTAATCCGAGTCACCTCTACAGTGATGGCATCAGTACGCTGTTCCGTGGAGTCACGCACCCCCGCTATGGCCTCCATCACATCTTTAAGTGATAGCTTAGGGGTTTCGCTCTCCAATCCGCCAGGCGGGTCAGTCCGGGCTGGGTTCTCTAGTACGGGGCCCTCGGGGCAGGTATATTTGTCCAGCTTGCTTTGTTGTGTTGCTTTTGGACCCATACCAGTCACCATTGCCTCTATTACAGGGGAACCCAGTGGCACAGTCTGCTATCCGGAGGGTTGTTTGCAAGTAGGCGAATGCCAGGCCCCTCACCAGCTGCACTCTGCTCCCTCCCAGATGAGCCCACTGGAGCCATAGGTCAAAAGATGATCCCACCAGGAGCCGGGCACACCTCCGCTGGCTGCTGTAGCCAATTGTAGTGATATAGCCAACTCTCACCGCTGCTCCCACCATCTGATGTCGGGCACTTCCAACCACCTACCAGTAAGAGCAAGAACACTGAAATCAGTTATACTCAATGTGTTACAGAAAACAATATAGACATGGGTGAGCGCTGCCCTTTCAAAACTACTCTTCCACTCCCAGTCAGCATTTAGTCGCACCTTCCAGGCTTCGGGCCAAAAGGGGCTCAATGTAAAGACCAGATTTAGTATAATCGTATTTGTGACTTTAAAAGGGCAGCCCATTAGCTCCAACAAAAAGGTTGTTCTGGCCATTGTACTCACTGTAAGATTCTTTTCCTTTAACTCTGGGGTTCTTTTCAGAAGGCGCCCAACAGCCTCTCTATGGCAGACTCTTCCTGTAGACGTGTCTTTGCCCAAAAGGGGCACAAGGAAAGAAGCCAGGCTGAAGTGCAGGAAGGACAGGTTGATGCAACTATTGCAGCATCTTACTATGTGGGACTGCTTGTGGGACTGATCCGCTGCAGAATGGATGCCACCCTACTTTGTAAACAGCAACTCCAACAATGAGCCCCACTTATGTAAAATCTTCTCTGGGTCTGTTACAAAGTAAAAAGAAATGAAGAAAAATAAACTAGGCCATGCGGTGGCCAGAAAAGGCCATGACCTGAGCCCTAGTCCTCAAGTCGGATTATATTTTCTTTTCCTTCATGCTAGATTAAAGGAAAAGTTTATCCCAGACAGGCTCTCATGGTACCCTCTGAGGAAAGCTGAAAAATAAAACACATTAGGGGTCTCCTCTTTTGGCTCTTACATAAAATGTGGGCATGGTGGGAGTGGGGGCTAGTGAGCTCTTTGTTTTTAGCTGGGTCACATAGTGCCCTGGGAAGGTAAGTGTAAATATGTACCAATCTTGAAGCAGTTTCAATTAAATTCTTTATTTCTCCAACAAGTTACCTCCAACTTCTTTCAACCTATTCTGCTGTTCCCCACATATTTCATAACATTATACTTTCCACTACATTCCAAGTTGCATATTACATTGCTGGCATTCTATCAACATTACACATCCTCCCCTTTATGTAATTGAAGCCTAATCTACATATTTAATAAATGGAAACCAATAATTGCTACGCCTTCTTTAACAAGAAAAAAAGGTACAACATTACTGACAGTGGTATGCATGGATTTCTTAAAATATACATCTCTGATGTCTTGTAACCTTTTTTTTTTTTAATGTGTCATCCACATCATTACTTGGACGGTCCATGAGTTTGCAAATGTTTCCAGAACTCCATTCAGATCCATCTTCCAGGACCACCACACTCAGTTTCACACTCTTCTCTTTAAACGGTTGCAAAAATTTGCTATCTCCCTTTCTGACCACACCTTCCGTCCTTATCACAACCCAGTCACCAACTTCCACATCCACCATCTTCGTACCTTTCCTGGTATCATAATATTCCATGGTTGTTCGCTGCTTTCCAGAAACACTTTTTTATAGTGCACTGCAAACAACCCACACACATTATTTACTTATCAACCACGTGGGAATTTTTTTTGTTCCTGGTTTTCTTCCTTTAGGAGATATAAAAGGTGATAGTCATGTCACTGAGTGTGCCAAAGTAAATGTTCTTAACTCATCCCTTCATAATCAGTTTGCCAAGGAAAACTGAATATTCACCATTATTAATCAATTAACTCTTTCAACTAATCAATTGGCTTGAGGTCTGAATAATACCATTCTTTCATGTACGATTCCCATTTTCATAAAAAAATTCAGTCATACTCCTGGAAATAAACCACACTCCATTATCAGACACCAATGCCTTAGGAACACCTTCATCCATTAATACCTCTTCTAGAAATCTAATTACATTCTTTGTATCAATAAGATCCATGGTTCTTGTCACAAACCACTTAGGCCCTGATTATGAGATTAGCTGATTAGTTACTTCACCACAAACATGACAGCTATCCCGTCTGCCGTATTACGAGTTCCACTATATACGATGGGATATAATGGAACTCGTAAATCAACAGACGGGATATCCGTCACATTTGTGATGGAGTAACCTGTCTGCCAAACTTGTAATTGGGCGCTTAGTGTGGTAATCAATTAAAATGATCATATACTTGTCCCTGGATATTGGACCCAAGAAATCTATGGCTACTTTACCCCATGGTTTGTTCCGCAACTCCACGCAACCCAAGGGAAGTTGTCTCACAATCTTGGTTTTTTCAATATTAGCATCATCCATTTTGGGCCACCAGAAAGACTGTCTTACTCTCCTTTGTGTCATGTTATAACCTGGGTTTCTTTTGTGTGCTATCTGGATTATCCTTTTCTGAAGGCTACTACAAAGGATTATTGGACATCTTCTCATCAACTTCCCTTCACACATACTCAATTCATCCTTTACATTGTAGTAGGCACTCATTTCCTTACTCTAACCTTTATCGGTTCCCCAGCCTTATCTTACACATTCTTCCAATTCTCTCAGTAAAGGATACTCCTCCATGGCAACCCTCCATTCTTCTTTCTTCACAACCACTTCTTCACGACCATTCAGAACCTCCTTCACATCCACTTCCAAATTCTGTTCTGTTCATCTACAGGTAACCTTGAAAGACAATCCGCCACCACATTCTGTAAACCTTATATATACTCTGTGTAAGAAGGTGGCCTGATATATGCTGTCCACTAGTTCTAGTGGGCACCTTGTATCAGTCCAAACAACCCCTTATGGTGAATGGTTAAAGACAACATTATCTATCCTAGTGGTAGCTATGGAGAGCAGCCTTCAGGCTAAGTCTTGAAGGAATGTAAAGCAGCTTGTTTTACCAGTCTATAATCTCTTGAATGAACAAATGAAAAGACAACCACACTAGGTATATATTCAAAATATATGTATTTAAGATAAACCACACCGCTCTAGTCTCTTTATGAGACTGGAGTTCGAAGTACTTAGTTTACAAGTGAACAAGCTTCAGTAAAAGCACAAATACACGTTTGGGCCCTAGGGGCGTACCAACCCATATACCAAAAAAGTGGTATAAGAACCATGACTGGAATAGGCACTAGGCCTATTGCCTCTAGAATCACTGGGACCCCAAGGAACCACCCAAGGTAGTGACACAGGGGACCCATGGGGACTGTATGCAGTGTGTAATCACAACCGCGGGTTCCTATTATCTTCTACGGGAAATGTCGCGGTTGGAATTTTAAAGATTAGGGACACTTCTAATCGAGTCAGGACCAAACCCTTTTGGACTTAAGAAGTTCTAGGGCTAGCACCCACGAGATCACCGGAGTACTCGAGTTACCTCACCCAGGGAAGCCGGGTGCATAGGTGCCTTTTGGTGTCGGGTCGCATCGTCGATTTCAATGGAAGCCTGCAAAGAACTGCTGCTGCCGTGAAGAGGAGAAGTGTCCGGAGAGATCCAAGCCTGGATCTAGGATGTAAGGAACCTGAAAGCAGAGGGGACAGAGTCTGGGTCACTTGCCAGTGACCTAGGGCAGGATGGACCAATGCCCACAGATGTCGGGTGCTTAAGGTGAGTTGATGGGTGTCTTGACTCTTCAGCCTCGAGGTCCAGGAGGCGTCAATGAAGTCCACGAGCTGGATTCAAGCTGTCCCACAAAGTCTGTCGAGTGCTGCGGTGTCGGCGACCAGAATGGACCCAACAAGCCTTGGCAAGGGCAAGTCACAGGAATTCAGAGGAAGGACTGTGGTGCAGACCAGCAAGGTCTGAGGGACTCACCCAGCGAGGGTAAGTCAGGGCACGTCTGGAGCAACCAGGAACACCCAATCAGAAAAGAAGTTGCCTTCGTGGGGACCTGCTAGCCAACGGGCTAGTGATCGCGAAGGAGCCTCAAGCGGTCGCACTTGAAGCTGGCCCACGGGTCACTTGTGGGGTGGAGGCAAACAATCTTCGGTACAGGAGGTGCTCAAAGCTGGGGCTACTCAGAGCCCAAAGCACAACTTCAAGGAGGACCAGGAAGATAGTGTTGCTGCAAAAGTTCACAGTGTCTAGGGGTCATGGTTCCACGTCACCCACGATAGCCACAGGCCTCAGCTTTGCTGTGGACTCAGGGTAGCCTCGGGGAAGTCTGGAAATGCACCTCTGGGGAAGCAGAGACTTCGGTGTCCGGTGGGAGCTTCAGAATTGCAGACCGGTCAGTTGCTTCTTTGGTGCCTGCCAAGCAGGGGAGTCACTCCTTGACCCCAAGGGAGATCTCTTCAGTCTTCTAGTCAGGATAGAACGTCGAAGATCCAGGATGTACGTTGCAGAGTTTCGTCCAGGGTCATCTAAAGTCCTAGGGACTGGATTCCTATACTTATAGTGAGTTTAGGGGATGGAGTAACTCTAAGGCCCCACCTATGGGTGTGCCAGGAAAGAGGGGTGGTTACACCCATTTCCTTTGTCCAGTTTCATGCCAGAGCTGGGGCAGGTAGCCCCTGCAACCGGTTTGAACTGGAGTATGCACAGGGACACCAAGTGTGCCCCCAGTGCAGGACTTCAAAGCACCAGGGAGTGCTCCCGCCCAGCCCCAAAACACATCAGCCTGTCTGGGGAGGTGGGGACACCTCCCCTCGACAGGAAACCTATTGTCCAGGCCTCCCCTGCCGGAGTTTCAGTCAGCAGCAGGAGGCCAGACCCGTGTCTGTGGCAGAGGCATCCATTGTGTGATGCCAGGGCTCAGAAAAGTCCTACCGGGTTTAGCCAGTGTGAACATGTCTCTCCCTCTAGAAGGGTGGAATGCTACCCCCGCTCCCAGAACTGGCGGCGGGTAGTATTCCAAAGCGTTTTACTCCAAACACAACATTTTTTGATGCAGCCATCCCAAAGTTAGCATTTACCGCGAGGTTATAATGCACTTAAGAGTATATGGTATGGCTGTATCACAGACCAGCCATAAGGAAGTATTTCCGAAAGCTGCAGAGGGGCTCAGCTCATGCTTGGGCACCCTCTCACATAAAACCAAGCACTCTGCCTTCAGGATTGTCAAGGCCTGCCATAGGAGTGGCTTATAGGTTTATATGTGTCTGTATAGGGTAGTGATATAGGTAGCCTATACCACAGTAAGGGGTGCAAGCACACCCTTACCCAGGCTGCAGTAGCAGACCTGTGGTGTCATTTTGGAGTGCTTCCCAGGGGTGACATAATATATGCTGCAGCCCCTGGTAGGCCTCTGAGGTACCTATTCCCTAGGTACATAGTATACCATATACTGGGTTCTTAAAAGGCATTCCAGAATACAATTAGATATGTACCTAATGTACATGGAAACCATTTTAGAGAGGAAGCAGCTAGGCTGTGGTCCTGATTAGCAGGGCCACAGCTAGACTAAGGTCGAAAAACAGTGAAGCACCAGCAAAAAGTGGGGGTAGCCATGTGAAGCAGATCCTACTCTCCTACACACTACCTCAAGATTATATTCTAAAACTGACAGGATCCACCTGGATATTCTCATTGTTACATTTCCTTCTAATCCCTTTCTTTCTATGAACAAGCGTTGTAATGGTTTGTGGTCAGTTCTAATCTTGAAGGGCAATCCTCACACAAAATACTTAAAATGTTTGATGCTCCCACAACATGTTAGGGCTTTTCCATCAATCACAGAATATAAGGGCCCATGCTTTCTGAAGACACCTCCATGCAAACCCTACTTCACGTTCCTACCCATCTCTTACTTGTGTCAAAACTGATTCAATCCTTATATTGCTCACATGTGTTATTAGGTAAGTTTTAGCAATCAGATCAAAATGTCCCAATATCGGAGCTCGCAAAATTCCCACTTTGACATTCTCAAAAGCATTCTCACATTCTTCATTCCATCTAAAAACAACATTCATTTTCATTATTAGTCTCAGGAGCTCCACAAGTTCAGTGAAGTTAGCCACAAATTTCAAATAATATTCTGCCAGCCCCAGTAATGATTTTAACTTATCCTTACTCTCAGGCCTTGGTGCTTCTTTTACCACTGTAACAATACTTTTCCTAGGTTGGATACCATGGTTGGATATCACATGCCCCAAATATGACAGACTCCCGACTTGGCGAACTAACTTCTGATTCAATCGAAATTGTTCCCATCCCAGCACCACCCTTAGGATCCTAAAAAATAGGGGGTTTAATGCTCTACGTTTGACGGCAGCACTGTGGCGAGCACAAGTATATGGAAAGCCTTCACTGCACAAGTTTAGGGGTCTTCATTCCACATAGGAACATTTCTTCTTGAACATCGTCTTATAGACGTTAGCATGAGACAAGACAGAAACGTCGACAATTCTACCTATTTTCATCTGTAAGTGTCCTTTCTTGACATGTTCATTGTATCTTCAATGATTTTTTCCTCATTTGAAAATATTTGAATTAGGCTATAGCAAAAGTGTTTATGAGAAAACAGTTGCTGTGAAGAAAGTCCATCTCAGTCACTTTTGTATTTATGTGTATTGGATTCTGTTCCCTTTTTTGTAATAGAGTTTTCTACATAAATCTGTACTCCAAAAGTATACACCCATTTTGCATTTTTTTTTTTTTTTTCTGTTTCTTTTTACCTCCTAGCGATATACTCGCTTTGAATGAATATATTGAATTTTGTTGATTTACTTGCCAGAAGCTACTAATTAGGGCTTTATAAATCGATTTCTTTAATTCTAGAAGATTTTTGTCAAAAAAATCCCTTGTAGGCACAAACAAATAGGTAGCCTGTATCTTCAGCAATTGGCACTCCTCCTTTATTATTGTTAGGCTATACCTTTCTAATCACTCTAGTACTTTCTCCTTAACTGAACATGTTCCTTCTCACTCTTTCCCACATTAAGGACATCATCCTCAAAATATAGGACATCTGTAAGCTCCTCGAATTCCTACTAAATCATTCTTTGGAACACCACTGTGGCCAATGCAAGGCCAAAAGGCATCCTCCAATATCGATAAGCTCCAAACGGTGTTACAAATGATGTTAAATTCTTAGAATCCTCATGCAAGTCAATTCTGTGATAGGCAGCAGACATGTTGATCACACTAACACTATTCCAACCTCCTAGCTGTCAATATTTATGTTTTTGTTCAAAGCGCGCAAGACTATGCACAGTCAAATCTTACCCCTTCTTTTAGTGTCACCACCACTGGCGCAAACCATTCAAACAATTCAATAGGCTCTATGATCCTTTGTCCCAGCAACTTATTTCTTTTGCAAAGTTTCTGCCATTAGATGTGGCATGTTTTTAATTTGATGAACATCTCTCGATTAGTCTCTCCTCATATGATTCTTGCCTTTTAAGATTTGTTTCAATCTCCTGGATCTCAATAGTCATTAAGAGCTTCTCGGCATTGCGATTTAGGACAATCTTTAAATCCTTCTGGTGACGCCAACCCAATAAGTCCGAACCTTGTTTTGTCATGTAGACACATCCATATACTGCTTGTCCTTCAAACTCAATTGTCATTCATTTGGTCCCTAAAGTTTTAATTTTCCTTCCTCAATAACACATAGCTTTAACGTCTGGCTCTCTGAATTTACTATCTTCAATCCCCACTTCCAGTTATAAGTGTCTTTGGATAATATAGTGTATAAACTTCAAGAATATGCTAGCATTCTTACTAATTGATTGTCCTGACACATACTGCAGTGAGGTTTCTCTAATTCATCTGTGCTATCTATTTCTACTCTCTTCCCTTGAGAAATTAGATTCATTGTCTGTTCTTCACCAATAGATTCCTTTATAGTCAACAGCAGTTTCTGTATATTTTCATACACATCATCGACTTCCCTTACTTTGGCTACTCATTTTTTTGCTGTTAAAACCTTGGCAAAATGTTCCCTTTTTCCATAGTTCTGAAATATGGCAATATTTGCTGCACATATAATGCTAGGTCCAATGTGACCCAGTGTGCCACAGCAATAGCATTTTATATTTCTAGAAGATGTTCCTTGGGCCTGGACTTTCTCATTCATTGTTACTTTCCTAACTTCTTCCACAGGTAAGTGTATTACCAATACCTTAGAACCTCAGTGTTGTTTTGCCAATTCACTTAACTTTGTCTTTACCAGATGTATCGATTTCCTTTAACCACATTTGCGTGTGAACTAACCCTTTGGCAATTTGAATAGCCTCCTTAAGTGTGGGATCTTTAGTTAACCGTTTTTCCTTCACTCTATTGTTATTTGTACATCTTACAAGTTGATCTCTTATGAGAATCGCACAAATCACTGGATTGGCAAGACAGAAATAGACCCCTCAATACAACCACATATGATGCAATATCTTCCATCTAACCTCTGTACCTGGGAAAACAACTTATGCCGTACTAAAACAACATTCACTTCCATGGTAAAACGTGTATCTAACATCTGTAATTACATTTTATATACATTATTGGGTTGCCCATCTCCCGTCCCTAAGGAAATTTCAGGCAGGTCTTCATATAACCTTCACCCTTCAGTGCCTAAATGATGAAGCAAGATAGCTTGTTTTCACAACGGACCATATTTTTCCTCACCAATCACCAAAACATAAGTGAAGACAATTTTTTCCCATTGTTTCCAAGGTATTGACGGGACCAAAGAGGAGTTGCTAAGAATATGGGAGTGGGGTCTGTAGGAAAGTAGGATCTGCTTTAATGGTCACCCCCAAATTTTGCTGGTGTCATTATGTTTCCTGACTGGTCTGACTGGGATCCTGCTAATCAGAACCCCAGTCTCTATGCTTCTTCCCTAAATTGGACATGGTAAGTACCTAGGGACACTCCAGATTGGCTACTGGTGTGCCCTTGTAAGTCCCTAGTATATGGTACTAAGGTACCCAGGGCATAGGAACAACAGGGGTCTCCCTTGGGCTGCAGCATGCATTATGCCACCCATGAGAGACCACTCAAATTGTGAATACAGGCCTGCCATTGCAGCCTGTGTGAGCTGGTGCTAGCACCACTTAAGACAGAAATTGGTTTCCCTATATCTAGAGTCACTACACTTAAAACCTATAAGTCACCCTCAAGGCAAGCCTTTTAATCCTGAAGGCAGGGTGGTGGGTCCTAAGTGTGAGGGAGTACATTCTCCCGGGTTGTAAGTGCAACAGCCACTAAGACAAATATAGTGGCCAACTGTCATTACTCAATGACCATCTCTAAACTGGCTGTAACAAACCATGTCATGTTTGGTTTCATGTTGGAATCATACCCCCACACTGTGAACGGTGTGGGAGTTATGATTCCATGCACTGTAAAGCTACTCCGGGAGGCCCTCAGTGCTCCTGGTACTAGTCTTCCAGAAGCGGACAGCAAGCTAGGGCTGCTGCTGGCCAGATACACGTTTCTGCCCTCCTGCTGCTGAGCCAAACCTGAGCAGGGGAAGGCAGAACAATAGGCATCCTGTCACAGGGAGGTATGACCAACTCCCAGACAGGATTGAGTGCATTGGGACAGGGTAGGGACTCTTGCCAGCGCCACTGAGACTGCTTGAAGGGCACATTTGGTGCGCTCCTTCCATACTCCAGTTCAAACCAGTTCAGGGAGCCATTGGCTCCTGCTCTGGCATGAAACTGGACAAAATGCATGGGAGTAGCCTACCCACTGTCCAGCCCCTCCTCTGGGAGGGACCCCTGAATCGTCCCAACCCTTACATAAGGGTACTTATGGGCTTACCTGTGGGTTGGTCCCTAGATTCATCATGGGACAAGATTCAAATCACATACCACTTCAAATTTGACCTTCTGGACACTCTGGACTTTGCTGAACTTCGCTTTGGGAACCGTGACTGCATCGGAGAAGATTACTGCTGGTCTCATCCTCCTGCTGGTCATCTGCAACATCTGAGTCCGTGCTCCATACAGGTTCTTCACCAGACCTGTGGACATCTAAAAAACCTGAAGGAATCTCCCTTAGAGTGAAGGAGTCACTGCCATGTATCTGCAGGCACCACAATGCAGCTGACCGATCTGCTGATCCTGGGCTCCCACGGACTTCAAAAGGCTCAGCAACACAGGTTGTGGTTCAGCAATTGCCTTGAGGCCTGCACTGTCTTCATACCGAGTTTGAAGCCAGTATCCCTTGTCAGAACCGCTGGAACAGAACCCCTGTGCACTGCATTGACTTGCCGTTGCCAAGGCTTGTTGACTCGCTCTTCCAAAGATCTTTGGGCTCCAAGAAGCTCGAACCTCAAGCAACTTCTGCCGCCAAGATCTTTGCACTCACCACTTGCTCTGCACCGGGGCCTTCATCTTTGGTGAGCTGCTCGAGGTCCTCTTGCGACTCCTGGGCCTTTGGTCCGTGGGTCCTCCTGAGGGTCTTCTTTGGCTTCAGTTGCCTCCCCTGCTTACTCGGGCCTGCTCTGACTTACCTGGTCAACGTGAGTCACTTGGACCTTGCTGGTCCCGACACGGCACCTTTTTTGTCGACTACGTTGTTTGCTGCTGCCACGGCTTGTTGGTACCCCTGCCGGATACTGACCCCTTGGCCCTCGACATCTGAAGTGGGACAGATCATGAATGGCTCCTGGTCTTCCACAGTGTTGCCTGGTCCACACAGCTGCAATTTTAAGGGCACCACCAACCTCTCATGCATCTCCGACATCGGTGGGCATTTGTCTTCCATACCTCTGGGTCACTCCTGAGTGGCATAAACTCTGTCCCCTCTGCTTGCAGGTACCTCTCATCTTGAATCCACCTTTGGGTTCCACCGTACTCCTCATCTTCTTCTCCAGCGGCATCTTTCCTGAAGTCCTCCATTGTGGTCAACCGTGGTTTCTGAAGTCACTTGACACCTATGCACCCAGCTTCCCTGGTGGAGGTATCCTGGTTCCGGGGGTATCCACGAGTGGGATGACTCTCCAAACTTCCATCTTCCACAGGGTTTCGTCAGGGTCCGCTGGGAAGGGTGCTTTAACCGCGACTTACCAATTGACTTGTGTTGATCACGTGGTCGTGTTGACGCTCTGCGCATGGCCTCCGTGGGTTTCCTGGGTACTTACCTTGGGTGCTTCCTTGGGTCCCCAACACTTCTACGTCTTCCGGGTCCATTCTTGATTTGAGTCGTGGTTCGCATTCCACTATTTTAGTATATGGTTTGGTCTTACCCTGGAGACCACTGTGTATTTGTACTACTTAAGTGATCTATTTCCAAAGTATTGTGTGTATTGTGTTTCTATCTCCGGGCAGGAGATAGTACAATTGCGTTAATGAGTGTTTGTTATAAAATACCTATTTTTATAACTACACTGTGTGATTCTTTTTCACTTAACCTATACCATAAGATTAAGTACTGGTAAAACAAGGTGATTTACACTCCTGTACTAAGCCTGAAGACTGCTCTCCACAGCTACCACTTAGAGAGCTTTCTAAAGTTATCAAAGACCATTAAAATCACCATAAGGGTTGTCTGGATTAGTGTAGGGTGCTAAACTTACATAAGTGAGCACCATATACTAAACCAGCCTCTCACAGGGTCCATGCCTTGGTCAGTCATATTTAAGTACCCGGAAACCAAGTAAAATAAAAATTCAATACAACTGACCAAAAAGATAAATTACCAGAACAAGCTAACATAAAAAAGAAAAATACTCCATCTAGATTTTAGTTTTGGGTGTAGTTCTTTTTCAGTGGAGATTAACTTTTTACATGTGGTCCCTTCTTGATGTCCCTGACGGTGGTACCTGTCACAGCCGGCATGACACGCGGGTGACGGGGCAGGGGGTCAGGCTGGGGGTCACGCAGGGGGGCTAATTTAATTTAAAAAATATATATAATTAAACTTACCTACCTGCCGCAGGGTCCCGCGTCTTCTCTGCTCTCCTGCTCTCCAGGAACAGGAAGCAGAAGCAGGCAGCCAGGCTCCCCCCCTCCCCTAAGCCAATCACAACGCTGCGCGCAGCGTTGTGATTGGTCAGGACGCCGCCCAGCCAGCCTCTTATTGGGAGGCTATTTTATCCATGTAGGCGTCATTGCAGCCTGTATGGAGAAGGGTAGAGTGCGCATGACTGGTTTGGTCAGCCGACCAAACAGTCTTTGTGCACTCAGGAGTGGGCAGGCACACCATTTCTCCCCTGCCCTGCTCTCAGAGCAGCCCTGCCTACCCTCCCACCCGCAACCAAACATAAAATTATAATAACGTAAAGTTATTACCATTTTATGTTTCTGCTTCTCGCACTGCAAGAAGTAGTGGGGTGATGATCCTCCTCCCTAGAGGAGGAGCCGCCCCTGAGTGGGACCTAAGAGACTTTTCTTTACTAATTCTTGAAGTTGTGTGTCATATACAGAGAAATGCTCCTTCACTCCTTCGATACACATTCAGCACATTCAGTGCATTGGCAGCATGTCAAAAGACATCGGAGGTCTCAGATGAGGGACCGCGTGTTCCTAGTGCATCACTTCTTTTTAGGTCTCGGGACCATCCGGTCGGCTAACCGGAAGTCCGGAGATTTAATGTCTTTGAGAAGAGGGGCTTGCACCCGCCCCTCTTCTCTCCTGTTCTCCATTGGCTGGCCTCTTAAATGCTGGCCAGCCACTGGAGAAGAGGTCCAGTCACTCCGATTATGCCCCGTCCTTTTCGGATCGGGGGCGTGTTTTTTGCGAAAAGTCTCAGGGAGGAGACAACAGCAAAACACGCCCCCGAATCCGAAAAGGACGCTGCGTTTCTCTGAGGCAGTTCTTCTCTGCCTCGGAGAAAGGCGGTGGTGTCCCGGCGTTGCTCCCTCACCTGATCTCCTTGTTTAACACGTGAATTCACAATTTACAGTAGTTGCTTTGCTGAAATGGAATGTGCAGTCCTCTGTCTATGGCACCAACTCTGTTTGCCAGGCCCCGCACCCTGCACTGGAGTCCTGATCGCACGTAGCTCTGCGGCAGATTCAGCGTTAGCGAAGCTCGGGCTGGTTGAGCGTCTTCTCTCCATCCGAGCCAGGAACAGGTGGGAGTCGAGGCTAAAGCGAGAGCGGCACATCGAGAATAGACAGGTGAGATACGCCCTCTCTCTCCCGTAACAAACTGTACTCCATTTTGCCATCTCATTCCGCCTCCCTGTATTCTACCAGCATCTTCCACGACCGATCGCTGTACCCCAACCTACTGCTCCCTGCGCTGCACCCCGGCATCTCTCATATCACTTGCATCTCCCTGTATCACCTCCCCATACACATGCTGCTTCCAAGCGCTATATACCTACAATACAAAACATATACAACCTCGATACCACATCTCGTATCACATGCACCTTCGCATGTGGGGAACCGTGCGCCCTTCCACCAATTGTAGGGGATGGGGAGGCTAACCGCTGTACCTGCAGGTGTAAACCTATGGGCGAAGTCTCCCCGCATTGCTTCCGGCTCCTGCTGGGTGAGAACCCAAGGCATGCCTCCAATTCCCAAGCTGACTACCGCAGTGGGCCCTGCCCATGAGAGATTATCTATATATGAGGCAAAAGGACATGTGAAAAGGCCCGTCGATCTGTGACCTTCAAACTTGTTAGAGGCGGACTTAAATGACACCAAATTATCCCCCAGGAAGCCACATTTATAGCGAAAATACACAAGTAGGTGATGAAAGCCCTAGTGGAATCGGTGGATTGTCAGTTCCCGCAAGCCACTACTAGTCTGTTCGTGGTCAGCTTGACAAAGAATGATGTGCCCACTACTTTGCACCCACGCCCGAAGCTGGCACAAAGACGTGGTGGCAAACTCCCAAGTAAGCAAAGGCTCCAGATAGTCTCAGGAGCTGGCTGCGGTGAGTGCTCACCCCCCCCACCCCTCCCCCTTCCCCTTAGGCAGGGCTTCTGAGCCCGGCCATTGCCTTGGTTGCAGTCCGTCTGGGGGGGGGGGGCGTAAGTCAGCTCCCGGGGCACATGGAGTAGCGGCCCCTGCCGGGGTCGTGGGCAGTGCAACCGGGATCCACTCCACGGTTCGGTTTTCAGCGGAGTCGGGTCCGGACTCCGGCGATATTGCGCGGGTTGGGGAGGGCAAGGATCCCACCCCCCTCTCCGCTGGCACTGCCGGTCATGTGGGCTTGGAGGGGGAGCTGGAGGTGCCGCGAGGCTCCCCCTCTCCTGGGACTGCAACTATCCACAGGCCTCGGAGTGGAGGGGGAGGGGTAGAGGCCCCCTCCCCGGCTTGCTAATCCCTGGGGCCTGGGGTGGCAGCGGGACTTTAGTTTGTCGCCCCCCGTGTTGCTCCTTACCCGCAGACTATGCCCAATTTACAGCCTCCTGATCTGGTCTCCCAAACGAAAAGGAGCGTAGGTCCCAGGTTTCGGGTGCACAGTGCTCCTGCCCTGCACCTCGGGATGTCCACATGTTGCACGGCTCGGGAATGGTTGGATGCGGGTTTTTCTTGGGGGAGGCCTCATGTGTTTCTCTTCAGTTGGAAGTGAAGCTTACACTGTTGGGACCGCAGGACTTTAAAATTAATTGTTCTGTTCCAATTTTCAACAAGCATTTACAATGCAATGGTCTCGGCATTGGTAAAGTTAGAGCTATTGGCATTGCTCATGACATTATTTTTGTTTATGTTTTTGTTTTTAAAACATTTAAAGAAACGGCATTGTCATGAGCAATGCCAATAGCTCTAACTTTAACAATGCCGAGACCGTTGCATTGTAAATGCTTGTTTATACTTCTTATTCAGGGGTGGAGGTACTTCAGTTTATGTCCCCCTCACATACATTATGTAACGATGCACCCACCTTGAAGCAGTTTGGATCTAATCTTTTATTTCACCAACAAGTTAGCTCTAGCTTCTTTTCTTTCCACTTGTTCTGCAGTTACTCACACATTTCCTACCATTACATTCTCCCACTACATTCCAAGTTCCATATTACATAGTTGGCACTCTATCAACTCTACAGTAAGACCTGAGATGAGTTAGGACTGAGGAGGTAATGAAACCCAATGAGACAGAAAGCAGTTTCTTTATCTCACAAAGGGAAAACCAAGCCTAGCAATTCGAGATGAACTTCATCTTCTTGAGCAGATTCAGACTGCTTTGGATATGGGAGCAGCTCTCTCCTCTTGTAAGGCTCACGGCATCAGAAAAGGTGGAAAATTTGCTCAAGATATTTTCATTTGTTTACAGTTTGGAAATTATTATTTGCTTTCCATTTATAGCAATGGTATACTCATTTAAATCATAATAAAAAGCAGCTAAAAATAAGACATATTTCGGGATGGTGCCAAACTTACTGCTGGGACAATGCGGCAGGACCGAATGGAGTCACTGAAACCCATCCAGCTTTGGAAGTCCGGGTAGTCCCCTCTCCTCAGGAAGTACTGGTGGCCCGCGTAGGTGGCGCGCTGGTAGATCATCCAGCACCCACTCTCCACCCGGATGGAGTTGCAGCGGCTGAAGAATGAGTGCAGGTCATGATGGTCGCTGCTGCACTCGTAGGAGCGGCCCTGGAAGTTCCTGCCCTCATAGAAAGTGATCTGTTAGTAAAAGCAATAGAAAATTACATTGAACTCGTATGGGGCTTTACAACGAATAGTGTTCTTTTTATGTTCTTCTCTTTGAAGTGGAATTGCTGGACCTGATGGACACTAGGGGGATATTTAATAAGGTTCTGCAGAGGCGCTCAGGTGACCCAAAGTGAGGTGAAGTATTGCGTCAATGTACCCCACCTACATTATAAAAGTCAAAAGTCTCAGCACGACATTGTACAGTGCCGTGCAAGCGCCCACGCAAACTCTAGAACATAACAAAGAGTTCCCTTCCTGGATCGCGCTGAAAATGGAATGGGCACAGAAAAAAGACTTAAGGCTCACGTCACCAAAAATAAAAGGACAGCTGCTGCTGCAATTACCTTCCCCATTGTGTCCATTCCCGGCCAGGTTTCCCTAACAGGCCTCTCGAAGCTCGGACCTTTATAGCCCTCCCTGATGGCACTATTTAATTCCGCACAATCTGTTGTTGTTTACAGGCCGTCAGCAGAAACGCAGCAGCAGCGGTAAACACGTGAACCTGCTGGTGGATACTGTGCCATTGTCATGTGTCTCAATGCCTCAGCTGCACGATTAAGTCCTTTGTCTACAACTCCATGGATGCACGGTCTGCTCCCACCATCAGGAGATATCTCATTTTGATCACAGTTTGTTGATAAAAGGCGAAAAGTGATATCTATCTGCCTCTATACCTTTTTTTACAAGTTCGATATATACATAACCACGAACTTTGTACCTTAGATTTTATGTGTCTGATCTGACCCCACATCTTGGTTATTTCACACTGGCTGCTTACATTGTTATTTTTTTAGTAAAACTGGAAAAACAATCAATTATGTTTGTTAAGAATGATTTATACCATACGTATGTAAGAAGGATGTTTTACATGTATTTTCCTCTTTAATATATAAAATAACTAGCAGTTTTTAGAGATGTACAGCAAAAGCAGAAAGGAGTGACCGTCCCTGGCAGCATAGAACATGTAGAAATTGATTATTCCTGTCAATATTGCACCTGTAATATCGTTCGTTTGAATCAACACTTACTTGGAAAATCAGTCCTGTGAGCCACATACAAAACAGAACTTGTTTCATTGTACTATAGTTACTGTTTGTGTTAATGGCGTAAGTGATGACACTGTGGAGTTGTTATAAGAGTGGGCCTTATGCAAACATGATGGTGTCAGCGCCATGTTTTTTATTGTGCTGTGATCATGAGTCTCATCTTTTGCAAAAACGTCGCAAACTGCCCACCTCGATAATATTGAAGGGGGGGAGTCGGATTGAGACTCACTGTGTAAATTAGAAAAGGCTAGGATGGTGGCCTGCATGGAACAGCAGACCTCCGTCCTACCAATTAATTGCATTCGCAATGCGATTGCTTTCACCCTCAGACCTTTCAAAGGACAGTGGGCCCAGTTGTCACAAACAGCATCGCCTGCTGGCCACCCCGTTCTCTTTCAAGTCACATTGGATCACAACGTGTGCATTGTGATTCACAATGGATCACTAAAGGTATTTTCATCTACATGACCTGATCACGGCTATCCTTTCCTGGAGCAGCAGGCTCTCTGGGCATACAGTTTACAGTAGTGAATTATCATCATCGCTACCTTTTAGTTGCAAAACCCTTTCAAGTGCATTACTTAAATATATTTGATCTGAGCATCAGTAGAATGTGTATTTTCAAATGGTCGGGGTCAAAGTAAACCCTAGATTTATTAGAATATTCACATCCCTGCTCAGACCTCATTATAACAGCTAACTATGTATACACTCATTTTGAAATACTCGGGTTAACAAATATTTGGCAAGCTCATGTAGAAGAAAGATCTACCAGTCAAAATAATAAAACAAATATTTTCCCAATTACTGTTGTTGACTGTTCTAGCTTTTAAGTCTGAGCGGGTGTGGGAATATGCATCCCCAAAACCAGTGGCGAACACCAATCCTCCAGCCACCTACTTACTATGACATAGGGCCAGATGTATCAAAAGAGCATTTTGAGATTCTCCTATAGCGATTTTTACTGAATCCCTACTTGGGAATCGCAAAATGCTATGGGGCAGATTTATGAGTTCTGGCGCATCTCTGCAAATCAGCAGGGATGCGCCAGAAAAGATGTAACACGCAATTCCCTCCCTGTGCCACCACAAATGCGTCGCATTTACAATGTGGTGCACCGTGGCGCAAGGATAGGGCGATGCGTGTCGCATCCTGTGGCGTAAGGGCGGCGCATTGCTGGAGTGGTGTTGCAAGCACGACACGGCTCCAGCAATGCTCAGGGGCGCCCTATGCCTAACATGCTGCGTCACTCCTTACGCCTGCTTCAAGCAGGCGCAGGGTTTTGACCCAGCAGGGACGTAAAAGTGACTCAGTGAAATCTTGTTGATTTGACTGCGTCACTTTTACGAGACGTTCCTGCGAAGGAACGCCCACCCTGCGCCGGAACACCCACATTAAACTTAACGCAGGTTTCATGTGGCGCAGGGCTTTACAACATGACGCATCTCCCTAGTTGCGTTAAGTTGTAAATAAGGCGTAATATGGCACATGGTTTACGCCGCCGCTGCATCACAGAAGTGACGCAACGGCGGCGTAAATGTGGCGCATGGGGCTTGTAAATCTGCCCCTTTGTATGTCGGAATCGCAAAAGATTTAGCGATTTCTTAATATTACCTAATAGCGATTTGGTAAATAGTGGATCGCTATTACGTTATATGACTCCATTCGTTCCTATGTGCCAAAAGGCCCATAGGTGCAAATGGTTTTGCATTCACTAATTTGTGATTACCTAATTGATAATCACAAATTAGCAAATGCAAAGCCATGGGTGCCCGGGGGCCTAAGGACCCCCTGAAGCACCCCCAAAGTTTAAATTGTGCAAATGTAAAGCACACAGCATGTGTCCGCAACATGACACTTTGAAAAATACATTTTAGTCAATTTTTCAAAATTCGCACATAGTTACCATCAAGTTGATGGTAATTAGCGTTACCTAAATGCACAATTCACATTTAGGAAAGGCTTCTTACATATGCATTCGGGATTCACAAATTGTGATTCCCTATGTGCATTCCCAATGTAATTTGCAGATATAAAGCCTGTCATAATTAACGAAAGGGCTTTTTGCATTCGCAAATGGCAAAATTTTGCGATTCGCACCGTTTGTGAACGCAAATTACTTTCATACATCTGGCTCATAGTCTCTCCTAGCTACCATCATCGTGGAGGGAGGTAAACACCTGATGTGCAATGCTGAACAAGAGAACCAATTCTCTGGAAAGAGCATGCTGTACCCCATCCAGTCCTTAAGAGAGCTAGGCAACTCCTTCTATCACTTGCAGTCATCACCTACACTGTGCCTTCCGATTCCCCTGACTGTGTTTGTGCGTGCTCCCCTCCTGCTCTTTCCTCACACCTTTCTATAACCCGTGGTGTCCTGCTTCGCATGGGGTTTCAGTTCCTTCTCCGTTACCCTGCCGTTCCTATCTCTCTGCGGCCTCTGGCTTTCTCTGCTTCGCCCACACTTCCTGTGACACAAATATTGGTGTTCTTCCTCCTCCATCCATCTATGAGATACTTATGTCTGCTCGCTTTTGATATTCTATCTTGTACTTTGTTATTATCTAACCTTCACTTACACTGCCCCCCCGAGGGTTATGCAATGTTTCATATAAATACAGAGGAGAGTCACACAAAGGACATGGAGAGAGGCAAAGGGAGCTGATGAACAACACACACAGGAACAGAGGTTGAAAGGGGCAGAAGAACACAAAAGCACATCGAGGGTAGGAGAACCAGGAGAACACACAAGGCACAGAGAAAGACGAGGAAAGAAAATGAACAGCACAGAGAGTGGGAATAGAAGCAAAGAAGCACATAGGCGAAGGTTGTTTGAAGGGAACAAAGGGGCATATTTACAACGAAGTGGCGGAGCACAGCGTTAGCCTCTTTGGCTTAACACTGCGCTCCCCCACATCAGAAACGCAGGGCTGCACCATATTTACAACACGTGGTGCAGCCCTGCGTTTCCCCCTATGCTAGCGCTAAATTGAGCAGCCTAGCACCAACGCAGGTACCCTTGCACCATATCTTTCAAAAATTGTATTTTGAAACTTCTATGTCTCCTGCTTAATGCAGCACACATAGAAGTTGCAAAACGGTAATTTTTTTAAAATATTGTTTATGTGCAGGAAGGGTCACCTAATTTGAAATTCCCTACCTTCTGAAATCCGAGTTAACCTTTCGCCTGCATCTTTCAAAAAACAAGTGAAAGTGCTATTGATTAACAAATATCCTGCTTAGCTCCCAGGATCTCTACTCCCCAGGCTGATAATGCACACTGTCTACACTTGCGGTCTGTCACCTGACACTATTGCCTGTTCGGTTTCTCTCTTTTGGACTAGAGGGAGCTCTTCACCCCGCCTTGGTACTACTGCTTCCTGTACTGTTATTGTGCCTGTTATAATTGCTTATAATCGCTTTACCGGTTTCTCTCACGTTGATCATTTGTAAAGCACTCTGATACCCTCTTGGGTCATGTTTGCGCTATATAAAACTTTAATAAATAAATAAATACCTAAAATATAGTTTTTCTGTTGAATCCCATAAAAACATAGTAATATTTTATAGAAATCCTCTAGTTGTGAGTCTCCCACAATCCCTGTGTTGCTGCTGTTGAGGGTTGCAAGACTTATTTTGGATTGTACACACATAATAAATGGCAAGAAAGATTTTAGGCTTATTTACAGTTTGGTGGACAGGGTCAAAAAACATAGCGCATCATATTACAAATTCATGATAATCAATTGCTCTCTGTCAGACAGGACCTCCGCCACATTTTGGCAGAGTACCTTGTCTGATAAACTCTAAACATGGCTCTTTGTATCTTTCTTAAATATGATTGTTCAGTTGTTTAATGTGTGTAAACTGCTGCTGACAAACATTTACGTTGTAAGTATGTAGCAGTAGTTTTACAGCACAAATCTAGCTTGTGGGAAAGATAGAGCTTGGTTGTTTGTAGGAGAGAGATCTGTGTCAAAGGTGAATCCCATTGATTTTGCATTGGTTGTCAGCTGTCAGTGTTTATTAGCAAGAATCAGCAATTATCACCATTAATTGCCAATGACCTGTGATCCCTGTTACCCAATGGTGTAACATCAAATGCTTCTTTAGTAATTCATTCATTCAGTGAATGTTTCCTGTTGTTTCAGGATGATTTTGATTTGCTTGCGCATTATATAAATATGTTAACCTTATTAATGTTTTACTATTCCACACATTGAGCAATATTATGTGAAAGCCTGCTGTTTTGTCTATTCACATGCTAAGTCCATGGTTCTCATTGCCTCATGCAGGGGCAGTTTATCACAATGTGGCCTAATGCGTGGTAAAAGAGATAATAACAAGCATTTGCAATGCAATAGGTCTCGCATTATAAAAGTGTGAGTAGTTGGCATTGCTAATAATAATGCAACACTAGCTATTGGCATTGTAACTGATAATGGCATTTATTTATGTGTTTGTTTTATAAAATAGATAAAAAAAAGGCATTGTCATGGACAATGCCAATAGCTTAAACTTTTGCAAATGCGAGACCTATTGCATTGCAAATGCTTGTTTCAGTACTGCAGGCTTTTTAAACGTTTTAGTCACTACTCAAAATGAAATCCATGTTATCAGCGTTGCCAGTGCTCCTTTATGTTTAATGCCATAAATGAAACACAATGTTCTAAGCAGATAGCTAAATAGCATCTCCAGCCCGATCACAATGTCTCACCTCATGCTGGACAGTGGGCACCCTGTTTTCATGCAGTGCCAAGACGGGGTGAACTAATGCACAGACTGAGGTCTGTCAGCCTCCGAGGCTCAAAGCATTCCTTGCAACAGTCCGCTGTGTCAAGGTATTGCCATGTGTACAGCACACACTCTGCAACAGCAAGTGGTTTCAAAGTTGGGGGTGACTTCCCAAACTTTCCCGAGGTATTCATTGTGTTTGGTGACAGCGTATTTATGCTGACAGCCCACAAAACTGTTTGTGGTTGTGTGTGTGTGTTGTGTGTGTGTGTGTGTGGTTGTGTGTGTGTGTGTAGTTGTGTGCGTGTGTGGTTGGGTGTGTGTGTGGTTGTGTGTGTGTGTGTGTGTGGTTGAGTGTGTGTGTGTGGTTGTGTGTGTTTATGTGTGTGTGTGTGGTTGTGTGTGGGTGTGTGGTTGTGTGTGTGTTTGTGTGTGTGTGGTTGTGTGTGTGTGTGGTGGTATGTGTGTGGTTGTGTGTGTGGTTGTGTGTGTGTGGTTTTGTGTGTGGTTTTATGTGTGGCTTTGTGTGTGGTTGTGTGTGGTTGTGTGTGTGTGGTTGTGTGTGTGTGGTTGTGTGTGTGTGGTTGTGTTTGTGTGTGGTTGGGTGTGTTTATGTGTGTGTGGATGTGTGTATGGTTGAGTGTGTGTGTGTGGTTGTGTGTGTTTTTGTGTGTGTGGTTGTGTGTGTGTGGTTGTGTGTGGTTGTGTGTGTGTGGGTGTATGTGTGTGGTTGTGTGTGTGTTTTTGTGTGTGGTTGTGTGTGTGGTTGTGTGTGTGGTTGTGTGTGTGTGTGTGTATGGTTGTGGTTGTGTGTGGTTGTGGTTGTGTGTGTGCTTGTGTGTGTGTGGTTGTGTGTGTGTGTGGTTGTGTGTGTGTGGTTGTGTGCGTGTTTGGGTGTGTTTATGTGTGTGTGGTTGTGTGTGTGTGTGGTTGTGTGTGTGTGGTTGAGTGTGTGTGTGGTTGTGTGTGTTTATGTGTGTGTGGTTGTGTGTGTGTGGCTGTGTGTGTGTGTTTGGGTGTGGTTGTGTGTGTGTGGTTGTGTGTGTGTGGTTGTGTGTGTGTGGTTGTGTGTACTTGACCAGTTATTTAGTGGACTGGGAGAGAGCAACTGTGAAAACTAAGGAAGCAGTGTTGGAAAGGGTGAACAAAAATGTTTCCCAGTGTAATTTATTTGTTTGAGTTATTAAATGTAGAGTAAATGAAATGTTACTAAAGTATATGTAAACTAATTTGTACATTTTTGTTTTGAGTACAGTCATTTTTAGTCTTTCCCCATTAATGGAGTCCATATATTTATTGTTGAGTTTCTTACGTGACAGATCATGAAACATATATATTTTCTCATATTGAATATATAGTAAAGAGTCCCAAATATAAAGGTGTATAACGTATTTTTAAAAGAAATCAGAATTCTGCTTTATCAACATAAATCTGGAAATCCTTCCAACAATATCCTGCCTGAGGAGAGAGGGCGTAGGTTGGACCTTTGAACAATTACTATCCCTCTGAACATCTTATCAACAATGCCGTGCACGCGTATTAATACGCTGTAATGTCCAAGGGTGTTGTGACCCTAGTCTGCTAAATTTAGATGATGCTTGCAAGGCTCAGTAGGCCCTTACCAACCCACAACTTGGCTGACTATGGGAGACTTAAATAAACGAGTGCAGTGAAGTGAAATCAGCCAGAAGATTCAACCTGTATTGCATAGTGACATCTATTGCAGCTCCTGGAAATATTAAAATCCATTCACAATGTTGGCACAGGCATGATAGGCGACAAGCATATGCCACTAAAAAGTAAGAGGACTGCATACTTTTAGCACAGGGTCCCGCGACCAAGAGCCCCTTGTAGATTAGGCCAAGGGATTTGTTCCAGTCTTTAAGCAATCCTGATTAGGAAGAAATTCACGTGTAGTCAGAGAACTCGAAGTGTACATGGAATTGGTAGTGCGTTGTGGTGCCTACCAGGGGCTATATTTGGAAAAGAATTTATTATAACATAATTTTGTTTTAGTGATTTCTCCTAAGGCTCCAGAAACATCTGTGAGAAGGTAAATAAGCCCTATACACAATATGCTGTCATTGGTGCATTTCATTCCATGTCTAAATTTCGGACCAAATGTTCGCTTAAAGTCCATATCCCAGTTGGCTCTTTCAGATCTAGATTAAATCTGTTTACAGTAGACAACAAAATGTGAGACAGTAGTGCAGTGTGTGAGACAGTAGTGCAGTGTGTGAGTGCAGTGTGTGAGTGCAGTGTGTGTAAGAAAGAGCTGTGTGTAAGACAAGTGTGTGTTTGTGTGACAGCAGTGTGTGTGTGTGTGTGTGTGTGTGTGAGACAGCAGTGTGTGTGTGAGAGACAGCAGTGTGTGTGTCGTAGTGAGAGCATGGTGTGTGAGAGAGAGCAGAGATAGAACAAGCATTGACCACGAAAGTGATCGCGATCACGATCGCTGTGAAAGCGAAAGTGATCGCGATGACGCAGAAAGGCGTTCATGAGTGCTGCTGGCTGGCCTAGCGCATGGCGGCTGTGCGTGTGCACGCTCACGTGCACGCAAGCGCTAGGCCAGCCAGTAGCACTTAAAAAATACACATACAAAATGTCTCTCCGAGCCAGCGCATGCGCTGGGCTCAGCGAGACCTAAAAACAGTCCCCTTGTGTTTTTTTAGTTAAACTATGTATAAAAGACCAGTTTTAAGGCACTTGAAGAGGACTTTCTGAAATTCTGGGGGTTACTAGTCAGTTGAGAGCCCTACAGCAATGACTGTTGCACCCATTGTGGCTGACTTGAGAAAATAGATGAGGGAATAGGTGGGTGTACACTTATATCTGATTGCCAGAACCTAAACGTGACCTCTTGCTAAAATGTTAGACATTTTCTATTTGCTTGCATTCTTAATATCTATGTATGCTAATGTATTTTCTATACTCACTGTAAATGCCTTATAACTGGTGTGGTCTCGGATAATGTTAAATAAAGCATTGTAAATTGTAGTTTTCTTTGACTTCTCAAAGTAACACATGGATCTTTAAGCAGACACACACGAACAGTGGTATTGTTTTTAGGAAATTGGCGCCACTCAGGAGATTAGCACTGATATCGATATGTGGAGCCTATTCTGGTCTCGGTGCTGTAAGGTGAGAAGATCCACAAATCTCCCCAAAATTGCTGACCTGAGGCAACTAAACATACACAGAAAATCCTCAGCACATGAAAGTAATGTATCTGTAGTTATCACAATGCAGAGTGTGAGCATAAATTAAATACAATCAATTGGTTCATGTTCTTCTCTATTTATTCTTTGGATCTTCAGACAGCCGACATGTGTTTCGTCGCTTTACAAGGGAAATCGTCCCGCGAGTTTATCAAGGCTATGTCTTCTTAGTATATGTGCCTTTAATTGTGGTGATAATTCCAACCCACAATGGGGTTTCCGTTTCTAGCGACGTCCAAATTAGTCGAAAGTGTATCCAAATGTTCATGTATAACGTGACAGTTCCAGATTTGTGATTTCCAAATGAGAACTCCCGGGACATCGCTGTCCGCGTTGAACCAAGTTCGTTGGACGTCGCTAGAAACTGAAACCCCATTGTGGGTTGGAGTTATCACCACAATTAAAGGCACATATACTAAGAAGACATAGCCTTGATAAAGTCGCGGGACGATTTCCCTTGTAAATCGTCGAAACACGTGTCGGCTGTCTGAAGATCCAAAGGATAAAAAGAGAAGAACATGAACCAATTGATTGTAATAAATTTATGCTCACACTCTGCATAGTGATAACTATAGATACATTACTCTTGTGTGCTGAGGATTTTCTGTGTATGTTTAACACATGGATCTCACCTACCTAAATGTATCCTGCTGGGTCTCTTACAGGTCTGAGGTCTGCATACACATCTATCTATGTGAAATATATCCACAGAAAGCTGGTGAGAAACTGTACGTTTGCCCCACTATGTGAATACAGCGCTGAGGGCTAAGGGAAATCTCATTGTGGAGAAACAAAAAACTACTTGTGGCACATTTTAGGTGGACCACACCATATCGGGGTGACTTTTCACCCCGTGTCCAGTGGCACTGCCAATGCTGCGTTTGCATTTTCTTGTTATCTGTAAAATGGTTTGAACAGATAACAAGAAAATGCAAACGCAGCATTGGCAGTGCCACTGGACACGGGGTGAAAAGTCGCCCCGATATGGTGTGGTTACGTTTCAACGTGCAGTTTGGGCTAGGCACGTCAGCAGTGAAAAAGCACGCTACAATGAATTCTAAGTCTAACAAGGAGGAAGTTACTGATAACTAAGGTGTGCAATCCATCCTAAATATGACATTTTAGGTGGAGCCATAGAGTAAGCACGGATAACTGAGCTTGAATCTGTGGTTGTTTGGTGTAGTTGGTGATCAGGAGGGATTCTCTCTTGGTTGGATTCGTAGATGTTTGACATACAGTTCTGGACTAGATCATGTGAGGGTTTGGGACACTGGATGTCATGGACTGTGGAGACTTTACTGTACAGTTGTGTATCTTTAACATATTGAACAATCTTGATGTAGTCTTTACATGGGGCTTCCAGGTGGGCCACATAGAGGTTTAAAATCATGGGAGATGGGATGGATCCCTGCTCTACTCTGCATAAGAGAAGTCGATTTGGGGTATCTTAAGGCTGCCATTGGAACCTTCTAATTGCAGTTGGTAAGTAGGTGGCAGTCCATAGTGGTACATCTGGAAGAAGCCTATGTATATTCCAGGTTATGAATCCGTACCTGGTGGTGGCAGTACTGATAGTTGTAATGATTAGGAGCCAAGGATAAATCTTATTGGTAATTATTAGGGGGTCTCCGAATCTCTGAGGGGTGTCAGTGCTGAGCTGCAGTGAGGTCTAAACATAAATTAGTAGTCCTCTAGATTTGTCTCTGTGATATGTTATAATTGAACTGAGGCTGCCTTTTGCAATGGTTCTTCTGATAAAAGATAGGTGTCCAAATTGGGCTTTCACAGTGATGGGAGGATCTATCTTGCTTTGTAGTCACCTGGCAATGTTCTATGGCTGAGGGATGAGCTACCAACTTTGAGCAAAGGTGTAAGGGCATCTCCATTGAGGGATGTCATGTTGCATGATGGCACTTTGTAGGTGGTGGTCTTCAGGAACCTCAGGAAATGCGTGAGTTTAGTCTGCAAGAAGACTTTGAGATCTGTCCACTTGTGGAGGAACAGTGGTGTTGAAGGAAAAGTCAATGTATTTTTGGTTTTGTTAATTGGTGTTCTAATCATCCTCTTGGTTAAGAAGTGATTGTTGGAATTAAGTTTATCGACTGATTGTGGTCTTTTCTGGGAGGAGACTGATGTAATGCTCTTAAGAATGCATTGCTTTGGCATGAAGGATGGAGAAGGGAATGGCAAAATGGTCAGTACAATCTATGAGTATTAGGGCCTTGCATCGAATTGAGGATGAATGTTTTTTGTTGAGTGGGTAGTTTGGAGTGGGTAGGTGGATATGAGTTTTTTTTATATTAGGGGGATTGAGAAGTGTGTAGAGATATTCTTTCATTATCATAGAGCTTGAATCTTCGAGAAGGTTGAAGTCTTTGAGGAATGTGGGGGCGCTATGCTAAATGATGACACAGTTCATTTTCAGAACCCCTTTCAGAGGGCCTCAGAGCAAGCAGGGGTTACTGGGCCTAACCATGGGGGTTGATGCCTTTAACTCCTAATGTCCCAGGGCCTGCCTTACAATGGATTCTGAGCAACTAAGCCATGTGCGCCTTCTGCACTTGACTCTCAGTTGTAACTTGGTTGAGCAGTCCAAGGCTCTCTATGAGAGGAGGCATGGATACATGGGAGTGAACAGAGGCTTACAACTCACAATGCATGCAGCAGCACTAAATCATTGTCCAGTCAAATACTCCCTTTTATGAAAAAAGAGAAGTATTTTATTTCTACAGATACCCACACAGAGGAAAAATATGCCATTCACAAACAACTGCACATTCTCCCTGAGGTTTGAGCTCTAGTGTTTCCTTGACGATTCCTTGTCCCACTTACCCCTTGCATTAGCGATAATGGTTATTCCCCCATTCACTAATGGCAACATCCAGGGTATGCCCCACTAGTATTCCGAGTCTCAAGAGTCCACTGTGATTCTATTCTTAAAGTCAACAGTGTTCCAGCACTGCAGCGCTAATAAGCAGCAATTTCCCCTGTGGCAGACTGGCCTAAAATCCGTCTTCCTGCACTTCGCAGGATCAGAGCAAACTAAGTTCCTGAGTGCGCCCCTTCCATGGGCTCTGGAGCAGCAGAAGTCGATTCAGGTGCAGGCGTGGCCGGCACAGGTAACATTGGTGTGGCAGGGCGGGGAAGGGCAGGTGGGGTGAAAGTGGACGGATGACGGGATAGGTAAAGTAAAATAAAAAATAATAAAACCACTTACCTTTCGCTCGCCGCATCGCTGACTCAGCAATGCAGCGCGCACAAGGTAAGTGGTTTTATTAATTTTTTCATTTTACTTTCCCTAGCCCATCGTCTGTCCACTTCCCCCGCCCGCCCCACCACCATTACCAGTGCTGGCTTAATCCTGTTCAGGTGAGTTAGCTGAATGGAGTCCAAATTGGGTTGTACTCAGCGGTGGTTCATATCTAACTCTTGCTGGGCTGACTGAGTGCATGGCAGGAGCAGCAGCAGCATGTACAGTAGGATGCATTGATGTTAACGCCAGAGGACGATGTATCCGACAGAGCTAATTCGGCGTCTGCCTGACCAGAGAATCATTCCAGCCCATCAATAAAGCGCATTGAGAAAGCAACTGATGCTACCAGGGCTAAAGGGATAGCTAACCCTAGCTGAATTAGTATGATACAAAAATAGTTTTAAAGCTATTGTGCAATTTTGATTAAAAAAGGCTATGTTCCTACCCGGGCTAGCTGTGCATCAGTCCTTCGCTAGACCAGTAAGGTAGAGCTGAGTAAAAATGAATTAACAGTATCCGATATATGGTGACGACCATGGGCCTTAGTGTGAAGATTGAAAGGTACAATTCACCCAAGACAGATGAGGCTACTATCTCTACTTTATAGGGAAATCAATGGGAAAGTGTAAGGTGTTCGGTGTCCCAGTACGTTAATCAGCTAACTAAAGCACAGCCAGATAAAATCAAGCTTTGAAGTTTAGGGACAACCCTACCAAGAATTTTATTAACCTGAGCAGTAACTTGGGGTCAGAGCCCTGCAAGAAGGCTGACATTGATGGCACCAAAGTCCTTATTCGAAGCCATATGAAACAAGGATATAGAAGCTGGAATCTAAGAGTTATTACAAACGGGCATATACAGATGATATGTGAAGGAGTACAGCCCACATTCTCTGCAACAAATACATGACTGTGAGAATCTCTATAGTGTGGTTATTTTAAAGGATATGAGTAGGAACCTAAATTGAATATTATTTGCTCGTAATGATTGTTTCATGTAGAGATCGAGGTAAGGCTAAGGGTTTGGTCTCCAAAATAAAGGCAAAAGGAGAACAGCTCTGGCCAGTTGTTAAAATGACTTAGGCTCTAATTACAATGTTGGGCGCACTTGAGTCCACCCGACACCGATTCAGTGTGGGAACCAACCGACAATAGGTCATCGGTCCTGAACACCCTTTTACAATTCGACTGCTCATGGTGCAGTTGCAAACTCCCATCTCCCTATGGGAGCTTGTGCAGCGGTCGGAAACCAGCTGCAGCACAAGCTTCCATAGAGAAATGGGAGTTCCTGTAAATCCATGCAAGGCGTGGCAGGCACCTAACGGTGGCTGCCATACAGTGAATGGATTTACAGGGGAGCGCCATAGGTGCCCTCAGGCCACCAACTGGAGGCCATGGAGGCATTTGGGCCCTGCTAGGGTCCCTAAAGTTGCTATCCAACAGGCTTTTCATGTCGGAAAACCCAACATGAAAGTCTGTCGGAAACTGACATCATAATCTCGAAGGCGGAAACGCCGTCTGTAGGGGATTATATGTGGCATCCGACTGGTTAACATGCTCCTTGAGCTCATCGGAAGCCAGTCTGTCAGACCGGCCAGTTTAAACTCTGACCACCTACTTTGTAATCAGGCATTTGGATTTTAAAAGAAGGATGATGGTTGGAAAGCCTCCGACCTGCAGTTGGAGGCTTTCCGACCGACATCCTAATGAGCCCCTTAATGTTTTTCATTTAGGAGTAAGCTCTGACGCTGGCTTTACCTGTAATTTAAACTGCCCGTAATCTCTTTGTCCATCTCAAAAGCAGTTCACCTAACAATTGTTTTTAAATTTAGGATACTATTGCCTTTGTGGATTTTAGAAAGGTCTTGATGTTGTTTCCAGATAGATGCTTTGAAAAATCCTGCTGGGGCCTTTCTCAAATGGTAACAACACTTGACAAATTTGCCATTGTAATGTTGAACCAGTTTACAATAAAGGGGAACTAAGACCCGCAACCGGGGAAAGAGGGAGGGGGAACCAGGTAACGGAAGAGGTGGTGCGAATAAAGTGTAGAGAAGAGTGTATGAGGAGGGAGAAGAAATAAAGGGCTCCATACTACTCACCATCACTGTGTCCGTGTTGTCTGTGGTGCGAAAGGACATGACAACTGGCGACAAGGGAGGTAGTGAGATCCCTGCCTGCGGTCCCTCGTTTGTGAAGAAAGTGGAGTGACGTCTGGAGCGCACCCAGGTGCGTGTCCTCTCCATGATCATCAGCCTTGCTGTGCCGCATCAGAAGGGCAACCGAATGTGTGCCCCCTCGCAATCGTCGACCCTGCTGTGTTGCAGGATTGTCGCTGTGCCGCGATCTCAAAAGCCTACCCCAGTTGCGCACTATTGCTGCTGCAGTGTCTGTGGTTGTTCCTGTGTCGTGTTTCAGGGCCCACCCTGAGTGCGTGCACCCTTCTCCAGCCCGACGACAATCTGCGACTTCAGGAATGTACCCCTGTCGCATGCCTCTCCAGTTAGCTGCCTGCCTCCTACTTGCGAGTTTAGCCCTGTGCGCCTGCTGTCGGAATAAGCCTCCATACCTCACCAAAGGCCCTGAAATTTCACGAGGAGTCAACCTTCATCTGCGGCCATCTTAAGGTCAGGTGGGCTGTTCACTATGCTTGCAGGAATCCAGAGCGGTCATTTTGAAAAAAGAGAAGACATACCTAGGAGAAAAATGTAAACAAAAAAAATATATATATATGTAAAAAGACACACAAATACAACAAAGTGCACTCACTGGATACGCCACACCGCTGGGTACTTTTGTCTGTCATCCTCCTCGCTGGTTTATGATGCATGCTCATTGTTCAAGCCGTTGTACATTTACAATAACAGGCCCTACTACACACTGTATTGTCAGTGACTGGGGGATTTGCCTCATGACCCTCTCGCGTCACGGCACCGGCTCTCTTCTGAACCAGCTACCGGTGGCATTGTTAGTTACGCAAATAGAAACAAATCATGTCAAGCTCTCCAACTTCAAGACAACGCCATGACTCGCAGACTAGGGGCGCCCGGCCAGAATCCCCTCACTCATCATTGCGGGTGGGGCACAGAATTGCCATGTTGGGAGTTCCATTTCTGAGTCCACCGGAACCTCTGACTCTTGTATCTGGCGGAGGTATGGGTCTTCGCTGGCAGGAATGGGTAGAAGACTTTGAAGATTTCATGAAAGGCTCACAAGCCTCTGACCCCAATTAACAGCTCATTGCACTACTCAATCTAGTTGTGAGAGACGTCGGCCAAATAATCAAGGACATCCTGGCTGATGCTGCACATTCTTTTTTTTTTATAATTCTTTTTATTAACAATCATTGACATTTACATATAGTACGAAGGATTAGGCAAGTGTGCAACAGTGGTGACATACAGCATTCATTGAAATAACATTATTTCCTATTGGAAGCTATGGGTCAGTTCCACGGGGAGGGCTACACAGATTCCCCCTATAGGTATTCCACGGGTCCCAGATTTTGGACCATTTTCGGGGGCAGCCTTGAGCAATATAGACTGTCTTCTCCCTGAACATGCACCAATCGAGGTCTTTCTCCAAGTCTGAGAGCGTGGGTGCATGAGCGGCCCCCCACATCTGTGCTATGTTCCTTTTCACTATTGTAAGCCCCAATGTGACCCAAAGTGCTTGGTGATTGTTTAAATCTGTGGGTTCCCAGATGTTGAGAATACATCTACGTGCTTCTGGACGGAGAGGAACTGAGAGAACCTCGCTGATTACCTCGTGTAGTTTTCCCCAGTAGGCTTGTATGTGAGTGCAGTCCCAGAGGATATGAATAAACGTGCCCAATTGAGTGCAACCCCTCCTACACTCTTCTCACCCAGCCACTCCCATGTGTAGTAGTTGGGGACCTGTCACATAGACTCTATGGAGGATTTTAAGCTGTATCAGTTGCAGGCACGCTGAGATTGCAACTATTCTTGGGGAGGACACTGCCTCCTGCCACTCCTCGTCGTTAATTATCATACCTGTATGTAACGAATGCATTCTGAGTCTACTAGTTCATACTGGTGCTGCAGTGTGGCAAATGATTTAATCTCGTTCCCATCCCAGAGTGTCTGGACATGCGAGATCCCTATAAGCTCCCATTTGTCAAACCCTTTCAATTTCCACAAGTTTCCCAGCCACTGGGAATCCCACAGCGGGGTGGCCAGTGTGAGCTTCATCCCCCAACCCAGTGACCTATTAGCAGCGTGCCACACAGCAGTAGAATGTTTAGTAGGGCCTGTGAGGGGATAGCTACCCGGCTTAGAATTCAGCACCCGATTGTAGGTTCCCCCAGGGAGGAGCCATCTGTCCATAGAGTAACCCGGGTAATCTACACGGCCATAGGTACTATGATTTATAGCTGCAAGGTGTGCCGCCCAATAGTATTTTTTGATGTCTGGTAGGCTGATTCCAGCGTCATGCCAGTTAAGGGTTAATTTCTGTAATGTGATTTGTGGTTTACCATCCCACAGGAGATTTCTTTGAAGCCCCTCTATTTCCCTAAAATATGTGCTGGGAACAGGGTCAAGTGAATTTTGCACAGCGTATAAGAATCGGGGTAGGGACATCATTTTAAAGAGAGCCGCTTTGCCCAGCAGTGAAAGAGGAAGCGCCTTCCAGCTCGTTAGGTCTCTTTTAAGTCTTTGCAGCAGTGGGACAAGATTGCGGGTGTAGCGGAGAGTCTGATCCAGGGAGACGAAAATCCCCAGGTATCGAAACCCATCCAATGCGATTTGAAGGGGGCAGCCTCATGGTGTTTGGGGTGGGTCGCCCCTGAGGACATAGAGAAGGGATTTTTGCCAGTTTACGCTGAAACCGGAATATCTACCAAATATATTCAGGATGTCAAAGACCGCAATCAAAGACTTCTTTGGGGTGGCAAGGTATAACAGTATGTCGTCAGCATAGAGGGAGATTCAGTCTTCCCAGTCCAGGGACCAGCGCAATCCACGGATAACTGGGTCCTTCCGGATCCAAGCCACAAGAGGCTTGAGGGCTAGAGCGAACAATAGGGGAGAGAGTGGGCATCCCTGTCGTGTCCCCCGACTGAGGTGAAACGTCTCGGATTTTTTGTTATTAACTACTACTTGTGCTAAGGGTGCGCTATAAAGGAGGCGTATCCATTGTATAAAACTCGGCCCAAATCCCAGCTTGGTGAGTGTGGCAAAGAGATAAGACCATTCTAGGGTATCAAATACCATAGCGGCGTCTAATGAGACGATTATTCCCTGTTCTTGTATGGTGGACACTCTACCCAAGACACCATGGACCCTACATAAATTCAGTGCCGTATTCCTGACAGGCATAAAGCCGGATTGGTCCAAGTGGACCAGACCTCCAATAACTTTAATCAGTCGATTAGCCAGAAATTTGGCCAGAATTTTGGGTTCAGCATTGAGATGGGAGATAGGCGGTATGACGCACATTCCGTCTTGGGTTTACCCTCCTTGTGAATAGTGCCGATAGAAGCTATTCTTTGGTCCAACGGCAATAGTCCCTTCTCTAAGCTGTCTACGTACATAGCTTTCAGGTAAGGGGCCAATTTGCCTGGCTTTAATTTGTAGAGTTCAATCAGGATACTGTTGGGACCCAGAGCCTTGCCTGAGTGTAACGTGCGAATTGCAAGCGCTATTTCATCTTCGGTCAGAGCGCTGTCGAGAAATTCACGGTCCTCTACTGAGAGAGTGGGAAGAAAGATGTCCCGGAAGAGATCGGCAGCATCGTTTTCACCATATGGTGCTATCGAGGTGTAAACGGTTTGGAAGTGATCAACAAATTGATTAACTATCTCTTGCGGGTCTGTGATGGGGGTATGTCTGTTCTATGGAGCTCAGGGACCAGCCTGCTAGCCCATTCTTTTTTGTCAAGCCAAGCCATTAGTATTCCTGCTTTGTCACCCAGGTCGTAAAGTCTACTCAGCTGGTCTCTCCCAAGTGCTTTGGCCTTTTCAGTTACTAAATCTCAATAGCTGTCCTGTTTGAGGCGAAGCGTGTGCAGCGCCTCGGGTGTGATGTTGTATGTCAGATCTTGCTCTAGCCGGTAGATCCCTGCTTCCGCTTCCGAGATGTCCTTTTGCTTGTCTTTTTTATTCCCGGAGATAAGAGACAGGGCCTGCCCGCGGATTACTGTGTTAAAGGCCTCCCACAGTGTTTGAGGCGATGTCACCATTCCCTCATTCTCCCCGAAATAGTCATCTATAGCTTTGAGCAGTTCTTTACGAATTTTGGGGTCACGGAAATACCATGGATTGAGGGGGGCGACCCTACCCACCCGTGTATGATTAAACACTAAGTGCACCCAAAGTGGTGAGTGGTCAGAAATTCCTCTAGCTAAGTGAATATATGTGAGATCCGGGGACTATGATGTAATCAAGTCTAGAGAGGCTAAGATGTGCGCCGGAGTGGAACGTGTATTGAATTTTGTCTGGGTTGTAAGTTCTCCAACCGTCTACAAGTCCCATTGCTTTGAGGAAGTCAGGCAACCAACGGGATGACTGCCCGAGCATGCGGGGGGGATGGCGAGCCAATGTGCCTGATAGTACTGAGTTAAAATCGCCCCCAAGCACCAGCGAACCCTCTGGTAAAGCCAGTAGGATAGCACTTAGGTTTCTGAGTGTGGTGGCCTGTAGACCTGGTGGAACATTGACCCTCCCAAACACCCGTGACCCCGATGTAGCTGCCCCGATCGTCAATCCAGGTGGATGTTACTGTGAGAGGGAATGACTTCTTAAACATGATTCCCACTCCACGTGAACTAGATGTACAGCCAGCGTGGGCAATCATGGTGTAGCCATATCGATGGATGGCCTTGCACGAGTTCCCAACTAGGTGAGTTTCTTGGAGCATGACCATATCGGGCATATGCCTTTTGACATGTTGGAGTACTGCGCCATGCTTTACCTTGTCCCCCAACCCATTACCATTCCAACTTAAGATCTTAACATTCCTATCCCACTGCGCACACATTAAGGCTTAAGTAGTTTTCCATGTTCTTACATTCCCGTTGGCCTGTACTGTCAATGAGAAAAAATGAAACCAATCAACCCAGCAACACCCCACCATCCCAGACAAACCCACAACCCAACAACCCCCCACCCTGCTTCCCTGCGTTTTGGGCACCCAACTGCCCATTTAAACCTGCAGAGCGCCTGTCTCCCCAAATGGTTAACTAAAAGAAGAAAAAGATGGGGTATAGCTCCCGTCCTGTTGCCCTCCCCCTCACACCACATTTATGGATTACCCAAACAAATCACTGCCTACTGGCATCATGGTCGATCAGCCGGGATGGGCTCCAGTCCAAGAAAAGTCTCCTCCGGCCCTATGTGGGTACAGGGCCTCGACGAGGATTCGGCCACTTAGCAGGTGCGAGTATCAGTCAGCAAAGTTGGTATCAGTCACCTTGCCGGACAGAGGAACGGTCTCTACGGTTGGTCTGTCCAGCGTCACGGTCTATTTGGCTGTCCAGCCACTCCAAGGCCAAGTCTGGTTGATGGAGAAACCAAGTTCGTCCCTCTGCCTCCACCCTGAGTTTAGCGGGAAACAGCATGGCATATTTGAATCCTCGGTCTCTAAGTCATTTCTTCACCACAAGGAATGATCTTCTCTGTTTCTGCATCATCTGAGTAAAATCTGGAAAAAAACGTTATGTCAGCGTTCTCATAACGGAGGGGGGCGGACATTCTTGTGTTTTGTAGGATGACATCTCTATCTTTAAAGTTCAACACCCTCGCTAGCATGGGACGCGGAGGGGCCCCAGATCTTGGACGTCCCCCCGGCACACTGTGTGCCCTTTCTACAACGAAGAATTTGCTGAGTCCTTTAGGCTGCAGGTGTTTTAGGATAAGTTCTTCAATGAAGAGGTCCGGCGTCTGTGCCTCTGTCTTCTCAGTGACCCCAAGTATGCGTATGTTGTTTCTTCTAAGGCGCCCTTCGTAGTCATCCAGCTTGTGTTCTGCAAGTTTGCGGAATGCACTTAGGTCCTGTACATTTTCCTGAAGATGCGATACATCTTCTACAAGACTTGCCGCCATGAGTTCAACCTGTTTGATCTTCTCAGTGGCTTTAGTCAGATCTGCCCTAATGAGATTCACTTCAATTGAGAGCGTGTCCATTTTATGCTCCAGTGAGGTTCTGATTCCAGCTATAGCCTCCATAACATCTTTTAGCGTCAATTCTTGGCTATCTCCTCCAGTTTCAGTCATAAGCCGAGTCCCGGGACGCGAGTCCGGAGGCGAGTCTCTGGGGACTGTGTAGCGGTCCAGTTTATTCGATTGGACTGTCTGGTGACCCCTCGGAGCAGTTGTTTATTAACTTATAAGAGATCGCCATTTTCAATGGAGGGCCGCGGCAGGCAGGCCTCCTCCCTTCCCCCGCACCCAAGCGCCGTGTAGATTGAAGGGCACTGTATAGGATAACAGTAGGTTTTAATCCTCTCCCGCCCTAAGAGTCAGCCGAAAGAGGTGTCCCATATGGCCGGGCCGGGGAGCTTCACCGGAAGGGAAATTACCGCCCAAGCTGATGTTGCCCGCCGAAGATGCAGCAAACTGGGCACTAGATCAGTCTCTCCCAGAGTTCAGTAGCATGTGGGCTGTTCTCGCCTGCCCTCCAGGTCTGTTCCTGCAGCACAATGGCAGTAGGGAGAGGTGACCTCGAGCACACGATCGCTCAGCTCCCAGAGGGGGGGGGGATCCAGGCAAATCACTGGCACCAAAAATCAACCCCCGATCTCCACCGCCACCTCCAGGGACCTCCTCACCTCTTCACCGCCGCACCGAATAGCAGGGAATGTCTACGGGTGCTCAATTCGCCACCCGGTGTCTTTGGGGCTTCTCCCAGTGATGCGCGTCCCTTCCGAGAGGCAGGAGGGCTCTACCACACAGCTTTGTGCAGCGGTAATTTTTTTTGGTAAGGGCCGCGTGAGGCCCTGGGGTGGCATCGTCAGATGGCCATTTCCCCTCATCCCAACACCAGCCAGCACTCCAGGCCCCGGCTTTTGGTGACACGCAGGCCTCACTGTAGCGAGAAGTATAGTTTCTTCCCCGGACCTCCGAGCGATACCGGAGCACCCGGGGGGGAGTCCACACCCCTTCCGGCTCACAGATCTGTGGTCGGGTGCCGGATCAATGAGGCAGATAGATGTGAGGGAATTAGCGGGGAGGGAGTTCTCGGTTTACGCGGCCATCTCTCCGCTTGGCCACGCCCCCTCGATATTGCGCATTCTTATCCAAATGTGCGTGAGGCACTTAACAGATAATTCCTACACAAACGGAACATTTTTTTATTTTTTTATTTTTTATATTTCTGTTTATTGAAAAAACAACTTTGTCATGGTTACAGAATTTTGCTTCAGATGAGGTCGTTGTACACAGGGCTTGGAGGTCAACACAACTTACCCGGCTGTTCCCGGGTTCACCAACTTCCCTGCAATGGTAATTACAACATACAGTGGTCTTCAGGTGTAGGGACATCCGGGGGCTCACACAGTCCTCCCCGGTATACATTCCTTTTAGTCCATATTTCAATCCATTTTTTGGGGCACCCCCGCGCCACATAGACCGTTTTCTCTTTCAGCATGCACCAGTCCATGTCTTCCTTCCACTTCCTCAGTGTTGGCGGCGCGGCGGCCCCCCATGCCTGTGCTATGTTACGTTTTGCAATCATCTGCCCTAAAGTGACCCACAGCCTCCCCCGCACATCCAAATCTGTGGGCTCCCAAACGTTCAAAAGGCAACGCCTGGCTTCGAGCCCCAGCGGGACCCCCCAGATCTCACTCATGCAGTTCAAGACTTTACCCCAGTAACATTGAATGAGCGGACATTCCCATAGTATGTGCAGAAATCCGCCTTCCACCCCACACCGTCTCCTACAGTGCCCATCAGCACATCTGCCCATCGCGAGTAAGTGTGTCTCGGAAATGTACGCCCTGTGTAGGATTTTCAGTTGGATTAGGCGGAGTTTGGCAGATATGGCCACCTCCTTCGGCGACGAGACTGCCACCTGCCAGTCCTCGTCGTCCAATTCGAGGCCGTCCCGCGTCCATTTCTCTCGTAACGCGGTGAGGGGGTCAGGGGTATTGTTAATGAGCTTCTTGTATGTGAGCGAGATAGCCTTGTCAGGTAGGTGCCCATCAAGCAGCCGATCCTCGAGTGGGGAGGCTTCAGGCAATGCCGCACCAAGAGGGATATTGACCTGTAGTGAATGCTTAATTTGAGCATATTGGAATTGTTCCGAGTCAGCCAAGTCGTACGTCTGTGTTAGTGTAGGGAAGGGAATCACTCCCGCTCTTTCCCAGAGGTCTCCGATGCGCGAGATACCGATTAGATCCCATTTGTCAAAGCCTTTCGTGTGGCCCAACGTACCCAGTTGTTCCGCGTCCCAGAGAGGGGTGGCCATGGTGAGCTTGTTGGCCCACCCTAATGCTTTGGTGACTATGTGCCACAGTTGCACTGCGTGCTTCGTGGGCCCTGTAAGCGTAAACCTAGTAGGCTTGGAGTAGAGCGCTCTAGTGAAATCACCACCTGGAAGTAACCACCTGTCCATAGCGAACGCCGGGTCGTCCCCACTCCCATATTGGCATTGGTTGATAGCGGCCAATTGTGCCGCCCAATAGTATTTTTTAATGTCTGGGAGGGCGATACCACCGTCGTACCAGCCGAGCGTGAGCTTACCGAGCGCTATCCGTGGTCTGCCATCCCATAACAATTCCCTCTGCAGGGTCTCGACTTCCTGAAAGAAGGCCCGTGGTACCACTTCGGGATAATTCTGGAGAGCATATAGGAATCGAGGCAAAGCCATCATCTTAAACAGTGCAGCCCTCCCGAGCAGGGACACGGGCAACCCCCTCCAGACCTCAACATCCCGTCGCAGCCGCCACAGGGGAGGGAGCAAGTTCTCTTCGTATCTAAGTTTGGGGTTAGTAGTGATATAGATGCCTAGATATCGGAATCCCTCTGCCGCCACCTGTATCGTACAGTCTCTAGGGAGGGGAGGGGCTGCCCCGTGGAGTACGTAGAGCGTGGACTTGCTCCAGTTAATCCGAAAACCAGAGTTTCGCCCGAAACTGGCAAAAATGTCCAGGACTACCCTCAGCGAACTCGCAGGGGACGAGAGGTAAAGAAGGATGTCGTCCGCGTATAACGAGATTTTATCCTCCCACCCCTCGGTCCAGCGAAGCCCGCGGACGGAGAGGTCCGCCCGGATCCAAGCCGCAAGCGGCTCAAGGGAGATGGCAAACAGCAGCGGAGAAAGGGGGCACCCCTGTCTGGTCCCCCTTCCCAGGGCAAATGCCTCAGACCTTTTATTATTGACCGCTACCTGGGCCAGCGGGTCGGCATATAGGAGGCGGATCCACCCCATGAAGCTGGGTCCAAATCCCATCTTCCGAAGCACAGCAAAGAGGTATGCCCATTCCAAGGTATCGAATGCCATGGTGGCGTCTAATGATACCACCACTGCATCCTCCTGGATGCCAGGGCAGCGCCCCAGAACGCCATGCAGTCGCCGCAGGTTGAGGGCAGTGTTCCTGCGCGGTATAAAGCCCGATTGGTCCGGGTGTACCAGTTTCGTGATGACCTGCCGGAGTCTGTTCGCTAACAACTTCGCCAGTATCTTGGGCTCTGCATTCAGCAGGGATATTGGTCTATAGGAGGCACACTCGTCTCTAGGCTTGCCAGGCTTTGGAATGGTGACCAGCGTCGCAATGCGCTGATCCCTCGGCAACTTCCCGAGTTTCTTACTGTCCTCGAACATCGCTTTCATATGTGGGACTATTTTATCTGGTTTGAGTTTGTACAGCTCAATAGGGAGACCGTTGGGGCCCGTCGCCTTGCCTATTTTCAGATCCCCCATGGCCTTAGCTAGCTCCTCCGCAGCGATGTCCCCCTCAAGCCCTTCGTGGTCACCGTCCGAGAGAACGGGCAGTATTATGTCCGCTAAAAATGCAGCCGAGTCGTCCTCCGTGAGCACGGAGTCTCTACGATAGACTCGCCCAAAGTGCCCGGCAAATTCCGCGGCGATTTCGTGGGGCTCAGTGAGAAGAGCACCCGACGCACTCTTAAGTTCAGAGACAACTCGCTGCGCCTTCTCTTTTTTATCAAGCCAGGCTATAAGCTTACCCGCCTTATCGCCCTGATCGTATATGCGCCCCTCCGTTTGGCGCGCCAGAGTCCGCGCCTCATCGGCAGCCACAGCCTTGTATTCTGCCTCCCTGAGCTGCAGGTGGTGGGTGAAATCGACCTCTGGGCCGCTCCCTATACTCTCCTCTAGCCTAGCGATCGCGCCCTCTATCTCCCTTAACTGTTTTTCTTTATCCGCCCTTTGGCCCGAGATTACCGAGAGGGCCTGGCCCCTAAGTACCGTCTTGAACGCCTCCCACAGAGTAGTGGGGGAGTCCACAGTGCCTTCATTATCGAGGAAATATTGTTCCACTACTCTACCTAGTATTGCTCTAGTTTCCTGTCCCCGCAGGTACCAAGGGTTAATGCGTGGTACACCATCCACCCGTAGGTCCCCGATCGTAAGGTGAGCCCATAACGGGGAGTGGTCAGAGACGCCTCTGGGCAGGTGCTTGATATCTGTCGTTCTCATGTCTGCCTGAAAAGGGGACACAATGTAGTCGATGCGCGAGAGTGTCCGGTGGGCCCCCGACAAGAATGTGTATTCTTTACTGTTTGGGTGTCCCCTTCTCCAGAGATCTACAAGGCCGAAGGCGTCCAGAAACGCAGGAAGCCACTGCCGTCCCGGCGCTATGTCCCTGGGCGGGTGTCTGTCCATCGCCCCCGACACAACGTCGTTGAAGTCGCCTCCAATTATCAGGCGCCCCTCCGGGAGCCCAAGTAGAAATGTGCCCAGGTCCCTATAGGATTGGGCTTGTAGTCCAGGGGGTATATAGACCGCCACTAACACCAGCACGCCCCCCTCCCATCTCCCCGCCACCGCCACAAAGCGTCCAAGCGGGTCCACCCATTGCTGCTGGGCCTCAAAGGGAAAACTATGGCGCACCAAGACTCCCACTCCCCTCGAGCCCGTGGTAAATCCTGCATGTGCAATCATCCTATAGCCCCCCCCGATTAAGTGCCCTACAGGAGTTATCCAGTAAGTGGGTTTCCTGCAGCAGCGCCACATCATGGCAATGCCGCCTCAGGTGTTGTAGTACGATACTTCTTTTTATTTTGTCCCCCAACCCGTTGACATTCCAGCTGATAAGTTTAAGACTTTTATCCCAGTGCATGGTTAGTGAAAGAGGAGCTTGCCTCTAGCCCATCGTGTAGCCTGCCCACCCCGTGTCGTGTGACGACCTCAGATTCGCATGACAAATAACAACTGTCCCTTCCTTCCCTTCCCCCCCCCACCCACCGATCAATATACCTCAACAACAAAAAACTTAAGAATTCCGCCCTCCAGCCCCCCCTCCCTGCTAACAAACGGAACATTGATTATGAACGCTACACTTTCAATCTGGCCTCCCAAGAAAAAGACGAACCATGGGAGAGTTCATCTTGTGCCACAAACAGCTAGCATGCTACTGCGCCTTTTACACTTTCATGACTGAAGACCCTCTTCACTTCCGGACAATTGAAGGATGTCAATCAGAGTCTCTGTGCAGACGTCTTTTAAAGAAGAATTACTCCTTGGATGACATTGAAGAAATGTCAAGGGTTAATGATCAAGCAGAAGAATATGCAAAGAAAATGGAAGCTGGAAAAGTCAAGAAATGGGAACAAGTCTTCAGGCTTCACACTTGCCAGAAGGACCATCCCTCTTCCTCAGATCAACAACCACCTAGGTCCAAGGATTATCCTCAACTACAAAGTCATCGTCATAGTCCCAACCGGACTGACAAGAGACGGGAGCACCAGCTAAAATGCTATAGCTTTTTATTTTTTTATTTTTTTTATTATTTTATTTTACCCACAGCAATAATACAATACAGACAAAATTATAATGAGAAAACAAATCTTAATACAAAAGATAACGATGGAGAAGTAAGAGCAAAGTCAGCTTGAATATTCCTTCCGACAAAAATAAAAAATCAATTAATTAACAATTGACAATAATCAAACAAACAATACAAAACCTGACATCACAATACGATCAATCCTTCAGAGAGCAGCATGTTCTTCTATCCAGTTTCACCACTGCCTTAGCGGGTGCATCTTCCTCCAACATGTGTATTCAAGTACCAGGGAAATCAGTTATGTCTATTGTGTCAGTGGGGTTCCCTCAGCAAGAGGAGGTACGACTGGTTGTTCTTGAGTCCGAGACTCGATGTAGGTGGCATATAGGCTCCAACAGTTCTTCAGGCGATTCCTAGGGAGGAGGAGCTCACTGTATGCTTCTGTTTGTGTATTGCAGTACAGCATATCCCTAGACCAGCCACAGTCAGTAGTAGGAGTAACTGCAGGGTGGTGACGTGGGGAGGGGGAGGGGCAGGGTGGGGGGTAGTAAACTATGGATTACGGAGGTTTACAGGTAAGTTAACATATAAATTAATAAAACGAATTTCGTTGCGTGCACTGCATCGCATTTAGGGATGCAGTGAACGCAACAAAATTCGTTTTATAACTTACCTGTAAACCTCCTTAATCCATAGTTTACTACCCCCCACCCTGCCCCCCTCCCCACGTCACCGCGCTGCAGTTACTCCTACTACCGACCGCGGTTGCCCTAGACCATTGTTTCAGTGTGGGAGGAGGACCCCGAGACCAGTGCATTGCCAACACCCGTTTGGCGACAAATAGCGCCATGTCCACTAATCGTCTGATAGGTTTCTGTATTTTTTTTGAGTATCCTAGAAGAGCTAGTAGCAGGTCAGGGCTGAGGTCTGCCTGCGTAACTATTTGAAGTTCTGTAAATATCTGTATCCAGTAGCTCGCTATAGGAGGACAGAGCCACGCAAGATGCAAAAAATCAGCCTCGGGGGCTCAACAACATTCGCAATTAGGCGTATCGCGGAGTCCGAATTTGTGAAGTCTCACAGGTGTATGGTAGATACGGTTCAAAATTTTAAACTGTATGAGCCGATGTCGGTCATTAAGCGATATATGTTTAGTTGCCTCGCAACAATACTTCCACATATTGTCCTCTATAATTAGTTCCAAATCAGTCTGCCATTCTAACATGGCCTTAACGTAGCGGTCCCTGCACAGCTCCTGGGTCTGAGAGTATATTCTTGCGACTAAGCGTTTAGGGGTTGTAGCACAAATCAATGTTGAGAATGACTGTACCTCTGGAGGGTCCAGCAGCTCATCCCCCAGCAGCTTTTGTGGCGCAATCCTGGCTCTAAAATAGTGAAATGTAGCTGGTGGTGGGGGTTGCGGGTCTGTCTCTAGTAGATCTGTCCAGTCCCTGCCCTTTCCGTCTCTAAAGAAGTCCCCTATCTTGTCAAGTCCTAGGGTGTGTAACGCAGCTTGCATTTCTGGGGATGTTAGAGTCGGCAACCATTCGCACCAGGCTATAGGGGTGATAGGTGAGTATAAGGTAAGTACCGCTTGTCTGTTAAGAAGGTTATGCCAGGCATGAGTTGTAACATTAATCGTGTGGAGGATGGTAATAGTTGTACTTGGCGGGTGAAACAGAGCGGTCTCCAAATGGGCTGGAGCTTGCGAGATACATTCTATATGCAGATGTGGTGGGGTAGTTTGTTGATGCAGCCAGAAGTAAGCATGTGACGCTTGGGCGGCCCGGTAGTAGAGGTCAAGGTCCAGTGCACCCAGCCCACCCATAGAATATGACAGAACGAGGAGGCTCCAGCTTGCTCTGGGTTGACTGTTGGCCCAGGCAAATTTAATTTGCAACGATCGAAGGTGTTTAAAGAATTGCACCAGCAGGACCATGGGAATGTTAAGAAAAAGGAAAAGAAAGCGGGGAAGGACTTCCACTTTCATTAATGATATTCTACCCAATAAGGAGAGGGGGAGGCGAATCCAACGCGCAATATCATCCGTTAATTTAGTGATAGCGCGACCATAATTTTCTCGGAGCACAAGCTCCGAGTCCGTGTGTATTTGAATCCCCAGATAACGCACTGGGTCAGTAGACCACTGTAGTGGAAAGTCTAGCTCCTCAGGGGAAGTCACCGGGGTGAGGGGGAATATCACTGATGTTGTCCACTTTATCTTAAGACCAGAGAGCTCACTAAATTGTACTATTTCACGCAGGACAGGAGACACATTAGTGGCCGGGTCCCTTACATAAAGGAGAGTATTGTCTGCATAAGAGGAGACGATGAGGGTGTATCCCGGGAATCGTATCCCTTTATTGCTATGGTATTCCCTCAATACACAGGCCTTTGGCTCAGCCACCAGGGCATACAGGAGTAGAGATAGGTGGCAGCCCTGTCTGGGGCCTCTGGATATCTCCAGGGTTGCAGTAACCACGTCACCTACCTGCACCCTAGCAGTGGGATTCCTATATAGTGTGCTAATTAGACTCAGGAAGACACTCCCCATGCGCTCCAAGGTCAGCATCATGAATTTCCACTCCACCGAATCAAATGCTTTTTCAGCATCTAAAAAGATTACCGCAGCCTTAGCGTCGGGGCAGTATGCTGTATTGCACCAAATACTGTGCGTAAATTGTATGTAAGAGTGCGCTCTGGTATAAACCCCGCCTGATCTGTGCCCACCAGGGTTGGCATTAAGGGGGTAAGTCTATTTGCTAGCACTTTGGTGAATATCTTCCTGTCTACATTCAATAAAGAGAGTGGGCGGTAGGAGGAGCAACTATGTGCAGGTTTACCGTGTTTCAGAATAACTACCAGAAGCGCCTCTCTCATTGTGGGCGGCATAGTGCCCTCCTCAGCCATTTCCTCAAAAAGTGTTAGCAAATGCGGTACTAGCAGTTCTTGGAACTCTTTGTAGAATCCCACTGTAAGCCCATATGGTCCCGGCGAGCTGCCAGAACGCATTGCGGAAAGTGCTGTCCGTATCTCCCACGCCTCCAGCGGGCGCATCAAGTATTCCCTATGATTGTGTAGCAGTAAGGGCAATTGAATATACTCCAGGTATTCCAATATATCCGTTAGTGTAATGTGGGACCTTGACTGATACAGATCTGCATAATACGATCGAAAGCATTCCGCCACTTCATTCGCATCAGCGAGTGTTTCACCATCATCAGTCGTCAATTCTATGGGGTGAGATGGCGCCCTACGTCCCTTCATTAGATTTGCTAGGGCGGTGCCCGGGGCGTTCTCCCTCTCCATATACCCTTGCCACTGCATATTTACCTAGGAGCTTGACCTCTCTATGAGCCTCAGAGTGAGACTCCTCTAGTGTGGCCTTCAGTGTGGCTTGAAGTGTGGCGTCTTTCTTGGCCAGAGTCGCCCTTTCCAGTCCTGCAAGAGCTTGTTCTAATCGCATCAACCGTCCCCCAATCGATTTCAGCACACCAGAGTGCTTGGATATCGCGATGCCCCATACATAAACCCTAAAAATCTCCCAAATCGTAGTGAAGTGTGGGACAGAGCCTAAATTTGTCTCAAAGTAAGTTGCCATTGCCTCCAGCATCTCCGCCCTAAACACCTCATCCAGCAATGTGTAGGGAGGAAATCACCAGGTAAACGGGGGGTCGTTGACTGGGGTGGACAGGGTAAGGAGCACCGGCGAATGATCAGAATAAGTTCAGGGAAATACCTCACATTCCCTAACAGTACTCCTAAGTGAACCCGTCATGAACCAATAATCAATTCTAGTGTGGAGGTTATAGGGCGCGGAGTAATGCGTGAAACCCCCTGCTAGGGGGGAGCGGAAGCACCAGACATCAAACATGTTGAGTTCCATGAGGATATCTAAAATTGCCTCCGCTGCCTGCATGCGACATTGTGGTGGACCTCCAGAGCGATCAAGGTCTGTGTGTAAAGTGCAGTTAAAATCCCCCCAAATCTGTGGTACTTCGGGCAACTGTCTAGCTACAGTGAGGATATCATAATAGAATTGCAGACAATCATAGTTAGGGCCATACACATTTATTAATACATAGTCCGCGCCTAGCCCTCTGCATCTGGACACTACATATCTACCATTGGTGTCTGTGTGCAATTCTTCAAGTGTAAGTCGGGATTTGGGGTTGACCCAAGTCAGTACCCCACAAGCATGAGTAGTAAATCCCGCCGAGTGAAATGTACCTCTAACCCTGCTCCTAATATGCGGAAGACTTATCGCAGGGAGGTGTGTCTCCTAGAGCATTGCCACATAAATGTTGTGCCTATTGAGATAGGACATAACCTAACTGGTCTTGCGATGGTCATTTAGTCCTCTAATGTTCCCCATCAGGAACCTAAGTCTAGTCTCCATGGTCTATAGTGATGTGATTAGCATCGTGTAGCTAGTGGATCCCTGGTATACATGCATGGTCGTGTTCTCTATGTGCCGGTGTCTTGATGCATCCTCTAATGTGTGTGGCACATACCGTAGTGTCAAAATAAACCAAGTGAATAAAAAACCAATATAAAAAATTAAGGGAATAAAAAGACATTTACTCACTTCCAACCCTACCACCCACCACCCACACCATGCCATCCCCAACTGAGCATAGTTAAGAGGCCCCTCCCCCCCAAACTTAAGACTAAGATGTCTAGCAACCATGCAGTGTGTAACACGCAGGGGCGGATGTTACCTAAGCACTGCGATTAACCACCAGCTGTAATCCACATAATAAACAAAAGTGGCATGTCAACCAACCTTCTAGGAACATTGAACTAGTTATCATATGTTAGCGTAGTATAGCAGAGCCACCCCCAAACATAATATTGGACATTTCGCCATAGGGCTGTCTCCACCCCGTTACAGTCATTATAACAACAAGAGGGAAATTTAGAATGTCCAATCCCAGGAGTATATGGGGTGTTTTTACTTGTGTTTAGCTTTGGCAGTTTCAGACAGTCACACTCCTTTCGGCTGCTCATTGATGTCATTCAGGATGGACAGCGCAGCAGCGCCCAGCGTGCTGGGCCCCCAACGCAACCAGAGAGCAAGTAGAGCGCAAATGTAGAGTGGGAAGAACACTAAACCGGAGTTCTAGTCATTGTTCTCAAGGGAGCTCTCCGCCACCGTTGTACCCTTCAGCTTCGACTCCTGCCTCGCCTTTTTGAGTATGTCCTTCAGTGCTTTTTGTAGTGACTTCGGGTCTGTGAAGATGCGGGGTGAGCCATTCATATTTACCCTCAATTTGGCCGGGTACAGCATGGCGTACGTGATGTTGTGGTCCCGGAGCTGTCTTTTGAGTGGATTAAATTGGCAACGCGTCTCCTGCACACGTGATGTAAAGTCTGGGTAGAATGATATAACAGAGCCCTCATAGCGGAGTTCACCCAGTTCTCTGGCGTGCCTCAGGGCCGAGTCTCGGTCCCGGTAATTTTAACAGTTTGGCAATCACCGGGCATGGTTGGGCGCTCAGGGCAGGCCTCGGCCCCAATGTTCCGTGAGCCCTTTCAACTACGAACATATCTGAAAAGATCTCGTGGCCCAGCAGAGTGATTAGTAGGTTTTCTGTGAATTGTTCCACATTGCCCATTGGGGTCATCTCCCGAAGACCCATTATGCGTAGATTGCTACGATGCGAGCGAGCTTCTAAATCCTCGGTTTTATCTTGGAGCTCCATGATGGTTTTGGCCATTTGCCTCTGTACTTGGTCCGTTTCGGTTTGGGCCTCCTCAATCTCCGTGATCCTTCTCTCCGCCATATCCGTTCGTTCCGCTTGTTTGTGGAATCTCTCCGACATCCTGTCCATACGATATACCATGGAGTCAATCTTCCCATCCATCGTCGTCAGGCTTTTTTATATAGTGGCAAACATTTGTTTCACTTCGCTGGTTTCCTCTTCCGATGTGTCCGCTCTGGTGTCTGCGATGTGTGCCCGATCTGTGTCTTTCTGTCTGGTGGTTTTGGCATCAAACGGCAGTTTAGTTTGTGTTTTATCCACTCTGCCCATGGTGTCGTAGTTGGATTATGCAATTCCACAGGTTTAAGCTCAAGGTGTGAGGGATGATCGTTACGCTTTGGCGAGATCTCAGCAATGTTCAACCAGTGTGTTAGTTGGGCTGGGGCAAAGTACACCCTCCGCGTGTTAAAAAGATGGGGTGTCCGAGTTTGCCACTTCTAGTAAATCCCTGATTGATTGATTACAGCAAAGGGCCAGAAGTCAAGGCACCGCCCGTTATTTTTCATAAGGTCCCCCAGGCGGGATCTCCGCCCCAAGGTCCCCGCTCGTCTGTGGGCGACGTTCTGACAAGAGCCAGGAGTGTACTTGCCTGCTGATAGAGTGTGGTGTGCAGGAGGCCCGTTGTATTCCAGCGTCTTAGTACCAGGCAAGCAGGCTGTGTACTCCAACAGGGTGTCCTCCCCCGTGCTGTCCCCCCGCCGTCTTGCAGGGGGGACAGCACGGGGGAGCGAACACCCCAGACTGAAGGCATGCACTGTCCTCCCCCATAGGCGCTGTGTAGCAGGTAGTAGTTTCAGCAATTGTTCTGCGCGCGTCTCTGAGTGCAACAGCGCAAATCAGCTTAGGGGGCCACAGCCAGTATATGCAGCTCACGGTGTGCCGCAGGGCAGCGGCGCCACTACGCAAGGCCGCATCAGCAAGTTGCACCCCTGGGTGTTCCCAGTGCTCACGATCCCCTGCAGAATCCAAGCAGCACCGGCAGCAGCTGTGGGTGGAAGGCCGCGCGAGGCTCTTGAGAGAGGGGTAGGGTTGTATGCTGTGCGCATTCGCCCCCCGCGCCGCCGTCGCAATGTGAGGAGGCTCGGCCTAGCCAGCAGCCCAGTTGTGGTAGCGTTCCGGTCGCGTGGCGCCTACCCCACAGCAGCTGCCAGCAATGTTCAGGCCCTACGGCCGTACTCCGGAGCAGGCAGGAGCGCAGTACCTCTTTACAGCGGGTGTGCGTGTTCCGATCACCGGGGTGCAGGCGGGCCGTCAGCCAGGAGCCCCCGAGAGCCTGACCGCCTTCATCTTCTAATCCTCCGAGCAGGCCGCACCCCCAGTTACTACTGTTGCAGTCGAGGAAAAGTAGGTCGCACACCGCTCGTCACACCAGCAAGTTGCCCCAAAGGACTGTGGGAAATGTAGTGGCGACGGCGGGTACGCCTATGCCACAAAATGTAAATAGAACAGTATGTGTATGCGTTAGCCATCCCTGGACACGTGTTTCGAGGTAGTTGCCTCTCGTCAGCAGGGAGCAGGTCAATGTAAAGGGGTGCCGCGTGGACTGCCAAATGTAATTAAAAGCAGGTCAAGTACCTCTCCTGGCGCGCAGGTGCAGACTCAAGGCTCGTCAGCCCGTTAGCTTAAGGAAGCCGTTTAAATTGAGGAAAAGTAGGTCGCACACCGCTCGTCACACCAGCAAGTTGCCCCAAAGGACTGTGGGAAATGTAGTGGCGACGGCGGGTACGCCTATGCCACAAAATGTAAATAGAACAGTATGTGTATGCGTTAGCCATCCCTGGACACGTGTTTCGAGGTAGTTGCCTCTCGTCAGCAGGGAGCAGGTCAATGTAAAGGGGTGCCGCGTGGACTGCCAAATGTAATTAAAAGCAGGTCAAGTACCTCTCCTGGCGCGCAGGTGCAGACTCAAGGCTCGTCAGCCCGTTAGCTTAAGGAAGCCGTTTAAATTGAGGAAAAGTAGGTCGCACACCACTCGTCACACCAGCAAGTTGCCCCAAAGGACTGTGGGAAATGTAGTGGCGACGGCGGGTACGCCTATGCCACAAAATGTAAATAGAACAGTATGTGTATGCGTTAGCCATCCCTGGACACGTGTTTCGAGGTAGTTGCCTCTCGTCAGCAGGGAGCAGGTCAATGTAAAGGGGTGCCGCGTGGACTGCCAAATGTAATTAAAAGCAGGTCAAGTACCTCTCCTGGCGCGCAGGTGCAGACTCAAGGCTCGTCAGCCCGTTAGCTTAAGGAAGCCGTTTAAATTGAGGAAAAGTAGGTCGCACACCGCTCGTCACACCAGCAAGTTGCCCCAAAGGACTGTGGGAAATGTAGTGGCGACGGCGGGTACGCCTATGCCACAAAATGTAAATAGAACAGTATGTGTATGCGTTAGCCATCCCTGGACACGTGTTTCGAGGTAGTTGCCTCTCGTCAGCAGGGAGCAGGTCAATGTAAAGGGGTGCCGCGTGGACTGCCAAATGTAATTAAAAGCAGGTCAAGTACCTCTCCTGGCGCGCAGGTGCAGACTCAAGGCTCGTCAGCCCGTTAGCTTAAGGAAGCCGTTTAAATTGAGGAAAAGTAGGTCGCACACCGCTCGTCACACCAGCAAGTTGCCCCAAAGGACTGTGGGAAATGTAGTGGCGACGGCGGGTACGCCTATGCCACAAAATGTAAATAGAACAGTATGTGTATGCGTTAGCCATCCCTGGACACGTGTTTCGAGGTAGTTGCCTCTCGTCAGCAGGGAGCAGGTCAATGTAAAGGGGTGCCGCGTGGACTGCCAAATGTAATTAAAAGCAGGTCAAGTACCTCTCCTGGCGCGCAGGTGCAGACTCAAGGCTCGTCAGCCCGTTAGCTTAAGGAAGCCGTTTAAATTGAGGAAAAGTAGGTCGCACACCGCTCGTCACACCAGCAAGTTGCCCCAAAGGACTGTGGGAAATGTAGTGGCGACGGCGGGTACGCCTATGCCACAAAATGTAAATAGAACAGTATGTGTATGCGTTAGCCATCCCTGGACACGTGTTTCGAGGTAGTTGCCTCTCGTCAGCAGGGAGCAGGTCAATGTAAAGGGGTGCCGCGTGGACTGCCAAATGTAATTAAAAGCAGGTCAAGTACCTCTCCTGGCGCGCAGGTGCAGACTCAAGGCTCGTCAGCCCGTTAGCTTAAGGAAGCCGTTTAAATTGAGGAAAAGTAGGTCGCACACCGCTCGTCACACCAGCAAGTTGCCCCAAAGGACTGTGGGAAATGTAGTGGCGACGGCGGGTACGCCTATGCCACAAAATGTAAATAGAACAGTATGTGTATGCGTTAGCCATCCCTGGACACGTGTTTCGAGGTAGTTGCCTCTCGTCAGCAGGGAGCAGGTCAATGTAAAGGGGTGCCGCGTGGACTGCCAAATGTAATTAAAAGCAGGTCAAGTACCTCTCCTGGCGCGCAGGTGCAGACTCAAGGCTCGTCAGCCCGTTAGCTTAAGGAAGCCGTTTAAATTGAGGAAAAGTAGGTCGCACACCGCTCGTCACACCAGCAAGTTGCCCCAAAGGACTGTGGGAAATGTAGTGGCGACGGCGGGTACGCCTATGCCACAAAATGTAAATAGAACAGTATGTGTATGCGTTAGCCATCCCTGGACACGTGTTTCGAGGTAGTTGCCTCTCGTCAGCAGGGAGCAGGTCAATGTAAAGGGGTGCCGCGTGGACTGCCAAATGTAATTAAAAGCAGGTCAAGTACCTCTCCTGGCGCGCAGGTGCAGACTCAAGGCTCGTCAGCCCGTTAGCTTAAGGAAGCCATTTAAATTGAGGGAAAGTAGGTCGCACACCGCTCGTCACACCAGCAAGTTGCCCCAAAGGACTGTGGGAAATGTAGTGGCGACGGCGGGTACGCCTATGCCACAAAATGTAAATAGAACAGTATGTGTATGCGTTAGCCATCCCTGGACACGTGTTTCGAGGTAGTTGCCTCTCGTCAGCAGGGAGCAGGTCAATGTAAAGGGGTGCCGCGTGGACTGCCAAATGTAAATAAAAGCAGGTCAAGTACCTCTCCTGGCGCGCAGGTGCAGACTCAAGGCTCGTCAGCCCGTTAGCTTAAGGAAGCCGTTTAAATTGAGGAAAAGTAGGTCGCACACCGCTCGTCACACCAGCAAGTTGCCCCAAAGGACTGTGGGAAATGTAGTGGCGACGGCGGGTACGCCTATGCCACAAAATGTAAATAGAACAGTATGTGTATGCGTTAGCCATCCCTGGACACGTGTTTCGAGGTAGTTGCCTCTCGTCAGCAGGGAGCAGGTCAATGTAAAGGGGTGCCGCGTGGACTGCCAAATGTAATTAAAAGCAGGTCAAGTACCTCTCCTGGCGTGCAGGTGCAGACTCAAGGCTCGTCAGCCCGTTAGCTTAAGGAAGCCGTTTAAATTGAGGAAAAGTAGGTCGCACACCGCTCGTCACACCAGCAAGTTGCCCCAAAGGACTGTGGGAAATGTAGTGGCGATGGCGGGTACGCCTATGCCACAAAATGTAAATAGAACAGTATGTGTATGCGTTAGCCATCCCTGGACACGTGTTTCGAGGTAGTTGCCTCTCGTCAGCAGGGAGCAGGTCAATGTAAAGGGGTGCCGCGTGGACTGCCAAATGTAATTAAAAGCAGGTCAAGTACCTCTCCTGTTGCGCAGGTGCAGACTCAAGGCTCGTCAGCCCGTTAGCTTAAGGAAGCCGTTTAAATTGAGGAAAAGTAGGTCGCACACCGCTCGTCACACCAGCAAGTTGCCCCAAAGGACTGTGGGAAATGTAGTGGCGACGGCGGGTACGCCTATGCCACAAAATGTAAATAGAACAGTATGTGTATGCGTTAGCCATCCCTGGACACGTGTTTCGAGGTAGTTGCCTCTCGTCAGCAGGGAGCAGGTCAATGTAAAGGGGTGCCGCGTGGACTGCCAAATGTAATTAAAAGCAGGTCAAGTACCTCTCCTGGCGCGCAGGTGCAGACTCAAGGCTCGTCAGCCCGTTAGCTTAAGGAAGCCGTTTAAATTGAGGAAAAGTAGGTCGCACACCGCTCGTCACACCAGCAAGTTGCCCCAAAGGACTGTGGGAAATGTAGTGGCGACGGCGGGTACGCCTATGCCACAAAATGTAAATAGAACAGTATGTGTATGCGTTAGCCATCCCTGGACACGTGTTTCGAGGTAGTTGCCTCTCGTCAGCAGGGAGCAGGTCAATGTAAAGGGGTGCCGCGTGGACTGCCAAATGTAATTAAAAGCAGGTCAAGTACCTCTCCTGGCGCGCAGGTGCAGACTCAAGGCTCGTCAGCCCGTTAGCTTAAGGAAGCCGTTTAAATTGAGGAAAAGTAGGTCGCACACCGCTAGTCACACCAGCAAGTTGCCCCAAAGGACTGTGGGAAATGTAGTGGCGACGGCGGGTACGCCTATGCCACAAAATGTAAATAGAACAGTATGTGTATGCGTTAGCCATCCCTGGACACGTGTTTCGAGGTAGTTGCCTCTCGTCAGCAGGGAGCAGGTCAATGTAAAGGGGTGCCGCGTGGACTGCCAAATGTAATTAAAAGCAGGTCAAGTACCTCTCCTGGCGCGCAGGTGCAGACTCAAGGCTCGTCAGCCCGTTAGCTTAAGGAAGCCGTTTAAATTGAGGAAAAGTAGGTCGCACACCGCTCGTCACACCAGCAAGTTGCCCCAAAGGACTGTGGGAAATGTAGTGGCGACGGCGGGTACGCCTATGCCACAAAATGTAAATAGAACAGTATGTGTATGCGTTAGCCATCCCTGGACACGTGTTTCGAGGTAGTTGCCTCTCGTCAGCAGGGAGCAGGTCAATGTAAAGGGGTGCCGCGTGGACTGCCAAATGTAATTAAAAGCAGGTCAAGTACCTCTCCTGGCGCGCAGGTGCAGACTCAAGGCTCGTCAGCCCGTTAGCTTAAGGAAGCCGTTTAAATTGAGGAAAAGTAGGTCGCACACCGCTCGTCACACCAGCAAGTTGCCCCAAAGGACTGTAGGAAATGTAGTGGTGACGGCGGGTACGCCTATGCAACAGTATGTGTATGCGTTAGCCATCCCTGGACACGTGTTTCGAGGTAGTTGCCTCTCGTCAGCAGGGAGCAGGTCAATGTAAAGGGGTGCCGCGTGGACTGCCAAATGTAATTAAAAGCAGGTCAAGTACCTCTCCTGGCGTGCAGGTGCAGACTCAAGGCTCGTCAGCCCGTTAGCTTAAGGAAGCCGTTTAAATTGAGGAAAAGTAGGTCGCACACCGCTCGTCACACCAGCAAGTTGCCCCAAAGGACTGTGGGAAATGTAGTGGCGACGGCGGGTACGCCTATGCCACAAAATGTAAATAGAACAGTATGTGTATGCGTTAGCCATCCCTGGACACGTGTTTCGAGGTAGTTGCCTCTCGTCAGCAGGGAGCAGGTCAATGTAAAGGGGTGCCGCGTGGACTGCCAAATGTAATTAAAAGCAGGTCAAGTACCTCTCCTGTTGCGCAGGTGCAGACTCAAGGCTCGTCAGCCCGTTAGCTTAAGGAAGCCGTTTAAATTGAGGAAAAGTAGGTCGCACACCGCTCGTCACACCAGCAAGTTGCCCCAAAGGACTGTGGGAAATGTAGTGGCGACGGCGGGTACGCCTATGCCACAAAATGTAAATAGAACAGTATGTGTATGCGTTAGCCATCCCTGGACACGTGTTTAGAGGTAGTTGCCTCTCGTCAGCAGGGAGCAGGTCAATGTAAAGGGGTGCCGCGTGGACTGCCAAATGTAATTAAAAGCAGGTCAAGTACCTCTCCTGGCGCGCAGGTGCAGACTCAAGGCTCGTCAGCCCGTTAGCTTAAGGAAGCCGTTTAAATTGAGGAAAAGTAGGTCGCACACCGCTCGTCACACCAGCAAGTTGCCCCAAAGGACTGTGGGAAATGTGGTGGCGACGGCGGGTACGCCTATGCCACAAAATGTAAATAGAACAGTATGTGTATGCGTTAGCCATCCCTGGACACGTGTTTCGAGGTAGTTGCCTCTCGTCAGCAGGGAGCAGGTCAATGTAAAGGGGTGCCGCGTGGACTGCCAAATGTAATTAAAAGCAGGTCAAGTACCTCTCCTGGCGCGCAGGTGCAGACTCAAGGCTCGTCAGCCCGTTAGCTTAAGGAAGCCGTTTAAATTGAGGAAAAGTAGGTCGCACACCGCTCGTCACACCAGCAAGTTGCCCCAAAGGACTGTGGGAAATGTAGTGGCGACGGCGGGTACGCCTATGCCACAAAATGTAAATAGAACAGTATGTGTATGCGTTAGCCATCCCTGGACACGTGTTTCGAGGTAGTTGCCTCTCGTCAGCAGGGAGCAGGTCAATGTAAAGGGGTGCCGCGTGGACTGCCAAATGTAATTAAAAGCAGGTCAAGTACCTCTCCTGGCGCGCAGGTGCAGACTCAAGGCTCGTCAGCCCGTTAGCTTAAGGAAGCCGTTTAAATTGAGGAAAAGTAGGTCGCACACCGCTCGTCACACCAGCAAGTTGCCCCAAAGGACTGTGGGAAATGTAGTGGCGACGGCGGGTACGCCTATGCCACAAAATGTAAATAGAACAGTATGTGTATGCGTTAGCCATCCCTGGACACGTGTTTCGAGGTAGTTGCCTCTCGTCAGCAGGGAGCAGGTCAATGTAAAGGGGTGCCGCGTGGACTGCCAAATGTAATTAAAAGCAGGTCAAGTACCTCTCCTGGCGCGCAGGTGCAGACTCAAGGCTCGTCAGCCCGTTAGCTTAAGGAAGCCGTTTAAATTGAGGAAAAGTAGGTCGCACACCGCTCGTCACACCAGCAAGTTGCCCCAAAGGACTGTGGGAAATGTAGTGGCGACGGCGGGTACGCCTATGCCACAAAATGTAAATAGAACAGTATGTGTATGCGTTAGCCATCCCTGGACACGTGTTTCGAGGTAGTTGCCTCTCGTCAGCAGGGAGCAGGTCAATGTAAAGGGGTGTCGCGTGGACTGCCAAATGTAATTAAAAGCAGGTCAAGTACCTCTCCTGGCGCGCAGGTGCAGACTCAAGGCTCGTCAGCCCGTTAGCTTAAGGAAGCCGTTTAAATTGAGGAAAAGTAGGTCGCACACCGCTCGTCACACCAGCAAGTTGCCCCAAAGGACTGTGGGAAATGTAGTGGCGACGGCGGGTACGCCTATGCCACAAAATGTAAATAGAACAGTATGTGTATGCGTTAGCCATCCCTGGACACGTGTTTCGAGGTAGTTGCCTCTCGTCAGCAGGGAGCAGGTCAATGTAAAGGAGTGCCGCGTGGACTGCCAAATGTAATTAAAAGCAGGTCAAGTACCTCTCCTGGCGCGCAGGTGCAGACTCAAGGCTCGTCAGCCCGTTAGCTTAAGGAAGCCGTTTAAATTGAGGAAAAGTAGGTCGCACACCGCTCGTCACACCAGCAAGTTGCCCCAAAGGACTGTGGGAAATGTAGTGGCGACGGCGGGTACGCCTATGCCACAAAATGTAAATAGAACAGTATGTGTATGCGTTAGCCATCCCTGGACACGTGTTTCGAGGTAGTTGCCTCTCGTCAGCAGGGAGCAGGTCAATGTAAAGGGGTGCCGCGTGGACTGCCAAATGTAATTAAAAGCAGGTCAAGTACCTCCCCTGGCGCGCAGGTGCAGACTCAAGGCTCGTCAGCCCGTTAGCTTAAGGAAGCCGTTTAAATTGAGGAAAAGTAGGTCGCACACCGCTCGTCACACCAGCAAGTTGCCCCAAAGGACTGTGGGAAATGTAGTGGCGACGGCGGGTACGCCTATGCCACAAAATGTAAATAGAACAGTATGTGTATGCGTTAGCCATCCCTGGACACGTGTTTCGAGGTAGTTGCCTCTCGTCAGCAGGGAGCAGGTCAATGTAAAGGGGTGCCGCGTGGACTGCCAAATGTAATTAAAAGCAGGTCAAGTACCTCTCCTGGCGCGCAGGTGCAGACTCAAGGCTCGTCAGCCCGTTAGCTTAAGGAAGCCGTTTAAATTGAGGAAAAGTAGGTCGCACACCGCTAGTCACACCAGCAAGTTGCCCCAAAGGACTGTGGGAAATGTAGTGGCGACGGCGGGTACGCCTATGCCACAAAATGTAAATAGAACAGTATGTGTATGCGTTAGCCATCCCTGGACACGTGTTTCGAGGTAGTTGCCTCTCGTCAGCAGGGAGCAGGTCAATGTAAAGGGGTGCCGCGTGGACTGCCAAATGTAATTAAAAGCAGGTCAAGTACCTCTCCTGGCGCGCAGGTGCAGACTCAAGGCTCGTCAGCCCGTTAGCTTAAGGAAGCCGTTTAAATTGAGGAAAAGTAGGTCGCACACCGCTCGTCACACCAGCAAGTTGCCCCAAAGGACTGTGGGAAATGTAGTGGCGACGGCGGGTACGCCTATGCCACAAAATGTAAATAGAACAGTATGTGTATGCGTTAGCCATCCCTGGACACGTGTTTCGAGGTAGTTGCCTCTCGTCAGCAGGGAGCAGGTCAATGTAAAGGGGTGCCGCGTGGACTGCCAAATGTAATTAAAAGCAGGTCAAGTACCTCTCCTGGCGCGCAGGTGCAGACTCAAGGCTCGTCAGCCCGTTAGCTTAAGGAAGCCGTTTAAATTGAGGAAAAGTAGGTCGCACACCGCTCGTCACACCAGCAAGTTGCCCCAAAGGACTGTGGGAAATGTAGTGGCGACGGCGGGTACGCCTATGCCACAAAATGTAAATAGAACAGTATGTGTATGCGTTAGCCATCCCTGGACACGTGTTTCGAGGTAGTTGCCTCTCGTCAGCAGGGAGCAGGTCAATGTAAAGGGGTGCCGCGTGGACTGCCAAATGTAATTAAAAGCAGGTCAAGTACCTCTCCTGGCGCGCAGGTGCAGACTCAAGGCTCGTCAGCCCGTTAGCTTAAGGAAGCCGTTTAAATTGAGGAAAAGTAGGTCGCACACCGCTCGTCACACCAGCAAGTTGCCCCAAAGGACTGTGGGAAATGTAGTGGCGACGGCGGGTACGCCTATGCCACAAAATGTAAATAGAACAGTATGTGTATGCGTTAGCCATCCCTGGACACGTGTTTCGAGGTAGTTGCCTCTCGTCAGCAGGGAGCAGGTCAATGTAAAGGGGTGCCGCGTGGACTGCCAAATGTAATTAAAAGCAGGTCAAGTACCTCTCCTGGCGCGCAGGTGCAGACTCAAGGCTCGTCAGCCCGTTAGCCTAAGGAAGCCGTTTAAATTGAGGAAAAGTAGGTCGCACACCGCTCGTCACACCAGCAAGTTGCCCCAAAGGACTGTGGGAAATGTAGTGGCGACGGCGGGTACGCCTATGCCACAAAATGTAAATAGAACAGTATGTGTATGCGTTAGCCATCCCTGGACACGTGTTTCGAGGTAGTTGCCTCTCGTCAGCAGGGAGCAGGTCAATGTAAAGGGGTGCCGCGTGGACTGCCAAATGTAATTAAAAGCAGGTCAAGTACCTCTCCTGGCGCGCAGGTGCAGACTCAAGGCTCGTCAGCCCGTTAGCTTAAGGAAGCCGTTTAAATTGAGGAAAAGTAGGTCGCACACCGCTCGTCACACCAGCAAGTTGCCCCAAAGGACTGTGGGAAATGTAGTGGCGACGGCGGGTACGCCTATGCCACAAAATGTAAATAGAACAGTATGTGTATGCGTTAGCCATCCCTGGACACGTGTTTCGAGGTAGTTGCCTCTCGTCAGCAGGGAGCAGGTCAATGTAAAGGGGTGCCGCATGGACTGCCAAATGTAATTAAAAGCAGGTCAAGTACCTCTCCTGGCGCGCAGGTGCAGACTCAAGGCTCGTCAGCCCGTTAGCTTAAGGAAGCCGTTTAAATTGAGGAAAAGTAGGTCGCACACCGCTCGTCACACCAGCAAGTTGCCCCAAAGGACTGTGGGAAATGTAGTGGCGACGGCGGGTACGCCTATGCCACAAAATGTAAATAGAACAGTATGTGTATGCGTTAGCCATCCCTGGACACGTGTTTCGAGGTAGTTGCCTCTCGTCAGCAGGGAGCAGGTCAATGTAAAGGGGTGCCGCGTGGACTGCCAAATGTAACTAAAAGCAGGTCAAGTACCTCTCCTGGCGCGCAGGTGCAGACTCAAGGCTCGTCAGCCCGTTAGCTTAAGGAAGCCGTTTAAATTGAGGAAAAGTAGGTCGCACACCGCTCGTCACACAAGCAAGTTGCCCCAAAGGACTGTGGGAAATGTAGTGGCGACGGCGGGTACGCCTATGCCACAAAATGTAAATAGAACAGTATGTGTATGCGTTAGCCATCCCTGGACACGTGTTTCGAGGTAGTTGCCTCTCGTCAGCAGGGAGCAGGTCAATGTAAAGGGGTGCCGCGTGGACTGCCAAATGTAATTAAAAGCAGGTCAAGTACCTCTCCTGGCGCGCAGGTGCAGACTCAAGGCTGGTCAGCCCGTTAGCTTAAGGAAGCCGTTTAAATTGAGGAAAAGTAGGTCGCACACCGCTCGTCACACCAGCAAGTTGCCCCAAAGGACTGTGGGAAATGTAGTGGCGACGGCGGGTACGCCTATGCCACAAAATGTAAATAGAACAGTATGTGTATGCGTTAGCCATCCCTGCACACGTGTTTCGAGGTAGTTGCCTCTCGTCAGCAGGGAGCAGGTCAATGTAAAGGGGTGCCGCGTGGACTGCCAAATGTAATTAAAAGCAGGTCAAGTACCTCTCCTGGCACGCAGGTGCAGACTCAAGGCTCGTCAGCCCGTTAGCTTAAGGAAGCCGTTTAAATTGAGGAAAAGTAGGTGCGACCAACCTTTGCTTAATTTATTACGGCTCCCTTGAGCCAACGGGCTGACGAGCCTTGGATCTGCACCTGCGCGCCATGAGAGGTACTTGACCTGTTTTAATTACATTTTGGCAGTCCACGCGGCACCCCTTTACACTGACCTGCTCCCTGCTGACGAGAGGCAACTACCTCGAAACACGTGTCCAGGGATGGCTAACGCAACACATCCTGTTCTTTATACATCGTGGCATAGGCGTACCCGCCGTCGCCACTACATCTACCACAGTCCTTTGGGGCAACTTGCTGGTGTGACGAGCAGTGTGCGACCAACCTTTGCTTAATTTATTACGGCTCCCTTGAGCCAACGGGCTGACGAGCCTTGGATCTGCACCTGCGCGCCATGAGAGGTACTTGACCTGTTTTAATTACATTTTGGCAGTCCACGCGGCACCCCTTTACACTGACCTGCTCCCTGCTGACGAGAGGCAACTACCTCGAAACACGTGTCCAGGGATGGCTAACGCAACACATACTGTTCTTTATACATCGTGGCATAGGCGTACCCGCCGTCGCCACTACATCTACCACAGTCCTTTGGGGCAACTTGCTGGTGTGACGAGCAGTGTGCGACCAACCTTTGCTTAATTTATTACGGCTCCCTTGAGCCAACGGGCTGACGAGCCTTGGATCTGCACCTGCGCGCCATGAGAGGTACTTGACCTGTTTTAATTACATTTTGGCAGTCCACGCGGCACCCCTTTACACTGACCTGCTCCCTGCTGACGAGAGGCAACTACCTCGAAACACGTGTCCAGGGATGGCTAACGCAACACATACTGTTCTTTATACATCGTGGCATAGGCGTACCCGCCGTCGCCACTACATCTACCACAGTCCTTTGGGGCAACTTGCTGGTGTGACGAGCAGTGTGCGACCAACCTTTGCTTAATTTATTACGGCTCCCTTGAGCCAACGGGCTGACGAGCCTTGGATCTGCACCTGCGCGCCATGAGAGGTACTTGACCTGTTTTAATGACATTTTGGCAGTCCACGCGGCACCCCTTTACACTGACCTGCTCCCTGCTGACGAGAGGCAACTACCTCGAAACACGTGTCCAGGGATGGCTAACGCAACACATACTGTTCTTTATACATCGTGGCATAGGCGTACCCGCCGTCGCCACTACATCTACCACAGTCCTTTGGGGCAACTTGCTGGTGTGACGAGCAGTGTGCGACCAACCTTTGCTTAATTTATTACGGCTCCCTTGAGCCAACGGGCTGACGAGCCTTGGATCTGCACCTGCGCGCCATGAGAGGTACTTGACCTGTTTTAATTACATTTTGGCAGTCCACGCGGCACCCCTTTACACTGACCTGCTCCCTGCTGACGAGAGGCAACTACCTCGAAACACGTGTCCAGGGATGGCTAACGCAACACATACTGTTCTTTATACATCGTGGCATAGGCGTACCCGCCGTCGCCACTACATCTACCACAGTCCTTTGGGGCAACTTGCTGGTGTGACGAGCAGTGTGCGACCAACCTTTGCTTAATTTATTACGGCTCCCTTGAGCCAACGGGCTGACGAGCCTTGGATCTGCACCTGCGCGCCATGAGAGGTACTTGACCTGTTTTAATTACATTTTGGCAGTCCACGCGGCACCCCTTTACACTGACCTGCTCCCTGCTGACGAGAGGCAACTACCTCGAAACACGTGTCCAGGGATGGCTAACGCAACACATCCTGTTCTTTATACATCGTGGCATAGGCGTACCCGCCGTCGCCACTACATCTACCACAGTCCTTTGGGGCAACTTGCTGGTGTGACGAGCAGTGTGCGACCAACCTTTGCTTAATTTATTACGGCTCCCTTGAGCCAACGGGCTGACGAGCCTTGGATCTGCACCTGCGCGCCATGAGAGGTACTTGACCTGTTTTAATTACATTTTGGCAGTCCACGCGGCACCCCTTTACACTGACCTGCTCCCTGCTGACGAGAGGCAACTACCTCGAAACACGTGTCCAGGGATGGCTAACGCAACACATACTGTTCTTTATACATCGTGGCATAGGCGTACCCGCCGTCGCCACTACATCTACCACAGTCCTTTGGGGCAACTTGCTGGTGTGACGAGCAGTGTGCGACCAACCTTTGCTTAATTTATTACGGCTCCCTTGAGCCAACGGGCTGACGAGCCTTGGATCTGCACCTGCGCGCCATGAGAGGTACTTGACCTGTTTTAATGACATTTTGGCAGTCCACGCGGCACCCCTTTACACTGACCTGCTCCCTGCTGACGAGAGGCAACTACCTCGAAACACGTGTCCAGGGATGGCTAACGCAACACATACTGTTCTTTATACATCGTGGCATAGGCGTACCCGCCGTCGCCACTACATCTACCACAGTCCTTTGGGGCAACTTGCTGGTGTGACGAGCAGTGTGCGACCAACCTTTGCTTAATTTATTACGGCTCCCTTGAGCCAACGGGCTGACGAGCCTTGGATCTGCACCTGCGCGCCATGAGAGGTACTTGACCTGTTTTAATTACATTTTGGCAGTCCACGCGGCACCCCTTTACACTGACCTGCTCCCTGCTGACGAGAGGCAACTACCTCGAAACACGTGTCCAGGGATGGCTAACGCAACACATACTGTTCTTTATACATCGTGGCATAGGCGTACCCGCCGTCGCCACTACATCTACCACAGTCCTTTGGGGCAACTTGCTGGTGTGACGAGCAGTGTGCGACCAACCTTTGCTTAATTTATTACGGCTCCCTTGAGCCAACGGGCTGACGAGCCTTGGATCTGCACCTGCGCGCCATGAGAGGTACTTGACCTGTTTTAATTACATTTTGGCAGTCCACGCGGCACCCCTTTACACTGACCTGCTCCCTGCTGACGAGAGGCAACTACCTCGAAACACGTGTCCAGGGATGGCTAACGCAACACATACTGTTCTTTATACATCGTGGCATAGGCGTACCCGCCGTCGCCACTACATCTACCACAGTCCTTTGGGGCAACTTGCTGGTGTGACGAGCAGTGTGCGACCAACCTTTGCTTAATTTATTACGGCTCCCTTGAGCCAACGGGCTGACGAGCCTTGGATCTGCACCTGCGCGCCATGAGAGGTACTTGACCTGTTTTAATTACATTTTGGCAGTCCACGCGGCACCCCTTTACACTGACCTGCTCCCTGCTGACGAGAGGCAACTACCTCGAAACACGTGTCCAGGGATGGCTAACGCAACACATACTGTTCTTTATACATCGTGGCATAGGCGTACCCGCCGTCGCCACTACATCTACCACAGTCCTTTGGGGCAACTTGCTGGTGTGACGAGCAGTGTGCGACCAACCTTTGCTTAATTTATTACGGCTCCCTTGAGCCAACGGGCTGACGAGCCTTGGATCTGCACCTGCGCGCCATGAGAGGTACTTGACCTGTTTTAATTACATTTTGGCAGTCCACGCGGCACCCCTTTACACTGACCTGCTCCCTGCTGACGAGAGGCAACTACCTCGAAACACGTGTCCAGGGATGGCTAACGCAACACATACTGTTCTTTATACATCGTGGCATAGGCGTACCCGCCGTCGCCACTACATCTACCACAGTCCTTTGGGGCAACTTGCTGGTGTGACGAGCAGTGTGCGACCAACCTTTGCTTAATTTATTACGGCTCCCTTGAGCCAACGGGCTGACGAGCCTTGGATCTGCACCTGCGCGCCATGAGAGGTACTTGACCTGTTTTAATTACATTTTGGCAGTCCACGCGGCACCCCTTTACACTGACCTGCTCCCTGCTGACGAGAGGCAACTACCTCGAAACACGTGTCCAGGGATGGCTAACGCAACACATACTGTTCTTTATACATCGTGGCATAGGCGTACCCGCCGTCGCCACTACATCTACCACAGTCCTTTGGGGCAACTTGCTGGTGTGACGAGCAGTGTGCGACCAACCTTTGCTTAATTTATTACTACTGTTGCGGTCGTTCTTTCGGGCCCAAAGGACAGCGATCAGTAGCACAGCCTCCAGAGAGCAGTTCTCCATCGTTTCCGACGTAGTGCGTGAGTCGGTTGACAGGATAGATTTAATGTGGCTACGATGGTTCGCGGAGCGCTTCTTCTACGCGGCCATCTTGCTTCTCAGCAAGCTCCGCCCCCGCTAAAATGCTATAGCTGTGGGCAGGACTTCCCAGACACCGAAAAGTGTCCTGCATTAGGTCAGAAATGTCGGCTATGCAGCAAAGAAAATCACTTTGAGAAAGTTTGCAGGGCAACACACAAAGGCACTCATAGGAAGTCGAGGGACTCCAGCTCTCACCATCATGCGAAAGCAGTACGTGACCGTAGAGATACCTCCATCAGCTCGTCACGATCGATTCACTACTCAAATGTCACCTACAGATCGCGATACTGACAAAAATACCCATATCTACATCTCCAGATGGGTGAGCACCAGGCCAAGTTCGTACTGGACAGTGGAGCATCCCTCAATGACATTTCAGTAGCAGAAAACAATATAATTAATCCACAACCTCACCTGCACAAAGCTGCTGTGCGAGTTTGCATGTGGATATCCAAAGAGCCCATCCCTAGTCTAGGACAATTTCAGACGTCTCTCACTTACAAAGACAGAACTATTCCAGCTCGCATTCACGTAATTGAAGGGCCAGAAGCAGACTGTCTCCTTAGCTTGCCTACAGCTGAATGACTTCAACCGAAATACTATACTGAGTAGATGATGAACCCGACATTATCCACAAGTTCCCGAAACTATTCACAGTGCTTGGAAAATAGGCCCATTTTCAAGTTTGTCTGCACATTAATGAACGTGTGACATCCATTGTTAAGCATGATAGGAGAATACCATTTGATCTTCACCAGTCCGTGGAGGAGGAGTTGCTGGACCTTCTCCGGGCAGACATCATTGAGAGAACTTCTGAACCTACTCCCTGGGAATCTCCAGTGGTCGTAGTACCAAAAAAAGGATCAGAAGGCAAATTGCGTCCCTGCGTTGACATTAGAGCTCCAAATACTGCCATTGAAAGAGAAAGACATCCAGGACCTCACATCAGTGACATGATAACGTCACTGAATGGGGCACAAATATACTCCAAACTGGCTCTTAACAAAATCTACCACCAGCTTGAACTTCACGAAAGCTCGAGATACATCACCACTTTCTCGACTCTTCAAGGTCTATTCAGGTACAAACGGCTCAGTTTCAGAATTTCTTTGTGGCTGAGATCTCCCAAGAGACAATCAGAGGGGCATTCATCATATTCCCAACACCCTTAACTACAGTGATGACATTCTAGTGTTTGGAGCACTTTACAGGAACACAACAAACCACTGGATCGAGTATGTCACCCTCTCCTGGAAGCTAACCTAACACTCAAAAAAAGTTACAGGTGAATTTCACAAATCAACACTGAAATTCTATGGACACATTTTTTCGCGCTCAGGAATGAAACCAGACCCTGAGAAGGTTGCAACGCTGAATGACACACCTCGACCTCAAGAGGCTGGAGATATTTGATCATTTCTAGGAATGGCCAGCTACTGTGCGTATTATATCAAGGATTATTCCACCATCAGCTATCCCCTGAGCAAACTATCTAAACAAGGCCACACATTCAAATGGACAACCAGATGCGTTCATGCATTTCACCTCAATCAAAGCATCAGTTGAGTGGGCCAACAATCTGGCTTACTTCAACCCTCGTTAAAAGACTGAAATAACTGTGGATGCCAGCCCGGTGGGACTTGAAGGCATACTTTCTCAAAACGATAAGGAATGTGATCAACGCCACATAGTAGCCTAAGCCAACCGCAGCTTGACTAACACTGAGAGGGCATATTCACAGCCCGAGAAGGAAAGTCTGGCAGTGGTCTGGGTCTGTGAGCATTTTCACATTTTCATCTATGGGAAACACGTTATGCTTATCACAGACCATTAAGCCCTGACAACCATATTCAGAAATCCCAGGCCTAATTGCCAACCAGAATAGAGCGCTGTGGAATCCGTCTTCAAGAATATACCCATACAAACATTCACAAGCCTGGAAAAGCAGCAAATCCAGCCGATTACAGATTGAGACACCCCAACACATATTCAAGCTCAAACCAGTTTATAGCAGAAGAATATATACGTTTTGTCGTTGCTCAAGATCAACCACCAGCGGTCTCTCTCAAAGCCATTCTTGAAGCCACCGCTGCAGATGCCACTATGCAGAATGTGATGCATCACATCCAGATAAACAGATGGAGACACCTAGAAGAGCCTGGACACAATAGACATGTCGTCAGTCACAAACTCACCTCCTTCCAACATGTAAAAGATGAATTGTCCATTGACAAGGATGGCCTCCTGATACAAGACATATGGATTGTCATTCCAAAGCAGCTGCGTCAAGGAGTCATCAATTTGGCTCATGAAAGTGGAGAAGTGTAGCTCACTGGTTAGAGGAGGCATACCCTGAAGCAGAGATCGGGCCCGGGACCTGGGTTCGATTCCCGACGCGGCAGGGTCCAGAACCCAATTGTCCACGGACTCGATAATTCTCGCTTCGGTGCCCACTCTAAGCACGAGTTCACACTATGCAGCTCTGGGCAACAAGCCTGCATAATCTCCACAACGGCCCCCCGCGGCGGGATGCCTGGCTTTCACCTTGGGGATGCCCAGTACGGGTTATCTTACAGGGAAAAACCAGGACGGGTTCCCAATGCAAGCGCCAAGATGCCCGTAGGGTGATAGTTGCGCTCTATAAGTACCCCAATCAATCAATCAATCAAAGGCACAGAGGCATCATAGCTATGAAGAGAGCGTTGCACAAATGAGTCTGGTTCCCTTCTCTTGATCAGATGGTTGAAGTTACACTGAAAGACTGTCCTCAGTGTCAATTAGTTGGTCAAGAAGAGCCGCCTTCACGTCTACAAATGTCAGAACTGCCGAACGGCATCTGGCAACATGTTACAGTAGACTTCTTTGGTCCGCTACAATCAGGCAAATACATTCTTGTCATAATGGATGAATACTCCAGATTTCCAATTGCTCACCTAATATCAACAACCAGAGCGGCCACCACTATACTAGTGTTGGATGAAGTCTTCGCAGCAATGGGGATACCGAAAGTAGTGAAGAAAGATAATGGCCCTCCATTCAACAGACATGAGTTTGAAGCATTTGCTAGTCATCTCAGTTTTCAACATCAGAAAATTACTCCCATGTGGCCGCAGGCCAATGGCATGTTAGAAAGATTTATGACCACTCAGACGAAGGCCATACAGCAAGCTGAACTCTCAAGGAGAGATGTTCAAACAGCACTAAATGAGGTCCTACAAGCATATCGAACCACACCTCATAATACCATGGATAGATGCCCAGCTACCCCGATGCTGGGCCGCACTATCCGCACAACAATACCGGCTTGGGAAGACACAGCTGGCTGCGTTCGTCAAGATTCAGAACATGAGGAATTGGCAGCGAGAGACAGATCGAGAAAAGCCAAGATTAAAGAATATGCCGATTGTTGTCGGAGAGCCAAACCATCAAAGAAGGAGACTGGGTGCTCGTCCGGCAAGAACAACAAAGAAAAACTGGCAGTCAATACCATAGTTGCCCACTGCTAGTAACAAAACAAAAGGGGACGTTGATTACAGCCACCTCAGGTCACAAGAGAATAACAAGCAACGTTGCACATTTTCATAAATGCACGCCAAATACAAGAGAAGCATTGCCTGTGCCAGTAGGTGCAAATAAGGAAGACACTCATGTGTTTGGCAGTGAATCCACGTTCCCTTGCCCCGCTGCCGAAGGGGAGAGATTTAATCAAGATGTGGGTCACTGGCCACAGCGCACGCATCGAAGGCCTGCACGTCTCATTGAAGAACTATACCTATGTTTTCTTTATTTTGCTTCTTTGTCTACCTACACTTGAGACCAATTTGTGCGCGAAGGGGGAGATGTTATGTTGAACCAGTTTATATGAAAGGGGCACTAAGACCTGCAGCCGGGGAAAGAAGGAGGAGAAACAAGGAAGCCAAAGAGGTGGGGCGCATAAAGTGTAGATAAGAGGGTATGAGGAGGGAGAAGAAATAAAGGGCTCTATACAACTCACCATCACTGTGTCCATGTCATCTGTGGTGTGAAAGGACACAACAGCCATCAGCAGAAGTAGAAATGATGACCAGTCCAAACTCTAACTGAAGTTGACTAATAGGCGTGCTCTTGGGTAGTTCACAAACCTTCTGAATTACATCTGATTGTATTTGTATCAAGTCAAAGTGACATTTTTGCGCCCCAGATTGAGGCGCCATAAATGATAGTTGGTTCCAGCTTGGCTATAAAAATGTGCAGCTCGTTCCAGTGGAGCTGTGCAACCTCTTCCTTATTGACATCAGTTGATGCTGCAAAAACTGGGCCCAAGTTCTCATGACTTACAGTTGATCATTGAACGTAGGTTTTGAGTCAATCCAAATTCCAAAATAATGATAAGTTTGTATCGTCCAAATCTTTTGGTCTCCCAGACACCAGACACAATTGGATTTTACAGATCATTGTGTTTGTCGTTTTCGATTTCAAATCATTTGCTGCATCATACTCTAGAAGGCAGTTAAGTGTCCTCTGAAGCCCAATTTTAGTTACATTGAGGAGTGTTGTGCCATCAGCATACTGAAGCAATGGGAGATGTTGGCGTCCGAATTTCGGGGGGAAAACTCTGTGACTTTAAAGCCCTTGTTGAAGTTCGGGCGTGTACAGATTAAAAAGCACCGGCATCAGGCCGCAGCCCCATTTCAAGCCCTATTAGTGCTTTATTTTCTTGGATCCATTCCCAAGTTTTATTCTGACCCAGATATCCGTAAATGGAGTTTCTGGAATGGTGCTCTGATTAGCTTTATTGAATGCCACAGAAAAAACAGACATACAATGAAGACTTCTGGGCAATTGCTTTTTTTGCCATCAGGATAATAGTACTTATATTATCCAAGGTTTCATCGCCTTTTCTAAACCCTGTTTGATGTAAGGGTAACCCTTTAAGCGAATTAATCCAAATTTTTAGATCAACCAGCAAATTTGGCTAATACTTTGGCTGCGGTATCTAACAGGGCTATTGTGCAGTATTTTTCCGGTTTATCAGTCACACCCTCTTTATGAATGGGATGTAAATCCAAGCCTCCCCAGTTCTCTGAGATAATGTTAGAGCTTAAAACGACATTGTAAAGTTCCAATAGAACATCACCCCGTGTTTTGATGTTGTGTTTGAATGCTGACATCAGTTCCTTTTCATGGCAGCCATGGTTTTAGTAATGTCCGGTTTGTCCCAGGCCCTGGGTTGCATGAACCTCGGTTGAACCTTTTCCTGATCAAATGGCTCCTGGTCCTTCTCCATCACAGTCTTCTTTAAAGTGACACCATGTCACGGGCCGGAGATGTGCAGATTATTTCCTCAGCATGGTACAATTGTGCTAGATATTTTTCCCAGGTCTCTTCATCAATATCACTGGTTCCTAGAGAGGCGCTGTCCAATTGTCGGATGAGTTTCCAAAATGCAATACTATCCTTTGTGCTGGTCCATTTACAGATTTTGTGCCTACTTTTGCTTTCAAAAATGGATTTGGTTTTCCAGCATTTTGCACTATTTTCTCATTCTGGTGTGGTGAGAAGATCATTATGCGCCACCTGAGGTCGTTTCTTAATGTCCTAATGTAATTTTAATATTTATTTTTTTAAGGTTCTCGATTCAACCGTGTACCATGTCAAGCTCTTCTGGTGATTACATTCGCTTCCCTGAGGTGTTGTAGGCAGGATTGTTTTTGTGCAGGAAGGGACAACTTCCTGCACAAAATGCTATGGCTTGGAAAATATAACTTAAGGATTGTGTTGCCCTTGTGTCACCTTTCTTGATGCAAGGGAAACATAATACTTTGATACATTTGGCTCTGAGTCTTGGGAGTGTATGTTGGGGGGTCTGCCTCTTTTGCAGAGGTGACTCCTCTGCCCCTTCTTCCTTTTCAAACAGTCTGTCACAGCAGGAGTGACTCTAAAGCTGACGGCGCCACAACACAGGCCATGGGAGTGACTAGAGTTCACACTTGGATGTGAGCCACAGTGATTTGTGTAACAAAATGTTAGCCAAGGGACCCAGCCATACTCTTTATGATTTTCATATTAGCCCTATCTCCTTCCTGTGATGTGCCAAGGTCCCTTCGTTGTGGCCTCTCACGGAATAAGTGTACGGGGTAGCATGGCTCTCCCCAGTCCAGTGTGCATCCCACCCAGCTTACAGGAATGTTGCAATACACAAATCTGTCTGAGGGGGATTTCCCTACCTTCTTTACCTTTTACCATGCATACCTCGGTCTCCCAAAATGTAACCCAGAGCCCTCCATGTATTGTACCATCCACAGTCACACATACACCCAGTGCATGTATACAACATACACACATTGCACAGCACTGTATACCTTCATGTAGTGTACCGCTCATAGGCACACATACATCAGCACATGCATTTACCATGCGTGCACTGCTCAGCACAACATTATCCCTGTATTATACCCTATGCACGCATACATACACCAAGTACAAATATACCAATCCTGTGTTGCGCAGCACTTAAACCGATGTAGGCCAAGGGTGATTAAGCACACAGCAGCGGAACTGAAAATGAGTGAGCCTGTAGGCCTCACTCCAGTGACACAGGTTAAAAAGGAACTATTTACTTCTACTGATCACTACACGGTATGCTGCCACCACCGCGCTCATGCTGCTTAACTCTAGATGAAGGCAGTATCTTCACACCACTATATTAGTAGCACTTTGGGCACCGCTGTCAGTCCAATAAGACCGCAATCCGTGAGACAGGTAAATGTCATCATTCACACGCATGATCTGTGTTTGCCTTCAAAACAAAAATTAGCATTAGGGATCAAGACATCAGTAAAATTGGGCACTCAGGGCAGGGGTGCACATCCATTACCATGCAGTGGACTTTTCCATCCCAATAGTAGTGAAGTATAAGAGTCCTTTTGTGAAGTCCTTTTAAGGTCAGGGTTTGTAAATTAGTGAGACTGTAGCAGCCTAGGTTGTGGAGAGGAGGAAGCGGCAGATAAGGCGCTAGTATGGATTGAGAGTTCCTTTTTTTGTTGTAGGTGCAGGGCCAGTTTGACTTGTGGATGATGGCAAGTCCTCCTGGTAAATGCAGTCAGTGCATAAGTTGCTGTAGTTTCACAGTAATAGGAAATTAATGGTATATGTGAATGTGGGGGTAATCCATGTTTCTGTGGTGATGCATCAGAAATGTCAGGAGTGCAGAGAACTGTGCATTGCTCACTGATGAGCATAATGAGAACGGTTTGTTGTGTAGGTGGATGAAGTTCTGTGCATGTGCCATGTGCGTGTTTTATGGGTATTTAATGGTCTGGATCTGAGTGAGGGATGGGACATGGTGAAAGGAATGTAAGATCCATTCCATGATCCAGTGTTGCTAAGGCACTCTAGAAACCAACTCAGAATCCAGGTCATGTGACCTCATGAGCCCCATTCCTGCAGCTCTTGCCACCCCTGCGTCTGTCAGTGTGATGCCCTTGTCTGTGTCTGTCAGTAACAGTGGGCACCAGTTTGTGACCTACCCTGAGGCCTGACCAAAGCAAAGCAATCCTTTCATACCATCTTTTTCATCCCCACCTAATCATTTACTGTTAGAAATGGGAGTCTCTAGTTGGCAGAGGTAGGTACCTTTGTCCAAATAGGGACCCTTGCTTCTAGTCAGGGTAACGGGGATACACTTCTAAAATAACCCCTGCTCACCCCCTTGGTAGCTTGGCATGAGCAGACAGGCTTATCTCAGAGGCAGTGTGTAAAGCATTTGTGAGCACATACAGTAATGCCGTGAAAACACTACAAATGAACACCACACCAGTTTCGAAAAATAAGTAATCTTTATCTAAACCAAACAAGACAAAAACGGCAAAAATTCACAATACACTAATAAAAATATGACTTTCATATGGTAGTAATAGTTCCGTTCAAAGCAAATTGTTGATGCAACACTTTTCACACAAAGTACCTTAGATGCGTCGCATACACAAACAAAAAGGGCCACAGGAAAGATGATGCATTGCTTCCTTGCTCCAGGGGAGGTGATGCGTCGATTCCTTACTGCTGCGTAGGGGAGATGATGCATTGGATCCTTACCGGAGAGGAAATGATCCGACGATTTCTTACTGCGTGGGGAGGTAATACATCGATTTATTACTGCATCCCCCAACGATGCGACAGACTTGGCGCCTCGCTGCGATGCAACAATCTGGGCTGATGCGTGGTCTCATGCAACCGCACAGCAGTACTTACGTCGGAATCGGTGCGGTGATCTCGGACTTTGGAGACCGATGCACTCAATGTGACGTGCAGCGATTCCTTGAGTAGCGGGCAGGCGTTGCGTCGGTTTCTTCTACAATGCGACGGAAACAGGCACGAATGTGTCACGCTTCTCGTTGTTGCATTGCTTTTCCAGCTTCCAACAGCCAGAACAATCTCCAGAGCCCCAGAACAGCTTAAGTCACCTCTTGGCAGGTCAGAACTTCCAGCAAGGAAGTTCAGGGGAGCTGGGTGTGAAGTCTTTGTGTCCCTGAGACTTCAGAACAGGAGGCAAGCTCTTCTTCAAGCCCTTGGAGATCTTCCTCAAGCAGGGGATACAGCAAACAGCAAAGTCCTTTTCCCTTTCCTTGGCAGAAAGTAGCCACTGCAGGCCAACACCAGACAGCAAACAGCACAGGGGTAGTACTCAACCTCAGTTTCTCCAGCTCTTCTCCTTGGCAAAGGTTCCTCTTGATTTCCCAGAGGTCATCTAAAAGTCTTTTTATACAGCAAAATCCTTTGTTCTCTGGTGGCGGTGAAGCCCTGTGCTCAGTCCTGGCAGGAGGTGGAGACAGCATGGTCCTTGGCAGACCAGGCCCATTCAGGTGAAAGGAAAACTCCTCCCCCTACTCTAAATGGAGCCCAGGTCTATTCAGCCCAGCCCTGACTCATCCAGACTCTCTGGAGCCAGTGCGCCTCCCCAGCCCCTGTCACTCCACAGCCAGACAGTCAATACACCTCCTAGCAGAGGCACACCGGAGGGCTGAGCAAGAAAATACCTACTTTCTACGACAGATCCAAGACCTGCTGACCTTCAGAAGTCTCCGCAAGACCTGGCTCTTCGAGCAGTAGCAGCATCCCCTCCCCCCCCCCCCCCCCAGTGCCTTGAGACCCTCACGGGTAAGTAGCGCGCTTTACAAATGTATTGATTGATTGATACCCTCACCAATGCAACATCCTGGGTATATATTTAACCAGACAGTGAATGAAGCTAGTGCCTCATTCCTCAGAGATTCTTTCAGTTCCAGACCACTTCTCTCTAATGCCTCATATCTTGCTCTAAACAAATTGGCAAATTCAGTATAGGCCCACAAAATCCAAGGATTCAGGCAAATTAGCAAAAAACGGTGTCCTGCAATGCATGAAGAGAGAGTCAGAGACCCATTATCATGTCTATGGTGGTCCAGGTGAAACAAGGCCAGCACTTTTCTGTAGTGCTGCACCTTAACAAGAACATAATGGAACACAAAATGAAAACACTGCAGCACACCTGACACTGAACTCTAAAAAGTCTAACAGTATCTCTCTTGCGGTGAAAACATTGCACTGGCTGCTGGTAGGGGCTAATAGTTTTCATAATCAAATGCATGGTCTACAACTGTCTTATAGGAATGGCTCCAGTTAATCGTTTTAATTCTACTTGGATGCTGCTATCTAACAATAAGATCCACACACAGGTCCGAGATGGATAGGTTATCCATCTCGACAAGGGGCAGCAGGTGATCTTTGAAAGTTGTTGGACATAATGCTTCTTTGGAGTTTACCATATTTTTTTCAACATTTGCCTAGAGAGTTCCCCATATGCTAAGAATTACCTTTATTGTGCTGGTACAAGCATTTTGTTATGAGTCCCAGATATACCAAGAATTACAGGAAATATTCCAGTACCCAAATTGTGTCATTGATATCACCTATATTTCATGGGTGACTTCTTTGTCAAAAATTACCTCTAGTATTTTAGATCCAGCATTTTATCATGGTTTGCTTTTCCCACCCCCACCCCGTCCATCAGCCCCAATATGCCATGTCTGTCCTTTCTGAGGCAAAGGAGTTCCTCCAGTATGTCAGCACAAACATTTTGCCACAGTAGCTCCTTATGTCAAGTATTTCCTCTAGTATTTCAGTGTCTGCATTTTGGGTTGGGTGCCCTCCTATGCCACGAATTATCTTCAATATGCCAGGGGCAGCATGCTATATTGGGTGCTGCCATAAGCTAAAAGGTATATTGAATATGCCATAGCCAGAGGTAGACCCACAATCATAAAACATGCAAACAAGCACACTCTTCCTTACTCACACCCTCTCACTCATACTAACTCCCCTCACATTCTCTCTTCCCCACTCTCTCTAACTCAAACCATCTCACTTACTCATTCTCAATCATTCCTGCTCAGTTACTCACTCACAAACATACTCATACTCACTGGTTCTCATTCTCACTTACATACATACTTATGCACTTACACTTTCACATTCACTGACTCTGGTCCATAGTGTAACTGTACCTGCTGTACCAAGGAAAACTATACCCTTGACTCACTTTCAGGCCCTCTCTCAATCTCCAATCACCCTTCTCCATCTAACACAGTCACACTTTTTCACTCACATTCACTTCAGGAGACCTGGGCACTGAAGCCCCTGCATAAAGTAGGGTTTGCCACTTATTATAAAGAGGCAGTTCAGGGGCCTAGGGGTAGACCATCGGGGGCTTAGGTATCTGGATTGGTACACACCTCGGCTGCTTAGTTAAGCCGATAGAAACCCGCTCCCCTGATATCTTATATATTATTTTATCCCTGAAAGATTTCCCCAAAGTAGCTATCAATAATATTTACTCTCGTCCCATAAGGTATGGGCAGACTTCACAGACTTTATATTGTCTGTCAGCCTTTCTCGCGTCGCCGCCTGAACAAGCTCTACCTATTATCGATGGAGATTTTAATTGCCACTTTGAACCCCTAAACGGGTTATCCCACCCCATAACGGGTGATGAGGATTCGACATGGGGAATTCCAACGTGTAACCATTATCCATTGAGGGGCTGGACTCCTCTAGCCTTGCAGTTGACCTCACTCACTCTTAATCATTCACTGAGGGCATGTAATGGTCGAATATATGCAGATAACCCTGGGAAACACACCTTTGAAAGAAACGGCCAGGCATCCACAATTGATTATATTTTGGTGAAGGTGGATCTCTGGCATAGGATAGTGAATTTCCTCGTACAGTCCCGTCTTGAAAGCGATCACAATCCGCTGGTTGTTACTCTGGATTTGCATCAATTGGGAGCAGGGCAATCTGAGTCTACCGCACCCCCCTCTAATTTATTGATAGCAGAGGGAGGTAGAAGAATCCAATTGGGAACTTTCTCACAAACACCGGAGGCAAAGGCTGCACTGTATAAATCTATAATACCCTTTTTGGTGAAGGCCAGCTCTATTACAGATAGATGTGGCGGGACTGACTCTTTAGTGGAGATGGGGGACAACCACCAGGATTTGGTTGAAACCCTGGTTGAGTTTTTCAATACTATCTCAACCCAAAAAACAGAAGAACAAAGAGGAGTTTATCCCTGGTATAATAGGGCTTGCAGAGATGCAAGGAAAGCTCTGTTGACTCAATTACGTGAGGGTGACATCTCACGTATCAGGGAGGCAAGGGCTTTCTTTAAGAAACTCATACTAGAAGCAAAATCTGAATGGGAAATTGATAGGTGGCAGGCCATCAAGAAAGCATTGGATGCTGGGGACCCCAGAGGGTTTTGGAATTTGGTGAAGACAGGCAACACAGATGGTAAGAATGCAATTGAGCCGAACCTCGGGGAGGAAATCTGACGAGACCATTTCCAAGTGTTATAATCTAAGTCCCAAAAAGGAACAGCCGTAATTGGGCTGACAGTCATTCATTCTGCTTATGTTCCACCTAAAGACATTCCTCTTTGCTCCTTGTCTGAGGTGAGAATGGCCCTGGCCAAAGTCTTGCCCAATAAGGCACCTGGATTGGACAGGGTCCCAGGAGATTTATTCAAAACTGACCAGGTAGTCTGGATTCCATGCCTGTGGTCTCTTTTTAATGCAATTCTTCTTGGCCTGTCACCTCCCAAAACATGGGTGGGTGCTGAGATTATTCCCATCTACAAGAAAGGTTCTCCAATAGCTCCGGCAAATTATAGGCCTATCAGCCTAATTGATGTATCTCAAAAGATCTCTGCACGTGTTCTCTTGGGAAGACTCCAGATTTGGATGGAAGACCATTACATACGTACCCCTCTCCAAGCTGGTTTTAGATCTAAAACTTCAACTATAGATCAGTTGTTTAGATTACAATTAATCTATTGGAAAACCATCATGTTGGAGGGTGGTTCCCTCTAACTTACTTTCGTGGATCTCAAATGAGCTTTTGATTTGGTAGACCGAGATCAGCTGTGGGACCTGCTGTTAGAGATAGGGGCCCCAGTTTATCTCTGTCAACAGATAAAACGCCTCCACGAAGGCAATTTTGCCAAAATTAGATTTGGAAACAGAGGGGAACTTTCTGCTCCGATTCCTGTAGAGAAGGGCGTGAGACAAGGTTGCGTTCTCGCAGAAACTCTCTTCTCCCTTTTTCTAAATGGGTTAATTGAAGATCTCTTATCAGTTAAGGATATAGACTACCCTAAACTTGCCAATCGTAAAAATTCCTGTATTAATGTTTGCAGATGACACGTTGCTCCTATCTAAAACACCTATGGGGATGCAACGTGTCCTAGAAAAGTTTGGCTGGTTTTGTAAGAAAATAATCTTGAAGTAAATATAAAGAAAACAAAGTACATGGTGTTTCATGCCAATACCACAAATTGCCCACACCCCAAAATGGACGAAAGGCCTTTAGAGAGGGTCCCAGTCTTTGAATATTTAGGGCTTACTATAAACGATCAAATGGACTGGGGGCCGCAGATTGCCAAGGTGAATTTAAAACTTATTCAAGTTAGTTGGGGGGATTTTAAAAGTCCATAGGAGATGTGCCAAAAGGGTCATTGGCCCCCCTGTAGAAATTTATAAAGTTCAAGCAAGGGGTGCCACCCTCTATGGAGCTGAATTATGGGGTCACTGCCAGACTAAAACCCTGGCACTGACCGAAAATAACTTTTTAAGGCAACTTTTGGGTCTCCCTCAAAGTACCCCTTTAGTCCCTTTAAGGATGGATCTGGGCATTCTCCCCATCACTGAAGTGATAGCCTCTCGCCCACTCTTGTATTGGCGAAGGCTATGGAGTACCCCTGAGCTGGTTGTATATAGAGACGCTGTGAGGAGAATGTTGTAGAAGCCGTTCACACTTCCCTCTGGTGAACGTTGAGTGAAACTGCGCAGAGTGAGCCTGGAGGCACTGGCATATTCCGGAAACGCAGATTCCGGTAGTTAGAGCTTGGACTCCCCTGGTGTTGCAAATTAACTCTTTTACTCTTTTGTCCTCTTTTAGAGCCTGTAACGGGAGGACAAAGTCAGATAGACCGGGGCGTATGACCTTTAATAGGAAAGGCCACAATTCCATCCTGGATTATATCTTGGTCGAACTTAGATCTTGGGGAATGGTTCAGGATTTCATAATATATGATAGTAAAGATGGTGATCATAATCCTCTGGTTATGATGTTAAAACCAGAGAGCCTGGGTATGTTAAATCTAATCCCAGATAAAAATTTAATTGGACCTCCGCTCCTATTAACTAATAACAGGCGGAGAGTCAAGTGGGCACAAATTTTAGGCTCCCCGAATAAACTTGCGGATGTGTATCGAAGGTTTCTGCCTTACCTGAGTGATATGGGTGAGGTGGAGGATAAAGCTAAGCACACAGGGATTGGCGATGAGCCCTTGAAAATACATCAAGTGCTCATTCAAAATCTCTCTGATGTGTTTTACCCGGAAGGAAGGTCAAAGACAAACCCAGTTGGATCCCATCGCTGGTTCAATGCTCATTGCAGGGAAGCCAAAAAGGACTTGTTCCTTGCGGTCAAGTCAAAGGATAAAACTAAGATTAAGTACTGTCGGTGCTTATATAAGCAGGCTATTCAGAAGGGAAAGAAAGAGTGGGAGGCAGATAACTGGGAAGATCTTAGAGTTGCACTAAAGTCCAAAGATTTTAAATCCTTTTGGACAATTGTTAGTTGTGGGAGCAGGGTAGGTAGATTGGCCAATGAACCAAATATAGCTGCATCAGTCTGGGAATTGCATTTTGAGGCCCTGTATTCCCCACCGAGTAATGATGAATTTGAAACCACTCTCCCATGCCTCCACCATGAGTATCGACTGGAGGGGGCCTGGGAGATTACATTGGTGGAGGTAGAGGATGCCATTTTGAAATTAGCTCCAAAAAAGGCCCCTGGACTAGATAAGATACCGGGAGATCTATACCGTTCTGAACCAAAAATATGGGCTCCTTATTTGCGTGTTCTTTTTAATGCCATACTGAAGGGTATGGATCCCCCGGAAACATGGCGGGGAGCTGAAATAGTTCCTATCTTTAAAAAAGCTTGCCCCCTTAAACCATCTAATTATAGGCCAATTAGCCTCATAGACGTGACGCAAAAATTGATCGGCAGAATCATTCAAAGTAGAATACAGAGTTGGATGGAGGATGGTGAGATTTTATCTCCGTTCCAGGCCGGCTTTAGACAGGGCATATCCACGGTGGATCAGTTATTTAGACTGCAGGTCCTATATTGGAAAACTGTAAAGGTAGAGGGTGGCAGCCTCTACATGAGCTTTGTTAACCTGAGGTCAGCATTTGACTTGGTGCCTAGAAACAAACTGTGGAGGGTACTACAAGAATTGGGTTTACCACGCTATCTTCTTAATGTTTTAATGAGACTCCATAGTGGCACTTACGCCCAGGTAAGGTGTGGGAAGAATGGGGAATTATCAGGCCGCTTCCTAGTCAATCAAGCGGTGCGCCAGGGCTGTGTCCTGGCTCTCACCCTTTTTAGCCTTTACAGAAATGGACTGGTTGATCACCTTCTGGGAGCAATGAATATAGATGCCCCGAGGCTAGCCACTGGTCGGGTGCCCGCTTTGATGTTCGCGGATGACACTTTGTTGTTGTCCAAGACATCAACGGGCATCCAACGCATTCTTGATGGTTTTGCCAATGTTTGTGTTTCTAGGGGACTAGAGATAAATCTAGATAAAACCAAGTTCATGATCTTCAACCCGCCGACGCAGACACGCCCGAATCCCGTCCTAGGTGGAACCCTGCTGGAGAGAGTGAAGACCTTTGAATATCTGGGTATCACCTTGCGAGAACACTTGGAACGGGATTCGCAGTTGGCCAAGGCTGCACTCAAGCTATCAAAGGTAGTGGGGGGGATCCAGAAGCTACATAGAGAGTCCGAATTTAAGCCTGCGGCTCCAGTAATTGAAATTTATAATATCCAGGCCACATCGGCAGCCCTATATGGGGCCGAACTTTGGGGACACCAAAAATCGCAAAACCTAGCCAAGGTGGAACATGCATTTGTGAGGAATATATTGGGTCTTCCTATAAGTACCACATTGGGACCATTGCGTATGGACCTAGGGCTACTACCTATTGAGGAGGTTATGCCTTTACGCCCGCTATTAAATTGGAAAAGATTGTGGCCCGTAACTGAGCTCGCTTGCTATAGAAACGAATTTAGGGAAATTTGGGATGCACTGAGAAACAGGAATATCAGGTGGCTGGCCCACATTAAGTTAATTAGCTGCAGGCTAGGCCTATCTGAGCTTTGGGTATTTCCGGAAGTTGCCTGTCCGGAGATATCGAAAGCTGACCTGAGTCGCTGTTATAAGAATTATAATTTAGCATTCCTGCATGCGAGTTCTGATGGGGGCAGATTGACTACTGAGTTTCTCCAGATTAAAGTAGAGTATAAAAGAGAGTAATTCCTAGACCTAATATTCCCTGCACTAGCACGAAAATTGTATATGCAACTTAGGCTAGGTACTCTCCCGCTTAGAGTGTTTTCTAGCAAGTGGGATAAAACTACGAGCAAGGAGTGCCCTGCCTGTGGTTCTCATTTGGAAAACTAAATTCATGTTTTCTTTATTTGCCCAGCATATCAGGGTCCACGCAAGCACTGGCTAATTCCAATCTGTAGAAATTTAGGGTTTCGCCAGTGTGCACATGCACTTAGGGTGTTAAAAAAGGATACCCACCCCCCCATAATTTTTGCTGTCTCACGCTTTTTGAATGCAATGTGGCACATACGGAGGAAACTGATTACTGAACCCAGTGCTGTACACGAGTTTCTTGCTCTAAATTAATATAACGCTTGATAATGAATTTCAAGTTTAATCCTTGTTTTAATCGACGTATAGTATTGTATGTATATGTAAAGCTGTATATGTAACGTATTTTAAATGCTATTTTTAACCGTTAATTTAAATTTTGTATTACATGTTTTTTATGAACTTTTATGGTCCTTGGTGGCCGAAATAAAGTTATTGAACGGTTAGTGGATTACCACACACGATGGATAGTGTTCAAGTGTGTGCATCAAATAGACACAGAGACAATCAAGTCATTTTTGGAAGGGGCATTTTTCAAGTTCACGTACAACAACAGGAAGGGATGGTTGAGGGACTTAGGTATTGTTCACCTTAAAACTGCCTTGTATTGCCCCCGCGCTAATGGGCTAGTAGAGCGGATGAACCGGATGTTTAAAGAGTACTTACAAAGGGCGGAGTCCCTTGGCACAACTGCTTTAGCCGCTTTACGTGACACCATCTGGGCATATCGCACTACTCCCAACACCATCACAGTCATATCCACTTTCACATCCTTAAAAGGTAGAGCACCAAGGACAAGGTTATCCCCTCCTAACCTTAAGAAGGAAAAGGAGTGTGTTGTGGACAGAAATGAGATTTCCAGGAAAGTGTGTCAACACCAAGCTAACTACAAGGGCAAATATGACCACACACATTCTGTTTGTTTCAGGCAGGTGACTTGGTTCGGGTTGACCTTCCTAAACATCGTAGTAGGGAGGACTCCAGACTTTCTGAACCCTTCAGAATCACTAAGGTGAACAAAAATTATGTGCAGCTTGAGAATGGTCAAACCTGGAGTATCAACAGAATAGTTCCTCACATTGGTGGGGAAGGATCCGGCACCAATTCTGATCAAGTAGGAGCTAAGAACAGTGACAGGTCCGACCTAAACGGAAGTACTGGTGACATGGTACCCCAATTTCCCAGAATTTCCCTGAGAAATAAGACTACTCCGTGGTGAGCCAAGGACTATAGTTTTACCTGAGTTGCTTTGCTTTTCCTTAATGGTCCTTTTGATACCTTTGTTTTGCATTTGGTTGACCTACCCTAATCTTTCTCTTATGTTCTTTGTTTTCTCTCTTTTTCTCTACTCCTCTTCTTTCCCTTGTTTTGTTCACCTTGCACAAGAGGCGTGTTATAAACTGTGTAGGTACATTCTGTCCACTCCCTCCTTTCCTTTCCCTTGGTTTCCCCTGACCCTATCCTCAACATTCCACAGTTGGCTCCTGTCACTGGACTGTGGTGGTGTAACGAATAAAAGTCTTCTCAGCACTTACCTGAGCGTTGTCATCTTAATTATATCAGTACACTTCAGTGGAAGACAATGGCAGCATTGTTTCCCATTGACAATAATTCCATTTTTTTTACCAGTGTGCAGTGTGCCTCCATCTTCCCTGATCTCCCTAATTTTTGCAGCTTCCAGGACTACTGAAGCCTGAATCCGCCTAGAAAACAAAGTTTGTGCAGTAACTTCATCCACAATGACTTTGGTCAGACGTCATCCTGGAAATTGCAGGATCTCTGTGTCTGTGCTTCTGAGTGAGGTAAACAGATGTCATACATCTCCAAAGTGCTTCTTGGGCTGTCCAGACTGATCATGTGTCTTTGCTTCTTCTCGTTGTGTTTAGCATATAACAGCTTCTGAGAACAGTTTGGTAAGATGTTGGAAGGGACAGCACCACGCCTGAGCCACCATTCGCTTGGGGCCAAGCCTCACCGCCCTTGAGTCAATGGTTGTTTTGACTGCTTCTCTGTATTTGGCCAGTCTCACAACAAGATCCCAGATAGGAAGTTGCAAAGATGTTTAACTCTCCATAAGGCCTGCATTAATAAGCCTTTCCCTGTCATTTGACTCTTCCCCATAGTCCACTGCCTCTCATCCCATGTTATTGGTTCAGAAAGAGGGAGAACAATTGCACTAGGTGCTGCAAGGGTGTGGGGCCTGATTTCGTTTAACACGATCACCACATTGCTGTTGTGTTGCCAGATCAGGCCTGACATATCTTCCTTGTCTATGATTCCCCTTTAGTACCACAAAAATCGCCCACAAGCACCACCACCTCCAGGCCAGGGTAGTCACCCCATCCCAATGTACCCGCAGTCATCCACTTCCCAACCGCAACAGCCACTACTTAGCACCATCGCAGATCCAACTATATCAGGTAGGCACCACCGCTGGGGTATGAGCTGATGTGGGTTGACGCTGACTGCATGCATGCTATGCTAAACCTTAATGATCAGAATATACTTAAACATTACTTATGGGACAAAGTTCCCCCTGCAGTACATTACAAGGATATTGCAAAACACCAAGGAGTTCCATGGCCATATAGAGGAATAAGGCCGAAGGCTGAGTTCTTTTATAGGATTATGAAAGTCTAAGGTGACTTGCAATATCCTTATCAGGGGGTACTTTATCCCTTACATTACATGGTCACACCCTCATCTTTGGCACAACCAACTTAAATCCTTGGCGCCTAGCTCTTTCATATGAAGAGAGAGCATGTTTGCAAACATGAAGAATAAAAATAGAATAAGCAGTGCAAAATTAAACATGTCAAAAAAGTTGTTAGCTAGTTGTTGAAAAAAGATATTATAAGGAGTTGAAAAGTCCATTTTGTTTAAAAAGGCTTAGCAGAAAAATTAAGAAAAATTCTAACTTTCTATAATTTTCCAAGGAATGCAAAAAATAAACATCTTGCCACAATATCTATTTTCTGCTTGGCACTGTAGAGTTAAAAAAAACAGTGATGAAAGAAAAGTAATGTTTCATTTTCATTTCTTTAAACAGTGATCTTGCCTGCCTTTCCCTAGGCTGGCAGCAGGCATTGTGACGTCAGAACTCGAGTGCAATAAGCTATTACAGTTGAGTTCTGATGTCATTTCTTTATTAGTCGCCAATTATAAAGACATGACAGACACATTTTCGTACAGGGATTGCAGAATCCCATGTATTATACTCTAATATTGCACTAGTGGTATATGATTTCATAGAAAAAGATTTTCTGGAATACCATTACTGAAAAAACATTTCACCTAAACTGTTTAATTGAAATTTGCAGATTGAATGGCATTTACCATTTCATAGAAAACAATTAACAGAAAGTCTTTTTTTTCCAAATTGGCTTTTGCATGCTTATTTTTTAGGATGCAAATACAATGGCTGCAGGTCTTACTTTCCAAAACATTTTTGCAAATGTATTTATTTCAGTGCTTTACTTCAGGGAACAAACCTTTGAAATTTCTTCTTTTTCCTTGTCAATTACTTTGGAGGCTTTCAATTCCTGACCCATCACCACCTCTAAACGCCATCCATCCCTTCCCCCTAAAACTCCCTCACCATACCTAAATTATACACATGCCTGACCCTTAAACTCCACTCATCCATGAGCCATTAATGCTCTTTCTACCCCTAAACTCCACCCATCCCTGAACCCCCAAAAACCCTCACTAAACTTAAACGACACCAATCCTTGCCTCAAACTCTACCCATCCCTGAACCCTAAAAGCCATTCTACCCTTAAACTTCCCCCATTCCTGAACCCTGAATACTCCATTCTACACCTAAAACCCACCCATCCATCCACCACCCCTGACCCCTAAACAGACCCTTATCACCCTTAAACAAAAACCATCCCTGACCCCCTAGAAACCTCTCAACATCCCTAATCTCCTCCCAGTGAGGAATCCCCAAAAAAACCTTTCTACATCTAAACTCCAGCCATCTCTGAACCCTTAAAGTCACTCACCACCCTAAACTTCACCCAATCCTGAACAATAAAACTCTTTATGTCCTTGAACTCCACCCATCCGTAACACTCTAAAACCTCTCACCACCTCTAACTTCTACCCATCAATGGCCCTTCAAAATGCTCATCAGCCGTGAACTCTATCAATGAACCCTAAAATCCCCTTAACACCTCTACACTCCACCCAACACTGAACCCTAATAACGTCTCATCACCCCTAAACTCCACTCATTCATGACCCCTAAAAGCACCTTACAAACCTAAATTCAGACCTCCTTGAACCCTGGAAACCCCTTCCTACACCTGAACTCTTCCCATCCCTGACCCCTAAAAAACTCTCATCAACCCTCAACATCACCAATCCCTGAACCCAAAAATCTTTCACTACTCCTAAACTCCACAAGTTTAATGTCATTTTGGATTTTTTTTTTAAATGATTTTTCATTTTAAAATGTTTCCTTTAATTTTTGATCTACTTGTACTTCCTTAAAATTGTCTTTGCTTAAAATTGGTTTTCCATGATTTTGTTTCCTCCAATGTGGTTACTCAGTTTTTGTTTTACTATTAATTCATGTACATCAATTGTATTTGTAAATAAATGCTTTAACTATAATATGAATGTGTCATTAAAGACAAATACAGCTAATGTGCATTAGTAGTGTTATATAAGCGAATGAGAGTTTGGGGTTTCCCATAAAAAAGAGAATGAACAAATGAGAGTTTTTAAAGTCAGTGTATTGTACTGACTGCAAATGGCTCATTCACATATGTTCACGCACTGTTAACTAAAACTTATGTTCAACATCAAAACATTACTACTGCTATGACTATTGAACCAGTTAATGTCTATGGGTGAGCTTATATTCACTGTACAATGTCCCATGTGCAATTTAGATAAAACCAGACAGAGAATATACAGATTCGCAGACAGGCTCACCCCATGTATTTCTCAGAGTGCACAGACAGCTCCAGAGATTCAGAAATACAAAAACGTACTTGAGATTATCGATGGTAAAAATAAATAGATTGCAGACTTGGTAAAGATCAAATGTATTTTATAAAGAATACTTAAATCATCATGGATACATAAAAGACAGACTTACAGAACAAATGCCCCACAAAATAAGATGCTGACATACCGCCATGGTTGGGATTAAGACACTGGGCTTGTCACATTCATTTTCCCAGGGCAGTGGTTTAACAGCTTACTTGTAAATTAAAGTCCTGTTTGAAATCACATGAACCAATTGGGCCGAGCTACCGTATTCCAATGGTTTGCAGAAAGCCAGCATAGACTAGAATGTGCTATGCCAGAAGACGTGAAATTATCCGATAGTCCCACCTACCGCCTATCTGGAGAATGACCTTTACAACGCGGTCGTTATACCACGGTATGTTTACATCGCGGGAATTACAAAGCAAGTTGTTACAACGACTTGCGCTGGATGGCGCTCTAGACTAAGGAATAGTATGATTTACTATTTCAACACCTTCCCTACTGTTACGTAGGCTGGAGTTGAAATAGTAAATCATACTATTCCTAAATCCAGTGCCCTCCAGTGCAAGTCGTTGTAACGACTTGCATTGTAACAAATGCAATGTAAAATACAGAGTTGTGAATGTAAACAATGTAACGTCATACATTCGCTTATATAGATGTCCTTTCACCATGAGAAGTAACCATATTTTACACAACATTTGAAGAAACATGTATTAATGCTTTTAATAACCGACTCCAGGTTTTCTTCACACCGGGTTGCTGCTCTCTTCACAATCAGTGTTTTGTGATGTGAGTGTTTGTCAAATTGCAATACAGCATTTAGCACTCCCAACAATCTATTCTAGTAGTACGTGCTATATATAATTCCAGTGAAGCAAGCTAATTACAAGTTAATTAAAAACGATAAAGGTATGTTTGATGGGGATCAGCTATTACTCCGATCAATATATTACTGGGATTAAAAGAAAGTGCACACAGGTTCCAGAAAATCAAAACGAAGCAAAGTAGCATTATGGCAGGGATTGATGCCTTTTCCAGCAACCAGAATTCACTTAGAGATGTATGTTTGTATAAACGCATTGCCTTAATCAACACCTATAATTAAACACATGAAAACAAACCATACAGATATAAAGGTTTGTGAGGCGAGCACCCAGTTCAGAATTTTACCCCACATCACTTTTTAATTTTGGAGCTTGCAATTGTGCACTGCAAATCAAGCCTTCAAACGCCAGAATATCTCACATCATACAATGGTCAACTTTAGCTCTCAAGTTTGCCTCAAATAAAACTCAAGTGACTACTAGTGTTATAGATAGTAAACCAAGCATGGGAAGCAAGCAATTAGATATTTGAGAAAGACACACTATTATAAACCAAGAACAGGGGTAAACAGCCTTTAGTGCGCGGCTGCTAGTGCGCATACCATTACTTCGCAAGCATTTCTACGCTTGCGATGTTACAACGCGTACCATTAGTACGCAAGTTGTTACATCGCAAGCATTGTTACAACGCATGCGTTGTAATGGTATGCGCTATCCACATTGTTGTTTGGAAGGAGCTTCCGTCTCCAAACAACGACGTGCAGATCTGACGTCGCTGGAAGCTGCGGGAAGCCGGACAAGAGAGGAACCACAGAGGAGAGGTAAGTGTAGTTTTTTTGTGTCGTGCAGGGGTAGTCTTTTAGGTTATAGGGTTGTGTTTGAGTAGTGTAGGGTCGTGCAGGGGTAGTGTTTTAGGGTTTAGGGTAGTGCTGTGGTGTTTGTGTAGTGAAGGGTAGTGTTTTAGCGTTTAGGGTAGTGTTGGGGTGTCGTGCAGGGTGGTGTTGTAGTGTAGGGAGCGGACTGGGCAAAGGGTGAGGGTCGTGCAGGGAGTAGTGTTTTAGGGTTTAGGGTAGTGGTGTGGTGTTTGTGTAGGGTAGTATTCTAGGGTGTAGGGTAGGGTCGGGGGTGGTGAAGTGTAGTGTTAGAGTGTAGGGTCAAGGCAGGGGGAAGGGGAAGGGTCGTGTAGGGGGTAGTGTATTAGGGTTTCGGGAGTGTAGTGATCCTTAAGTAGTGAAAGGTAGTGTAGCGTAAGCATGATTTTAGTGCGATGTTTTCAATTAGCATAAACCATAGTACATTTATAAACATTTGCATTATAAATGCATGCGCAGTTAAAACTTGCGAAGTAATGGTTTATGCTAAGTAAAAACATGCGAAGTAATGGTTTATGCTAAATAAAAACATTGCACTAAAATTATGCGAAGTAATGGTATACGAAGTATCAACATACATCCGGGGTATTCTTGCAACTGGCTTCCAGAAATAACTAATAGCAGTTAGTACTGAGCAGTGTCTATACACCTGGTGTGTGTTTGAAAACTAGTGGCAACCAGTCTTGCAGCTGTGATGTCACTGATCCTATTATTTGTGGGCACTAAGAAAATTAATTGTATTTATTTATTTTAAAGATTTCTAAAGCGCACAGCTACACTAGAGGATTCTCGGTGCAAGCGGCAAATGAAGGTGAGTTTTGGGTACATCAATCTCAAAAAGCCAGGTCTTCAAGCCCTTGCAAAAAGCAAGTAATGTGTTTGGGAATTGTAAGCCAGTGGAACTTATTAAGAACACGGGAGACTGAGGCAAATTTCGGAAGCCGATACAGAAGCCTAGCGGCTGCATTCTGTACCAACTGCAGCTGTTGGATGCCTTGTCTATGCCCAAGTAAAGCACATTACCACAATCCAGCCTGGAAAAAACCAGGGCCGTGATCACCCCCTTTGGGCAGAAATTTCCAACTTCTAAATAATCTTTCTGAGCCATCTAAGCACAGTGAAACGCATGGCAGTCACTTTAGACACCTGAGAATTCATGGACATCAATGCATTCAGCAAAAATCCCAGATTTTTGATTTTCGCAGAATGAACTGGTAAAGCCCAAGAGAAACCGGCCAATGTTGAGGGCCCCTAAGAGAGGGATGTTTGCCCAGAATTATGACCTCCGTCTTATCCCCACTGAGCTTGAGCGAGTTTTTGTTCATCCATATGGAGATCCGAATCAAGCCCAGGTTAAGACCAGAAGGTACATGGCTCTGTGTAGAAGACAGCATAAAGATGATGTGCGTGTCATCTGCAAAGTGGGTTGTACAAGTAAATATTGAGGCCAAATATATTAACATACAATAATATTGTGGACAGACTATTACTGGACAAAATATTGAAAAGTATAGATTTACTATTTCTAACTCCACATCCATGTACCTTGAAGATATATACATGACAAGGGAATTTATATGTAGAGTTAGATATCGAAAATATATACATACTTATTTTTTTATACTTTAGATTACATTTTTTGTCCTCGATATTCTTGATTCGCTATTTAGGGTCACACCAGGCAGCCCCTTTTAAGACATATAAGGTAGTTGCTGACTTGTGGTTCTCCATGGTGTGTTCTCGTACCACCCTGAGACCTGCTAATCCAATGGCCACATTTCGCCTGCTTAGTTTACTATTACGGTTCTGACCGCCCAGTTGGATTGCAAACATTTCTCCCTTTATTTCTCTCTGTAGATTACATTGTTTTGCATAGTACTTTGCTATGAACAGTAACTCTCTCGGGAGAGGCAAGGAGCAGGAAATCATTGCAAGGCTGCAAGACAGCATGGCTTGGGAGAGCCATCACTATGAATTAATGTTACAATCAAGATCAGCTTTCTGCAGTCAGGATTAGCAGTTTCTATCATTCTGTTGTGGTGGTGGGGAAATCTGGTAAAACAGGAGAACAACACGGCGATTATAATATATGAGCAGACTGTGTATCTTCTCGAAGAACTAAATGGGATTAGGAAGAGGGACTGGTGAAGGGAATAGCAGTGAGATGGCTTATCATTAAAGCATTTTACAACAACATTTTATCACTGTCAATAAATTAATGTATTGCTGTGGTTTGAAAAGGGTAGACCCAAAGTCACTGCACATTTAACAGGTCATCTAGGCATCTTCTGTTTGAGTGAGTTGTTCTACCGCCTCTTCGCCAGTTTCAGGGTCCTCCGCTATATTCTTCTGATCATGTTCATTTCCTATTGAGTTCTACAAGAAAGAGAAAAGACTGGAGTTCATTCGATAAGGCAACAAGAACAGACCATTGAATTATCACGTGTTAGCACTGCTTTGCAGAGTAGCAACACAAAAGAAGACTTGAAGACTGGTGTTACATGCGTGTGGGCCCACTTTCCTCCTTCCAGGACTCCACCTAACTATCGAACCTCGCCCTACCCACCAGCATTGCGAACCAGGAATCTGCACCACCGCAAATTAATCTGAAATTATTAATGCATTTTACAAAAGCAAACTAATCAAATGAAAGAATTTCCTCACCCAGGAAACTGTATATTTTTATACATTAAAATATACCAATGACAACATCTTCCTCGCTTCTGACTGAACAGCATCAATTGTTCTAGGCTGGTTTGAACTATTTTGGTAAAGTCTGGGAAGAGGAGAATATTAGTGTTGTCACACCACAAGGGTCTTCTCAACCTCGCTGCGTACACAATTGCATACCTGTCCCTAAAACTTCTCCTGCAGACATTTTTCAATCTGAGCTGCAACCCCCACAGGCCCCACCCCCAGTTGATGCAAAAGCACAGGGACCCTTTGAGCCCTCTCCACCAAGAAGATCTGCAACATTTCCTTGGGCTTCAACACATGAAACACGAGCATTCAACAAACAGTACAGCAGAGGCTCCCTCCTCCTTTTTCCACACTTCTGTTATGTGAACATTGTTATTGCAAGAGTGACCTTCAGCATCCTCAGCTCACTCAGTGAGTCCCTGAGAGCTCTCTTCCAGACCTTTATCTCTCCATGAATTGAATGTCCTTAGCATTGTCTGAGACTCATTTTAACACCCTCAACATCATATTTGGGACAGCAGATTTATGTCCAAGGGTACAATGTCTCTGTTTTCCTATTTTAGCGGTGCCTCCACTGAACCCGTGGCAGGGGGCTAGGGGTGTGGCAATGATTTCTCATGCAAGGGATCTCTTACAAAAGCATATTTGTCCAGCCTTTTCTACTGGACTGAGCGAGCAGGCCTCTCAAAGACCATAGTGCCCTTTCTACCTTCCCCACAACAAAGATGCAGTCCAACACTTCACCTACTGTGGGTATGTTTGAGTATTGGGCATACGGGAAAGTGGAAGACATCCCGTTGGTAGCTATATCTGCAGTGCTTTGAGATGTGAAGACCAGGGTCTGAAACAACCATCACCTCAATATGTCTCTGGAATCAACAGAGGTTAAGGCCAGCCACAGCTACCTTGCAACACAGTTTGTCAGTCAAAGGTAGGGTCAGAACTATTCCACAACTGTCTGATGCCAGTAGTGCCAAGATGTACCCGTCCCTAAGCAGGGCTTATCCTGAGCTTAATTTTACCGGCCAAGACACCTAAAGGCATCACATAAGATGTACTATGCCATAGCCCTGGCATCCCCTGGCCGGTAAGCTTCCCAGGGCTATGTGATTAAATCTGCACAGTCTGTGTTCATCAACAGGCCCTCCAAAGTCACAGACCAACTGACCTTGTTTGCTTTACTCTCCCATGTTGTACAATTGTCAGCCTCGTCCCTATCAGTTGCGCTAACACTTCTCTTCTTCTTCTTCCTAACATCCATCTAACTCGAGCATCCTCACCTAGTCCAATAGCTCGGATGCAAGTTCATGCGCTAGGATGATGCAGGCCCAGTTCCAGGTCAGTCTTGCCTGGCAAGTTCCAGTTTACTCCCTGCCTCCTGCACTTCCAATGCCACCCAACAGAAGATAACAAGGCCCTGAAATCTCACAGGCGACCTCAGCACTTCTGTGTAGGGATGTGTAGCTCTATTTGCATTTGACTGCGATCTACAACAGAGGATGTATGGCCATTTGGCACACGAACTCAGGGTTATGCAGCCATCTTGCCTCCTGACAGGCACTCCCTATTTGATGCAGTAAAATTTTGAAAAAAGTGTAACACCAATTGTAAAAGGATGCCCTTTGATACCACACCATGGATTTCGACACTGAGGGCCAGCTTTATCAAGACTCACACAGCACGCTGTTGTGCAGCATTCCTTGAGAATGTGTTGTGCTGCGATATGCCACTTTCCTGCATCATGATGCACCATATTTACTAAATGGTGCACCATGATGCAGAGCCGACAGATGCGTCACGCAATGATATGTTAGTAAATCCTACTGTGTAAATGTTGCATTGGATTTTGCGTGGGAACTCCTATCTTGAATAAATTAAGTCCTGCATCACGCAGGCCGACGCAGTGCAGCACTTGCACCACACAAGTTCCTACAAATGGCATGTCACTTGATAAATCTGACTGCAGCCCCTGCATTGTCTTGTATTGCCTTGCGTGACGCAAGGGCTTGATTATTCAGAGTACAATGGCTGTTCTGGATTTACTGCTTTGTGACAAGAGTCATGCAATAGAAAATTGAGCAAAAGAGTATTTAGTTGCTTGTAGAAAACGAAGAGGCAGTGTGACTGCCTATGTGGTTGAACCCCTATTGATTTTGAGATATTAAGAAGCAATATTATGAATAATTTAGACATTCCTCAGTATTGTAGCATTATGCCATGCAATGTATGTTATCTTTTTAGGTTTCGCCTGCATAGCGCTTGTCCTGTGCTTGAGAAATTTATTGATTTTAATATAAACTTAAAAGGGACTTACATCCTGCCTCGTCTCTATCCTGGCTTCTCATTGGTTCCTGTGCGTGCCACTTACCTTTCCTCCAATTCTATTGGCTGTAGCATATTTTTCTGCATTTACCAATGCTTGTTTCTCGTCTGCTTCTCTTATGAGTTTCCGGCCGCTGAAATACTGTTAACATCCACTTTGGTGGAACTATATTTCCATAAAGTTTTACCTTCTACTCTTGCAGCATATTTATATAACAATTTATCTCCCTGAGAGATTGAGTGATTTACAAAGAATCACAGGATGTTGCGTGGCACCGCCGTGACTCAAACCGGGATCCCCAGCTCTCGGGTCAGCAGCTCTAGCTGCTGCGCCACATCCTCTCCACTCCCATGTAATCTGTCAGGGAGCTCTTTCCTTTTCCCCGACGATGATTGATGTAAACAGCCCTTTATTAATTACATAGGCGAAACCGATGTATTACCAATGCTTGTCTTTTGTGCTACTCTTCATGAAGGCACAATACGATGCATGCTATGAAGGGTGATGCTTAAAACATACCTAAATGCGCAACATATAATCATGCTTGGGTAAGACACGAGTAAAAGCATAGTTTGTGAGCTTAATGGCTAGTGACATGTAAACACATTTTGGATTGAGAAAGAGTGGATGATGATTTTGAGCCAGATAGGTATCCAAAAGCAAAACATGATCAATCGGAGGCCACCTTTGCAAAAAATTCAAAAGTTACAAGTAAAGAAATGATGGGGCCTATTCACAAACTCCATTTTGTAGTACGTGAAGCACTAGTAATTCTTAAATACCAAATGCTGTTCACTAACCTATGGACAAAGACTTCTGCCTCTGCCTCTCTTAATCTCCGTACTGGTAAGCCTATGTTTTAGTAGTAGTAAATTTGGGGCAGACAAGGGACTGAAAAATGGTGATTACTTACTACACAATGAGAGGAGTTTATGTGAAAGTCAGGAGGAACAGGCTACTGCAAACAACCACCCACAAAAGTATAAGCCCATTGGTATTTACAAATTGTAATCCTAAAGTTACTGCAGCCCTAAATGTGACAAAATAGTAAATGTTCTCCAGTCCAGACTTTCTATATCCAGACATGGCCACTCACAGGTACTGTAGCACACTCCCATACAAAGTAATTGAGACTGGGACATAAAATAACAACCCACACCAAATTATGCTCAATAAATAAAATTACTTAGACTTTTAAATATATATTTGTTTTGTTTAATGTTAAAAAATAAATATACATGTATGAGTATTAGGTAATTATTATAAAATGTAATAATAAACTTAATTTAAAATTACATTAATCTTTAAAAAGTGAAATAATTTAAATTGATTCTACACATAACTTTCAACAAAATTAAATACATATTAAATTCAAATAGAAATGTTAATGTGGCTGGGATGTTTGGTTTTACCTTATTCCTTGTGGAATATTATTTATGAATTAAATGATTTCATAAATACAAATAGTTCAAATAATTATTTCATTCATGTGTAATGAGTTAATATGCTGTATGTTTTTATTTGAACAATGCGAGCTTTAGATTAAACATTTTAAAATATTTTACATTTATATATTGTATATTGTATTGAAATATTTTCAGCATTTTTAAAGAATAATATGCTAATATCTTCATATAGGGACATCTCTGACATGGTAGCAGAGATCCCTCAGCGACATGTAAAAACGTATTTGCAGTAACTTTACACACTGAAATACTTTTGTAGGAGGCGCCATCAGGGGATGGAAGTCTGCACCTAAGTGTAAATCTACACCGGTGATTGGCAAAAAAGTGTACATTTAAACCAAGGCGCAGTAGTAGAATTACATGTGAGTAAATCTGCACATGTAAATTTACCTTTGTAATCACGCTCAAAATATGCATTAAAAATGCCAAATAAAGATGTCAAGCAGGGGCTGTCAGACATATGGATAGTCATGTGATGCCCTACCTGCAATTTTTCATGCAACACCAAAAGGTCTTGAGTTTTGCAGCACCTCATTGCTCCACACCTTCGGAGAGACAAGCAAAAGGAAAAACAAACTATACCTTTGCGATGGGGAATCCTTGGTACACTAGTCCTCTGTGAGAAAGCAAGTAATTGGCTCTATTATGGGCCATATACAGTCAATCATACAAATAGAGTGTATGTTCATCTGTGTGTGTTTTATTTGTATATGCACATAATATTTGTATGTATACTTATGGCACACATCGTTTAATTAGAATCTATTTATTGTTTTTAGTTTAGTTTGCAGCAGACAGGAGAACCAATTATCGCTGAATTATCTCGATTGGCAGCTGCAGCTGTTTCAATTTTCCTTGCAATAGGTATGGGTAACAACAAATTTACCAATGAACTGATGCACTATATTAGTGTAATGTATTTGGACTTTTTGTGTTAGAAATGTCTACTGCTGATCACTCTCGCTTAGTATTGGTTACATATTTGATATTATGATTTATGTTTATTTATGGAAAATCATTATTTTGCCTTTTTCTATGCCAAGTTACTTTTAATTTATCTTCTGTCTCTACTGGGTTCATTCTGTTATTTTAAGAATATCAGTACAAAGTGCAAGGCTGCTGAGAATATTTGGTGGTCGGCTATTTATGGGGAGTTGGAGACAAGAATCAAAGAGCGTGCACCCTTTGCTGTGGCCGACAAGATTTATATACTGAGAGAACCACCTCTGCTGCCCATACAGATAGCAAATGGGCTTTACAACAGAATTGCCTTTTATTGAAAGGTATTCTCTTGTGTGGTGTTCTTCTTGTAAATTATAAGTAAAACATACCAATGTTAATTTACCTTCCAGGTCTATATAATATATTAATAAAGCCAACAGCAGACTAGTTGTACAATTTATGGGATATGTTTTCATGCGCGATGCTCTAATCAATGAAATACATCCATAAACAGTGTGCAGTTTTTCTCTAAGGAAGTGCCACAACCCTTAAAAGGAGTATAATTAAAATGTGGTGCTGAGCATAGTGCCATCTCCAGGTAATGGCCAGAAGGAAAGGATAAAGAACAAGAAGAAGGAGTTTCTCCCACTGGCTATAGGTGATGATTTGCCATGGAATTGTGCTTTACTTGCAACCGTTCTATAATGCAGTTCCACAACAATTTTTACTAATGGCACAAAGTTATTTGAAATGCTATGTAGAAAGAAACGTTTCAGAGAGCAATTGCCTGGTTGGCTGACATGAAAGCATATGAGTGTTGAAAATGATTGCAAAAAAAATATCAGATATGAGGCACTGGGGAGGAGGAAAACAAGAATATAGTTAACAACTTGCTGGCAGGAAGAGATGTGTCAGAGAATTTGGCTTCCTGTCAGACAATGGAATAGTCAATTTATTGTGAAAAAACTGCTCTTTGAGTTTTACACTTAAGTTGAGGTTTGTAGGAGTAGTTGTAATTCCATAAAGATATCAGATGGTAGAAGGAGTTGTGCAATGAAACACTGAGCTAGAAAGAAAAAGCACATAGGGCCCAATTGCGAGTCAGGCAGTCTTGTGACCGCCAGACTCTCAAAGGCGGTCCATCGTCTGCCGTATTATGACTGTTAGAGTTGTAGGGGCGCTGGACAGCCGGCTGCACCAGGGAACAGTTGTTTCCTGGCGGTGGCGCGGGAGCGCCATAATGCATTATGCTGAGCAGGGACTGGCACAGTCCTGCTCAGCATATTGCGAGTCCCTGCACCGCCAGCCTTTTCATGGCAGGGCTTCCTGGCAATGCAGGAACAAAGGAGGCCCTACAGGGCCACCATGTCCCCCTTACCATGTGGATATATTCAGGGGGGCATAACATGTGAACCCTGTCTGTGTTCCCCCCAGTTCTAGCATGGCATGGATATCAGCGTCCATGCCGCAGTAGAACTTTTTGTCCATTCCCATTGCTGTGCCTGATTTCAAGGCATCGCAATTGGAAAGGCTATAGGACCGATGACTGTATTATGAGTTGTACTTTTACTACTCGCAATATGGCTGGCGGTCCATGCGCGGGGTTGCTGCAGAAGAGCCGGTGTTGAGCCTCGTAATCGGGTCCATAGTGAATGCCAACTGAGGACCCGAATCCGATGTGGTCAGGAATGGCTACGACCCACGGTCGGAGCCATCCTAACCACCTCGGACATGCCCGTTCAGATTCCTTTCTGACAGAGCCATTCCGATGTGCTCGGTCGTAAAAGAATCGGACTCGGTTATCCGGATGGCTTCCAACGTGCTCGGAGAGCCCATCTGCCATTCGGAAACCCTTCAGTAATCCCCATTCTGGCTCTTTCTAGCCAAAAGAGTACGATGGCAGTTTCCCACTGCCTTTTTGGGCCGCCCTTTCTGAGACAGAAAGAAAGTAGGAAACTGTCTTTGGGGGCCCAAGAAGGGCCTCTATGGGTGCGAGGCCACCAAATGGCGGCCACTTGTGCCCCCCCGTTGATCTCTGAATCCGGTGTCAGGCACCTTGGGGTGCCTGCCACGGGGTGCAGGGATGAACTGCACCTCTGCACTTAACAATGCGAGCAAGCAGTCCGTTCAGTATAGGATTGCGACTGAACAGGATTCGGTCACATCCTACTTGCAGGTCTGGAACCGATGACAAGAGGTCGTTCGGTTCCAGTTCCTGACAGATGTCGGATGGAATCCGGTCCGTCCGACATCGGCCCCTGTGTTTTGCATGGTGCCAAAATAAGCAAGGACGGGAAAGTTGTACTGAGCTACTAGTGATTGTACCTGAATGGTTAAAAAAATGTATGATGAACGAAGGCACAAGCACTTAGTGAATTTGTTCATTCATGTGTTGAGAGCATTTCTTTCTTGTTGTAGTATAGTGTTTTAGTTTGCTATAACTCTTGCACTGTTTGGAAATTATGATTATTGGTAGTATTCGGAGAGCTTTTCTGTTGATCTAATTGTAATGTCTTGTATCCTTTCTTCGAAATCCCCTGTAGAATTGAGTGTTGGTTGGTGGATCTGGAGGGTTTAAGATGTATCTTGGGTTGCTTCGTAAATAAATGATTGATAAATTAGTATTTCTTCCTGAGTCACTGGTCCATCCGGAACTGATTTAACAGTTGTACTTTCACCACAGAATAGAGTATATATTTCATACAGCCAGTGTACATAATAAAGCATCTACTACAAATGTCCCAAATTGATATCTCAATTCAAAACAGCAATGTGTGTAAAATGTCTGCAATGGATCCAAAGCGGTTGTATCTCCTTAACCTTCTCCTCCTAGGCTTCCAATCATTGTGACAAGTAGTGATGAACGTTATGTCTGGTTGATATTAGTAAGGTACTAATCTGTCTGCAAATTTGTGTGAGTGCTCTTTTAAGCCATTAACTGGGCAATGTAGTACATTCCTTCTCTCACCACCAAAACTGGAATTTAGTTTTTCCTCATTGAGATACTTAGCTCCATATGCTAAAATTTGAATATTTTATTTAAGTATAATATTGCTAGGAAGGAGTTCAAAATGTCATTCAAGGACTTTAAAGATTGGTGCTGTTAAATCCAAAAACTTGCCACTGATTAATTTATCATAACTAGTACAGAAAAGAAGTTAGAGGAAATTATTTTCTGTGAGCCAAAATTCAGCTTTCTAGCAGCCTTTCCTGATTGGTCAGCCTTGAAAGGCTTAGCCAAGCTACTCTGCTGAGGTGATAAGGGGCCTGCATAGAGCAGAGGTTATCTGATGGGGGAAGCTCTGAAGTTACAGAGAACAGGTCAGGAAGGGGGCTGGGTAAATCAAATAGGGCTTCAAAGAAATCAGGATAGTGAGGAATGCCAGGCCTACCCTATCTTCCTGTACCCAAGCCAGATGGCAGGCCCAGGAATAGAATCTGCAGAGAGTTGGGAGGAGGAGTGTTAATGGAAATAAGCAACACCAGTGGGCTGGTTTAGCCAGGGCTTACTCTCCTGGAGAGGAATTCTCCATCTTGAATTTTAAAATGCAGTGCTTTGTGGAACAAGAATATGCCACACTTTGGAGGAAGCTGTCATGCTTTTGGGTGGCACCCGGGATCGCATTAGACAGGGGTGCCCCCCTGCTTGTCGCCCCACATCACTGAATAAATATATGAGAGCTGCATAGCAACTCAGATCTGCTGCCTACAACTACAAGGAGAAGAAGGACTGCCCTGCTGGAATCTTGGTCTGCACCCCAAAGTATTACAATCTGGAGGACAGTGCATGCTATACACTTGTAACTACAGCCTTGAGGACTTTGCCTTGTCTCAAAAAGGATTAAGGAGTGGACTCCCTGAAAGCAACAGGTTAACAGAGCTTCCCTGCATCATCTCCCTCAATAAGTCCCCAGCCTGAAGTGTGTCCAGTGGACTTTTAAGGATCTGGCCAGGTGCATTGTGGGAATCATAGTCCCAAACTTCCAAGGACCATCTCAGAGCTTCTAGAACCTTGGATTTGTGTTTTGGACCCTTTGAACCCTCAATGTGAACTTCAGGAAGAAATTCCAGTAGTTTGGAGCATCTTTTGGAAAAAGCTCCATAAGCGGACCGACTTGACGTCGAGAGACAAGCCGACTACCTTCACAGCTTGGATTTCAGGTCTGTCCCGCTAAAAGCTTCAGAGCTCTAGACTTCCAGGACTTGACCAGGGCCTCGATGAGAAGCAATTCCACAACATCTCATTGAAATTGACCTGCTGGAAATGAACAGACGACCTTGAGAGAAAATCCTCCAGAAATGTTTTTAAGTCTGAAGATAAAACTTTGACTATGTCTTGGTCAATCACGACCAGATGTACCAAGCTGGCATAATATGTTTTTAAGCACAAGAAAGTGTTTAATCTTTAAAAATTCATATCTCTTGTTCCCTATATTGGGTTTTTGTTGTTTTGGTGTCATTTTAAAGATACGAATATTGTTATAAATTGGTGTAGGAATTGTATTGTGTGCTGGGTCTTACTTGTTGAATGTATTGGTGTTTTTAAATGCTTTGCATACCTGTCTCCTGAGTTAAGCCTGACTGCGTGCAGCCAGCTACCAAGGGTTGTGCCAGAGGCTAATGAATTGAGACCTTGACTGGACCTTATATTGCGCTGTTGGCCTTATTGCTAGTGGTAGATGCATACTTACCCCTACTGTTAATCCACCTTCCAACATTCCCCATGAGAAAGGCCACTTACTGGATCTTGTCTTCTCTAATGATAACCTGTAAAGGTCTTGGAATCATCCCCGGTCACTTGGTCAGATAATATTTTCATCAAGCTTACCTTGCAATCCTCTCAGCTAGCCTCAAACTCTAAACCTTTCAGCTGGATCGACCGCCCATGGTTTAAAATGCCCATTAAAGGTTGGGAACAGGTGCTTAAGAAATCTAGACCAGCTTTAAGGCCAGATCCGTCTCTAGCATATGACAGAATCTCTCACCGGATTGAATCTTCGCTCGATCAAGTCATCCCCCAAAAAACCCATACAGGATGAGCCCAAGATAAATCTGCACTGTGGTAAACTCACAACCCCTGGAAATTTAAACAAGTGTGTAAAAAAGCTGAAAGGTTCTGGGGAAGAGACTGAGGGAGAAATCCAAGCAGAAATACTGTGACACCATTAGAATCTATCATGCTGAAAGTACATGCTGTTTATTTTGAGGATAAACTTAATTGTGCCGCCAACTCCACATGTGATATGTTTTGTGTTGTGAAAACACTCCTTCAGCCTTCCACAACCGGCCCTATTCTGGAACCCTCACCTGCACAGTGTAATGACCTGGCAAATTGTTTTCCGAGAAAAATCTAGATCATTTATGACATGTTTTAACACTCTCCCCAATCTGATACTGATAGCTACGGCGATGACTTGGTGGTCACAATCTGACCACTTTGAGCACTTTTCCTGCTCTAACAGACACTTTCTCGGACATTTTGAGCAAAATTAAATCTAAAGCACCCGCCCCCCATGCATTCGAGATAAAGTAACCAAGGTGATTCTTACCACCCTGCTCGAAATGATAAATCTCTCCCTTAACATGGCCCTTGTCCCAGTGGCATGGAAACATGCCATGGTCAAAGCACTCTTGAAAATATTCAACCTGGATCCCCTTGATCTAGGAAATTATCCCCTTATCTCTCTTCTGCCTGGGATAAGACAAATCTTAGAAAAACATGTTCATTTTTCGCTCTCAAAATTCTTAGAGAATTACAATATCCTGACTCAGACCGGATTTCGCCCCTATATTGGTACTGAAACTGCCCTTTTGGTTGTTGTAGAAGAAGATAAAAGGCTGCTTGATCAAGGAGGTTCGGCAGCTATTATTCCCCTCGATCTCAGTTCAGTTTTTGATACCATAAGCCACAAAATTCTTGCTAACAGACTACAGAGTGCTGGAATTACCGGAGCCGCAATGGCCTGGCTCAAGTCATTTCTGGAATATAGGACCTATCGGTCCTGGACGAGGAGTGCACATCGGACAGTTTCCCCTTAAAATGTGGAGTACCGCAGGGCTCCTTGTGGAGCCCTTCTCTTTTTAATCTGTATATGAGACCACTTGCTGATTTTGTCCTCCCCTTTGGGATTTCGATAATCTCTTACGCAGAACGACAAACAACTAGACTCAGAGTGAAGATTCCCTCTACCCCTCTCTAAGACCTGGCCTAGAAAATGTTGCTAAGTGACTGACCAGCTCCTGTCTCAAATTAAATGGAGACAAAACCAAGCATATGGTCCTGGGCAAAAATCTTAACCCTTCCTTGAGTCTGATTTGACCAATTTGCTTAGGTCTCCTCCCACTTCAAAACCTGTTATAAGGAGTTTGGGAAGGTGGTTGGATGAATCACTTAAATTTGAATACCAAGTAGTAAAGGTTGCTGCTATCTGTTTTGGTATGTTGAGGATGCTTCGTAAAATTCTCCCTCTTCTTCCCCCCACTTCAAAGAGGCTGCAAGTTCAGGCACTTATACTCTCTCACCTGGACTATGGCAACTCTCTGTATTTGGGAGCACCCAAAGCCACAATAAAGAAACTGCAGGTAATGCAGAATTTTGCTGCCCGAATACTGCACAATATTGCCATATACCAATCTGTCCAAGAGGTTCTCGGCCTTCTCTATTGGCTCCCTGTCTCAGAGAGAATTAAATTCAAATCACTCTGCATTGCTCATAGGGCACTCCTTCAAAATGGGCCTCTGACCTCCCATGCACTAATGTACTCTTACACTCCTGCGAGATCCCTGCATTCCTCCAATGCCCCTCTTGCCAAACTACCTGTCATCAAGAGGGCAAGATACGGAGCATGTTCCTTTGTATACAATGACACTAAATTGTAGAACAGCATTCCACTCTCTCTTTTCTCAATCAATAAGGAACTCCCTTTTCAGAAAGCATTAAAAACTTGGCTTTTTTAGATCGGGTCTCTTTAATTCTCCGTAACAATTCTGTGTGGATCTTCAACACAGTTATGCCTACGGGTAGCTAAGCACTTTACAAGTGCTTCATAGAATAGAATACAGAGTGTAGAGAGAGCTTTGCTGAAAGGTGAGGGTAAGACATCTTCATTAGAAATGTCTTTGAGAATGTTTGCAAGATCTGTGAGAGATAAGGTTCTGTAGGCTCTGGGATTCTTTGGGAAGGGGTAGGCATATGAAATGTAGACAGCTTGGTATTTTAAATGGGCTGTTGGCTCTTTTCTCTTCACTGAAGAACAGGGTAATGGCCCTGCACTTTTCCGTTGAGTGAGGAATAGGTGGGCCTGGAAGGTTGCCTGATGCAGCACTTGATTGTCTTGAAAAGTGATCTGCTTCTTCCGGTGGCTTTGTCAATTGTGTTTGTATAGTATTTTGCTTTGCTTTATGTGATGAGCTGTTTGCTTTTGCATGGAGATACTTAAGTATCCTGAAGTCACTGGTAGTTCTATTTTTATTCCATTTTCTTTCCTGTCTGTGCATGGATCATTAATGTCAGTAATGTTTTTAGAGTTAGGGTTCCAAATGTTTTGGCTTGCATTGAATGTTTTAATTGGATGTGGGCGCTCACATGCTTTTCCAAAACAGTGTTGGAGTTGTTTAGAGGGTGTTGGTGTCAAGGGTGCAGTTGCTAGGGTGAGAGAGGAGTTTAAACATTAGGTTCTCTGTGGAGAAGTCTTTGAAGGATATTAAGATTTGGTCTAATCTTGTGTGTTGAACTTGGTTTGTTGGTAAGATGCTGAGCAGGGAGATAGAAATGGCATAGTGGTCTGTCCAGTCCAAATGTATGGGTCAAGAATGTGGCATTTGAAGTGTATTGGTTGTGTGATAAGCTGTACCTCATTGAGTGTGTAGATGAGGTTGGGAAGGTAGTTTTGTGTTTGAGCTTGTGTTGTCTGGGAGGTTGAAATCACTCAAGATGGTGGTGTGGGCATGTCAGATGGATGAGGTGGCAAGGAAATCCTAGAACTCATCAATGAAGTCTTTATTCTACCCAGGAAGCCTATTAATGAGATGGAAGTTGGCGGCCTTAGTTGCAGAGAGTGGGGAAGACCATGTCAGCTGGTGGATGGAGTTGAGTGTTTCCCCAGCTTGCCTAAGGTGCAGGGTCAGTATATCTTATAGATGGCAGGCAGCAAGGCCTCTTTCCTTCTTAAGTGCACAGTCCACAAGACAGATGCTGCAGCCTGAAGAAGGATGTATAGGATGTGCAAGGATGTGGGGATGTTTCAGTGATCCAAAGGGCATCAAGTTTGTGCTATATAATGAGATCTGTGATGTCAGGTTCATGGAGTACTGTAGGCAAGCGTAAACAAGCATGAGTTATAATGCATGTTCTGTAGTTGGAGAGTGTGTGGTAGTTAGCAGGATATTTAAGAGGTAGGGTATATATGTTGCATGTATGCTATGTCCATGTTTGGGTCTTCTATGTCTAGGTGTGATTGTATTGGTAGTATGGGGTGCTTAGTGAGGCACCTGATTTTATCATCTTATCTTGTAACTTTCAATGGAACATGTGGACATTCTGGACCACAGGCCTTCCTGACTCTAAGAGGCTCACACATGGGATCCTTTTATCTGTGTCTGCCCTTTGCTGCAGACATCCGGACAACAGGATGCCTTGAAGAGTTTATTGAAGTAGGAAGAATCTAGGGATATCACTTCCTTTACAGGTGAACGATGGAAAATGAAGTCTTCATGCCTGGCTTCCTTTTAAAAATGGTTTTGGTGGGAAAACGGTGATGTTAATTTCTGTAAAGATGAATGATGGGAAATGCTACCTTGTAGTAAGGGTGGTGGTTGTCATTTAAGACATGTGCTTGGATTGGTGAACTAAATGCTTCCATTGTGCACCACCGACAGGATGAAAGTGTTCCATCAGTAAGAGACATGCTGTGCCCATAAGCCTTGTAGCAGTTTTGGATCAAGACGCAACTTTTCAGCCTAAAGACATAGCACGATATTTCCTACTTATTAACAAACTATTTGAGGTCCATGGAAATGTAACTGCACTGATCTGATGTAGGAATTTGTAGTCAATATTCTGATAGCCACTACACTTTTTCTAAAAAAGATAAGGAAAAACAAAGGAGCCCTATCACAGGCTTGGAACTCTATGAACCCATATCACAAATGAAATCAGGAAAAACCCCAGGCACAAATGGTCTTACAGTGGAATTCTTTATATACTATGCAAGCCGACTGGCCCACACTAATTGTCAATAATAAACTCCTCAAGAAAGAAGTGGGAACTTCCCCAGAACTAGAGAAAGGAAGGTGATTATTAGTGCTGTCCCCAAATCTAGAAACCCGCTGGACCAATGTGAGGCATACAGACTGAAATATCTGATCAGTGTGAAATCTCCAAAGGTTTTATTGAATGGCACGCAAACTTGATGATTCCCTTGCACTTATATTAGTTGATTTTGAGAAGGCCTTTGATAATACTAAATGGGAATATCAATTTGCAGTATTAAATCAGATAAGTATCAGCCACAAGTTTCTTTCATGTATGAAACTACTATAACACACACCAAAGCTAAATGTAAAGGTTAACAGGAGGTTATCCAAAATCACAAAAAAACAAACGTGCCCCATCTCAGGCTCTCAAATTATGAAAACCCTTTCATTCATTACTAGGATGACTTGTGCCCCAATAGTTAAAGGAATGACCCTGTAGAAGGATTTTCAAAAAAGGACGGAATGGCCTCACACACCCCCTGGGTGTCATGCTTCATCATTGGCCATCCTACGCTCACCACAGATTACTCTAGTGGCGGGCGGCCCTCGTGATCAGAGGGACTTTTCAGGAATGGGGAATCCTAAAGATAAAAAACCTGTGCACCTGGTCATTTAGATTTGGTTATTTAATAATGGTTTGTGTAGGGGTCACATTAAGTTGCCTCCGTCCTATTTAGAACAACAGCTTTCAGCCCAATGGGCGCCCACACAAGGTTCCAGGGGTCTCCTTTGAAGTCCCTATGGACAGTGTCAGCACTCACTCAGAGTGCACACAATCATACTGTACCAGTTCCTAAAGTCTGGTCAAAGTCTTTGATATGGTCTTAGAAAAACATAAAAGAAAAATAAACAATTGTTGTTCAGTCATCAACAATTGGGACATATTCTGGTTTAAAAAACATGCGAGGTGGACTGGTGATTGCCCGTCTCACTGGATACAGCCATGTCACACGTGAGGCAGCATAACAGCTATTCAGAGGTTTTTTTGGTTTGTGGTATGTGGTCACACTCTCTCAACATGCACGTAGCAACAGTTTAAAAGGAAAAGTGCCCGTATTCACACACATATATACACACACATATCTAAACCTTACCCAAATTTTCTTCATGGAGGAATGGGACAAGGAGAGCATTGTAGTCAAACATTCAAGTACACGATCAAGACAAAAACTAAAATTGCAGCATCAGACATGCTCAATTAATATCTTTCTATGTCATCAAGTGCTGCGCTTACATAATGTTATGCATCCATTTTCTTACTTTGTCAAAGGTCTCCTTCATCCCGCCAGTTTCCCGTCTCTGTAACTGGGCATTTTAAAGTCAGGGAAACCGGCCCGGGAAGAGTGAGTAGGTTGTTGCATACAATTACGCGACCACGCTAGCGGGTATGTCAGGTTATGGAGTCCCGCCTGGTTGCAGAACACAAGTACGTCATGGCGGCCGCGTGCGACTACACATTGCCACCCGGAATGACTGGGACGGTAGTATGCTAAGGCGCATAGGTAACGCATCACGGGGATAGCTCATGTTTTGAGGCTAACCAGTGAGTGCATTGGAAGCGACCCATGAATTGGTCTCAAGTTATGTGACAGTATATTAGGAATTGTACAAAAATTGTGTTTCTAGCCTGGAAAGGAATTTCATAAAAAACTCGAAGATATATTTTTAACCCTCATCATTGGCTTGATATGGTATTGTGTTGAATAGCGTTGACAATGGCACGTATCCTCTATAGGCACTAGTTTTTAGGTCTCGCCTACGCAGTGCGCATGCGCTGCTTAGGAAAGAGACCTCTTGAAATCGATTCAGCTTTGCAGGCAAAAACGCGCACGTGTTGCATTGCTTTCAATGCAACGCGTGCACGCTTGGCAATTCCCTTGCGGGAGCGAGCTACGCCATATGTTAGCAATTAATGCGCTCGCTCCCGAAAGGGAAACGCTGCCTGCTCTCGGCCGCACTCCCCCCACCCCGACTTGCGTGAGGCGCGTGCGCTTGTTTAAAAGCTGTTCGATATAAAAAGTTCTCGCATAACTGGCATAAAACGAAAGCATACCTTCATGCAAAACCTGTTAGCTCTTTTCTTGGGGGAGATTTTATCTCAGCAGTTTGATTTTCTCAGATTTCGTAGCTAAAACAGTCTTACATAAATCTTTTTCCCGGAGGTAAGAATGCTGCTTGGAATCTGAACTCACTGCTATGCTTTCCACAGGCCTTGCCTTGAACGCGAGGGCAGTGTGAAAGGGCAAACCTGAAGATGGCGGCTGACACGTCATAAGGAACTTCTGTGGTTATCCCAGCCGTGGCTTTCGAAACCTGGTGCTTTTTGCAGAAATGTTTAATTCTTCACAGAAACAAGCCAGCCAATAGAGATTCGTTTGGCAATTTACCGTCTATTATGTCACCCACGAAACAGCCGGTTTGTGTTCATATGTATTATTTATTTTTACATGGTCTTTTTTTTTACATACTGTTCGTTTCATCGAGCGCGACATACACACAAACTGAAGTGTTTGCAGGGCAGCGGCTTTTTCAGTAATGCGTGAGTTGAGCAAGGTATTCAGACTTTATATAAAAATGTATATATAGCATGTGTTCTAGGTGCATTCATATTTGTCCACTTTGCACAGTCACAGCTAGTTAAAGATTTTTCTTAACAGACTTTCATTTAAAGCACCCAGTGTCACTGCGGTGTTTTTATCTCTAGTACAGCTGATGTATCCTGTCATGGGACCTTCAGGTTTTTTTCTTCTGTGTACTTAACAAACCCTTTGCAACACGAGGCAGTTCAGCTACAATCTGTCTTATACAGCGTTCATCTACCAATAAAGCGTCCGCCTGCCTGACATTCGCTAAGAAAAATAAGGTTTTACATTTTTGAACAAAGGTTAAGTTGTCTTTGGTGGCACAGAATCCACACATGAAAATTTCAGAGGCGTGCTGCCACCACCAGGAGGACTTCCGACCATGTGACCAACAAAGACCATTGAGAGCAGCCAGAGTAGCATAGTAATAATAATAATAATGTGCTTAGTTCATAGGGCTTCGTGCATTCCTTCTGTTTCATAGCGCTGTGACAGGTACTCAATTAGAAGTATAAACAGCAGTCTGTCCTGCAGGCATTTAAACTTGTGACCTGCAAATCGACGCATTACTGTACAAACATTAAACCCACTGAGCACTCCTTCCCGTTGTCATCACTAAACAAGCATTGGCATAGCCAATAGGTCTCGCCTTTGGGACCTTATAAGTGTTTAGCCATGCAACAGTTGATGTTGTTGCACCAAGGATATTGTGCTGGATAACTAAACACTTATAAAGACCCAAAGGCGAGACCTATTGGCTATGCCAATGCTTGTTATTCCTTGGAGTCAAATAGGATTGTTCAACTTCCTATATTATAACGACACCTAGGGAGGGCAAGTGGATGGCTATGTGAGTTAAACTCATACAAGAGGCGCATATTGGGTGAATACTATCACACCTATTTCTTTCTGGTACTGGAACTCATTATTTTAATTGGAGCCAGGGGTTGTCTATGTTTGAGGGTCATTAAGCGGAATACCCACCATTGCTCCGTATCCAAAAGTATTTTAGTAACACTGGCAAAGATGCAAGGGTAGATAATTTCTCGTTTTACCCATGTAAAATCTTTGTCCATATGTTAGTTTTCAAGGTAATGTTTTGTGAGACGGGTGGCACTCTTTTTGCACCAGATTGTGCTCCGATGTTGACTGATCCTCACAAATATTTTGGGTGGTCATGCCCACATAGCATTCTTGGGACAGACATGTGATCATGTAGACCACATTTTCTGAATTACAATTCATATAATCTTTCATCACCAATGGGCAGGCTATGCCTGTATCGATTTCCTCAAGTGTCTTGTAAAGGGACATGCAGCACATGTGCCACATGAGAAAAGTTATGTTATATTTAATTTATACAGTGCACGGCTACTCAAAGAGTGTCCCGGCGCTTACTACGGAAAGGAAGATGCACAAAGATCAAAAGCCAAAGAGCAGCGTTTTTAGTTGTTTCTTAAAAAGCAATGGATCCTAGGTGCCCCGGAGCGCCAGGGGCAACATTTTCCAGGCCAAACCAGCTTTCCGAACAAAGGAGCTCCCGCCAAGCCTTTGGCGATTGAACCTAGGAGTCTGTATCAGCAGCTGAGCGGACGAGCTCAACAGTCTCCCAGGTTTATAGAACACAAATCTCTTCTGGAGATAAATAGGGCCTAAACCGTAGAGGGCCCGATGAGCGATGGACAGCATTTTGAATTTTAGACAAGATTCAACTGGGAGCCAATGCAAGGTGTGCAGGTGGGTGCGTACACTATGCCTAGATGACAGACCCAATAGCAGTCTGGCTGCCGAGTTTTGGACTACTTGCAATTTCTTGGCAAGAAAATCCGGACTACCAACTAGAAGGACGTTGGCATAGTCCAAGCGGGACAAGATCAGGGCACGGACCACAGTTTATTTGGCACTTCTAGGCAGAAGGGTTAGAAACTTCCTCAGGATTTTCAAAGTGCCAAAGCAGGTCCCTGCCAACTTTTTCACTTGTGTCGAAAAGTTCAAATTTTCATCTGACCAGACGCCGAGATATTTTACGGCACTTTTTCCCGCAATGGGCCGGGGAAACCCGGGAGGCCACAGCCTTTCTCCGCAGAGAAAGAACCATACAAGAGCACCTCAGATTTTCCTTTGTTACACTTCAGCTGTGCATTCGCAAGCCAGTGAAAGACAGAAGACAGACAGTGTTGCGCAGCCACGACCGAGTAATCCTCCTTACTCCAGGAAACCAAAAGCTGAGTATCATCAGAGTATGTCATCACTTTGACCCCTAATGACTCTGCGAGATAGACCAGCGGAGTCACATAGATGTTAAAAAGAAGGGGGCTAAGTGATGACCCCTGCGGCACGCTGGTTGTCACCTGCATAGGAACGAAGGCACACGGGGGAGCCAGACCTGCTGTGACCGGCCTTCCAAGAAGGACCTGATCCACTGCAGAGCCGATCCAGAAATACCTATTTCTGATAGACGATCAAGGAGCAGAGAGTGGAGCACAGTGTCGAATGCCGCCGAGAGGTCTAGCATAACCAAGGCTGCTCTCCCGCCAGCATCCAAACACTCCCGGATCACCTCTGTCACCTCTAACAATGCTGACTCCATACTATATGAGGCACGAAAACCGGACTGCGCCGGATGAAGCAGGCCTGAAGCCTCTACATAGTTGGTAAGTTGAGACGTGACCACCTTCTCGCAGACCTTAACCAGGCTTGGCAAAAGCGAGATGGGGCGGTAGTTCTCAGGTAACAGAGGGTCAAGCGACGGCTTTTTGAGAAGGGGAAGAATCAGCGCCTGCTTCCACGACATTGGAACGAACGCCTCGCGAAGTTACCTGTTAACCATTAGATTCATCTCTGGATTAATAGTATCCGCCACTTCAGACAGAAGCCTGGCCACACACGGGTCATTAGGTGATCCCGACTTTAGTGCCTTAAGGATTCTAAGGGAGCTGGGTAGATCGACAGGCCTAAACGTGGAAAAAATGGAGGCAGATTGTGACATCAGCTTCCCTAACGGGCGACTATAAGCTTCCTGGAAATAGTGGAAAAAGTATCTTGTATACTAATTATTTTGTCCCTGAAAAATTTCGCCAAGGTATTACACCAGGTCTCCGAGGCTGGCGCCACATTAGTCTGGGCGCTGGGGGCCAAGAAACTCTGCACAATTGCAAAAATTTCTTTCGAATTGTTATTGGCCCGGTTAATGTGTGCGGAGTAATGCTGGCCTTTGGCCACTCCAATAGCCGCATAGTAGAGTTTTTGTTTGGCTCTAAGAGCGTGTTTGGCAATAAAACAATAGCCACTGGAGCGCCATGCTCTCTCTAATACTTTACAAGCATGTTTCAGAGTCTTCAACTCAGGGGTAAACCAAGGCTTGGAGGGGGTCTCTCTCCTTAGCTTTGGCTGACATGGTGCAGATAGAGCACACACCGAGTCAGAGATCCAATCTGCAAATCTAGACATATTTTCCTCCAGGTCCCCTTGAAGGGAAGGACGCGAAGCTGCCAGAAAGCTACTAAGCTGCCCAGGGTCCATTTTACTAGAAGGTCGGGGGGGGGCCATGGCTGCTGGCCAGTCATGAAGGACGCTTAATATCCCATGAGAAAAATATGGGAAAGTGGTCCGACCAGGAGACCGGCAACGGCCTCACAACTGAGATGGGGAAATTTGAGCAGATGGTATCCAAAGTGCGCCCTCCTTGATGGGTAGGATACCTGACCCATTGGGAGTGCTGGGCCAAGTGAAGGGAGTCAAGAAAAGCCACAGAGTCAGTCGTCTCCGTGTGATCAAGGTGGAGATTAACATCCCCAAGGAGCACATAGTTCGAAAAACGCAATGCTCGCTCTGCCAGCGCATCCCCGCAAGTTTCCAGAAAGACACTGGATGGTCCAGGCGGCCGATATTTATCAAGGACCCCCCAAGAGTGAAATAAGCAGAAAGTTGTAGGCTAAAATCCAGGACCTCACAGTCACCCCAAAGAGTGGATGTTTCACTATGAAGGGTCCAGCATTCCCTATACAGAATAGCCAAACCACCACCTCTGCCAACTGGGCGATCCACCCAATGAACTTTAAAGACAACGCGGGTGGCCAAGGCCACGATAGGGTTTGAGAAGGCGTCAAGTCAGGTCTCAGTAATGAACAATAGATCTAAAAGATTAGACCAAGTCTGCAACATCAACATAGTGCTTCCTCAATAATCTGGCATTAATAAGGCAGGCACTGATGCTCCCAAGCATGAATGAATCAGCAGACATGTTATTCAGAGAGAGCTCCGGTGTAAACGTACCCACAATCCACGCAGACAGAATCACTTTTAAGACCTACCGAATTGCCGCCATGTGACGGGCATGATAGAGGTCTGAGGGATTTTAAGAACTCACTTGATAACTGGGTGTTGTTTCTGACCCATCACTGGTGGGAGTCCCCAAAGAGTCTTTGTTTTATTTTTTAGGGGGTTCATGCTGTGTGGTGCATGTATGTACTAACTTGTCCCTCAGAATGGTTCTGCATTTGAATCAGAATAAAGGTGGTTGTCAATTATTCCCAGTTTTTTGTAGGATGCTCCAATGATTGGAGATGACCTTCTAGACGGTATTCGAGATGGGTGAGAATGTAGTGACACATGCTATTCTTTCAATTGTCTCTTTTGTGTACGTCTGGAGCAGTGCCTCCCTATTACTGTTGTGTGCTCATTGCCTGGTGCATTTGATGATTCTGGCTGGATATTTTCAAGATTCCAAAAAAAGGTGGATGTCTGTTTTGCATAGTTTTAGAGCCTGAGTTGGGGTACATTTGCTTTTTTGTGAGTTTGTGTATAAAAGGGAGAGTGCAAATGGTTACCCACATATATTCTCTCTCATTCCCCCAGCCCTTAAATCTAAAAAGGGTGCTGTGTGTGGAGGAGGAGCCAAGATGGCGATCGGGACGGCAGCGTAGGCTCCCGGCTCCGTGAACCTCCGCATCCCGCACAGATATCCTGCATGAGATCCTTAGCCTGCGCTATCTGCCCGTGTTGGTGATTGAGAGCGGCAACCGATCGCGTGATTCTGAAGTTTCTGGCGGCGGTACCGCCGGAGAAATGTTCACCTGAAGTTTGCGGCCTGTGCAACCCTGGAACCGGGACCTCGAGTGGACAACATGGCCGGGCGGCAGTTCAACAACAGCGGCCATTGGTGACTGGGTGGAGTCGGAATACCGGAGCGGTGCGGATATTGGCCTGAATTTCGTCGTGGTCATTCCCGCCACCGGGCGTAGCGGAACGAGTGCATGCCCGAGGTGGCAATTCCAAGATTCTTCGGTAATTGCCTGAGCCCTCGCCAGTGAGCTGCTCGGACGCTGCCTGTAACTCGTCCCGATTTTCGCGGGCTGCTCCCGGATGTTTGCGGGCGCTCGCCCAGGGTGAGGATAACTGTTACCTGTGACCATACACCGGATACCTACTTTGCCTGCCCCCGGAACCCTGCTTGAAGTACCATGGAACTTGATGCGCTTGTGCCTGGGTCCCGGTCCCAATCTGGGGTGGAACTACCCTGCGGCCATCTTGATAGAATGGATTCTATCATCCTGTACACTGGGTCGCAGCAAGATTGGGAGTGTGTGGCGAAGAGGAGCATAGCGCAGCGGGCGCGGGGAGCTGTGCTGGGGTACGGTGACCTCCTCGAAGCTCTCGGTGCCCTACGTTCCACCCTGGTTCACGGCGCCTGGGTACTGGGGAGAAAGCTTGATGGTATTGCGTCAGCGTCGGAACAGTTGCGATCTGCCTGTCCCCGGGTAACCGGGGACTTGTTTGACTTCACACAGGAGGACAGTGTCGTGGCCGCCCCTGTGCATAGGGGAAAGCTGGAAATTCCTGACAATGTGCCAACGTGTGGTCGGCTGGCTGTAGGTCGGGTCTGTTCCGGAGGTTTTAGATTTGAGCAGAAGGTGGTGGCTTTGTCCCACGCACAGCCTCCGGCGACCCAGGCAATAATCAAGCAATGGCCGCCTGCTCTGGCTGATTCCTACATCCTGGACCTTGTGTGCAGTGCATGTCCTGGGGCAGTACTGGGAAAGATGATCCTCCATAATGATGACTGTGTTGGTATTCCGAGACGTCCACCCTATATGTGTGTGTCGCTTCCGGTTCTTTTTTGGACGCTCCTTTTCCTCGTACCATTGGACATGGTACTGGGTCGATGGGTATGCATCGGTGGATTCGAAAAGAAAGGTCAAGGATAAGACTGATCCTACAGAGGTTGTCATCTAATAGGCGGGTGGGCACAGGGGTTGCGCGCTCTCACGGCATAACTAATAGTGTAACAGGTGCATAACTCTCCCCATTTTTCTTTGACATGGAAACATTTTTGTTGATTACTGTTTGCTTTGGGGAGGAACACATTGTGCGGGAGGGAGAAGTCGGGGGCATGTTTGAAGGCCCTCCTCCAGTTTATTAATATTCTCTCCACTCCCCCGTTAAGTGGGGTTTCTTTTCTTTCTCCTTTTTCTCTGTTTCTTCTATATTTCGGGTCTGGTTCTGGGGCGACAGGCACACTGCTGGGGGGGGGGCCGTAGTCATCTGCAGAGGTGCAGGGTGGGGGGCTGGGGGAGGAGATTTTTTAGTTTTTTACTTTGTTTCTATGGCCTCTTTTCTCTTCTCTTCTCTTTCTTTGTCTTTCTTTCTGGGGTCAGCACGGTAGGTTTCCTTCGCTGTCAATCACTGCTTTTTTATTTGTGCCTCAATTTCCGTGGTGCCTTCTGGGTCTTAGGGCAGGGGACTGCAGGCGCAAATGGCTCGTGACATTCTTCCACATCCTGAACCTCCTGTTTCAGCGCCATTGACTTGATAGATTGCTGTTTATTGTTGACGTTTACTATTCTGCCCGCCATTTATCGTTACTGGGAAATTGTTTGGCACCTGATCCTTCCATTCTCTATTATAAAATGAAAACCTTTTATATCCTGGTTTCCTACTTGGGCTGCTAAGTGGCCAAGAGTATACTAGCATGGAGATTCTGCTCCCCGAGGTGCTGCCTGTGATTAAAAATTTGTTTTTTGTTAATCCAACTGCTTAGCGGCCGGCCCCGGGGGTTGTAGGCCCATACTTGTCTTTGGTTGAAATGTCAATAAAGGTTTTTAAAAAAATAAATAAAAAAAAAAATTAAAAAAAAGGGTGCTGTGTGTAAAGTAACAGGAGGTTATCATCATAAGCTCCATTAACTACAGTACAAAACAAAGTTGTACTTTTTTACCAATGCTCTTTACAACAACCATTGAGCCACTGGTAGAGGTACGCCTGACATTTTGTGTTTTTGATGGAGTCCATGAAGAGAAGAACACATATCACCGTAGTTCAAAGATGTCTTAGTGTATGGTAATAAAGCAGCTGCTTCAGGCCTAACTTAGAGTATCCTGAGGAGCTTCGGGGAACATTTGAAACTTAAGGTGAACTGGCCCAGGTCCAAAGACTTTCCTATAAAGAGAACAAACAGTGTAATGTAATGTAACCAGAATTTCTAAAGCGCACTATCACCCCACGGGTATCCTGGCACTGAAGATGGGATCAAAGATTAGTCTATCTATTGTGGAGTTGGGCTAATGCTAACTAAGGATTCGGATAGCAAAAACAGAGGCTCAGATATGGACTAGGAACATTTTATTATTCAGAACTTCTGGTGGCTAAACTCCCAACTTAGACCATGCATTTTGAATAATGAAAAATCCTAAAGTTATCCTGGCTAAGTTTTATAAATTACCCTTTGATAGCGGCTTGGGTATAGCAGACATGCTGTTGTATCAATGGGCCACCCTCCTCATTATTATAAATGACTGGCTATTTGGCCTGAGCGCCAAACCTGTAAACTGCAGTCAGGTATGGGTGTTGGTTTACAGATACCCACCCCATTATTTGTATAAGGGCCGTAGGAGATCCCCCAGCGATTAAGACAGTATTGGCAATCTGGGGAGACATCTTGCAAATGATGGGATGGGAGAGCCAATGAACAGAAGCAACCCCCTATGGGTGAGTGCAAGTAGCTTCAATTATCAGATTTGACAGAGGAGTCCAACTAGAAATCCCCTCGCAAGGAGATAGGGTAGATGCAGTGTATGTCTTTACTGATCCACAGGCGGAGTTCCCCTCGCAATTCTCTCACCAATTTTAACTGGGCTGCACACTGAAGTCATACCTCGCTAAGCTATTCTAGACTATAACCAACTTGAGGCCAAGCTCACGCAGGGTTGTTTACCAGACAATATGACCCATAGGGTGTACAATTCTCTAGTAATACATACCCTAATTGCATTTAGCGCATGTAGGAAGGTGGAATCTGACTGCATGGTTACCCCCACTTTTTGCCTGGTGTTTTGCTGGTTTTCGACTTAGTTTGACTGGGATCCTGCTAATCAGGACCCCAGTCTATCTGCTTTCTCCCTAAATTGGTTGTTCATGTACTTTAGGTACACTCCAGATTGAATTCTCGGGCACCCTTATCAGTCTCTAGTATATGGTATACTATGTACCCAGGGCATAGGTACCCCAGAGGCCTCTCAGGGGCTGCAGCATGTATTATGCTACCCCTGGGAGACCATTCAAAATGACACCACAGGTCTGCTACAGCAGCCTGTGTAAGGTGGCGCATGCACCCCTTACTTAGATATAGGTTCACTATATCTATCCTTATCGCTGCACATATAAACCTATCAGTCACCCCTATGGCAGGCCTTAACAATCCTCAAGGCAGGGTGCTTTGTTTTATGTGAGAGGGTGCCCATGCATGAGCAGAGCCCCTCTGCAGCCTTCGGAACCTATATTACGGGGTCGTTTGTGATGCAGCCAACCATATACTCTTAAGTGCATTATAACCTCGCGGTAATTGCTAACTTTAAAACGGCTGCATGGAAACATGTCGTGATTGGTCTCAAGCACATTGGAATCATACTTTCACACCAGTAACTGGTGTGGGAAGTACGATTCCACCCTACTAGAGGGAGTAATATGACAGCACCGGTACACCCGGTACCAACTTCACAGACCCTGGCATCACAAAATGGATGCTGCCAGGCACAGACACGAGTCTGCCTTCCTGCTCCTGGACGAAACTCCGGCAGGGGGAGCTGGACAATAGGTTTCCTGTCACAGGGAGGTGTGACCACCTCCCAGACAGGCTTTAGTGTATTGGGGCTGGGTGGGTGCACTCAGAGTGCTTTGATGTCTGCACTGGAGGCGCATTTGGTGTCTCCGTGCATAGTCCAGCTCAAACCGGTTGCAGGGGCTATCAGCCCCTGCTCTGGCGTGAAACTGGACAAAGGACATGGGTGTAGCCAACCCTTTGTCCTGACCCTCCCATAGGTGGGCCCCCAGAGTTTGTCCCACCCCTTCCTTGGGTATAAAATAGGAACCCCTGGCTACAGGACTTTAGATTTTACCTGGACGAATCTCTGCTACAGAAACCAAGTACTTCGACTATCTACACTACCTTGGATGACTGAAGAATCTCCCTTTGAGTAAAGGAGTTACTCCCTTGCAAGGCAGGCACCTGAAACGCATCTGACCAGTTTGTATCTACGCAGCTCCTCAAGGACTCCGAAGATTTTGCAACACAGGAGGTGGGTTCCCAAGCTTAGCCGAGGTTGACTAGTGCTCTCAGTAAACCTGAGACTCGCAGCCCTCATGTGGACCGTGCAACACGAACCCCTGGACACGTGTACATTTGCAGCAGCATATGCTTTTTGGCAATCCTTGTGGCTGTGCTTTGGGCTACTTGTAGTCCTGACCCCGAGCAGTGTTTCCACTGAAGATTACCGGCCTGCACTCCAGGAGTGTTTCGTGGGCTGGTATTTTGTGATTCAGATTGAGGTACCTTCGCGATGCCTGGTCCGTCGACCTGTGGGTCCCTGTGAAGGCAACTTTAACTTTTAGGGGGCTTTCCTGGCTGCTCCAGATGTGCCCTGACTCTCCATTGCTTGGGAGTCCCCAGATCCTTGCTGGTCCACACCGAAGCATCTTTTCTCATACCGCATGGGTTGCAGTTGCCACGGCTTGTTGGTCTCCAATCCGGACACTGACCCCCCACTCGACATCCTTCATGGGACAGCTCACCTGTGGACTTTGGTCATCATCGACATCTCATGGTCCCCGTGGCTTCAGAGTCAAGCTTCATCTCATCTCACGTGAAACACCCGACATTGGTGGGCACAGGTCTATCGTGCCCCTGGTCACAGTGAAGTGACCCAGACTCTGTCCCCTCTGCTTTTAGGTTCTTCTCAGCTCTGATTCAGGCTTGGATCACACCGGACACTTCTCATCTTCCCGGCAGCAGCACATCTTCGCATCACGCCATTGAAATCAACGAGAGTTTCCGACACCACTTGACCCCTTTGCACCCGGCTCTCCTGGGATAGGTAACTCGGGTACCTTGGTACTCTCAAGGGTGCTGGCCTTAGAACCTTCTATGTTCCAAAGGGTTTGCTTGAAGTCCTCTCCTAAGTGTCCTTAATCTTTAAAATTCCAACCGCGACTTTCCCATAGGATTGTACGGAGCTCCCGCTGTGTTCTCACACTGCACGCGTCCCCCTTGGGTACCCTGTGTCACTACCTTGGGTGGTTCCTTGGGTGGTTCCTTGGGGTCCCAGCGATTCTACGTGCTGTAGGCACTGTGTCTAGTCAAGTCATGGTTGTTATAGCACTTTCTTAGTATATGGTTTGGTCTCCTCCTGGAGCCCACTGTGTGTTATACTATTTACTGTCGTTCTAGTGCTTTAATATTGTGTATCTTGTTCTCTAATCTCATAAAGAGGGTAGTAGAGAGTGTTTAGTAATAAATACATATATTTTATATATACCTTGTGTGGTTCTCCTTTCATTTGGACATTCAGGAGGTTATAATCTGGTAAACCAAGCTGCTTTACATTCCTTCGAGACTTAGCCTGAATGCTGCTCTCCATAGCTACCACTAGGATAGCTTTCAATAAAGGTTGTCTTTAACCTAATCATCAATAAGGGTCATTTGGACTGGTGCAAGGTGCCCACTATAACTAGTGGACAGCATATACCAGGTCAACTTCTCACTGTGCACAGAAGGCAAACTACCCCAGCAACTGGTGACAGTCCCTCTGCTGCTATGGGGTAAGGGTAGGGGAAAAGTTGACACGTTCTGCTGACCCATGCTGCTCCTTGGAAAGAAAGGAGGTCAGAGAGAGGTTCACTCTCCTCTTCCACCCCATCATCTGTCAGCCAGAGCATGGTGACTTCAGACTCCTCATAGTGAGGTTTGAGACTGATAACATGGACTACCTTTATAGGGTCCCTGGGGGTCTTGTGGTACACTAGATAGGTGACCTCCCCTTTTCTCTCCTTCACCTCACAATGCCAAGACCAGGTGTCTTGCAGGGCCCTGGGCTCTACTGGCTCCATAACCACACTTTTGCCCAGACTGAACTCAACCAGAGAGGCCTTCTGGTCATGCCAGAGCTCATTAGCTCCTGGCTGGCTTCCAGATTCTCAGAAGCTCTCTTCCAGAATCACTGCATCTGAGTTCTGAGAGCCAGCGTGTAGCTAACTCCATCCTGGGGAGGGGAGTGGGGTGAATAGGGCTTCTTGGGAGCTTGCTCCCACTCTTTTTTCACCAGACGGAGAGGTCCCCTAACAGGGTGGCCATACAGGAGCACAAAAGGACTGAATCTAACTCCTTTCGGTGGCTTCTCCCTGTAGACAAAAGGAAGGCATGACAAGAGGACATCCCACTTTTGCCTCGTGGGTTCTGGTAGTCCCATAATCATGCCCTTAAGGGCCTTGTTGAACCTTTCAACACACCCATCGGTTTGAGGGTGATAGGGTTTGGAGAACTTGTAAGTTACCCCATACTCATCCCACATTAACTTCATGCAAGCAGATATTATGTTTGTGCCCCTGTCAGATACTACTTCTTTGGGGAACCCCACCCTGGCAAAACTACACATCAAGGCTCTTGCCACTGTAGGTGCAGTTACAGTCCTCAGAGGTAAGGCCTTTGGGTACCTAGTTGCATGGTCACCAAAACCAGGATAAACCTGCTACCTAAAGCAGTTTGGGGTCCAATGTTCCGAAGATGTCCATGCCCACCCACCTTTCAAAGTGGGTGCCAATAACAATTAAGTAAACTAGGGCAGCCATGAGCTTTTTCCCTGACTTCCCACTGGCCTAGCAAAGGTCTTGTCCTGCCCTAGATGTCCTGCCAGGGTATGTCATGAGTTAGACCGAGTTGGAAGGCTCTGTAGCCATTTGGGAACACCAACATATGAGTTGCTTCAGACTCAGAAACCTTAGGCTCACTATACAGGAGGTCATTCTCCCCATAGATCAGGTGATCTCCAGAGGTATCTCAAGCTGCCTGGGCCTCTGCTTGCCACCTTAAGTCCTCAAGAATGGTGCACTCATTTCAAGCTTTACAGAGCCTCCTTCCAGAGGTTGGAGGCTCTGAGGAGCACAGGAATGTGATCTGTGTCCTCAGGGCCTCCACCTTCTGCCCATTGATGATGACACACTGCCTGTACTTGGAAATATTAGAAGGCATGTGGGCTTTGGGCACCATCTCTTTGTCACTCAGGGATACTAGGGTAACCTTTGCTTTACCTCCATGTTAACTGGGACCATCTCCTACCCAAGTGCTACACTGGCACCTGCCCACCGGTAGGGTGCTGCACTCTCTTGAGACATTTGGCATTTCCCTTCATGTTCTCATTCCTATAACGCTCAGAGCACTTTGGAATGAACTTCCCACTCTTGTTGTCACTAAACCCATTTTTTTAGAGTCAGGTTGTAACTTTGCATCTTTTCCCTGCAAACTATTTTTAGGGCCTTTGGAGAACTCCTTACCTTTATTTTTGTCTCCCCTCCTTTCTTCTGTTGGGGGCACTGTCCACACTTTTGAGGATACTCCCCAGACACCTTCTTTCGTACCCTGGTGCTGAGCCAGTGGTTAGTCTCTTTAGCAAGATCCCTGGGGTGAGTGAACTTACTATCTATCAGGTGTAGGAGCAGCTATGTAAAACTTTGGTTCAAGGAGAAGGCGTTGTTGTTGGGAGCCGCTGGATCAAGTCACAGTGAAAATTTCTACATTTGGACGTTGTCACTTTTTCGGAAGTCGGAAATATCCAGTGGGATGAAACTTCAGGTTTTAGTCAATGAGGACCCCACCCTTTCTGAGAGGAGCACCTGAACAGGATTTGCTGCTGTGCAGAAGCACACAGTGCTGCAAAGTCAGGTCGACCGGCGATGCAACTCTGTGGTCGGTTCTGGTCTCCTGTCAATTCTCCTCACGATTCTCTGGCAACATTTTGGTGGAAAATGTTCTAAGTCCTAAGTTTTAGATCCTGGTTAAAGGAGAACCTTTAGCACCACTTCCAAGGGTGCAAGGACTTAGGGGGTCAGGAATCACCCTAGGCAGAGGCCAGGTACAGGTTCAAGGTCTCAGGAGTCTGTTATGTCCCTGTAGTTCACACCGGAGGCCATCCAACTAGCACTTGAAGTCTCTCTGGTAGACCTTGGATCAAGCAGGGCAGTCCTATGAGGGTACGAGGATTGATTCAAGCAGTAGGTGGAGTCACCTGGTGCAGCAGCACAGTCCTCTGAGGTATAAAGCATGTCTCAAGCACTAGAACAGTCCTCGGAAGTACAAGGCAATCCTCTGCAGGCTCACAGACCCTGGTGGTCCAATATTTATACTTGGTGTCGTCCTCTGAAGTGGGCAAAACTTCTAAACTACCCCCATATCTGCTTCTGGGAATTTCCCTCCTTCCCCTGCCCAGGCTCCAAGTCGCATAGGGTCGCAATAGGCTGGTGTCAAGTTCCTCTGTGAATGTGCTGGAGACAGCCCTTTTAAATGTAAGTTGGGCAGGGAACAGCTCCACCACAACCATCCAGACAAGATGGCACATCCTTCCAATAGCTAGTCTCCCTTTATCTCAATGTTTTGGAGGAATACACAAAAGCCAGCTGCCAACTATTCACAATCATGTGACCCAGGACACAGGTTGCAGTCGCCAATTGATTAGGAGAAGAAAATGTAAACTTTCTAAAAGTGGCATTTTCAGAATTGAGTCCTAGAATTCAACTTTACAATGAAAAGGGATTTTAAATTACAATTATTTTGAGACGAAACATGACTTTTCAACCTTTTCTAAACTAACATTATCTCTTATTATATGTAGTAAGGTAACACAGTGTTATTCTATGGGATAGGTAGGTCTCACAGTAGTGAACAGGAATTTAGGTGTTTTTTACTATCAGGACATGTAAAACTAAAAAACACATGTCCTGCCTTTTAAATACAATGCACTCTTTACATATGGCTGGGTCGAAACTGGGGTGGCATGGTGAGTAAAAGAACGATGGACTTAACCCCGATCTCTTGACTGGGGGTGAATGTTTGATTTGCTCCGCATTCCGTCCATCATCTGTGAGTCTTTTGCTTTTTCAACATTAGTGGGTGGCACAATAAGTGCTACAGGCCCACAATAAGTGTTACAGGCCCTGGGTAAATGTAGCACCATGGTACTAGGGACTTATATGTAAATGCAGTGAGCCAATTGCATGTAAGCCATTTCTAGCAAGTTTAAAGGCGGGAGCCCAAGCACTTTAGCACCGGTTTGCAGTAGTAAAGTGCAGAATCCTAAAACCACCAAAACTACATTTCAGCAAACAAGGGGGGAGAAGGCATAATGTTTGAAAGAAGATCACACCAAAGTTGTCAGGTCTAACAATACAGTTTCATTATCTACACCATATCTACCTCACCAAACAATGGTTGTGGCACTTTTTAAGGGAGGCACCCCCACTATGCCAGGGATGTAAAATGGAAGAAAGAGAATTCATAAATATAACATGGGCATTCACCATTTGTCCAGACATTTGTCCACAAATTTTCAGATAAGGTGGCGCAGACTTCATCTTAATTGATAGGGACCAAAATAAAGCGGACATCAAAAATGACACTACTAAATGTTTTGGAGGGCATACCTGTTATCAAAGTTCTTTGGTGAGGGTAGGCCTGATAGTTGCAAAGCCTGGTATTACCAATAAGTGAATGAAGGAAGAAGTGCTGAGTCAGTCAAAATGGGAGTCAAGTTTAGACTGCTGCCAGGTTATTGAGAAGCCTCTATCGGAGGCTTGTGGGTGCCCACAAAACCATTGAAAAATATGTGGCACATGGATGGGTTCAAAGGGATAGAGGACTAGTAACGTTCAGGCCCAATGTCAATGATGATGAGACAAGATGAAAGGGGGCTCCAAGACATAACCTTTTGTAGGATCTGTTGTGGGACTTTCGGAAGGATATATACGGACACATTTAATATGTGTGGCATGTTGTCTGAGATGAAGTCTTGTTGCTGATTACAAATTAATAATATGTTACATGAAAAACATAAGAAACTTTTGGCTTCCTAGACCAAGGAAAGAAGTACCATTTTGCCTAGTCGAGGTTTCTGTTCCTAAACTGAACTTGTCAACGTGTTGCCCTTCATCACTGCTGTAGAGCTTAGCAGCATTGAATCAATGAAAACAAATAAGACACGGTTGCATTGTAGAAGATACTTAGAGTGCCCCAAATATAGATAAGTGTGAAAAATGCATGCCAGACAAAATAACTGAATCACAGTTATGGCGCCTATTAAGAGTATATTTAGAATAATCTTGCACATTATATGTAGAAGTCAAAACACAATGATATCCAGGTGTTAATTTGCTTTCCAAAGGGCAAATAATTGGAAAAACAAGACACACACTTCTTGCAGAGCCTACTGAAGCTGGCACCAGGCTCAGTTCACTGGGCCACCATGAGGAAGACTATGTAGTAGGAAGCTACTGAAAGTCAAATGGAAATAGAAGAAGAAATGTGGGCCAAAAGTTCTGAAGGCCTGAGGATCACTTGTATTTATTTTTTTAAACAGAGATCACCATAGCTTACTTCCATTTATAACATACTTAGAAGTTACTGCTACTGAGGAGAGGCATAAGAACAGAAGCCCGGAACCAACAGTATCAGTTACCTTAGAAAACATGCAAACAGGATATTGTTCACACAGGGACCCTTGAATTAATTATATATACATGATACACAGGGACTGATTCACAAAGATAAACGTACACTTTTTTGTAAGTTTACCATTCTTTTTGTTATTCACAAACTATGAATTAATAGTAAGTTTACAACTGTGGAGAGTCTGCAGTCGAGACTGAGAACTCCGCACATAAGAAGATAGGCCTGTCCTATCTTTTATGTGCAGAGTTCTCTTCACCAAATGAGGAGCCTCCGCAGTTGTAAACCTACTATTAAGTTGGAAAAAAGTGTAAGTTTATTATTGTGAATCAGGCCTACAGTAATTTGAGAGAAAGTGCTATTACAGTTCAGCTGATTATTTCAATTAAAATTTGTGGAGTCAAAAGTCTCATAAATTTTTTAAGTGTTCTCTTCGAAATTTTATGAAAAAACACACATGGCCCTTCAGATGCGGAACAGTAGTAGAAACACAAAAGGGCATTTGCGAGAGTTAGAGCTATTGGCGTTGTAAGTGACAATGTCTTTTACTAATGTATGTGGTTTGGAGTGGAATTATATACGTAGAATGGGAATTGTTAGTTGTGTAATTGTGTGGAATGAAATTGTGTGGTGTAATTGTGTAGTGAAATTATGAGGCATGGTGTATAGATAGGGGTGAAAGATGAACAGGATAGAAATGACGATAGAGAGGGATAGGTAGATTATGCATGAAGTTTTGAATGAACTCCAGACAGAGGAGCACAAAGAGTGTGTGAGAAAGAGAGAAAGAAGGGAAGAGCGGGCTACAGATACATAAAAAGGATGTGCCTGTGTACGCAGAAGACACCCTGGGAAGAAAAAGAGAGTGTGATTTCGAGGGATGTACATCTTGAAAAGGTATGGGAAAGAAACTGGGCTCAAAGACCTGAAGTGAAGCAATAGAGAGATGGGAAGAGTGTTTGGGAGAGCAATAGAGGATTGAGAGAGAGTGCAAGAGAGTGAGTACAAGAGAGAGAGAGGGGAATGAGTGGGAGAGGCACCCAGAGGGGTGGGAGACAAGAGGTGGACCAGTGCCCAGCGCAAGGAGGAAGGTAGAATGTGTGAGCATGTATGAGCAGGAAGTATTAAGAGGAGATAGGAAGTGTAAGGGAGGAATGAGAGGGTGCAGTGGCATTGCGAGATGAGCAGTGGCAGTGGAAGTCTAAGGAAGAGATGAGATGGGCAGTAGGTATGTGGGGGATGGATGAGAGGGTTGGTGGAAGTGCGACGTAGAGATGGATTGCACTGGAATTGTTTGTTGTGGAAGTGTGTGGTGTGGGATTGTGTGGTGTGGAGTTGTGTAGTGAAAATATGTGACATGGTGTGCTGTGGAGTTATGTGGGTAGTAATTAAATGGTATTAACTGTTGTGGAATTATGCAGGTGAGATTATGTGTTATGGAGTTAAATATTATGGAACGGTATTGTATATTGAGGTGTGGCATGTTGTGGAATTGAATTATGAGGTGTGCTGTTAAATTTTGTGGCATGATGTTGAAATCTGTGGTGTATATGGAGGTATGTGGTGTGTTGTGGAATTGTGTTGTGTAGCTGAAAAATGTAGTTACTTGTGCAATTATGTGATATGTTTTGGAAATGTGTGTAGTTGAATTGTGGGCCGTGAAACTGCGGGATACAAAAACACCAGAAAGAAATGTGAATTCTCCCTTGCATGATGTTCCGAAATTGTAGAAAAATGCAACTTTTGATGTGTTGAACAACTGTCCATCGGCTGATCGCATTTTAATAAGCAAGCAACATTGAAGGGGAGGTGTTGATGTTAACTGTGCTGCAAATTTGGAGTGTTGAAGACCTGTGGATCGGACAGTCTAAAATTCCAAATGCTGTCAACTGAGCGAAAAAACACAACATTCTGAAAGCAGGAGCTGAGACCAGGAAATAAGAATAGTCTGCCGAAACCAACATAAATAGACAGCAGGTAAAGAGCACATGTAATAGGGTCAGTCTCCATGGGAAGGAACGAAACATGAGAAGGAGAGACAAATAAAGCCAATGCCCCACTAAAAAGCAAGGATTTCTAAACAGTAAAAAAAATTGGTGGGCTTGTTTGGAGCCCATAGATGAGATATAGCATGTCTTAAAGAGACAGCGCATGTGTTGGCTAGGGGAGACCCAAAATCTAGGAGTGAATCATACAATCTAAGTAGCATTTGTAAATCTAATTGTGTGAGGCAAAAGTTTAAATTAGATTAAACCTCAAAGGATAAAGAAAATAGTATTCACATCGAGTTGTAAACATATAAATAGCTTTGTTAGTATGAAACTGAAAAGATGTGCTAGGAATATGAATGTGTTAAGGTAAAGTTAATTTGCGTACTGGCTCATTATTTGGTGGTGAATTATAATCAGGACTTAAGGGATTCATTCATCTATATAACAACTTAATCAGGGGTTAAACAATCAGGCAGTACAACTCGCATCATTATGACAATCATGATTTCAACAATGTGCATTTGAATGTGCCGAGTTAGAGACTCTGTATATAACCCGGAAAATGGCGCTGAGTGCATTGCAACAACGAGAACGTTACTCTAATCAGCCATTTTGGAAGAATGATAGTCGTCAGTGTTTTTAAAAAAACTAAATTTTTAAAGATGAATCAGTTCGGAGCTTGAAAAAAGAAACCAGCGAGGATGCAGGCTCAGGCCAAGAAGCGAATTACGGCCGGAAACTAACTTGGACATATCACTGAATTATTTGTCACCGATTAGCATGTGAACCCTCCGCAGATGCGCACTGCTGCCATTAGGGGCTCCTCAGTGTACTCCATCAAGCAACAAGAACAGCTGCCTGCTGCGGACCAGGTAAGAGGGATTGATCAAACCACGTAATTAGGCTATTGTTCCGCTGCAGAGAACTTAAATGATGGGTATGTGAGGTAGCGACATGAAGCTAAGCAGACATTAATTTGCAAATGGCAGCTAAAAAGACAGAAGGATTTTTGTTCATTCCTGGGATCCTGGGTCAACAATACAAAAAAATGGTGGACTAGCCCAGTTTACCTACAACTGTCAATGCAGAGTTCTTCCAAAACATACATAATATTATGTTTTTAATTTTGCATCTCTGAGACTCGCCGATCATAACTATAGCCAAAACAAAGTGCAGGCCTTTCTTCCTCTCATATTCTTAAATGGAAAGGTATTCCCATTTTTGCAGAGTGTCCCACTATATGACCACAGCAATTTTCAAACTTATTTCACTGTCTATTGCCAATTGAATTTCTTCTGCCAGCACTCTATTCAATCAATCAATCAATCAATCAATCAATCAAGGCATTTATAGAGTGCGCTACTCACCCGTGAGGGTCTCAAGGCGCTCGGGGGGGGGCTGCTACTGCTCGAACAGGCAGGTCTTGAGTAGCCTTCTGAAGGTCAGAAGGTCTTCGGTCTGCCGTTGGAGGGTGGGGAGGACGTTCCAGGACTTGGCAGCGAGGTAGGAGAACAATCTGCCATCGGATGCGGGGGACGGTGGCGAGGGTGAGGTCGGCAGAGCGGAGCTGGCGATTCGGGGTGTAGAAGGTGAGCCGTCTGTTGAGGTATGTTGGTCCGGTGTTGTGGAGTGCCTTGTGTGCGTGGGTGAGGATCTTGAAGGTGATCCTCTTGTTGATGGGAAGCCAGTGCAGGTCTTTCAGGTGGGGGGTGATGTGGCTGTGTCGAGGGATGTCGAGGATTAGGCGTGCCAAGGCATTCTGTATGCGTTGCAGTCGTTTCAGTAGTTTGGCTGGGGCTCCCGCGTAGAGGGCGTTTCTGTAGTCTCAATCTTGCTGTTGCTTTGTGGAAGGTAAAAAGATGTGCGTATGAGTGTGTAATATGTAATTTTTCAAAAAAAGGCTTCATCTTATTGGATACAAGCTGAATGAAGCTATCTTTAACCAATTCTTTGGGTAATCCCTCTCTGGAAAAAACTTCACTCAAACATATTATGACCTCACTCATTGTTGCCTAACTAACAAATTTGACTTCAGACCAATGCAAACAATGATCCAGTAACACCACAGAATACCTTGTACCAGTAACCTTTAATTGGAAAGGACCACAAATCTAGAGAGTGTTTTCCCCATGCTCTAGTAGATCTGGCTGTCTCCTCATTGGGAGACATGAAAGTGGTTTGTACAACGTATCACTCCTGATATATGCTACACACATATGTACCTTTTTTTTCTACACTGCTGTCCATCCCTGGTCATAAAATTATGTGCACAATCTACATTTTGTCCCACCAATCCTGGAACATCCAGCATGAGTCAGATCTATTATTTTCTTTCTCAACTCTGTGGTGCCACCAAAAGCTCTCCTTTATACACTATTCCATCATGTTTGGTGAGGTTCATTAGTGCCCCTGCACAAAAACTTCAATTTTACAAGTTCATCTTTAAACTTGACATATTTTTAGACAGTGACTTTTAACGTACTTTGCATGTACATTATAACGTACTCAGAAAGTGATCTGCCTGCTTACACGCACATTTCTACGTAAGCATTTTAGCACGTCACTGTAAATTCTGTTCAAGGATAAAGTACACTGAGCACACTGCCCTTGTACTTTGTTGTCCATTTAGAGATAGCTCTGATTCGGAAATACAAACAATAGCATCAGGAAAGGACTCAGACACAGTGAGAATGGAACTGGTTTTGATTATATAAACTGCTTCTGAGCTTTGGCTCGTCACAGGAGCACTTAAATTGATTATCATGAATGCTTTCTGTGAGCAATTGCCACCCCTGCTGGCTTCTATCACTATCCTGCAAAGGATGGCAGCCTGCTCTACATTAGACTGGCTTCCAGATACATCAGACATACAGGTAAATGGAGAGTTAGGATTCTACAAAAGGTCTGGTATTAGAAATGGGGTTTCTGGTTGGCTAGTGTATGCACCTAAGCCAGGCAGAACCCACCACTCTAGTCAATATAAGGGAGTTACACACCCAAGATGACCCCTGCTCACACCCTTGGAAAGCTTGGCAGAGCAGTCAGGCTTATCCAAGAGGCAATGTGTAAAGCATTTGCGCAACACACACACACCAGTGACACTGTAGGCACACTACAAAAGAGACTCCACACAAGGTTATATAAAAATATCCTTTGTATTATACGTAAAACACGTGACCACAAACACTTTGGATCACTTGTAAAGCACAACATCAGGGGATACATGTAGCCATTAGGTAGGGAAAAAAACATAGATGCTCCCAAACAGCGCCTGTAAATGCAGTAATGCAGTAATAGCCCATAGGCCACAGGGGCACCTGTGCACCTACTATGGGTCTCACGGTACCTCTAAGTAAAGGTAAAAATGTGGCATGTCTCTCTAGGTGCCCGGGGGCCTCCATCGAGGTTCCGCCCCATGTTGCAATACTCCAACAATACTCCAGCAACTCCCCCAAGATATGTGTCAGTACGGGGGTAGGGGCATACATGTGCTGCTACCGTTGTCGGGGAGACTTCGCTGAGTCAGCCGCAGGCAAAATTACCAGATGGGGCTGCCCACGAACACGCGGTGCAGCCCTTGATACCTGATGTTCATGGGCCCTGAGCGTCTGCCGGCGACAATATCGGAGACCTCCTGTGGTCTCGAGTGGCGGTGCAGGTTTTCAACAATGCTTGAGGCTAGGTGCGAGAGACCTCCCTCGGTCTCTTCGTGCGGCTGTGGGAATCCTGGGTGGCTGTTTGCCAGGCAACGCCTGGACACCTGCAGTGCTTGTTCAGCTGATGAGTGGACACACTCGGTTTTTCCTGCTCTCACGGGCTGTTGCCACAGTGGGTGGAAGGCTCAGCCGAGAACTCGCAAACAGCAGCAGTGCGTCACGATGAGCTGGTGAATTTTCAGGCATTTCCCCAGGGAGAAAAGCCAGTGCTTCACGCCCACTCCAGGAAGGCAGCAATAAAGCGCTCACCATGTGCTATATTTTCACAGAGAACAGCAAGCACTCCCCCATGCACTGGCACAAAGGTAAAGCGCTCCGCACACGCGGTTCCAAATAAAAAGAGTGAAGAATAGTCGAGTCCTTCTCCTTCTTCAGGCAGAGGCAGCCATTGCAGGCCATCCTACCCCACACGCATCAGGGGCAGTGCTCCTCACACAGCCTCTCCTGCTTTCCTCCCAGGCAGATTCCTTTTAGACCCAACAAGGATCTTTCCTGAAGGCTTTAATATAACTGAGACTTGGAACAGGAGGCCAGCACACACAAGCCCTTGGAGATTCTTCACAAGAAGGATACCACAGCAGGGCAAAAAGAGACAGTCTTTTTGCTCCACCACATATAGAAGCAGCAACTGCAGGCCAATCCTACCCTCACACAGAAAAGGCAGCGATCCTCACACAGTCCTCCCACCAGTGGTGTAGCTACACCTTTTGCAGCCTGTGGCGGTATCTGCGTTTGCCCCGCGACGGCTGCAGGTAAGAGCAGGGGATGCTGGCAATCACTTGATTTGCCACCCCGATGGCTGCAGATAAGAGTGGGGAGGGGTACCGCCCCCAAAACTCATGCCGTTTGGTGTGGACTAATCCACCCCATTGCACCCGTGCCACGCCACTGCCTTCTGCTCTTTTTATTGGCAGGGTCCTCTTGGTTTTTAAAGTAATCTAATCCAATATCTATACCCCTTTTTGCCATTGTTCTCTTTGTGGCAAGGGTCTCTGAGCCCAGCCAAAAAAAACAGTCCTGTCCTCCCTGGACCACAGCTCAACCCCCCCTTGTGATATCTAGATTGAATGCACGTGCCCAGCTCCTGTTACTCCAAAACCAGACGCTGAATACACAAACAGTCAGAGGCACACAGAATGGTAAAGCAAGAAAATGCCCACTTTCTAAAAGTGTGAATTCTATCAACTGTGGTGCACTCTTTTCAATAGAAAGTAATCTTATACATAAAACAATTATACTCGTTCATCTGTGTGGGTGTGCTGCCTTCGTAATGGTTCTACCAAACCACTAATTCAAACTTTACAAAAGTGGCATTTTCAAACACACAATTTAACACCTTTACTCTCTTCTGAGTTCAGAGAGCCAAAACTCCATTTCTCCATCTTATCCCAATGGAAAGTTATACTTGTAAGATATTACAAAGCAACTCCCATGTTAGCCTATAATACAGATAGCTTTTCAATAGTAAAAAAACGAAATTGGCAGTATTTTAGAACATATGACGCATACCAGTACATGTCCTACTTTTCACATACACAACACCCTGCCCATGGAAGTACTTTGGGTCTACCTGAGGGGAACCTTCAATGTAAGAAAAGGGAAGGTTAGTGCCTGACAAGTGGGTGCACTTGCCAAGTCAACATGGCAGTCACAAAGTGCACGTGGAGACACTACAGTGGTAGGTCTGAGACAGATTTACAGGGCCATTCATACGGGTGGCACAATCAGTCTTGCAAGCCCACTAGTAGCGTTTGACTTACAGGCCCATGCATGCTCAGTGCACTTTAATAGGGACTTACCAGTAAATCAAATATGCAAATCATGGATAACCAATCATAGTCACAATATGCACTTAAGTACTGATCAGCAGTGGTAAAGTGCTCAGAGTCCTATAGCCAATGAAAACAGAAAAATAGGAGGCAAAAGGTTTTGGGATAAGCCTGCAGAAAGGGCCAGGACTAACATCTGGCAGAATGCACTTCTTACTATGCTCTCTAGAGTATAGTCAGTGTTAGGTAGGGTTATCATTATGATACGCATTAATTTATTCACTGCAACAGGGGAGAGGAGTTGGCCTAACAGCTAGGGCGGTCTCCCCATGCCTAACAAAAACGAATGTATCCTCTCGTGATGCAACTGGTGCTCGTGTAAAGCACTCTGATACCTGATATCTTTGGGTCAAGTTTGCGCTATATAAAACTCTGTAAAAAAACAACATTATAATAGTTGAATTATCTTCTTCACCGTTGTTGTAATGCTGGTAACAATGCTTTGTTTCATTCTACTAATAACTGCATCTCAGGTATTTTACACAAGAATCAAAATGCTTCAATAAATGTTTAAAATGCAAATTTGTGTTTTACTAGTGTTTCCCTTGGGCCTGCCTAAGGTAACCAAGAAAGGGTAGAGCTGTTTCCACGATTTCCTTAGGATAGTCAGAGCGGTCACGTTCTGAGGTTGCAGACACCATCCGGTACCCTATCAGGTTTAGGGATCCAGATGTCACACTGTGAGCTAGCCAGGAATTGGGCCAACATATTCTGATTATATGCGTGGACTCAGTCCCTATATCATGACACATATGTTGTCCAAACGAACATTCTTACTTGATTAGTAGGAACTGTATGATATATTAATGCTTAATTAGTTGATCAGACCCTGTTACTTACTGGCCCCTTCATCCAAACTCCTATTACTCAAACACTCCTGCTGAATGTAGATCATCACTGTCATGAGAATTCATCTGATTCATGCACCCTCAACCATTAGTCTTCGGAAACAATCAACATCACTTCCGAAATACAAGCAACAATGATATTCTCCTCATCTTCCCCACACTACTCAACTCCCTTGGTCACAGGCAAACTCAATAAGCGATCTGCTATTACATTGTAACTGCCAGGCATGTATTGCAAATCAAAATTGCAATCTTGCACTTTAAACAGCCATTTTGCAATCCATGTGGTTCGCCTCATCAACACTTCTTGTGAATAGAATTTCTACTAGTGGTTTATGGCCTGTGTAAGCAGAAAAGTGAGTACTCTACACATGTTGCGATAGTGCTCCGTGGCCCGATACGAGGCCAGTATCTCATTCTGTGGTTGGGTACATATGCTCCACACCCTTCAAAGATCACAACTCATAAGCACCTGCTTCCAATCATCCAGCATGATCTTGTAACAAAACTCCCACAAGACATGCATTCTGGCATCAGTCGTTATCATTGTTTTTAAATGAGGGATTGAACAGCTTTAAAGCAGGAGCCCTTGCCATCTCGCATGGCATACCCCCTTACACAATTCACCCAGCACAAATAATTTATTTTTCTCTAACAACTTCCTCATGTTACAGCAACACATCTTGGTATAAACCTTAGTGTTCTGCTAGTCCTATGAAGTCCTTTAATTGATCCTTATTTTTGGGACTCGGTGCCTCCACAATATCTTCATTCAGACTCGCTTTGGGTTCATCCCCACTTCTGCTGAAGGCATGTCACATATACTTCACACTCTTATCCTCGTCGCAGTATTAAACCTCCATGCAGCAGGTAAATGTCATCTTATTTAGTGAGAACACAGTCAGACCACAGTCATACAGGAAAGGAACCATCCAGTAACTGAATCAAAGTGGAACCTTTGCCAGATACACAGGGAATGTTGGAGATGGAAAGAGCCCACTGAGTTAGATGTATGAAATAACTAACTAAATGACACATTACCCATTTGGAATCCCCTTCTCCACCACCAGTGATGCTCCCAACCCCATAATAATGGAAAAGAGGAGGATGGCATCTGAGAAAGCATAATGAGTTCTCTGAAGTTTGTGTTTCCTAAAGGATGGATTTCATTGTCTAATGCTGTGACAAACTGCAACACACTGTCACTTAGTTATACCTGTTCTACGGTTTCCCTTTCAGAAGAGGTTTCGGGCCCTTCTTGGTCGTTGCTACGTGCACCCCTTGCTGAAGACCCAATCGTATTCTTGTTCTGCGCAGCCTTTTGCAATCTGAGATCTTGTCACAAAAAAAACAAGACATACAATGGTTTATTTTGTTTCAATAGAAAAGTAGAAATATTCAGCTTTGTGCTATATAAGTTGCATTTTTGATATTCTTTGTATGATTAGTTCATGTTATTTCAATATGAGTCACTATAGATTTCTGAGAACACTGTGGATCTTGCAAACGAGAACTGGAATATTCTCCTTAGTCATTATACCACAGAAAGTGAAAACAGAATTCGAAAGTCTACTGGTAAAGAGGAGTCCTCCATTACTTAGCCTGCTCGTGTGATGGGCGTTTTCCGCCCACCACACGCTTTAATGCTTTTCCGCCCACCACACGCTTTAATGCCCATCTTACTCTACCCTGCTCTGCACCTTCCTGGTCTACTGACCTGTACTCCCTCAAAACAATTGGCCTGCCCTCAATGTGTCCCCAGGTCTGGGGACACATTGTTAGGTGAGAAGGCTTTACTCACTACTGCTGCCAGAACCTGGGGAGCCTCTATCCACTGTCTTCCACCCTTCCTGCACAGTAGCTATGCTGTGATCCTTCCTGGCTCGCTGAGGCCCATTCCCCAGAGGATATCAAGCATTTCGAAGATAAAAGGGAGTCATACCTGCTTCCCGTGGGAGCAAGGAACTTCGTTTTAACTCTAAATTTGTTTTGCATTTCTCATCCTATTTTTAAATTATGATTATGATTCATTTTGATTATATTTGGGCAGGAACCTTTCACTTTTTGAACTGTGAACTTTGTATTGCATATTTGATGTTGTAATGATCCTGCCCTCTTGTGTGCAATTGGGCTATGACCACAGGTGCAATAAATCAGCAATTTGCTAGTAACTGGAGTAGAACAGGTAGGTAACTCAAATCAAATACTCACCGTGCTTCCAGATGTGTTTTGCAGCCTGTGGAGCAGTTAACATAGCAAATGGATGCAAAGACAGGTTAAACGGCTGTTTCCTGAGGCCCTGAAAATACAATATACAACATAAGCTTTGTTGACAAAGGTAAAATGAACAGACACCTCATCGTACCAGAATGAAAGCACTTGTACCCAACTGTTCACCACAGATTACATTAATGTATCTCGCGATAGCTTCGTCCTTGGTTTGTATACCCAAAGAATCATCATAGTTCTGACAAGACTAAACCTATTGGCTTTGCCAGTGCACGTTACAGTTTTCAACACAAACTCTAAAATACTTGCTGATACATGTCATAATAGGTCTCCTACCCCCACCAACGACGACGTTGCCCCGTAAACCCTCCAAACACACAAAAAAACGCATCTCTTGACGGTTTACAGTCCCAAAGCATCGGTCACTCCGATATTCCAGGCCATATGGAGTTGTGTTGTACTTCATAATATAAACACGCGATGGCAGCAAACCCAAAGAAAACTAAAATCGTTAGCATAACATTTCATTCACTAAAGCCACAATTATGGTAATTGCTGATATCAAACATTTATTGTACAATGTTGACGTGATTTCATTTCCATAGCAACTTCACACTCTATATTAAGGAACTGTAATTATATTAGAGTAAACAATGGCATATGCAATGCATGCAGTATTTTCCTCGTCTTGGAACCACGGGCAAAACATTGCCGTGTGTACAGGTGGGCACGTGGAGGAAAGGTAGAGGTTCAGCGGGGTTGGGAGGAGGGAAAGGCACTTTGAATGGTTGAGATCATGAACCATAACACTTGCTAGAGAAGTGACGGTATGTAAATGGTGCAAAGTATAACAGCGCATTAATAATGTTTTTGTCTGTGCTTCATTCTGCTAACGGGGTTGCAGAGCCCTCTGATCTGCACTGTGCTCTCAGTTGGTCTTCCGAAATACACGGTTGAAAAGGGGGTTAGTTGTGGTTTAGCTGATGTGAGAGATGAGGGTGAGATGTGTTGTTTTGTGTTGTGTTGTGTTATGTTATATCGATTTGCATGGCGCAGCTTATCACCCATGAGGGTATCCAGGTGCTGGAGCAGGAAACTAGGTCAGGCGGTGCTCCTAGTTGAACAGCCAGGTCTTCAGTTTCTTGCAGAAATTGAGAACTGGAGTAGCAGTCCTGATGTGTTAAGGAAGTGCAATCCAGTTCTTGACGAAGATGAAGGAGAAATCGCTCCCTGCTGACTTGCTTCTGTGGATGCAGGGGACTCGTGCGAGGCAGAGAGAAGGTTGGTAGAGTTGATGTCTATTGCTATTGTTGAGGTGTGTTGGTTCAGTGTTGTGGAGAGCTTTGTAGGCGTGGATAGGAGCTTGAATACGCAATGTTTCTGGACAGGTATCCAGTGTAGTTCAGTGAAGTAGGGAGTGATGTGAGCATTTCTGGGGACGTCTAGGATAAGTTTGGTGGCAGTGTTTTGGATGGTCTGAAATCTTTGCATGAGCTGGTTGGAGATGCCAACCTAGAGTACTTTGCCGTAGTTGAGCCTGCTGGTATGAGCTGCTAGGTGGCCATGCGTCTTGTGTGCGTGAGGAGCCATTTAAAAATCTTGCAAAGCATTCTGAAGATGAGGCAGCAGGCTGTGATCACACCGTTTACCTGTTTGTTCATCATTAGTTTGTTGTCAAGGATGATGCAGAGGTTTCTGGCATGGTCTGTGGGGGTGGGTGGGGAACCTAAGTGGAGTGGCCATCAGGAGTCCCAGGGGGATCTCTTGTTTCCAAAAATCAGGCTCTCCGTTTTGTCCATGTTTAGTTTAAGGCAGTTCTCTCATATCTAGTTGGCCATGTTGGACATGCAGGAGGTGAAATTGGTTCTGGTGCTCTTTTCAGTGTTAGTGAGGGAGAGTAGGACTTTAGTATCATCAGCATGGGAGACAATGTTGATGCCATGGGCTCTTTTGATGCAAGCGATCGGTGCCATGTACACGTTAAGCAGGGTTGGGCTGAGGGAGGAGCCCTGGGGGACTTTGTAGTCGAGCTTCTTGTGTTCAGAGGGGAAAGTGGAGAGTGACTCGCTGAGTCCTGTTGCAGAGGCAATCCAACACAGGGCAGCCCCTTGAATTCCTGAGTCCTAGAGAGCGGTCATTTCTCCTCTGTCCATGATGGGCCAGATGTTGTTTGTTGCTGCCAGGAGGGCAGTTCCTATGCTGTGGTTGTTGCAGAACCCTGACTGGGTGGAGTCCAGGAGGTGATGTTGTTTAATGAAGGCCTGTTCATCTCTTTCTCCAGGACTTTGGCTGGGAAAAGGAGGAGCAACATAAGTCTGTAGTTGAAGAGATATTTTAGGTTGGCCAAGGGTTTCTTCATGAGGACTGTGATTTCTGCATGTTTCCAACTCCCTGAGAAGCTTCCACTGATGATGGAGGAGTTGATGATGGTGGTGAAGTTGGAGCTGATCAGTGTGTTTCCCAGGTTGTACATGTGGTGAGGGCAGAGGTTAGACGGGGACCCTGAATAGATTGTCTGCATGTTTCTGCTGGTGTTGTCAATGGTGAGAGGGCTCCAGTTCGTTAGAAGGTGGGTGGTCCTGGTGGTGGTGGGGGGTTTTCCGATGATGTCTTCCATCGTGGATTGGGGTGCAAAGTCAGTGTAGATCTTGAGAATATTGTTGTGGAAAAAGTCAGAGAAGGTTTCGCAGAGGACCTGTGAGGGGATGATGGCTTTGGAAGCTGCTGTAAGATTAGTGAATTAGTTGACAAAGTTGAAGAGTTCTTTGCCAGAGTTAGAGCAGGATTTTAGTCTGAGTACGAGGGCAGCTATCCTGACTACTTTGATCTGTGCGTGGTACCTTTTGAGTGCAGATTTGTAGGCGTCTCTAGAGGTGGTGCCTCAGCTGGTTCTCCATTTTCTTTCTAATTATTTGCAATAGTGCTTGGAGTCTCTCTGGTCTTCTGTGTACCAGCATGCTTGCGCACATGTTCTTGTATGCCTGACCTTCTTCATGGGAGCCAGGGTGTTTCTGCAATCTGAGATCCAGTTGTTGAAAGCGGATAGGTAATTCTGTAGGTCACCTGTGAAGGTAGGCTAGTTGGATCTGAGGGTGTGGGTCCAGTCTGCTTTTGTTATGTTGCTCCAGTTGCAGCTGAAGTTGATGGCTGTTTTTTGTTTGCTGGAGTGGGGTATGTTGATGTAGAAGTGTACAATGGACAAGTCCATCTAAGTGAGCGGAGTAAGGTGGCAGGAGGTAATCTTGTTGCTGGGAGCAAAGATTGGGTTTAGGGTGTGTCTGGCGATGTGAGTCAGCCCTTCTACGAACAGTGTGAGTCGGATATTGCCGAGGCTCTCTAGGAGGTCAATGCCATTGCAGTCCGTTGGGTCATCGAGATGAATGTTGAGTAAATATGTATGTATTGCCTATAATGATAATCTTATCAAATATTTCATTTAACTAGGTCTTAAACCTACCCCACTGTTTTTTTAGGAAACATATATTATCAATTTTGTTTGCTTAATTTATTTATATGTAACTTAAAGAATTGGGTATTTAATGCATATTCAATTGATGTATATTGTAATCTGTATATGCTGATCTCTCTGGGCAATAAAAATAAATTATTTAAGAAAAATGGAAGTCATTGAATCTAATGGCGATGGGAGTAATGAAGTCAGTGAGGAGGTTGCTGAAGGTAGTGTGGAGTGGCTGACATGTAGTTGGAAGTGCAAGTGTTCCATGAGTGTGGTTGGTTCGTCCACTGCAGTTGTGCAGGTGATGGTGTCTCTGGTGTTCCATGAGTGTGGTTGGTTCGTCCACTGCAGTTGTGCAGGTGATGGTGTCTCTGTGGATAAACACAAGATCTACTCCAGGTTTGTGGAGCCTGTCACAGTGGACGGTCTTGTAGCCAGTATGGATGGTCTCTGCAAAGGCAGAGTACGGTGACGGGCTGAACCAGGTTTAGGTGAGGTGTGTGTGGAGGGTAGTATAGGAAGGATGCTGCAGAAAAAGTGTCAGTGGGTGCATAAGAAAGGTCCTGCCGTTCACTTTGGTGCAGAGCAGGGGCAGTAACCATGACATTGTCCATGTTGAGTGCTAGCAATTCGGAGGAAGTGTAGCGATGGCGGTCGGGTGAACCAGCACCAGCGTCCGTGGCTCTGGGCGCAGTCCAGGAGTGGAAAGGTACTGATGGGCTTAGCTTAGGCATGCCTTGGGTGCGCCAGCGGCGCACTTGTTGCATGATCGTGTAGCTCCTCTTGGCTCCCTCCTGAAACGGGGGGAGCCAAGAGGAGCAAAAGCAGAAAAGCAATGAGTCTAAGGCAACAAAACGGGCATAAATACGGGCACTAAAGAGTAGGAAAGAACACACAAAATGGGCACAAAATATAAGGGACACTACAGCAGAAAAAACACAACAGAGAACAAGAGCCAAAAAGACAAACAGGCACAAAAGACAAATGGGCACAGAAGCAATGAAAGTGCAAAAGGCAGAGTACAAAGCACAGGTCAAAGCGAGAGTGCAAAGAAGTGAGTGAGAGTGGACGGAGAGGGAGAGAGGACGAGCGCAGTGATGTGGGGCCTCGCGGCAGACGGCAAGGTCCAAAAGGGCCTTAGACTGGTCAGAGGACCAGTCCAAGGTAAGTGGGAGCTTTGGAGATTTGCTCAGTTTCCTTATTTGCGCACTTTTGAGAAAGGTCCAGAGTTCTCCCTATGCAACTTTTCACACTTCAGCACTTGGTCAGTGCTAGAGTGTCTCCATGTCTCCCTCGAAGCATTCAGGTTTCCAACCCTGTAGAGACTACGAGAGATTGATGTTGATCTTCAACTATCACTATTGGCCTGGGGTCGGTCCATGGATTCCTAGTCATACGAGTCCTGCCTCAGTGTCCACATCAGCACAAGAAGAGGGAAGGAAAACTTTTAATGGTGCTGGCCTGTGAAGTTTTTTCACTTTGACCAGGCAAAGGAAACATAGGTGGCAAAAAAAAGTGCTCCTCAAGAGGCAAATCACCCTGGTGCCCTCCCATCCCCACAACTCTTAAAAGAGCTTCATCCTATGAGCTTGAGTTTGTGCCTCTGAAGCCTTCTGAAGCAACACCACCAGCGGATTCTTCCTTGGACAAGTTGCCAAACTAGTCCAGTTTGAGCAGCCTTTGGTGCCCACAGTGCTGTACCCAGAGTTTCGGCTCAGACCCGGTGGTTATCCTTTACGCCATGTTCAGCATCTTTTCTTCACATCATTTGTAGTTCCCATTAAGGGCCTCCTCCTCCATAACTTACATCCTTTCACTCATTGGTGTGGTATAATTGCTACTCACAATATTTCTTGCTCTCATAAAGAATAGCAGGCTGCATCCAACCCTAGACCTCTGGGTTCTAAAAAAAAATTCCAAGGCAGAAACAATTCAAGATGCTGATCCCTACCTCAGGTCCTGTTGGCATTGGAAGAGGGAGACTGGTATGTGTCATTAGATAAGCAGGATACATACACATGCTTTCATGTTTCGGCCCTGCTGTCGCATCGAAGGAACTGCAGTTTGTGTTTCCAATTCATGATACTTTAGTTCAGACAGAAGTCAGCACCTCAGGTAATGGTGATGGCTAAAGCACATCTCAGATAGTCAAGGATCTTTGTTTCCCTGTACCTGGACAACTGGTGGATCAAAGCAGAGTCATCAGAGATCATGATGTGCCATCTGCAGTCAATGGCACCTCTGCTATTCGATCTGGGCTTTTAAATCAGCATGCTCAAACTTCACCTGGAGATCCCACAGTGTCTCCTGTTCATAGGGGCAGTTCTGCACATTACTCTCATCAACACCCATCCTCTTCCTCAGAGGTTTTAAGACATCCAGGCAATAGTCCCATCCTTTTGAGAAGGCGCTGGAGTTTCAGTCCTGCTAGCTCTGGTAGCTTCCTGTATTCTCCTGGTCATGCATGCGTGTTGGCTCTGTAGCGGCGACTTTGCAAGCAATGGTTTCAGTATGGAGGGGGTAGTTATGTCAAACATCATGGTGGTCTTCCGGAATCCTGCTGCAGATGTGATCTAGTGGGGGATTAGGAGGACCTTCCCCTTGGGATATCCTTATGTCCCTCTCCAGAAGTGGCCATGGGAGTGTTGGATGCCTTAACTCTTCGGTGAGGAGCCCATCAGGAGGATCTGGAGAATAGGGGCCTCTGGTCTACAGAAGAGCAGGTTCTTCAAATAAACCTGTTAAAGCTGAGTGAACTTAAAATGATCTTAAGATCTTCCTTACATCCGCAGCCAGTCCATCCAGATCTTGATGGACAATAAGAGCACAATGTGGTATGTGAACTAGCAAGCGGGAGAAGGGTCTCAATTCCTTTGTCCGGAGGCGCTAAGGCTGTGGTCTTTGGTACACTGTCTGTGATCTGGTTAATAGGCTTCACCTGGCGGGCTCTCTGAATGTCAGAGCTCTCCTCAGGGATGCTTTTTCACTTCCTCATAAAATGGTCAGACTCAGCAGTTCTGCTCCACCCAGGAATCATGGAGAAAAACTTTGGGAGACACGTTTTACTAGAGGTGGAACGCAATCCCCTGCTTTGTCTTCCTATCAGGAGAAGAAGAGATTGGGGGTGGAGGGGAAGAGGGCAAGGGAGATTATATAAAAATGGTGCTGTACTGATAGGAATGTTAAATAAAAACAGTTTTATTGGTTTTCCATTACTTGAGTGAGACGAGCCAGTGAGTTGCAAGATCTTAGTGTCTATCTGCCATTCAAGAACTTTTCCCCGGCAAACTGGTGTTGCAAATCAGGGCTGCTTTACTTCCCAAGGTGGTTACTCACTTCCACCTGCATCAATCCTCCCCCTTTGAACTTCCAATCCCTCACCCCATCACATTAAGTAAGAGGGAGTGACTCCATCACATAGACACCATTAGGAACTTCAGATCAGACAACAGTTCATTGTTGGCTATTGTGGCAGTAGGAAGGGCAAAGCAGTTCACACGCAGATGTTGCTGGCAGATCATTCTCAGCAGCAACATGTGCTATGCCTTTGCCAAAAGTGAATCACCTGAAGGAATTTGGGTCCACTCCACAAGGACCAAGTCATTATCTTCTGCTTTTTGCAAGAGTTGTTCTCCCAACACACAGATCTGTAAGGCAGCAATTTGGGCATCCCTGCAAATGTTTGCTAAACACTACTGTTTGGACTGAGGTGCACAGGGACAGACCCTTCTCCAAATCTGCGCTGCAAGAATTCCTCAAACCATCCATCATCAGACCTCCTGGAAAGGTACTGCTTGGGTATCTATTCGACAGGTGAGGAGCCTGAAGGTAGAGGCATCCATCAAAAAGATAAAGTGATAACTTTTGGTAACGATATTTCTGGTGCGTACTCCACCTACTTGTAGATTTCTTACCAATTCCACCCACCTTCCAATCTTATGGATGGGCACCTGAGAGTACGCACAATGGATGGCTGTACCAGAAAAGTTTTAGGAAGGTTCCAATCTGAGTTTTACACTGTAGCTGATTGATGTTGTTCCATCTGTGTGCATCGAAGGTACACAAAAAACAGATGCAAACTGAAGTCATTATGCCATGATGGGTTCCACATGGCTTCAGCGAAGCCACCACGAGCCACTTTCAAAGCAAAAAAATCAAGCCAGTGCCCCATACAGGAGCCAAACATCCCAGAAGCTTCTGGATTCAGTCCGATGCCTTGCGAATTTGAAGGTAGATAAGAGTATTCATCAGAAAGATAGTTACTGAAGGTAACAATCTTTTTATTTGCACTGTTCACCTAAAAGAACAGTATGCACGTTTTTAAAACTGATGGATTGTACCTTTTATTTTATTTCATCTGAACAACTAAAAAGCAATACAATTAAGGTGTTTTTATCTGACTGAACTAAAATGTAATATAATTTGGCAGTAGTAGTGTCACTGCAGTATAGCAAGAAGCTGTTGTGAAACTAGCCAACAAGCAACAGTAATTTATCTATGGAGTGTAAATTACATAACTCAAGGAAACCAATAGTTAGCCCTGTGGTGGGTGTTTGGGGTAAACCCATAACCATTATAGGTTTACAGGGTTCACCCAGAAGGACAGATGGAGTATCCAAGGAAAACCACACTTTTCATTATTAAACTTGGAGACATAAAGTGGTTTTCTCAACATTTGGCTCTTTCAAGATTGGTTATATGTATGTGTGTATGCTTGGCAGCGAGATTGCTAGAGAAAATTGCAGAAGATTAGTTATCTCCAAGGAAAATTATTTGGTCCACCGTGGAGATTGTGCAACTAATAGAGAGTCACAGATGGCAATCAAGGAGTAATTGAACCAATCCAGATGACGGTCTGCTTCGCGCATTAAAGATCTCCAGTCCAGAAAGCCCAAGTGTGACAGGCATATCATGCAGTTCAGTGGGTGGCAGCTGCCACAGCTAAAAGGTGCGTGAGAAGCTAACTGTTAGGCAAGCAGACTTTCATTTACCTTGGGACTTGGTGGCTCCACACCACATTCACTGATTTAACAAAGATACAATGCCTCAAGATTTACATTGTGGGTGTTTGGACACAATATTTTGTTTTTAATATTGCATACATATTGTGTCAAAAATATTGTTAGCACTGAAATATTCTGTCACAAAATATCGCTGTCAAGAATATCTTTCTTTGTTATTAATTTTTGTACTATAGTTTGTAATTTACATGTATAATGTTATTATTTTGTTATTTTTAAAATTATAATATAGTAACAGATTTAGGTTTGTAGGAGGAAAAGAATGGGAAGAAATTTAAATTATATTTATTTTATTTTATTGGTAGGGGATTCTGTATTGTAAATTAAACATTTAATTGATTAATAATTACTTTAATTGTTTAAGTGTTATCTCATTTATTTAAATTTAATTTATTATTTTTAATGTGTAATTAATTTTTTAACCTTTGATTATTGATTATTATTTTTATAGTAGGAGCGGGTTGGGTTGTAGGTTTTTGCTGTGGAATACGGTGGAAAGTTTTTTAAATTCAGGATAATCTTATATGAATCCTGATAAAAATGTTATTGTTAATTATGTAATTGATCATTAATTATTTAAATTATTTGATTTTTAATTGTTGGATTATTTTTAAAATGTTACAGTATTTTTTTTTTAAATTATCTTATTCTTGTTGGTAATTTAGATTTCAATAGTGAGTTGTTTTTGTAAGGGAATGGTAAGGGAGTTAATTAAAGTACAAACAATGTTATTTTCATTCAAATCATTTTTTAATTCCTGATTAAATATGTACTTTATGATTAATTTTGTAAATTGTTGTATTATGTAGTTGTACTATTAATTCATGAAAAGCATATAATATTTTTAAAATAGCACATTTTAAGTAGTAATGTATATTTTAGTACTGGGTTGTTTGTTTTGTAGGGGAATAGGTTGAGAAGGTATTAAGAATATCGTATTTTTTAGTTAATTGCTAATAATTTTGATTGATTAATTAATCATTATTTGGGGCCGATCCCGATCCTGTATTTTTTTTTCCCGTACGACTCGTATCCGTATTTTTTTACTTACGAATCGTACAAGTACCGTACAAACGGTGAAGTACGATTCGTACGGGAAAAATACATAGGGCCCGAATCACAGAACTAACTTAAGACAAAATCCTAAACTTACTACCATTTTGGTATTCACAGAAGGCACTTACTCATTTTGGTATTCACAGAAGGCACTTACTCATTTCGGTATTCACAGAAGTTAGGAGTCCTAACTTTAGGACTCCTTCTGTGAATACCAAAATGGTAGTAAGTTTAGGATTTTGTCTTAAGTTAGTTCTGTGAATCGGGCCCAGACGAATCGCCTCGGGAAAAGTCTACGAGACGTCCCCGGACAGTTTTACGTATGAGTCGTAAAGCTGAAGTCCGAGCGCACAAGTACGATCCGTACCGGCGTTCCGAATTCACAAGCATATGGAAAACGTCCCGTACAAAGTGAACTGTGTACGACCCCTACCCCGGGTACACTTGTGCCTGGGGTACGAGTTGTACGGCCCCCCCACCCCACCCGTGTATGTACGCGCCATACCCCCAGCCCCGTATGTACGCGCCGTACCCCCACACCAGCCCCGTATGTACGCGCTGGGGGTACGGCGCGTACATACGGGGCTGGGGGTACGGCGCATACATACGGGGCTGGGGGTACGGCGCGTACATACGGGGCTGGGGGTACGGCGTGTACATATGGGGCTGGGGGTATGGCGTGTACATACGGGGCTGGGGGTACGGTGCGTACATACGGGGCTGGGGGTACGGCGCGTACATACGGGGCTGGGGGTACGGCGCGTACATACAAGGCTGGGGGTACGGCACGTACATGTGGGGGGTACGGTCCATACATACGGGGGGTACGGTCCGTACATATGCAATGTTGGGGTACGCACCGTACATGATGACCCGTACGATGTGGGTGATGGCGTGTACGCCGCGTACCGGGCCCCCTTTTCCTCGTGCATCGCGGGGCACTTAGCTTTTCCGGCACTTTTTGGCTCCCGTAAAAATATAGCCGTGCGGAGTGCTGTGGGTACGAATCGTACTTGCTGGTCCGTAAAACGCTGCCTGACTCCATGCGGATGTCGCGTACGCGCTGTCCAGGATCGGAATTGTATGTATTTCTTAGCCGTACGGTGTTTTTTACGATTCGTACGGAAATGGTATTTCTGTACGAATCGTACTTGCTGGTTTGTACGGTGGAATTCCCGGGTACGAGTCGTACGGAGAAAACGCTCCGTACGACCATTTGTACCCGGGTTTTACAGGATCGGAATCGGCACCTTATGTATATACTCATGTTTGGAAATATTACGCACAATATTTGTTTATTTAATAATTTAATGTTAAATGCTTTTTTAACACTGTTGGTAAAATGTATTTTTTTTGTTTAAAATTGCTGTGTTTGTTAAAGTCATATTTTGTAATAAATGTATTTATTATGTAATTAATGGTTTTTGGTATTTCCTGTTTTTTGTAGTAGGGACGTAAATTGTATTTAAATTTGTTTTATTTTATATATTTTTTTATTTCAGTTATTTTGCATGTTTTGCACAAAATGATTTTGAGGTGGACAGTTATTTGTAGTTCTTCCAAACTCCTACATTTTCTGTTTTGTTGCTTAGACTGGAGTGTGAATAGTAAATCTAACCCCTCCACATCCCAACATTTTCCGTACTGTTTTTTACATAGGAATGGGGATAGTAAATCAAGCTCCTCTAAAGTTCAACACTTTCCCTACTATTGCGTAGACTAGAGTGGGAATAGTAAATGTAACCCCTCCAGAGTCCAACACTTTACCTACTGTTGCTTTGACTCGCGAGAGAATAGTAAATGTAACTCCTCCTCCAAAGTCCAACAATTTCCCTAATGATGTTTGGATTGGAGTAGAAATAGTAAATCTAACGCCTCTGGAGTCCAACACTTTCCATATTGTTGCTTACACTCGAATGGGAACAGTCCAAAGTCCAACACTTACCTTACTGATTGTGGCCAACTCTACGCTGTGCATGCCCAAATGATGCGTGCAGCGGGATTGGCTGCCTGCAAGGTGAGTTCACCAAAGTGCTTGCCCACAGGCCTGGGGCCAGGCCCTGTGGCCAATCCCCTGCCACGCACAGCCCAAGGCCATGCGTGGCGGGAGTTGGCTTTATGCATGGTAACAAAATATTACTTTCCTTTAAAAAAATGAAAAAAGCAATGGTTAAAGTAACGTTATAGTTAGGTGAGAATTTCAGTGACATCATAACATTTAAACATACAAAACCACTGAAATTCACCAGTTAAAGTTAGCAACTCATGCCCTAAGATAACTATAACTCACGCCCTTGCCATGCACTGCTAATTACCCCACAAATGACATCACTCATTCATTCATGACATCTTCCATGACACCACTGATAATATCAATGCAACATTCGCCCTCCAGAACATCCCTCCTTCTCAGAAGGGGCTTGAGAACCCTTTCCTTCCCCGTTAGTCTGAGACTTTTCTGTGTATCCCTCGACCTCCCCCTCACTCTGGTGGGGGGAACTGAACCCCCCCTCCTCGGGGTCACCTTCAGGTACTTTCTTGGACACTCTGGTGATGACCCTGAGATTCGTCTCTTCTGCAAGCTACCTGGGGTGGGCAAGCTTGCTATCTACCAGGTGTTGGTGCAGCTCTGTAAAACAGGTATTAAGCATGTGCTCCTCAGAATTATGCTGTACAACTCAACAAAATCATCACCTTGGCTAACCCTCATCCACCCCTTCAGTGCCTTACTTGAATAGTCTAAAAAGTACAACCAGGACTGGTTTGGGAGTTTGTGGCTGTCCCTGGACCTATCACTGTATTTCTCAGGAGTCAGCTCAAATTTAGAAAGAAAAATTGCCTTCATGTGGGCATACTTCCTCTGATCCCCTACCTCAAGTGTAAGGAGTAGGTCTCCCCCTTGCCCCACAGTGGGCATGTTCCTCCACAAGCTCACTGAAGATAGTAACCCAGACATTGCCACCGCCCTCCCCCCGGGCTACTCCTTCCATAGGCAGGATAGACAGAAAGGCAGAGGAGGAGGTGTCGCAATTATCCTTAGGAACACCTTTAACTTTCACACCTTCTGCCTTGATCCCCTCACCGACGCAGAAGGCATAGGATTTTGCATAAACCTTAGCCAAATGCTCTCCTTCACCGGTGGCCTTATCTATCGTCCACCTGGTAATGCAACGAAATTTTTGGACTCGTTAGACGACGCTCTTGGAAGCTTCCTTCTTCGCTACCCACACTTTACCCTCCTGGGAGACTTCAACATACATCTCGAATCCACAGCAGACCCGCATACCAGAAACTTTCTGCAGTCGTTGGACATCTTCAAACTACAACAAAGCGTCAAACTTCCCACACACTCCCTTGGTCACACTCTGGACGGCATCTGTTCAAACTTTCCGTCCCTCTCCTCCCTATCCCCCATACCTCAAATCTGGACTGATCATTGTCTAATCCCCTTTCATATTTCCAGCTGCCATACCCCTATTTGCAATAAACGTATGCGCCATCTCACCCACCCCATCAACTGGAATACTGTCCAGAAAAACCTCATTCTTCATCCTCTTTCCCCATCTAATGCCCCTTCCCCCTCGGGTGACATAGACAGAGACGCTATAGGTCTCAACAATTGGCTCACTCACGAAATTTCGAGTCGTTGCCCTCCCCACAAACTGGACAGGGCCTCGAAAACAGCTAAATACAAGGCCCCTTGGTTCACGCCGGACCTAACTGCCGCTCACCTCCTTTGCAGAAAAGCAGAACGGAGATGGCGTAGAACCTACGACAACGGCGATCGCAGGAATTACATCCTACAGAGGAAAATCTATCTTGCATCCATTAAATCAGCTAAAAAAACTTACTACGTCAACGCCATTAAGGATGCTAGTCTAAAGCAAAAAACCCTTTTTGCAATAGTTAAATCCTTTACCAAACCTAAAGCTCTTCAACTGGAAATCCCTCCATCTCAAGAATTCTGTGATAAAATCTCCGACTACTTTGATGACAAAATCACCTCCATTCACAAAAATTTTCCCCCCCCTCCCCCTGTTCCTTCACCCCTGGACCCGGACCAATTCAACCAGCCTATCAATAGTCTCAAAAGCTTTACTCCTGTCACCTTGTCCCAGACCAGAGAAGCGATCCTCGCCTGCAAATCTGGCTCCCCCTCTGACCCCTGTCCACCTAAGATTCTTCACCTCATCATCGATGATGTCAACCCCTCCATCAATGCTATAATCAACCAATCCCTCTCATCCGGTTCTGTTCCCCGCTCTTGGAAAAAAGGGGTGGTCAAGCCGCTCATGAAAAAGTCGAACAAACCCCCCTCCGACCTGACTAACCTCCGCCCGATCACCCTCTTACCCGCACTAGGTAAAATAACGGAACAGTTGGTCCACAAGGAGCTCAAGACCTTCCTGGATTCACATAACTTACTTCACCCCCAGCAATCCGGCTTCCGGTCGAAACATTCCACTGAGACGGCCCTGATCGAACTGACCGATACCATCAAAATCCTTCAAGATCAAAGGAAGAAGGCTATCTTGATCCTTCTCGACCTCACGGCAGCTTTCGACACCATTTCTCATTCCATTCTGATCAATAGACTCTTAGATATCGGTGTCACCAACTCTGCCCTTTCCTGGATTAGTTCTTTCCTCAGTGACAGGTACCAAACCGTCACCCTTGGCCCCTATCATTCCAAGGAGAAAAAGGTGTTTTGTGGTGTCCCTCAGGGTTCCATTCTGAGTCCCCTCCTCTTCAATATCTATCTTATCCCTCTCCTTACCCTCATAGAATCGTTCGGCATAACCGTCACCTCTTATGCCGACGATACTCAGTTGATCATTCCTCTTGATGACAATTCCAACACGGCTGAGCTCAACCTGAAACACTGCCTTACAGCAGTCTTCCAATGGATGGACACCAATCACCTGCGCTGCAACTCGAATAAAACCCGAGATTCTTCCCATCGGAAAAAATGCTTCCTTCTGCCCTGCCCTGTGGTGGCCGGACAACTCTGCTGCCCCACCACAAACTGTTTCATCAGCCAGGAACCTAGGGGTTCTCTTCGACTCCGAGCTCTCCTTCGATCTCCATGCCTCGACCACAGCAGGTAAATGCTTCGGCATAATAAAGTCCTTAAGGAAATTCTTTGATTTCCTCCCGCTTGACTCAAGAAAAACGGTGGCGGTAGCCCTCATTCTCTCCCGTGTGGACTACTGCAACGGACTCATGGCAGGGACCAAAAAGTCCACCCTCGCCAAACTACAAAGTGTATTGCACACTGCCGCCCGGCTTGTCTTAAAACTTCCACGAAAATCTTCCATCTCCGCAGCCCTTAAGGCCTTACACTGGCTCTCCCTGCATAAGAGAATCCTCTTCAAAATTCTCATTGTAGCCTTCCGAGCCTTCAACAAATCCGGTCCTTCCTACCTGACTAAACGCTTCCCCCATTATACTCCGTGCCGCTCCCTTAGATCTTCACAAGATAACCTCATGACCCTGTCTAAATTCAACCTGAAATCCAAAGGCGGCAAAACTCTAAGCACCTTAGCCATTAAAGCCTGGAATAATATGCCAAGGCATCTCAGGCTCCAAACAGTCGAGAAGCCATTCCGGAAGCTTCTAAAAACCTGGATCTTCAAGCTTCCCGACGACTGGTCCAAAGCTGCCATCTAGCCTCCCTCTCTTCACTCTGTGACTTGGAATCAGGACTCATAGCGCCATGATGCTCCTTCCGGAGCGACCGTCTGCGCTTTAGAAATACCTTTCCAAATTCCAAATTCCAAATTCCTGTCCAGTACTCCTCTGGAACCTTGAGTACCCTCAGAGATACCTCATATGCTGAGAACCATTTATCATAGCTGGGTACCAGATCCTTGGTTATGCAGACTCTTACCTCTTCTGTGGAAACTGCTGGTACACTGCCACCATTATTACTGGACTCATCTACTTTGCTGTCATGTCCAGCTCCTTGAGGCTGAGCTCATGGACCATCCTCCTGTTCTGCATGTCCAGCCTCTTTTCTTACAAGGTTCTTTCACCCGCCTCCTTCTCTAGTTTTAACTCGGCCAGCTTCCTCTCCTCTTTCCTGTCCGCTAACTCGTCTGGGGTCAGGAACCTGGCAGATACACTACTCCCTGCTCCATCCTGGGTATCCTCGTCATCTGTTAGGGTCCGGATGGGCTCTCCTGGCAGCTCGGGACCCCAGGATAGTTCTCTCTCTCCTAATCCTCGGTTAGTGCTCCCTATGCCTATGCCTCATGTTCATCCCCATCATCCTCTCTTGAAGCTGCCTTTCACCTCTGCACCTCCTCAGAGGCTCTGAGGGCTACCTGAATATCCAGTTTTGTAGCATTCCTGCCTACTTTCAGCCCCCTCTGTTTGCAGAGTTTCAGCAGTGCAGCCCTCCTGAGATCATCAAAGTTGCAAAACTCCATCACCATGGTGCAAAAAAAGAAGGTAGGGGTACATAAATGTAGAAAAGAGAGAAAATACTCAACAGAAAACTAAGGAAGAATTTAAAAAGGGGTCATTCTGATGTCAAATTATTTATCTGGGATTTTTGTGTAACACACATTACTGTAAGGTACCGCACAAACTCAAGTCCTGATTCACACAGCTGAACACCAATGTGAGAAAGTGGGTTATTGGTTGACTGGGGTGTGAGCCCTGGGCAAGCAACAGCCACACTCCCTTGCAGGGTAAGCCACAGAAAGTCAGTAAATTAACCTGTGCTTAACCCTGGGAGTTTAGCATTAAAAGCAGTCAGCCTTAACTTAGAGACAATGTGTAAAGTATGTATGCAGCACACAAACAGCAATAAAGTGAAAACTCAAGTAAAATCCCAAACCCATTTAGAGAAATAGAGTAAATTTAAAGAAATTATTTGACACCAAAATGACAATAAACCAATCAGTAGAACCGGAGATATGAATTTTTAAAGTTTGGGGTAAAAATTAGTACCTAACAGATCAAAAAGCCAACTGCGGACAACTAGTCGCACAAGACCAGGTCAAAGTTGAAAATATGGCCGACCACGATGGAGATCAGTTCGAATACAAGAAGTAAATTGGGCTCAGTCAGTAATTACCTTTGGACTTAGAAGAAATTCTGTGAAAAAGTGCCTGAAATGGTAAAGTTAAAAGTGGCAAGGCTGCAGGAGGTGTCTGAGAAGGGATCGTCATTATCAGATCGCCTTGGGTCAAAACTGCGTTGAAGATTTCTACGTTCGGACTTGGGGCCCGATTAGGATGGCGGGCAAAATTATATGTGCCCACCACTCTATCGTAAACTAGACCAACCAACTAGCCGTCGGCGATCCCGTCAGAGAGATTATGGATGCAGCACCCGCCGCAATGCAAAAAATGCACCCTGTACATATCCTTGTACCATGTGGCAGGCACCATGCTGTGCCTGCCACATGGTGCAGGGATATGTAGGGAGGCACCATAGGTGCCCCCCAACACCCAAATCAAGGGCCAGGAGGGAAAGGGGGCCAGCCTCTTCATGGTGGGTGAACCGCCATGAAATGGCTGACAGGAAGTGACATCATAATCCCTATGGCCATTGTAGGGATTATGTCAGCCTCCGACGCACTGGCGAGCTCAAGGAGCCCATTGGATGCTTGGCGGTCAGTCTTCTTGACCGCCAACACACCGCCCGCCATTGTAATATGGAGGGCTGGAAACTTGACTACGATGGTGATGAGACGCCACTGACGGGATGTCAGTGGCTGTCTCGCCGCCATCGTAATTGGCCCCTTAGTCTCTGAAATGGAAGTTAGAAATCTCAAGCGGGATGAGGAGGAAGGGTGTTGTCACAGACCATTCCGCAAAGGTCGGATACTCCTTTGGCAAAGGACCACCGCAAAGGATTTTCTGCTCCAGAGAAAATATAGCAGGAGAAGCTGTGAAGCCAAATCGACTAGCGATGAAGCTCGGGTGGATAGGCAAGCAGTTTGGTGCCGGTTTCCTCTTGGTTCTCAGAGCAGTTATTAGCCAAAACTTTTATAAATCCTCAGTTTGGGAATTTGGCCATCTGGGCACCTTCAGCACCGCAACCAAGTGTCCAGTACTAATGGCACACATCTTGCAGGTTCAGGACTCACTCCGGCTGGATCCTGGCAAGGGTTCAAGATGGTGAGAGCCTCTCGTGTCCCTGAACAGGTGACCAACAAACTAGCCCTTGAAGTCACTCTGGTAGTTCTGGCTACAGATGAAGATGCAGGGTTCAACAGAAGGACTAGCTTCTGAGGGTTCAAGGCAGCCTCCAGGCAGCAAACCTGTACTTCCAGGTACAGCAGCAGTCTTGCAGAGTGCACAGCACGTCGCAGCAGCAGGAAGTCCTCTGAGAGTCCTTCTTTAGGTCTAGCAGTTAACTGAAGAGTTGATGTCTGAGGTAATGTTTTTATGCCCTGGTGCTGTGGTTCTGGAAGGTTGGAGAAGCTTCTAGAAGGTAGCTTTGAAGTGCATGGAATTTCCTGCCTCCTCTGCTCTGGCTCCAAGCTGGCTGCAGTTACAATGTGGGTCCTTAGGCCTTTTGTGTTAAGGCAGAGCACAGGCCATTCAGTTGCAAGTGGGTCTGTGCTCAACTCTGACCCCCCCTCCCAATCCAACCAGTAGATGGCCTATTCAGGCATATCTACTCCCTCTATTGTGTGACTGTCTGGGAGGAATTCACCAAGTCTGTCAGTTACACCCAGTCATGTGACCCAAGACAGACTACAGGCAGAAAAATGCCAACTTTCTAAAAGTGGCATTTTTAATGCTATAATCAAAAAACAGACTTCCCCATTAAATAGGGTTTATCATTAGAATTCCAAAGACACCAAACATGACATATCTACCAGCTCCAAATTGAAAATTACAGCTCATTAAATGTAATAAGGAATTCCCAATGTTATCTTAATGGAGACACAGGCCTTACAGTAGGTGGGTGATTTTAACTACCAGGACATGTCAAACTTAAAAGTACATGACCAGCCTTTCAATTACACAGCACCCTACCCTATGGGTTACTTAAGGCCTACCTTAGGGATGATTCATATGTAATAAAAGGGTAGTTTAAGGCTTGCCTACCGTGTTTAAATGCCAAGTCAGCATGGCAGTTTAAAACTGCATTCAGGCTGCAATGCAATGGCAAGCCTGGGACATGGTTTAAAGTTCTATTCAAATGGGTGGCACAATAACTTCTGCAGGTCCATTAGTAGCCTTTAATTTACAGGCCCTGGTATATGGTATACTACTCAACATGTGACTTATAAGTAAATTAAATATGCCAATCAGGTGTAAGTCAATCAAACCATGTTTTAAGGTATACATATATACATATATGTGTATATATATTATCTACTGGCGGTCGCCAGTAGATAGTTATAGTTAGGACCTATTTTCCATAGGAAATCTGCAACATTCTATTGGGAACATCTTTGGTGCCGATTGACGAATCTTCGCCAAATTCTCCAAACTTTTGGTCAGCTCCGCTCCGCTCCTACCCTGAAAGTTTTGCATTGATCTGTGAAGCGGGGGACGAGAAAAAAGGGGGTCCCAAAACACGTTTTCCCCCAATGCAATTTCCCATAGGATCTGTTGTCGCAGATACAGCCCGAACCACTGAACGGAATGACACCAAATTTGGCAAAGAGGTAGTCCTCAGTTCGGACTCGTGCCTTTTGCATATTTGGTGTGAATCTGTTCAGTAGTTCCTGAGAAAATTAGAGTAAAAAAGTTAGTGATATCTATGGCCGCGGAGGATCCGCGGACCGTACCCGCATCGTAAGCACACCCTCCCCGAACGGAGCGCGCACCCTCCCGATCGCACGCTGAATGCTAATTGGCTGTCGAACGTCTCTCTACATTCGAAACCAGGAACTGTTGGCGGCCATTTTCTGCCTCGGTAGAAGCGAGGCTGAAGATGGAAGGGCAATAAGTGTGTAAAAGATATAAAGGGGGCAGAGTGAAAATACTCTGACCCTCTAGATCTGCTTAGGGGGTCCCAGAAGGACCCCCTGTGGCCCCCCTTTTTAAAAAAAAAGTGGCGAAATGAGCGCACGGTGCGCGCATCCTATCGCATTGGATGCACAGATTCTCTCGCGGTGGGTGCGCGGATCCACGGCAACGTTTTTTGAAAAACGACAAGAAATGATTGGTTGTATAACAACTTTCTACACTGAAAGGTACGGTGTATATTTTTGTTTTTTAAAGGTATGATTGTTATTGGTTAACAAAAACAGATTTTAAGGAACATTACATATGATAAGCTGATATGTTGAAAAGTCAAGCACACTTCCTGTCTTGTGTAGGAACATTGTGTGCTGAACTTGTGACCTGTGAGCTCAGTGCAGTGTTCCATGACCTGTTTCTATGGTAACACGCAGAAGGCAGATTGGGGGAAGGGTTGAAATTTATTTCAGTTGGAAAGGGTTGAAATATTTAACCAATAGAAATGTGTGTTTGCTTTTGAGTTTATGTGTGAAGGATTGTGATTTGATGTTTACATGTATATGTGTGGAAAATGAAAGGGAAACTTTTCCATTCTTTGCTTTTGCTGAGAGGTGCACAGTGCAGAGATTCTGTAAAAGAAAATATGGTGAGTGATTGATATACTCCTTAATCTACGAAAGAACTTGAAAGATGAGTTATTTAATTGTGAGGGGATGTATGTAGACTATTTTGATTTTAATCAGACTAATGTATTTTTCCTGCTAAAGTGTAGGGAGTACTTTTTTTCTCTACAATGTGTGTGCATGTAGAAACCATTCTGTGATTTGCATTTGTGTTTTTCATGTGTTTGTAGACAGATAACTGTGCAGTTTTTATATTTTGGTAGAATTAGAAACCAGTCATTGTTTATGAGTTATGTTATGTTTCTATACTAAAACGTAGTACTACTTCTAGATGAAGAAATGTGTTTTGATATAGTGCAAGGGATAGTGTTGTTTGGCTAGAATCACACAGTGAGTCTGTGTGCATTTGGGAACCACTGTGAGAGAAGCATTTGGTAACATTGTGTATTTGCTGACAGATAACTGTTTTAAAACCAGTCAGGTTGTCAAGTTTTAGTAGCATTAGAAGACAGTTATGGCTTATGCTTTCATTAAATGAGTCAGGCATTGACAGTAAATTGCAGTCGCGTAATATAATAACCGCTGTAACATCTCCCCAGGGCACTGTCTTCTCGGATTTGGAGATTAGAACCACTTTTAAAAACTTCTTCCAGAACATCTATCAGGAGGATAATAACATAGACTCATCAGCTATTGAGAGTTGGTTAGCGGGTATTTCTCTTCCGAGATTATCGGATCTGCAATCTGAAATACTGGAAAGGGAGATAACCAGGGAAGAGGTAGAGGAGGCTGTGCGAGCTGCCAAGGCAGGGAAAGCTGCTGGTCCGGATGGTTTACCGGTAGAGCTATATAAGATCCTAGTTGAAGAAATTTCTCCTTCTCTTACATCATTGTTTAATCAAATCTTAGTAGGAGGGGTTACACCACCAGCAACTTGGAATGACGCTTCCATTACCCTTATATTAAAACCTGGCAAACCCCCTACCGATTGTGGCTCTTACCGCCCTATATCTATATTAAATGCTGATTATAAAATTTTTGCATCTCTGTTGGCAAGAAGGCTGGGTCGAGTCATTCCAACAATAGTACATCCCAACCAAAAGGGTTTCATTGCAGGCCGTCAGCTCTTCGAGCTAACATACGACCTAATAGGGGCTATCGACATGGCCACTTTGAGTGCAGCTCCACTGGCCATTTTAACACTCGATGCGACTAAGGCCTTCGACAGGGTCAATTGGTTGTACCTGTCGGGGGCCTTGACCAAGTTTGGTCTGGGAGGAAATTTTCGAAGGGCTGTACGTTTGCTATACAATCGCCCAACAGCTCGGGTACTTGTTAACGGAGGTCTTTCTGATGCATTTGTTATCTCCAGAGGGACCCGTCAGGGTTGTCCTCTTTCCCCCCTCCTATTTGATCTCTATATTGAGCCTCTCGCTCAAAAAATACGCGAAGAACACTCCATCATACCTTTCGCATGTAGGGGATGGGAGAAGAAGGTTGCGTTATATGCGGATGATCTCATGGTTATGACCTCTGACATCGATTCTGCCTTCCCAGCTGTCATCGGGCTGGCTGTGGAATTTGGAAATGTTTCTGGTTATGAGGTAAACGCAGCCAAAACAGAAACATTGGTGTGGAACGATGTCGGTAGCAGCTGTGGTAATGGCTCAAATAAGACTCTTCGCTATTTGGGCTTAAACATTACTAAGGATATCTCTCAGATCGCCCCTACCAACTTTGCTAGAATTGCAAAAGAATGTCGCAAATTGATGAGAGCTTGGCTTCACCTTCCCCTTACTGTAATTGGTAGAGTTAACCTGGTGAAAATGTCTATTCTCCCTAGGGTTTCTTTCTTGTTTAATACAATTCCTCTTTACTTTGAACCCGTTTTGTTGGCTAAACTTCAGAGCGAGATAAGCTCTTTTATTTGGTGTAATAAAAACCCAAGGATAGCCTGGAAAAAGATAAGGCGTCGGAGAGAGAAGGGGGGCTTGGCCGGGCCTGACCTACAGGTTTATCTCTGGGCATTCCAGCTTTCCCACTCACGTATGCTTTTAAAAACACCTTCTGGCGTCGGGAACGGCAATTTGTTTGCCACTCTGTTGAAGTGCGAAGGAGTTGGGCAGTCTGGTTTTCTGTTCAAATTCGGAGACCCCAAATTCTTCAAAAAGGTCAAGTTGAAGATCCTACAGGGTCTGGCAAGAACTTGGGCAAAAATAAAATCCCGTATTAACTTGGGGTATTATTCTAGCAGAGCTCCTCTATGGGACCTCCCTGAGGCGCCAACCTGGCTAAATGACGCACTGGCTTTACCACTCAGGGAATCTGGGTTGGTTGTTTGGGGGGATCTCTTTGTGGAAGGGACTTTGCTCCCCTGGGAGGACCTAGTTCGTAAAGTTGGGCCCAATCTTTCGAGATTTAAATATCTACAAATAGCAAGTTGGGCCCAAGCGGTAAGAATGCGACCTACGCGTTCTATTAAGTTCATTCTAGGGGGAGGAAGTCAGTTGGAAACCCTCTTAGTTGATCAGCCTGCTGTAAAAAAAGAGGTCTCGCTATGGTACTCCTTAATAATGGATGAAATGGACGGCGATTTTCTTCTCCCGGAACAGCTGTGGAGTTCCCTGGTACCGACCCCCAATCTTGTAGATCTTTGGTTGTTTTCCTGTAAACTGCTGTGGGAATTAGTGAAACCAGCTAGGCTACGCAGGAATCACTTGTTTACATTACATAGGGCTTACTACTCTCCACATAGACTTTCGAAATTCGCGGCTGGTGGTCTGGTGGCTTGTCCGAGATGTGGACTTATGTAGGCTACTGATGCTCACATGTTTTTTGAATGCCCTCACTTAACTCCATTTTGGGACGCAATTAGTAGCAAACTCTCGGCCTGGCTAGGTCGTCCGCTATTAATAGACCTGAAGCTAGTAATTTTTGGAACATCAGATTGCACACGATCAACGGCTGGTAATCTTCTATTCTACGCAATGTTGGTGGCTCGTAGAGAAATCTGTAAACGTTGGAAAGAGCCCACTGTACCATCTTTCTTTGAGTGGCGTAGATCCCTGCTTCAGTTCTCTATATTAGATATCGCCAGGGCTGGTAATCGTGACAGGAGAAACTTTTGGAGGTTACTGGATGGCCTGGTTTGAATTTGTTGTGCTGGCTGGGGTTTTTTTTTTTTTTTTTTTTTTTGTTTTTTTTTTTTTTTTTTTTTTCCCCAGCTCCGATGATTATCCTGCCTTGGTACTATCTTGCTGTTCTTCTCTTTTTCCGATGGTCCAGGCTCGTAGGTCTCTACGGTAACAGCACATATAACCCTAAAGTTGGTTAACTTCTGTCTGTTGACTAGTAAGGGTTGGGCTGCTGGGGTGACCATGGCAGCTGTAGGGCTCCTGTATTTGGCTTGTCACCTACTGCCCTTCCAGCATCAGCTGTGACAGCGCATTGGTACACTCGCAACTTTCGCCACCCATACAGTTGGCTCTCAGTAGTCTGGAACCATGGCAGTAAATGAGGAAGAAAAAAAAAAAAAAAAAAAAGTAAATTGCAGTCGTGAAATATGTAGAATGTGTGCAGTTCCCTTACCACTTGTACTGTAGTGAATGAGTTTTGGTAAACTCATAGGGATAGTGGTGCTTGTCTAGAATCACACTGTGAGTTAGTGTGTATTTGGGATCAGTGTGAGAGAATCATTTGGTAACATCATGTATTTGCTGACAGATAACTGTTTTAAAATCTGTCATGTTGTGAAGTTTTAGTAGCATTAGAATCCAGTCTTTGCTTATATGTTGATTAAATGAGTCATGCTTTGACACTGATGTGCTGTACTTAAATATGTAGTTTGTGTGCAGTCCCCTTACCCCTTCCACAGTAGTGAATACGTTTTGGTAAAGTCCTAGGATAGTGTTGATTTTCTAAAATCACACTGTGAGTCTGTGTGCATTTGGGTAAGGATTGTGAGAGAAGCATTTGGTAACATCGTGTATTTACTGACAGATAACTGTTTTAAAACCTGTCATGTTGTCAAGTTTTAGTAGCATCAGAAGCCAGTCTTTGCTTAAGCGTTGATTAAATTAGTCAGGCATTGACATTAAAGTGTAGTCGTGAAATATGTAGATTGTGTGCAGTTCCTTTACCACTTCCACTGTAGTGAATGAGTTTTGGTAAACTCCTAGGGATAGTGTTGTTTGTCTAGAATCACACTGTGAGTCTGTGTGCATTTGGGAACCACTGTGAGAGAAGTGTTTGGTAACATCGTGTATTTGATGACAGATAAGTGTTGTAAAACATGTCATGTTGTCAAGTTTTAGTAGCATTAGAAGACAGTTATGGCTTAGGCTTTGATTAAATGAGTCAGGCTTTGACACAAAAGTGCAGTCCTGAAATATGAAGATTGTGTGCAGTTCGCTTACCACTTCCACAGTAGTGAATGATTTTTGGTAAACTCCTAGGTTGTTGTCTAGAATTACACTGTGAGTCTGTGTGCATTTGAGAACCACTGTGAGAGAAGCATTTGGAAACATTGTGTATTTGCTGAAGGATAACTAATTTAAAACCTCTCATGTTGTCAAGTTTTAGTAGCATTAGAAGCTAGTCTTTGCTTATGCATTGATAAAATGAGTCAGGGTTTGACACTAAGGTGCAGTACCATGTACTATTCTGTTCACTGTGGCAGAACTGAAATTTTAAAAGTTTTACCTAAGCACTGTCCTAGAAGTAGTCTGATTATTTAGTCAGTTTCTAAGTACCAAATAGACTGCTTCAAATGTCTATGCAGTACGCATGTAGTGTTCTAACATACTATAGACTTGTCTTTTACACCTTCAATTCCCTAGTCAGTATCCATACACTTCCAGGAAACATCCTGTCACTTCCTTTGCAGTCCTCTAGAGGCCCATTCAACAGTATGTACTAATCCAATCACTGTGCCAAAACCCAAAGACTTATAAATTCACCAAGACACTCTCTTTCCAGTACTCTTATGATTCAGTCACTGCCTAAGTATTCATGCACTGAGCCAGGCCTTAGCACATGGACTGTTTCAAACCCCTATGCACTATGAATGCAGTCTTCTAACCACCTAGACACTTGTCTTTCACACTTTAAATTTCCTAGTCAGTATCCATACAGTCCAGCACTTGTCACTGCCTTTGCACTCCTCTAGTGACCCATTCGGTACCAAGTACTAATCCATTCCCTGTGCGAAAAGCCTAGCACTTATAAATTCACCTAGGCACTCTCCTTGCTGTACTCTAATCATTCAGTCAGTACCCAAGTAGTCATGCAGTGAGCCAGGCCTTAGCACATGGACTGCTTTAAATGCCTATGCAGTATGGATGCAGTCCTCTAATCACCTACACAGTTGTGTTTCACATCTTCAATTCCCTAGTTAGTATTCATACTCTTCTAGCAAACACCCAGTCACTCACCCAGTGTGTCTCCTTATAGTACTGTAATCATTTAGTCAGTTAGCATGTAGTCTTTTAGTGAGGTAGGCTTTAGGGCATGAACTGCTTCAAAGTAGTATGCACTATGCATGTAGTGTTTTAACGATCGTCACACTTGTGGTTCAGGGCTATAGTTTCTTAGTCAGTTTTTATATAAAATGTGTTTGTACAGTAATGGAATAGTATAAATGTATTAATATACATTTATTTGTGATTCTTTTTTACAGATACAGAACAGGAGTGTTTCTCATCTGTTTGCACTCTTCTCATGCAAGATTGTTTGGATGAAGGGTCCTTAGGTGTTTCATCATACTTGCTGTGCCGCACGAGTATTTTTTGTTAGGATCCCCTCTTTGGCACTTTGTCAAATCTTACGAATGAAGAAGGTGGCATTGGTCTTTGTTTGCCCATTGGAAAAAGTTAGAAATGTCTTCACCACTGAAGAAAAACGTTGTGGGCGTGGTGCCTTCTGCAAAAAATTTTACTCAGATTCGGTAAATATTTTAAAGCGGCAAAATTTACAGTTTTTGTAAGTTAAACTTATAAAATTTTGTTAGCTGTTTACATTTTATATATCTGTTATTTTTTTTCTTGTGGTATTTTGTTGAGAATACCATGTTGTTTTTTTTTAACAATCTTTCTGATTTTCCAGGTCTGTCGTCAACATCCGTGGTTCCTACAGGAGTGTTCCGCCTTGTTGTTTTGTATTATTGTTGTTACATTTTGTTTATTAGTTTATTGTTTATATTTATGTTAATAAAAAAATAAAGTTTGAAAATAGTTTATCGTTTATATATTTATTATTATAAAAAATAAAGTTTGAAAAAAAAAATAATAATGTTTTTGGTTGTTCTCTTAACTGCTGTGTGACTCTTTCTTGTTCTTATTTCTGTTATTTGATGGAGTCCACCATGGTGTTAAATTTTGGGGCACTTATCGCTGGAATACTGGTGATATCTGCAGTTTGCACCAACTTCTGAATAGTGTGTTAGATTTATCTCAACTTTACTTCCGTTAAAGTGCTGATAATGAAATGGAGAGTAGCCGTTCCCGTGCAAAAAGACACAAGGTGCACCTTTGCGATTTATTCTAAATACTAAAACTGTATTGTATTGCACTGAGGTATTGGCTGCACTTACAGTGTACACACAAAATCTATTAAGAAATTTCATTGTATTTATATTGATTGGGAATAGTGCGTCAGGTGCTGGATCTTGACGAGATACACTGCTCAGTTCATATATTGTTGTGCACACGAAAAAAATCACATCACAACTTTCACACCAATTGCAATGCGAAACAAATTCTGGCGATGAGACACGTTAGCACCAGGGATTTTACACCTGCTTTCTGCTGGTGTTAAGAAGGACAACTACCTGCACCATGAAAGGGAACACAGCCAAGAGCCACACCAGAACACCCACAGGTGCCATAGAGTCAATGAGCATGATACAGGGATACCCATGAGGGCCAGAAGACTCATCTCAACAACTGCAGGACCGCCAATGCCCCCCAAACCCACATCTTAGTAAGTGTGTCCCTGTGGTCATTGTCTTAGCATGATAGGCACGAGCTCTGCAACATCACAGTGTGCTGTCACCTCAGCGTTGGCAGTGAGCCTGGATGTGTAGCTACGTACGCATCCTCCTGCATGCACAACTGGCGTGTACTGGTCTGTCGTTCACAGGTCAGTGTGGGGGTGTGCCTATCCGGCAAGGGGAACGGGGTGTCTCGGACATGTCCGTGTACAGGAAGTGCGGTAAGTGTGACTCTGTGTTCTGGTGTGGCCTGTTACAAGAGCCGCAGCAGCAGTCGATGTTGTAGCATGCACCACCTCCAAACGGCACTGTGATGTTGTAGTTGGAATGTAGCAGGAGATGCGCAAATAGGCATTACAATGGCGTGCCGTACGAGTGCACGAGATACAACAGCTCACCGTACAAAAGTGTGGGGGCAACATAACACACAGTGAACTCGACCATGTGCCACATGCTGGGCATCTCATCCATGATGATCATGGTCGCAGACATCCCACAACACCAACGACTGGCCTTTGTATACATCCTCTATGAATGCAGCGTGGTTTTCACTTCTATGCTCGTTCAGTGGTGTGATGTTGGCAGGTTGTGTGACTTGTGCTTCTTGTTGGTGTGTTTCATTTTGGCCATTGTTAGTCTATATGTAGGCTTTCCTGTTTTCAGTTTCTATTTTTGGTAAATTCTGGTGGGGTTTTATCAGTGTTTTCAATACCTTAAAAAACAGTGTTTATCAGTGGTTACACATTTTCATGCAATTAAGAACAACAGAAACAGTGTTTTTCCAGTGTTTATGGAACGTTTTGCTTTTATTATTGCTTGCTTTCTGCACTGATATTGCATGTGTATAGACGGTGTGCATACAGGGTTTATGAGGTTCAAATACATTTTTAAACATCAAACTTATTGTACTGCACCATACAATAATTCTTTAGTGAGTCTTTGGTCATGTATACTCGCTCTTTCCTTCCCATGTAAACATTTATCTGTGAAAAGGCTTTCTAAAAATTGGCACATGAGACAGGCAACACCAAAACCGCCAGTACACAATTTGCTAACTCTGGCCACTGATATAGCTTTCCATGCCAACACTGGTGCACCTGAAGATTGCGATTCTCTGGGACAATTTCTACAAAATATGCGTTATTGAAGAGGTAAAAAATTATTCAGTTCTTTTCAAAGTCTGGAGAAATTTCCGATTTACGGAATATATCTAGAACTTTTACAGCGTACCTCTGTGAGGCTTCATTGACATCAAATGCCATGGTTGGTGAAGGGACATGTCTATTCATCATTGCCAGCCATTTCTCATGCACTGTAAAATGAAATTTCCTGAATTTCTCCTCAACATTTCTTTGCTTACCAAGTGGCAAAAATTCTAACATGGAACATGTTGCAGTGCCAAAGTCACTAAAAGTGTCGCCTAGCCAACTTACATGGAGATGTTTCACATCTACACTAGTTACGCTGAACACTTGGTAGACAATGGTGTTTTCAGACTCTAGTCTTTTTATTATGTTCACTACAGCAATCATGTTTTCCTTTAAAAATCTAAAAATGCAGTAGAGTGTATTTCTTTTCACATCTGTATAAATATGCGACCAAAGATCCTCACATTTCTTGACTTTTGGCATCATCACTAGCACAAATTCTGTAAATGTTCGACACATGGCTAATATAGCATTTACGGCCTCTAGGACTGAGAATCATTGGCTAAATGACACATTTGGGATTACTCTTTCATTGATGCCACACAAAGCACAAAATGAGAAATATTTGCATTTTAGTTCCCGTGCATAATGAAACAGTGCACCAGAAAAGACTACAAAGTCAATAGCATTCTTCACTAACTCTGAAGATTGTAAAGATGCTTTCAGCATACCATCTAGCAAGTGGCAAGGATCTCTTACAGAGAAGCACTTCAGCTCAGGTATTGATTTTGACAAGTCATCACACAATGTTTTCATATACTTATTAGTGCAAATACAAACAATATCCTCAAATCTTTGTTGAACTTGGTAAGAACTTTTAGCAGCAGCATTCTAAGTGACACTGCGTTCCATGTTTTCCAAACAACTGGTGTCATGTTTTCCCATCTATCCCAGATGCTTGGTGACAGCATTCCTTTCACATATACCTGTCACTACACCTTGCATTGAATGTTTAAAGTCTAAGGTGTTTGGCAATTCACCTACTATCAATAATGACTCGCTACAAAAGGGGCTGATGTATCAAAGGGTTTAACCCATTCTTTGTCTGTGGGTAAATGTGATGGTATATATTGGGAAAGATTTGTCTGAAACCAGCCATTTTACCTATCAGTGAAAGAATCAAATGTATTTCCTGATTCTCTGCACTTTAGAAAGTAATTAAATAAGACCTAAAACATGCTTCAAAACCCTGGATCATTAGACCAAAGACCACAAAACCAAAAAAACAAAAGGAGGAAATTACAAAATTTCAGTGTCATCCCTAAACAACAAAACTCAAGCAGAAAATGTTAGCCCTTCTTGCTGCTGCCTTATGTAACAAAGTTACATTGTATTGACCCCTTCAGGAAGAAATAGAAATTACTCTTTCACTCACCTTTTCGTTCTTTGTATGGCATTTAGTTTTTGGTTGCAAAGGTGTTTTTTCAGTGTTTATATGTTTATACTGGTGAGGGCTATTTTCCTTCCGGTGGGGTTTTATCAGTTATTATAGGTTTAAACCTAAAACCAGACAACCTATCTATATGTGTGTTGTACTTAATTGTGCATGTGTGCCATTCTGCCCATCTCCCCACCCTCCCCCCACTCCCTGCTTCTTCCTTTTCCTAGTGCTGTTGTGTCTATAATTTTGTTGCTGCACACATAAATACATGTAAAGAATAAATTAGAATAGTTCCTTGATTCTTTTAGGTTTCAAAACTTCTCTATTGGTTTCTTTTTAATTTTCCATATGAACCGTTTTTTTAAATATTCAACAACCCATAGAAGTCAGAAGTGCAACGTATTCTATCAACACACTTTCTAGAACATTCTACAATACGTGCAGGTTAAAAGTTCATAAATTTTTAAAAACTTTACGATTTTTTTTGTAACATTTTCTTGAACATTTAACGACATGTGCAGGTTAAAAGTTGACGATTGTTTTAAGTTCGAACAGTGCCTTCCAAATGCAAGTAGCAGGTGTGGTTGAGCTGGGCAAATTTTATCAAACGTTATATTAGGGTGTGAGAAGGTGTACTGATTTATCACATAGATGTTGTCATCAGTGATGTCATCAGTGATGTCATTTGAGATGTCATCAGTGATGTCATCAGTGATGTCACTGACCATGTCATGAGTGATGTAATATGTGACGTCATCAGCAGTGCATCGCGGGGGCGCGAGTTATAGTTAGTTGAACTAACTATAACAGGGGAATTTCTAGGGTTTTGTACGAGGGAAATGTCCAGCTAACTATAATGCCCCTGAAACCTATGGTTTTTTCAGTGAATTTCTAAGGTTTTTTAAATGCCAATTCCTAACTATAACGCCCCTGAAACCTTTGGTTTTTTCAGTGAATATATATATATATATATATATATTATCTACTGGCGGTCGCCAGTAGATAGTTATAGTTAGGACCGTGTTTCCATAGGAAATCCGCAACATTCTATTTGGAATAACTTTGGCGCCGGTTGACGAATCCTCGCGAAATTTTCAAAATAGGTGGGGCGCTCCGCTCCTACCCTGAAAGTCTCGAGGGGGATTCATCAAGCGGGGGCCGAGAAAAAAGGGGGGTCCCAAAACGCGTTTTCCCCATGCAATTTTCCATAGAGACCTTTAGTCCAAGGTACAGCCCGAACGGCTGAACAGAATTACTTGAAATTTGGCAGAGAGGTAGTCCTCAGGTCAGGGAAGTGCCTTTTGCAGGTCTGGTGTCAATCTGTTCAGTAGTTCCTGAGAAAATCAAAAGTAAAATCATATATATATGTGGGCGGAGCCTAACCACACATCTCATCCTGAGATCTGATTGGCTGTCAGCACTTCATCCAAGAAGTGTTGGCAGCCATCTTGGGACCAATATACATGATAGCACCTCATTAAAAAGCATTGCAGTTAATAGAAGGTTTTAAGACTTTAGTTACATTATAAATCATTTGTTGATGGTACCATACTCATTTTAGGAATTGTGGTATGTTCTAAGGTGATTTCACCATGTGAAAAAGCCTTCTGCTGGGATATCATGATTGAGAGAAAAATATTTTCTCATGCTTTTCCAACATAGGTTTGGAAGGTGATCTATAAGCTAAACTGAGAGCATATTTTCTGTAAATTCACATTATCTTTCTCAGTCATGTGAGAATTAAGTCTGACATTCTCAGTAAAACATGTACATCCAACAAGGGCAGAGACTGTCAGTTGATTCCTTTGTGTTCTACTGCAGCTTCCCAGAGTGTTCCAAACAACAACTAGAGCGCTAACAGTCCTACTTATGATAAACGTATGGCACACCTGAAGCCATCTTGCTTGGATTAAAGTGGTAACTCTTAAAACATTTCATTTAAAAAGGAACAAAATGAGGGGGTTCATTTTTCCATAAAAAGTATGATTAGTGCTGCAGAAAGGAAAATTAGGGCACATTTTGAGTGACTTCTCTAATCCTCTTCTATTTCATTAAAAAATTCTGACATGCAGACTGAAACATGCACTTTCAATACCAGCAGCAGTTTTCCCTGGTGAGCAGTAGCTTTACTACAGTGATCTAATGAGCAAAAAGAGTGCTAACATTCTGAATTTATGGCAAATGTGTGAAACATCTGAATGCCTTCTTGATGGAATCAAAGTAAAAAACTGAAAGTATTTCCTACTGAGGAGACTGCAGTAAATGAGGAAATTAGGAAACTTCATAACAAATAAGTCTCCCAAGATGGCCACCAGAGACAAAAGAGCCCAAATGTAGCCCAAATATCACCCAGATGTAGCCCAAATATAGCCCAATGACAGAAGTGTGCAAAACACTTATTATTTTCTGTTTTTGCAGTGTTATATAGTGCAGACTTGTCAGGTATTGGAGTGCTTTACATGAGCATTGGTTACATCACACAAGAACAAATTCATTTTGGTTGTAGACATGGGGAGACTAAGTGATTTGACCAGAATCACAGAATGTCGAGCTGAAGCAGAAACTCCAACCTGGTTCCCCAGTTGCAAAGTCTGCAGTTCTGGAAGTAACACCACATCCTCTCCCCTAAGTGCAACATTTAATCAAGTGGTCAACTGGATAAAAAAACATAAAGATAACAAATAATTTAAAAGTGCTTTGTCGCTATTTGAAAACTCAGAAAATATGTCCTTATATTAGTCTTTTAGAGCACTAACCATAATTTTGATGCCAATAAGACCCTCTCATATATGTAATTTCTAAAGGAAATGTTCTAGGTATTACAGTTTTGATTACATCAAGATGACGTCAGGCGTTCCACACTTTTGTAATAAATATAGAATGTTAGCGATCTAGTTGTTCATTAGGATACTGTTGAGAGGCAGAGGCCAGGGGCACGGACTCTGAAAATTGAAGGAAGGTAGGAGGGTGCAAAGGCAACAATTTAACCACACTGAGCAGGCAGGAAGGGCCGTGGCAGCACAACAGACTATGGAGGGCAGTGGAAAGGGGGGCAGGGGCAACAAACCAACAATACAGGACTTGCAAGAGAGGCTGTGGCAATGTAATAGACCATTGTGGGCAGAAGGAAGAGGCAATGGTAGTACAACCATACATGCCAACAGACCCGATTCAGCCAGGAAACGTCCAATGTTTTTAAGCTCAAATGGGCTTTATTTGATCTGTCTCCTGTCTACAATCTCCTCTTTTTCAATGTAACTCAAAGGGGAAAATCAATACCCCAGTTTTTTTTCAAAATCTCCCTCTTACCAAGTTCAAAATGTTCGCAAGTATGGTACATTGGATCATGGAAGGAAATGGGGTAGGGACATGGACTTGGATAACAGAGGACAGGAGGGACATGGAGAGGTGCACCAAACTGACCCTGCAGGGCAGGCATCAGGGTTTGCAGCAGCACAATACACCACACAGGGCATGCGGGACGGGAGTGCAGCACAACAATCCATAGAAAGCAAGAGGGAGGGGACAGGACCATGCACATGGACAACAGAGAACAGAGGGGCAAGAGGCAATGGTAGCTAGCTGACCATAATGGACAGCCAGGAGAGAAAGCTGCAGCATAACAGACCATAAAGGGCAGGAGGGACGGATCAGGGGCATTGCAATGGAACAGACAAGCCAGGAGGGAGGGAGTAGGGGTCTGCACATGTAAACAGAGGGCTGGGGGCAAGGGGGCAGGGCAGGAGCAGCAAGATAGCCATGGAGGTCAGGCAGGATGGGCACTAGAAGCAAGACACACCATGAAGAGCAACAGTGAGACTGTGATGGCATACACACAGACCATGGAGGGAAGGTGGGAGGGGGTCAGGGGCAGCTAACTGACCACACAGGGAAGGTGGGAGGGGCCATGGCAGCACAGAAGACCATGCATGGCAAGTGGGAGGGTTAGTGGCAGTATAATGGCTCTGATGGGCAAGAAGGAGGGTGCAGGGGCATGCACAAAGGACCATGGAGGATAGAAGGGAGGGTCAGGACCTGTGCACAGACAAGAAAGTTCAGGGGAAGGGGCCTCACAACAGACCGCACGGGGCAGGCAGGAGGAGCAGTTGCAGCACAACAGACCAGGGAGGGCAGAAGGGTGTGGCAGTACAATGGACCATGTAGGACAGGAGGAAGAAGATAGGGGCATGGCATGTGGACAGGCAGGGTGGAGGTGGCAGGGACAGGTTACAGTCATCTGACAATGCTAGGCATGTGGGAGGGGAGTGGCAGCTCAACAGAACACTCAGAGTAGATAGGAGTGGCAGGTCCATGGAACATGGTGGGCAAAAAGGATGGGGCAGGGGCATGCACAAAGACATCGGAGGGCAGGGGGAAGGAGAATAGGGGCAGCAAGCTAAGCACAGAGTTTAAGCAGGAGGTCAATGATGGGGCATAGAATTGGGCAATGGAGGGCAGGAGGAGTGGACTGGTACATCATACTAAATTGAGGGCAGTGGCAGCACATCAGACCATGCATGGCAGGAGGGAGGAGGCTAGTCCATGGATTCACACAACAGAGGATAGGGAGGAGGGGGATGGGGCAGCAAGCTAACTGTTCAGAGAAGGCGGGTATTTGGAACTTTATTGTTTTTAAAACGTGTGTCTGTGCGAACTACTTAAAATATGAACAAGTATGCAGTATAATCTCACTTTTATTCAGGAAGAAGAGGACGTTTGTGACTGTGACTCCGGGCTCACTTGGCAGAAACACCCCCTGACCCTCCACCCCCTATCGCAAAATGTAATGCCCGTGAAAAGGGTAGGTGAACACAGTGTTATATAGAACATAGTCCTGAGAGCACGATTGAAAATGAAAACTAGATATAGTGTATGGTATAAACTATGCACCAAAAAGTGTGATATAAGATGAACCGGGCGTGAAATATAATATGCAATACATTGTGCGCAATGATAGATTCATTGGAGAGCGTGAGATAGCACGGGCACTAGCGCGTGCTATGCGATATGCGCCTTGGAGTGTAATATGCACAGGGCAGTGTTGTGTAACCTAACTAGTCTCTAAAGTTGTAATATAAAATATGTGCTGGGGAGTGTAACGTTGCATATGCACTGTGACAAAGATATGGATCCCAGATTGTAATATGTATGGCATAGCACTGTGCGTTATAACATAGGCATCGAGGAAGGCACGTTAGATGGGGCAATATAACCCGTGCGAAGACAAGTGTGGCATGACATATTCACGGGGTGGTGTTACAGTGCACATGGGCTAGAGAGTCTCATAGCAAATGCACTAGCTAGTGGAATACAACACAGAGGTGTGTGGCACTCAGCAGGCAATGGTGGGTGTAACACAGCATTGGGCTCTGCCAGGAGCGCGCTGTGACTCTCAAGTGATGTTCGTCCCCTTTCCAGAGAGTAAAATAAAAATTATTACACATCCGGCAGTGGATGTGTGTTTTATTAACCGTGAGGGGGGTTTCTTGCATAGTTTTGGTCGAATTTTTGTCGAATCCCCTTTGAATGGCTTGGTGTGCATGTGTATTAAATGTGCCCGTCAATAGCTACCCATGTTTGTATAAATAAACGACAAGAGTGTCTCCCGGGATTAGGCACGGTAGGGCATCAGACATGTCAGAGCTTCACTAGTGGTGTAAATGCATTCCACGTGGATTCATTGTATGCATAGTCGCCTTTTAATGAATATCACGCAAATCGTCATGGTGATAGGTACGTACTGTTTGTCCAGCATGTCCTAGGTGTGTCTATAAATATATATATTTTTAAAAATAATAAAAAACAGTGGCCGGCCCTGGGGATTGGGGTCAAAAAAATATAATTAGGAGACAGGCCCTGGGGGATGGGGTCATCAGGGCCAATAAATTAGAATAAGAAGGGGAACCACACAGCCCCCCTTCTTAAAAAATTAAAATAAATAAAAGACTGGCATCGTTCCGGAGGCCACGCCCCCTCCTTGCAGCACTCTGCAAACGCGCCCCCTGGCGAGTTGTAAGTTGGGGAATTAATTCCTCTTCAATACTGAGGGTCCCTGAGGGCCAACTAGCCCAACAGGCATCTCCAGTATGCGCCAGGGAGCTGCGCTGCAGACAGGTGTTCTGAGGCCAAGCCCCTTTTTACACCTCTCTGCAACGCAGCTCTGTGGCGCGTACTGGAGGTACCTAGTGGTCTAGTTTGACCCTAGGGACCCTTAGGATTCAAGGGGACTTAATCTCTCAACTTAGAACAGCCACAGGGCGCGTTTACACAGCGGTGAAGGGTGGGGACGGGGCCTGAGGTGACGTGTGCAAACACGCACTATGGCACGTTTTAAATTGGGGATATAATTTCCCTTCAATACTGGGGGCTAACTAGCCCACCAAGTGCTTCCAGTAAGCGCCACTGAGCTGCATTGCAGAGAGGTGGTCCAGGCCGTGCCACTTTTTACACCTCTCTGCAACGCAGCTCTGTGGCACTTACTGGAGGTACCTAGTGGGCTAGTTGGACCCTAGGGACCCTCAGGATTCAAATGAACTTAATCTCCCAATTAAAAATGGACACAGGGCGTGTTTACACAGTGGTGAAGGGAGGGGACGGGGCCTGAGTTAACGTGTGCAAAAACGCCCTGTTGCCTGTTTTAAGAGGTAGTTTTAATCCCCCTGCCCTATTATATACTAGGGGCTTACAGAGGAGGTCATGCTAATCACAGGGGGACCCCAACGCATAATGTTCCCTAGTGTATGTAGGTGTTTTCACTGTATTCTAAGTGTCTTTTAACATATCACTGGCTCTAAGACTGGTTAGTCAGACTCAGTTACCACCAGTATCCGTCTGAAAAAGTTGAGGGTACAGGATGATTTTGCAACAAGGCTTCTTTCTGCTCTTCTTTTTGTTCTTTCTGCACATTATCCTTCTTCCTGCACTTTTCTTCGTCTTTGAGGACTTCTGTTGCTTCTTTCTGCACTTCTTTTTTTTCTTTCTGTGCATTTTTTCTTCTTTCTTCACATGTCCTATCTCTGTAGGCATAGTTAGAAATTAGCATTTAAAAAACCTTTGAAATTCACAGAAAAAACCATAGGTTTCAGGCACGTTATAGTTAGGAATTAGCATTAAAAAAACCTCAGAAATTCACTGAAAAAACCATAGGTTTCAGGGGTGTTATAGTTAGCTGGACTTTTCACTTGTACAAAACAATTGAAATTCCCCCGTTATAGTTAGTTCAGCTAACTATAACTCGCGCGCCCGCAATGCACTGCTGATGACGTCACATATTACATCACTCATGACATGGTCAGTGACATCACTCATGACATCACTGATGACATCTCAAATGACATCACTGATGACATCACTGATGACATCATCCTTGTGATAGAGTGGCAGACCTCCTCTCACCCTAATATAACCTTTGATACACACATTCAAAAATAGAGACTAAAATTTTCAAAACAATGGACATACCAATACCAGTTACAACAACCTCTTCAGTAATTCTAAGATCCACATACACATCCACTCATTCACCAACAGTCCTATACAGTCACTCATACATGTACTCACTCATCATATGTACTCATACACCTATACATCCTGTTACACAATGCCACTCATCCATAGAGTTACTCACACACATAGTCACTCATGCTAATAAAGAATCAAACATACATTTACTTGCATATACAGTTATACACACACCACCACACTTACTTCTACGGAAACTTACACGTACTTAGTCTTTTAAACAATCACTTATAGAAACACATACTTATTCATACAGGAACTCTTTCAATCTCTCACTCTCACATATACTCACTTATATACACCAATAGTCACATATACTAGTTTAAAACATATGTAGTTACTCATAAAGACACTATTGAGACAGTCATTCACTCACTAACACACCCATACACACACTCATCCACCCATGCAGTCCTGCACACATGCTGTCTTCAACACATACAAACAGTGAGTCACTCATTCATGCACCTATGCACTACGTAATACCCCCCACCGAACCATGCAGATACTCAGACTGATACTCAAAAAAACAACTAATAACCTATATAGACAACCATGTAGCTACTCACCAACCCATGCAGCCACTTATACACAAAGTGAGAGACTGATACAGATATTTACATATTTAAACATTACTCACTAAGCCATGTATTCACTATGATACACTTAATCAGTCAGTTACACAATCAATTTTTCAAAAACAAATCATCCATTTAGACACTTATATACCCATTTATTCTTCCATCGACCTTGAGATATACATGTATAAAACATATTTAATTTTCAGAAAAACACACATTCACTAGATGATGTCATCAGTGATGTCATTTGAGATGTCATCAGTGATGTCATGAGTGATGTCACTGACCATGTCATGAGTGATGTAATATGTGACGTCATCAGCAGTGCATTGCGGGCGCGCGAGTTATAGTTAGCTGAACTAACTATAACGGGTTTTGTACAAGTGAAAAGTCCAGCTAACTATAACACCCCTGAAACCTATGGTTTTTTCAGTGAATTTCTGAGGTTTTTTAAATGCTAATTCCTAACTATAACGTGCCTGAAACCTATGTTTTTTTCTGTGAATATATATATATATATACATATATATATATACGCCACATTTGGACTGTATTTGGGAGTTTTTGCGGCGGAGTGAGGGACACGTTAAACTGCAATACCGCCTTCTCTCAAGAACTTGGTGAGCATTGTTGTGATAAGAGGAGACACCGCCCACTGGGGATTGCACTTGCCTGATGTTGTCTGCTCCTCGAGAATCCACTCCGGATTTTCGTTATCCCAATGCCAAGGTCACCTGGAGTGTCCTGTCCAATCACAGCAGGACATTTGACTTTAAAAGAGGGCGGGAAAACTATTTTAGTTAAACCTTGGCAGCATTGATGAAGTTCGCAATGAACGAAACGCGTCTGCATATTGCCGTAATAAAGGATTTGTTTGCAGTTTCCCCTGGAGTCTCGTTGGTGTTCCCCTCCTTGCAGGTGTCAGGGGGATTGGCTTTTATATTAGGGGTGCTGCCACGAACACCCTTTGGAACATCCACTCCATAAGGCGTCCTGCTGCATTGGTGGCAACTTTTGGTTTTCACTGCAGAACTCTGTGGTACATGCAGGACACGCCGCATGCCCGCAATCCTGCCCGTCACAACTACTGCACCGCGATACTACGTGGGAAATGTACTGCCTACCTAGGCGCCACATTTGGACTGTATTTGGGAGTTTTTGCGGCGGAGTGAGGGACACGTTAAACTGCAATACCGCCTTCTCTCAAGAACTTGGTGAGCATTGTTGTGATAAGAGGAGACACCGCCCACTGGGGATTGCACTTGCCTGATGTTGTCTGCTCCTCGAGAATCCAGTCCGGATTTTCGTTATCCCAATGCCAAGGTCACCTGGAGTGTCCTGTCCAATCACAGCAGGACATTTGACTTTAAAAGAGGGCGGGAAAACTATTTTAGTTAAACCTTGGCAGCATTGATGAAGTTCGCAATGAACGAAACGCGTCTGCATATTGCCGTAATAAAGGATTTGTTTGCAGTTTCCCCTGGAGTCTCGTTGGTGTTCCCCTCCTTGCAGGTGTCAGGGGGATTGGCTTTTATATATATATATATATATATATATATATATACATATATATATATATATATGTATATATATATTAACTACTGGCAGTCGCCAGTAGGTAGTTATAGTTAGGACCTATTTTCAATAGGAAATCTGCAACATTCTATTCCCAATAAGTCTGGCGCCAGTTGATGAATCTTCGCGAAACTTTCCAGACTTTTGGCCAGCTCCGGTCCGCTCCTATCCTGAAAGTTTGGTGGTGATTCATAAAGCGGGGGCCGAGAAAAAAGGGGGGTCCCAAAACGCGTTTTCCCCAAGCAATTTCCCATAGGACCTGTTGACGCAGCTACAGCCCGAAATGCTGAACGGAATTACACCAAATTTGGCAAAGAGGTAGTCCTCAGTTCAGACTCGTACCTTTTGCATAAATGGTGTAAATCCGTTAAGTAGTTCCTCAGAAAATGAGACTAAAAAAGATAGATATATCTATGGCCTCGGAGGATCAGCGCACCCTAAGCGCACCCTCCCCGAACCAAGCGCGCACCCTCCCGTTCACGCGCTGAATGCATATTGGCTGTCAAGTGTCTGTCTACATCCAAAACCAGGAACTGTTGGCAGACATTTTGTGCCTCGGTAGAAGCGAGGCTGATTAAGTAAGGGAAAAAAGTGTGTGAAAGATGTAAAGGGGGCAGGGTAGAAATACTCTGACCCTCTAGTGTTGCTTAGGTGGTCCCAGAAGGACCCCCTGGGGCCCTCTTTTTCTTTTTTTTTAACGGTGAAATGCATGCACGGTGCGCGGTTCCTAACGCGTTGGGTGCGCGGATCCCAAAAAAATGGGGGGAAAAAATAATAATAAAGTTTTGAAAATATAGTTTCAAAATTATTTTAAAAAATATAAAAATATATTTTAAAACATTAACAATTTGTTTTTAAAAAGCCATTTTGTGCCTCGGTAGAAGCGAGGCTGATTGAGTAAGGGAAATAAGTGTGTGAACGATGTAAAGGGGGCAGGGTAGAAATACACTGACCCTCTAGTGTTGCTTAGGGGGTCCCAGAAGGACCCCCTTGGGCCCCCTTTTTTTTTTTTTTCAACGGCGAAATGCGCGCACGGTGCGCGGTTCCTAACGCGTCAGGTGGCCCCAATAACATTACAGGGTGGTGCACACTCGGCGGCAGGACGGCTGCGTATTACATTCTGCTCCAAAGGTTGTCCACCTGGTGAGTAGCACTCGATCAGCAGCTGTATTTATGATAGGCAGGGACGAGGATCCGCTTGTAGAAGCCGCTCCGTAATGGAATTGCCTGACGCGTTTCGAAGCTCCATATCCTTCTCTTCAGAGGCTTAAACGGAGATGGTGTGTGCAAACGCTGAACCCACTTCTCCATTTTCATATTGCACACCCACCAATGGGAAGCTCGAATGAGACGGTGCATTGTGGGAAATGTGGTCCGGATAGCACACAAATCTTGTCCTATATGGACCATGCAAGTGGACTCGTCCTCAATCCTGTTTGCCGCTGCTGGCCCACATTGCCGACATGATAGTTACCATGTCAGGTGGCCCCAATAACATTACAGGGTGGTGCACACTCGGCGGCAGGACGGCCGCGTATTACATTCTGCTCCAAAGGTTGTCCACCTGGTGAGTAGCACTCGATCTCAGCTGTATTTATGATAGGCAGGGACGAGGATCTGCTTGTAGAAGCCGCTCCGTAATGGAATTGCCTGACGCGTTTCGAAGCTCCATATGCTTCTCTTCAGAGGCTTGAACGGAGACGGTGTGTGCAAACGCTGAACCCACTCCTCCATTTTCATATTGCACACCCACCAATGGGAAGCTCGAATGAGACGGTGCCTTGTGGGAAATGTGGTCCGGATAGCACACAAAACTTGTCCTGTATGGACCCTGCAAGAGGACTCGTCCTCAATCCTGTTTGCCGCTGCTGACCCACATTGCCGACATGATAGTTACCATGTCAGGTTGCCCCAATAACATTACAGGGTGGTGCACACTCGGCGGCAGGACGGCCGCGTATCACATTCTGCTCCAAAGGTTGTCCACCTGGTGAGTAGCATTCGATCAGCAGCTGTATTAACGCATCAGGCAAACCTCCACGGAGGCTGATGATGGCTGTAAGCGGTATCCGTCCATACCATGGAAAGAGAGTTCTCTTGCTGCTGCTGGCTGAGTGCGACTCAACTGATGGACACATCTTGGAGCTGAATGTATTCGCGGCCGTCCTGCTGTGGAGTCTGCACCACCCCGCGATAACTGGGGGCCACTCGACAAGGTATTCACCAAATCGATTATGTGGGCCAACAGCAGAGGATTTAGGATGGGCCCGCTTGCGGGGTCCATGTGACCTATTAATAACAGAGTATAATGCGTGCATCCATTTGGGGGATGATCGATTACGAACTATACTTCCCATAATGCACAGTTCCATATGACCATCCCACTAGAGGGAGTGCAGTATTTAAATGGGAACGTCATATGCACGCATCCTTACGTGAAAGCCTCTGAAGAGAAAGCTGAGGAGCTTTTGAAACGCGTCAGGCAAACCTACACGGAGGCTGTTGATGGCTGTAAGCGGTATTCGTCCATACCATGGAAAGAGAGTTCTCTTGCTGCTGCTGGCCGAGTGCGACTCAACTGATGGACACATCTTGGAGCTGAATGTATTCGCAGCCGTCCTGCTGCGGAGCCTGCACCACCCCACGATAACTGGGGCCACTCGACAAGGTATTCACCAAATCTATCATGTGGGCCAACAGCAGAGGATTTAGGACGGGCACGCAAGTGGGGTCCATGTGACCTATTAATAACAGAGTATAATGCGTGCATCCATTTGGGGGATGATCGATTACAAACTATACTTCCCATAATGCACAGTTCCAGATGACCATCCCACTGGAGGGAGTGCAGTATTTAAATGGGAACGTCATATGCACGCATCCTTCCAGTGAAAGCCTCTGAAGAGAAAGCTGCAGAGCTTTTGAAACGCGTCAGGCAAACCTACACGGAGGCTGTTGAGGGCTGTAAGCGGTATCCGTCCATACCATGGAAAAAGAGTTTTCTTGCTGCTGCTGGCCGAGTGCGACTCAACTGATGGACACATCTTGGAGCTGAATATATAGATATATATATATATATATATTTATATATATATATATATATTCACAGCAGAGCAATGCAGAGCAAAGCATTCGCCTTACCGAGCCCCTTCCGACGGCGTTCCACGGCGGGATGGCGAATCCCTAAACACAAACAACTGCTGAATAATAGGTCGTCAAAACAGCACGCCGTGGTGTAATCTTTGCAAAAGCGATTCTTTATTCAAAGGCTTGACACACTCCACGCGTTTCGGGGAGATCCCCTTGTTCACGAGTAACTGTGTCTGTTTTTTTAGTGGTTTAAATAACATAACATGTGATTAACTAAACATAGTGAAAAGACTTTCACATAAAATTACGAGTTATACTTCACACCAAAATCAGAATTCAGTGAAAAACGGTTTCAAAACAGATCCGACTACATGTCATAATCCTAGATTATTTAATACATTTCCAGTTAGAATTGCAGTGAAAAAGAATGTAAGGAGCGTGTAGTGGGCCAGCAATTGAAAGGGATGAAACTTTATTGTTCACATCTCAAGCACATAGTTAATGAGCAGGGTCACACACCATACTGATCGGCAAGGATGAAATTATATGGTTCACATCCCAGGCACAAAAATGAAGTGCCTGATAGGGTCACGCAACATACTTCACGTAATTAATTATGTATTAAGAATTATCTTAATACCGGTTATGTTATTCCCCTCGCTATGACTGCCAGCAATGAATGCCAAATGGAACACTTATCCCGCTGGGGATCAAAATTGACAGTCTACTTGTGATCGTGCCCCTGAAGGCATTCGTACATGGGTAAATAGTTAGCCACGGTTCAGGGGTGAAAAAGAAAAAAGTAGACTGCCAATTTTGATCCCCAGCAGGATAAGTGTTCCATTTGGCATTCATTGCTGGCAGTCATGGTGAGGGGAATAACATAACTGGTTTCCCCTGTAAAGACGGGTGGAGGTTTTCCGGTGTCCGAAGATGTGAGCCAGGACCTGTGACCTTTTAACAAGCTATTTCTGCTCTTGATGGCATGCCTACCAGAACCTATTCTCTGAAGGGAAGAAGAGTTCCCAGGGCATGAGGGGCACAAACCTAGGGGATCCTAAGATTTTTCCAATCGCAAAAGAGCCCCTCAAAAGCCTGGCACAGGGAAATTGAAAGGTTTTGCAGGCTCCAGGATTTGTACTGTAAGAGTGCATGCATTCTTAAGCTCATACCCTCCATCTGGGAGGCAGATAAATCAGGTGAAGATAAACAATGGTGTCCCTAACTATTTCCACTAGATGAGAAGTCCCTATAAAGGGAGAGCGGGCGGGCACTAACAATGGACTCCTGAGGCGGAAAGCCGGGAGATAGACTCTGCGTGATTTTAAAAATTTACTGTGCTATTGTGTTTTTACTTCTTGGCTCACCTACCTATCTCCTGTTGACATCCTCGATACAGCGCTCCACGCTGCAACGACCCCCTCCTTCTGGCCGCCATTCACGAGGGCGAGGCGCACCTCGAGACACGCCCCCTCGGCTGGCCACGCCCCCTCACCACGCATATAAATAGCGCGCGCCAAAAGCTGGGCGCTGCACTAACAATGGACTCCTGAGGCGGAAAGCCGGGAGATAGACTCTGCGTGATTTTAAAAATTTACTGTGCTATTGTGTTTTTACTTCTTGGCTCACCTACCTATCTCCTGTTGACATCCTCGATACAGCGCTCCACGCTGCAACGACCCCCTCCTTCTGGCCGCCTTCACGAGGGCGAGGCGCACCTCGAGACACGCCCCCTCGGCTGGCCACGCCCCCTCACCACGCATATAAATAGCGCGCGCCAAAAGCTGGGCGCTGCACTAACAATGGACTCCTGAGGCGGAAAGCCGGGAGATAGACTCTGCGTGATTTTAAAAATTTACTGTGCTATTGTGTTTTTACTTCTTGGCTCACCTACCTATCTCCTGTTGACATCCTCGATACAGCGCTCCACGCTGCAACGACCCCCTCCTTCTGGCCGCCATTCACGAGGGCGAGGCGCACCTCGAGACACGCCCCCTCGGCTGGCCACGCCCCCTCACCACGCATATAAATAGCGCGCGCCAAAAGCTGGGCGCTGCACTAACAATGGACTCCTGAGGCGGAAAGCCGGGAGATAGACTCTGCGTGATTTTAAAAATTTACTGTGCTATTGTGTTTTTACTTCTTGGCTCACCTACCTATCTCCTGTTGACATCCTCGATACAGCGCTCCACGCTGCAACGACCCCCTCCTTCTGGCCGCCTTCACGAGGGCGAGGCGCACCTCGAGACACGCCCCCTCGGCTGGCCACGCCCCCTCACCACGCATATAAATAGCGCGCGCCAAAAGCTGGGCGCTGCACTAACAATGGACTCCTGAGGCGGAAAGCCGGGAGATAGACTCTGCGTGATTTTAAAAATTTACTGTGCTATTGTGTTTTTACTTCTTGGCTCACCTACCTATCTCCTGTTGACATCCTCGATACAGCGCTCCACGCTGCAACGACCCCCTCCTTCTGGCCGCCATTCACGAGGGCGAGGCGCACCTCGAGACACGCCCCCTCGGCTGGCCACGCCCCCTCACCACGCATATAAATAGCGCGCGCCAAAAGCTGGGCGCTGCACTAACAATGGACTCCTGAGGCGGAAAGCCGGGAGATAGACTCTGCGTGATTTTAAAAATTTACTGTGCTATTGTGTTTTTACTTCTTGGCTCACCTACCTATCTCCTGTTGACATCCTCGATACAGCGCTCCACGCTGCAACGACCCCCTCCTTCTGGCCGCCATTCACGAGGGCGAGGCGCACCTCGAGACACGCCCCCTCGGCTGGCCACGCCCCCTCCAATTGCCTGTTCTTTCACCATTAATCATGTGCCTTGGCAGGAAGCGCAGCGGACGAGCGCAGCGGGCGCGACGATTGCGCGCCGAAGGCGCGCCTAAGGCAAGCCCGTCTGCGCCCGTCTGCGCCCGTCTGCGCCCGTCTGCGCCCGTCTGCGCCCGTCTGCGCCCGTCCGCGACTGGCCGGGACTAGGGGCTTGTCACTCTGCTCCGCTTATCACCTATACCCCGGACCAACTCCGCTGCTGCCAGGGCCCCTGGCCTATCCCGGCCTCTATCCGCTCTCGTATCTCCTCCCTTGGTCTCTCTCCTGCTACTCCCTTCTTCTGTCCTTCCCCCACAGTGGACACTCCTCCCGTGTCTTGTAGCACCGCTCCCCCTTCATCCCCCAAAGCCCTCACAGCCTACTATCTCAACACCCGGTCTGCTGTTGCCCATGCACATGAACTTTCAGTCTTATTGGATCTCCATGCCCCCGACCTTCTTTTTTTAACCGAGACATGGTTCTGCGATGACTCCCTCCCTGCCCTACTATCCACCCTACCGGCCACCTACTATGCCCTCAGGGCGGACCGCCCTTCTGACAGGGCCGGGGGCGGCGTGGCGGTCATCGCACGCACCAATCTCCTCTTCCAAACTTTACCTTTACCTGACATTGCAACCACCGAATTTCTGGTGATCCGCACAGTCTCCACCTCTCCCCCCCTGACTTGCTTCCTTACCTACCGTCCCCCTCAGTCCCCGTTACAGTTTCTCCCCGACTTTTTGGAGGTCTTGGCCACCATCACAGTCAACAACTCCTCCATTCTGCTCCTTGGCGATTTTAATTTCTGGCCCTCCGACTCCGCGGAGTGCCCATCCTCCAAGGAATTCTCCGAAACCCTTCACTCCCTCAACTTCACTTCCCATGTCCATTCCCCCACTCACATCAAAGGTCATATACTCGATCAGATGTGGTCCCTGAACTGCCCGGTGGATTCACTCTCTATTACCCCTTGCCCCTGGTCTGATCACCACTTGATCTCTTTCCTTCTTCCCATCCTCCCTCCAGCCAAGCCCCCCCGGCCAAAAAACACCTGGGTCCGATCATGGGGTCGTGTCAACCTGGAGAATCTCTCTTCCCTTCTTACCTCATCCCTCCCCCCCCTTCAGGGTCTTCCCACACTTTCCCAGGTCGATGCCATAGATCAGTGGCTCTCCCACGGACGCGACGCTTTTGCCCCGCTCAAGCGCATTACCTCCAAACGCGACAAGGACGCTAATCGGTGGTTCACCGAAGAGCTTAAGACCACCAAATTAACAGTACGCCGCGCGGAGCGGGCATGGAGAAGATATTACTGCCCCACCCTAAAACTGGATTACACTAACATCCTAAGCCAGTATAAAAAAGACATCTTGGAGGCAAAAACATCCTACTTCTCCTCCAAAATTTTAGCCGCGGAAAACCAGTCCAAGGAGATATTCACCATCATCCACAACCTAGCGTTCTCGGACAGAACCACTCTTAAGCCAGCCCCGTCCGAAGAACTCTGTCTTTCTCTCAACAACTATTTCATTCACAAAATCAACACTATCAAGGCTAATATCCCGCCACCCTCCCCCTCTTTTGTCAACCCTCAATGTCCCCCCCCTAAGGGTTTGCTTACCTCACTTCCCCCTATCACTCGCGAGAGCCTGATCACCTTGGTTCCCCTGGTCAAATCCGGCTCTCCTTTAGACCCCTGCCCCGCTCACATTCTCCGCCATATCTTTGTTTCCTGCCCTGACCCTCCCCTTCACCTTCTTAACAGCTCTCTTGCCCAAGGCATCGTTCCTAAACCCTTGAAATCGGCGGTAATTGTGCCCATCCTAAAAAAACCCGGGGCAGACCCTTCTGTCCCCGCCAATTTCCGTCCTATTTCCCTCCTACCATTCCTAGCCAAGTTGCTCGAGCGCCACGTCACCAGTGCTCTGAGCTCTTTTGTGGAGAATCATGGTGCTCTTGCCCCCCGTCAAGCCGGTTTCCGCCCTGCACACTCTACGGAGTCCGTTGTCCTGTCGGTCTTGGACACCCTCAGGGAGGGCATGGACACTAATCAGCACCAGGCCCTTGTGCTCCTCGATCTCTCAGCCGCCTTCGATACGGTGGATCACACCATCCTCCTCTCCCGTGTCGGAGCGGCGGGGATCGGGGGGACTGCCCTGATCTGGTTGTCCTCCTTCCTGAGTGACCGCACCCAGGCTGTTCGCCTGGGTGACTTCACGGCGGACGTCCGGAAAGTTCAGTGCGGGGTTCCCCAGGGTTCCTCTCTTTCTCCCCTCTTGTTTAATCTATATATTGCCCCCTTAATCTTCTCGCTTCAACAGATGGAGGTCGGCGTATTTAATTATGCGGACGACCTCCAGCTTGTCTTCAATCTATCCTCTCCTTCCTCTGTTCTAAACTTTCAATCTGTTATGCTTCACATCAGGGACTGGATGAACCACAATCACCTTAAACTCAACCCCGACAAAACCGAGTTGGTGTTGACGGGTGGCTCATCCAGCCCCTGGTCCCCTCTTTTCTGGCCCCCTTCTCTTGGCCCCCCTCCTACCCCCACTTCCTCAGTCAAGACACTTGGTATAAAACTTAATTCTCAACTCACTCTGCACTCCCAGGTGAGCTCTGTGGTGTCTTCTTCTTTTCTTTCACTGCGCACTATACGCAGGGTGTCCCGTTTCTTCACTTTCTCTGCTCTAAAACTCATCATCTTGGCCATGGTGGTTTCCCGCCTGGATTATGGCAACGCCCTGTATGCCGGTATCCCCGCCTACAGTTTGCGTCGCCTACAACAGATCCAAAACCAGGCGGCCCGCCTGGTTTTCAAACTCCCCAAATTTCACCACTCCACCCCGCTCCTAAAATCACTTCACTGGCTCCCTGTGCGAGCCAGAATTCAATTCAAGCTTGCCTCCATCACCTTCCGGGCCCGACACGGACTCGCACCTGCGTTCATCTCCTCCGAGATTGTTTCCTATGTCCCCACCAGGGAACTTCGCTCATCCTCCCAGTCCCTCCTCACCATCCCACGTTTCCGGAGAAAGAAGTGGGGAGGCTCCAAATTCGCCACTCTCGCCCCTACCCTCTGGAACTCCCTTCCCCTTGAACTCCGTACCATTTCTCTCTACCCTCAATTCCGCAACCAACTTAAAACCTACCTGTTCACAAAATATTTCGAATAATAAACTTGCCTGTCCCCCCAGCTTTTTTTTTTTTTTTTTAGGATCCGGTTAGTAACAGCGCCAAGAAACCGCAGGTATACGTGCGCTCTATAAGTAATTTTAAATTCAAATTCAAATTAAATTCATGCGGACGATCGCGACTGGTCCGATGATGAGGCAGAGAGGAGTAGGTCCTTGTGTCCAGAATCTTCTTCCCATGGAGAGGCGGGTGAAAAATTTGAAAGCTCAGACATGTCTGAACTGGACAAGCTTTCTTACCCGAGATCTACAGAGTGGTTACTGGGCATCAAGGGGTGACCTATGTGGCTAGTAAAGTGCTCAACCTTTGAACGAAGAAGTCAGTTCTTACCAGAGAGCTTAATGCCCCCAGCCAACTCTGGAGGGCAAGGTCACCCTTACTCCAGAGATGGATGCAAAAATGTTGACCTTTTCAGAGAAGTTCATCAGAGATCCTAATATGGGAACTGACCATTCCTGGTGGGTTTGCTAGGATAAAATCTTGAATGTGGTGGGTGTTCAGATATAGGAGAAGTAGCAAAGGCCCTAGGTAGCAACAGCTTCCCAGTCATGATTTCCACTGATGGCTCAATGAGCCAGATGCCTATTAGGAAACACTAATTGTGCGTTCTCAATGGCGAGAAGGTGAAACCTGCTTATCATAAGGGACCCGGAGCTAGGGGATCTGGCTCAGCCTATTCACACTATTAAACTTAAACCAGGGTAGAGAGGTCTCCACCTAGGCTTGAAGGGTAGAGAGGTATGCCGGGTATGGATACGTCCTCCCAAGACAAATCAATAACTACTATAAGTATCCCATCCAAATTATTAAAGGCTCAGCGCTATACTCTCATGGTGTTACCCGCACAGTGCGGGGCAGGAAGCAATTCCTTTTTGTTTAGTAACCCTCACACACCCTAGTGGTGTCATCCTTCATCATCGGGTTGACCCTGATGCCTAAAGGTCAGGGTGGGCTCAACCATATTCCAGGGAGCATTTTGGAGAGATAGGCCAGGGGGTCTAAAGATAAAAGTCTTCCTACGTCTCCAGGTATCCCTTTATTGTGGAGGCTTAGGGGATATTAAAAAATATGTATAAATATATACAGGGGGTCTTAAGGAGGTAATGGTCCTATGACTACAGTGTCTTGCCTAGTATTTTGCCAGCATGTTTCAGCCCTTAAAAATTGGCCTCTTGGGTCCTGGGCTTTCTTCAGGGCAATTCAAAGTTCCCTCCCTGGTTGCAATGAAGGCTATACCTAATATTTCATTTGGAGGGTGCAGAAAGCTGCATTCTCAACAGTGGTGTGGAAGGTATACTTATCTCCCATCTGGTTCTCTCATGTATTATTTCCGCCTGTAAGAGAAATGAGAGGACACTAAGAATTTTATACATAGCATTTCGTGTATTTAACCGTTTGGATAAATTGGGTGTTATCTAGTACTCTCACTCAAAATATACGTGATAAACTGTGCTCTATCATAAATAAAAATGTTTTTAAAAAACTGTGGTCAATAATGGTGAGCGTATTGTGGACCTTGTCGTTCCATTTGCTCGCATTTTATAGATTGCGACACGTTACCGCACCGTTATTACTTGTCTGTGAAAATCAACTCATTCAAAACACCACATTAAAAACACAAAACAACATATGATAACACTTCGCTGATCCACACATTCACATATCACCTTATATGCTGTAATTCCACATTTCCTAAGTTGACTTATTCATCTTACACACAGTTTATCCTATTATGGTGGAATTCAAGAATCTCAAGGGGAGCGGTAGAAGGGGTAGCCTTTTAGTCACACTGCGTCCTTTGATAGTGCAAAGTCGTGTGGGAGAAAGAGAAAAACAGTACTCGCTAGTTTAGTGCCTGGTTAATAATGCTCCATCAATTTAGCTATAGCGGGCACCTTCTTTCCGGCAGAGAATTCCCCGGTCCCCACTTACTTTCTCAAAGGTACTGCCCCTCAGTTGCACCAACTTGGGTCCCATATCTCCCGGCTTTCACGGTTGCCAATGTCAGGAGCGCGGCATTTAAAGTCAATGTCATTTAGTGTCTATTTGCCGGGCGGGCCCAGAACCCCTCTTCCGGTGCTCAAGGATTTCGTCATTTCCGTAAGTCGTAGATAGGACTACACCAGCCCCCAAGGATGATGGGAGGTGTAGTTTTGGTTAGCTATTTGGACAAGAAGGACCAGTGGGTCCTTATATCATACCTTGCCAAAGGAAATCCTCACAACGTGATTCAAAGTGAAGAGTCAAAGCAATACTTCACTCATATTTACATTTGCCGTCCGTGCGACATCCGCTGATTCAATTGTTTCAGTGCAGACTACACCAGGCCCCTAGGATCATGGGTGGTGTAGTTCTGTGTATCTATTGACAAAAGGGACCAATGGGGATTTGTGCCATACTAAGTGACGTTCATCTAGATGTCAATTATTTTCATTAGTCCGCATGATAATCACAGCAATTGCATTATGCACCTATTAGTACTGGGGTACCTTAATGATAGGACTACATACCTTATTAGGTAGTGAGGACCCGTAGTACCTTGTATTGTACTTTGCCACATTTGCCGGGCTCCAATAGGATAACACGAATGGTATTGTGAGCACTCATATCACGGCTCCGTATAAATCTATATGTGCAGTGAGTGCGACATACACTGATACAGATAATATATATTCTAGTTCAGATTGTACCAGCCCCCACGATACGATGGGTGGTGTCGTTCTGTGTATTTTTTGTAACAGAGGGGACCCAGTCATACTAGGTTGATTTCATATCAGTGCCACATTTCTTCATTTGTACAGGGTTAAATAACATGAGCAGTTGCATTCGCTCATGTAATTATCAGGGTAACTAGGAGACATGTGTATCTCAAAAGGGCTTAATCAGACTAATAATTAAGATCACTCATTGGGGTGGCACAAGCAACCTCATTGGTTAAGTTGGTTCCAAGGGATGGAATTGTTAAGCCCCTGAGTATGTGTCCGCAGTCTATAGACCCACCGTTGTTCTTTCTCCAACAGTCTTCTACTCATGTTGGGTCCACCTTTTATCTTTTCAATGATTTTCCATTCCAAGTCACTATCAGTGTTAGGGCTGGGCGTAGTGCCACTAAGCAGAATTTTGGAAAAAATTTGTGGAAAACGAGTGCACGTCCTGAGGGTCCGTGTGCCCGGGACAGGGGTCCTCGTGCCTGGGCAGGCTCCCCGATCTCCCCAGCCTGGCTGGGATGAGAAGCAGTGACCGGCCCCGGGGCCTGGGTTTCGGTCAGGACCTAGGGTTTGGGAGACCCCGTCCTGCGGTCTGCCAAGTGTCCATCTGCCCAGGACAAGGGTCCCTGGTGGGGAGCCCCGGCGACCTGCAAGGCTCCATGGGTCCTGGTCAGTCCCCCCCGGGCGGCTGGGCCCCAGGAGCGCCTGCGGGCCTCCCTGTGCCTGAGGCCCAGCATGGGGTCTCCGAGCCCCCCGAGCCCTGCAGCCCCCGAGCCCTGCAGCCCCTGAGCCCTGCAGCCCGAGCCCTGCAAGGGCAGGCGGGAGCCCTCCCGCGAAGGCTTGGGGCAGGCAGATTGGCGTTATTTCGGGTCCGGCAAATCTGGTCGCACTTCTCCCCTCGGCCATCTGGTTGCGCGCAATGCTTTCCAATGGGGCGACCAGATGGCCGGTTCAGCCTGGAAGTCCCGATGAGGGCTCATTTGCCTCCTGGATCCCAGCCCGGGCTCCACGATGTCGGGCACGTTTGCGTCTAGTGTCCCCTGAGCCTCGCGGTGCGCACGGGTTCCCAGAAAGAGGGGTAGCCTTCCTCCGGATTACTAGGGGCAGTGTATACCGGGACACCCCTCACGGGCTGGCGGTTCTCTGCCGGGGACCAGATGGGCTATGCCCAGGTAATACCTCCCAGGCATCCGGGGCTCCTTCCTCCGGCCCGCGTCGTGGCAAAGTGCCCAGGACGGGCTCCACGGGTCCCGGGCAGTCCTGTCCCAGGCGTCCGGGCCCGAAAGCTCTGGTGGTCCTCTCCATGCCTGAGGCCTAGCGGGCGTCCCCGAGCCCTGCATGGGCAGGCGGGAGCCCTACCTCCAAGGCTCGGGGTGGGTAGACGGGAGTCCTTTCAGGTCCCGGCCATCTGGTCACACCTTTCCCCTCGGCCATCTAATCGCGTGCAATGCTTTCCAATGGGGCGACCAGATGGCCGAGCCGGCCAGGAAGTCCCGATGAGGGCTCACTTTCCTCAAGGGGCTGGCGGTTCTTTGCCGGGGACCAGATGGGCTATGATGAGACAACACCTCCCCCCCTGTCCTGGGGCTCCCTCTGCCGGCCCACAGCGTGGCAAAGTGCCCGGGATGGGCACCATGGGTCCCGGGCAGTCCTCCCCCGGGCGTCCGGGCCCCAGAGCTCCGGTGGTCCTCCCCATGCCTGAGGCCCAGCCGGGGTCCCCGAGCCCCCGGGAACCGGAACCCCCTGAGCCATGCGTGGGCAGGTGGGAGCCCTAACGTGAAGGCTCAGGGCGGGCAGTCCTTTCAGTTCCCGGCACTATGGTCGCACCTTTCCCCTTTGCCATCTGCTCACACACAATGCTTTCCAATGGGGCGACCAGATGGCTGAGCCGGCCTGAAAGTCCCGATGAGGGCTCATTTGCCTCCCGGATCCCAGCCTGGGCTCCAGCCTGGAAGTCCCGATGAGGACTCATTTGCCTCCCGGATCCCAGCCAGGGCACCAGGAGGTCGGGCACGTTCGCGCCTAGGGTCCCCTCCGTCACTCAGAGTGCGCGGGTTACCAGAAAGTGGGTAGCCTTCCTCCGGATTAGTAGGGGCAGGGTATGCCAGGAACACCCCTCCAGGGCTGGCCGTTCTCTTCCGGGGACCAGATGGGCTGGGCCCGGACAACACCTCCCAGGCGTCCGGGGATCCCTGCCCCGGCCCGCGGTTTGGCAAAGTGCCCGGGACGGGTTCCATCGGTCAATGGGCAGACCTCCCCGCCGGGCTCCGGGCCCTGAGAGCACCTGGGGGCCTCCCCATGCCTGGGGCCCAGCCGGGGTCCCCGAGCCCCCCAGGAAGCGGAGCCCCCCCCGAGCCCTGCGTGGGCAGGCAAGAGCCCTACCGGGAAGGCTCAGGGCGGGTCATCTGGTCGCACGCAATGCTTTCCAATAAGGGCGACCAGATGGCCGGGCTAACCTGGAAGTCCTGATGGGGGCTCATTTGCCTCCCCGATCCAAGCCAGAGCTCCAGGAGGTCAAGCGCGTCCACGCCTAGGGTCCCCTCTGTCTTGCGGTGCACACAGGATACCAGAAAGAGGGGTAGCCTTCCTCCGGATTACTAGGGACAGGGTACTCTGGGACCCCTCTCGGCCTAGCGGTCCTCAGCCGGCACCTGGACGGGCCAGGATTCCGCCCCAGCCCTGGGTCTGTCCCTGGGCCTGCCGCGTGGCAGTCTGCCCCGGATGGGGTCCGGCGGGCCTCCCCCTGCTGGGATGGGTCAAGGGGCCCCGGGGAGGGTGGCCTCCCCACCCGAAGCTACGTCCTCGGTCCTGCTGCGTGGCAGGGTGCCCAAACAAGGTCCCGCGGGCCTGGGGAAGCTGCCCCTTCGCCTCCGGGCCCGGGAGCCCTGGCTGGGTAGAGGGGTCTCGCCGGGCTCCTGCTCGTATGCTTCAGCACTGGGCCCCATCCCCCGGCCTGCTCCATCGTGCACGGGGAGCCTCCCCCTGCTCGGCTGGGTTTCTGCGGCTCCCAAGGGCCCCAGGGAGGGCAGCTCCCCACCCCGGGCTCCGTCCTCGGTCCTGTCGCATGGCAGGGTGCCCAGGATGGGGGTCCGGAGGCTTCCCCTGTGCCTCTGGGCCTGGGAGCCCCGGCTGGGCCCAGGGGCCGGCAGGGCCCCGGGTCGAGTGCTCCGACCCTTGGCCCCGTCCCCCAGCCTGCCGCTCTGCCAAAGGCCTGGGACGGGGTTCTGTTGTGCCTGGGGAGCTTCCCTTTGCTTGGCTGGGTTCAGGAGCTCCAGCCGGGGCCCCTGAGGGCCCCGGGGAGGGCGGCCTCCCCACCCCGGGCTCCGTCCTGGGTCCTGTCACATGGCAGGGTGCCCGGGACGTGGTCCGGCGGGCCCAGGGAGGCTTCCCCTGTGCCTCCGGGCCTGGGAGCCCCGGCTGGGTCCAGGGGCCCCGCCGGGCCCCGGGTTGGGTGCTCTGGCCCTGGGCCCCGTCCCCCGGCCTGCCGCTCTGCCAAAGGCCCAGAACGGAGTTCCGTTGTGCCCAGGCAGCCTCCCCTTGCTTGTCTGGGTTCAGGAGCTCCGGCCGGGGCCCTCAGGGCGGCCTCACCACCCGGACTCTGTCCTGGGTCCTGCCGTGTGGCAGGGTGCCCGGGACGGGCTCCGGGGGGCCCGGGGAGGCTTCCCCTGCGCCTCCAGGCCTGGGAGCCCCAGCTGGGTCCAGGGGCCCCGCCGAGCCCCACGTTGGGGCTCCGGCCCTGGGCCCCATCCCCCGGCCTGCCGCTCTGCCAAGGGCCCAGGACAGGGGTCTGTCAGTCCCGTGCAGGCCTCCCTTGCTTGTCAAGGTGTCCGCTGGCCCCGGGTCGGAGGGCCCGTCGGGTTCCCCTCGCAGCCTCCAAGGATGGGGTCCAGCTGGGGCCCTTGGGCTTCCGGTCCCCCATGCCCCGGCGCCTTCTCACCCTTTTGTTGGGGCACAGAGCGACCAGATGGCTTCCCTTTCGAGCCCGGCCATTTCGAAGCTCCATATGCTTCTCTTCAGAGGCTGGAACGGAGATGGTGTGTGCAAACGCTGAACCCACTTCTCCATTTTCATATTGCACACCCACCAATGGGAAGCTCGAATGAGACGGTGCATTGTGGGAAATGTGGTCCGGATAGCACACAAATCTTGTCCTGTATGGACCCTGCAAATGGACTCGTCCTCAATCCTGTTTGCCGCTGCTGGCCCACATTGCCGACATGATAGTTACCATGTCAGGTGGCCCCAATAACATTACAGGGTGGTGCACACTCGGCGGCAGGACGGCTGCGTATTACATTCCGCTCCAAAGGTTGTCCACCTGGTGAGTAGCACTCGATCAGCAGCTGTATTTATGATAGGCAGGGACGAGGATCCGCTTGTAGAAGCCGCTCCGTAATGGAATTGCCTGACGCGTTTCGAAGCTCCATATCCTTCTCTTCAGAGGCTTAAACGGAGATGGTGTGTGCAAACGCTGAACCCACTTCTCCATTTTCATATTGCACACCCACCAATGGGAAGCTCGAATGAGACTGTGCCTTGTGGGAAATGTGGTCCGGATAGCACACAAAACTTGTCCTGTATGGACCCTGCAAGTGGACTCGTCCTCAATCCTGTTTGCCGCTGCTGACCCACATTGCTGATATGATAGTTACCATGTCAGGTTGCCCCAATAACATTACAGGGTGGTGCACACTCGGCGGCAGGACGGCCGCGTATCACATTCTGCTCCAAAGGTTGTCCACCTGGTGAGTAGCATTCGATCAGCAGCTGTATTAACGCATCAGGCAAACCTCCACGGAGGCTGATGATGGCTGTAAGCGGTATCCGTCCATACCATGGAAAGAGAGTTCTCTTGCTGCTGCTGGCTGAGTGCGACTCAACTGATGGACACATCTTGGAGCTGAATGTATTCGCGGCCGTCCTGCTGTGGAGTCTGCACCACCCCGCGATAACTGGGGGCCACTCGACAAGGTATTCACCAAATCGATTATGTGGGCCAACAGCAGAGGATTTAGGATGGGCCCGCTTGCGGGGTCCATGTGACCTATTAATAACAGAGTATAATGCGTGCATCCATTTGGGGGATGATCGATTACGAACTATACTTCCCATAATGCACAGTTCCATATGACCATCCCACTAGAGGGAGTGCAGTATTTAAATGGGAACGTCATATGCACGCATCCTTACCGTGAAAGCCTCTGAAGAGAAAGCTGAGGAGCTTTTGAAACGCGTCAGGCAAACCTACACGGAGGCTGTTGATGGCTGTAAGCGGTATTCGTCCATACCATGGAAAGAGAGTTCTCTTGCTGCTGCTGGCCGAGTGCGACTCAACTGATGGACACATCTTGGAGCTGAATGTATTCGCAGCCGTCCTGCTGCGGAGCCTGCACCACCCCACGATAACTGGGGCCACTCGACAAGGTATTCACCAAATCTATCATGTGGGCCAACAGCAGAGGATTTAGGACGGGCACGCAAGCGGGGTCCATGTGACCTATTAATAACAGAGTATAATGCGTGCATCCATTTGGGGGATGATCGATTACAAACTATACTTCCCATAATGCACAGTTCCAGATGACCATCCCACTGGAGGGAGTGCAGTATTTAAATGGGAACGTCATATGCACGCATCCTTCCAGTGAAAGCCTCTGAAGAGAAAGCTGCGGAGCTTTTGAAACGCGTCAGGCAAACCTACACGGAGGCTGTTGAGGGCTGTAAGCGGTATCCGTCCATACCATGGAAAAAGAGTTTTCTTGCTGCTGCTGGCCGAGTGCGACTCAACTGATGGACACATCTTGGAGCTGAATATATAGATATATATATATATATAGATATATATATATATATATATATATATATATATATATATTCACAGCAGAGCAATGCAGAGCAATGCAGAGCAATGCAGAGCAAAGCATTCGCCTTACCGAGCCCCTTCCGACGGCGTTCCACGGCGGGATGGCGAATCCCTAAACACAAACAACTGCTGAATAATAGGTCGTCAAAACAGCACGCCGTGGTGTAATCTTTGCAAAAGCGATTCTTTATTCAAAGGCTTGACACACTCCACGCGTTTTGGGGAGATCCCCTTGTTCACGAGTAACTGTGTCTGTTTTTTTAGTGGTTTAAATAACATAACATGTGATTAACTAAACATAGTGAAAAGACTTTCACATAAAATTACGAGTTATACTTCACACCAAAATCAGAATTCAGTGAAAAACGGTTTCAAAACAGATCCGACTACATGTCATAATCCTAGATTATTTAATACATTTCCAGTTAGAATTGCAGTGAAAAAGAATGTAAGGAGCGTGTAGTGGGCCAGCAATTGAAAGGGATGAAACTTTATTGTTCACATCTCAAGCACATAGTTAATGAGCAGGGTCACACACCATACTGATCGGCAAGGATGAAATTATATGGTTCACATCCCAGGCACAAAAATGAAGTGCCTGATAGGGTCACGCAACATACTTCACGTAATTAATTATGTATTAAGAATTATCTTAATACCGGTTATGTTATTCCCCTCGCTATGACGGCCAGCAATGAATGCCAAATGGAACACTTATCCCGCTGGGGATCAAAATTGACAGTCTACTTGTGATCGTGCCCCTGAGGGCATTCGTACATGGGTAAATAGTTAGCCACGGTTCAGGGGTGAAAAAGAAAAAAGTAGACTGCCAATTTTGATCCCCAGCAGGATAAGTGTTCCATTTGGCATTCATTGCTGGCAGTCATGGTGAGGGGAATAACATAACTGGTTTCTCCTGTAAAGACGGGTAGAGGTTTTCCGGTGTCCGAAGATGTGAGCCAGGACCTGTGACCTTTTAACAAGCTATTTCTGCTCTTGATGGCATGCCTACCAGAACCTATTCTCTGAAGGGAAAAAGAGTTCCCAGGGCATGAGGGGCACAAACCTAGGGGAGCCTAAGATTTTTCCAATCGCAAAAGAGCCCCTCAAAAGCCTGGCACAGGGAAATTGAAAGGTTTTGCAGGCTCCAGGATTTGTACTGTAAGAGTGCATGCATTCTTAAGCTCATACCCTCCATCTGGGAGGCAGATAAATCAGGTGAAGATAAACAATGGTGTCCCTAACTATTTCCACTAGATGAGAAGTCCCTATAAAGGGAGAGCGGGCGGACGATCGCGACTGGTCCGATGATGAGGCAGAGAGGAGTAGGTCCTTGTGTCCAGAATCTTCTTCCCATGGAGAGGCGGGTGAAAAATTTGAAAGCTCAGACATGTCTGAACTGGACAAGCTTTCCTACCCGAGATCTGCAGAGTGGTTACTGGGCATCAAGGGGTGACCTATGTGGCTAGTAAAGTGCTCAACCTTTGAACGAAGAAGTCAGTTCTTACCAGAGAGCTTAATGCCCCCAGCCAACTCTGGAGGGCAAGGTCACCCTTACTCCAGAGATGGATGCAAAAATGTTGACCTTTTCAGAGAAGTTCATCAGAGATCCTAATATGGGAACTGACCATTCCTGGTGGGTTTGCTAGGATAAAATCTTGAATGTGGTGGGTGTTCAGATATAGGAGAAGTAGCAAAGGCCCTAGGTAGCAACAGCTTCCCAGTCATGATTTCCACTGATGGCTCAATGAGCCAGATGCCTATTAGGAAACACTAATTGTGCGTTCTCAATGGCGAGAAGGTGAAACCTGCTTATCATAAGGGACCCGGAGCTAGGGGATCTGGCTCAGCCTATTCACACTATTAAACTTAAACCAGGGTAGAGAGGTCTCCACCTAGGCTTGAAGGGTAGAGAGGTATGCCGGGTATGGATACGTCCTCCCAAGACAAATCAATAACTACTATAAGTATCCCATCCAAATTATTAAAGGCTCAGCGCTATACTCTCATGGTGTTACCCGCACAGTGCGGGGCAGGAAGCAATTCCTTTTTGTTTAGTAACCCTCACACACCCTAGTGGTGTCATCCTTCATCATCGGGTTGACCCTGATGCCTAAAGGTCAGGGTGGGCTCAACCATATTCCAGGGAGCATTTTGGAGAGATAGGCCAGGGGGTCTAAAGATAAAAGTCCTCCTACGTCTCCAGGTATCCCTTTATTGTGGAGGCTTAGGGGATATTAAAAAATATGTATAAATATATACAGGGGGTCTTAAGGAGGTAATGGTCCTATGACTACAGTGTCTTGCCTAGTATTTTGCCAGCATGTTTCAGCCCTTAACAATTGGCCTCTTGGGTCCTGGGCTTTCTTCAGGGCAATTCAAAGTTCCCTCCCTGGTTGCAATGAAGGCTATACCTAATATTTCATTTGGAGGGTGCAGAAAGCTGCATTCTCAACAGTGGTGTGGAAGGTATACTTATCTCCCATCTGGTTCTCTCATGTCTTATTTCCGCCTGTAAGAGAAATGAGAGGACACTAAGAATTTTATACATAGCATTTCGTGTATTTAACCGTTTGGATAAATTGGGTGTTATCTAGTACTCTCACTCAAAATATACGTGATAAACTGTGCTCAATCATAAATAAAAATGTTTTAAAAAAACTGTGGTCAATAATGGTGAGCGTATTGTGGACCTTATCGTTCCATTTGCTCGCATTTTGTAGCTTGCGACACGTTGCCGCACCGTTATTACTTGTCTGTGAAAATCAACTCATTCAAAACACCACATTAAAAACACAAAACAACATATGATAACACTTCGCTGATCCACACACTCACTCCACATTTCCTAAGTTGACTTATTCATCTTACACACAGTTTATCCTATTATGGTGGAATTCAAGAATCTCAAGGGGAGCGGTAGAAGGGGTAGCCTTTTAGTCACACTGCGTCCTTTGATAGTGCAAAGTCGTGTGGGAGAAAGAGAAAAACAGTACTCGCTAGTTTAGTGCCTGGTTAATAATGCTCCATCAATTTAGCTATAGCGGGCACCTTCTTTCCGGCAGAGAATTCCCCGGTCCCCACTTACTTTCTCAAAGGTACTGCCCCTCAGTTGCACCAACTTGGGTCCCATATCTCCCGGCTTTCACGGTTGCCAATGTCAGGAGCGCGGCATTTAAAGTCAATGTCATTTGGTGTCTATGTGCCGGGCGGGCCCAGAACCCCTCTTCCGGTGCTCAAGGATTTCGTCATTTCCGTAAGTCGTAGATAGGACTACACCAGCCCCCAAGGATGATGGGAGGTGTAGTTTTGGTTAGCTATTTGGACAAGAAGGACCAGTGGGTCCTTATATCATACCTTGCCAAAGAAAATCCTTACATCGTGATTCAAAGTGAAGAGTCAAAGCAATACTTCACTCATATTTACATTTGCCGTCCGTGCGACATCCGCTGATTCAATTGTTTCAGTGCAGACTACACCAGGCCCCTAGGATCATGGGTGGTGTAGTTCTGTGTATCTATTGACAAAAGGGACCAATGGGGATTTGTGCCATACTAAGTGACGTTCATCTAGATGTCAATTATTTTCATTAGTCCGCATGATAATCACAGCAATTGCATTATGCACCTATTAGTACTGGGGTACCTTAATGATAGGACTACATACCTTATTAGGTAGTGAGGACCCGTAGTACCTTGTATTGTACTTTGCCACATTTGCCGGGCTCCAATAGGATAACACGAATGGTATTGTGAGCACTCATATCACGGCTCCGTATAAATCTATATGTGCAGTGAGTGCGACATACACTGATACAGATAATATATATTCTAGTTCAGATTGTACCAGCCCCAACGATACGATGGGTGGTGTCGTTCTGTGTATTTTTTGTAACAGAGGGGACCCAGTCATACTAGGTTGATTTCATATCAGTGCCACATTTCTTCATTTGTACAGGGTTAAATAACATGAGCAGTTGCATTCGCTCATGTCATTATCAGGGTAACTAGGAGACATGTGTGTCTCAAAAGGGCTTAATCAGGCTAATAATTAAGATCACTCATTGGGGTGGCACAAGCAACCTCATTGGTTAAGTTGGTTCCAAGGGATGGAATTGTTAAGCTCCTGAGTATGTGTCCGCAGTCTATAGACCCACCGTTGTTCTTTCTCCAACAGTCTTCTACTCATGTTGGGTCCACCTTTTATCTTTTCAATGATTTTCCATTCCAAGTCACTATCAGTGTTAGGGCTGGGCGTAGTGCCACTAAGCAGAATTTTGGAAAAAATTTGTGGAAAACGAGTGCACGTCCTGAGGGTCCGTGTGCCCGGGACAGGGGTCCTCGTGCCTGGGCAGGCTCCCCGATCTCCCCAGCCTGGCTGGGATGAGAAGCAGTGACCGGCCCCGGGGCCTGGGTTTCGGTCAGGACCTAGGGTTTGGGAGACCCCGTCCTGCGGTCTGCCAAGTGTCCATCTGCCCAGGACAAGGGTCCCTGGTGGGGACCTGCAAGGCACCATGGGTCCCGGTCAGTCCCCCCCAGGCGGCTGGGCCCCAGGAGCACCTGCGGGCCTCCCTATGCCTGAGGCCCAGCATGGGGTCTCCGAGCCCCCCGAGCCCTGCAGCCCCCGAGCCCTGCAGCCCCTGAGCCCTGCAGCCCGAGCCCTGCAAGGGCAGGCGGGAGCCCTCCCGCGAAGGCTTGGGGCAGGCAGATTGGCGTTATTTCGGGTCCGGCAAATCTGGTCGCACTTCTCCCCTCGGCCATCTGGTCGCGCGCAATGCTTTCCAATGGGGCGACCAGATAGCCGGTTCAGCCTGGAAGTCCCGATGAGGGCTCATTTGCCTCCCGGATCCCAGCCCGGGCTCCACGATGTCGGGCACGTTTGCGTCTAGTGTCCCCTGAGCCTCGCGGTGCGCATGGGTTCCCAGAAAGAGGGGTAGCCTTCCTCCGGATTACTAGGGGCAGTGTATACCGGGACACCCCTCACGGGCTGGCGGTTCTCTGCCGGGGACCAGATGGGCTATGCCCAGGTAATACCTCCCAGGCATCCGGGGCTCCTTCCTCCGGCCCGCGTCGTGGCAAAGTGCCCGGGACGGGCTCCACGGGTCCCGGGCAGTCCTGTCCCGGGCGTCCGGGCCCGAAAGCTCTGGTGGTCCTACCCATGCCTGAGGCCTAGCGGGCGTCCCCGAGCCCTGCGTGGGCAGGCGGGAGCCCTACCTCCAAGGCTCGGGGTGGGTAGACGGGAGTCCTTTCAGGTCCCGGCCATCTGGTCACACCTTTCCCCTCGGCCATCTAATCGCATGCAATGCTTTCCAATGGGGCGACCAGATGGCCGAGCCGGCCTGGAAGTCCCGATGAGGGCTCATTTTCCTCCCGGGGCTGGCGGTTCTTTGCCGGGGACCAGATGGGCTATGATGAGACAACACCTCCCCCCCCTGTCCTGGGGCTCCCTCTGCCGGCCCACAGCGTGGCAAAGTGCCCGGGATGGGCACCATGGGTCCCGGGCAGTCCTCCCCCGGGCGTCCGGGCCCCAGAGCTCCGGTGGTCCTCCCCATGCCTGAGGCCCAGCCGGGGTCCCCGAGCCCCCGGGAATCGGAACCCCCTGAGCCATGCGTGGGCAGGTGGGAGCCCTAACGTGAAGGCTCAGGGCGGACAGTCCTTTCAGTTCCCGGCACTCTGGTCGCACCTTTCCCCTTTGCCATCTGCTCACACACAATGCTTTCCAATGGGGTGACCAGATGGCCGAGCCGGCCTGAAAGTCCCGATGAGGGCTCATTTGCCTCCTGGATCCCAGCCAGGGCTCCAGCCTGGAAGTCCCGATGAGGACTCATTTGCCTCCCGGATCCCAGCCAGGGCTCCAGGAGGTCGGGCGCGTTCGCGCCTAGGGTCCCCTCCGTCACTCAGAGTGCGCGGGTTACCAGAAAGTGGGTAGCCTTCCTCCAGATTAGTAGGGGCAGGGTATGCCAGGAACACCCCTCCAGGGCTGGCGGTTCTCTTCCGGGGACCAGATGGGCTGGGCCCGGACAACACCTCCCATGCGTCCGGGGATCCCTGCCCCGGCCCGCGGCTTGGCAAAGTGCCCGGGACGGGTTCCATCGGTCAATGGGCAGACCTCCCCGCCGGGCTCCGGGCCCTGAGAGCACCTGGGGGCCTCCCCATGCCTGGGGCCCAGCCGGGGTCCCCGAGCCCCCCCGGGGCCCCGAGCCCTGCGTGGGCAGGCAGGAGCCCTACCGGGAAGGCTCAGGGCGGGCCATCTGGTCGCACGCAATGCTTTCCAATAAGGGCGACCAGATGGCCGGGCTAACCTGGAAGTCCCGATGGGGGCTCATTTGCCTCCCCGATCCAAGCCAGAGCTCCAGGAGGTCAAGCGCGTCCACGCCTAGGGTCCCCTCTGTCTTGCGGTGCACACAGGATACCAGAAAGAGGGGTAGCCTTCCTCCGGATTACTAGGGACAGGGTACTCTGGGACCCCTCTCGGCCTAGCGGTCCTCAGCCGGCACCTGGACGGGCCAGGATTCCGCCCCAGCCCTGGGTCTGTCCCTGGGCCTGCCGCGTGGCAGTCTGCCCCGGATGGGGTCCGGCGGGCCTCCCCCTGCTGGGATGGGTCAGGGGCCCCGGGGAGGGTGGCCTCCCCACCCGAAGCTACGTCCTCGGTCCTGCTGCGTGGCAGGGTGCCCAAACAAGGTCCCGCGGGCCTGGGGAAGCTGCCCCTTCGCCTCCGGGCCCGGGAGCCCTGGCTGGGTAGAGGGGTCTCGCCGGGCCCCTGCTCGTGTGCTTCAGCCCTGGGCCCCATCCCCCGGCCTGCTCCATCGTGCACGGGGAGCCTCCCCCTGCTCGGCTGGGTTTCTGCGGCTCCCAAGGGCCCCAGGGAGGGCAGCTCCCCACCCCAGGCTCCGTCCTCGGTCTTGTCGCATGGCAGGGTGCCCAGGATGGGGGTCTGGAGGCTTCCCCTGTGCCTCTGGGCCTGGGAGCCCCGGCTGGGCCCAGGGGCCCGCAGGGCCCCGGGTTGGGTGCTCCGGCCCTTGGCCCCGTCCCCCAGCCTACCGCTCTGCCAAAGGCCTGGGACGGGGTTCCGTTGTGCCTGGGGAGCTTCCCTTTGCTTGGCTGGGTTCAGGAGCTCCAGCCGGGGCCCCTGAGGGCCCCGGGGAGGGCGGCCTCCCCACCCCGGGCTCCGTCCTGGGTCCTGCCACGTGGCAGGGTGCCCGGGACGTGGTCCGGCGGGCCCAGGGAGGCTTCCCCTGTGCCTCCGGGCCTGGGAGCCCCGGCTGGGTCCAGGGGCCCCGCCGGGCCCCGGGTTGGGTGCTCTGGCCCTGGGCCCCAGCCC